>NC_133454.1:32180030-33545530 GCF_048565385.1 Saimiri boliviensis | reverse complement strand
TTTATTGTTTTGAGATACGTTCCGTCAATACCTAGTTTATTGAGGGTTTTTAGCATAAAGGGTTGTTGAATTTTGTCAAAAGCCTTCTCTGCATCAATCGAGATAATCATGTGGTTTTTGTCTTTGGTTCTGTTTATGTGGTGGATTACGTTTATGGACTTGCGTATGTTGAACTAGCCTTGCATCCCCGGGATGAATCCCACTTGATCATGGTGGATGAGCTTTTTGATATGCTGTTGCAATCGGTTTGCCAGTATTTTATTGAAGATTTTTGCATCTATGTTCATCATGGATATTGGCCTGAAATTTTCTTTTCTTGTTGAGTCTCTGCCAGGTTTTGGTATCAGTATGATGTTTGTCTTGTAAAATGATTTGGGAAGGATTCCCTCTTTTTGGATTGTCTGGAATAGTTTCAGAAGGAATGGTATCAGCTCCTCCTTGTATGTCTGGTAGAATTCAGCTGTGAACCCATCTGGACCTGGGCTTTTTTTGGGTGGTAGGCTCTTTATTGCTGCCTCGACTTCAGACCATGTTATTGGTCTATTCAGGTTTTCGGCTTCTTCCAGGTTTAGGCTTGGGAGGTTGCAGGTGTTCAGGAATTTATCCATTTCTTCCAGGTTTACTAGTTTATGTGCATACAGTTGTTTGTAATAATCTCTGATGATGGTTTGGATTTCTGTGGAATCTGTGGTGATATCACCTTTATCATTTTTTATTGCATCAATTTGGTTATTCTCTCTTTTCTTTTTTATTAATCTGGCTAGTGGTCTGTCTATTTTGTTGATCTTTTCAAAAAACCAGCTCCTGGATTTATTGATTTTTTGAAGAGTTTTTTGTGTCTCTATTTCCTTCAGTTCTGCTCTGATCTTAGTTATTTCCTGTCTTCTGCTAGGTTTTGAGTTTTTTTGATCTTGCTCCTCTAGCTCTTTCAATTTTGATGATAGGGTGTCAATTTTAGATTTCTCCTTTCTTCTCATGTGGGCACTCATTGCTATATATTTTCCTCTAGAGACTGCTTTAAATGTGTCCCAGAGATTCTGGTATGTTGTGTCTTCATTCTCATTGGTTTCGAAGAACATCTTTATTTCTGCCTTCATTTCATTGTTTATCCAGTCAACATTCAAGAGCAAGTTGTTCAGTTTCCATTGAAGCTGTGTGGTTCTGAGTTAGTTTCTGCACTCTGAGTTCTAACTCGATTGCACTGTGGTCTGAGAGACTGTTTGTTATGATTTCTGTTCTTTTGCATTTGCTGAGGAGTGATTTATTGCCAATTATGTGGTCAATTTTAGAGTAGGTGTGATGTGGTGCTGAGAAGAATGTATATTCTGTGGATTTGGGGTGGAGAGTTCTGTAAATGTCTATTAGGTTTGCTTGTTCCAGGTCTGTATTCAGGTCCTGGATATCCTTGTTGATTTTCTGTCTGGTTGATCTGTCTAATATTGACAATGGGGTGTTAAAGTCTCCCACTATTACTGTGTGGGAGTCTAAGTCTCTTTGTAAGTCATTAAGAACTTGCCTTATGTATCTGGGTGCTCCTGTATTGGGTGCGTATATATTTAGGATCGTTAGCTCTTCTTGTTGCAGTGATCCTTTTCCCATTATGTAATGTCCTTCTTTGTCTCTTTTGATCTTTGTTGCTTTAAAGTCTATTTTATCAGAGATGAGAATTGCAACTCCTGCCTTTTTTTGCTCTCCATTTGCTTGGTAGATCTTCCTCCGTCCCTTTATTTTGAGCCTTTGTGTATCCTTGCATGTAAGATGGGTTTCCTGGATACAGCACACTGATGGGTTTTGGCTTTTTATCCAATTTGCCAGTCTGTGTCTTTTGATTGGGGCATTTAGTCCATTGACATTTAGGGATAGTATTGTTATGTGTGAATTTGATGCTGTCATTTTGATGCTACCTGGCTGTTTTGTTGGTTAGTTGATGCAGCTTCTTGATTGTGTTGATGCTCTTTTACCATTTGGTGTGTTTTTCGAGTGGCTGGTACTGGCTGTTCCTTTACATGTGTAGAGCCTCTTTCAGGAGTTCTTGTAGAGCAGGTTTGGTGGTGATGAAATCTCTGAGTGCTTGCTTGTTCACAAAGGATTTTATTTTTCCTTCACTTATGAAGCTTAGTTTGGCTGGATAGGAGATTCTGGGTTGAAAGTTCTTTTCTTTTAGGATGTTGAATATTGGCCCCCAATCTCTTCTGGCTTGTAGGGTTTCTGCTGAGAGATCTGCTGTGAGTCTAATGGGCTTCCCTTTGTGGGTAACCCGACCTTTCTCTCTGGCTGCCCTTAGCATTTTCTCTTTCATTTCAACCCTGGTGAATCTGACGATTATGTGCCTTGGGGTTGCTCTTCTTGAGGAATATCTTTGTGGTGTTCTCTGTATTTCCTGGATTTGAATATTGGTCTGCCTTGCTAGGTTAGAGAAGTTTTCCTGGATAATATCCTGAAGAGTATTTTCCAGCTTGGATTCATTCTCTTCATCACATTCAGGTACACCTATCAGACGTAGATTAGGTCTTTTCACATAGTCCCACATTTCTTGAAGATTTTGTTCATTCCTTTTTGCGCTTTTTTCTCTGTTCTTGCCTTCTCTTTTTATTTCATTGAGTTGATCTTCGACCTCTGATATCCTTTCTTCTGCTTGGTCAATTCGGCTGTTGAAGCTTGTGCATGCTTCACAAAGTTCTCGTGTTGCGTTTTTCAGCTCCATCAATTCATTTATACTCCTCTATGCTGTCCATTCTCGTCAGCAGTTTGTCCAATCTTTTTTCAAGGTTCCTATTTTCTTTGCGATGGGTTAGAACATGTTCTTTTAGCTCATTGTAGTTTCTTACCACCCACCTTCTGAAGTCTGATTCTGTCATTTCATCACCCTCCTTCTCCATCCGGTCTGGTTCCCTTGCTGGTGAGGAGTTGTGATCCCTTTTAGGAGGAGAGGTGTTCTGGTTTCGGGAGTTTTCATCCTTTTTGCGCTGGGTTCTTCCCATTTTTGTGGGTTTATCCACCTGTTGTCTGTCTCTGTCCCAGGGAGTTGGAGCTTTATGAGTTTCCCTTGCACTACTGCCTTTTTTGATTTTTCTTTCAGGTCGGACCTGCCCAGCTAGCAGCACGCCTAGCCACTGCCTGCCGGCAGGGGCTTTGCTGAGCTGCTGTGGGCTCCGCCCAGCTGCCCTGAGCTCTTCCCTGTAGTCCTTTTTATAAGGGCGTAGTTAGAACTGTCTTGGCAATGGTGGCCCCGCCTCCGTTATGGTGGACTCTCTCTGTTGTGGCAGGTTGCCTCGGCAAGGACAGCCTGCCTCCGTAGAGGTGGAGAGTCTCAGTAATGGCGGAAGCCCCTCCCCCACGGAGCCAGACTGTCCTGGTTCAGCTGTGCTTGGTTTGAAGGGCTCAACCCAGAGGGTTTCCAATTACTGTTTTTGTTTTCCTTGTTGTTGGGGGTGGAGGGGTGGGACCAACCGAGCCTGATCACCTGGTTCCCTGACTCAGAGTCTTTTCTTTTAAGTTGAAGACCCCGCGTTCTGGTCGCTTGTTGAAAAGGCGCCAGGATCTCCCGTGCTGCGACTCACGGAGTCGGCTGGAACTGAGGCGCCGGCTCCTGGCAGATTTTTTCCCTAGGAATCTCCTGGCCTGACTCGCTATTTCAGATGAATGGGCTATTCTGCCGTCTCAGGGCTCTGCTCGCCAGCTAAGAGGGCTCCCAGACCAGTGGCTTTTGTAAGGAGAACCACAGCAACAGGGCGTGGTCACAGCAGGGGCGTGGGCGGAATCAGCCCCGCGGGGGCCAAAACAGCCGCACCGGCTGGGACTGTGACGCTGGCGACCCCTCTGCCTGGGTATCTCCTGGTCTGTGGGCAATAAGAGTTCGTCTGGAAATGCGGCGTCCACTCACCCTCTGCACTTTCACTGGGACCTGAAGTCCTGAGCTGTTCTTAGGCGGCCATCTTCCCAGCATTCTCACCAGATTTTTCTTTAAAATATTCTAGCAAAACGAAAGACATGGTAGAGCAAAATAAATACATGAGTGAAAAAGTTTGGCAAGTTTTGATAGTTCTTGGAGAGAGGTGGTAGATATATGAAAGTTTATTATAAAATGCATTTCTGTATATGTTGAGATTTTTCATAATAATATTTTTCCAAACATAAGGAAAAAAATAAACATATACAGTAATGTTTGGAAGGTAGGAAACACAAGATATATCTTTCAAATCCAGTGGCAATGACAACAGATGGCAGATTCTTCCAATTAAATATGTTTTTAGAAAAACTGTAGGAAGAGTTCAAGATGGTTACTTAATTGTTTTCATTATTATCTGTTATGAATATATAGACATAACTCACTGTCACATGGCTGTAAATTGCATATAAAGTGTCTCCAATTTCAAAATCGCCGAATTTCCAAAAGCTAAATTCTAAGAATGATCTTGGAGCTCAATTAACCATTTACAGTATTTTACATTATTTGCTATTTGCCCTGAATTGCACATCAAAGGAGTTAGCTCACAATACTGCTGAAATCTAAGGTAACATATCATTAATCATCCAAACTAAGATATTTTGGGGAGTGAAAGTAGAAACTATTAGTAATTCTATATAACATATAATTATTACATGACTGAGCCAAAATACGTCTTTAGATCATATGGACACCATATGTTTACCTGATAGAAAAGTGTGTTACAGTATGTATTCTTTATTAAAAAGTTAATAAAAGCACTGGATAGAACAAGAGCTATTATCTGGTTCATATTTCTCTTTTTCTCTGTGTCACACATATCCATACATGCATACACACACGTTTCAAATTTGAGTCTAAGAACTGGAATGAATTGGCCGGGCGCGGTGGCTCAAGCCTGTAATCCCAGCACTTTGGGAGGCCGAGGCGAGTGGATCACCAGGTCAAGAGATCGAGACCATCCCGGTCAACATGGTGAAACCCCGTCTCTACTAAAAACACAAAAAATTAGCTGGGCATGGTGGCACGTGCCTGTAATCCCAGCTACTCAGGAGGCTGAGGCAGGAGAATTGCCTGAGCCCAGGAGGCAGAGGTTGCGGTGAGCCGAGATCGCGCCATTGCACTCCAGCCTGGGTAACAAGAGCGAAACTCCGTCTCAAAAAAAAAAAAAAAAAAAAAAAAGAACTGGAATGAATTACTTTTTTAAGGTTATATAACTTACAAGAAATCCAGGACTGTAATCTGCTGACCTTGATAACCAGTACAGTGTTGTTTCCATAAAGGAAACAGCAACAATGAATTTGAATACATTGTAATCCCATTATGGGTCCGATTTCAAAACAGTAAGTTATATATTTTAGCTAATTGATAATAGGAGATGCCAGCTTTTTATTTCAGTAATTGAAATACATAGATTCTCAAAATATAAAATACAATTTTAAGGATGTATAATTTTAGAAAATGGTAAGGGCATGATATAAGGACATTAAAGAATAAAATTCAAATAGCATCAGGAATGATTTCTGCCAATAGGTACATTAGGGAAATTAGAGCATTATAAACATGCAGGAAGAAATAGTTTATTTGTATGTGACCTCACAGATGTTACTTTTCTGTAGTTCCAATAATTTTATAGTAAACTGCATGTAATTTTATTTATTGAGTATGCTCTAGTGTGTGAGCAAATAGTTTTTTTGAAAAATGATAGAATTTACTTAGCATTCTACAAACATTACTTCAACTACTTGAACAGAGATTTGTTTTGAGGGTAGAATTTCATTTGCTGTGGTCTTGAGAAATTGCCTTGAGAAGGAAGGTGTCTGTGTACAAGCCTGATAAACATTTCTTCCCACCAAGGGAATTTGTCTGAAGGACTTCTTTTCCAAACTGCCTATGGTGTTTTCATTGGAACAGACAGTCTTCTCTTTATAACGCTGGAGGTCTGATAGTAGCAGCCATCCATACTGGATAGGGAAATCAGGTGAATGGTACTCATCTTGATAACTAAGAATAGAGAAGAGCTTTGTCAGTAAACCGGTTTATCTTCATAATTTCAAAAGTTGGACCTGAGTATAAAATATTTTACATCACCTGTGAAAGTGATGCATTCATACAGTGCATTGTGCTCGGTTCCATTATAATAAGTATAAATTTTCATTTTTGAAGTATCATCTGAGAAATGGTTTAAAAACATGCGTACACATACACTTCTCCATGAAAAAGGCAATAACATTATTACCTTAGTAATAGGATCTGAAATGCAGCTATATCAAGCAAAATAAAATCCTGTGAGAGCTAGAACAATATTGAATATGATTGACTAAATATTATCTCCGGACAAGACAGCAGCACGCATGCACGTGCGCGCGTGCACGCACGCACACACACACACACACACACACACACACACAGCTCACAAAAGGATAAATCATCAAATTTTACTCACTGGCAGGGTGAGGTCTATAGTGTAGCCTTCTTAGAGAAGGGACAATGAGATGGGGAAGAGTATTGATGGCCCCTTTTCGCCCACCAAATCACAAAATGACAATAAGCAAGAATTTCACAACTCACTTGGGGAAGAGTTTATATGTTTTGAATTATTTATTCTATAATATATAAAGGGTTTACTCTGTCAGATACTCTATAAGTTACTGTCAGATATTGTATACCCTAAAAGACACAAGTGTATCCTTACCATTGAGAATTATCCTTGCTCCAGCAAAAAAAACAGCTACAGAAGATTAAATTAGGTTTTTCAAAGTCTTCTGAAAACACCATTTGCCTCCATCATTTCATCACTTTAGTTCCTATGTAATGCAATTTTGGTAACTTTTGGGCTGATGCTGTCTTCCTTCTTTAAACAAATTTATTTCCTTTAGAGTTGTGAATCAAGCTTTGAATCTTAACTGCATTTATTTAGAGTATAGCTACTATGATTTTTTTCTGATAGCCAGCAAGGACACTAGAAATGGAATGGAATAGATAGCCCCACTTCTCAAAGTTCTGTGATCTCTGAACGATAAACAAGATTCCACATACTGCCTCTGTACGGTATGAGCATTGTATTCACATGAAGGAAAGAATAAGTAACTAGAAAATATGTGTTTAGTTCTTAAACAGCTTATAATCTATAGGAGTATCAAATGCTGATCTTAAAGTTTTAATGAGGTCAAAATCTTGCTTGATGAAAAGAGATTTTTTATTTTCTATTACTACTGGGTGCTTTACAATCACAAAGCCAATGAGTTCACCTATGCAGAGGAATATCCTGAAGTAGCACGTCGCAAATTAAATGCATCTTTCCTTTAGGAATGTCATGAAGCCAAATTAAGAAAGAAATGGAAATTAAAAGTTATTGCATAAACACTGGATACCTTAAAAACATTCTCTCCCCATTGCTTTCTAGGTAAAAAGACAAATATATTTCAGAGCAAGTCCCTGGCAGTGAGATGTTAGAAAATATATTTTGCCACTCATATGTTTAAAGATGTATCAATGTGAATTTTAATTTTTATTAAAAGTGTTCTGTTTGATTAATTTAAAAATAGAACATATTTTAAGGTAATGGACAAAAGCTTCCAAATGAACACACAGTTCTGTAAGAACTATTTGTGATTTTAAAAATTGTTAGTAAGTTTAGAATAATTCAGGCTGTGGCTATTAAACCACAATGGAGCATAGTGACCAAAACAACAGATATTTATAATACATTAATAAAGTGTTTGAACAGCATAAGCATAGGAATTATTTTTATTTTTGTTTTTGGAGATGGAGTCTTGCTCTTGTCGCCCAGGCTAGAGTGCAGTGGTGGATCTTGGCTCACTGTAACCTTCACCTCCTGGGTTCAAGCAATTCTCCAGTCTCAGCCTCCTGAGTAACTGGGATTACAGGCACTTCCCACCATACCTGGCTAATTTTTTATACCTTTTTAGTAGAGGCAGGGATTCACCATGTTGTTCTGTCTGGTCTCAAACTCCTGACCTCAGGTGATCCACTTGCTCTGGCCTCCCAGAGTGCTGGGATTACGGTCTGAGCCACTTCACCTGGCCAGAAGTTGTTTGTTTGATTGTTTGTTTTAAATCCAGATGTCTTAACCTTATAGTAGAAAAATTAATTTAAAATATCTGTGGGTTGATACAGTACATCTCTATTTTTAAAGTCAGTGAGGTGTCATCTCTATTTTAAAGTCATCTCTATTTTAAAGTCAGCCAACCACTCTTACAGAATCCATTTTAATAAGGGGATAAGTCATGTATTTAAATCTTTCCTTTTTTATTGTGCATAAAGAGTGGAAGCTGAAGGGAGGACATAGTAAAGACATATTATTCTCATTTCAGAAATTATTAAAAATCTAACACGGTCAAATGAAACTTTTATGCTAGAATAGTTACACATTTCCCTGTATGACTTACATAAATCTACAAATATTTGAAAATGTTTTATTTTGTCAATACCATGTTCAAATTTACATAGGTGCACATACACACTCTATCATATGCATTTTTGTAGGCAAATGTCTGATAAAAGGAACTAGATGGCAAAATGCTAAAAGTAGTAACCTAGAATACTTCAAAAAGGGCTTGAATACTTGAATATAGCAAATGCAGTAAAAAGGAGAAGTAACATATGCAACACAGACCAGAATAATGAATTGAAGCTTTTTTTATAGAAAAGGGATTCCCCATTTTTCCACTTACCCACAAAAAACCAAAAACAATTATACAGTCATACAGTGGGACTTAACTGAAGTCACAGAACAATTTGAGATTAAATAAGACAGCTACTGTGGAAATATCACCTTATAATAGTATCTTAAGGGCCCCAACCTTAATGGCATTTTTCAAAAGAATATCTAATAATCAACTAATCTTAGAAGCTACTGAACCATGGGCTCCAATATAATTAGGAGAAAACTGAGAAATTGAAGTAAGATATAGGAAGAAAAAATGAGGAAAAGAATGTTCATGAGATTATAGTAAAATAGAAAGCGCCAATATAACAGCCATATAGCAGTTCTCTAAAGCCACCAGGCTAGACAGGAACAGAGGCTGGAGGGCTCCAGAATGAATATTCTCCAGAAAGCAAATGAATCAGAAATTATTTGACCGATATAATGTAGGTGGTTTAGTTGGTAATTATTTTATAGAGTTATGGAAATTTAAGGAAAAACTATGTTAGATATTCATGTTATACTTCCCTTGATAATAGATCAAATGAGAAAGGAGGGTGGAGACAGTGATAAATCAGAAAATAATGCTTAAAAGTTGTATGAAAAATGAAAGGCATTTAGTATGCTACTTGACAAAACAAAAATAAAATTAACCAAAATGTGAGATGATATTTATTACGAAAATGAGGTTTCAAATAAAGGAGGTACTAGTGGATTTCTAATAAAAATAATTATATTAGAACCATCAATGATATGCTCAGGATAAGTTATACAATTTTAAATACTTTAAATGATTTAAATGTATTAACTTATTTTAGTCACATGAAAGAAATGGTTAAAATTATTATCCCCATTTTCAGATGATAAGTTGAGGTAGAGGAAGGTTAAATAATAAGGCCAACATCATTCAGGTAGTAAATGCTTTAGCTGGAATATGATGTGTGGGTGTTACTCAACACTAATACTACCATGTATTGATGAATTAATTTTGATCAATTACTTAATAACTCCATATTTTTTATGAAGAATATAAGATTGTTTGCCTATTAGAAGTGGAACAGTATGGTAGGGAGGAGGATAGAATTCATGGAATAATAGGGGATAAAGGAAGGCAACTTTGTGTTGTATCTTTTTATTTTGTGTCATGTCTTTTTTATTTTTATGTTGCTTCACTTCAGAAAAGCATTGTTTGAACTTGGATTAACACTGCATTTATTTAAACCTATAAAACTTTCATTTCTGTACTTTTAATTTTAGTCACAACATTCATGTCCAGCTCCTGGCGCGGAATCATTCCTATGTATATGCTAATAAACATAAAGCTGAGCACCTGGGTAGGGTATAAGTTGTTTATCTAGTGTGTTAGTTAGAATGAAGCCAAGATTAGTAGATAAGAATCTTGACTCCCATTGTAGTATCTGGCCTGTTATCATCCACTGTGCTGCTACAAATTCTTCATATCTGCTTAATGATGGCAATATGTAAGACAAGCTGAGGGAGGATGGGGCCTCAATGTTATTGTTAAGTAACCTAACAAGGAAGTTATGCCTCCAGCCTCTTGGAAGTGTTTAAGTCATGAAGAAGGTAATGTAAAGTTGTCCTGGAGATTTGGCACATTTATTTCTCACAGAAAGATGGATCTCCCTGTGTATTCTTGGTGCAACCTTTATGATCTGTGATACGATGGCACAGTAAACAATCCATTTCAATGCAGAGATATAATCATACCTATTAGGACTCAGTGAAGGTCCTATGGCTGTGTACACCATTTTATATGGCAATCTCTTTTGAAAAGATTAGAAATATTATTCCAAAATAGAAATTCTAAGAAGTGTATACAATCTATTCAACAAATATTTTGCACCTTTTATATGAAAAAATGTAATAGGCATTGGAAAAAGGCAATGAGCAAGACAAATTAGGTTGTATTTTTCATTAGGTTATATTTTATAGGGGAGACAAAGATGACAGATGAAGAAATAACATGGATGAACTCAGCTAATCATAAATATTAGGAAGGAAATAGAGCAGGGCACAGGATTTGGCAGAAAAAACTAAGGGTTCTTTTAGATTGAGGGTCGGACACAGCTCTCTGTCAAGCAGATTTTTTTTTTTTTTTTTTTTTTTGAGATAGAGTTTCGCTCTTGTTACCCAGGCTGGAGTGCAATGGCGCGATCTCGGCTCACCGCAACCTCCGCCTCCTGGGTTCAGGCAATTCTCCTGCCTCAGCCTCCTGAGCAGCTGGGATTACAGGCACGTGCCACCATGCCCAGCTAATTTTTTGTATTTTTAGTAGAGACAGGGTTTCACCATGTTGACAAGGACGGTCTCGATCTCTCGACCTCGTGATCCACCCGCCTCGGCCTCCCAAAGTGCTGGGATTACAGGCTTGAGCCACCGCGCCCGGCCAAGCAGATATTTTTAACCTGAGACTTGAATTAGAAGACAACTGCATGCTAGACTCCTGAAGTATAAACGTGTAATGCGAAAGAACAGTAAGCACAAATTCACTGAGCAGGAAAAGCAGCTCAGCACATTTGAGGGGGAAAAAATGAAGGGCTGTGATGCTAGTGCAGAGCTTCTCAACTTGACCAAGTCGCAGCAGTGTGACACAAATGGCCTACAGATGTGCAGAGATATCCATGCTCTCAGTACTCAAGGCAACTGGGCAAGGTATATGTGGCCTGAGCTCCTGGCGCAGAATCTGCTGATCGTAAGTAGTCTCTTTAAATTACCCAGTGTTCCACAAAAATATTACCTTTGTTCTCCATGTGTCAAAATTGTGGCAAATTTGGAAAGCATGGAGTTAGTAATGAATAAGAGGAGCAAAATGAATGTGAAGAGATGGAAGCCAGTTCATATAAAGCCTTGTAGTTTGTGGAGAACTGTTCCGAACTTAGGTGAGAAGTCATTTGGAAAGAGTAACATAATTTAGTATGTTTTGATAGGATTTCTCTTGGTGCTCTGTATTGAGTACACAAAGTAAAGGATTCAAATCAAGAAGCATTTACTTGTTTGACCTTCAGGTTGTCACTTGCTATCTCAGTATTTCCATTTCTTTATCAAAACATTCAAGATAATAGCATTTGTTCTTGGGTTTGCAGCACAGATATCTTGAGAAAGAAAGCTGGATGATGTCAGTGGTTGCTCTGAGAAAGATAACACATGAAGGGTAGATTGTTATTTCTATGACTGACAACACACATTCCAACCTGCCAGTTATGCCTCACAGATCAGTTTGTGAACAAGGGCTGATTAGTACATTAACTTCCCAGGAAAGTGATAATGCGAATGGTGAGTCACTGGAGATTGTCTTGGCACTGATCAGTTCCTACTGGCTATGCCAAGTCAGAATAAAAATGAATCGCAACAGGGCTTATGCCTGTAATCTCAGTGCTTTGGGAGGCCGAGGCAGGCGGATCAATTGAGGCCACGAGATCGAGACCAGCCTGGCCAACATGCTGTGACCTCATCTCTACTAAAAATACAAAAAAAATAAAAAATAAAAAATTAACCAAATGTGGTGGAAAATGCCTGTAGTCTTAGCTACTTTGGAGGCTGAGGCACAAAAATTGCTTGAACCCAAGAGGTGGAGGTTGCAGTGAGCTGAAATCATGCCACTGCATTCCACTCTGGTGACAGAGAAAAATTCCATCTTAAACAAGTAAAAAGAATGTGAACTGAGGTATATATTCACTTGTGATCCTCCTCTATCAGTTAAGTTTTCAGAATAAACCACCAAGACATCTATTTTCTGGCAGCTGCTGGGCTGCTAATCACCTTACTCTTATGTTGCTCTTTTTTGTTTTTGGTTAAATGTTTTAGAAATAAGACATGACACCAGTTAACAATCATGCCTGCAGGTATGAAACAGGACAAGCATCAGACATCTGCTCTAAATTACTTATAACAATCTGTAGGCCTTATATGGAACAGATTCTCAATATGTGTAGATGTGAAATACCAAGACTATTAATTTCTAATTTGTTTCATAGGGTCTAGTGTTTTTTCTTCTTAAATCAAAATGAATTTTCATTTTCCTTCCTCAAATTGTTACCAAAATTAAAAATTGTGGTATCACAATTATATTGTTGATCAGAGTTTATGATATTTGATATATTATTTTAATGTGGATAAAGGCATGACTCTTTCTCTCAAAATGCAAAATATTAAAGAAAAGATGGTACCTGAAAGGAAACTAAGGAAGGGATTTTTAAATGATTAAAGAATATATTCGTGCCTGAGGATGCTTATGAGATGCAATGGAAGTGTTCAGGAGTGGAGGTGGATGAGGTGGAAATTGGCTATCATTATCTTAAGAAAAGGAGGGGTCATTTTTAGAAATACGCACTTGAACATGGAACACATTCAAAAGTCATAATGGAAAGTTTCGGTTTTGTCTGAAGCAAGGACAGTTTATTTATTGTTACAAGAGGGAAGATAAGGGACTTTCTTTAAATCTGTTTATCTTTACTAAATTATGCAGCAAGACCATTGGCTGGGAGTCAGCGAGGAAGAGTGTCAGAAGAAGTTTGAGACAAAAAAGAAGTTGGGAATAAATATAAGTGCAGAGGCCTAACCCACTTCATTGAGTGCTGCAGTTTCAATTTTCCTAACCTCACGTCACTGGGACATCATTGCTCACAGAACTGTAACAATAAGAATCTTTCCAGCATTTGAGAGATGGCCTTTTGTTCTCATGCTGAGATTCTCAGGAAAGTTTTGATTACTCAGTTTGGATATAATGAAAATAGTTGATGAATGAAAATATTATTCAAGATTTTATTCTATGTATAGGCTGTGTGATTTTTGCCTAGTACCTTAACTTCTTTTAAAGGAAGTTTGTAACTCAACTGTAATGATGGAAATCATATTAGTGTAAAAGTGCTACCTGAGGCTGCTTTTATGGCAATGTCATTAGGACATGATATTTATCCTCAGGAATCTTTTGTCCTCTTTGGCAACTCTGCTTCCTAGGCATCAAATTTTTTTCATGTTGATAAAGTTCCTCTCTCATGCGTCTAAATCCAGCTAAAAAGATGCTAATCAATTCAACCCTAGTATCGTTAGGCACTTAAATGTGTCACCCCTAAGTGGGATACCTCTGTTTTAAAAGGAAGTCTATTAAAAGTTCATGTGTTTATTTATTGATTATTCCACAAAATTTATTTTTCTCTTCATGAGCACTTGGGACCATAAAAATTAAGTAATTTAAAATATTTATTTGCCTACTAAGTACGTTTTCTCTTCTCATTCAAATTTAACAGATTACTCAAGTGTCATTTCTGTTCCTATTTTCTGTCTGATTTTCTTCCTGCTCTCAACTTATTTTGTGGTTCAATTTGGGGCCATACTTTCTGATACGTAATTGGTAGTGTTTATTTTAGATAGATGAAAAGATATTTCATGGTAGGAGTTTTCTTGTGTTTATTCATAAAACATCTTAGGTAAAAATAAAATATTTGCACAGATATTCAAATTATACCTTGTGGACAAATAGCTTGACTGAAGAAAATCTGGGAGACCCCTAAGTCAGGTCCTTTATACTGCCTTTGTGATATTTCTCCCGACTCCATGAGTATATAATTTATTATTGCCTTTTATGTTCACCATGATCCAGATACATACCCATATACTTGTCACATATTATTACATTTAACTGTGTACGTTTCTTAAGTCCTTGATGCAGGATGGATGTAGTTTTTTTTTTTTCAACTTTTATTTAAAGTTCAAGGGGTACATTGTATCTTTGTGGGATTTGGTGTACAAATGATTTTGTCACCCAGGTAGTGAGCATAATGCCCAATAGGTAGTTTTTTGACTCTCACCCTTCTCCCACAAATCCACCTTCAAGTACGCCCTGATGTCTGTCGTTCCCCTCTTTGTGTCTATATGTGTTCAATATTTAGCTCTCACTTATAACTGAGAACATGTGGTATTTGGCTTTCTGTTCCTGCATTGATTGGCTTAGTATAATGGCCTCTAGCTCTATCCATGTTGTTTCCAAGGATATGATCCTGCTCTTCTTTTTGGTTGCATGGTGTCTGTGTACAACAATGTCTTTATCCAGTCAACTATTAATGGGCATCTATGTTGATTATATGTCTTTGCTATTATGCATAATGCTGTGGTAAACATAGGTATGCATGTGTCTTTTTGTAATGTAATTTGTATTCCTTTTGGTATATACCCAGTATGGGATTGCTGTGTCAAATGACAGTTGTTTTAAGTTCTTTGAGGAATCTCTAAGCTACTTTCTACAGTCATAGAAATTAACAATAATCACTGGGAGTACTGTGAGATGATACCTGATTGTGATTTTGATTTGCGTTTGTCTAATAATTAGTGATTAGCTTTTAAAAATATGCTTGTTGGTTCTGTATATATCTTCTTTTCAGAAGTGTCTGTTCATGTCCTTTGCCTATTTTTTAATGAGATTGTTTGTGTTTGACTTGCTGATCTGTTGAAGTTCCTTATAGATTCTGGATATTAGATGTTTGTCTGATGTGTAGTTTCCAAATACTTTCTTTCATTTGGTAGCTTGTCTGTTTATTGATCATTTTTTTTCTTGCTGTGCAGAAACTCTTTAGTTAATTTGGTCCCACTTCTCTAGTTTTATTTTCGTTGCAAATGCTTTTGGAGACTTTGTCATGACATTTTTGCCAACACCTATGCCCAGAATGGTATTGCCTAGGTTTTCTTCCAGGGTTTTTATAGTTTTAGATACTACATGTAAGTCTTTAAATCTTGAGCAGATTTTTGTGTATGGTGAAAGGAAGGGGTTCAATTTCCACCCTTTCCAAAATTTGGAAAGGTCCAAGCCTTTTCTTTATTTCTTGAGATGATCATGTGGTTTTGCTTTTAGTACTGTTTATGTGATGAATCACATTTACTGACTGCGTATGTTGAGCCAAACTTGCATCCCAAGGATAAAGCCTACTTGATCATGTTGGATTAGCTTTTAGATGTGCTACTATATTTAGTTTCTAGCATTTTATTGAGAATTTTCGCATTTTGTTCTTCAGGGATATTAATCCAAAGTTTTCTCTTTTTTTTTGTTGTGTTTCTGGCAGGTCTTGATAACAGGATGATGCTGACCTCATAGAAGTAGTTAGGGAGCAGTCCCTGTTCCTTGATTTTTTAGAATAATTTCAGTAGGATTAGTTTTAGTGCTACTTAAATGTCTACCAGATTTTGGCTGTGAAAGGCTCTCTGCCAGTGCTTCAGGTTAGTAGATTTTATATTAGTGATTTAATTTTGGAACTCATTGTCAGTCTGTTGAGGATTTCAATTTCTTCCTGGTTTAATCTTGGGAGGTTTAATTTTTTCCACGATTTTATCCATTCCTTCTAGGTTTTATAGTTTGTTTACAGTGTGGTGTTCCTCATAATGTTTTGTATTTCTATGGGTTCAATGGTAATGTCCCCTTTGTTATTTCTCATTGTGCTTATTTGAATCTACTCTCTCTTCCTGTATTATTCTAGTTAGCAGTTTATTACTCTTCTTTATTTTTTCGGAGAACCAACTTTTGCTTTAGTTGATCATTTGTATAGGTTTCCGTGTCTCAGTTTTCTTCAAGTCGGTCTGATTTTGTTTATTGTTTTTTTCCTTCTAGCTTTGGGATTGATTTTCTCTTGTTTTTCCAGTTACTCTGGGTGTGATGTTAGGTTGTTAACCTGAGATGTTTCTAACTTTATGTTCCCATTTAGTGCTATAAACATTCCTCTTAAGACTGCTTTTTTCTGTGTCCCAGAGATCCTGGTATGTTATATCTTTTTTTATCTTTTGTTTCAATTTTTTTTTGTTTTGTTTTCTGCCTGAATTTCATTCTTTACTCATAAGTCATTCAGGAGCAGGTTGTGTAATTCCCATTTAATTTTATTGCTTTGAGAGATCTGTTTTATACTGATTTCAGTTTTATCAAACTATGGTTTTTGAGTATAATTGATACAATTTCAGTTTTTTGAATTTGTTGAGAATTGCTTTATAACCAACCATGTGGTAGGTCTTAGAGTATAGGCCATGTGCAGGTGAGAAGAATATATATTTGGTTATTGGTTGGAGTATGTTGTGGATGTCTGCTAGGTCCATTTACTCAAGTGCCAAGTTTAAGTCTCGAATTTGTTAGTTTTCAGCTTCAATGATCGGTTTAACACAGTGGGGTGTTGAAGTCTCCAATTATTATTGTATGTTTATTTACATCTCTTCACGGGTCTCTGAGAACTTGTTTTATGAATCTGAGTACCCCAGAGTGGGTGCATATATATTTAAGAAAGTTAAGTCTTCTGGTTGAATTGAACACTTTGTCGTTATGTAATGCCCTTCTTTGTCCTTTGTAATCATTGTTGGTTTAAAGTCTGTTTTGTCTGAAAGAAGAATAGCAACCCTGTTCTTTTTTGTGTTTTGTTTGCTTGAGGACTCTTGCTCCCTCCCTTTACTTTGAGCATATGGATGTTACGGCATATAAAACAGGTCTCTTGAAGACAGCCCATTTCACTGGTTCTTTTTCATCTGGGTGGGCTGAGGTCTCTTTAATATTTGAAATTGCTGCCTTTAGAATGGGGCTTTTTGATTTTATATTCTTTGATGCCTGTGAGAATTTGACTGTGTTATCAACTGGGCTTAATCTCAGCACTTCTGGGCCATGTGGTCTAACCCTGGGGGTGCTGGACCTGGCTTGTGACTTTGTTCTTTGGTCTCTAAGCACCAGCTGCACTGGAAGGGCTGAGGTGTTTTCAGTATGCTGCCATTGACACTCCATTGGGGACTGCCAGCAAAGGTGCTCTGGCAGTGAGGTAGTGATTCCTCATGCGTGTGCAGCCTGCCATGTGAGCAGGGTTTCTTACGTGTGAAAATACCAGCAGTGGGTCCATGCATGTTCCCCTCTTTGGTTCCCTAAAAACATGTTTGCCAGCAGGGGAGCAGGGGTATGCTGTAGGTGGATGTGTACTGGTGGGGAAGGTTGCTGGCAGGTACATGCCATTGCAGGGGAGGCAGGGGGCAGGTGTACTCTAGTGTGGGTTGTCTGCAAAAGCACTCCATTGGGTAGTCAGGGTCTACTGGTGAAAAACCTATGGCAGTGGCCATGGGCAAGCTGAGGATGGGCTACAAGCAAATGTAGCCAGGCAGGGACCTTGGCAGAAGTGTACTTTGACATTTGACAGGTGTGTACTCAGATCAGACTGGCCTAGTCCCACAGGCAAGACAGGTCTGCTCAGTCCAAGTCCAGAAGCTAATAAATGCTATAAAGCCACATAGAGGTGTTTGGCAAGCCTTGGAGTATGGGTGCCCATGACTGAAGGCGTTCCCAGGCCAAAACTTCTGGGCTCTGCCCAGGCTGAAGTTCTGTCTCTGCCAACTCTCCAGGTAGTCTTCCTTGCCAGCTCAGATGTCCATGAGTGTTGTGGGATCTCATGCATCTAGGACCCTGATGGTCTGGGGCGGGAGTGAGTCACTCCACTTTATTTCACTCACCTCCCCTCTAGGGGCCACACAGGGCCAGAATTGAGTCCTGATGCCCAGCTACTTTCTCTTTCAGCTATGGTCTGCATCCCTTCTCTCCACTCTCAATGCCTTCTTTCTGAAACCATGTTCAGAGCATACTTGGAGAAGCTCTTCTTGGTTACCTCTGGTTGGACATCTTCTCCAGGATGTATGTTTTATTTTTGTATCTTTAGTAGTAAGAATAGTATCTGGCAGTTAGTAAATTTTAATAAACTGTTAAAGGTGGGAAGAAAGACACTATTTTAGGAATAGGGATTACATCATGGAACAAAAATTAAAAACAACTCCATGAATTCATATCATACATTTTACTTTCTAATTGGTCTAATTTTGCATATGTGTAAATATAGAGATGTACATATATACCTTAACTTCTCCTGACAGAACTAGGTAGAAGACAGAATTGGGCTAAACATGTAATCCCTAGTTCAGTATGCTAATTCCTCATTAAGAGATAGGTTCTTTTTCACCAACGTTTAAAACATTTTTATTCCACGAACACATTGGCTTCTAATATACAGAAGATCCAAATACAAATATTAGCAATAACAAATAACACACAGTTGACTTAAATCTTTTCCTTCCAGTACCTTCAGAGATGAAAACATGTGCCATCTAAAATAACCTTAGCTTCATACAAATCAAATATGAGGTAAGAAAAATTCTACTATTATAAAACTATTATATATTTAATTGAAAAGATTAATGTTTAGTGTCAGGAATCACTTAGTTAATTGCCAAAAGCATAGTGCATATTTTATACTACAGTTATTTTGTAAGCATTGTAAATACATTATGGTCAATGAAATTGTGTATTCTCAGCATGTGTTCTTATTTCAGGGAAAAGGCATTTAAAATCAGATTGCACACTGATCTTCTATAAAAATGTTATACTACCACATTTACAAAGTAGATTTATAAGGGAGAACTAATAACAATCTTACCCTTGTCCTATATGTATGATTTTAAATGATATTAGCTAATATTTAAAATAGTTTCACTGTTTTTTTTTCATTACTATCATTAATATGCCTTGGTGTTTCTATTCAGTGTTTGAGGAAATATTTAAAAAGCTTGATGTTAGCAAAATCTATTTGCAAGTAGGATATTTTTACAGCACTTTGCATCTGTGCTGAAAAAATACACGTTATATATTACATAGATATTTCATAATATCCAATACATTAACTTAAGAATAAATTTTGAAGAAAAAACTAAAAATATAGTAAGTTGGTATTTATACTTATTTAACTCATTTACTGATATAATTAGTAGCATACAGCAGAGCATATATTTTTTAATTATGAAATAATGGCTAACTAGTCTAAAATAATTACAGATTTTAACTGCATATATTTCTTAATTTTAAATAAACTGTGTCTCTTCTTGCTAATTATTGTGAACGGTATCTACCTAAAGTTTTCTAAAAGTGGATGGTCTCAAATGATACACCGGTTTATGTACTTTATACGTACGACACCCCCTCACACACATTTGCTGCCATACAGCTTAAGCTAGGTTGTGCTTAAGTGAGTAAAATATCAAAGAATTTAGAAAATCAATCATACCAGTAATTATGGTTCCATTACTTTAGAAATATTTGGTAAGGATTTAGTTAGCTAGCTTCTTTTTAACTTTTCTGAAAATCACCCTAGTGATATCGATCAGTATATATATTTTTAAATTTTTATTTTAATTATTGTTTAAACAATGGGTTATTTAAATGTGTTTATTTAATATATAAATATTTGGTGAATTTCTGTTTTTTTCTGTAGTTGTTTTTTAATGTTTTGTAATTTAATTTCATATTATCTTGAGAACACTGTTGGTAGAATTTTAATTATTTTAAATTTATTTAGACTTTTAATTACTTTTTAATTGACAAAAGTTGTGTATATTTATGATATAAAACATGATGTTTGATATGTGTATGCAGTGCAAAATAACTAGATCAGGCTAATTGGCATATCAATTACCTCAACATCTGTTTTTCTTTTTTCTGTGATGAGAACTTTTAAAATCTACTCTCTTAGCAGTTTGTGAGTATACAATACATTGTTCCTAACTGTATCACTATGCTGTACAATAGGTCTTTGGATGTTTTCATCCCATCTAACTGAAATTTTGTACCTTTTGACTAACATCTACAAATGTGCACTCCACCCTTTCCCAGACTCTAATTACTACCATTCTACTCTTTGCTTCTACGAATTTAGCTTTTTATATGCCACATGTAATTGACATTATGCAGTATTTTGACTTTATGTGTCTGGCTTATGTCACTTAACATAATGTCCTCCAGATTTAGCCATGTTGTTGCAAATAACCAGTTTTTCTTCTTTTTAAAGGCAAAATAGCATTCCATTGTATATATAAACCACATTTTCTTTGGCTATTCATGCGTTGATGGACATGGGTTGATTCTGTTTCTTAGCTATTGTGGATAATGCTTCAATGATCATAAACATGTAGAAATTTCTTCAACATACCAATGTTATTTCCTTTGGAAGGGAAGTGAGATTGCTAGATGATATGATAGTTCAATTTTTAGTTGGTTGAGGAAGTTTTCTACTGTTTTCCATAATGGCTATCCTAACTTACATTCCCACTGACAGCATGCAAGAATCCTTTTTTCTCCACAAGCTCCCCAATAAGTCTTAAACTGTCTTTTTGATAATAGCCATACTAACATGTGTAAAGTGATATCTCAAAAGCTTATGCACAGCAAATAAAAAGACAGTGTACAAAGTCAACACATGGAAAAGGAGACAATATGTGCTAACAATACATCTGTTAGTGCTTAATATCCAAAATATATTGGGAACTCAGTAGCAATACAACAAATAACCTAATTATAAAAATTAGCTAAGAATCAGAAAAGATATTTCTCTGAAGAAGACATACAAATGGCAAATAGGTATGTGAAAAAATTCTCAGCATCACAAACTATCAGAGAAATGTAAATTGAAATCAGTTTGCTACTTTTTTTTTTTTTTTTTTGCCTATCATACTGTCATTCTAAATATTCCTCATGGGCTTCAAAAGGCTGTGTATTCTGCCTTTGTTAAATATACCGTTCTGTATGTCAGTTATGTTAATTTTGCTAATGGTATTGTTGAAGGCTTCTATATCCTTGCTAATTTTCTGTCTGGTTGCTCTATAAATTACTGAGTATTTAAATAATAAATGTATGTTTTTATTATTTTATTTCTCAATTGTTTCATTTTTATAAATATTCGATCTTGTGGCTCATTCTCTCTCACTCTCTTATATATATTATATATTATATATATATATATAATATAGAGAGAGACAGACTGATGCAGTGACACTTATATCATGATAAATTATCTTTTCCTCTAGAACTAATCCTATTTTGTCTTTTTTTGATAATATAGTCATTCTCTTATTGTTAATTTAGCATGTTATATATTTTCCTACCCTTTTGCTTTCAACTGATTATATCTCTTTTAGACATTACACAGTTGTATCTTGTTTTCTTACCCACTATGAAACTCTCTTCCTTTTGATTGGTATATAGTGGATTCACTTTTTTAATGCAGTTATCAGTAGTGTTAGACTGTATATGCCATTTAGCTATTTGTTTTCTATACAAATCTTGTTACTCATCTATCTCTTCCTTCTTCACTGTTTTCTTTTATTAAACAATGTTTTTTACATAACATTGAAGTTACTTCATTTTTCCTATATATTTTACATTGATTTTGTAATTGGGATTACAATTTTCATCTTAAATACCAAAACTATTATAAATTAATACTATGTTAATTATAGTAACATATAAGTTGCTCATATGCTCTACTTGGCACCTTTCCTTTATATACATCCATGTAGAATTATTGCCTTAAATATATAATTTTAAATGGAAGAAATAGTATGATTTTCCAATATTTATCATTTCTGTTGATAAATTATTGGAATTTGTAATATGTTAATTTTTATATGCTATACTCTATGCTTACTTTATACTTTTGTAGATTTTATACTTCTTTTGAAAGAGCAGAATTGTCAACTTCTTTAAATCACCATAATCAGAATTCTCCCAGTTATGTTTTAAGAAATATTTTAAAATCAAGAAGTAACTTATACATTTACTAACACCTTTAGCTCTGCTATCACTCTTTATTCCTTTAGGTAGGTCCAGGTTTCCATCTGATTCCATTTTTCTTCTATGAGAATAACTTTAACATTTGTTATAGTGCAAGATTTTATGGCAGTAGTGCATTATGGCAGTCAGTTTCTGTGTGAAAACATCTTGATTTTGCCTTCAGTTTTTGAGAATATATTTATGAGGCAACAGTTCTAAGTTGATTTATCTTTTTTTTTCTTTCAGTTCTTCAGATGTTTCGCTTCACCTAATTTTTGCTGTGTAATGCCTGATAAATCTCTCATATGTCTTTTGTTCCTCTGTACTTTGTCTTACTCATCTCTCTATCCTTTGATATTGTATTTTTGCATTTGATTTGTAGCAAGTTCTGTCATCGCTATAATTTCTAGATCTATTGATGGGTTTGTCTTCTGATTATCAGTCATTTTGGGGCTTCTCCACATGATTCAGAATGTTTTATGAGATAATATATTTTGTGATTTTTTCATTGTTGGTTTCTTTTGTTGTATTTTTTAGTTGTACTAGATTTTATTAAGGCCCAGAGTTAAGTTACTTGGAATCAATTCAATACTTTGAAAATTTTCTTTTCACATTTGTTATGGTGGTTTCAGGGCAGTGGTTGGTGTTGAGCTAATAGTACCATTACTAAGGTGGTAAGCGGTGAGGATTCTGATGCTCTGTATATGTTTTTTTTTTTTAAACACTAGTAGGAATATCAACAGTTCTTAGTACTATGAGCTAAGATTCTACAAAGACAATTATAAAACATGTTAAGGAAATATCAACATACGTTAGAGATACATTTTTAACTGAAAGTCTCAGTATTGTCAATATGCTTACTCTTCTGGTACTAATATATGAGTCTGTGAGCTAAGAAGTATTGATACTCCCACTATTGAGTTCTGGGAATTGTTTAGTCTACTGTTCCATGGTTTATTCTCCAGCCTAGAATATTTTTCTTGTACATACATGCAGAATCATTTCCAGTCTTAAGGGAAACTTGATGCTGATTTATAAAACTTTTCTCTCTCTCTTAATTGATCCTGCAATGTTAGCTATATTTGACTTCCTGAAATCTATTCTCTATTTTCTGAAATAAATGCAACCACTAGGTTCTTAGATTCCCCTTTTGCCTGCTACGGAAAAGCAGAAATCAGTAGTAGTTGTAGGATCCACCTTGCTTGCTTCCTTCCTCTTAGAAATCACTTCATGGTGCTACCTGTTGTTCTTCTGTATATTTCACTAGGTTTTACAGTTATTTTGTTGGTTGTTTATATGTGAGGATAAGTCATTTCCCGGTAACATATCTTAGCCAGAAGTAAAATTTCTATTTTGATATTGATAGGGATTGTATTTAAACTATAGATTAGTACCATGAGAATAAGCATATTGGGACTTTCAATTAAAAATTTGTATATCTCTCTATATATGTTGATCTTATTTTTTCTGAACATGTTTTATATTCGTCTTTGTAGAATCTGGTAAATGTTAAATCTTATATTTGTTACTAAATATTACAATTACACAGAATCAGTTGGTTGAAAAGACTCATGAATCTGCAGAGTACACTCACATAAGGCTTTAATATAGCTAATGATACAGTATAGAAAGATAATTAAAACATTGGCTATCATTGAGTAGTCCAGGCATGTACATACACCCCTTGGCACACTCTCTCTGCACAGACATACTTCACTTTTGAATTATGAACCTTTAAGGTGTATGTAAGATTATTTCCAGGGGAGACTAGGCAAAAGTTTGAGGAACTTTTTTTATAATCTGCTGCTTACATATTTAAAAGCAGGCCCTGTGAATTATTAAACCAAGTAAAAGCCATTAATCTATACATCCCTGAAAAAGCTGTATAAGCTAGAACATGGTTCCTACAAAAGATTTTCAGTTTTACATAGTATGTTATAAATCACTAGCTAGACGTTCTCATCCGTATTTTGGCTGAAGGTCATGATCATCTCCAGGTTCTCTGAAGATAAACATAGAGATACCTCAAGCCCACTACAAGATAACTGTTTCTTTATGCACTGTTTAATAGTTTGATATTGTTATAAATAATAAAATTTTTATTTTCCTTTTTGGTATATACAAATGTACTTTTTTAATGTCAAATGACTTTACATCCAGTAACAATGGTAGCTCTCATATTGATTGAAATACTTTATCAATAATTTTATGTTTTCTAAAACAATCATATCTGTGGTTTAAGAAAATAAAATTGATAGTTGTTTTTTCTCCTGGCCAACTCCTAGCCTTTTGTTTCTTTTCTCCTCTTACTGATTAGTTCTCCAGCACGATGTTGAATAGAATTGGTGAAGAAAAGTAGTTCTGATTTGTTCTTAATCTAAAAAGAAAGCTTTAATAGTTCACATTAATTATGATTCCTATTGATTCTATATAGATATACTTCATCTGAATAATATTCTATTTCTAGTTTGATAAGAACTGTATGGATCATAGTTTAAAGTTGGCATTCATCAAGCACTTTTAGTTGTGGATGTCTTGCTTAATTGAATTGTAGTAAAATGACACATTTTTAATTAAATCCTTTGAGATTTATTGACATTTAAATCAATTGAAATGAATATATATTCTGCAGTTATTGGGTGGTTTTTCTCCATTAGCTCAAGCTTATAAATTATGTTTTTAAGATACTATGTACTGTTACTGGCATTAGATTTTCTTATGGTACCAATTAGTGATACATATCAATCTTTTACTTAAAACTACCTTTATGATTCACTTAAGTCTTTCTGCTTCCAGGAAGTCCTTTGTGATCATTACTATTGACTTTTCTTTCTGTGTTTCATTGTACCTCTATATACTATATTATATTTAACCATCCATTAGCTATAACATCAATAAAGTAAAAGTAAATTTATATTTAACGAATTATTGAATCCTCAGATTAGATACTGAAATATGAATACAGGTGTGTGTGTGTGTGTGTGTGTGTGTGTGTGTGTGTGATTGTTAATGAAACAAATTTTGGGATCTATATTTAGGCACATTTTCTTACACAGACTACTGTTTATAATAATTGGTTTTGTGGTGTTCTATCTTTTGAACGTAAGTCCAGGTCAGTTTTGCGGTGAGTTCTCAAATTATATGTATAGGCATATAATACTTTTCCTCATTACTGTCACCATTTACTTTTCACTGGATTCTTGAGTCCTTGTTGGAGTATTTCGCTTTGTTTCTTACGACTACCCTTCAACTACCAAACAAGTTTTACTTATTGTTTCCTGTTTATTGCTTTCCTCTGTCTGACAGTCTGACAGATTCCTCTTAATAAATCCTTCTGCTTAATGTCTGTTTCCTTAATTTTAGCCAATTCTACTTCTTAAACCCTCCTGTTGTGTGTTCTCCCATCTGTCTGGACTGTTGTCTGCCACCATTACACTTTGTTGATGCCACCCTGTGAAATGTCTGGATGTCCTCATGTTGCCTGCTTAGATCTTCTCAGATGCTTGTCAGGTTTCTTCACATTGAGATCACAGCTTTTCATCTGGGCATTTCATGGTTTTATTGGGCCTTGATTCTGATGTCAGGCTTTTCAAGCCCCCTTTTCAGATAATTATTTGACATTTAAAGCATTTTTTTCAAAAACACTATTGCAGAAGTCCTAATATAACTGTAATATTGAATAACAGCAAAACATGTAGAGAACATTTTGAGTCTTATTTCTAGGTGCTATTTCGATATTTTTTGTGCTCAAACTTCCAAAGCCTCAATTGAAACTCGAGTAGACCTGACTACCCGACAAGAGAGATGTCCTTTTGTTAAATTAGAGGTGTCAAAGACAAAACAAAACAGGGCAATAAAGGCACCTAGTTGTGCACATAAGGGACACTGAAAGGTAACATGTATAAAGAAGGAAGAAATGGATCTAAAGCTGTAAACAGAAATGGTCATATGTAACACACGAATTTTCATTTATGTATTTATTACCTCTGACTCATTCATTCTTTACTGACCAGCTACTGAAGATGTATTATATGACAGAAACCAAGATAACAGTGAGACTACAGCAACAAATAAAAATAATAGTCTTTCACCTTCTAAGAAAGAAGACATTAAACAAATGATGAAAATAAATATTTTTATATGTCACATTAAGGAGAATTACAGGATGAATATATATGACAGTGGGCTGATTTTGCCTAGGAGGTTGAATAAGTAACAAGGTAAAATCAGAAAGATAAATAAGCATAAGTACCATCATTGCCAACTGGTCCAGATGGAGAAAATAGTATATATCTCCAAGAACTAAAGTTGAGTGAGACAAATCACACTGAAAATGAGACATAAGATGGCAAATTACATGGCACAGTCCTTTTCTCCTATCAAAAGACAAGTTCTTCTCTATTCCTTACTATTATAAGCGTGTATTGCTATTTAGCTAATATGGCTCTTAGAAATCTATGTTAGAACATTGAGTTCTCTTCACAAGTACTTTTATCCTTATAATTTATTTATCAGAGAGCCCAGATTGCCTGCTGTAAAATTTTTTATATTCTTAATTTTCTCATTAATCCTCATAATATCACATACTACTCTTTTTTGTTAGATTTAGTATTCCTATATTTCTAAGTTTATATTCTATTCCCATCATGATCTCTTTTATAAAGCCTTTTTAGATAAATGAATAAGTTGGTTTTTTTAATTAATAAAAATTATGTGTATATTATATAACATAATATTTTGATACATATATATAGTGGAATGGCTAAATCAAACTATTTAACATATTATCTCACATATTTATCAGTTTTTTGTGGTAAGAATACTTAAAATCTACTCTCAGCAAATTTTAATTATAATATATTGATATCAATTCTAGTTATCATGATATACAATAGCTCTCTTGAAAGTATTCCTCTTAACTAGCTAAAATTTTGTGCCCCTTGACGATCATCTCTCCAATCCCAGTTCCCCAGCCTTTATTAATTACTATTTTATTCTCTGTTTCTCTGCCTTTGACTTTTAAAATTTGGTTGAATTTTACAGTTCATAGGACCCAGATTGCCCAAATACAGTCTAACCTTACCTCATTTCATTTGCATATTCTTCCCAATTTGTTAAATGTCTTTTCTGGTTGGCAACTGAATTGAAGTGTTTTGTGGCTTCTCTTACTCTCATGGCCTAAATTCATTTTGCCTTTTTAAATGTTTTCTCATAACTTGATGATACCACAGCAACTTGTTGTTCTCAGTAATTTGTCACCATAGCTCTGTATTTTGGAGTTTTGGGGGATAACTTGTCACCTAGTGATATTACAGGAGTTAAAGCTTTTATGTGTATTTATATTGCCTGTCTCCTAAAAAATTAATGTAGCTATGACTTTTAATATTTTTATTTCAGTCTTCATACCTAATTTATAAGTAGTTTTTGATCGATGTTTATAGCATTAGAATATTCAGGGTTTGCCTATGTACTTCCTGCATAGCAGTGAGTTTTATTTCTTCAGATGTTTTCTCATTACACTTTAGCATCTCTTTCTTCCAGTGTGAAGAACTCCCTTAAACATTTCTTATAAGATTAGAGAAATGCAAACCAAAACCACACTGAGATACCACCTCACACCAGTTAGAATGGCAATCATTAAAAAATGTGGAGATAACAGATGCTGGAGAGGATGTGAAGAAATAGGAACACTTTTACATTATTTGTGGGAGTGTAAATTAGTTCCACCATTGTGGAAGACAGTGTAGCAATTCCTCAAGGATCTATAAATAGAAATACCATTTGACCCATCAATCCCAATTACTGAGTATATATCCAAAGGATTATAAATGGTCCTGTTATAAAGACACATGCACACGTATGATCATTGTGACACTGTTTACAATAGCAAAGACCTGGAACAGACCCAAATGCCCATCGATGATAGACTGGACAAGGAAAATGTGACACATATACACCGTGGAATAATATACAGCCATAAAAAAGATGAGGTTCTGTCCTTTGTAGGCACATGGATGAATCTGGAAGCCATCATTTTCAGCAAACTGACAAGAACAGAAAATCAAACACTGCATGTTCTCACTGATAGGTGGTTGTTGAACAACGAGAACACATAGGGACAGGGAGGGGAACATCATACACTGGGGTCTGTTGGGGGCAGGCTAGGGGAGGGACAGTAGGGGGTGGGAGAGATAACATGGGGAGAAATGCCAGATGTGGGTGACAGGGGGATGGAGGTAGCAAACTACCTTGCCATTATGTACCTATGCAACAATCTTGCATGATCTGCACATGTACCCCAGAACCTAAAGTAGATATATAAAAAAAGATAGCTCTGTAGTGATAAATTATCTCAGCTTTTGTTTTTCTTGGAAAGTCTCATTCTCATTTTCATTTCTGAAAGATTGGTTTGATGAGTACAGTATTCTTGGTTGACAGGTATTTTGTTTTTTTCTTTAGCCCTTTGAACATATCCCACTCTCCTAGCCTGTAATATTTATTTATTTATTTATTTATTTATTTATTTATTTATTTAAGATGGAGTTTCGCTCTTGTTACCCAGGCTGGAGTGCAATGGCGCGATCTCGGCTCACCGCAACCTCCGCCTCCTGGGTTCAGGCAGTTCTCCTGCCTCAGCCTCCTGAGTAGCTGGGATTACAGGCATACACCACCATGCTCAGCTAATTTTTTTCTTTTTTTGTATTTTTTTTTTAGTAGAGACGGGGTTTCACCATGTTGACCAGGTTGGTCTCGATCTCTCGACCTTGTGATCCACCCGCCTCGGCCTCCCAAAGTGCTGGGATTACAGGCTTGAGCCACTGCGCCCGGCCTAGCCTGTAATATTTTTATGAAGAAGTCTGCTGCCAGAAAAATCAAACTCTTCTGTGTGTTATTTACTTCTTTTCACTTGCTGCTTTAAGAATCCTCTCTTTTTCTTTTACCTTGGATTTGATCACAATATGTCTTGGGTTAGAACTATTTGTATTGAATCTGATTGATGACTTTTGGGTTTCCTGTATCTGGATGTTTATATACTTCTCTAGATTTTGAAAGTTTTCTGTTATTACCTCTTTGAATAAACTTTCTACTCTTTTGGCATTCTCAATTTTTTTTTTTTCTGAACCGTAATAACTCAAACTTGGCATCTTTTTGTGCTGTTTTGTAATTCTTTCCTCCCTCCTTCCCTCCCTCCCTCCTCCCCTTCCTTTCTTCTTTCCCTCCTTCCCTCTTTTCTTCCATCTCTTCCTTTCTTTCTCTCTTTCTCTCTCGTTTCTTTTTTCTTTTCTTTTCTTTCTTAACACAGTCTCACTCTGTCACCAGGCTGGGGTGCAGTGGAAAAATCTTGGGTCACTGCAGCCTCTGCCATGCAGGTTTGAGCGATTCTCCTACCTTAGCTCCCCCCATGTAGCTGGAACTACGGGCATGTGTCACCATGCCCGACTAATTTTTTATATTTTTTGAAAAGACAGGGTTTCACTGTGGTAGCCAGGATGGTCTCAATCTCCTGATCTCATGATCCTCCTGCTTTGGACTCCCAAAGTGCTGGGATTACAGGCATGAGACACTGTGCCCAGCCTGTTTCTGCTTTGTCTTTTCTTTCTTTTCCTTTCCTTTTCTTTTTTTCTTTTTTTGTTTTTGCGTTTCTTTGCTTTTCTTTTCCCTTTCTTTCTCTTTTTTCTTTTCTTTTCCTTCCTTTCTTTCTTTCCTTCTCTCTCTCTCTCTCTCTCTCTCTCTCTCTCTCTCTCTCTTTCTTTCTTTTGCTATAATTCTTTTAGGCCTTCTTTTTTCCTTTTTTTTTTTTCATTTTCTCCCATTGTGTATTTCCAAATGCCATCTTTGAGTTCACTAATTCTTTTGCTTGATAAATGCTGCCTTTGTTGCCTTTTACTGCATTTTTTCATTTGTTTTATTGTATTTTTCAGTTCTAGGATTTCTGTGAAGAGTTTTAAAAAATATTAGGTTGGTGAAAAATAACTGCAGTTTTGCTATTAAAAGCATTATATCTTCCCACTTCCTCTTGGTTGGCCTGTAAGATTTCTGCTGAGACAAATCTCTATTTGTGTATGGTTGATTACTGGTACTTTATTTTTTTCTTTCATTGGGGTAATATTTCCCTGATTGATTCTTGTGGCCATGCACTGATGTCTGTACATTTGAGAAAGTAGGCATCTATTCCTGTATCTATAGATTAGTGTCAGTAGAAAAAAACTCTTCCACCACATCACATCCAGAGATCGTGCTCAAAACATCTGGTATGATCCGTGAGTAAGCTTGCTGATGACATCCTTGGACATGCTGTCATGGTGTCTGAGTCATCAGGTTGATGAATCTGACACCTGGGTCCACAGGGATGGTCATGTATTTTGGGCACACTGTAGCCTAGGACCACAAGAACCAGCCTAGAGTCTTGATATGCTGGTGCTGGCCTGGTGCCTAGGGTAGGGGTTTTGTTAAGGTTGAGTTTGTGTGGACCTGCCTGCAGTCTAGGTCTGTGAGGGCTAACCTAAAGCCTTCAGACACTGCATCTGGTCTAGTACCTCAACTGATGTGGAGGCTGGGTCTATGGTGCCTGGCCTCATGCTTGGCTCTATTGGAATGGGCATAGACCCAGGATCTGCTGGGGTTTGGGATAAGAGATGCTAGTCTTGCACTAAGCAGGCATAAACGCAGGGGCTAACCTTGAGCTTGTGTACCAACCAGCCTGCACTAAGGTAGGTCTAGAGGCTGACTGGCTTGTGGGTGCCAGCTTAAAGTCCAGGACCATAGACACCAGTTTGGCACTGGGACAAGCCTGAAACCTGGGGCCACAGAGGCTGCCTTGTTGCAGCGGTCAGTGTGGCGCCTTGGTTGAGCCTAAAGACTGAGTCCCCAGAAGCTGGCCTGGAGCCTGGGGCTCTGGCACTTTTTTGAGTGGGCCTGGAGCCACTCAAATAGGACAGGCCTGGGTAGGCTTGAAGACTAAGGCTGGGGCATCAATTTTGAGTTTAAGAGGATGGCTTAATATTGGTACAAGCATGGAAGCTTAGTACGCAGGTGACATCTTCAAGCCAGGTTTTACTATTGTGGCCTTGGTGTGGGTTTCATGACAAAAACCAGTGATCACTTTGTTCTTCCCTCATAGGAAACATGTCTTCTAAACTGTGTTGTACATGTTTGAGGGGGGGTCAGTCGGGTAATGTAAAATTGTTCTTCCTAACCTCTTCAATGAATAGTTCCTTATTTTTGTGTTTTAGTCTGGTGCCATAATCTCTCATGTGGATTCCGTAGCTCTTGTGAAGATATTTTTGGACATGAACAGTTATTCAAATTGGGATTTCTGCTAGAAAATGAGTGTTGAAAGTCCTATTCTGCCATTTGCTAAAGTGACTCACTAGAATTATTAAGTGTGATAGCAGTATAAGGCAAATAAAACTGATGTCTTTACTTTTAGTGATATAAGGCAAGGTATTGAATTACGTATTATTTACTTGGAAAGGTTTTAAGAAAAGAGAAAGTGTAATGAGAGAAAAAGATTAAGAAAATATGGCAAAATTTAATTTACTGATTTTGGATAATAGATGTATGGGTGTTCATTGTCCTGTTTCTTATATTGAAAACTGTAGTCATATTGTTTTGTGGGGACAGAGAGGGTAAGTTGGAGATTGGCTAGAGGGCACTGGACAGTGGACTGTGTTCATTCCTTATTATATACATCATTCCCTTTACCATCTGTATTTGTATTCTTTCTTGTTTCCTGAGTTGACTTTGGATTCCAAGTTGAAAGCTAGGACATTTATATAAGTTGTTGTTGTCTGTGAAGCCATAGGTTATTTTAACAAACTTTGCTATGGGCTCTGTCACTATGGAGAGGCTGCAGACTATAGTGGATCTTGGTTTCAGCTAGATCCATGGGTAGCTACACAAGAAGATAATGATAGCATTGAATGACCTGAACTTAGTCCTTAAAATTATGGCTTTATGTGAATGTCAGTGGTATGTTCTTCTGTCTTCAGCTTTTTAATGAGTTTATTTTCATTGAGATTTTATATAATGAGGAAAAAGATCTAGCTCAAACTATTGCTAAAATGATTCAGGGAAAAGAAATGAAATCCTTTGCAAGTATATTTCTATTCAAAAGCATTGGGCAGAATCAGGGTCATCTTTAGAAAATGCTAGCCTAGAGAAAAAGTCATGACAAAAAAGGAATTTGGAATCAAAATGTAAAAACCTGAAGAAGACCAGCTCAACCCCTAGAGAGAAAATAACTTCCCAACAGTAATAATTGAATGAAGAGAAGTACAGATGCACAGAGCAAGGAATGTTGTTGGTTAAGATTGTAAGAATAATCTAATCACTAGATGATGACTGATATGACTTGTAATATGATGACATATTACAAGTAGTTCTTCTAAAGAGAACATCTAGCCAAGAATAATCTACTTTAAAATATTTAATCAAAAATATTGGGGGATCTGTCAATCTAAAAACAGGGCTTTTGTTTCCTCTCCACTCTGCTACCAGGCTACCAGTTTATATTTAGGGAGCTCCATGGAATAAACTTTTCACACCAACACATTCTGAAAATACAATTTCCTTCTTAGTTAATTCAACTTTCAAATCAGCTAACAAGGCTCTTGAAACCTCACACAAAAAATGTGAGTTTTTGTAGGCTTTCCTCAATAGGAATTTTACCTCTTTCTTAACAGTTTAACAAATTGATGACTCTGAAGAGATAATCCATTTGCTTAAACTGAAACAAAATGGAATAACACTTGGAGTATTTTATAATTATTTTTATATGAAGCTTACAAATTCATTATTGCTACATTATTTATATTCTTTACATAGTATAAATACTTTAAAAATGTTAATTAGCAGTAACTTCAACAATAGTGTTTTACATGTGCAATTTGGCAATAAGAAATATAAAACGAGGCAATTTAGTGTGCTGAAAACAGTTTTTACTATAATATAGCAAATGAAAGGTAATATGATTTGTATCTCAATAAACAGTAGTTATTTTAGAAAATAAGAAATAAAAATACAATACATCATAACTGTAGGATACATCTAAATTAGTATACTTAATGAGAAATCGATTTTAAATGCTTATGTACCAAAATGAGTCAAAAAGTTAATGCAAAAAGTGTACTATTTAAGAAATTGTACTATTCGAAATAAGTCTAAGATAAAGTAGAAGAAATAAAAATAGTGATAGAAATTGATCAAATATAAATAAAAATACAAAAAGGATCAATAAGTTAAAAGTACATTTTTGGGAAAAATGAATAAAGTGAATAAAACTATTTAGAATTTTAATGAGTGAAAAACACGATGAAACAAGACTAGGAAATGAAAGCAGATAAAGCCAATTTTTAATATATAATAAAATATTACAAATAAATGTATGCCAATGAAATTGAAAATATAGAGAAATCTTGAAAGCATTCTATTGACTGAAATATTTACAAAGTAAAATTTATACTATATTATAATTATATAAATTTAAAATATATGTAGAAACTTCAACATAATCTGTAAAAAATATTTGAACTGCTAAAGACCTCTGTCTAGTACAACATCATGGGCGATTAAGGCAAGAGTCAGGTAGACTTTTAACGGGATTGTTAAAGTAAGAATTTCGTATGAAGATTTATAGAACAAAACAGGGCTTTGAAAAAATTATATGTGTATTATAAATCAAAGTGTATACACTGTTCAAAATAGTGGACCCGTGGTGCATGAGCAGTTTTAGAAAAACATTCACAGTTCCAAGCAAGACTACCAGTAAGTCCACACTAGGGTCCATGGGACCCTAATTGATGGAGAGGTTTATGGGGGGATTGCTCAGATATGAATGGAATAGTGGAATAGAGGGCTAGAAGAGCTTACAGAGGTACGGGACTGGGGCTCTGGAACTAAGGAGGTACATGGATCTGGGTTTTAAAGTAGTAAGTACTGAACTCAGAGACCAGCTCCTGTCGAACACTTTACATGTCTTCCTGTAAAGAGAGATTCTGCAAAAATCTCTGGTACAAATCCAAGATGATATACTGACAAAAAGAATTACATCTTATCATTACCAGTGGCTAGAGTTGAGTCTGATTAACGCTGAAGTAGTTAATATGGGGAATGTGAAGTTCTTTAATATAAAACCAATATCTTAGAATCATTGGCTTCCTACCCAAGGAGGTATTTTGGAACAAACTGAAGGACTGGAGGCAGTTGGAAGAGAAAGTTTCAGTCAGGTTAACAGCCAAAGGGCACCGATATCAAACAAAGTCTAGCTGGGCTGACTCCAGTTGAGAATTCCACCCACAGAAAAATGAAATAATGTGTCTAGGCCAACAAAACGTAAGAGGTAGAACTTTCATGCAGGGATGGAAGTCCGAGGCAGTTTCCATGAATCCTCAAGAGGCCCATGCTAATGGTATGTGAACTTCCCACAAGGACTGCTAGGCCTGAGAAATGCTATCTGGCAGTGCTTGTTTCTGGAATGCAGCTTTACACATCATCTACAAGAGCAGCTCTTTAAAAAGTACTCTTAACCATTAGTGGGGTTGTTAGATTTATTCCTCTTGATAGAATGGTTTTTTATCAAGAGAACTTGGGTCCTTTTGGCATTCTGGTCTCACACACAGACCTAAGATGGCCTCTGCTTTTTTTGGAATATTTTTGGTGCTTTTCCCCTAAAGATCAAGGCTTTGAGGGCTAATATGAAATTATTCATGGAAAACCCTGAGGCTTAGGTACCCCCAAAGAGTGGGACATTCCTATTTATTGACTAATTGATCAATCTTAGGTTAAGGATTTATTCTAAAGATCTAGGGCCACTTTCATTTCCAGCCACAAGTCCCACAGACATAGAACTTAATATTTACAAAGCTGAAAAAGAGTACTGTCGAAATATTAATGTGATTAGCATTGTTGCTACAGTGGAATATCAGATTATAATCTGAGCAGCCAAAATGCAATATATGCCACCAGAAATTGTATGGCTTTTTTTTTCAGAAAGTAGAAAACACATCATTTCTCAGTGGAAAGAAAGTGACTAATACTTTAACTCATTTTTCACAAGGGATCTAATATACAATTTTGGAGCTACAAAGTAGATAATGGTTCTTATCACTTTTATAGAGCAAATGCAGCATAAATTTTCATATGGCTGTTTTTGTTAATGGTTCTCAATAAAAGCTAAGGTTATGACAAAAGGCAGCTCAGTGGAAGAGAATTTATAAAGTGATGAGCTAATAGGGCATTGCCCTTCTTCTGATACTGAAAAATTGCAGGGTCCTAAACATTTATCTTGTGTTTGAGAATCCTTGTAGACTCTACTAAATCATATCGACTTAACTTATTAGAATATTGGTGAGAGTCTTAGAAAAACATGTAACAGTGTACCATAGCAGTGTTCACTCTGAGGCAGAGGTGGGTTGGGAGAGACAAAGATAATGAGAGAATAGTGGAGAATTATGTATCACATGTGGAAGGGGTAGGCTCCAGGCTCTTATAAGGAGTAAGCACACTTACTGTCCTCAAAGAATACAAGAAAGGGAAAATGTATTATAATATTTAGAGCAACTTCAAATAGAGATCAGGGATGTCATAAACTCACATTTGCTTGTGTGGCCTTATCGTTCATCTTTGGAGCATAAAGTTGGAAAGTTAAGGTTAAACTCTAGAAAACTGGAAAAAAAAAAAAAAATCAGAATCTTCTACTTTGGTTTGTGTATTCTTTCCTAAGCTTGGGTTTGGGAAATGTTAGTTCTGTTTTTTTCCTCTCTTTAAGAGATTGCATTTTATTTTATTCATCTATACAATGTCATGCTTGAATTGGATAAACAGATTCTAGGATACCAGACAACTTAGAAATAATTCTTTGTATTTGGATGAAAGGGTTGTTTACATTCTGACTACGTTCACAAGAATGTAAGCTTCATGACATTAAGGCTGTGTGTGTGCTTGCGGTGGGGGAGACAGCTTCCAGCACCATTTCTAGATGTTTTATAGCACATGGTAGATACCCAATACAAATTTTTTGAATATATGAATTAATTTATATGATACCCTCCTAACAAACTAAAACCTTATATTCACTTGTGTACTTTCATTTTTGTCATGTACCCAGATCTCATTCTTCTGTTCTCAACTTTCATTTTATATTTATAAATATTTCAGTATTTTTTTATCAGGGTGTTGCATTGCATTAATAACAGGGATCTTGATTTTTGCATAAAATTCATTAATGCAATATAATCATTTAAAATGACCTAATTACTTTTTTAACAATACACTGTTTTGAGATCACATTTAGAATAATATTCTTTCTTCAGTGTTTAGTCATGCTTACATATGTTTATGTGCTTTTATCAAGGTTCAATAAAGCTTTAATATGTTTTCACTGAATTGCTAATTTATGATTTCTGAAATCATTCCTGTTTATTTTCCCAGCATTTTTAAGTTGAAGTAGCCATTCAACTCTAGAGTTTTTTTTTTTTTAGAAAAAAAAAATAAATACAGGTGGTAGTGTTATACACAAGTTCTCTATTAAAAACTGATATTCTCAAGTTAGGGTAACTATTAAATATACACAAATATGTGCACATACTATAGGGCAACCACACAAGATAGTAGAGTATAATCACAGGGATGTTACTATATTTTAGCTGCCATGGAAATGCACTTTTGGATCTCATTTAAGAGAAACTACTGTAGGAAGCATAAGACATGACAGACCCAGCTTCCATACTATTGTATCCAACACCACATTTTTTTTTTTTAACCAAGGTCACCTTTCCCTTCCGCTGCCCCCAGCCAATGTCTGAGCATGGTACCTGCACAATTGTTGACCCATTGTTATGAAGTGTGGGACTCCTGTAATGGGCAGTTTTGGTTAGGAGACTCAGTACCAGTGTGGTTAAATTTTTCCAAGAATTGTGGTTTAATTTGAAACACTTCCTATCCATCCTCCTTTCTTTCCCTTGTCCTTGCACAGGTATCGGACCTACATCATATTCTGAGTTCTCCTTATTGACTTATCCTTTATAGAAATCACCCTCATTAAATCTGTTGCATGTTGTATTAGTTTGCTCTCATGCTGCTAATCTAGAACTATCGAAGAATGGATAATTTATCAAGGAAAGATTTTACTGACTCACAGTTCAGCATGGCTGAGGAGGCCTCAGGAAACTTACAGTATTGGCATAAGGGGAAGAAAACACAAGCTTCTTCACATGGCAGCAGCAAGGAGAGGTACATAGTGAAGCTGAGGGTAAAGCTCCTTATAAAACCATCAGATCTTGTGTGAACTCCTTATCACAAGAACAGCATGGAGGTAACCATCTGCAGGATTCAGTTACCACCCACTGAATCCCTTCCACCTCATGTGGGGATTATGAGAACTACAATTCAAGATGAGATTTGGGTGGGGACATAGAGCGAAACGATATCATTCTGCTCCTGGCACCTCCCAAATTTCATGTCCTCACATTTCAAAACACAATCATACCTTCCCAACAGTCCCTCAAAGTCTTAGCTCATTCCAGCATTAACTCAAAAGTCCAAGTTCAAAGTCTTAGACAAGGCAAGTCCATTCCACCTATGAGCCTCTAAAATCAAAAGCAAGTTACTTACTTCCTAGATACAATGGAGGTACAGGCATGGGTAAACACCCATTCCAAATGGAGGAACTGGCCATAAATGAGGGGCCATAGGCCCTTGGCATGTTTGAATTCCAGTAGGGCAGTCATTAAACCTTAAAGTTCCCAAATGATCTCCTTTGACTCCATGTCTCATATGCAGGTAACACTGATGCAAGAGGTGGGCTCCCATGGTGTTCAGCAGCTCCACTCCTGTGGCTCTGCAGGGCATAGCTCCATTCCGGGCTGCTGTCATGGGCTGGCATTGAATCTCTACAGCTATTCCAGGCATAAAGTGCAAGCTGCCAGTGGATCTACCATTCTGAGGTCTGGAGGACAGTGGCTCTCTTCTTATGGCTCCACTAGGCAGTGCCCTAGTGGAGACTGTGTGGTGGCCCCAACCCCACATTTTCCTTATGCACTGCCCTAGCAGAGATTCTCCATGAGGGTTCCACCCCTGCAGCAAACCTGTTTCAACGTCCAGGTGTTTTCATATGTTCTTTGAAATCCCTAACCTCAATACTTGTTTTCTGCACACCTTAAGGACCAATACCATGTGGAGCTGCCAAGGCTTGGGGCTTGCACCCTCTGAAGCAATAGCCCAAGCTGTATCTTAGCCACCTTTAGCTGGTAGAGTCCTGAAGCTGGGCACAGAAGTGGGGTTCTGGACTTGGCCCAAGAAACCATTTTTCTTTCTTAGGCCTTTGGGTCTGTGATGGGAGAGGCTGCTGTGAAGATCTCTGACATCTCCTGAAGATATATTCCCCATTGTCTTGGTGATTAACATTTGGCATTTGGCTCCTTATTACTTATGCAAATTTCTCTAAGTGGCTTGAATTTCACTCCGGAAAACAAGGTATTTTTTCCTACCTCATGACCAGGCTGAAAAATTTCCTAACTTTTATGCTCAGTTTCTTCTTGTATGTTTTGCCAGTTCAAAATTTCTTCTCTAGGTTACCCTAAATCATCTCTCTCAAGTTCAAAGTTCCACAGATCTCTAGGGCAGGGGGAAAATGCTCCCAGTATCTTTGCTAAAGCAAGAATCAGCTGTATTCCAGATCCAAACAACTTTCTCATCTCCATCTGAGACCACCTCAACCTGGACTTCATTGTTGATGTCATTATCAACATTTTGGTCAAAACCATTCAACAAGTCTCTACTAAGTTCCAAACATTCCCAACTTTTCCCTTGTTTAGAGCTCTTCAAGTCTCCAGGATGTTTAGAACTTTTACACCTTTTTCTCTTTTCTTCTCAGCCCTCCAAACTGTCCAATCTGTTCTTGTTTCCCAGTTCCAAAGTCACTTCCATAGTTTTGAGTATCTTTATGGCAGTGCCCCACTCCCTCGTACCAATTTAGTGTATTATTTTGTTCTCATGCTACTAATAAAGAACTGTCTGAGACTTGATAATGTATAAAGAGAAGAAGTTTAATTGACTCACAATTCAGCATGGCTGGGGAGACCTCAGGAAACTTACAGTCACGGCAGAAGGGGAAGTAAATATGTCCTTCGTCACATGGTGGCAGCAAAAAGTTGAGAGCAAAGGTGGGGAAAGCCCTTGTAAAACTATCAGATCTCATGAAAACTCACTATCACAAAAACAGCACGGAAGTAACCATGCCCATGATTCAATTACCTCCCACCGGGTCCTTCTCCAAAGTCCCAAGGGGGCTGAGGTGGCAGGAGGCTCACATGTTAGCATTGCCCCGAGTTTGTCCACACCTGTCCAGGTTGTGACAGCACCCAGGCTCATCGTCAACTTTACTCAGAAATCCGAACATGTGTTGGGAGTAGGGAGATGCTGGGTAGTGGTAGCAGACATTTTCAAAGCTGTGAGGAGAGGGTATGCTTCTGGACCCCTTGAGAACAAAGGAATGCCCAGGTCCACAGACACAGCTGGGTAGCTATAGCTGTGCCCAGGAGGCCAGGGCTTCCATGCTTAGAAGGGGATGGGGCTTCCAACTGTTCTCAGCTTCCACCAGCTCTGTGGAGCAAACATCTTTGGCTGTACCTCCCCTGCTGCAGATGGGACTCTGCTTCCATCAGTTCTATGTGGAAAATACGTTAATTTCTTGTTTGGCTGCTCTGTATCCATTTTCTTTCACTTTCATAAATAAAATTATATTCCTTTGAGAAATATCTTCTCCAAAGTATGAAAGAAACTCATTGGAATTAGACAGGGTTGACTCCACTTCACAGCTCCTGACATGTGGAGGCAACTTATTTGTCCCAGGAATCAGTCACAAGAGTATACCATTCTTCCATTCTAGGACCAGAGTACGTGATTTAAAGAGTGGAATAGAATCCAGAAAGGTCAACAAGATTTAATTTTCAAATTCTTTTGGAACAGTGTAAAATAAAACATTTCCTTCTATTAGCACTTTCAGTTGATGAGAGGGCCTACATGGGGGAAAATGTGTCTGAACATGGACCTAATAGAGTAGAAAGGAGGAATTAGAGATGGAAGTGGAAGTGTTTTGAAAATATTTATTATCTATATAATAATGCCTCACATGAGAATACTGCATAATTTTTTTGGTTTTTTTTTTTTCTCTGCTTGAGTCAATTTGGGCTGAATTTTGTAACCATTAATCTGGTCTTTCCAGGATTCTATTGGGTACACGTTTGTACCTAAATTGTTATAAATTTTCCTAACATTTCCTGAAACACTGGACTGCATCTTTAAGAAATTCAAAGATAGTAATGACTAAGTAAAAAGAGACTCCAAGAGAATTACCAAGACAAAGTGGTCCCATTGGGTCCTGGAAATGACTCTCTGGCAGCTAAGAAATATCCATAGCAACCTGCTAGTGAAGTAAAGTTAATTGAGTTTTTCTCTCCATCACTTCTGCAGTGACATCCTGCTATCCAGATTTGGTAAACTGGAACCAGACCACACTTAAGAGACCTGCTCAGATAGCCAATGATTACTGTTAACTTCTGGTTGCCTCATCATATTTGTGACCATTCTTCTAGGACAGATAAAACGTGATTTTCAAATTGCTAATTTCTGCAACTTACTGAATGTTGAGTACAATATTTTACTCTGAGCAAAAATCCTGATTTAATTGTTGTTAAGATAATTACATTCAAGATACTATGTTTTCTGCTGTGAATATTATTACACAGAAGAAAATAGGCATGTTATATACACTGTAGTGGGCAAACAGCAAAGAAAGCATTGATAAGGAATACAGCTAATTAAAATTGTCTACATATTCCTGTTTTCTTATGTGTTTCCTTGTGCAGAAGAAACTGGAATATAAATAGATACATTTCCATGTATTTCAAAGTGCTTGAGTAAGAGACAGGATGCTTTCTATCGCAAGGTAAAGAATGATGTCTTGGACAGACAGAGCTTTTTATCTGTTCTGAAAGGCAGGGTTACTCTCACAGTAATCCAAATGTGGGATAATTATAGTATGAACTAAGAATGTAGCCATGTAGATTTGAGAAATAGTTGAAATTAAGTTAGTGATTGGATATCAGGAGTGAAAGACACACAATAATCTGTTCTTGATCAGGCACAAAGAGTACAGTTGCAGGTATTGGTTAATGAATAAATGTAGGGGGTAAATCAAAGAGAAAAGGCACACACATTTGCTTGATACATTTGTGTAGATGATGCTGTTAACTGTTAGAAGTGGAATGTCAAAGAAATACAGATTTAAAGCACAGAGGGGAAAAAAAGTCCTTAAAAGTGAAGTCAAGGTTTGTTGCTGAAATACTATAATTCTGGAAATCGTAAAAATGTATACTCAGTCCACTATAAAACAGAAGACACTGGAACTATTGAATGCATACCAGCTAAATTCAGTCATTGGTTATACTTCTAACAGAGATTGAAAAGAATTTAAAAAAATGGGAAAATAATTTTGGAGATTTTACTCACATGGTCAATATATTTTGATTTTGGATTTAATTCCTTTGGAATTAAATGTCTGAAAAATTTAGTTTGTGAGGAGATATAATATTTGAATTTGAATTTTACCTGATAATTTGATAATGGAAAATGGAATAATATTCAAAATTTGGGTATCTCTGTTTTCACTTTTTATTATGGAAGCATCTTGTCAAAATGTAATCTTACTGCAGAATTTCTTATGCTCTCTAGAGTGATATAACTGGTTATAATTTTTGATTGAAAATAGAATATAAGTTATCAACCTTGGGTGCAGAATGATTTAATTAATTTTTTCTGACTTACTTAATATTCTATAATGAAGAAAATAAACTGTTGTACAAAGGTTCCAAAATGTATTTTGATAAACTGCTTTTCTTCTTAGACTGATTGACTAAAATGTTGTTACATACAAATGACAAGAACCAATATCCAATGCACTATAAGGGGGACTATTCCTCCTGTTGGTTTTTGGTTTTCAATTGGATGCAGTTTCTTTATCCTCTCTGCCTTCTACTCACTCATTCCTCTCCTGGGGTAGAGGAGTAACTGATCTTGACTAGTAAGACTAGAGAGAGAAATTTCAAATCTGTAGTCTGGCGCATTTTTCCCTCTTCTGCCCACAGTACCCATGTGTTCTGGACTGTGCCTTCATGATAAGGGCAGGCTTCCCACTCAGGAAATCCTGCACTTTTCCAGTCCTGCTGATTACTAGTTAGATAATTGTGACTAATTCTGGGTCTTGTATTATAAGACTGCTTGTCCAGAGATGGAATAATAATTTTTAAAGTTGATATTTGTGCCTTTACACTTGTATCTTTCCTTATTTTATAAATCGGGTTAGGCATTTTGGAGCAAAAAATGTGCTATTAGTTGGGGCCCCACAAAACCCTCCAAAAACCCAAAAGCAATAGTTTTTAGAAGTTATTTGGAAACATGAAGATGAAGCTACAGAAATGAAACAGAATATTTGCCTTGTATTTTGTTTTGTTTGTCTCATTTTATTTTTATCTTTTCCTCAATAGTCATATGAGAAATATTTAATATTGTATAAGCCCAGGAAGTTTTAAAATCAAGTAAAAAAAAATTAAAAATTATTATTTAGTATATTCTATGTAGTAATTCATGTTAATTCAACTTCTTAATATGTTATAATTTGGTAATGAAATGTAGTTGATACCACTATGCTCATATATGCAAGAACACAAGAAAATACTTCATTGAGCTTCAAAGATGAAAGGACTAAGCTTGAAGAAGGTTCGAAACATTTTGGATATAGAAATAATAGGAATTTGGTGATGATTTGATACGTAGCTGGAAGGATGTGGCAAGGATGACAGAAAGACAAGAAAGAAATAAAGAGATGCACCATCCGTTCATCCTGTGCCTTAGACATACAAGTTTGGAAGGCATACGTCTTCACTAAGTCTATGACGCCCCTCTCACTCTTCATCAAATAATTGCATTTCTAGTGAATGATGCACAAATGGTATAGATGATATTCATTTAAAGACAAAAATAGAATATGTTTACCATATTTGAATGTTGATAACTTAGGGAGCAGGATGCTGGCATTCCCTCCACTTGTACAAGTGAACCAGTACAGTGAGATCCCATGATTCAGATGCGTCCCAGAAATATTGCAGGAAGCTATGTTGTTTTATTCATCATTTATAAATCTGTTATCTGAAAATATTTGTGAAAAATGGCTTTGATGGAAGTGACATACACTGTTCTCAGAATTACCTGTGAATTTGGCTCCGTATCAGATCTGCTGAATAAGAATTCTGAGGTTGCAGCTTCAGAATTTTTTCAATTTGGATTCACAGGTGTTGGGAAGAAGGCACAGGTCTTTTTCAGGCAGAGTTAAATCTGAGAATCACTGGGCAGCCCATAAATGTGTGTATAATCAGTAAGTTTTCAATTTACTGATTATGAAATTTTAAGCATCAATATACCAGAATGAAGTAAGTAAGAGTTAAAACCATGATTGCCTTCCCCAATAGTGATCAGAGATAGGGGAGGTTAGAGATCAAATGTGAATCCAAGCTACTCATTGTTTTATCCTAGTTTTTCTGATTTAAATTATATGTGGATCTCATAATACAAAATTATTTAAACCCATCCAACTCCTTCCTGTCTTCTCTTCCACAATTGGGGTTTTAAACAGGTAATCCTACATGCTAGTATAATGTAAGAAAAAGTGATTAGAATGGGAGATTTAAGGTGAATGTTTGGCTGGCAGAGGTCAGCCTTTGGCTCTCAGCAAGCAACTTTACTCATAGATCAAAAGCATACATTTGGTGAATTCACATGGAAAGTGCCGCTCGACTTTTCCTCATTATCAGAGGTTCACAAAACTTTACAAAGTGAAAAATGTTTCCCATTTAGAGTGGGATGTAGATGAAGATTCCTACGTTGTTGTTGTTTTTCATATAGCCAAGAAACTCCTTTTGTGAAGAAAAATTTGACAAATGCATCAGGAACAGATAAATGCCATGAGAAAGAACCTGTCTTTCTTATTGGTAGCTGTACTGGTTCTACAAAGGAAATAAAGAAAAAAGTTAAAATATAGAAAGAAGGAAAGAGGAATGTTGTTTTTATGTACTTTACTTACTTTTAAAAGTGTATAGTAAGGCATTACCATTTTTAAACTAGTAATATTTGTTCATCATTGATGGACCTGAAGGTTTAATATGAAAAGCCAAACCAGTTTTCTTAATCCAAATTGATTTCAAATGCATCTATGGACAGTTACTAAGACGAGGATACAGAGAATAGAAGTAGAGCCAGGACTGTCAAACTCTGGTTGAAAGCACCACCTACTGGGTACTAGAAACAGCTACTGCTTTTAGCTTTTCTGTCTTCAGAGTCAAAAGATGAAATAAGAATCAAGGGAAAGTTTAATGCACATAGAACTTGTTTACAGATGGAAATGCTTCCTATATTAGGACTTTATTTATATGTAACCAAATTTTAAAAAGAAACTGGTGCATTATCTAAAGGATATTTTCTAAAGTGTCCTGCCACAAAAATCAAGCTAAGACTCTTAATCTTTAAAACTATGTAGAGTTACAGTACAAACCACTGAGGAAAATAGTTTGGCAAATTCATAGAGCATTCTGTCAATAAATGTAATAATTCTTGAGTAATTTCCAAAATGACAGGAATATTATTGATCATTTGCTAGCTAGCTGGCAAATATTTAATCCTCAAATCACACTATTTGTGCCTTGTATAAATGTACAGAGCATAATAAACGAGAAAATTTGCCATTACATTTTCATAAAAATAAGTGAAATGTTTTACACAGTACTGTGACTCATAAAAGCTTTTCTTGATACTATTTTTGGGTGTTGGAAAGCTTAAAACTCTAAAAAGTGTCTGGAAACTAAAAGTAAATCACAAATTTATTTTAATATGAACATTTTTGAGAGCAATTTGGATCTGGAGTTGACCAACATGATTTGAGGATTTTAGGTATAGCCTAAAGTATTATGAACATTTTTTTATAGCCAAGTGGAATATTTGTTTCAAATATGAAATGACTGCTGAAAATTTTATCAGTAGAGACTTCCCTGTTCCCATATCTATTCAAATAGATTGTGAAACTCTGAGAGAAAATCTGAGCATGACTGAGCCCACCTCTGTTAAGTCAGAAAGATGGAGATTGATCAGTCAGTCAAATCTGTATTTATTTTACACTTGGAAACAATTTCTCCTAACAGTGTTTGGGTCCTAACATCCATCAAGCTTCAACTGAAATGCATATGAATTACAGTGCAGTGCCGTCCAGAATTTATCTCTTACTACAACTAACTTTCTTCTATACTCACATATATGACTCTCTGCTCTCCTAGTTGTGCCATTACACAAGTAGAAAAAAAAAATAGTTAAATATGCAAAATATAAATCTCTTTACTACTTTTCTCACCTCCTACATATAACATACCTCCCTACAGTTCAACTAACTTCCATATAAAATCCAAGAAAATACCTATGAGTCGGTTGCATACTTTTCCACTTCTCTCTCTCTCCTCAGGGTTTCCTTAGCAGGGGATGCCATTCACTATGCCACCTGCCATTCCAGATACCACTTGTCATTTAGGTAACAATTCAGATACCAAATCCTCAAAGAAGTCTTCAGGCAACTACCCTTATTCTCTGCTTCCTGAAACACACTTTTTATTTAGTGAAATGAATTTCTTGTTTCTATTTCTTTGTCTCCATTGAAAAAACTCTCTTCTTAATCTCATTTCTAAATTCAGAATTTTCCCAAAACTTGGCATTTCAGATTCCTCATGACAAGCTGTAAACTCTTTCCCCCAACAGTCTTACAATTTCTTATGATTTTGAGTATCATTTCTCCATTGATAATCCCCCAATGCATATTTCCAGACTATTCTTTTGTTAAGAACTCCAAACACAAACAGCAGTATCACTGATGTCTATATTTTTCAAATTTTGCAGGCATTCTACACAAACCTCTGTATCACTTTTATGACTCTGCCTCCTACCTCATTCTTTTTCCAAATCTAGTCTTCTGTGATATTTCTGTCTCCATTAATGGTCTGCAATCATTGGGAGGTCCAGAGAGAGAGTCCAGGCATCATCCTTGCCATCACCTTTGGCCTGCTGTGTATCAAATCACCAAATCCCCATTATTTCTATAACCAAAGTGTTTTAAATGCATCTTGTCTCTGGCTTCCTAATCCAAATCTTCAGAGTAGAGGATTTGTTATTTTTCTATTTGTTGAATATATTTATATATGACTAAATAAAATGGATTGGTAAATGTCCTTCTAGTAATGCTAATAATTTCCTCCCTTAAACACATAATTTTCTGTAGTTCTTTACACACACACACACACACACACACACACACACACACACATATGTAAATAACTATATATATAATTGCACTTTAGGTTCTGGGGTACATGTGCAGAATGTGCAGGATTGTTGCATAGGTACCTACATGGCAACGTGGTTTGATGTCTCCATCCCCCTGTCATCTATATCTGGCACTTGTCCCCATGTTATCTCTCCCCAACCTCCCTAATCCCCCGCTGTCCCTCCCCTATTCCCCCACCAACAGACTGGAGTGTGTGATGCTCCCCTTCCTATGTCCATGTATTCTCATTGTTGAACACCCACCTGTGAGTGAGAACATGCAGTGTTTGATTTTCTGTTCTTGTGTCAGCTTGCTGAGAATGATGGTTTCCAGATTATCTATGACCCTACAAAGGATATGAACTCATTGTTTTTTAATGGCTGCATATTATTCCATGGTGTATATGTGCCACATTTTCCTTGTCCATTCTATTATCCATGGGCATTTGGGTCTATTCCGTGTCTTTGCTATTGTAAACAGTGCTACAGTGAACATATGTGTGCATGTGTCTTTATGATATAACCATTTATAGTCCTTTGCATATATACCCAGTAATGGGATTGCTGGGTCAAATGGAATTTCTATTTCTAGGTCCTTGAGGAATCACCACATTGTCTTCCACAATGGTTGAACTAGTTTACACTCCAACCAACAGTGTAAAAGTGTTCCTATTTCTCCACATCCTCTCCAGCATCTATTGTCTCCAGATTTTTTAATGATCACCATTCTAACTGGCGTGAGATGCTATCTCAATGTGGTTTAGATTTGCATTTCTCTAATGATCAGTGATGATGAGCATTTAAAAAATATGTTTGTTGGCCTCATAAATGTCTTCTTTTGAAAAGTGTCTGTTCATATCCTTGCCCACTTTTGAATGTTTTTTTTTTCTTGTAAATATGTTTTAGTTCTTTGTAAATTATGGATATTAGCCCTTTGTCAGATGGGTAGATTGCAAACATTTTTTCCCATCCTATTGGTTGCCGGTTTACTCTAATTGTTTCTTTTGCTGTACAGAGCTATGGAGTTTAATTAGATCCCATTTGTCTATTTTGGCTTTTGTTGTCAGTGCTTTTGATGTTTTAGTCATAAGTCCTTGCCTGTGCCTATGTCCTGAATGGTTTTGCCTAGATTTTCTTCTAGGGTGTTTATGGTGTTAAGTCTTATGTTTAAGTATTTAATCCATCTGGAGTTAATTTTAGTGTAAGGTGTCAGGAAGGGGTCCAGTTAGAGCTTTCTGCACATGGCTAGCCAGTTTTCCCAACACCATTTATTAAACAGGGAATCTTTCCCCATTCCTTGTTGTTGTCAGGCTTGTCAAAGATCAGATGGTTGTAGATGTATGGCATTGCCTCCTATACCTTTGTTCTGTTTCATTGGTGTATATCTCTGTTTTGGTACCAGTACCGTGCTGTTTTGGTTACTGTAGCCTTGTAGTATGGTTTGAAGTCAGGTAGTGTGATGCCTCCAGCTTTGTTCTTTTTGCTTAGAATTGTCTTGGCTATGTGAGCTCTCTCTTGGTTCCATATGAAGTTGAAGGTGGTTTTTTCCAGTCTGTGAAGAGGGTAATAGGTAGCTTGATGGGGATAGCATTGAATCTATAAGTTACTTTGGGCAATATGGCCATTTTCACAATATTTATTCTTCCTAACCATGAGCATGGAATGTTTTTCCATCTGTTTGTGTCCTCTCTTTTTTTCTTGAGTAGTGGTTTGTAGTTCTCCTTGAAAAGGTCTTTAAATTCTTTGTTAGTTTTATTGCTAAGTAGCAATTGTGAATGGCAGTTTGTTCTTGATTTTGCTCTCTTTAAGTCTGTTATTGGTGTAAAGGAATGATTGTGATTTCTGCACATTGATTTTGTATCCTGAGACTTTGCTCAAGTTGGTTATCAGTTTCAGGAAATTTTGGGCTGAGACGATGGGGTCTTCTAAACATATAATCATGTCCTCTGCAAGTAGAGAGAATTTGACCTCCTCCTTTCCTAATTGAATACCCTTTGTTTCTTTTTCTTGCTTGATTTCTCTGCCTAGAATTTCCAATACTATATTGAACAGGAGTGGGGAGAGGGGGCATCCTTGTCTAGCACCAGATTTCAAAGGGAATGCTTCCAGTTTTTGCCCATTCAGTATGATATTGGCTGCAGGTTTTTCATAAATAGCTTTTACTATTTTGAGATACATTCTGTCGATACCTAGTTTATTGAGAGTTTTTAGCATAAAGGGCTGTTGAATTTTGTTGAAGGCCTTCTCTGCGTCTATTGAGATAATCATGTGGTTTCTGTCTTTGGTTCTGTGTATGTGGTGAATTTTGTTTATAGACTTGCGTGTGTTGAACTGTTGTAACCGAGCAAGTCAGAAGGAAGATGCCATGCTCTGAGTTCCAAATTAAGAGTCCTTTATTAGCCAGCAACTGAGAGTCAGCTCATGCTTATAATCTCTCGGCCCCATGGAAGGGGCTTGATGTCCCTTTATACCTTGAGTTAGGTAGGGGAGGGGGAGCCTATCTGAAGCAGAATTTTACAGAAGCAGAATAAGCAAGTTAGATATGGTAGCTGGTAACCATGGGGCAGGAGGTTGCCAGGATTGTTGGTTGCTAAGGGTGTTTTCATACAATCACTAAGGAGGGTAGCAGGGGGAAATTTCCATACAATCATTCACCAAGGAGGGTATTCACAATAGCAGGTAGACTTGCCAGGCAGGATGTGGTTACGATGGTTAAAGGTAATGTGAACAGTGTGAACCACTCTCAACGGTTCAAAGCTTGGAGTGCAGTGTGACCCAGTAATACACCTGTGGGGACCGAGGCAGGGAGGGAGAAGCAAAGGTGGAGCTTACTGCTGAGATGGAGTCAGTTAGGCAAACACAAACTAGGTTATTACAGAACCAGCCTTGCATCCCTGGGATGAAGCCTACTCGATCATGACGGATAAGCTTTTTGATGTGCTGTCGCAATCAGTTTGCCAGTATTGTATTGAAGATTTTTGCATCATGGCTATTGGCCAGAATTTTTCTTTTTTTGTTGAGTCTGTGCCGGATATTGTATCAGGAAGATGTTGGTCTCATAAAATGATTTGGGAAGGATTCCCTATTTTTAGAATGTCTGGAATAGTTTAAGAAGGAGTGGTACCATCTTCTCTTTGTATGTCTGGTAGAATTTGGCTGTCAACCCATCTGGTTCTGGGCTTTTTTTGGTTGGCAGGATATTAATAGCTGTCTCAACTTCAGCCCTTGTTATTTGTCTATTCAGGGTTTTTATTTCTCCCTGGTTTAGGCTTAAGAGGTGAAAGTGTCCAGGAATTTATCAATTTCTTCCAGGTTTACTGGTTTTTGTGCATAGAGTTGTTTGTAGTAATATCTGATGGTAGTTTGTATATCTGTGGAATCTGTGGTGTTATTCCCTTTATCATTCTTTATTGCATTTATCTGATTCTTCTCTCTCTGGCTAGTGGTCTATTTTGTTGATCTTTTCAAAAAAACTGCTCCTGGATTTATAGATTTTTTGAAGGGATTTTGTGTCCCTATCTCCTTCAGTTTGGCTCTGATCTTAGTTATCTCTTGTTTTCTGCTAGGTTTTGAGTTTTTTTGATCTTGCTCCTCTAGCTCTTTCAATTTTGATGAGAGGGTGTCAATTTTAGATCTTTCCTTGCTTCTCATGTGGGCATTTCTTGCTGTAAGTTTTTCTCTAGACACTGCTTTAAATGTGTCCCAGAGATTCTGCTATGTTTTGTAGTCATTCTTGTTGATTTAGAATAACATGTTTATTTCTGCCTTCATTTCATTGTTTATCCAGTTGACATTGAGTAACCAGTTGTTCAGTTTCCATGAAATTGTGCAGTTCTGAGTTAGTTTCTTAATCCTGAGTTCTAATTTGATTTCATTGTGGTCTGAGACATGGTTTATTATGATTTCTCTTCTTTTGCATTTGCTGAGGAGTGATTTACTTCCAATTCTGTGGTCAATTTTAGACTACATGTGACGTAGTGCTAAGAAGAATGTATATTCTGTGGATTTGGGGTGGAGAGTTCTGTGGATGTCTGTTAGGTCTGCTTGGTCGAGATATGAGTTCAAGTCCTGGATATCTTTGTTCATTTTCTGTCTCATTCATCTCTCTTATATTATCAGTGGAGTATTAAAGTCTCCTACGATTATTGTGACAGAGCGTAAGTCTCTTTGTTGATCATTAAGAAGTTGCTTTATGTATCTGGGTGCTCCTGTATTGGGTGCATATATTTTTTTAGGATGGTGAGCTCTTCTTGTTGCATTGATCCTTTTACCATTATGTAATGTCCTTTTTTGTCTCTTTTGATCTTTGTTGATTTGAAGTCTATTACAACAGAGACTAGAATTGCAACTCCTGCTTTTTTTTGTTCTCCAGTTGCTTGGTGAATCTTCCTCCATCCCTTTATTTTGAGCCTGTGTGTGTCTTTCCATGTCAGATGGGTTTCCTGGATACAGCACACTGATGGGTTTTGACTTTTTATCTAATTTGCCAGGCTGTGTCTTTTGATTGGGGCATTTAGCCCATTTACCTTTAAGGTTAATATTGTTAAGTGTGAATTTGGTCCTGCCATTTTGATGCTAGCTGGATGTTTTGCCCATTAGTTGACACATTTTTTTCATTGTGTTGATGATCTTTACAATTTGATCATTTTTTAGTGGCTGGTATGGGTTGTTCCTTTCTATATTTACTGCTTCTTTCAGGAGCTCTTGTAAGGCAGGCATGGTGGTGACAAAATCTCTAAGCAATTGCTTGTTCATAAAGGAATTTATTTCTCCTTTGCTTATAAAGCTTAGTTTGGCTGGATATGAAATTCTAGGTTGAATGTTCTTTTCTTTGAGGTTGTTGAATATTGGCCCTCACTCTCTTCTGGCTTGTAGGGTTTTTGCCAAGAGATCCACTGTGAGTCTGATGAGCTTCCCTTTGCAGGTAACTCGACCTTTGTCTCTGGCTGCCCTTAGCATTTCCTCCTTCATTTCAACCCTGGTGAATCTGACGATTATGTGCCTTTGCATTGCTCTTTTTGAGGATTATCTTTGTGGTGTTCTCTGTATTTCCTGGACTTGAATGTTAGCCTGCCTTGCTAGGTTGGGGGAGTTTTACTGGATAATATCCTCAAGAGTATTTTCCAGTTTGGATTCATTCTCTCTGTCACATTCAGGTATACCTATGAAATATAGATTAGGTCTTTCCATATAATCTCATATTTCTTGGAAGATTTGCTCATTTCTTTTCACTCTTTTTTCTCTAATTTTGCCTTCTCATTTAATTTCATTGAGTTGATCTTCAACCTTTGATATCCTTTCTTCTGCTCGGTCAATTCAGCTATTGAAACTTGTGTATGCTTTGTGAAGTTCTCATGTTGTGTTTTTCAGCTCTATCAGGTCATTTATATTCTTCTTTAAGCTGTTTATTCTTGTTAGCATTTTGTCAAACCCTTTTTCAAGGGTCTTAGTTTCCTTGCATTGGGTTAGAACATGTTCTTTTAGCTCAGAGAAGTTTGTTATTAACCACTTTCTGAAGCCTGTTTCTGTTAATTCATTAGACTCATTCTCCATCCAGCCTTGTTCCCTTGCTGGTGAGGAGTTGTGATCCCTTAGAGGAGGAGAGATGTTCAGGTTTTGGGTGTTTTCATCCTTTTGCACTTGTTTTTTTTTTTCCATCTTTGTGGATGTATCTACCTGTGGTCTTTATAGTTGGTGACTTTTGGATGGGGTCTCTGAGTGGATGTCGTTTTTGTTGATGATGAAGTTATTTCTTTGTTTTTTTTTTTTTTTTTGTTTGTTTTTTTTTTTAGTTTTCCTTCTAACAGTCAGGCCCCTCTGCTGTAGGATTGCTGGAGGTCCACTCCAGACCCTGCTTGACTGGGGATCACCTGTGGCAGCTGCAGAATAGTAAGGGTTTCTGCCAGTTTCTTCTTCTGTTATCTTTGTCCCAGAAGGAGACCTGCCAGATGACAGCCTGAACTCTCCTTTATGAGGTTTCTCTTTGGATATATGGGATTGAAAAGCTGCATGAGGAGACAGTTTGACCCTTATAAGAGCTCAAGTGCTGGACTGTGAGCTCCGTTTTTCTGTTCAGAGCTGCTGGGCAGGTACGTTTAAGTCTGCTGCAGCAGAATTCATAACCTCCTTTTTCCCCAGATGCTTTGTCCTGGGAAGGTGGGTCTTTATTTATAAGTTCCTGATGTGCTACTGCCTTTTTTCAGAGATGCCCTGCCCAGCTAGGAGGTACCCTAGTCATAGTCTGCCCGCGGAGGCATTGATGAGCTCTCGTGGGCTCTGCCAAGTTGCTTTGTGAACTTTGTATATAGAGGTATAGATGGAACTGCCTTGGTAATGGTGGTCTGCCTCAGTAATGGATGGACTGCCTCTGAAATGGTGGTCTGCCTCGGTGATGGTGGACTACCTTGGTAATTGCGGACTGCCTTGGAATGGTGGACTGCCTCAGCAATGGCAGACTGCCTCGGTAGTGGTAGAGTGCCTTGGTAATAGTGGATATCCTTCCATCCACAGAGCTGGACCATCCCAGGTCCAGCTGCACTTGCTGCAAAACTCTCAATCCGGAGCATTTTCGATGGCTGGTCTTTGTGGGGGTGGGACCCACTGAGACCTGGCTCCCTGTTTCAGCCCCCCTTTTTTCAGTTGAATGGGTGGCTCTGTCTCCCAGGCATTCCAGGCACCAGCTGAAATGGCTGCCCAGATTTGTATGAATTTTTGTGCAGAGACTTGCTGCTCTGGCTTAAACAGCTGTGTTGAAAACACATGACACTTTTCAGCCCGGGAATCTCCTGGTCTGTAGGCAGTAATAACTTCTTTAGGAATGCATTGATCACCTGGCTCCATTTCAGCCCCCCTTTTTAAAGTTGAATGGATGACTCTGTCTCCCAGGTGTTCCAGGTACCAGTTGAAATGGCCAACCCAATTTGTGGGAGTTTTTGTGCGGAGACCCACTGCGCTGGCTTAAACAGCTGTGCTGAAAACTCATAGTGCTTTTCAGCCTGGGAATCTCCTGATCTGTGGGCAGTAAAACTTGTTTGGAAATGTGATTACTCACCGTCGGTGTTGTTCTCGCTGGGAACTGCACTCCAGAGCTGTTCCTATTCAGCCATCTTGGATCTTTCTCCTTCTGTAGTTCCTACAAAAATTTACCTTGAAAGACTCTCTTTTGTTTGTTCTTTAATTTGCTATCTTTATCAGTTTTCATGTTCATTAATTAATTTATCTCTTCATATTAGGTATCTAGCTCTTATTTTGAGCAAGGAACTATTTTAAATATTTAATTGAAATGTAATGTGTTGTTGAAATAAATACCTCAAACAGAGGCAACCTAACCTTCAGCTTCCCTCCATGCCTGTTTTCCTTTCCTTTCTTGCCAGTGCTGATTATTTATTTCCAGTTACAGTTCTGACTTTTGTAATAATCATTTTCTTGCTTTCATAATAAATTTCATTAATTCTTAATACAACCCTAAACAATATAATTTTTGTTATTGTAATCTATATATGATTGGAATTATGCTGTGTGGATTTTTGTTTAATTAAAATCATATTGTAGATTTATCCACTTTTTATTGTATCATTTATTTCTATTTCTCCTTGAAATTCATTGGAAAAATGTACAACAGTGTATTCAGCCATGCTATTTTAAATCACCAATTGGGCTATTCTATTTTTAATTATCATAAAAAATTCGACCACACATATCTTGAATATGATTTTGGGGGCACATGTTCCTGAGTTTCTCTAGGTATTAAGAGAGGTACACCTTCAACTTTATCAGAAAAAGCTAAACTCTTCCCGTTTACACCCTGTTCAGGAGTGTGAAGTAGCTCTGCATCATCAATTATGTTTAGGGTTACCATTTTCTGTTTTTGCTAATGTCATATGTGTAAGAGCATCACTTAGTGATTTTTACTGTCATTACCTGGTTATTTATGATTATTTTATATATGTTCTAGTCATTTTATAAAGTGTAAAAGTATCTTGCCTATTTTTTATTGTTTTGTTTTCTAAATTCTGATTTTAGAAATTTTTAACATATTCAGAAGTTTTCTTGTCAATAATAGGTATTGTTAATATCTTTCATTATTCTGTTGATTCTTTTCTTTCATTAAAATGTCTTTAACAGGGGTTTTAAATGGAGTTAGAATTCTCTGTCTTTTGATTAGGAAAACTTTCTTTACTCAAATAAATGAATAAATAAATGATGGGAACTCACTCTGTCCCCCAGGTTGGAGTGCAGTAAAAATCAGGGCTCACTGCAGCCTTACCCTCCTGGGCTTAAGTAATCCTCTCACCTTAGCCTCATTAAGTAGTTGGAATTATGGGGTGTGCCACCACGTCTGGTTAATCTTTTTGCTTTTTCTAAAGGCAGGGGTCTTGCTGTGTTATCCAGGCTGGTCTAGAACTCCTGGGCTCAAGTCATACTCCTGTCTTGGCTTCCCAACGTGCTGGGGTTACAAGCATGAGCCACCACACCCAGGCATAGTATATTTAAAATCTTTATAATTTTGCAGTTCACAAGAATGTTTTAAATGGATCAGGAATTTATTTTTGTGTATGGAATAAGGTGAGAATCCAGTTTCCTGTTTTCTTATATGAATGTCAAATTATCCTAGACAATTTATTTAAAGGTATGCTTGTTCATTATTGAGAAATAGTGACATGTCAGCCATATACCATATGTGAAGTGGAAAATAATTAAACATGACTTGTGACATAATGCTTTTAATTAACAATGCTGCTCTTGCTAATGACTTATTAATAGCAAGTGATACAGCTTATTTGATATGATTTGCTAGCTTTTAATTCATATATTCAGTAATTCATTCAATAAGATCTTACTTTGAGCATTATTATATATGGTAGTCCCCATTATATGCAGTTTTGCATTTATTAATTTCAGTTACCCACTGTCAAATATGGTCTAAAACTAGGTGAGTACAGTAAGATATTTTGAGAAAGGGAGGCACATTCACATACATTTTCTTTTCTTTCTTTTTTATTGTATTTTAGGTTTGGGGGTACATGTGGAGAACATGTAAGATTGTTGAATAGGTACACACATGGCATTGTGGTTTGCTGCCTTCCTACCCATCAACTGTATCTGGCATTTCTCCCTATATTATCCCTCCCCAACTCCCCTCTGTGCTGTCCCTCCCTTAGTTTTGCCCAAAGACCTCAGTGTGTGATGCTCCCCTCTTTGTGTCCATGTGTTCTCATTGTTCAACACCTGCCTGTGAGTGAGAACATGTGATGTTTGATTTTTTGTTCTTGTGTCAGTTTGCTGAGAATGATGGTTTCTAGGTTCATCCATGTCCCTACAAAGGACACGAACTCATTGTTTTTCAGGCTTCATGGTATTCCATGGTGTATATGAGCCACATTTTCCCTGCCAGTCTATCATCGATGGGCATTTAGGTTGGTTCTAAGTCTTTGCTACTGTAAACAGTGGTACAATGAACATTCATGTGCATGTGTCCTTGTAATAGAACAATTTATAATCCTTTGGATATATACCCAGTAATGGGATTGCTCGGTCAAATAGAATTTCTATTTCTAAGTCCTTGAGGAATTACCACACTGTCTTCTACAATGGTTGAACTAATGTACACTCTCGCAAACAGTGTAAAAGTGTTCCTATTTCTCCACATCCTCTCCAGCATCTGTTGTCCCCAGATTTTTTAATGATTGCTATTCTAACTGGCGTGAGATGGTATGTCAGTGTGGTTTTGATTTGCATTTCTCTAATGACCAGTGATGATGAGCATTTTTTCATGTTTGTGGGCCTCATATATGTCTTCTTTTGAAAAGTGTCTATTCATATCCTTTACCTACTTTGGATTGGGCTTGTTTTTTTCTTGTAAATATGTTTTGGTTCTTTGTAGATTCTGGATATTAGACCTTTGTCAGATGGGTAGATTGCAAACATTTTTTCTCATTCTGTGGGTTGCTGGTTCACTCTAATGACTATTTCTTTTGCTGTGCAGAAGCTGTGGAGTTTGATTAGGTCCCATTTATCTATTTTGGCTTTTGTTGCTAATGCTTTTGGTGTTTTGGTCATGAAGTCCTTGCCTATGCCTATTTCCTGAATGGTTTTTCCTAGATTTTCTTCTAGAGTTTTTATGGTCTTAGGTCATATGTTTAAGTCTTTAATCCATCTGGAGTTAATTTTAGTGTAAGGTGTCAGGAAGGGGGCCAGTTTCTGCTTTCTGCACATGGCTAGCCAGTTTTCCTCACACCATTTATTAAACAGGGAATCCTTTCCCCATTCCTTGTTTTTGTCAGGTTTGTCAAAGATCAAATGGTTGTAGATGTGTGGCATTGCCTTCAAGGCCTCTATTCTGTTCCATTGGTCTATATCTCTGTTTTGGTACCAGTACAATGCTGTTTTGATTACTGTAGCCTTGTAGTATAGTTTGAAGTCAGGTAGTGTGATGCCTCCAGCTTTGTTCTTTTAGCTTAGGATTGTCTTGGCTATGTGGGCTATCTTTTGGTTCCATATGAAGTTGAAGGTGGTTTTCTCCAGTTCTGTGAAGAAGGCGATTTATAGCTTGATGAGGATAGCACTGAATCTGTAAATTACTTTGGGCAGTATGGCCATTTTCATGATATTGATTCTTCCTAACCATGAGCATGGAATATTTCTCCATCTGTTTGTGTCTTCTCTTATTTCCTTGAGCAGTGTTTCGTAGTTGTCCTTGAAGAGGTCCTTTACATTCTTTGTTTGTTGTATTCCTAGGTATTTTATTCTCTTTGTAGCAATTGTGAATGGCAGTTCATTCTTGATTTGGCTCTCTTTAAGTCTGTTATTGGTGTATAGGGATGCTTGTGATTTTTGCACATTGATTTTGTGTCCTGAGACTTTGCTGAAGTTGCTTATCAGTTTCAGGAGATTTGGGGCTGAGACAATGGGGTCTTCTAAACATACAGGCATGTTGTCTGCAAAGAGAGACAGTTTGACTTCCTCCTTTGCCATTTGAATACATTTTATTTCTTTTTCTTTCCTGATTGTTCCAGCTAGAACTTTCAATACTATATTGAGTAGGAGTGGTGAGAGAGGGCATCCTTGTCTAGTGCCAAATTTCAAAGGGAATGTTTCCAGTTTTTGCCCATTCTGTATGATATTGGCTGTGGGTTTGTTGGAAATAGCTTTCATTATTTTGAGATATGTTCCATCAATACCTCGTTTATTGAGGGTTTTTAACACAAAGGACTGTTGAATTTTGTCAAAGGCCTTCTCTGCATCTGTTGAGATAATCATATGGTTTTTGTATTTGGTTCTGTTTATGTGGTGAATTATGTTGATAGACTTCCATATGTTGAACCAGCCTTGCATCCCCAGGATGAAGCCTACTTGTCATGGTGGATAATCTTTTTGATGCTCTGTTCCAATCGGTTTGCTAGTATTTTATTGGAGATTTTTGCATCTATGTTCATCATGGATATTGGCCTAAAGTTTTCTTTTCTTGTTAAGTCTCTGTTGGGTTTTGGTATCAGGATGATGTTGGTCTCATAAAATGATTTGGGAAGGATTCCCTCTTTTTGGATTGTTTGGAATAGTTTCAGAAGAAATGGTACCACCTCCCCTTTGTATGCCTGGTAGAACTTACCTGTCTACCCAACTGGACCTGGGCTTTTTTTAGTTGGTAGTCTATTAATTGTTGCCACAACTTCAGTCTATTCAGGGTTTCGACTTCTTCCTGGTTTAGGCTTGGGAGGATGCAAGTGTCCGAATTTATCCATTGCTTCCAGGTTTACTAGTTTATATGCATAGAGTTGTTTGTAATAACCTCTGATGATGGTATGTATTTCTGTGGAATCTGTGGTGATATGCCCTTTATCGTTTTTTTATTGGATCTATTTATCTCTTTTCTTTTTTATTAATCTGGCTAGTGGTCTGTCTGTTTTGTTGATCTTTTCGAAAAAACAGTTTCTGGATTTGCTGGTTTTTGAAGGGTTTTTGTGTCTCTGTCTCCTTCAGTTCTGCTCTGATCTTAGTTATTTCTTGTCTTCTTCTAGCTTTTGAGTTTTATTGATCTTGCTCCTCTAGCTCTTTCAATTTTGATGATAAGATCAATTTTATATCTTTCCTTGCTTCTCATGTGGTCATTTATTGCTTTATATTTTCCTCTAGACACTGCCTTAAATGCATCCCAGAGATTCCAGTGTGTTGTGTCTTCATTCTCATTGGTTTTGAAGGACATCTTTATTTCTGCCTTCATTTCATTGTTTATCTAGTCAACATTCAAGAGTCAGTTGTTGAGTTTCCATGAAGCTATGTGGTTCTAAGTTAGTTTTTGAATTCTGAGTTCTATCTTGATTGCACTGTGGTCTGAGAGACTGTTTGTTTTCATTTCCGTGCTTGTGCATTTGCTGAGGAATGATTTACTTCAAATTATGTGGTCAATTTTAGGGTAGGTGTGATGTGGTGCTGAGAAGAATGTATATTCCGTGGATTTGGTGTGGAGAGTTCAGTAAATGTCTATTAGATTTGCTTGGTCCAGGTCTGAGTTCAGGTCCTGGATATCCTTGTTAATTTTCTATCTTGTTGATCTGTCTAATATTGACAGCGGAGTGTTAAAGTCTCCCACTATTATTATGTGGGAGTCTAAGTCTCTTTATAGGTCATTAAGAACTTGCTTTATGTATCTGGGTGCTCCTGTATTGGGTGTGTATATATTTAGTATCGTTAGCTCTTCTTATTGCATTGATTGCTTTACCGTTATGTAATGCCCTTCTTTGTCTCTTTTGATCTTTGTTGGTTTAAAGTCTATTGTATCAAAGACTAGGATTGCACTCCTGCTTTTTTTTTTTTTTTTTTTTTTTTTTTCCTCTCCATTTGCTTGGTAAATCTTCCTCCATCCCTTTATTTTGAGCTTCTGTGTATCTTTGCCTGTGAGATGCATTTCCTGGATACAGCACACTGATTGGTTTTGACTTTTTATCCATTTGCCATTCTGTGTCTTTTGATTGGGGTATTTAGCCCATTTACATTTAGGGTTAATATTGTTACATGTGAATTTGATCCAGCCATTTTGATGCTAGTTAGCTGTTTTGCCCGGCAGTTGATGCAGTTTCTTTATTGTTCCGATGTTCTTTACCATTTGGTATGTTTTTGGAGTGGCTGGTACTGGTTGTTCATTTCTATGTTTAGTGCTTCTTTCAGGAGCTCTTTTAAAGCAGGACTGGTGGTGATGAAATCTCTGAGTAATTGCTTGTTCGTAAAGGATTTTATTTCTCCTTCTCTTATGAAGCTTAGTTTGGCTGGATATGAAATTCTGGGTTGAAAGTTCTTTTCTTTAAGGATGTTGAATATTAGCCCCCACTCTCTTATGGCTTGTAGGTCTTCTGCTGAGGGGTCTGCTGTAAGTCTGATGGGCTTCCCTTTGTGAGTAACCCAACCTTTCTCTCTGGCTGCCCTTAGCATTTTCTCCTTCATTTCACCCTTGTGAATCTGACGATTATGTGCCTTGGGGTTGCTCTTCTTGAGGAATATCTTTGTGGTGTTCTCTGTATTTCCTGGACTTAAATATTGGCCTGCCTTGCTATGTTGGGGAAGTTTTCCTGGATAATATCCTGAAGAGTATTTTCCAGCTTGGATTCATTCTCTCTGTCACATTCAGGTACACCTATCAAATGCAGTTAGGTCTTCTCACATAGTCCCATATTTCTTGGAGGCTTTTTTTCATTTCTTATTACTCTTTTGTCTCTAATCTTGCCTTCTCATTTTATTTCATTGGGTTGATCTTCAACCTCTGATATCCTTTCTTCTGCTTGGTCAATTCAGATATTCAAACTAGTGTATGCTTCTTGAAGTTCTCGTGTTGTTATTTTTAGCTCCATCAATTCATTTATATTCTTCTCTAAGCTGTTTATGCTCATTAGCAATTCGTCAAACCTTTTTTTCAAGGTTCTTAGTTTCTTTGCATTGGGTTAGCACAAGTTCTTATGACTCAGAGAAGTTTCTTCTTATCCACCTTCTGAAGCCTGTTTCTGTCAATTCATCAGGCTCATTGTCCATCCAGCCTTGTTCCCTTGCTGCTGAGGAGTTGTGATCTCTTGGAGGAGGAGAGGGGTTTTGGTTTTGGGTGATTCATTCATTTTGCACTTGTTTCTTCACGTCTTTGTGTATTTATTTACCTGTTGTCTTTGTAGTTGGTGACTTTCATATGAGGTCTCTGAGTGGACATCCAGTTTGTTGATGGTGAAGTTACTTCTGTTTCTTAATTTTTCTTCTGACAGTCAGGTCCCTCTGCTGTAGGACTGCTGGAGGTCTACTCCAGGCCCTCCTTGCCTGGGGATCACTTGCAGTGGCTGCAGAACAGTAAGGGTTTCTGCCAGTTTCTTCTTCTGTTATCTTTGTCCCAGAAGGATACCTGCCAGATGTCAGTCTGAGCTCTCCTTTATGTGGTGACTCTTTGGGTATATGGGGGTCATGGAGCTGCTTGAGGAGACAGTCTGTCCTTCATAGGAGCTCAAGTGCTGAGCTGTGGGCTCCATTGTTCCATTGAGAGCTGCTGGGCAGATACGTTCATGTCTGCTGCAGCAGAACTCATAAATGCCTTTTTCCCCCAGGTGCTGTGTCCCAGGAAGGTCGATCTTTATTTATAAGTTTCTGTCATGCTGCTGCCTTTTTTCAGGGCTGCCCTGCCCAGCAAGGAGTCAGCCTAGTCACAATCTGCCTGCAGAAGCATGGGTGAGCTGCTGTGTGCTCCGCCCAGCTGCTGTGTGAACTTCCCCGCAGTCCTGTTTATAGGGGTATAGTTAGAACTGCCTCTGCAGTGGCGATCCACCTTTGTAATAGTGGACTCTCTCTGTAATGACGGACTGCCTTGGCAGTGGCGGTCCATGTCAGCAATGGCGGACTACCTCAATAGTGGTGGACTGCCTCAGTAATGGTGGACGCTCCTCTGCCACAGAGCTGGACCGTCCTGGGTTCAGCTCTGCTTGCTGTGAAACTCTCAATCCCGAGCATTTCCGATTGCTGTTTCTTGTGGAGGTGGGACCAGCCGAGCCTGATCACCTGGCTCCTTGCCTCAGACCCCATTTTTTTTTTTTTCACTTCAATGGGCAACTCTGTCTCACAGGCGTCCCAGTCACCAGTTGAAATGGTGCCTGGATTTGTGTGATGTCTTGTGTGTAGACCCACTGCACCAGTTGAAATAGCTGCTGGAGACCCATGGTGCTTTTTCACCAGGGAATCTCCTGGCCTAGCTCCCTATTTCAGTCCTCTTTTTTTCAGTTGAACAGGCAACTCTGTCTCTCAGGCATTCCAGTCACCAGTTGAAAAGGCACCTGGATTTGTGTGAGATTTTGTGCAGAGACCCACTGAAACAGCTGCACTGGGGGTTCATGGTGCATTTTCACTCAGGAATCTCCTGGCCTGGCTCTCTGTTTCAGTCACCTTTTGATCAGTTGAATGGGTGACTCTGTCTCCCAGGCATTCCAGTCACCTGTTCAAAAGGTGTTGGGATCTGTGTGATGTCCTGTGCAATGACCCACTGCACTGGCTGAAACAGCCGTCCCGGAGATTTGTGGTGCTTTTTTGCCCAGGAATCTCCTGGCCTGGCTCCGTATCTCAGTCCTGTTTTTAATGAGTTGAATGGGTGACTCTGTCTTCCAGGTGCTCTAATCACCAGCTAAAATGGCACCTGGACTCATGTATTTTGTGTGGAGACCCTCCTTGCCAGCCAAAACAGCTGCAGTGGTGACCCATGGGGCTCCTCTGCCTGGGAGTCTCCTGGTCTGTGGGCAATAAAAATCTGTCTGGAAATGCAGCGTCCACTCACCCTCCATGCTTTCACTGGGAGCTGCAATCCGGAGCTGCTCCTAATCAGCCATCTCGGATTGGGTTAGCAATTTTCTTATAGAATATTGTTATAATTGTTGTGTTTTATTATTGGTTATTGTTAATCTCTTATAGTGCCTAATTTATAAATTAAATTTTGCCACATATACATATAGAAAAATACATAGGATTTATGGGGTTTGATAGTATCTGAGGTTTCAGGCATCCAATGAGGGTCTTGGGAACTATCCCCTGTGGATAAGGTAGAATTACTGTATAATGTGACACGAATTGAATTGAATGAAAAGGAAGTTAAAACTATTTCCTTTATCTCTAAGACTGGTCTATCAAGAAACAAAATGCATCTCTGTTCTCAATTCAACACAAAATAAAGTAGACTGTGCTTGTAATGTTAATCATTTTAAAAATCTGGTCTCAGCTAAAATGGATGCCTAATCATGAACACTAAATTGAATATAATGTTATCCTTATATGTTATTTCCATACATACAGCATAAAACTCAAGAAAAAAATTATGCTAGTAACATTTTTTTAGATACATACTTTCATATTTTACAACTTAGTACAATATGCTAAAAATGATCATTGATCAAAAAATACTAACAAGGTTGGTGTAAGAATTCTTTATGGTTAAGGGTGAACCAACTAAAGGACATGAAAATTTTACTGCTGATTCAATCCAGGTTTATCTCCTTTAAAAATGAAGTAAGACATCTACAAACAGAGTAAGATTCTGACAAAGGAACACTTATTTTCTTTATTCATGACTCCAAGGCATTGGAAAAACTTAGCTATTTCCTCTGTGTTTAGAATGGATAGTGCTTATACTTTGTTTTGAATCTGTAAGAGTGGCCAGAAGCAAATTCTCTGTTCTGTGCATTTTAAGCAATCCCTGACATCTCAAATAACTACTGGGAGAATGCAAATGAACAGAATCCAGAAGACAGAAAATGAACCAAGCCACAATGAAACAAAAAGGGGACTATGAGACATTCTCTTCTTTTTTCTGTTAAGTTAGAAGAAATAATGCAGGCCCAAAGAAAGCTGTTATCAGGAGATCACTGGTGTCAGTTCTGATTTGTGCCATATAAGCAGGGAACAGGTACACTTAACAAAAAAAAAAAAAAAAAAAAAAAAAAAAAAAAAAAAAAAAAAAAAAAAGAAAGAAAGAAAAGGACAAAAAACTAGGAAAAAGTGAGAATGTATCTCTCATTCTGAAATAAATTGTAGTTACATTTAATTCACAAGGAAGCTGGTAACATGCTATAGAGGGTGAAACACATACTGCTAGTTTACATTATGAACATGTTTTGAGTAAGATTGCAGTTTTCATGATGTTAACATTCCAATTTGCTTATTTTCTGAGTCATACATCTTATTAAATCCTGTATTAATTATTACTAAAGATAGTCTGGATCATCAGCTAATTTGTTCAGATCAGCCCACTAATATCAAGCATTAGCTTTATGTCCTGATTGATGGTTAATGTCCCTGAGAATTTCCCTGAACATAATCAGCCATCATTTCCTTCTGAATCATAACATATTTGCCAGACTTTAAACCTAAAATGTTTTATACTGTATAGCAAAATCTCAGTATCTAAAATCGTGATAAACATACATGAAAACATTTATGATCTAATATAGTTTATAAAATGAGGCACTCATTAGTTATGATGAACAGTCTACCCTAATTAGTAGAAAGGTTCTATACATTGACTGCACTTTTTTTTAAAAGTATATTTGCATGTTGTAGAAGGATACCAATTATGTTTATATTGGACCTGTTTATTTGAGTGAGCATTTAGTGGACAACTGCTCTTTAATGATAGCTGCTCTTATAATTGACATTATGATCTGCTCACTCATAGTTACTACGCCTAAAAGATATTATGATTTTTGGGTTTCTACAGTATACCAGGTAGGTATGTAAATATGTATAACCTTTTGAACATTATATTACCAAAATGCCAGGGGTAATATATAGAACACCAATCACTGAGACAACCAGTATTGCCAGAGGGAAAAAAAAAACTTTATTCAGGTGCTACAGCTGAAAAGATGGGATATCAGCCTCAAATCCATCATCCCAACTGACTCAAATTAGGGGTTTATATTGCAACAAGAAATGTAATCATGTGGAAAAACAGGAATTAGAGAGGAAATGAAAAGGAGTTGGTCAACAGGAAGCAGGTGGTGACATAGGCAATCATGGCAGGTGAGGAGTCTGGCTTCTCTTTGTCCAGATGTCCTGATCTGGTAGGTTTCAGTTCCTTAGTACTATCCAGGAGACCTAAAGGTTGGCTTCCTGAGAAACAAACTCTGATTAGACAAAATGTAATTTTCTCAAATTTTAAGATTAGAAGGGTTAACTGCTGTATTTATTCAAAAAAACTCATAAACATACATTTTTACCAGAAGCCTCCAAACTTCATTTGATATAAAAAAGGTAAAATTTTGAGACTGATACACACACACAAACACTCTCTCTCTCTCTCTCTCTCTCTCATACAGATATATTTATTCTGCTTTGAATTAAAAGTAACTTGCCAGCAACAATCAATACTGCTTCATAGTGAAAAAATTGTTTGTATAACAAAGACACTAAACCTTAACAGTCTGTGGTAATTTTTGGTACTGGAGAAACAGGTTAAAGGTGAACTGAAAATAGCTTCTGAAGGTGATCAGGGGTGGTAGTGTGTTAGGGAGGCCAGAATCTTAAGAGTCACATGGGTAAATGTTAACGTTGTTAAAGAGCCTTAGGGAATATTACAGTCATAATTTTCTTGGTCATAAACAAAACACTGGGACAGGAAAAGTAGACCTCAAAGAGGCCTCTGTACTGGAATACATTATCTAAGGCACTTTTGGCTTCTTGGGACTACCAGGAAAAAAACTAAGTGTTGGATTACCCTTGGGTTAGCATCACTCACAATTTGGCTTGACTTAGCACAATCAACAGAGAAATGTGTTAAGCCTAAGTACAAACTCTCTCTTATCTACCATACCATTCTATTGTTTACATGAGAAAATAAGAGAATGCTTTTCTTTTATTCCCATGGAAAGTTATATTTACCTACAAGGTTTTCTGCTTAAGGAATAAACTACTATAATATGAAAATTTTGTTGTTAGCGACAATGAAATGATGTGATAAATAGTTGAATGTTTCATTTAAATAAGTAAAAATGTATCAGAAGGTGATGAGATATAAACAAAAACCATTTAAATTGAAAATAAAAAATGTAAGTATGCACTGAAATTTATACATTTTAACTTTTTGTAATGCCCAAATTAGCCGCAAACTCACTGAGATTCACAAAATAAATGAGATTTTTGTGAACCACAGTGAGTTTGATTGAAGGAACTTAAGTCCAATGGAGCACAATTCCTCTAGTTTAGCCATTATACTTTGATTGATAGAACATGCGGATTAGGATATTTTAGTCAAGATAGCCTTTATAGTCTGCACATACAAAGTGGATAATTTAAACAAGTGTCCATATGTTACATTTTTGTTCAGCATATTGTTTGAAATATCCAGACCACTAGAACAAACAATCATTTTCTTAGACTTATACAGATTGCTATAGATATTTAGGTTGAATAAGACTCAATCTAGCTTTTAAATTGTTAAGTAATGACGTTGGCATTTTCATCTATTTAGATGTAAAGACACAACTATTTTTTATGAAATTTACAATATTATTTATATTTGAAAAAAACCTGCCACCACTAAAGCAGAAATGTATTATGAATTGGATTTATTTTTCTATTCATTCAATCACATTTTTTTCATTCTCTAACTCAGCAAGTATTTACTACCCAGTATATTGCAGGCACTATTCTCACAGCTAGGGATATGGTAGGAAACAACAACAAAACTAGACAAACACTTCTGAACTTTTCCAGGCAATAAAGATGTCTGTTTGGTTCCAGTGAAGTGAGACAGGTGCAAACTGGCAGAACCAACATAGAGATCAAAAAGGAAGGCTAAGATCTGAAAGATATTTCCACTGAATTTAGGATTTTTTTTTCTTTGAGATGAGAAGCATTGACTTTTTTTTAAATTTTTTTTATTAAGTTTCTTAAAAGATCACTTTGGCTATTCTCTGGGGACAACAGTGAAAACAAAAGACTGGGTAGGAAGTTGTTCCTCCACACCAAAGATGATAGTTGTTTGGATCAATTGGCATTTGCTGATGGGTGGGATGTAGGGTATAAAAGAATGGATGGTAACAAGGGTGTTTTAGGGATTTTTTTGTGTGTGTGTGTTTCAAGATTTTTTTTTATACATAGTTAATTGAGTAATGAGCAATATTCCATTTTCTAATACGGAGAAGAGTAGGTTTGGGTATTGGCAAGGAAGATCAGAAGTTCTCCTTGGCATTATCAATTTTGGAATGTCTGCAGACCTCTAATGTAAGAGGCTGTTGAGTAGGCACTTGATTACATAAATTTGATCTTCAAGGGAACATTCCAGACTGTAAATACCTTTGGGAGTTGTAATTATTTAGATGACCATAAGACTAAATTAAGTCATCAAGAGAGAGGTCTTCCAAAAGGTAGATGCCAAGTGCTCCAACACTTTTAGGTTGGAAGGTAGGTAATAATGAGCAAAGGAACAGAGAAAAAGTGATTTCAATAGGCAGGCAACTCAGATGTCAGGAAAAGACAGGAATGCAGATCAGCTAAATGCTGCCAACAGAGAGGTGTGATGATATTTAATTAGGAGTTGACTCTAGGGTTTTGTAATATTGAAGCCTTTGGCAACCTTAGCGAGATAAATAGAGCAGTGTGGGTGAAAGCCTCTTTGCAGTGCTTCAAGAGTGTGGGTGGAGATCTGAACACAGAGATAAAGTGTAGGGACAGCAACTTCAAGGAATTTGTTATGAAGAGGAGCTGAAAAAAATGAACAACCATTGGAAGAGGTATGTGGTGTAGAGGGAGAGGGTTTTTGTTAAGATTGTGGAAATTACAGCATATTTACTATCTAATAAAAATAATTTTGCAGAAAAGAAATTTTTGTTCTGCATTCAGAAAGCTAAGGTAAAGATATTCCGAACATTACAGTAGTGTTTCCTCAGAGCACCTTGAGAGTATTAAACTGAGCTGAAAATCACTATGAAAACTGTATAACTCAAATCTGGCAAATCATGGTTTTTGAATTTGCAGTCCGAGTTTTTTATGCCTTGTTCATCCATTATATATTTTATTCTTGTTTGGAGATCTTTAGTATGGTAGATATTGTTTTAACTTGTTCATCATGACTCAGGAAACAAAGCAGTGACTAATAACAAAGACAGCTGCTGACATAGAAAGCAATTCATCAAAACCTGATTTACCGTTTTTCAGTGAGTTATAATGCAGAAACTAATATGCATATTACTCGATGGAGTTATTTCAACACATTTGTTCATTTAAAAGAGTGAATGTAATGTTTGCAAAGTACTTAGACCGACAGCTCTCAAGATGAATGTCCCTCCTTCTTATTCATTGTGGAGGTACAGTAATCTGAATTCCAAACCTTCCATTCTGCCATAAGTTAGAAAGTCTGCATTCCTTATATTTTTGGTTCCTAAGTAAAAATTTTGTCAGATTTCTGTCTAGAGCATTTTCTCCAGAAGGATTATTATTTTTTTTTTCTCTGAAACCGTTTTTGGATTTGTGGGGGCAAAAGTGTTGTATGGGATCATTAAAGGGAAAGAACGCAATTTTTACAAATGCAAATTTGGGCAAATTTAGCCCAAATTATATACCAGCTGAAATTCTAGAAATAAATTGACCAAAGTGGTATGTCTTAGTCTCCTTAAGTTCAAAGATTACTCTGAAGAGGTTATTTCTTCAAGAATTACCAATCTATGCCTGGGATGTAGCTTACTTGATCGTGATGGATAAGCTTTTTGATGTGCTGCTGCAATCGGTTTGCCAGTATTTTATTGAAGATTTTTGCATCTATGTTCATCATGGATATTGGCCTGAAGTTTTCTTTTTTTGTTGAAGTCTGTCTGGTTTTGGTATCAGGAAGGTGTTGGTCTCATAAAATGATTTGGGAAGGATTCCCTCTTTTTGGGTTGTTTGGAATAGTTTCACAAGGAGTGGTACCAGCTCCTTTTTGTATGTCTGGTAGAATTTGGCTGTGAACCTGTCGGGACCTGGACTTTTTTTAGTTGGTAGGCTATTAATTGCTGCCTCAATTTTAGCCTTAGTTTCTATTGGTCTGTTCAGGGTTTCAACTTCTTCCTGGTTTAGGCTTGGGAGGGTGTAAATATATAGGGATTTATCCATTTCTTTCAGGTTTACTAGTTTATGTGCATAGAGTTGTTTGTAGGAATCTCTGATGGTAGTTTGTATTTCTGTTAAATCGGCGGTGATACCCCCTTTATCATTTTTTTATAGCATCTATATGATTCTTCTCTCTTTTCTTTTATATTAGTCTGGCTAGTGGTCTTTCTGTTTTGTTGATCATTTCAAAAAACCAGCTCCTGGATTTATTGATTTTTTGAAGGGTTTTTTTTTGTGTCTCTATCTCCTTCAGTTCTGCTCTGATCTTAGTTATTTCTTGTCTTCTATTAGCTTTTGAGGTTTTTTGATCATGCTCCTCTAGCTCTTTCGATTTTGATGATAGGGTGTCGATTTTAGATCTTTCATTGCTTCTCATATGGGCATTTATTGCTTTATATTTTCCTCTAGACACTGCTTTAAATGCGTCCCAGAGATTCTGGTATGTTGTGTCTTCATTCTTTTTGGTTTTGAAGAACATGTTTATTTCTGCCTTCATTTCATTGTTTGCCCAGTTGACACTAAAGAGCCAGTTGTTCAGCTTCCATGAAGCTGTGTGGTTCTGAGTTAGTTTCTTAATCCTGTGTTCTAATTTGATTGCACTGTGGTCTGAGAGACTGTTTGTTATGATTTCCGTTCTTTTGCATTTGCTGAGGAGTGATTCACTTCCAATTCTGTGGTCAGTTTTAGAGTAGGTGATGAGGAGAATGTATATTCTGTGGATTTGGTGTGGAGAGTTCTGTAGATGTCTATTAGGTCCACTTGGTCCAGATCTGAGTTCAAGTCCTGGATATCCTTGTAAATTTTCTGTCTCATTGATTTGTCCAATATTATCAGTGGGGTGTTAGAGTCTCCCACTATTATTGTGTGGGAGTCTAAGTTTCCTTGCAGATTGTTAAGAACTTGCTCTATGTATCTGGGTGCTCCTGTATTGGGTGTGTATATATTTAGGATCCTTAGCTCTTCTTGTTGCATTGATTGCTTTACCATTATGTAATGTCCAAGGTTTATTTAACTATCTTATAAGGGCTTCAGAAAAATCTTCTCTCTTACAGTATCAAGAACCTTAGATTATATGTATGGTATACTGTTTTGTCTATCAGTTCCTCTTTAAGGGTTACGTCTTCAGGTAATCATCACATATAAACAAACGTATTTGAGAGTATTAATGATTATCACAAATTTGAAAAACAGATTAAACTCTGGTTCTACATGGAATAAAATACAAAATTTTTAAATGATATTTAATAATCTTTTTATAACAAGGAAATAAAAAATAAGTGAAAAAGTTGCATCCTAATTTTATGGTGAAATAATCTAGTATAAAATTACTGTTTACTTTGATGGTAGGTATACACACATTTTTCTTTTCTTTTTATAATACATATCTGTATTTTTAATACATATCTGTATTTTTCAGTGTTTTAAAGGGAGGCTATATAGTTTTTTAAGTTGAAAATAAATGATGAAACAGTTTGAATATAGTTAAATAGGCATAACTTTAAAGTGGATATTGTGATTATGTGAGAATAAACTCATCTGATTTGATGGTAGTGAATGTAGAGTATTCACTTTCAAAGTTTTCAATGAAAAACACTTTGTTCTAATAAAACAAAACTATGGCAACCTAACAAAGCAATACGTGGCATAGTAACGAACACACAAACATCTAGTATTGTAGACCTGCAATCTCTCCTTTCCTCCATGTTTTTCCATTCTCGCACTCTTTCTCTTTTCCTCCCTCACATTTTGGGAACGTTGATATTTCAAACTTGAGATCTGTGCCTGAGAAGGTAGACAAATTTGCATAACTAACTGAAGTGTAAGGTATTATGACTAGAAGTTCTTTTCTCTGAACTGGTTTCTGGAACTCACTGGGATGAATTAGCACAGCACTAATGGAGACAGTAGGGAAGGACAGAGGTCCTTTTCCCAGGAGTCACTCGTCATACTAGCAGTAAAAAAAAGGAAGAGGAGGGAAAGAAAAGCCAAGTCCTGATTTCAGAACTGAGTTTCACTAAATGGCCAAGGAGGCCTATTCAGTCTGTCCTAGTGAAGTGGCAGACAATGGGGTGAGCTGGGCAGCTGTGTTTCTGATAGCATGGTTTTGTTCTGGGGAAGTGTATACCTGAGAGACAGAGGGGCCGTCTGCTGATCTGGATGCATCATATGTGGGTTTTAAACCTAGAAAGAGGGCTCAAATTATGTATACGTTATACTCTGAAATAGGACCTTACAAATACAAATAAAGTAAGCCAAAATAGGAAATGCTAGAGTTATAGAGTTTTCTGTCTCAGTTTCGTGGAATCTGAGTGCACTTCTGAGAAATCCAACTGTTACATAGAAAACAATTTTAAAAATACTGATTTGTATCATTGACTCAATTACACTGATGTACATAAATACAGTGTGCTTAAATAACTAATATTGCATACTATTTCATTGGTAGATGAGCTAGCAAGTGGGATTGAGATAGCCAGTGAGGAAAGAGAAAAAAAAATACTATGATTTTATGAAAGCTACAAGAAGAGTGTTTGAAGGTATGAGTGGACAACTGTTTGAATGTTTCTTTTTATATTTTCATTAAGCAAATATTTCCTGTGTGCCTTACCATGCCTCCACAAACTGCTTGTCACTGGGAAAAAAATAAACACCTATTTTTATGTAGCATTTAGTCACTTATAAGAATTTTTAATTGGGTAGAACTATCTGCTCAATTAAGCTCATTAAAGAAAAAATTTTCTACTCAAATGATGAAGGCCTTTATAGGGATACTGACATTTACTGGTGGCATAAACTTGTATGAATTTGATTAGAAAATAAAAATTATTTAAGATAATAAGTTCCATAATTTAACAAGAACTGTAATTTTTCAATTTTTAGCTGAGGAAAATTGAAAATGAAATAAAGACTTTTACTCACTTATTTGTAAGCTTAAAAGTCATTCAAGTCATTAAAACCAAAGAATAGATACAATTGTTATTGTCGTTTTGGATTGTTCAAAGAGCATTATTTAAATTTTTCTAGTTTTTATTTCTGCTTGAGACTTCATTTTTAACTGAGAGGGATATGTAAAAATACTACAGAGATATCTGTCCTAGCTACATGTTATGTGTGATACATCAAACCCACATAAAAAAATTATTGTAAAACTTGTTAATGATCATTGATTCCTACTACATAGGAAACTACTTTAAGTTTGAAAAAGCAGATAATGTAACTTAAGGTCATATTTTCAGAAATATAATTCTAAGCAAATTAAATTTAGAACGTATAATTAGTATTAATCAAATTATTATATCATAAAGTGCTTTATTATATACTGCTGTTTTATAAAGACCAACGATATCAAGGATACTATTACGTTATTTGTTCTGGAAAGTATCAGGTCAGCCATGGATTTATACAAACAGTTTCATTTGAATTAAATCAAATACCTTTCTTAAATATTATATTAGTGTCTGTATGTCCTATAAATAGTATCCTGTCTTAAGATTTTAGAAATTAGGTACTTCCTATACCACTCATGGGGGCCTGTATTTGACATGTCATAAAGTTGTATAACAGACTCTATCTACTCAGTCTCCAAAAGGCCTGGTGCTTACTTGATGATCATTTGCTTGCCTATTTGTTTTATATTAATAAATGAAACATGAGTATACAAATTTCTGTAGGATGGAATTCGTTGGCAAATTATGGAGAAGAGTAGGAAACTGTTGAAAAATAATTCTCATTTTCCAAGTATTTCACTCCAAAAACAATTGCAAAAAATGCTGTTTGATATTTTGTAGACACACACACACACACACACACACACACACACACACACATATGTGTGTGTGTGCATGTGTGTACTTACAGAGAGGTTTTTATAAATGTATGCTTATATACAGAGAGATCATATATGTACTGTTTTCCCCATAAATTAAGGGAAATTCTCTATAGTTCTGTCTCACAGAAAGAAGAAAGAGGGGAGGAAGGTTAACAATCCATCACGGCAACCTGACTAAGGGCATTTGCTGTGAAAGACTATTAAATACATATGTTAATATGTTTAGTGTTAAAGTAAGTTAATTAAATGTATGGCTAAAGGACAAGATATTATAAAAAATTAACAGATTTGAAAAGAACTCAGGTAGATATTCAAAAACATACACTGAGATCTAAATTTCAATGTATATTAATCAGAAGCTTAGACACAGCTAAATACATACTTTTAATAACCTATCTTAGACTGCTAATATGTGTTAGCGATCTGAAGCAATTTGAAGAAGTCAGAATTAGTCATACTGAGGTATGAAAGAAAAGTAGCAACCAAAAACCCTGTATTCATGTAAATTTTCCACTTAAAATTTATATACTTATGTGTGTGTGTGTGTGTGTGTGTGTGTGTGTAAAAGGCAGAGAAATAAAAATTAAAACATTCTTACACTTGATTAAGGAAGAAATGGTAGCAAAAGGGCCAAAACACTCTGAAATCTCGTAGCAAATCAGGAAGACTATTCTATTTTCTTTCTACTTTTTATTTTACTGTAAGTTCTGGGATACATATGCAGAATGTGCAGGTTTGTTACACGGATATACATGTGCCATGGTGGTTTGCTGGACCTGTCAACCCATCATCTAGGTTTTAACCCCTGCATGCATTAAGTATTTGTACTAATGCTTTCCCTCCCCTTGTTCCCCATCCTGCTGACAGGCCCCAATGTGTGATGTACCCCTTCCTGTGTCCATGTGTTCTCATTGTTCAACTCCCACTTATGAGTGAGAACATGTGGTGTTTGGTTTTCTATTTTGTGTCAGTTTGCTGAGAATGATGGTTTCCAGCTTCATCCATGTCCCTGCAAAGGACATGAACTCATCCTTTTTATGGCTGCATTATATTCCATGGTATATATGTACCACATTTTCTTTATCCAGTCTGTCACTGATGGACATTTGGGTTGGTTTCACTTCTTTGCTATTGCAAATAGTGCTGCAGTAAACAAACGCATTTATGTATCTTTACAGTAGAATGATTTATAATCCTTTCGGTATATACCCAGTAATGGATTGCTGGGTCAAATGGTATTACTGGTTGTAGATCCTTGAGGAATTGCCACACTGTCTTCCACAATGGTTGAACTAATGCATACTCCCAAAAACAGTGTAAAAGCATTCTTATCTCTCTGCAGCCTCGCCAGCATCTGTTGTTTCCTGACTTTTTAATAGTCGCCATTGTAACTGGCATGAGATGGTATCTCATTGTGGTTTTTATTCACATTTCTTTAATGACCAGTGATAATGAGCTTTTTTTCTTATTTTTTGTTTTTGGCTGCATAAATGTTTTCTTTTGAGAAGTGTCTGTTCATATCCTTTGCCCACTTTCTGATGGGGTTATTTTTTATCTTGTAAATATTAAGTTCCTTTTAAATTCTGGGTATTAGACCTTTGTCAGATGGGTAGATCCAAAAATTTTTTCCCATTCTGTAGGTTGCCTGTTTACTCTGATGATATGTATTTTTTCTTTTTTCTGTATAGAAGCTCTTTAGTTTTATTAGATCCCACTAACACTCAATTTTGGCTTTTGGTGTTTTAGTCATGAAGTCCTTGCCCATGCCTGTGTCCTGAATGATATTGCCTTGGTTTTCTTCTAGGGATTTTATGGTTTTGGGTTTTACATTTAAGTGTTTAATCCATCTTGAGCTAATTTTTGTATAAGGTGCAAGTAAGGGGTCCAGTGTCTATTTTCCTCATATGACTAGCCAGTTTTGCAAGCACCATTTATTAAATAGGGAATCTTTTCCACATTGCTAGTTTTTGTCAGGTTGTGAAAGATCAGATGGTTGTGGATGTGTGGCATTGTTTCTGAGGTCTCTGTACTGTTTCATTGGTTTATATATCTGTTTTGGTACCAGTGCCATGCTGTTTTAGTTACTGTAGCCTTGTAGTATAGTGTGAGGTCAGGTAGCATGATGCCTCCAGTTTTGTTCTTTTTGCTTAGGATTGTCTTGGTTATATGGGCTTTTTTTGGTTTCAATATGAAATTTAACATTTTTTTTTTCCAGTGCTGTGAATAAAGTCAATGGTAGCTTGATTATGAATAGCATTGAATCTATAAATTACTTTGGGCAGTATGGCCATTTTCATGATATTGATTCTTTTACGCGTGAACATGGAATGTTTTTCCATCTGTTTATGTCCTCTCTTATTTTCTTGAGTAGTGGTTTGTAGTTCTCCTTGAAGAGGTCCTTCACATGTCTTGTAAGTTATATTCACAGGTATTTTATTCTCTTTGTAGCAACTTTGAATGGGAGTTCACTCATGATTTGGCTGTTTGTCTATTATTGTTGTATAGGAATGCTTGTGATTTTTACACATTGATTTTGTATCCCAAGACTTAGCTGAACTTGCTTATCTGCTTACAGAATTTTGGGGCTGAGTGTTGGGGTTTTCTAAATATACAATCATGTTATCTGCAAACAGAGACAACTGCTTCCCTCTCTTCCCATTTGAATACTTCTCTTTCTTTCTGTTGCCTGTTTGCCCTTGCCAGAACTTCCAGTTCCTTGTTGAATAGGAGTGGTGAGAGAGGGCATCCTTGTCTTGTACCAGTTTTCAAAGGCAATGCTACCAGCATTTGCCCATTTAGTATGGTATTGGCTGTGGGTTTGTCATAAATAGCTCTTACTATTTTGAGATATGTTCCCTCAATACCTAGTTTATTGGGAGTTTTTAGCATGAAAGGATGTTAAATTTCATCAAAGGACTTTTCTGCATCTATTGAAATAATCATGTGGTTTCTGTCATTGGTTCTGTTTATGTGATGGATTATGTTTATTGATTTTCATATGTTGAACAAGCCTTGCATCCCAGGGATGAAGTCAAATTGATTGTGGTGGATAAGCTTTTAGATGTGCTGCCGGATTTGGTTTGCCAGTATTTTATGGGGGATTTTTTTCATTAATGTTCATCAAGGGTATTGGCCTTAGACTTTCTTTCTTTCTTTTTTTTTTTTTTTTTTTTGGTTGTGTCTGTGCTAGGGTTTGGTCTCAAGATTATGCTGGCCTTAAAGTGAGTTATGAAGGACACCTTCTATTTCTATTGTTTGGAATAGTTTCAGAAGTATGACACCAGCTTCTCTTTGTACCTCTGGTAGAATTCAGCTGTGAATGCATCTATTCCTGGACTTTTTTGAGTTGGTAGGCTATTAATTACTGCCTGAATTTCAAAACTTGTTATTGGTCTATTCGGGGATTTGATTTCTTTCTGTTTTAGTTTTAGGAGGGTGTATGTTTCTAGGAATTTATCCATTTTTTTCTAGATTTTCTAGTTTATTTGCATAGAGGTGTTTATATTATTGTGATAGCAGTTTGTATTTTCATGGAATCAATGGTACTCTTCCCTTTATCATTTTTTATTGTGTCTATTTGATTCTTCTTGGGAAAAGCAGCAAACGATAAAGGACTTACAGAGTGCCTACATGAATTGGTTATGAATAACATATAAACAAGGAACAACAAACTGCAGAAGTTTGCAGGAGGCCTCTGAGGAGGAAGACCTCTCCATGCCTCATGTTCTGGTGCAGGGGGACCTAGGCTCTGTTACCATAAACATTGTGCTCAAGGATGTAAAACCCCTTTGTAGCACTATGGCATAGCCAGACTTGTAGGCTCCTTGTAAGCTGTACATAGATAATAAGTTAAAGATAACCACATGTTCTTGTTTTGTGAAACTCCCAAACCACCACTGTTATCAATCCTTAGGATGACATACTAGTTCCAGCTCACTGATTCACTCCACCATCACTCCACCCCTATCCTATAGTCAGGCATCCCCAAACTTTTTACACAGGGGGCCAGTTCATTGTCCCTCAGACTGTTGGAGGGCTGCCACATACTGTGCTCCTCTCACTGACTACCAATGAAAGAGGTGCCCCTTCCTGAAGTGCGGCAGGGGGGGCCAGATAAATGGCCTCAGGGGGCTGCATGTGGCCCACGGGCCATAGTTTGGGGATGCCTGCTATAGATGAAAGTGATTATAACCAATAGTGTGGAAGATCAGAGCTCAGGGCCTTCACTGTTTCCTCCAAAGTAATGAGTGATGGCCCCCTGGTCTCACTGTCTCTCTTAATCCGTCTTTTTCTCATTCCTTTGTCACCACCAAACTCAGGGTACACATGGATGATGTATGGCTGGCTCCCTACATTTTGGTGCTGAATGTGGGGCTCATGGATTCCCCACAGTTCTCTCTTTTCTTCTTTATTAGTCTAACTAGTGATCTATTTTGTAAATTGTTTCAAAAATCATCCCCTGGTTTTACTGATTTTTTTTTGAAGGAGACTATTTCAAAATAAGTATAGTACAACATTAAAACAATAAAACTGTGATTTTACAGGGGGCATCTGAAATAGATATCAGTGTGTTCTGACACACGATGTGCTAGGAACTCAGTCATGGGCTAACTTGTGGAGAAGAGGAAACAGGTAGAAGATGTTTGAGATAAAGCAAAAATAATTTACTTGGCATTAGTCTTTTTCCCAAGGGTCAGTGTCCAAGGGCCTTGGAAAGCATAGACATGACATACTAACTCACACACTGTTTCATGTCAGCAAGGGTATACATGCCAGTACTTCATAAACTTTTGTGAATACTTGAATACTATAAATCTGTTGCTATCTATAGGTTCCATATGTAAAATGAACTTCTTTAAATACTGGTCTTAAAATCCCTTCAAATGAGCGGTAGCATTGCTCAAGGCTAAATACTTGACAGGACTGTGAATTTAGATGACTGCTACAGATGAGAGTAAAGAAAACAGAGGGCCAGAATCTCTGGAACTCAGCCAATCAGGCTGTTTATAAGAAAAGTACTCTAAATCCATACGAGACTAAAGAAAAAATAAGGAAATCAAGAACAGTTGTATGGCCTAGGCCATTTTGTCTATAGTTTAAGGAAGGATTAGAACTCAGTGAACACATCACCCTGGAGTGATCACACAGTTGAGGTTTCTGGATGCCAATAAGAGAGTATATCCTGAGATGTACATTCTTTTTGCTAACCAAAAAGACATAATTAAAGACTAAGTGACCAAAACATCAGAAATAAATCCTATGATTTTTATATTGAAAAGATCTGAAAACACAACCATTTTAGTTTCCTAGATATACGTGTGCAGAGAATTAGTGATACACCTCAAGGTTATACAATTAGTTCATGATGGAAGCAAGACCATGACATAGAGCAATTGTCATATGTGTATGATTTATGTTATACAGAAACACTTATCAGTTTCTATGTTTTCTTGGTCTTTTATGAGGTTTTTCTATAGATAAATAGCTAACTATGTAAAAACTATATTTTTATGTTAATAAAATGATGTGACTCAGAAATTTGGCAGTTACAGTAAAGAACCAAAGTTTATTTTCACTCAGAAATTGATTTAATAATTGCTCTGGCTTTCAGCTTCATTTTGCTTGTCTGATATGCCTCACAAGAAGTATATTTCTTTAACTCCCCATTTTATTCTCACTTTGATTTTAGCAATTAGAATTTCTTATAAACTTAAAAGATTTAAATCTGCATATTTCTCAGATTATTGATTAAAAGAAAGAGTGCAGTTTTATGTACCTGTTAAGGTTATATTATATTGTAAATGATTTAGAAAGGGAAGAAGAAATATAAATTAATAGAGACAGAAAGCCAGGCAAGGTGTGAACTACCTACAGTAGTCTGCCTAGCTGTCCAGTCAAGGGTCACTCATAACTTACTCATCTTATCACTTGATAAAGGGAGTCTGGCTCTCTTTACTCCTCAATAAATATCCAAACAGAATTATCTTCAAATGACATTTGTTTTCAGTAGACATAGGGGAAGAAGTATTACGGAGAGAGGCTTGCTACACCATGTATCTCTTACAGAACATCTTACTTCTGTAGCTATGCTTCCACAAAAGAGGTAGAGTTGTGTTTGTGGTTAACTACTGTCTCCCTTTTGAGTTTTTGAGATGTTGCTGATGTGTTTTGGGTGTAGAGATGTATATGCTGTTGCTTTCTTTTGCACCAACAGGTTGCATTTTAGATGTAGCATCACTTTAATTATAATGATTTCAGTTTGTTTTCACATTAAGATGTAGGTAGAAGCACATTATTGCAGGAAAAAGACCATTTGTCCCAAAATCTTGGATTTATTTTCTCTTTTAAAACACTGATTACTGGCCGGGCGTGGTGGGTCATGCCTGTAATCTCAGCACCTTGGGAGGTCGAGGCAGGCAGATCCCAAGGTCAGGAGTTCAAGACCAGCCTGGCCAACATGGTGAAACCCTGTCTCTACTCAAAATACAAAAATTAGCCAGGTCTGGTGGCAGGTGCCTGCAATCCCAGCTACTTGGGAGGCTGAGGCAGGAGAATGGCTTCGACCTGGGAGGCAGAGGTTGCAGTGAGCCGAGACCATGCCATTGTACTCCAGCCCAGGAGACAGAGAAAGACTCCGTTTTAAAAAAAAAAATACCATTGATTACTTTGCATTGTTTCCCAAAAAAACTTAAAAGAGAAGTCCATCTTCCCCAGAATTGAGAATCATGGGTAGAATTCTGTTTGCTAGACATCACTGTTGTATGTTGTAAAACAAAACAAAACAAGAAACAGCAAGAAAGTTTGTATTGGTTACACACACACATATATAAATAAATAACAGACTGACTAATATACATGCATGTTTAAAATAGCAAAACTATATATAGTAAGTCCTCTGTTAACATTATAAAGTCTTGGAAACTAGCTTTAAGCAAAGTGATATACAGTAGGTCCTTAAATAAAGTTGTTTTGTTCAGTGTGGTTTTCATATAATGCTGATGAGAAAAAAAAAGTGGGTTCCTTATATGCAGTTTTGCTGAAAGTTGCAGTTGACAACCTACTGATGACATTAAATGAGGATTTATTGTATATCACTTATAGATTTTAAACACACTCTAGATAACGGCTATCACAGGAGGAGGCTAAACTGATCATTCAAAAACAGAGTAAATGCTTGAATTTAAGGTCTCCAATTTGATTAATCTGAGAATCCCAGATTATATCATAAGCTATTTAATAATAAAAATCAGTATTAGCAATTCAATGATAGATATAAACATCCAGTTACTTCTAGTTGTACTGAAATAAGAGGCTTGTCAGCCATCCTGATTTGCCTCAGATAACAGGTTTCCCAGAATGTAAAACTCTGAATGCCAAAACCAGAACTGTTCTGGTCAAAATGAACAGTTGCATATTCTATGTTATTTTACCTAGCATAATTAAGTTTAATCAAATTACTGCCAAAATACAAAAAGAAAACACTAGATTATTAGTTTTATTTGTCAAACTATGAAGTATGAATTTATCAAATAAAACTAATAGATCTAATACTTTAGATGCCTTCAAAGCAACATGAGAAAACTGTTTAATAAGCACTGCTATAATTGTGATTGGCTACATTTGTACTCTGGCAGCTTCAAGTCACATATTTGACTTTTAAGGGGGCCTGAGAATTATTCACCAAGCACATTTGTTGCAGAGATAAATATTAAATAAATATCAATAATATGCCCTCATTTTTTATGAGGAAAATAAACAACATTGAAATATCTTGAATATATATCTATGTATAATAGACCATGAACATGAAATAAATCTGAGTCTTAAATCCATTCTCTGTGAAATATATATACCACATAATCGTTAACATAACATGTATAATATCTTATTATCATTGACGTCTAACTATCATGTGTAATTTAATTTACCTCAGATCTGGACTCTTTCAGTCTCAGCATGGAAACTAATCAAATCCAGCTCTTTTCTTTCCCATGACTAATAATTGTAAAACTCCTTCCAGATTAGCATACCTGCTTCAGTTCAAAATTTGGTAAAGCCAGATCAAACTTAGATCAGATATTGATCAAATTTCTTACCGCCTTGTAAAGTAAGTCTACTCTTCAATGTTTTGTTTAGGTAGTTTTATGTTTTAATATAAGTTTCTATTTATCTTACAATACTTTAACATGCCTCTCATTGTCTCATAAGTTTGGATCCTAGTTGTAATAGCCTTTTATTTGTTATGCTTTATAACTTTTAGACTTGTCCATGCCTTTCTCTCTAGTGCGAATGTCCTGACCTCTTCATCCATCCGTGTCAAATCCTAATTATGTTTAAAGAAAAGGTTCTATCATCTTCATGAAAGATTTTCTGATCAGTTTAACCTTAATCCCCATGAACATTTATCTATTCTGTTACGTCTCCTTAAACCTCCATCAACAGAATATTCATTGCTTATGTCATCTAAAATTTCAATTCGTCATTTTTCTTCTTCACTTCCAGGATATCCTCCAAATAATTTAATACTGGAGATTATTCAATCGTACATTGCTTAGAAGGTGTCTTATTTAGCAGTGTGCTTATGAAGGGGTACACAAGCCAAGTGTCACATGATTTAGGTTCCAGACCCAAGTTGCGTGATCAAACCTGTATAATGTTTGGCAAATAATTAAATAATATCTGAGACACAAATTCCATAAATGTAAAATGAGAGTTATATTAATGTGTGCTTTTAATTTTTTGTAAGAAAAAACTACAAATATAACCACCTTTTTTGTTGGAATGGTGATATACAAATGATAGTGTAACTGAGGCATGACCTTGATTTCATTATTTTAATTATTTTTGCTGAGGAGAGACACAGTATGTAGAATATTGTAACACACAGAGAAGAAAGGAAGATGCCAGAGATGGAGAGAAATAATTTGTTATATCTCAAATCATACTCCACACCTGGCTTTTACTCTTTGAAAGTAGAACAGGTTGTTTCTCATTGGGGAAAAATATCAGAAGAGTAGGAAGTAGAGTATCTGCTCCTAAGTTCTTCCAAGTGAAAATTATTCCCTCTTAAAGCAGTTGCCTTCAAAGAGAGTCTGTACTGCCATTTGGCTTTCAACTAGAAGAAATATTCTCCCCTCAATGATTACCCATGGGAATGTCCTCCAGCCATGTATACCCTGTTCACCAGGCTCTAACTCCATGAATCTGCTGCTTATTATCCATTCTCCCTGTTGATCCTTACCAAAATCTCAATCACAGTCAAGTTCTTTCTGCTTGTCTTGAAAAACGGCAGTGAAGTACTAATAAATATAAATTGGAACTGAGAATTTACATGAGTATCTATCTTCAGAGACTATAAACTGACAAACTAAATCCCCGTGGTAGTTCAAATGTATTTTTCTGTTAGTAACGGTTACTGAGATTCAGATTCCTAGTTGGAACTTTTGTTCTACCTTAAAAGGAAAGATCTTTATTGAGATAATATAAAACTTGTTACAGAGTTTGGATAACCATTTGTTATTCCGCTTCAGTTAACCCATAGGGCTTCCTCAAGGATCTAATGTATGAAAAGATGGTCTGAACTTGACTTGTAAGTACACAGTTGAAACATCCATGGGAAGAATATAAGCAAACTTTGTCATTTTATAATGCCCACTAATGGCCTGTATTCAGAGCACAAACAGCTAAGTAAGAAGCTATTAGCTTATTTGTTTGAGGTCTAAGCAAAGGATAATATAATTGCTAGGTTTCCTTCTCTACGGCAGATATTAGCCAGGCCTTTTTTTTCCCTTTCATCAAAGCCAATCATTGTAGACAGTCAGTCTGACCAAAGAACATTAGAAAGATTTCTTCTAAATAATAAGGGCTTTTAAAAAATTTGCCTGCATTATATTAAATAGTCTTTATGCTCTCTCATTCAATTTGCCTGAAATAGCTTTGTAGTACTAAATCACAAGTAAACATTTCTCAAGAAACTAGAAACTCACTGAGCAAAGCAAATTATCAATAAAGAAGTATAGGACATATTTTGGAATTAGGGTTCCTCTAGGCCTTTACTGAAAGTGCCAAGTCGGATGTGTTGATGTTCTTAAGGAATGTTTATCCTGAGAATTTTATGGTATTAGAGGCTTTTTTCTCTCCTATTACTCGTTAGTAAAATTTCATTATCTGATGCTATAAATTTTGATTTAGCAATGACTTGCTTGTCTCCTTTGTCATCTGAGCTTTCTTATATAAAAGCAAGTAAAGAAGCGGCCTTCAGTCAAATTACAAGGATTAGAAAATGGAATTGAGTTTTTATTTCATGCAAAAAATACCTAACTAGCCATCAAAGTGGCAGAAAATTACAAGCTTTACAGAGCTTATTTGATTTACACTTTGCTTATAAACATTGTAAAGGACTGATTATCAACTAAAATACATTTAGATAGAATGTGTGTTTCAGGATTTCTAGAAACAGAAACATAATTAGAACTTGAAAGTCTTTTCCATTTTACTACTGTTTACAGTTCATATAATTACACAATTATACATTGATGAGAATCTTTGATATAAACCAGCAAAGGGACTTGAAATAATCCCACCCATTCTTCCTTATACTTGGATGAGAAAACTTAAGTGTAGAAAATATAGACAACTTTCTGGCAACCACAGTTTGCGGGCCATAAACAGAACCCACATTCCCATTTCCTGCATGGACATCTCCCACCTGACAGTATGTTTTATCACATAAAGGAGTAAAAACAAATTGACAAGAATAAGTATTTTAAAAATTCAAATTTTTAATGCTATTTAAGAAACGTGTTAGAATGCTTATTTACTTTAAAAATAAAGGATTTGGTTAATATTACCAGTATTTGCATCATTCCAACTCTTCGTGCAGCCTCCTTCGTGTAAACATTCTGTGAATGGTATTCAAAAACCAAAATTGAGCCTGTAATCAGTCTCAGTTTTCATTCTATCTTCAACACCCATTAACTGTGATTCCATTATAGATTCAATCATAAAATGTCATTTAGAATACATGGTGTTGGTCAAATCAGTCTTGAGAGACATAGACTCAGAGTTTACCCTGTGGAGAGGTGAGAGAAGCAACAGAAAAGGTAGATTTAAAAAACTAAATTTTGTTAGACAATAAATGCTGTGATAGGGAGGAATATAGAGCAGGGAAAGAGGATAAGGAGTGTTCAAAGGTTAGGTACTGAAATTTTATAGAGTGGGCTAAGATGGTCTCAGTGAGATGACACGTTCATGAAAATCTATCACAAGAAAGCTAGCTATTGATACATCTGAAGGAAGAGTCTCCAAAGGGAAAAAACAGCAAGTTTACACACTCTAAGGAAGGAGTATCTTAAATCTATGAAATAGGAATAAAAATACTACTTTTCTTAGAGAATTGCTTGAAACAGCATGGGAAAGTAGTACATAAACTCTATATCACTATCTATAAGGCAGAATTTTTAAATTATAATTCTGATTATGATTAGAAGGCAAAGAAAACATCCAGTTGTGAGCATGTTTTTTAGACCCAGGAACTATGCTGGAAACTGCTGTGATGATTTGAAACTCTTGGCACTTTTTTCTTAACTGACAGTTTTATCTCAGGGCCTTTCTCTTTAAATTATTTAATTCACTAAGTCTGAGAGATTCACAGCTCAGGCTTCTCAAATTAAAACAGCGACTAATTAAGAGGTCAGATAAAACTAGGAATCTAACCTTCTTCCTGTTGTTGCAGTCACAGGACCTTTCTGTTCACATACACACAGATGACAAGTTGCTATGACATGTGAGATGTTTTGCAGCTGTTTTCGTATTTACTTATGTTCCTTTAACACCTTTAAACAAAAATAAACACCATTATCTTCCCCCTTCACACACAAAAATGCTGTTCCGCACGTCTAACTTTACAAACACGTTTACTTCCACTTTACCTTCCATTAGCATACATCTGATAAAGCATATTACAAGTTTTTAAAATATTTTTGTTTTAAATTTTTTTTTTTTTTATTTTTCTACCTGATAGTCTTAGGAAAGAAGGCTAGCTGAAAGGTAACTTCTGTTTGCTTGTTATCTGGTATTCCAATCTCTCAACCCCCACGTAACCATCAGAAATATTTCCTCCATATCATGTGATACTATTACCTTTTAAATCCCTATACAAATCAAAATGAAAAGTTGGTATTTCTTTCAGCTTGGTAAAAATGAACATAGATGCCTTCTCTCTGGTTTCTACAAGAAGCACTAGTGATGTAGTTAAATTGGCTGGGTGCGGTGGCTCATGCCTGTAATCCCAGCACTTTGGGAGGCCCAGGCGGGCAGGAGATCAAGAGATCAAAACCATCCCAGCCAACATGGTGAAACCCCCTCTTTACTAAAAAATACAAAAATTAGCTGGGCATGGTATCACGTGCCCCTAGTCCCAGCTACGTGGGAGGCTGAGGTAGGAGAATTGCTTGAACCCAGGAGGCGGAGGTTGCAGTGAGCTGAGATCGTGCTACGGCACTCTGGCTTGGCACCTGGCGACAGAGCAAGACTTTGTCTCAAAAAAAAAAAAAAAATATGTAAATGTGGCCATTACTGATTTTATGAGTCATTTTTTGCAACAGCATAGTGTGGAATTAATTGTCAGGCTTGTGGTAAGACGAATCATTCAAATTATGACCATTGTTACTAGGTTGTTTTCCCTGTCCCCTTACCTCCCTTTCCTCTCTTTCTTACCTCTTTCTCACTTAACTCACATTTGAGTCTTAAACTGATACTACTTGATATAAGCTGAGTTTTAACTCTACTGCTTACGAAACATAAACCTGAGCTAGTCATTAATTCTCTCTAAGCCCCAGATTTCTCTTCTCTTAGAAAAAAGGTAACATATACTTTGGGGAATATATACTTTGGGGAAGTATATGTTCAACTCTTTTTCTACTCTCTTAGTTATCTTTAGTTGGGTTATTTGTTCTTATTATGTTTCATCTTTTCTGTAATTCGGATACAAGTCTATTATGCCCTTTATTCACAGCGTGGTTTCTCTTCCCCTTTACTGCAAAAAAAGAAAAAAAAAAATTGGGGGGTAATGGAAACACTGTATATCATGTTATACACAATGCTATATATTTGTCAAAAGACCTCAAATTATATATTTAAAATTGGTGAATTATATTATATGAAATGAAATCTTAGAACTGATATTAAAATATAGCCATGGCAGTTAAGTGTTTAAAAAGGAGGAACTGTTTTCTGTGTAATTATTAGTAAGATTCAGTGACATTTTAAAACCATAATCATATAGGTACAAATTACATGTAACTAAGCACTGGTAAAAAAAAAAATGTCTATGGTCTTGAATGAATACATCAAAGCAGCAATAAATACCTACTAATAAAATATATTGTAACTTTTCCTTTCTCTATTTTTAAGAATTTTATTTTTGCAGGGATCTGTCAGAAGGAAATTCTTGTCCTCTCCTAAGCAGTTTTATCTGATAATAAAGATGCAATTACTAGTGACATTGATATATGTAACAAAATGAAGTTTTAAACAATGAGCAATAATACATCAAACATACAGTGTGAAGACAGCTTTTGTATAGAGCTACTTTAACTAAGTTGTGTCACTATTTAAAGACCTCAATATTTTCTCACTATTTCTGGCAGCTTATAATGATTACAAACACTTGTTGGATTTGAGTCCTGGATCTAATGCTTTCTAGTTGATAACCTGTAGATATGTGCTAAGCATTTCTGTTCCTTAGTTTCCATGTTTCCTCTCTTGAAATGTTATTCTAAGTTTTAGATATGTTAGTGTATATCAGGGACTTTGTGAAAGACTTGTAATATTTTAAATGCTTAATGAACACTACTTGATTTTTCTCCAAGCAGATGTCTGGAATTTATATACTAATACTCCAAAATCATATGTTCACTTTGTCATTACCAAACATTTCTCTGCTGCACCAATATCTCCTTGCAAGGAGGATTTTGACACTTTTGGGATTTAGGCAGTGCTATTTAATAATAATTCTGAACAGATTAACTCATGTTATTGTACAGAAAACTGCGAGCAAGGATCAATCTTTTTGACAGAAAAGGTTTAGACGTAAACAGTTTAAGAGCATTACCAAAGATCAGTGAAATCATAACTGCATGAGCTGGGACTCAAACTCAGGTCTCCTTTTGTCAAAATAATATTTCTATTAGTAAGCACTGTTCTCTGATGTGAAGGTTAGAAACTAATACTTTTTTTGTTAGCTCACTATATTTGGGCTCCTTAGGGCTAAAAAAAAAATAAAAATAAAAATCTGTACACACACAAAAAATTGTGTAGAAGTAAGCTAGTAGGAGGTATAACAAATAGGAATAGGTGTTTTCTTGCCTGGCCATAGCATACAATTGCAGTATCTCATGGGACGTCTTCAGAGAGGCAATATGTACCACTACATCTCAGGACAAGGAGAAATCTTTTTTTCTGCCTTCCCTTTCTCATCTCTCACTCTCATGGCTCCTTCAACAACATCTATCTTATAGGCCATCTATTTCCCTGAACTTTCAGCTTGCCTTGCATCCCTAGGCAGCTAAATGAAGACCAGAGCAACTGTGAATACTTTCTGGCTAGTGAGCAGGCAAAGCAATCTCCCTTGACCAGTTAATACTCCTCATGGTGTTTCTGTGCTAGAGGAACCATGGCTTGAGCAGTAGCAAGCTAGGCCCATGAGAGCAATAATAAGACAAGTGAGTGCGAGGGCTATTGTGGTCAGAAACCAAGTTAAGTGGGCCAGTCTGGGATGATGCATAAACAAAATCTGACACATCTGACATCAAACTTGTTGGCACCATGGCCGGTTTACTATTGCTCTCATGCCAAAACTGCCTCCTTCAAAAAGCTTTCTATGTTTTATTTTACTATCATCAGAGGATAAACTATATAACTAGATCAAAATGGAACACTCACTGATGACATTCTAGTATCTCTCTAATTTTTGCAATAGATAATTTATACTGCTTGATATGGCATGTAAGCCCAACCATAGCCTAGCCTCAACTTACCATTTTTGTCACATCTTCTTTCATTATCAGCAATGCACACTACGAAATGTACCTCGGTCCCTCTATACTAAATACGTCACCAAATAACCGAGAATCTCAGTGTTTTGCAATATGAAACACTTATTTATTTCTTATTCATACCAGTGTCGTTTATTTATGGCTCAGCTGAATTTAGCTGGGTTCAGCTAGTTTTAGACAAGTTCAGCTAGGCTTGGCTGGATCAGATTTAAGACTTCTCAGTGTATCTTTTTATTCTCTGACCTTAGTACACAGAGCAACCAATATCTGATTTTTCTCATGTACAGGTATAAAACTCAAGAAGAAACATAAAATCATATGTCTTCTAAAGCTCTTTTCACTAACAGGCCCACCATCACTTGCCTACTCATGCTACTACCAAAGCAAGTTACATGGCCAAACCCCAAATCAATGGCTCAGGGAATATTATTTACATATTGATACATAGCAAGAAGAAGGGGAGGCTGTGAGAAACAGCACAATCTAATCAGTTCCCAAGTATACAGCCTTCTTTTTTTTTTTTTTTTTTTTTTTGAGACGGAGTTTCGCTCTTGTTAACCCAGGCTGGAGTGCAATGGCACGATCTCGGCTCACCGCAACCTCCGCCTCCTGGGTTCAGGCAATTCTCCTGCCTCAGCCTCCTGAGTAGCTGGGATTACAGGCACACGCCACCATGCCCAGCTAATTTTTTGAATTTTTAGTAGAGACGGGGTTTCACCATGTTGACCAGGCTGGTCTCGATCTCTTGACCTCGTGATCCACCCGCCTCGGCCTCCCAAAGTGCTGGGATTACAGGCTTGAGCCACCGCGCCCGGCCTACAGCCTTCTTTTATGTCTGTTTCTTTTATGTCTGGAATGTCTTTGAATAATACATTCTGTTAGAAGGTAGAGAAGTTCTTATCCTGTAGCTGTCTATTTTTTAAGCATGTGGCCTACATATTTATTCAGTTCTTAGTTCAGTATGGCCCCTGCCACTTCCTAACTTGTGCAAATACTTATTTTTGTGAGTCAAATTTATCTGTAAAACATAATTGTACCTTATTTGGATTATTTTAAGGATTATACATATGTATTAGAGTGAGCTCATTCCTTTAACAAAACAACAACAAAATGAGAGTTTAAGCAAGCCTGAATAACTGAGTAAGATGTAAATTTACTGCTCGTTTACCTAAAGTCCAATGTGAACATTCCTGATTGCAAGGTTCTTTCCCAAGCAGTGATTCGGGAATCCAGGTTGCTTTTATCTTGTGATGTAGACATTTTCCTTGTATCACGGTCAAGTTTCCTATGAAAGGAGAAGAGAACAAAAGGATGAATACGAGGTATATGAACACTCAGGCCCGGAAATCACATTCCGTTGCCAAAAGTTGTCACATGACTGCCAAAATGATGAAAGGGGACTGAGGAATGGAGAGTTTGACTGAGAGGTTCTATGGAATGGAAATAAGAATTACGGTGTTTAACCATCCTGCCACAGAATACACACTATACAATAAACGTAGCCAAGTACATAATTGGAAAAAAGCATGTAAAAAATGAATTAAAAGGAAATTAATAGGAAGATTATAGAAATAATAGTTAAAAGATTAACCTAGATTTTTTTTAAAATTTTTGACATGTCACTGTTTAAGTAAATGATACTTGAGTGTTCCAGTTCTTTTTCATTTTGTAAAACCATTCTGTTTTTCTAAAAGTGCTCTTAGTTTTTTAATTAAAATGAGCTCAAATCAGTGTTCTAGGAAATTAATGATACATTTTCACTTCCTTCTGATCCATCTAACCAACATCAAGAGGGAATTAGAAGAATGCTAGTTGGCAGTTATAAAATCAAGCCTGAAAGCAACTTGTGCCCATCATGAATTCTGTTTTCAATAATTGAAAGTTAGCATTAATAGATAGACCCATATTTGTTTGTCTCAGGAAAACATAACATTATCTTTCCCATTGCAAAGATATAACAGGTTTTCCCACCATGGCCTTGTTTAGACAATTTTGAATGTTTTATTTCTTCTTACTCTCACTTGTCAGAAAGGATCATTGGTACTAACAACTCTTGTCCAAATATTCATTGGTGGGTAGTAATAGGTCTTAATATTACTATTATAATTTGTCAACCAGTTGGATAACTTCCATTCATGTAACTGAAGCTACAAACAACAGTTGTTTAAAAAGCATTGCTTTAGAGGATAAAAACTTTGTGTATTTTAAGCATAGCATAATCTGCCATGATCCAAGAATTTTTCTTTTACCAAGCCCTTTCAGCAGTGACTTAGGAAATACTGTGTTATCATGGAATAAATTACTAGCTGGGAAATCAGGATGTCTGAATTCTGGTACACATTTGGTTATTGCAAGCTCTGTAACCTGCAGGACAATACAAAGCAGAAAATACTACTGATGAAATACTGCTGCACATGTAAATGAAGTACAGCCATAAAAATGGTTGAGGGCCACTGTGCTAAGTAAGCTAACAGAAGGCATTGCACAGCTCAGGTTATAGTCCAAATTGATGATGACACTGAGCTACATTTTCAAGAGACCTGATGTATACTCCAACCTTGGAAAAATTGCAATAAAGACCAATCAAGTGTCTCTGTAAGAAAACCTTTTGCATTGCCTCTTCTTCGCCTGTCTCTTTTCTGTAAACTGCTATTATTGAAAACATGAAATATATATAAATATAAAGGATTTGAAAAGCAAGGGAAGGATCAGGAACTAGAAACAATGGGATTTTCTGAAGCTTACATAAAAAACAGTACCTGTTTTGTGCTCATTACTATGTAGTTTTTGTTTTACAATGGTCTGTTGAACAACTTATTAACTTAAACACACAAACACTCACACAGTGTGTGGCAAACAAAAGTTGAATTAGATAAACTCAGCTTTATTAAATGTCTTACAACACACAATCATGTTTTTTCTTTGTGGCATACTATGACTAAAGGTGTGAAGAGAGTATTTCTCAGAGTAGATTACAGGACCCATACTTAACTGTAAAAAAAAAAAATGTGTTTTACCCATTGATAGTTTACTTAGAGAAATAAACTCTGTATTCTCTGCACTGAAACTAATTTTCAACCTCCAGGGGCTAAGTCATTTTTATTACCTTCAACAAGATTCAAGGCTGATTTTAGAGTATGTGTAAAGGTTGTAGTAAAATGTGTAATACCAACAAGAGAATAAACATGTTTTTGTTCAATGGAGAGTGTAGCATATTTTCTCTTCATAACTCATGAACCATCCCAATGTTCTGTCAGACTTCAGAAGAGTAGCCACAGAGCCAAAAGAAAAGGCAAGTTTGACAATAAGCGAGAGATGTATTTTGGTTGCAGATTTCAAGAGGAGACACCAAATGACACTTCTGTTGGATTCCCCTCATAAACCTGGACACTAGTCTAGACGGAAGATTGGTCATTTCTCATTTCCAGTTGTCCTTTTGAAAACAGAGCAGGAAACATTAAATACTGCTTAGAAGCATTTCAGGCTTTATCTCATATAAATTTTGTTGTTCTTTGCTCACTTATTGTCACATGAATGCCTTCCTAAGTTTCAAAGTAATGTACTACTGTGTGTTGCCTTTTCTTTTTTTTTTTTTTTTTTTTTTTTTTTTTTTTTTGAGATGGAGTTTTGCTCTTGTTGCCCACACAGGAATGCAATGGTACAATCTCAGCTCACTGCAAACTCATCCTCCCAGGTTCAGACCATTCTCCTGTATCAGCCTCCTGAGTAGCTAGGATTACAGGTGCAGGCCACCCTGCCCAGTTTTTATTTATTTATTTATTTATTTATTTATTTTTATTTTTTTTAGTAGAGATGGGGTTTTGCCATGTTGGCCAGGCTGGCCTCGAACTCGTGACCTCAGTTGATCCACCCGCCTTGGCCTCCCAAAGTTCTGGGATTACAGGCGTGAGCCACTGTGCCCAGAATGTTGCACTTTTGTTGCTGTTGTTGAGACAGGGTCTCCTCTTTCACCCAGAGTGCAGTGGTGCAGTCATGGCTCACTGCAGCCTCGACTTCCTGGATTTACGCAATCCTCCCTGCTCAGCCTCCTGTGTAGCTGGGACCACAGGTGCACACCACAATGCCTGACTAATTTTTGAATTTTTAGTAGAGACAGATTTTGCCATGTTTGCCAGGCTGGTTTCAAACTCCTGGCCTCAAGCAATCCTCCTGCCTCAGCCTCCCAAACTGGCTAGGATTACAAGCATGAGCCATTGTACCTGGCCTAAATGCTGTTCTGTTAATCTGAGATTTCCCAAATGTTTTGCTCAGCTCATTGAGTTGGATTCCAATTTGGTATATCTTTTCTGTTATACTTGAGGATGTTAAATATATATTGGTTCTCAGTTAAAACAATGATGCATATTTCTCAAGATAAAGTTATTGAAATTAACATTGTAAGCAATTTCATTTTTATTTTGAAAATATTTTATAGGCTCTACTTGTTCATTTTGTTTTGTTCAAAAGCCTTTGGGAAAGCAAGAAAATAAATCAATCTGAAGTAAGAAAATAAGTGTGAACTCTTCCCCCTTGTCACTATATGCTATTTTTTATACTTTTGACAGAGCAATTGTTCTAGGGGAACAAATGGATTTTGTCACTCTGCTGATTAAAACCAAACCAGTGACTACTCATCACCCAGCAGAAAGGTGTTCAAATACTCTAACACGACATAAAAGGGCCCCTGAGATCTGTAACTTACCGTTTCTGCAGGTTTCCACTGTCAGCACATTTCTGAATGATAAGCCAATGCACAGCAACTTGTAGTCTCCTAGCTGTGTCATGCTGCTCTACGCCTCATTGCCTATAACCGTGCTGAACATTTGGCTTGAGAAACGCCTTTTCTTTCTAGAGCCTACTCAGGCACCATTCCTAATGTGAAGCCTTTTTGAAAGCACAAAACCCATCTTGCAACAATTCTTCAGAAGCAGCACAAGGATTGCTCTTACCTGTTTGAGGTTATCTTTTAGTGACTGCCTCCTCTATCCAGCTGTGATCTTGAGATTTCAATGTATTTTAAAATTCTGCCCTTTGCACACTTCAGTTTACCTGAATGCAGACAGACTGATAGATAAATAGGTAGAATTAGTCTCTGTTCTCTGATAAAACAGAAACAACTGGATTTTATAGAGCTGCACACACACACACACACACACACACATATGCTAATATGTATTATTTACATATATCTATATATTGTGTATCTTTAAAGAGATTTGTTATAAGGAATTGGTTCACTTGGCTCACGTTGTTATGGAGCCTAAGTCCCATGATTGAGAGTTGGCAAGCTGGAGAGGTAATAGAGGCACTGATACAGGTCCAGTCCTAATCAGAAGGCTTGAGAACCAGGAGAATCACTAATGTAGGTTTTAGTCTGAGTCCTAGCCCTAAGTCATGAGAATGATATCCCATCTTAAAGACAGTCAAGCAGAGAGAGAGTGAATTCTCCCATGACTCAGCCTTTTTTTAATTACCCGTTTATTATCTTTTTTTCTTCAGATTTTTAAGTTGAAGGGTCCCTATGCAGGAGGTGTCAGTTTGTTACACAGGTAAACATGTGCCATGGTAGTTTGCTGCAGCAATCAACCCATCACCTAGGTTAAGCCCAGAACCCATTATCTATTCTTCCTAATGCTCTCCCTACTTCTGTACCACCCCCTACAACAGGTCCCAGTATGTGGTGTTCCCCACCATGTGTCCATGTGTTCTCATTGCTCATCTTCCACTTAGACATTTGGTTTTCTGTTCCTGTGTTAGTTTGCTGAGGATAATGGCTTTCAGCTCCATCTGTGTCCATGCAAAGGAAGTAATCTCTGTCCTTTTTATGGATGTATAATATTCCATGGTGTATATGTACCACATTTTCTTTATCTGGTATATCATTGATGGGCATTTGCGTTGATTCCATGTCTTTGCTATTGTGAGTAGTACCGCAGTAAACATACTCATACATGTTTCTTTATATTAAAATGATTTATATTCCCTGGGGTATACAACTGGTAATGGGATTGCTGGGTCAAATGGTATTTCTGATTCTAGATCTTTGAGGAATTGCCACACTGTCTTCCACAGTGGTTGAGCTAATTTACATTCCAACTAACTGTGTAAAAGCATTCCTTTTTCTCCACAACTTAACCAGCACCTGTTATTTCCTGATTTTTTAAAAGAATTGCCATTCTGACTGGTGTAAGATGGTATCTCATTGTGGTTTTGATTTACATTTTTCTAATGATCGGTGATACTGAGTTTTTTTTCATAAGTTTGTTGGTAGCATCAATTCCTTTTAATAAGCATCCGTTCCTCTCCTTTGCCCACTTTTTAATGGCATTGTTCATTTCTTTTTTTTTTTTTTTGTAAATTTGTTGTTTCTTATAGAATATAAGTATTAGAGCTTTGTCAGATGGACAAATTGCAAAAATTTTCTCCAGTTCTGTAGATTGTCTATTCAATCTGATGATAGTTTCTTCTGCTAGGCAGAAGCTCTTTTGTTTAGTTAGATTCTATTTGTCAATTTTTGCTTTTGTTGCAATTGCTTTTTGTGTTTTCATCAAGAAATCTTTGCTCATGACTATGTCTTTTTGTTGTTGTTTTTTGACATGCAGTTTTTTTTTTTATTGTATGTTAGCTTCTGGGTTACATGTGCAGAACATGCAGGATTGTTGCACAGGTACACACATGACAATGTGGTTTGCTGCCTCCATCCCTCCGTCACCTACATCTGGTAATTCTCCCCATGTCATCCCTCCCCGACCTCCCCATCCCTCTGCTGTCCTTCCTTTGGCCCCCCACAACAGACTTCAGTGTGTGATGCTCCCCTCCCTGTGTCCATGTGTTCTGTTTGTTCATCAACTGCCTATGAGTGAGAACATGCGATGTTTGATTTTCTGTTCTTGTGTCAGTTTGCTGAGAATGACGGTTTCCAGATTCATCCATGTCCCTACAAATGACACAAACTCATCATTTTTTATGGCTGCATAATATTCCATGATGTATATGTGCCACATTTTCCTTGTCCAGTCTTTCGTCGATGGGCATTTTGGTTGGTTCCAGGTCTTTGCTATTGTAAACAGTGCTGCTATGAACATATGTGTGCATGTGTCTTTATAAGAGAACGATTTGTAATCCTTTGGATACATACCCAGTAATGCGATTGCTGGGTCAAATGGAATTTCTATTTCTAGGTCCTTGAGGAAGCACCGCAGTGTCCTCCACAATGGTTGAACTAATTTATACTCCCACCAAAAGTGTAAAAGTGATCCTTTTTCTCCACATCCTCTCCAGCATCTGTTGTCTCCAGATTTTTTAATGATTGCCATTCTAAAATGCATGAAGTGGTATCTCAGTGTGGTTTTGGTTTGCATTTCTCTAATAATCAATGATGATGAGCTTTTTTTTCATAAGTTTGTTGGCCTCATATATGTCTTCTTTTGTAAAGTGTCTGTTCATATCCTTCACCCACTTTTGGATGGGTTTGCTTTCTTCTTATAAATCTGTTTCATTTCTTTGTAGATTCTGGATATTAGCCCTTTGTCAGATGGGTAGATTGCAAAATTGTTTTCCCATTCTGTTGGTTGCTGGTTCAGTGTAATGATTGTTTCTTTTGCTGCACAGAAACTCTGGAGTTTTATTGGGTCCCATTTGTCTATTTTGGCTTTTACTGCCAGTGCTTTTGGTGTTTTAGTCATAAGTCCTTGCCTATGCCTGTGTCCTGAATGGCTTTGCCTAGGTATTCTTCTAGGGTTTTTATGGTGATAGGTTCTTTTGTTTAAGTCTTTAATCCATCTGGAGTTAATTTTAGTGTAAGGTGTCAGGAAGGGGTCCAGATTCTGCTTTCTGTACATTGCTAGCCAATTTTTAGAACACCATTTATTAAACAGGGAATCCTTTCCCCATTGCTTTTGTCAGGCTTGTCAAAGATCAGATGGTTGTAGATGTGTGGCATTGCCTCCAGGGCCTCTGTTCTGTTCCATTGGTCTACATCTCTGTTTTGGTACCAGTCCCATGCTGTTTTGATTACTGTAGCATTGTAGCATAGTTTGAAATCAGGTAGCATGACTTAAGTTTTGTTCTTTTTGTTTAGGATTGTCTTGGCTATGTGGGCTCTCTTTTGCTTCCGTATGAAGTTTAAGGTGGTTTTTTCCAGTTTTGTGAAGAAGGTTATTGGTAGCTTTATGGAGATAGCCTTGAATCTATAAATTACTTTGGGCAGTATGGCCATTTTCACGATATTGATTCTTCTTAACCATGAGCATGGAATGTTTCTTCATCTGTTTGTAGCTTCTCTTATTTCCTTGAGCAGTGGTTTGTAGTTCTCCTTGAAGAGGTCTTTTACATCCTTTGTTAGTTGTATTCCTAGGTATTTTATTCTCTTTGTAGCAATTGTGAATGGGAGTTTGCTCAGCATTTGGCTCTCTGCTGGTCTGTTATTGGTGTATAGAAATGCTAGTGATTTCTGCACCTTGATTTTGTATCCTGAGACCTTGCTGAAGTTGCTTATCAGTTTAAGGAGATTTGGGGCAGACATGATAGGGTATTCTATATATACAATCATGTCATCTGCAAAAAGAGACTATTTGACTTCATCTTTTCCTAATTGAATACCCTTTATTTTATTTTATGTTTTTATTATTATTTTTTGCCTAATTGCTCTGGCTAGAACTTCCAATACTATACTGAATAGGAGTAGTGAGAGAGGGCATCGTTGTCTAGTGCAAGATTTCAAAGGGAATGCTTCCAGTTTTTGCCCATTCGGTACGATACTGGCTGTAGGTCTGTCAAAAATGGCTTTTACTGTTTTGAGATATGTTCCTTCATTACCTAGTTTATTGAGAGTTTTTAGCATAAAGCACTGTTGAATTTTGTCAAAGGCCTTCTCTGCATCTGTTGAGATAATCATGTCGTTTTTGTCTTTGGTTCTGTTTATGTGGTGAATTACGTTTACAGACTTGCATATGTTGAACCAGCCTTGCACCTCCAGAATGAAGTCTACTTGATGATGATGGATAAGCTTTTTGATGTGCTGTTGAAATCAGTTTGCCAGTATTTTATTGAAGATTTTTGCATCTGTGTTCATCATGGATATTTGCCTGAAGTTTTCTTTTTTTGTTGAGTCTCTGCTGGGTATTGGTATCGGGATGATGTTGGTCTCATAAAATGATTTGGGAAGGATTCCCTCTTTTTGGATTGTTTGAAATGGTTTCAGAAGGAGTGGTACCAGCTCCTCTTTGTATGTCTGATAGAATTCAGTGTGAAACTGTCTGGAAGTGGACTTTTTTTGGTTGGTAGGCTATCAATTGCTGCCTCAACTTCAGCTGTTTTTATTGGTCTGTTCAAGGTTTCAACTTCTTCCTGGTTTGGGCTTTGGAGGGTGCAAGTGTCCAGAAATTTATCTATTTCTTTCAGGTTTACTGGTTTATGTGCATAGAGTTGTTTGTAGTAATCTCTGATGGTAGTTTGTATTTTGGTGGAATCAGTGGTGATAGCCCCTTTCTCATTTTTTATTGCACCTGTTTGATTCTTTTCTCTTTTCTTCTTTATTAATCTGCCTAGCAGTCTATTTTGTTGATCTTTTCAAAAAAGCAGCTCCTGGATTTTTTGATTTTTTGAGGTTAATTTTTTTTTTTGTCTCTATGTCCTTCAGTTTGACTCTGATCTTAGTTATTTCTTGTCTTCTGCTAGATTTTGAGTTTTTTGATCTTGCTCCTCTAGCTCTTTCAATTTCAATGATAGGGTGTCAATCTTAGATCTTTCCTAGCTTCTCATGTGGGCATTTCTTGCTATAAAATTTCCTCTAGGCACTGCTTTAAATGTGTTCCAGAGATTCTGGTATGTTGTGTCTTCATTCTCCTTGGTTTCAAAGAATGTCTTTATTTCTGCCTTCATTTCATTGTTGAGCCAGTTGTTCAGTCTCCATGAAGCTGTGCGTTTCTGAGTTAGTTTCTTAATTCTGAGTTGGAATTTGATTGCCCTAGGGTCTGAGAGACTGTTTGTTATGATTATGATTTTTTTGCATTTGCTGAGGAGTGATTTACTTCTAATTCCGTGGTCAATTTTAGAGTAGATGCCATGCATTGCTGAGAAGAATGTATATTCTGTGGATTTGGGGTAGAGATTTCTGTAGATGTCTATTAGGTCCACTTGGTCCAGATCTGATTTCAAGTCCTGGATATCCTTGTTAATTTTCTGTCTCATTAATCTGTCTAATATTGGCAGTGGAGTTTTAAAGTTACCCACTATTATTGTGTGGGAATCTAAGTCTCTTTGTCGGTCATTAAGAACTTGCTTTATGTACCTGGGTGCTCCTGTATTGGGTGCATACATATTTAGGATGGTGAGCTTTTCTTGACGTACTGATCCTTTTACTATTCTTTGTCTTCTTTGTCCCTTTTTTAGCATTCTTTGTCATCCTTTGCCTTTCTTTGTCTCTTTTGATCTCTGTTGGTTTAAAGTCCATTTTAATTAGAAACTAGGATTGCAACTCCTGCTTTTTTTTTTTTTTTTTTTTTGCTCTCCATTTCCTTGATAAATCTTCCTCCATTCTGTTATTTTGAGCCTATATGTGTTCTTCCACTTGAGATGGGTTTCCTGCATACAGCACACTGATGAATCTTGACTTCTTATCCAATTTGCCAGCCTGTGTCTTTTGATTGGGGCACTTAACCCATTTGCATTTAAGGTTAATATTCTTATGTGTGAATTTGATCCTGCTATTTTGATGCTAGCTGGATGTTTAACCTGTTAGTTGACACATTTTTTTCATGGTGTGAATGGTCTTTACCATTTGGTAAATTTTTGGAGTGGCTGTACTGGTTGTTCCTTTCCTTGTTTAGTGCTTCTTTCAGGAGCTCTTGTAAGGCAGGCCTGGTGGTGACAAAATCTCTAAGCAATTGCTTGTCCATAAAGGAATTTATTTTTCCTTTGCTTATGAAGCTTAGTTTGGCTGATTATGAAATTCTAGGTTGAATGTTCCCTTCTTTAAGGATGTTGAATATTGGCCCCCACACTCTTCTGGCTTGTAGGGTTTCTGCTGAGAGAACCACTGTGAGTCTGATGGGCTTCCCTTTGTGGGTAACCTGACTTTTCTCTCTAGCTGCCCTTAGAATTTTTTTCTTCATTTCAACCCTGGTGAATCTGATGATTATGTGCAATGTGGTTACTCATCTTGAGGAATATCTTTGTGGTGTTCTCTGTATTTCCTGGACTTGAATGGTTGCCTGCCTTGCTAGGTTGGGGAAGTTCTCCTGGATAATATCCTGAAGAAGTGTTTTCCAGCTTGGATTCATTCTCTCTGTCACATTCAGGTACACCTATGAAATACAGATTAGGTCTTTCCACATAATCCCATATTTCTTGGAAGAGTTGCTCATTTCTTTTCACTCTTTTCTCTATTCTTGTGTTCTCATTTTATTTCATTGAATTGTTCTTCCATCTCTGATATCCTTTCTTCTGCTTGGTCGATTCAGCTATTGAAACTTGTGTATGTTTCACAAAGTTTTGTGCTGTTTTTTTCAGCTCCATCAAGTCATTTATATTCTTCTCTAAGCTGTTTATTCTAGTTAGCATCTCATCTAACCTCTTGTCTAGGGTCTTAGTTTTTTTGCATTGGTTAGCTACAGTATATCCTTTAAACAGACTCACCACCTATTCATTACATTTTATACTATTTTAAAAATAATTATTCTCTCTATCCATCTATTATTGATCCATCTGTGTGTGTGTATACATGCATCTATGGACTTGTGAAGATATCCTGCTTTCTTCCACCTGAATATCTTGGTGTATACTTCTTAAGGAGAATATTTTGTTTTATAACCACAGTATCAACCTGAAGAAATTTTAACACGATACTGCTATATAATCCAACATTCAAACTTGATGCTTTGTATTTATTTTTCTAACTTTTAAGCTCAGAGGTACATGTGCCGATTGGTTTTATAGGTAAATTTGTGTCATGAGGTTGTTGCACAAATTATCTTATCACCCAGGTATTAAGCCTAGTACTCATTAGTTATTTTTACTGATCCTCTCCCTCCTTCCAGCCTCCACCCTCAAATTGGCCCCAGGATGTTTTGTTCCCCTCTGCATGTCCATTTGTTTTCATCAATGAGCTCCCACTTATAAATGACAACATGTTATATTTGGTTTTCAGTTCCTGTGTTAGTTTGCTAAGGATGATGGCCTCCAGTTCCATTCACGTTCCTACAAAGTACATAACCTTGTCCTTTTTATCACTGCATAGTATTCCATGATGCATATACACCATATTTTCTTTATCCAGTCTGTCACTGATGGACATTTAGGTTGATTCCATGTCTTTGCTTTTGTGAATAATGCTGTAGTGAACATAGGTATGCATGGGTCTTTATAACAGGATGATTTCTATTCCTTTGGGTATATACCCACTAATGGGATTTTAGGGTTGAATGATAGTTCTCTTTTTGGTCTTTGAGAAATCGCCACACTGTCTTCCACAAAGGCTGAACTTATTTACACACCCACCAACAGTATATAAACATTGCTATTTCTCCTCAACCTTACTGGCATCTGTTATTTTTCAGTTGTTTAATGCCTTCTTTCTTTTTTTTTTTCTAGTATAAGATCAAATTTAATTTAATATTATACACATATTTAGTGACCACGCCACTTTAGTCTCTTCATAAACTAAATGGACTGTTTTAATGAATAAGATGTTCTATAGAATGACTCTGTTTGGTTTTGTCTGGGACTTCCTGATTATTAAATTCAGGATATGCACTGTTGGCAAAAATACTACATATGAGATGCATTCTTCTCTGTGTGTCATCATAGGAGGCACATGACATCAGTTACTCCATTATTTTTACCTTATATTACTTTGTTAAGGTAGTATCCACCATTTATTTCCTACAGATTACTTTTTTTTATACAATTAATGAGTAGTATGTGATATGACACTCAAGACAGTGTAAGTTTGAGCATCTATGGTATCTCTCCAATACCATTCTTCAGAAATCTATTGTAATATAATAATGAACTGGAAGGGAGAGACGGGTTCCTTTATGATACTGGCTGGCAAATACTGATTCAGTGGTCTTTTAGAATATCCTGTCTTTTTGAATTGTCTGCTTTTTCCTTTTTGGAATTTGTCTCTTTAGCCTCTATATTTCCATTAAGTGGAAGTTATCTCTAGAGGGTAGACTGGATTGTGAGTTAGCATTTTTGTAACAATATTTTCACACATGGTATTCGGTGCTTCATATTCTACAATACTGGTACAAATGCATAAGACCCAATTTTTCACTTACATTGGTAACAAAATTAATCATGATTCAGATATCCTCAGCCTAATCCATCTGATATAAAGTTCACCATTGACCTTTTGCCTGGTAGTTTTATCATTCTCTAGTGATTGTTGACTATGTTTAATATATAATCAGAATTCCTTAAATTTTAAAATTTTATCTTTTTATGTTTAAAAAATTTTCCTTATTATTTCCTTAAACTATAATAAAGAGAAGGTAACTGATTTACTTTCTTTCCTAAATTTTAAATGAGTTGGTACCTTATTTACTGATGAACTGTGAGGATTTTTTTAAGTGGTAGTATAAACATACGGACTTTTATACATTTTATGTTTCAATAAACTGAAATTATTCTTCTTTTCAGTGCATACATCACCCCATCTTACACTATCGAAGCACTTTTAAGGTAACTTTTGTTTTTTTCATTCTATGTTACATCCTTGATTTCTTACACAAGATTTCCCAGGCTTATCTTGCAGCTTTTAAAGCTTTGAAATAACCTTTTTTTTTTTTTTTTTTCCCTCAAGCAATCCTGATTTCTTATACTGGGAAATTGTACTTACATACTACAATCTGGGCAGTAGAGATGCTTATCAGTGGTGAGTTGTCAGTCACTGCTAGACTTTTCCAGTGGACATAGTAGGAACACACAGTTTCAATGAATTTATACTATATTTTCAGTTTAAATTTAGCATCACATAATTTTTATTTGACAGTCTTGATTTTGTACTTATGTCTCTCTTCACTGGGCACAGTCTTCCCAGATACCTAAATAGGGTGAGCTGTTGTGCACAGATTTTATCTCAGTTCAAAGATAAATCCATATGGTTAGCCATTCTCTTCCAGGTTCTATATTGAGTAATGCACTTGTTTCTAAATTGTCCACTGAAATGTGTTCCAACACTCCTCTTGTTTCAACTTGCTTGAAAGATAACTAGGCATAAAGCATAGACATATGAGATATAGATTGCTTAGTTTGAAGGACATAATTTAATCAGAATCGTACTTTATGCCATCTACTGAGATACGATGCTTAGCACATTTAAGATCTAGGGTCTCCTTTGAAAAATTTATATACTAATTAATAGCGGTTTCCCCAAATGATGAGTTTCACTGTATAATTTTGCTTTTAGCTAACCTTAACCATCCTTAGGCAATGTCCATTAGCTTAAAAATCTGAACGGCGTAAAAAATTTAAGGAAGGACTAACTTATTCTCCATTAAAACATTTTAGTCATCATTTGTCCCCAACCTACTCATGGAGGAGAAACTAAACACTGAGAATAACCCAGGCTCATATATATGTATGTCCTACATATATAACATATGTAATATGAAGCAACCCCTACAAATACGTGTGTTTTATGGACATAAAAATTAGGCATATATTTGTATTTATATTACTTATTTATATTATGTATATTTGTATTTATATTATATATTTATATATTATAAATTACACATATGTATTTGTAGTACATGTGAAAAACTACTATATTGAAATTTTAGCAAATCATGATCCCCATGTATGATGCTATTAAGTTCCATTATGACAACGGTGTACATTGCATTAATGGCTGTTCATAGACCATAGGATCATTCCTTAAATTTCTTTGTGAAGAGAACAGGATCCTCAGAAGTGGAATCATACAGGCTTCAGAGCATTATTCATAAAATAATCTTGTAGAAGACAATTGCAGCTCTCCTAAGTTCATTTTTTCAGTCTTTTAAAAAAGGAAACACTTATCTATTGAATCTAGTTATTAGTTCTTCTTATTCTAAATTAATAAAAGCTTTCCAACATAATCATAACAAAATAGATTTTAGTGAATATAAAGTGTAATATGGACAAGGGAAAGATAGAGGCACAAAATAAGGGATACGTAAATAGAAACTAAAACCCAATCTGCGTGTGGTACTCTGAAATCCACAGACACCTGGATGACTTCAAGAAGACAATGGAAATTTTCAGAAAATCAGAAAATTAATTAATAATAAAAATAAAGGAAATTATGTTGGAATCAAAGATACTCTACATCACTTATACAAGTATGTCTCAGGAATTCTTTATCTTTACCTAAGTAAGATATATTGGAAATGTGCATAAAACACTGTTTTAGTTGTAAGAGATATGCTCATATTATTCCTGAGAACTGTAAGAAGTTTACTGTTACAGTAATTCTTAAAAAATAAAAATAAAAAGATGTCTTACTCTGCTATTACCAGAAAAGGCTAGAAGACCCATTACCAGAAGACCCATTACCAGAAGACCCTAGTCATTAATCCTGTATGTTCTTCAATAGCAATATGCTTTTTGAGTACCTCCAGAAGACCCTCTCACCTATGCTCTATAAAACTTATAACTTGTTTTCCAAATTTACAGCCCCTCCTTGGCTTGTGGGACATGAAGGTGCAGCTTCTGTTACTTTAACATTATCATGTTAGATTCAGTGCCCACATTCTAACCCATTCCATTTCATTAAATTCAAGATCAGTGCACTGATTAGTAAAATGAGAAAGGAAAGAAAAAGAACATGTTTATACCTAGCTCTGTTTTCCCATGTCACTAACACACTGGTTTTATGACATCTACAACACTTCTTGTGCTACAATTTAATTTGATAGACACAGTGTCTCTGAAAAAAATCACAAAATAGTCTCAGAGCAAATAAAGTGATGCTGAAAGGACTTTGCAGCTAGTAAACACAGCATAAGGCTGGTCCAGTGCCCCTGACGGGGGATTGCCAATCATGGGCACTGGCCCAACCTTATGCTGCATTTTCCTGAGCTCACGGTTTGTGTATCCTCTTCATACGATTCACTACCTGAGCACCTGTGGAGTCTTTTACTGTAGTGTATTTGACATTTCTAAGAGCTGAAGTTTCAAATACTGTAATCATTTCAAATCCCTTATTAAATTTTATATTGTATGACAATTTAACTTTTAAGACTGTCAAATAACTTTGTACTGTAATTCAGTTCAAAATTTATTTTTTAAATTCTATAATTCTGATAAACAGAGATTGAAGAAATTGTAAATGAGCCTGTTCACATTGAATTCATTTGAGGAAAAAATGGGTTAGAATAGAAAAATCACTACTTTCAATAATCTAGTGCAATGCTGTCCAACAGAATTTTTGGTCATGATAGAAATTTTCTATAGCAGTAATATCCTATGTGGTACAAAAGTTAGCAAGACAAGTAGTTAGCAATTGAAATGTGGCTAATTTGCATAAATACAAAATCCAAAAATGACATGATTACCCCAATAGATGCAAGAAAAGCCTTTTGATAAAATTTAGTATCTCGTAACATATAAAAACTCTTCACAAAACTAGACATCAACAGTACATAAATCAGAATAATAGGCATTTATGACAGACACATAGCCAGCATCATAATGCACACAAACTGGAAACATTGCCCTTGAAAACTGGAGCAAGACAAAGCTGCCCACTTTGACCATTCCTATTCAACATAGTCTTGGAAGTCCTAGCCAGAGCAATCAGCTAAAAGATGGAAATAAAAGGCATCCAAATAGAAAGAGAGGACATCAAACTATCACTCTGTAGGCAGTGTAATTCTATACCTGAAAAAACTCAGTCTTTGCCCAAAGGTTCCTGGAACTGATAAACAACTTTAGTCAAGTTTCAGAATACAAAGTCAAATCACGAATCAGTAGCATTTCGATTAATCAGCACATCCAACCTGAGCCAAATGATGAATGTAATTTCTTTCACAATAGCCACAAAAATAATAAAATATCGAGGAATACAGCTAACTAGAAAGGGGGAAAATATCTACAATGAGAATTACAAAACAGTGCTCATGGAAAACAGATGAAATAAACAAGTGGAAAAATATTCCATGGTCATGAACAGGGTGAATCTATATTGTCAAAATGGCCATCCTCCCCAAAGCAATGTAAAGTTTCAGTGTTATTCCTATCAGAGTGCCAACTTTTTTTTTTTTTTTTGAGACGGAGTTTCACTCTTATTTCCCAGGCTGGAGTGCAATGGCGCGATCTCGGCTCACCGCAAACTCCGCCTCCTGGGTTCAGGCAATTCTCCTGTCTCAGCCTCCTGAGTAGCTGGGATTACAGGCACGCACAACCATGCCCAGCTACTTTTTGTATTTTTAGTAGAGACGGGGTTTCACCTTGTTGACCAGGATGGTCTCGATCTCTTGACCTCGTGATCCACCCGCCTCGGCCTCCCAAAGTGCTGGGATTACAGGCTTGAGCCACCGTGCCCGGCAATTTTTTATTTTTTAAAATAAAAATAAAATGGAAAAAAGATTCCAGAATTTATATGAACATACACAGAGAGTGGCTGGCTGAATGAATGAAAAAGGAAAACTCTTACCAGTGTTCTACAAGAAACACACTTCATCTATGAATATACATGTGATTGAAAATAAAGGGATGGAAAAAGATATTCTGTGCCAATGGAAACCAAAAAGGAGCGAAAGTCACGAAACTTATAATTTTGGACTTGAAACCTTTTTTTTTTTCTAATATAAGAAAAAACAAAGAAGGCCACTGAATAATAAAGGGGTCAATTCCACAGGATAATATAGTAATTTAAAATATATATGCACCCATCACTGAGTACCCAGATATATAAAGCAAATATTATTAGAGCTACAGAGAGAGATAGGTCTCAACACAGTAATAGATGGAGACCCCATTCTCACCACTGGACACATCTTCCAGGCAGAAAATAAACAATAAAACATCAAGCTTAACATGCACTGTACAACAAAGGGATTGAATATTTCATCTAAGAGCTGCAGAATACACATTCTTGTCCCTGCACATGGATCATTCTCAAGGATAGACCACATGTTAGGTCACAAAACAAGTCTTAAAATATTCAAAATAAATTGAAATAATATCAAGCATCTTCTCCAGCCACACTGGAATAAAACTAGAAATCAATAGTGACGAATTTGGGAAACTAAACAAATACATGTACATTAAACTATATGCTCCTTAGTGAAGAATTAAGAAAATCAAAACATTTTTGAAATAAACGATGGTGAAAACACAACATACCAAAATGTATGGAATCCAGCAAAAGCAGTACTAACAGGGAAGTTTGTAGCTGTAAGTGCTTACATCAAAAAAAAAGAAAACTTCAAATGAACCATGTAATTATACATCTTAAAGGGCCAGAAAAACAACATAAACCCAATATTAGTAGAAGAAATAATAAAGATTAGAGCAGAAATAAAATAAAATGAAGAAAATACAAAAGATCAATATAAAAAAGCTTTGTTTTTTTGAAACGTTAAAGCTTACAAGTTTAATTAGACAAAAGAGAGAGAAGATCCAAATAAAATCAGAGACAATAAAGGAGACATTACAATTGGTACCTCAGAATTTCAGAGTATCATCAGTGGTTACTATGAGCAACTATATGCCAATAAATTGGAATCCTAGTCAAAATGGACAAATTCCTATACACATGCAACCTACTAAGATTGAACCAGGAAGAAATTCAAAACCCGAAAAAACTAGTAACAAGTAACAGGACTGAAGCCTTAATTAAAAGTCTCCCAGTAAAGAAAAGCCTAGAACCCTATGGATTCACTGATGAATTCTACCAAACATTTAAAGAAGAACTAATACCAAACCTAGTCAAAGTATTCTAAAAAATAGAGAAGGAAGAAATACTTCCAGACTCATTCCTCAAGGCCAGTATTACTGATACCAAAACCAAAGGCAAATCAAAAAAGGAAACTATTGACCAATATTTCTGATGAATGTTGACCAAAAATAAATCCTCAGCAAAATACTAGCAAACTGAATTTCAGAATACATTAAAAATAACATTCATCATGACCAAATGGGTTTTATTTCTGGAATGGAAAGTTGCTTCAACATATGCAAATTAATCAGTGTAATACATAATATCAAAATAATGGGCAAAAACATTATTTGAATTGATGATGGAAAAGCATTTGATGAAATTCAACTTTTCATGATAAAAACCTTAAATATAGTATATAGAAGGAAGATACTTCAATATAATAAAAGCTGCATATTACAGACATAGCTAATATATTGAATAGGGAGAAACTGAAAGCCTTTCCTCTAAGATCTGGAACAAGACAAGGATGTCTAGTGTCACTAATGTTATTCAGCATACTACTAGAAGACAGCTTGAGCAATCAGACAAGAGAAAAATATATAAAGGGAATTCATATTGGAAAAGAAATCAAATGATGTCACCTTGTTTGCTGATGATATAATCTCATATTAGGAAAAACCTATAAAGATTCCCCAGGAAAACTAGTAGAATTCAAGTAGAAGTTGCCAGACAAAAAATCAACAAAAAATTCAGTAGCATTTCTATATGGCAACAGCAAACAGTCTAAAAAATTTTAAGTTATGCCACATACAATAACGACATATAAAATAACTACCTAGGAATGAACCAAAGAAGAGAAAAATCTCTATAATGAAAACTGTAAAACACTGATAAAAGAAGTTGAAGAGGACACCAAAAAGAAGGACAAATATTCATGTTCATGAATTAGGAGAATCAATATTCTTCAAATTTTTGTACTACCTGAGGCCATGTACAGATTCAGTGCAATCCCTATCAAAATAACAACATTCTTCACAGAAACAGAAAAAAATCTATCTTAATTTAGAACTCAAAAAAACAGAGAATAGCCAAAGCTATCCTAAGCAAACTGGAGGAATCACATTACCTCACTTCAAACTATGCAACAGAGCTATAGTAACCCAAATGGCTAGCACAAAAAATGACACATAGACCAAAGGAATACAATAGAAAATCCAGAAATAAATCCATACACCTACAGTGAACTCATTTTCAACAAAGGTACCAAGAACATAGAGTCAAGAAAGCCAGTCTTTTCAACAAATGGTCCGGGAAAACTGTATGCAAATGAAGGAAAGTAGGCACCTACATCTCACCATATAGAAAAATCAAAACAAAATAGATTAAAGACTTAAATCTAAGACCTCAAGCCATGAAACTACTACAGGGAAACATTGGGGAGATCTCTAAGATACTGGACTGGGCCATAATTCCTTGAATAATACCTCATAGGCTCAGGCATTCTAAACAAAATGGACAAATATGATCCTGTCAAATTAAAAAAAAACTTTTGCACAGTGAAGGAAACTATGAAGAAAGTAAAGAGACAACCCATAGAATGGAGGAACCCATTTTCAAACTACCCATTGGACAAGGAATTAATAACCAAAATATGTAAGGAGCTCAACTCTATAGGAAAAATCTAATAATCTGGTCAAAAGATAAGCTAAAGATTTGAATAGACATTTCTCTAAAGGAAACCTACAAATGTCAAACAGACACATGAATAGGTGCTCAACATCATTGATCCTCAGAGAAATGCAAATCAAAACTATAATGAAATATCTTCTCACTCTAGTTAAAATGGCCTATATGCAAAGAGAGGCAGTAACAAATGCTGGCAAGGCTATGGAGAAAAGGAAACCTTCTTAGGCTGTTGATGGGAATGTAAACTGGTACAACCACTATGGAGAACAGTGTGGAGGTTTCTCAAACAACTAAAAATAGAGCTCTCATATGATGCAGCAATCCCTCTGCTGGGTATATACCCAAAGAAAGAAAATCAGTATATCAGGGAGATGGTTGCTCCCCATGTTTGTTGCAGCTCTGTTCACAAAAGCCAAGATCTGGAAGCAACCTAAATGTCCAACAATAGCTGAATGGATGAGGAAAATGTGTTACTTGTGTACAATGGATTACTATTCAGCCATAAAAAAATGAGATCCTGTCATTTGCAACAACATGAAAGGAAGTGGAGGTCATTTTGTTAAGTAAACTAGGTGCAGAAAGACAAACATCTCATCTTCCTACTTATTTTGGGGATCTAAAAATCAGAATGATGGAACTCACAGAGGGTTGAACAATGGTTACCAGGTTTGAGATATATAGTGGGAGGGTTGGGGTAGGTGTGTGGATGGTCAGTGGGTACAAAAAACAATAGAAGAAATGAATGAGAGCTACTGTTTGATAGCACTATAGGGTGACTATAGTTAGTTATTTTTAAATGTATGATTAAATTATTAAGAATAGAATTGTTTATAACACAAAGGATGAATGCTTAAGGGGATGCATAGCCCATTCTCCATGATCTGATTATTACGCATTGCATGGCCCTGTCAAAACATCTTGTGTATCTATAAATATATACAACTATTATGTACTCAAGTAAATTAAACTCGTTTTTTATTTTAAAAAAATTCTTACCAGCTTAACATCTGGAAGGGATGAAAACTTAAGTCAGCTTTGTGGTAATCAACAATGTCCACAAGACCTAGCTCCAATGAAAGTACCAGCAACCAATGCTCAGGTGGGTATTCTTGATTGGCAGTACTCTGTGCATTTTGTCATACATCATTGCTGGGAGAAAATATGTGGAGGACATTTTCTTCATCCAGATGTTATAATACATATTATCAAGATCGCCAGCATCATTAAAATGCTTTGTAGTGGCTGTCTTCTGCAGTTCAGCAATAAGATAGAAACTTTGACAAAATTCTGAATTTAATTTATAAAAGCTGTGTTCCAGAGTGACAGCAATTAAATCATAGCTGTTAAACATCAGATACACAGTACAGTATATTGGATAGTAGATCTGGAGGTACAACCAAATTTGTGTGACCTGTGCATAGTGTTTGGTGAGGCTAAATAAGTCATAGCGTTCCTGTTGCTGAAATAAATAGTCATCTAAATAATTCCTTGATCTGTGATCGAGCTTAAAAAAAAAAAAAATTCAGTACCTTATAGAAACAGATAATTCATTTACCCCAAAATAGAGCATAATATTCAATCCGATTTCTAAAACGAAGCCAGTAAGTAGATTTAAAGCTCCTCTAATAAAGAGGATACTTGTTTCCCTAAAAGGAGATTCTTAAAATACTTCAATAAATATTTACCATAAATAATCTCCTAGGTTTTTAAACAGTGATCTGTAGCTACTAGTTGGATTATTGTACGTTAAGAGAAAGAAGTGAATTGCAAATTCTCAGAGATCTAAATTGTGATCTCTCAGTCTGCATGGGGCTTATAAACATGAAAGATAAGTTAAGTTTTTCTTTTCTTTTTTTTTTTTTTTTTTTTAGCTCAACTGATTATCAGCTCAGTGGGATTTTAAATATACCCTGTGATTATTACTCTAGGACATGGATACATATGGCTATATACATTATCAACAACATATTACTTTATTTAAAATGAAAGGACACTAGACAGCAGCCAAAAGCTGTATGAAGAAATAAATTATCTTCAGTAAAGGTAAGTACATGGGAAAATATATAAAAGCCAGTGTTTTCTATTTCTTATTTGTAGCTCTACTTTTTAATTGCATACATAGATTTAAACAAAAATGAATAAAAATTATAATTCAAATTTATTAAGCAAACAATATAAAAAGGTAATTTGTGACAAAAGCAATATAAAAGGGAAGACGTGGCTTTACTGGATCAAGTTTTGTATGCTATGGAATTAAATTTGACACTAAATCTACATTGTAGTAAAAATGTGCATATAAGAATGTGAGAAGGGAACTAAAATGGTTCATTATTAAAAAATACACTATTCCATTGGTCTATACCTCTGTTTTGGTACCAGTACCATGCTGTTTTGATTACTATAGCCTTGTAGTCAAAACAGCATGGTACTGGTACCAAAACAGAGGTATAGACCAACAGAACAGAGGCCTCAGAGGAAATACAACATATCTACAACCATCCGATCTTCGACAAACCTGACAAAAACAAGCAATGGCGGAAGGACTCCCTGTTTAATAAATGGTGTTGGGAAAACTGGCTAGCCATGTGCAGAAAGCAGAAACAGGACCCCTTCCTGACACACCAAAATTAACTCCAGATGGATTAAAGACTTAAACTTTAGACCTAACACCATGAAAACCCTAGAAGAAAGTCTAGGCAAAACCATTCAGGACATAGGTGTAGGCAAGGACTTCATGACCAAAACGCCAAACGCAATGGCAACAAAAGCCAAAATAGACAAATGGGACCTAATCAAACTCCACAGCTTCTGCACGGCAAAAGAAACAGTCAGTAGAGTGAATCGGCAACCAACAGAATGGGAAAAAGTTTTTGCAGTCTACCCATCCAGAATTTACAAAGAACTAAAACAGATCTACAAGAAAAAAACAAACAAGCCCATTCAAAAATGGGCAAAGGATATGAACAGATACTTTACAAAAGAAGACATACAGGAGGCCAACAAACATATGAAAAAATGCTCATCATCACTGGTCATCAGAGAAATGCAAATCAAAACCACATTGAGATACCATCTCACACCAGTTAGAATGGCGATCATTAAAAAATCTGGAGACAACAGATGCTGGAGAGGATGTGGAGAAATAGGAACACTTTTACACTGTTGGTGGGAGTGTAAATTAGTTCAATCATTGTGGAAGACAGTGTGGCAATTCCTCAATGGCCTAAAAATTGAAATCCCATTTGACCCAGCAATCCCATTACTGGGTATATATCCAAAGGATTATAAATCATTCTACTATAAGGACACGTGCACACGAATGTTCATTGCAGTACTGTTTACAGTAGCAAAGACCTGGAACCAACCCAAATGCCCATCGATGATAGACTGGATAGGGAAAATGTGGTACATATACACCATGGAATATTACACAGCCATCAAAAACGATGAGTTCCTGTCCTTTGTAGGGACATGGAAGAACCTGGAAACCATCATTCTCAGCACACTGACACAGGAGCAGAAAATCAAACACCGCATGTTCTCACTCATAGGCAGGTGTTGAACAATGAAACAGGGGAGGGATGGGGGGTGGGGAGGTGGGAAGAGATAGCATGGGGAGAAATGACAGATACAGGTTAGGGGAAGGAAGGCAGCAAACCACACTGCCATGTGTGTACCTATGCAACAATCTTGCATGTCCTTCACATGTACCCCAAAACCTAAAATGCAATAAAAAAATACACTAAATACACAGGAAAGCTGTAACAGTGGGGAAAATGGCCAAAAAGCTGGCAAAATGACAGAAGTAATTATTTCCTTATTAGTACTCACTTGAAATGTTAGTGGATTAAAGTCTTCAATCAAAAGGCAAAGGTTAGCAGAACAGAAAACATCATCCAGGGCTTTACTGTAAGAGAGTCTCCTTAAATCAAAGACAAAAAGAGGTTAAAAGTACAGAAAAAGATAATTCATGGAAATAGTCACCAAGAGATGTAGGGTGGCTATATTAGTACCACAAAAAAACAGATTTTAAGTCAAAGTCTCATAAGAGACAAAGAACATTTTATATTGATCAAGGGATCAAATCATCAAGAAGCTGTAACAATTATGGTCATACATACACCAAACAGAGCCACAAAGTACATGATGCAAACACTGACAGAATTGAAGAGAAAAACAGTCAGTTCTATGATAATAGAGACTTCAATACTTTCCATAATGGACAGAGCATCTGGACAGAAAATCAGTAAGGAAATAGAGGACTTAAACAATACTATAAATCAACTAGGCCTAACAGACATAAAACACTCCAGTCGACAACAGAATACACTTTCTCCTCAAGTGCACATGGAACATTCCCTAGGAAAGACAACATGCTATAAATATGACCCAGCAATTCAACTCCTAGGATACGTATATAATCAAAGTAATAGAAAGCAGAGACTCAAACATTTACCTGTAGGCTGGTGTTCACTGCAGCATTACTCATCACAGCCAAAAGGTGGAAGCAATTTGTGTCTAGCAACAGATTAATGGATAAACAAAAGGAGATCTATACATACAATGGAATATTCCATAATAAAAATAAATTCTGATGCATGCTATAACATGGATGAATCTTGAAAACATGCTGCATAAAATTAGGCAGACACAAAAGAATATTGTATGATTCGATTTTTATGAAATATCTAGATTAGACAAATTCATATAGACAGTGGATTAGAGTTTAGCAGCTAGGGGAAAAAGAGTGGGGAGTTATTGTTTCATTGGTACAGAGTTTCTGTTTGGGGTGTTGGAAAAAAATTTAATAAGAGATAGTGGTGATGGTTGGAAAATATTGTGAGTATAACTGATGCTATAGACTTGTACACTAAAAAGTGATTAAAATGGTAATTTTTATTTATATATGTGTAAAACCACAATAAAATAAAATAATAGCTACTTAATATATTACAGTACCTGCTACTAAGAAATGGACAGATTTTTAGTGAGACTCTAGATTATAGAAGGAACATATAATTCCTCTGTATGTGCTGCTTTGATTGATTAAATAGTAGGGTTGCAAGTTTTAAATGATGCCATAAGCCAGATAAAGATCTACAGCTGTTCTAGTTTGTAGGAGCAAGCTGTTTTGCTACTTGGTATTTAGGACCCAGCTGATTAAATAGTGTCCTAAATATTTGGGGCATATCGGATGCTCCAGGAAATTTTAGGCAAGCCCCTGTCAGATTCACAAAGCTTGCTCTTTGCCCAGTGTGAAGCAAAGCCATACCTTCTTCTGAAAATAAGTCTTTTTGTTTCTTTTTTTTTTTTTTTGGTGAATAAATGATAGTTTTATTCACCCATCTTCACACTGGGATTCGACTGACAAAACATGAAAACAGAATCTGCAGAAAGAAATAAATTTACTACGTAAGAAATTGTCTATACAAATATAAGCTTATGTTATTTAAGGAGTATAAATTAGCTGTGCTCTCTGCTTTTATTTGCCTTTGTAAACATGTGCAGACCAAAGACTGTGCTAGGATTGGAAAGGTTGTTTCTAGAGCCTTGACCTTGTCAGAAAAAAAGACTCCAAGTCATTGGTCTACCTTTTTATGCATATTTAAGATCTTTTTAAGAATCTCATAAAGTACATTTCAAAAGAACATAAGCAATCAAAGAAAGAATGTCACTTGGTAGATCTATATTACCTATATACAGTTTTAAAACATGTCTAAGATAGCTTAGAGAACAGAATATTCTGAGTAAACATTCTAGTTAAAATGGAGTTGCAATGCAACTCTATATAGACTAAATTTTCAAAGGATTAGACAACAGAGAAATAACATATTAACCATGGTCACTTACTGAGATCACATAGATAATAGATCAGCCTTCTGGATTTATATACCACTTTTATACGTTATAAGCCTGGACAAAGTTAAGTTCATCCCTGAATGGCTTCATTTTCTGTGTTGACAAAATTTGACACTAAATAGCTCAAGTTCAGACACTGATGACTTCTTCAATGCTCTATTTGTGAAACACGTCCTGCTTTGCTACTGGGACATAACAAGGAGTGAAAGTTTGACCATCAAATGCAAGTGACCATGTAACTTGAGCCACCAAAATGAAATAGATATTATCTAACCCACCAAACCATAAAGTTGTTTGGAAGTACTCTATCTGTAATTGGAAGTTGTATATATGTGATGGATTCAAAATGTCCCTGAAGTGACAGTAATTTATATGAGCAGGTGTTTTAGACTCAGTGGTGTCATTTCCTGCTCTGTTCACCCACTTTTCTCTCAATCCACACATACAGTTTCATGAAACTATTTCCGTGACTAGCTGTTTGAATAACAAAAGCTCAGTTCACACACACTGGCAGCAATTGGAAGGGTACTGGTATTACATTATAGTCCCATTCAGTGGAGTAAGGAGCATGGCTTGACCATTGGAAAATCTAAGTTACCTCTGGGGGCAAACATTTAAGCCACTTATTTGCCTACTTAATTCAGAAGGAAAGTAATCAGAATATAGGTCTTATAAGGATGGATGCACAGTCTGCAAATGTAAAATATTTGATGACAATTCTGTGGAAGTGGTATATACACAGCTGAGAATTAATGTATTTAACTCATAGGGCCACTAACAAAAGGGCACCAATATAGAAGATCCTCATTAGTCAGATGAACAAGGTATCCTGCCATATGGATATCATTCCATTTTTTTCTAGTTATAGAGATCTTATTCAATAGACTTTAACAAAAGCGATCACAGTTGCAGAAATAATGAGCATTGACTCATCAACATGGACTTCCTCTCAGTAAGGCAGATTGGATTGTTGCTGCTGAATACCAACCTGGCAGCATTAGAGGCCAATGCTTAATCCAACATGGCAACATTCAGCAGGATTTATTTTTTAAGGTCTCCTAGTGGCAGGTCAATTCCATTATTCCCCTTCTGTGATGATGATGACGATTGTTTTGTCACCAGAACTGGCAATTATCCTGGATATGAATTTGGTTTTTTTGACTGTCAGATATAGTTTTGCCAAGCACCAAAATCTAATCTTACAAAGTGCCTTACTCCCTGTCATGGTTTAAATTATATCTTGGATTGTGATCAAGAAAGTATTTTACAACCAAATATTGAGACAATATGCATACACCAGTAAAGTTCACTGATAGCACATTTCAAATCACTGAGAAATGTTGAAAATGGTGGAATATTGAAGTCTGGCTCACAGACAGCAGGGAGACAGCTTGAGAATTTGCAGTCCTATGCTTCAAGATGTGCAGCATTTTGAACAGTAGTTAATATATGATATTGTACAGGTCTAGGAATTAGTGAAGTCTGGCTGACCCCTTACATTACTGCCCAGTAACACCATTGCAGAAATTTTCCCTCCCATTCTTGACTATAGACTCGTTCATTCTTGTTGCCAGCAGAGGATTGCTTTTATCATTCTGCAAACAGTGTTTCTATTGAATTGGAATCTGTGACTCATAGCGAGTTGATTTGTTCTATTTGCGCCACTGAAACAAATGGCAAGTTACCGTGCCCTTTGGGGCAGGGATCCCCAACCCTCAGGCCATGGACTGGTATCAGTCTGGCAGATCAGCGGGGGCACTAGATTCTCATAGGAGCAGGAACAATGGTGTGAACTGTGCTGCGAGAGATCTAGATTGCACGCTTTTATGAGAGTCTACTTCTAATGCCTGATGATCCGAAGTGAATCGGTTTCATCCTGAAAACATCCTCACCATCCGCCCCCACCCGCTCTGTGGAAAAATTGTCTTCCATGAAACTGATCCCTGGTACCCAAAAGGTTGGGGACAGCTGCTTTGGGATATTAAAGTAGGGGCAGTGCTTCATAATGAAGATGAAGAAAATACCTGGAATCCAGAGAGAGCACCTTTTCATTTTCTCATAGTCAGCAGTAAGAGAATTAATGGAGGTAGTGATTAATGAAATAATATTAGGAATCCAGGCATAACAAATCAGACTCTTGAAAAATTAGGTTTGTGATCATTTGTTTAAAAAATGACAAAAGAAACTAATGAAGACAGTAGACAAAAGCAGTTTTTCGTTTTGTTTTGAGATGGAGTCTCACTCACCCTATAGCCCAGGCTGGAGTGCAGTGGTGCAATCTCTGCTCATTGCAACCTCTGTCTCCTGGGTTCAATCAGTTCTCCTGCCTCAGCTTCTGGAATAGCTGGGATTACAGGAATGCACCACCACACCCAGCTAATTTTGTATTTTTAGTGGAAATGGGGTTTCACCGTGTTAGTCAGGCTGATCTCAAACTCCTGACCTCAAATGATCCGCCCACCTCAGTCTCCCAAAGTGCTGAGATTACAGGTATGAGCCACTGTTCCCAGCAGAGAAAAGCAGTTTTACTAACAATCATGGCTGCATTAACAACTTCAAACAAGATGTGTAGTAACTGAGCATTATTTTCTTCTATGCTTTTAGGCATACATTTCTATAATATTAGCCATTTTTTTCTTTCCCTTGCTATTTTCTATAAGGTGTGTTAGTGATACTTAAAATACTGTCTTCTAGTAAATCAAAGGAGGATTCTGACTGAAAAGGGGCAAAATAAACAACATACTTAGACGAAAACAGTGATTATGCTACGGTCTCTCCTTTTTCAGAGAATGAATCTTAGTTTGCATGAGGCATGATTTCAGTTGCTTATAAAGAACACCACTCCAGTTGACATTGTTCTTTTAAACTGAATATTGCCAAGAGGCTGGGATGGATGCTTGATAGGGAATGGGGTAGCAGGCCAGGCTGTTTCTTTGCCAGTGTTCTCCTATCACAGGGCTGGGATATTATAAAACTACACACTCTACAAACACTGCTAGCAGAATTTCAAGTTGAAAATTGCCAAGGAAAGCCATACCTCACAAGATTTGAAAGACACAAAACAAGCCTGATGTGGGATTGGCAAGCATGTGAAGGCTTCAGCAGACATCATGAAATAATTTTTTTACAAGTAGTTTTGAGCAGCCTCTGGCAAATCATCTGCTTTGGTGCTACAGACAGTTGAGTTCATCAGAAGCGGTTTCTGCCATTTCCAAATTTCTGAACGCTAGGTGTTACTTGCTTTAGCTTTATTATTCTTTTCTCTTCACACCCCTTCCTTCTAAAAGTTTCATAAGCTTCTAACTTTCTGATTTAAATCCCTTCCACTTCAAAAACTAGAATCAATTCCTTTCTACATACAAAACTAGACTGCATTCATAATGAGTTCTATACTAAAATGTATTCTTCACAGACTATTTTAAAAAATAATTACTTCTCCTTTCAATAAAGGAGTTACAGGGTCATACTTACCTTCATTCCAGTTAGATGAAAATGCAGAAAGTAAAAAATAGTGTAAGTACACTAAATAGGTTTTTGGTATTGTTTTATTAAAATTAGATCAACCCTTGTAAGTTTGGTCATTTACCTGGTTATAATAGCTCCTGGTCTAGGACAAAGAACACCTGGCATGTTTTAACCACGTTACCTCAGGTGAGGTATGGTGAAGTCAGATACAGATCAAGAAAGGTAAATCAGACGTACAGTTTTTATGCACACATTGCCCTGAGAGAATGAAGGGCATATCACACAGGGCCACTCAGGGGAAGCACAGCAACCAATGTCGAGGCAAAACGAGAGAGGGGAACTGTGGACACGCTCATGCATCGTGTTTTTCGCAGGAAGGAAAAAGGGAGGCAGGGCAAGCAGAGTTAGAACTGCCTAACTTAAATAATTTCAGCAAGCTCTGGGAAACAGAACAAGTGTATATAGTGGCCTGCTGTGTGACAGCCCCAAAGGGAAATGGACAGAAATATGGACTTAATTGGCTGTTTAAGAAGAAAAACTGGCTAGCCTCAAGCCAGAGCCTCAAGACTATAGTAAGACATTTTTAAAAATTATGTTACAGGAAGCCATACTAGACCTTAAAAATGATATTTACCACATGAGTGTGTGTGCACACAGATGCATAGAGGAAGTATATAGCTGTGTCATGTTTATATAAGTAAATGTATATGCCCAAGCATTTGAGTAATAATTTTTGAAGCAGGGCTTCCACTTTTGAAATCTTCATTACATTTTGCTATGAGAAGCACTAACCACAATTAGTGTGCAAAGTGCTTTGGGGTTAAAGGATCACTGAAATTTTATAAGTATAAATTTTCATAATATATAGAAAGCAGTTAGTGGAGTGATAAAAATACATACTCATACCTTTCTGGCACTTTCTTTATATCCACAATCTATAGAACTGCCCAGCTTTGTAGAGGTAAAAATATAGTATTTGAAATACAGTTATAGTGTATAGGGTATACAGATTAGGCACTGTAGCAATCCAAAGTCAATTATAATTTAAAAAATCACTCCAAAGGATATGTTAACCAAATTTTAGAAAACCATGATAACAGCAATTATTAAAAGCAGCTAAGTAATTTTTTTTAAAAAGTAACATTACTCACAGTATAACAGAGAAAAAGATGAGACAAAAACTAGAAATATAGCTACAATAAAAATTGTTATTCACTGGAAATTCAAATTTAACTGGACATCCTATATTTTGTATGGCATCCCTCACAATAACCAAAGAGATACACTATGTATATTTAAAATATGAGATTTTTTTTTTTTTACCTTGGATAGTAAGCTTTGAGCAATGATTGGACAAACTGGGAATGAGAATAAAGATCAGCTCAATAGGAGAACTGAAATTATTCGTGCTTGGATAGTGAAGTCTTAAGAACCTTTGTGTTTTGTTGTTTTCACATCTTAATTATCTTGTGCTAAGTTAATTTTATTCAATGCTATATTGTAAGGGTTATAGCATAGACCCTGGAATTTCTACAGTGTTTCTCTAACACAACCTGGCTATTGCCTAAGCAAGGAATCGTGTGCCTCTGCTGATTTTTTCTTTAGTCAGTGTGTCCTACATGTGTCCCACCGTTTTTTAGGTTAAGTCTATTTCTGCTTTTTTCTCCTACTTACATTTCCAGGACCCCTCAAATGTATTTTCTTCCACATTATTTTTTATTAGGCCTATAACCACATCATCATAAAAAGAGAAAAACTTAGAAATTACCCCTATTATCTGGTAGCAGTCTTTGCATACTTACGTTACGGTAATTATTGTTGTAATTTCTCCCCAAATACACTGAACCCTTCAATCACAGGGACAATATACTAATGGTATTATTAATGACTGTTTCCAAAAGACCAGGGTTGCTCATTGACTGGCATATATGCTCAAAATGTGGGTTCAGTAAAACTAAATTTGTAGGAACAATAATGTTTAAATTGTACCATGGACCTATAGGCTACTGGCATAGTGATTAACACTGATAAAGACCAAATTCTGCTATACTATACTTTTTGACCAGCTGCCTCATACAAAAAGATATCACAAATATTTGAAGGAATTGCTACTGTGGATCTTGGGGAATTTATTTCTAGGTTTAGCAAATGTGCTTGTACAGATCAATGGGCTGTTATGTTGACCTTTCACTGGTTGTTTGCTCTGATTCAAGCATTTACAATAAACTATGCTCTTAACATTTCAACTCTGCTCTTTACTTCCTTTTCAAAATGTTACAGCATCTTTGTCAGTAGACATTGCTAAAAAACCAAGTTGATGTTTTTTGTTTTTGATTTCTTGTTAGTGATGAAAAAATGTATGTGTCTCAAAAGAAGAAAAGATACAGAAATGTCCCTACAGAGTAGTATTGTTGCTTAGAGAAATACTTGTGTGGTATGCAAATGTAATTGGGGTTGTATGAAATACTGAAACTTCAGGGTAATGTAGAATTTCATGACAAAAATAGAAAGCCAGCAAGCATGATTATAGGAAATATTGGAGCAAAATGATATTTCAATTTCTTAGAATTTAAATATTGTTTGTATATATGCCCATAGAACACTTGAAAACAAGATATAAATAGTTCAGAATTAACAAGGTTGTGGTGTGCTAACAACCTTGTTAATCCTGGACTATTTATTTCTTATTTTCAAGTGTTCTATGGGCATATATTTATATACACACATACCTTCATGTAAGTTTATCCTTTGTGATTAACCAAAGCCACAATTAAGTATAATGTCACATTAGGTATCAATTTTGTGTCAGTGAAGTTGTCACCTAACATCAGTAGCTATGATTAGAATAACTGAAGAGACGTTGAGTAAGACTCATTGCCAGTATATTTTGAGGTGTTTGTATAAACTGATTCTTTTTTAAATTGTTTTCATGCATTTCCTCACTTATTCTACAGAATATTTGTTTTATAGAGAAAGAAATTGATACCTGGAACCCTTCAATAACCTTCCTGATATGGTTTAGCTGGGTCTCCTCCCATATCTCATCTTGATTTCCCACATGTTGTAGGAGGAACCTGATGAGAAGTAACTGAATCATGGGGGCAGGTCTTTCCGGTGCTGTTCTCATGATAGTGAGTAAGTTTCATGAAGTCTGATGGCTTTATAAAGTGGAGTTTCCTTAGATAAGTTACCTCTTGTTGCCTGCTGCCATCCATGTAAGATGTGACTTGCTCCTCCTTGTTTTCTGCCATGATTGTGAGGCTTCTCCAGTCATGTGAAACTGTAAATGCAATTAAACCTCTTTCTTTTCTAATTTGCCCAGTCTCAGGTTGCCTTCTGCAGCAGCATAAAAATGGACTAATATGCTTCCCATTATTACAAAACTATAGGTAGTATAACTAGGATCGGAACACCATTTTTCAATGTCTTAGACCATGGGAAACTTCAGCCATCTTACAATGTCTTATGTAATAACACCCAAAAAGCAGACATCATTATTGGAAAAAAAATGTATAAGCATTGCATACAATCAACTTAAACTGAAACAAATCATGAGGGATCTGTTCAGTGACGGATACAGGAGGAGACCAGTGAGGTTACTTAACCGGAGGGTTTTCAGATGAGGCAACTAGAGTTGTGTCATTACAAATAATAGAAAGGAATAGATTTATTTATTTAGCAAGTATTTGTTTAATGCTATATGCTAGATACTATTCTACCTGCTGGGAATACAGTGTTAAATTTCATAGAGAAAAATCTTTATTCATATTCAGTTAAAATAGAGCTGAGCTTGAATAACAACAGTGAAATCAGTTTGGAGAATGGCTGAGGGAAAAATCTTTCCAGAAACAGATAAAATGGTTGGCAGGAGGCCTGAGATGGAAAATACTTTGTCACATTTGAGAAAAAGTAGTTAAGGGTCATAAGCTAAAGCTATCCTCATTATTGAGAACGGCTGGTTACATAATTAGTAGGTCCTACTATCAAGTGAAAATGGGGGACCACTTGTTCATAAATCACACAGGATTTCAAGAAAATGACTGTGTGTGGTAGTATACACCAGTAGTCAAAGATAATGGGGAGGCTAAGGAGGGAGAATTGCTTGAGGCCAAGAGGTTAAGTTCAGCCTGGGCAGCGTAGAGAGACCCATCTTAATAAAAGTAATTGTTTTTTTAAATAACAGCAGATGATTAAACCAAACATGGGACCCTTCTGAGGATGGGGCCCCATGCAAAACCAATTCTGAAAATGGTAGAGAAGGGAAAGAAAATATGCTTGAAGAGTGAGAAGCCAGATTATACTGGGCCTTGTAAGCCATAGGAAGATTTTGAATATTATTTTAAGTGTGATAAGACATGGAAAACTTTAAACAGGAAGTAAGGGGAATTTATAATTATAAAGCCACAGCCTAGCTCTTGTGCAGAATGGAACATTTGGGCAATGAGGAAAAACAAAGGTCACAGTTACTTGGTTGAGGCAGTAGATCTGGAATTTGTAGAAAGACTATACAGGGCTGGCCAGTATCAGTAAAAAAGCAAGAGCCAAGTAGTGAAAAGAAGTAACTATCAGTGAGGGCTGTAAGTATAGTGATATACATGGGAGGAAGGGACTGAGGAAGAGAAAGAAGTGGACAATTAAATGACTTTACTATTTATAAATGTGTTTAGTGGGATGAGGGCAGTGGTGTGTTCATAAAAGTTTGCCAACTAGATCTCCAAAAGACAGTATGTGTGTGTATATATGTATGTATGTATGTGTGTGTGTGTGTGTGTGTGTGATTATAAATTAGACAAGTATAAATGTGTACTATAAAACTTTTATAAAGTACATAAGATATTTTATGATACATTGAAGAAAGCCTGTTAATTATCACAGAAAGCTTTAATTGATTTTTGCCAAAATCATGTATCATCCATTCACAACCCATGGCTGCAAATGCTGATCAGGTACACTTACAACATCAATGTTGATCAGTACTTTTTTTCTTTTTACATTAATTAGTAAGGTAAATGTTAAACAACAGATGTGTATTTTGGAAGTTCATTCATCAGTGACTTAAGTGACTTGTATTCTGAATCAAATTTTCATTAGTTGGACTTTTTAACATCAGGTAATCATCAGTCACTGAAGTTATCCTTTTTGGTTCATTCATGTTATGCTCTATTTTTTCTTTCAATCACAATTCATGCTTCCTTGGTGGTGCTATAAAACATCATGAAGTGCCAGGTGTGGTGGCTCATGCCTGTAATTCCAGCACTTTGGGAGGCCGAGGCAGGCAGATCATCTGAGGCCAGGAGTTCGAGACCAGCCTGGCTAACATGGTAAAAAACCATTCTCTACTAAAAATACAATAATCAGGCATGGTGGCACATGCCTGTTAATCCCAGCTACTCAGGAGGCTGAGACAGGAGAATCACTTGAACCCAGGAGGTGGAGGTTGCAGTGAGCCAAGATTGCACCACTGCATGCCAGCCTGGGCAGTAACAGTGAAATTGTCTCCAAAAGAAACAACAACAACAAAAATCCCCATTATGAAAAGGCTACAAAGAAATTCAGTGTGACTTAAAAGAATAGAGACTGGAATTCAAATCCTGGCTACATTTACTCATAGCCCATGTGATAATAAACATGTTATGTTACTTAATAGCCATAGGTCTCAGTTTCCTTATTCATAATTTTTACAGTGTTCCCTTGGCTATTTGGGCTCCTGTATGTTTCCATATGAATTTTAAAATAGTTTTTACTACTCTTGTGAAGAATCTCCATGGTAGCTTTATAGGAATAGCATTAAATCTATCAATTGTTATGGGTAGTATGGCCATTTTAATGGTAAAGATCCTTTCTATCCATCAGCATGAAATGTTTTTCCGTTTGTGTCATCTCTGATTTCGTTGAGCAGTGTTTTTTAGTTCTCATTGTAGAGATCTTTCACCTCTACAGTTACCTGTATTTGTAGGTTTTTTATTCTTTTTGTGGCAATTGTGAATGGGATTGCATTTCTGATTTGGCTCTCAGCTAGACTGCTTGTGTATAGGAATGTTAGTAATTTCAGTACATTGGTTTTGTATCCTAGATTCGCTGAAATTGTTTATCAGCTTCAGGAGCTTTAGGGACAAGACCATGGGGTTTTCTAGATATAGGATCACATCATCTGCACACAGAGATGGTTTGACTTTCTCTCTTACTGTGTGCATGCACTTTCTTCCTTTGTCTTGTTTGATTTTCCCTGGCCAGGACATCTAATCTATGCTGAATAGAAGTGGTGAGAGAGGGCATCCCTGTCTTGTGCCAGTTTTCAAAGAGAATGCTTAAGCTTTTGCCCATTCAGTATGATACTAGCTTTGGATTTGTCATAGATGGCTATTTTTATTTGGATGTATGTTCCTTCAATACTTATGTTATTGAGAGTTTTTAACATAACGGAGTGAATTTTCCTGAAAGCCTTTTTTTCATCTATTTTTTTTTAACTTTAGTTCTGTTAGTGTGATCAATCACATTTATTGATTTGCGTATGTTGAAGAAATCTTTCATCTCAGGGATAAAGCCTACTTGATCATAGTGGATAAGCTTTTTGATATGCCGCTGGATTTGGTTTGCCAGTATGTTTGTGAAGATTTCTGCATTGATGTTCATCAAAGATACTGGCTGTAATTTTCTGCTTTTGTTGTGTCTCTGACAGGTTTTAGTATCAGTATGATGCTGGAGTCCATCCACCTTAGTATTTGTAAAATAGTTTCAGCAGGAATGGTACCAGCTCCTTTTTATATGTCTGGTAGAATTCAGCTATGAATCTGTCTGGATGTGGATGGTTTTGTTTTGTTTTTGTTTTTAGTTTTGGTTGCTAGGCTTTTTGTTACTGACTCAGGGTCAGAACTCATTATTCGTCTGTTCAGGGATTCAGTTTCTTCCTGGTTCAGTTGGGAGAGTGCATGTGTCCAGAAATTATTCCTTTCTTCTAGAGCTTCTGTTTTACATGGATAGAGGTATTTATAATATTCTCTGATGGTTGTTTTTCTGTGGGATCACTGGTAAAAAGAAAAAAGAACAAAGCTGGAGGCATCACACTACCCAACTTCAAAGTATATTACAGGGCTATAGTAACCAAAACGGCATGGCACTTACACAAAAACAGATGCACAGACCAAGGGAACAGAAAAGAGGACAAAGAAATAAAGTTGAACCTACAGCTATCTAGTCATTGCAAACGTGACACAAGCAATGGGGAAAGGATTCCATAATCAATAAATGCTGCTGGGACAACTGGCTAGCCATATGAAGAAGATTAAAACTGGATTCTATCCTTACACCATATAAAACAATTAACTCATGATGGATTAAAGACTTAAATGTAAACTCAGAACTATAAATAACCTGGAAGACAAACTAGGCACAACCATCCTGGACACAGGAATTGGCAAAAATTTCATGAAAAGACACCAAAAGCAATTGCAACAAAAGCAAAACTTGACAAATGGGATCTAATTAAATGAAAGAGCTTCTGCACAGCAAAAGAAACTATCATCAGAGTGAAAAACCTACAGGGAGAACATTTTTACAGACTATGCCTCTGACACAGGTGTTATATCCAGCATCTATGAGGAACTAAAATTTACAAGAAAAAGCAAACCTATTAGAATAAGCAAAGGATAGGAACAGATACTTTGCAAAAGAAGGCATACATGCAGCCAACAAGCATATGAGAATAAGTACATCTGGCTGGGCCCCATGGCTCATGCCTGTAATCCAAGCACTTTGGGAGGCTGAGGCAGGTGAAGCACCTGAGGTCAGGAGCTCAAGACCAGCCTGGCCAACATGGAGAAACTGCTGTCTGTACTAAAAATATAAAAAATTATCTAGGCGTGGTGGCATATATCTGTAGTCCCAGCTACATGGGAGTCTGAGGCAGGAGAATCATTTGAACACAGGAGGTGGAGGTTGCAGTGAGCTGAGATTGCACCACTGCACTCCCTCCTAAGTGAATAGAGTGAGATTCTGTCTCAAAAAGAAAACAAAAAACAAAAAAGAAAAAAAGCTCATCACTGACCGTGAGAGAAATGCAATCACACACCAGTCAGAATGGCCATTATTAAAAAGTCAAAAAATAACAGATGCTGGCAAGACTGTAGAGAAAAAGGAATGCTTATACACTGTCAGTGGGAGTGTAAATTAGTTCATTCATGATGGAAGACCAATTCCTCAAAGATCAAAGAAAGAGAAATGCCATTCTACCCAGCATTCCCATTCCTGGGTATATAACCAAAGTAATATAAATCATTCTGTTACAAAGACATATCACACATATGTTCATTGCAGTACTATTCACAATAACAAAGATATGGAATCCCCCTAAATGTCCATCAATTGTAGACTGGATAAAGAAAATGTGGTACATATACATCATGGAATATTATGCAGCCATAAAACAGAATGCAATCATGTCTTTTGCAGGGACATGGATGGAGGTGGATGCCATTAACCTTAGCAAACTAATACAGGAACAGAAAACCAAATACTGCACACTCTCATTTATATGTGGGCACTAAATGAGAACAAATTCACATGTAGAGGAGAACAACACATACTGGGGCCTATTGGAAGCTGGGAGGTGGGACGAGGGAGAGTATCAGGAAAAATAATGGGTGCTAGGCTTAATACTTGGGTGATAAACAGTTTGTACAATAAAGCCCCATGATACAAGTTTACCTATATAACAAACTTGCACATTTACCCCTGAATTGAAAATAACAGTTTTAAAAACTTCATAGTGCTGTATAGATTAAATGAGAAGTAGTGACAGTTGATAAATAATCCTCAGTTTTGTGCTATTCCCAATGATGTTGCAACAGATGTAATTCAAATTATTAATATTTTCTTCATTTTCTTAAATTTACAAAATCAACAAAGCCCTAGTAGAAGATGGCCAGTTCTATGGTGTAAATACTTCAACTATATTTGATTTTAACAAAGCACTAAATAGAGAGTTAAGAAAAGATGCACAGTAGCAGATTTATGCAGTATTTTTATCAGAGATGAAATAGACATAAACAACCTCAAGAGCAAAGTTGACAGTAAAACACTAAAATAAATACAGTAAAACACTAAAATAAATATGAAGTGATGTGTTTTAAGTACATATTACCCTTGTTTTGATACGATACTTTTAAATAATGGCTATTTAAAACAAATAGCTTAAGAATTTTTGAATATTTAAGAGCTATTATAAGCTGGCATCCACTGTCTCTAGCACACATCTGGGTGAGGGACTTAGCTATATGGATTTCCACTCTTTCTTCATGCAAGGAGTCACCTGTGATTATGTTTTCTGGGATTTATTTATTTTTCATTTTTATTTTTCTACTGAACACATGCATGGTTCACTTAGGGGCTGCCCCCTTAGGTCACATAGTCTTAGTATTCATCATCATTCCCATCTCAGAATATTCCAACATCTGCCCAGTAGGCACACAAAGACTCACAGTTCCCAATGCTACTGTATAGTAACATTGCTGCACAGCTCACTATTCTTCTCTGGAATGCCTAATTTGTCACGTTAAATTTAAAGTATCTTTTTAAAGAATATTATTTATTACTATAATTTATTTTTTCTACTATTTTCTTTAGTATTTTAACAAGAAACATCATAGTATCTGTAATACAGAACAAACTTTCTGATTACTAGTTTTAGACGTATTTTAACAAGGCAGAATGTTCCACTGCATTTTCAGTGTTTGAGACAAGATTTCCTCTCTCCTTACGTATAACAAAAGGTAGATTGAATTTCACAACCCAAAATAATTATTTTTATCCTGCTCTCTGTATTACTAAATATGTGTGCTTTTCTAACATTGCCAATCTAAAATTCTTTTCACCCTTGAGGTATTTTTAATCAGTCTTTTTTACAGTAATATATATATATATGTGTGTGTGTGTGTATATATAATTTAATCAGAGACAGTAGAAAAATTGAGATCCACATTTTGTTTATGAGGGATATATGTGTTTACATATATATGAGAACCACGTTTTGCTTATGAGGGAAATATATGTATGTAAGAACTATTATAAACTGGCATCCACTGTCATATATATATATATATAATATGTATGTATGTGTGTGTGTATATATATATCCCTCATATATATGTATATATACTATGTATATATATATCTCTATATCCTTCATATATATGTATATAATATATATACATTAATATCCCTCATATATGTATATAATATGTATATAACATATATATATGATATCCCTCATATATATTATACACATATATGCATATAATATAGATGACAGTAGATGCCAGCTTAAAATAGGTCTTAAATATTCAGAAATTCTCAAGCTATTTGTTATAAATAGCCATATTTAAAATGTCATATCAAAATAAGGGTAGTATATACTCAAATATGGATCTCTTAATTTTTCCACTGTCTCTGAAGAGTTTTTATTTTATAACTTTATTGAGATGTATTTAACATTCATAACATGACATAATTTATGTACTATGAATCCATTCATTTAAAATATACAATTCAGTAGTTTTTAGTCTATTCAGAGAAATGTGAAACCATCAACACAAAAAGAAATCCAAAAGAAATCCCATAGTCTTTAGCAATGACTGCTAGTATCACCCCAAACCTATACCCCCAGCCCTAGGCTACCACTGTTTTATAATACTTTCTATCCATAGATTTGGCTATCCTGGAAATCCGATATATAGAGACTCATGTGATACGTGATCTTTTGTGATTACTTTTTATACGTACTATGTTTTCAAGGTTCATCTATGTTATAGCATAAATTAGTACTTTATTTTTTTATTGCAGAATGATTTCCCTCATATTAATATACCACATTTTATTCTTCCATTCATCAGTCTGTAAATATTTATGTTAGTTCTACTTTGTGACTATTATGAATAATGCTGCTGTAAACATTCATGAATTTTTTTTTTAGAAATGTGTTTTTAATTATCTTCAGTATATTTCTAGAATTAGAATTACTGTGTCATATAGTAACTATGTTGAACATCATGAGTAACTGCCATCCTGTTTATCAGAGTAGCTGCACCATTTTACAATAATTCACATTAGCAGTAGATGAGAGGTTCAGTGTTCAACATGCTCACCAACTTTTCATATTATCCATCTTTTTTTAAAAAAAAATAATTATAACCATCCTAGTATATGTGCAGTGATACCTCATTGAGGTTTTATGTTTCACTAATGATTAATGCTAATGAACACCTTTTCATGTGCTTATTGGCCATTTATCTTCTTTGGAAAAGTATCCATTTAAATAATTTTTCCATTTAAAAAATTGTGTTATTTCTTTATTGTTGAGTTGCAAGAGTTGTTTATATTGTCTTGAATATAGAGCATTATCAGACATATGATTTAAAAATGATTTCTTCCATTCTCTGGATTGTCTACTCACTCTAGTAACAGTGTCTTTGGAAACATAAACTGTTTAATTTTGATGAAGCCCAGTGGTGTTACATCATAAGACATTTTGGCCTAATCTTAGGTTACAAATATTTATGCCTATTTTTCCTCTAAGATTTTTACAAGTTATAGTTTTTTATTTAAATATTTGATTATTATCTGATAATCTTTGTGTGTGTTATAATTAGAGGTTCAACTTCATTCTTTTGCATGTGTGTATTGTTGCAACACTATTGGTTGAAAACAATTTTCAAAAATCGACTGACCATATACATAAGATTTATTTCTAGACTCTCAATTATATTTCATTAATCTATGTGTCTGTCTTTATGCCAGTACTACACAATTATGATTACTGTGGCTTTGTAATAAGTTGTGAAATAAACAAGTTTGGGTCCTTTAACTTGGTTCTTTTCAGAATCGTTTTGGTTATTTTGGTTCTCATGAACTTTTATATGAATTTGGGGATTGATTCCAACAAAACAAGACAGTGGTTTGATAAAATTAATGAATCTATAGATCGATTTGGGGAGACTGCCATGTGAACAATATTAAATCTTTCAATCCATGAGCATGGGAAGTCTTTTTATTTAAGTAGGTTTTTAAAATCAACAATATTTCTGTCTCAATTTTGTTATTTACCCAGTAGTCATTCAGGAGCAGGTTGTTCAGTTTCCTGGTAGTTGTGCAGTTTTGAGTGAATTTCTTAATCCTGAGTTCTAATTTGATTGCACTGTAGTATGGGAAACTGATTGTTATGATTTCCATTGTTACACATTTGTTAAGAAGTGTTTTACTTCTAATTATGTCGTCAATTTTAGAATAAGTGCAATGTGGTTTGTAGTCTATTCACAGACTAAAACAGAAGAATGTGTATTCTGTTGAGTTGGGGTGGAGAGTTCTATAGAGTCTATTAGGTCTGCTTGGTCCAGAGCCGAGTCCTAGTCCTGGATATTCTTGTCAATATTAGAATGATCAATGAGACAGAAAATTGACAGTGGTATGTTACAGTCTGCCACTATTATGGTGTGGGAGTCTAGGTCTCTTTGCACTTCTCTAAGAACTTGCTTTATGAATCTGGGTGCTCCTGTGTTGGGTGCATATATATTTAGCATAGTTAGCTCTTCTTATTGCATTGATCCCTTTAGTATTATGTAATGCCCTTCTTTGTCTGTTTTGATCTTTGTTGGTTTAAAGTCTTTTATCAGAGACTAGGATTGCAACCTTTTTTTTTTTTTTCTTTCCATTTGCTTGGTAAATCTTCTTCAAATCCTTTATTTTGAGCCTATGTGTATCTTCGCACATAGATAGGTCTCCTGAATATAGCACACTGATGGGTCTTGGCTCTATCCAATTTACCAGTCTGTGTCTTTTGATTGGGGCATTTATCCCATTTACATTTAAGGTGAATATTGTTATGTGTGAATTTGATTCTGTCATGCTAGCTGTTTATTTTGCCCATTAGTTGATGTCATTTCTTCACAGTGTCGATGGTCTTTACAATTTCATGTCTTTGCCATTGTAAATAGTGCTGCAGTAAGCACATATGTTTATGTATCTTTACCATTGAATGACTTATAATTCTTTGGGTACATACCCAGCAATGGTTTGCTGGGTCAAATGGTATTTCTGGTTCTAGATCCTTGAGGTTAGCCACCAATGGTGGCCCATCAGACTAATAGTGGATTTTTCTGCAGAAACCCTACAAGCCAGAAGAGAGTGGGAGCCAATATTCAGCATTCTTAAAGAAAAGAATTTTTAACCCAGAATTTCATATCTAGCCAAACTAAGCTTCATAAGTGAAGGAGAAAAAAAAATCTTTTACAGACAAGCAAATGCTGAGAGATTTTGTCAACACCAGGCCTGCCTTACAAGAGCTCCTAAAGGAAGTACTAATTATAGAAAGGAAAAACCAGTACCAGCCATGGCAAAGACAGGTTACACTGTCTTCCAAAATGGTTGAACTAATTTACACTCCCACCAACAGTGTAAAACTGTTTCTATTTCTCCTCAGCCTCAACAACATCTGTTGTTTCCTGACTTTTTAATGATTGCCATCCTAACTGGTGTGAGATGGTATCTCAATGTGGTGGTTTTTTTTTTTTAATTGCATTTTAGGTTTTGGGGTACATGTGAAGAACATGTAAGATTGTTGCATAGGTACACACATGGCAGTGTGGTTTGCTGCATTCCTTCCCCTCACCTGTATCTGTCATTTCTCCCCATGCTATCTCTTCCCACCTCCCCACCCCCCATCCCTCCCCAATCTCCCCCCAATGGACCCCAGGGTGTAGTGCTCCCCTCCCTGTGTCCATGTGTTCTCATTGTTCAACACCCGCCTATGAGTGAGAACATGTGGTGTTTGATTTTCTGCTCTTGTGTCAATATGCTGAGAATGATGGTTTCCAGGTTCATCCATGTCCCTACAAAGGATGTGAACTCATCGTTTTTGATGGCTGCGTAATATTCCATGGTATATATGTACCACATTTTCCCTGTCCAGTCTATCATCGATGGGCATTTGGGTTGGTTCCAGGTCTTTGCTATTGTAAACAGTGCTGCCGTGAACATTTGTGTGCATCCAACCTAGCAAGGCAGGCCAATATTCAAATCCAGGAAATACAGAGAACACCACAAAGATATTCCTCAAGAAGAGCAATCCCAAGGCACATAATCGTCAGATTCACCAGGGTTGAAATGAAAGAGAAAATGCTAAGGGCAGCCAGAGAGAAAGGTCAGGTTACCCACAGAGGGAAGCCCATTAGACTCACAGCAGATCTCTCAGCAGAAACCCTACAAGTGAGAAGAGATTGGGGGCCAATATTCAACATCCTTAAAGAAAAGAACTTTCAACCCAGAATCTCCTATCCAGCCAGACTAAGCTTCATAACTGAAGGAAAAATAAAATCCTCTGCGAACAAGCAAGTACTCAGATTTCATCACCACCAAACCTGCTCTACAAGAACTCCTGAAAGAGGCTCTACACATATAAAGGAACAACCAGTACCAGCCACTCCAAAAACCCATACCAAATGGTAAAAGAGTATCAACACAATCAAGAATCTGCATCAACCAACCAACAAAACAGCCAGCTAGCATCAAAATGACAGTATCAAATTCACACATAACAATACTATCCCTAAATGTAAATGGACTAAATGCCTCAATCAAAAGACACAGACTGGCAAATTGGATAAAAAGCCAAAACCCATCAGTGTGCTGTATCCAGGAAACCTATCTTACATGCAAGGATACACAAAGGCTCAAAATAAAGGGATGGAGGAAGATCTACCAAGCAAATGGAGAGCAAAAAAAAAAAAAAAAAACAGGAGTTGCAATTCTCATCTCTGATAAAATAGACTTTAAAGCAACAAAGATCAAAAGAGACAAAGAAGGACATTACATAATGGTAAAAGGATCACTGCAACTAGAAGAGCTAACGATCCTAAATATATACGCACCGAATACAGGAGCACCCAGATACATAAGGATTGTTTTTATATTTTGGCCAATGTAAAGAGTGCTGCAATAACCACGGGAGTGCAGATATCATTAACATATTGATTTCATTTTATGTACCCAGTAGTGAGATTGCTGAATCATACAGAAGTTCTATTTTTAATTTTTTGAGGTACGGGTACACTATTTTTTAATAATGTATGTAGTAATTTATATTCCATCCAACAGTATGTAAGCATTTCCTTTTTTTCACATCTTGCCAATACTAACCTTTTGTCTTTTTGATAATACCATTATGGCAGATGTAAGGTGATACCCCATTATGGTTTTAATTTGCATTTACCTGATGATTAGTGATGAACATTTTTAATGTAACTGTTGGCCATTTGTTGTCTATTCAAGTCCTTGGTTGATTTTTAATTATGTTATTTTTCTTTCTGTTGAGCTCTTTGTATGCTGTAGATGTTAACCCCCTTGTCTCTTCACTCTGTTGATTTTTTCCTTGGTTGTGCAGAAGGTTTCTAGCTGATGTAATCCCATTTGTCTGTGTTTGTTTTTGTTGCTTATGAGGTGGTGTAAGTATCTTAAAAATTATCGTCCAAATGAATGTCAAGAAGTTTATTCCAGTAGTTTTAGTTTTTTGCTGCATCTTTAATTCCTTTTGATTTTTTTTATATGTTCTGAGAGAGGGTACAATTTTATTTTTCAGCACATGGATATCCATTAATCCCAACCCAGTTCACTGAAGACACTGTTCTATCTCCATTGTGTGTTCCTGGCATCATCACATGACTGTAAATATTTACAGTCCCTATTGTAGTGGTGTATGTGTCTGTTCCCTATTGTACTGGTGTATGTGTCTGTTTCTATACAATCACCATGATGTTTTGATTACTATAGCTTTGTAGTATACTTGAAATCAAATAATGTGTGCAATGCCTCTGGTTTGTTCTTTTGCTGAAAATTGCTGTGAGTTCAAGGAAAAGTCTGGTGCTCAGTCCTCTCTCCTTGGGAAATGCAGGGTACCTGGTTTCAAGTTGTACTGCTGGTCAAGGAGGGGGTAACAGGGACAATGTAAAAACTCCTCTTTTGCCCATGTTTAATGCAATTTTTTTCTTAGTTCTGTTCTACATCTAGATGCTTTAATCTCTCGTCTGGTTTGTTTAGCTCTTAAGAAAGTGTATTTTGCATGTAGCCAATAATTTAAGTTGCTGTTTCTACAGGGGGATTCAAGGTATAACATCTTACTCTGCCATCTTGTAATAGCTAGACCCAGTTCCAAAGGTTACTATCTGTTGTTTTATACAATTGTTTCTTAAAATCAAGCAGAAAAAAAATTACTACAAAATACCATCTTTCATATTTACCTATGTAGTTATTTCCAGCATTGCTTTGTATTCGTGGTAATTGTTTTACCTTCCTTCAGCCTGATAAAACTTCTCTCTCGTAATTCTTGTGGGTTTTTTCTTTTATATTTGAAGTATTTATTTTTCCTCCTTTTGAAGAATATTCTATTAAATTTCTATGATACTCTTTTGAGCCTTTTTCTGATAGCACTGTAAATATGTCATCTCACTGGGTTCTGGGTTCCATAGTTTTTCTCAAAGTTGGCTATTAATCTATTAAAGCCATTTTATGTGATGACTCACTTCTCTCTTCCTGATTTCAAGAGTCTATTTCTGTTTCGTTTTTCAGAGTTTGACTATGATTTGTCTAAGTGTGCATCTCTTGGAGTTTATCCAAGTTAGAGTTGTCTGAACTTTGATGTGTTAGTTTTTTCAGACTTTGGAAGTCTGTGGTCATTTTTTCTTCAAATATTTGTAGGCTGTTTATTCTGCTTTAACTCTAGAATTTCTATTCTGTTTTTAAATAGTCTTTACTGATGTGTTCTCTTTTGTTAGACATTATTTCAGTTATTCTTGAATAACTATGGAAAGAAGTGATTCAAGAATGGTTCATTTAGTTCTTTGCTTATATTTGTATTAGCCAATTTTGTTTCTACTGAATGCTTTTTATTCTTGTGTAAGTGCCATAATTTCCTGGTTCTCTCACGTGTGTTTCTTCCTCTCTCCTAATCAGCTACCTCAAGGTTTGTTTAATTTTCCTGTGCTATTCTCTTTCATATTTAGCCATAAGAGTCTCTCAGTAGCTTAGCGATAAACTAGTGATTGGTCAGAGATCTCTTTAAATGGTCCTGAACATGCAAGGGGCCTTCTGTGTTACCAGAAACATACACCCCAATTCACAATTCATTTACTAGTTTAACCTCGTTTTTTTTTTTTTTTTTTTTTTTGCCTTTGGTGGTCCTAAACTTAGGTAGCTGCATTTGTAAACATTTGCCACTAATTGTTTTCTAACTATGCCCTGGGGTTAGATAAAGCCTATCATAGAAAATGGGCCTTTCCAGAGTAACTGTCAGACAGGTCAAATGGTGACAGTCCTCAAGGAGATTATGCCCTAAGGTGTAAAACCCATAAAGGTAAGTAGTTAGAGGTAGATTGGGCTCTGGAGTCTGCAGCATCAGTCATCCCCAGGAGAAAAAAACTTTAATTAGGAAGGGCCTTGGTGTATTTTCCAAATGCTATTCTGATCCCTCTAGTGAATGTTACAAGGTTGGTGTTCATTGCTAGCAGGGTGGTTTGCCTGTCGGTTGTTGATGTTACTGTAGAGCTGGGGAGAGGGCATGGGAAGAGGGCAAGTTAAATAGCCACAAAGCTCACTCTTCTTACCAAGATTCAGCCATTTTCTTGACGAAAATGCAAATCTTGGGGTAGCATCCCCAGCTCTAAAGTTGATTTTTGACAATTTATTCATGAAGAAAATAATTCTCAGAGGTCTTTTTTCCAAAAGCGATTTTCCTGCAGAGTATTCATAAGTATGCAAATAAAGTAGAAAAAAAATTTATATATGGGATTTTGATCATGATATAACTTACTATAGGCATTCACACCTGAATCATAGTTACATGAATATTCTCAGTAATATGGATTCTACTTAAATACAATGAAATGTCAAGATTTTTTAACACTCTGCATCCTTACCATAGCTACCCAAAATAAACCAAGCATGAAAAGGTTTTTCATTTAGCATCACCTGAAATCCTCATTGTGCACTTTGCCTAAAAGAACTGCACAAATTTATCTAAATCTGACGTCTAGCATCTCAATATTATTGTCCTACCCCAACTCCCCCAAACCAATAAATTATTATCTACTATTTTGTGAGCAGTTACTTTGTGCCAACACAATTTTAAAATCTCATATATAATTTTCCCAGCAACCCTGGGATAATTACTTTCATTATCTAGATGATACCAGTACATTCAACAACTTGGCAGAAATTTCAGAGCTTCTGAAGGTTAAAGTCATGACTTAAACCCTTAAATGTAAGTAGCTACAGGTAGATTGTGGCAACAGCCATGCACAATAAAAATATATCCAGGAGAAAAAACCTTTTTTTCACTCTGTCACTTGGGCTGGAGTGCAGTAGCAGGATCTCTACCTCCTGGGTTCAAGCAATTCTCCTGCCCCAGCCTCCCAACTAGCTGGGATTACAGGCACCTGCCACCACATGTGGCTAATTTTTGTATTTTTAGTAGAGACAGGGTTTCACTATGTTGGCCAGGCTCGTCTCGAACTCCTGACCTCAGGAAATCCACCTGCCTTGGCTTCCAAGCTTTAGGAACAAAAGATATTGGTGTAGTTTAAAATTAAGTAGCCAATCAATTACTTTCTCAGCCACATAATATAATTAATTATAGTTATGGCCTTAATAGGAATAGCCTTGACATATGCCAGCAGAATGTGTGTTAAATTCTGACGTGATTATATTATACAGAGAACCCACAATAAATGTCAAAGAAAACCCAGGTTTATCCACAAATATTTAAGGTCAACACTTTCTTCAGTGTTCTGTGTCCCTGTGCCGTCAAACCATTATAGCTCTATCTGAAAAGGAGTAGTATACTGTTCACACACTGCTGGGTTGAAGTTTCCCACATGCCGTGTTCCAAGGGAATACAACCTGTCTGAATGTGAAGTCTTTAGGACACGTTCTCTATGCAGTCCTTTCTAAATTTTGCATAGATGAATCACGTTTGTTTGTCTAAGACAACCTCTCTCCAAAGTCTGACTCATAAACGTACTACATGTTTTTCTAAAACACACTGCAATGTGATTCACACACCCAAGGGCAAGATTGGATATTAAATCAATGTCAAGCCCTGTGATTTTTCATCAGGTTTGGTTCTGTGATAGGACTATTTAGCTTGAAAATATTTTTGTACTTTGAAATGTAACTTTAAAACTAACACCTAATGGAGGTCAAGGATGGAAGAACTTCATATTGCAATTGTAAGTATATATAAACATATTATGTGTCTCTGCATACAGAGTGAGGAAAATATTAAGACAATTTGCATTAATCATAGGTGTCTGCTATTAGTTTTCTATTATAGGCCCTCTACTGTTGCAGCACACATATGTAACATTTTAAATAAAGGAATGACCTAAATATAAGCTCCATGAATGTATGATTCTGCTTGTTCTTTTAGGTTTAGCAAATAGCATAATGCCTGGAATGTAATATACCTGCATTCAATATTATAAATAAAATAACATGATTTAACATTTAGCTTTATAATAGCCATGAAGCAAGTATTCCTAGTTTATAGATGAGTTAATGGAGTCTCTTGCTATAAAGAAAGTTACTGTTAACTGTTCATACTGCTAGTAGATGCAGATCTATCACACAATGAGCTCTCCTCTATTAAATGAAATAATAAGCACCCAATCTATTTTGCAGGAAGCTTACTTAATAAGATAGTGAATCTGATCTTTCAGTCCATGGTTAATGTTTCATCTTAATCATATTTTATAACTCATAGATCCTTTCTGAAACATACCACTGACTCTCTGGTTTAATCAGATGATATCCTTTTTGAAGTCCTGGGTAGTACCTAGCCCAGATTAGGTGATCTATCAGTGTAATAATTTGAAAACAGTTTCACATTGCTAACACTCTGTTATTCGTGGAATATACTTAGCTTTTATGTCAGAATCCCACCTGTGTCCCAAGGTCCAATTCAGACTATGTTTCTCTGTATAATAACCTTTAGTATTACATTGTAATCACAATTTTAGTCCATTATTTAATATGTGCTTTAACTCTTTGTGCGTCACAGTCTTACCTCCTGGGGTGATTCTATTTTTCAACTAGGTCACAATACCTAGATATTTGGAGTAACAATATGCTAGATGTTTCCATGAAGTTACTTGATTTCTTTCTTTTTTTTTTTTTTTTTTTTGAGACAGAGTCTCCCTTTGTCACCATCTCGGCTCACTGCAACCTCCGCCTTCCAAGTTCAAGCGATTCTCCTGCCTCAGCCTCCTGAGTACCTGGGACTATAGGCACGTGCCACCATGCCCAGCTAATTTTTTGCATTTTTAGTAGAGATAGGGTTTTACTGTGTTAGCCAGGATGGTTTTGAGCTCCTCACCTTGTGATCCACTCTCCTTGGCCTCCCAAAGTGCTGGGATGACAGGCGTGAGACACCTCGCCTGGCCCCATGAAGGTATTTTTATGTGAGATTAACATTGAAATCAGCAGACTGAGTAAAGCAGATTTTCCTCCATAATGTGAATGGGCCTCATCTAATCACTTAAAGGTATTAATGGTTAAAAGACTGAGTTCACCAGAAGGAAATGAAATTCTGCCATCAGACTGCTTTTGCAACTTTTTCCTGGGTCTCCAGCCTACGTTGCAGATGTTATGCTAGTGAGCCTCTACAATTACATGAGCCAATTCCTGAAATAAATCTGGGTATATGAATATATACATATATACACACCATATCCTATTTCTCTGAAGAAGTCTGACTACAATTCTTTAGACTTTCATGCTTTTTAGAGAAAACTCTTTGAGTGTTACATTTTTGTGTATTCTTCAGGACCCTTCCTTCCTCCTTCAAATATTTGCAAAGCATATACTGTGGACTCTCAAATAGAGGGCATCCATGTGGAACTGTGCATGTAACAGTCAATCAGTACATATAGTTTCTGAGTGAATGTTAATTTTAAATTCACTCCACTAAATATCTAATGTACCTAACAACCACTTTGGTTACTAAATTGCCATTTATGACCCTGGAACCTGTATTTCTAAGGTGTCTGACTTAAGACTAAGGAGTAACTTAACACAGAGGAAAGAGTCTTGTGTTCATTCCTATTAATTAAAGTGATACTATTATGCCATTATTAAGTAGACATAACTGTTTTAAAATAATCTCAATTTAAGTTGCATAAATTGTGAAAGACCCTCTATTACATTAAGTGCTATTGGTGTTCTTAAGAAGTTTGTTAATCATGAAATGGAGTCGTATGGTGGCAGTACACTGGAATATAATAAAAATGCATATATAAATTCAGCTTCTATATTTCTTTCAAAGGAACCATATTTTAATTATAAATTCAAACAAAAATTCAGAAGCCCTGATGAATTAGAAACAAATTGCACTTTCATTGAGTCAACAGGCAGACTAAATCTTTCCTCCGAGTCTAAAGAAATTGCTAGATACAAAAAACAAGAAAGACTGTCAAATAAAATGTGAATAGCAAATACCAGCTACTGTTGTTAATAGTCACTCCTTAATGCTCTCACCTGACAATTAGCTGTCTCAAACATCTTAGTTTGAAAGCAAGAAATCTTTCTGCTACTGGGTATCACTGCTCTGTTTGGCTGTATTCTCTATTTCATAATATAATGTAAAAAGAATTTACCTTATCAGAAATAACACATCCTTTCAACATTAGAGAAAAGGTTACTTTTTTCAAACAGACATTCTTACTGTGTATAAATACATCCAGTGGAATTTTATTAACCATGATATGCTCTTAATGGGCATAACAATGGCTGTGCCCAGTGGCATGCTGGTAAATGTTTGACAGCTGGGTCTCAAAACAAGTCCTAATTTGTAGTGCCTCGATTTCCTTGGTGAAGTACTCTGATTGTTGCCAATTTTAAGCTACCAGTGTGAGGTCACTGAATTTGGAGTTGGAAAGAGCCTGGGCACAGTCAGCTATCAAGAGTCAGTAAAGACTGGCACCAGCATGAACTGGCATCAGCATACAACTGCTTGTGCCAGTGGCCCTCGGTGCTCCTTAGTCCTAAATTATGTGAATAGTAAGACTGCACCAAGCCAATTTGCTCAATTATTCACAAGCATGCCATTTTGACAGTCCAATATACTTCTTTCACTGAGGCTAGAATTTGCAAATTGTACAGTTGGACACATGCTAATATTCTCAATTCTTATCAGTCTTTTTAGTGATTTAAGCATCTACATTTAATAATAGCAACAACATGCCAGCATAATTGCATAGTATTTTATACATTTGAAAGCCACAGATGTAGATAATCTCACTTAAATTTCATAATCTCCAATGAGTATTATTCCCATATTGTAGATAGGAAGAATCAGACTTAAAAAGTTCAAAAGACTTGGACCTAAGGACAGGCTATGGAAGCAACAGAGCTGAATGGCAGAAATAGAAGTAGCCAGGAACACTGTGAATGAGCACATTAAGTTTCCATAGACAGATTTAAAATAACACCCGACAAGCAAAATGTTGTACATTCCTTGCTAAATACAACAAGATATGACACTGGCAATTTCTGCAAAATTTATTTTCAACAAGCATTTTCACCCATATCATTTTAGGTATTTAGAGAAAAAGGAACTGCCAAATGCCAGGAATTATATTTGTTTCCTTATATAAAAAAGTATATTTAATTTCGACAACACTCTAAATTTCACATTATTTTCTGCATTTGCTATACAGGGAGACAAAAGTCAAAGAGGATGAGTAATCTGCTCAAAGAGACATGCTGAGAACTAACTAAAATAGAAACCACATCTAAATATGTTTAGCTCTACGTTCCACAAATCTTTTTTCATCTTATTTTACTGGTTCTTTCTCTCAGAGATACGACAATTTATAAGTCAGCAAGTAAGAGGTCTTTTTCCATCTTTGGGTAAAAATCACCTTTGGCCCAATACCTGCAGTCAGTATAGGGGAGGAGATTCCAATAAATCTACATGAATAAACTGACTTCCTCTATTTTACATTAAGTCCAAATTTCACAATTCTTTAGACAGAACTTTTCGGTCAGTTTTTTTCTGCACTTAAAACATTAAGCAAATTGGCCAAGCATCACCAAAGAAACTTAAATGCTATATTGTTAACTTACTTTGATAAATAAGAATATATTTTGTCCACTTTGCATTCATATTAAATATCATAGTATTTACAAAGCAGAACACCGTAGACTGTACAACTTTCGGAACATTTTAAGAAATTCAGCGCTCAAGACACAAACTAGAAAACACTGTACCAAACAGGTATCAAAAATAGGACAAAAAGCGTACCCACAGGGTAGACACCACAAAATGCAAGTCCATGGGCTAATTCAGGTACTGAGCAAGCCAAAGGATGGAGCACCAGATACAATGTCAAAAGTGCGAAGGATATGAACCTTGTCCTATCATAAGTCAGGTCGAAAAGGAGAAGCTCACATACAAATATCAGGTATCTCAGAATAATTAAGGCTTATAAGATTCATCTTACCTGTGTTGTAATGTTCACAAGGATTTCTGGAATTATTTGACCTGCAATAGATGAAAATATGTGTGTTTCTTTTGCAAAACCATCAAAATGAGTAAAAAATAATCATACAATCTCTCAGTTACAGTTTGCTGGGAATAATGTTCGGGTGATAAGATTTTGTATTCCGAAATATTGTCAGCATTAAGAATAATCATCCAAGCTTATTAAATATTTATTCTTATTTTACACATGACTTAGGTCATGTAGACTTAGGGATTATGATACAAAGTGTTATTTTTGAAAGACTTGTTTCAGAAAAGGGAGTTTTTTCAGAACTTGGCATCAAGATTCCTTGAAAAAGTCACTGGATTCTGCAAATGCCCTTTTGATTAATGAATTGCAAGGCACTCTTTCTTATAAATATCTCAGTATTGAGTTTTATATGTCAAATTTGGTATTGCTACTCAAGTTTTATTTGTCAAATTTGGTATTCCTACTCAAATTTGGTAGCGGGAAGGCTTTCTTCATATATTTACTGCTTACCATTTTTACAGTTAAAAAAATGGTCAGAAGAAAACAGAAAACTCAAGTAAAAGGAAGTATCAAAATATTCAATGATCTGCAACACAGAACTTAAACATTCATATCTGTTTGAAACTTTGTATCTCTCAACCTATGTAAACATGTATGAGATAATTTTAAACCAGAACATAATGTCTAAAATCTGCTTTTTCCGTTAGCAACATATTGTCATACATTTCTTAATTATAACAATCAATTACTGCGTATTAACTCATTTTGTAGACACAGAGTAATGTATTTAAACCAGCTTCTGTTTTTTGGATATTTCCGTCATTTTTAACATTTTGTGAGCATGAATATATGTCAGTTACCCTCTGTACATCTTTGTGTACTTGTACAATTTTTTTTGTATATTTTAGAATTCATAAAATAGACATTAAAAACATTTTTGATACATCTTCTCAAATTGTCTCCTCTAAAGTTTTTACCAGCGAAGTCTTAGGCAATCAGGTAGAACAAAGAGAAATACTAAATATGGGCTGGGTTTCTTTAACATGTGTTCTGTTAATGTGTTTTTCACAAAGGTGCCCTTGGCCCTTCCTGACGGCCTTATGCAAAAATCAAGTACCCTCCAAGTAACTGACACAACAAAACTGAAAGAAGCAAAACTCCTGGAAAGATTATAGAGCTCCTCCTCCAATGCCCATTAAATACAGAGAGTGAATGTGCCATGTATGACTGATGAAACCACCCTTAATGAATCCCTGGGGTCCTCAGTTCAAGCCTCTGCATTCTCCTTACTTTATCCTCCTCTTCCTTCCTCAAGGAGCTGCCAATTTATTTTGAATCCTAAACACAGTACATGTTTTTCCATCCATTCCTCCCACAAACTGGACTTAGCTACACCTTAATTTGAAAGGAAAGAAAAGCCTCCTTAACTATATCCACCCTTTCCCTTAGCTTATTCTCGTTTCTGCTTTTCAGTTTTGTTTTTGAGAAAACTCAGGGTGAATAAATACACACCTGGATTCTGGGTGCAGAAACCCTGCATTCATGTAAAATCTCTCCCTGTGTTTGACTGTGTGCTCCCAGGCAAGCTTTTGTTTTTTCCCTCTGTAATTAAAAATGTCTTCCTAGACATGATTTTATAAGATTTAAGATATATAAATTAAAATACTTTTTAACTGCTCTGCCAGTCACTTTTCCCAGTTCTCTGCCCTCCTTAGCCCTTCAATAAATCCTTGGAGACAAAAATAAAGTAATTGATTCTTTCTGATCCACAGATACTAAAGTATGAAGAATGAGCTATGTTTAGAATTGTCTGCTGTCTTGGTATAATGTGTCAAACATCACCCGTTGTTTTTTAAGCCATTATAAATAGCTATTTTTGATTGATTGAAACACCTTTGTTATTTTCTTTTGAGAATTTATAAACTATGGATAATATGTGCTGTTATTTGAAAGTTGTTTGCCATTCATGCAATCAATACATTCTTAATATAATTCCAATGTTTATTTTTCTGGATAGCATATAGTTTCAGAACTCCAAACCACCTACAGCTGTATATTTTTATTCTTTTTATTGGGAGGTGTAATCTGTTTTGCCCACCCAGGAAGAAAGGGTATCAACAATAACAGGGAGAAAAAAAAGAGTTAGCATTAAATGATAGTCTTCCAGACAACCATATGACATGTGAACAAAATTTAAAGACGGATATCTGTTACCCTTTCATGCCAGTCACTCTTCTGTCAGCTTAGCATTTTGAATCTAAAGCATTTCAATAATAGTGATTGAACTTAATATAAAAAGGAATATATTTTGAGACTTTTTCTCTAATGCTTAGAACTTAGAAAAGGTATTTAGCTGAAAATATTTGTGTTTCATTTTTATGCTATTAAAAAATCAGAACTTAGTGAAAAGTATGTTGATGAGTCATTTTATTAACAGTATGAGATTTAAAATGGGTTATATGCTTTTTCGTTTTTCTTACTGTGCCTGATATGTTTAATATACTTGATGTCAAGGTATTCTTAAAGTATTTCAAATAAAAATTATCTAGACTCCTTAGGTTAACGCCTCCTTATTTTGTCTACACATTATGATGGAAGTAAAATGATCCAGAACTCATGGTTTACCAAAGCACAGTTAATGACTACCTGCCAATTTACTCCATTAAGTTTCAGAATAAATCCTCTTTTTGACTTGAATAGTTTTCTTATGGCAACAACAACAAAAAAGTAAATGGAAACACTGAGAGAATGTGCCTTTATATAGATCAATTTGAAAAACAACCCCTCATATCTGCCCTTTGTTAACAAGCATGTGGAAAAAATAAATACAGAAAGTATTAGAAACAAGTTTTTCATTTCTAAACATATACAAAAGCAATGAGATCATGACTGCAGTGCTGAAAACAAAAGTATTGAAATAGATATCTGACTTCATTGGGGTAACAGATGCTTGACTAATTCAAGATATCAACAAGGATGTGAAAACAGTAGGCTATAAAGTCACCCCATGATGCGGCAAAGCTTGGAATTTGTAAAAGATGCAGTTCACTGAATTGCTAGCTTAATTGTGTGAACTGCTGTTGCTATTAAAACTTGATTTTTAAAACTTTATTTGATTTCTCTATTGCATCACCTCCCACAGCTTAAAGTGTACTAATTATAGTTATAATTTAATAACACTAGGCACTGTAAGTTTAACAATTCTAATACATGAAAATGAAAGTATCTGTAAATTATAGAAAAATTATGACATTCTCTCTAAACTACTCTTTTTTTGAGGGTGAGGAGGGGAAGTTCTTGTTTCTTTTTTCTAGATTCATTCTTATTGCTTTCATGTTTCAGGCAATGCCAAGGCTGGTTTCATAAATATGTTAATCTAGGTAATTGTCTCAGACTAATCTGATCTCAATTAAGTTACTTAGCAGGAATGTACCACATGGAGTGGCCTGTCAGTAGGCTTAAAACCATAGATTATCAGCAAAAATAACTTTCTGTAATAGAGGTCAAAGGGACTGGATTGAGAACTGCAGGAAAGGAAAATCTGCAATATCCAATATTATTCATTCAGAAATTATTCACTATTTGTTTATGGACTAGCAGAGAGATAAACTAAGTATCTGAGTACTAGCACAAAAATTAATTCGGAAAAGTCAAAAATTAATCCTCCCCAGGAAAATGGCATTTATGTACAAATCTTTTCTTGATGCCAATGATCTCTCTCTCTGCCTCTGTCTCTTCCTTTCCCCTCTCAGTTTTCTATCACACTAGGTTAACTGTGTTAGCTAGTAGCTTTCAGATCCACTGGGTGGCTAGGTGTGCCCTTCGTGTTAGCAGGTAACACAAGCCAGATACGTTCCTATGCTTCTATCTGGCTACAGTCAAACCAAATGCAGGGGATTTTTAAAATATGGAGTTCTGACCTTTATAACAACAACAAAACTACAACAATAACAAAAAAGCAAGTGAAAAAATATATAAGATAAATAAAAATATCCTGGACAAATTTAGATGATGATTTTAGTTGTTGATTTGAGAAAGATACATGGAAATGGCCAACCAGTTTTCTTGGTCTTTCACATTTCTGGTTTATTGGCCTGTTCTCTATTTTGGAATCTCTGTTTTTAGCATGATTTTGTTTTGATTTGTTTTGTTTTGTTAATCTTTTGGATTCTTCTTGTCTGCTTTCTTTTTGACAACGCTGCTGAGTGCAACCTGGAAGGACCCGAGCTTTCCATTATGGGATATGTCCTATGTTGGCAAACCAAGGGTGTAAGAATGAGATGAGTAGAAGAGAGAGATGGGGAACGCTGATTTTACTTGGTTATGCTAAAGGAGTTTGACTATTTCAAACTCAGTTTTTCAAGACATGAAATTTGGAGCTACAGCACAAACAATAGTAGAGTATTTGCTACATATGGTGGATGTGTTCTCTGAACCTACTGTATTCAGAATTCTGTGGTAGATGCAGGAAGTTTTGATCCTGACTTGGTAATCATCAAATGTGTGATATCTCTCCTCTCCCCCAACCCCACACACTCCACAGAGAATTTTAAGTATTTGATAAGAGACAACTATTTAGATCACAAATAGGGTTAATAGGGTTTTGTCTGCAGATTTTATTAGTAATTTGGACAGTTCAAACTATTCCAGCTATTTCTTATTCTAGGTAACAAGTTAATGAGTGGACAATTTGCCACACTATTTTTTGACTGTCTTCCCAGATTGCCAGCAATGTTCATGGCTCCTCTTTCAATCGAGGCTGCAATGTGAGGAAAACAACCATCCGCAAAAGAGCCACCAGCCAACTCATAACACACACACACACACACACACACACACACACACACACACACACAATGAACAGGAAATAACCTCTTCTCTTTTAAGCAACTCAAATTTTGGCTTTGTTACCATTAGCATAACCTAGCCTATCCAGACCGTTACATGAAAAAAGTATGAAGAAATTAGGTTTTCGCCTTAAATAGAAATGCCAACAGCTGAAAATAATGGACTTAGATTTGTTTGCCACATTTGTGTATTAGTAGAAATAGCATGTTTTGATGTGTATTAGTAAAGTTTGATAACTACTGTACACGTTAGGTTCGTATAGTATGTCTATACTTGTTAAACATTATTGTATAAACTGGGGAATAGATGGTATTTTTCATGCAACAGATAAAAATGTTTTAAAACATTCCCAAGTCACACAAGAAATATGATGAGCAAAAACATCAGGTTCTTACACAAAGGGAGACAATAACAAAGCGCATGAGTGAAACCAAAATGACCTAAAAACAACGTACTGTGTGATACATCAAAGCACTGAATTTTAAGTGCCTCGTGAAAACCCCTTCTTCAGATTTCTCTCAAAATAAGTTCCCTTGAGTCCTATGTGTGAACATACATTTAACAAATTCCCCGTCCCCCTTGGAAATGCAAATGCTGCTACTCATCTCCGCCTACTTGGAGCAACATTTTCTTTGGCAACAACTATTGGGAACATTTCATTAGTCCTATATTGCAAAAGTTGTGCAATAGAATTTGAAAGCATGAGTAAGATATGTTAACCTGACTGATGCTTGACATTTTTTTCCTTTCAAATCCTATTCCTGTACGTGATGGGAAAACCTGTTTGACACAGACATTAACGTTGATGATATCTGCAATGTGCAGAAAGACGACGGGGTTCGGGAGAGCCTGCCACAAAATATAGTGGCATTTGAAGAAACAGCAGAAGCAAGTCCTCAAATGGAGAACATATTCCCTGCACTTCTCCCCGAAAGCAGGCCCTAAAACCTAAGTAACCTTCCCCTAAAAATAGGTCATAGGCCCTGCCCTATACCTAGGAAAAAGGAGTGAAACACAGAGATAGCAAGAAGAATCTGAAGAATATGGACAGGCCTTGCTAAGTCTCCCTTCCCACCTGAGATTTTTAGATCATATCCCCTTTTGTCTAATCATGTTTCTCCCACAACTGTCCACTTCTTCATCTGACTTAGCATAAAATGTACACCACTTTCCCTGTTTATTTGAATCTACTTTTGGAGGCTCCCATGTCACATATATTAAATACATTTGTAGGCTTTTCTCTGGTTAACTTGTGTTTTGTTATAGCAATCACAGCCATAGAATAGCAATGGGTAAAGAAAGATATTACTTTTTCTGTTCTATGAAGAAACAGACTGTGACTTGGAATATGAAGTGGTTTGAATCATTCCCCACAAACTTTCAAGTAAAAAAATAAAACATGCTTCACCAAACTATGAATATTTTTTCTTTTTTTTAACTTTTAAGTTTAGGGTACAGGTGCAAGTTTGTTCCACAGATAGCCTATGTCATGGGGTTTGTTGTATACATTATTTCATCACCCAGGTAAAAAACTTAGTACCCATTAGTTATTTTTTTTCTAATTTCTCCCTCCTCCCACCTTCCAGCCTTCTGTAAGCCCCAGTGTGTGTTGTTCCCCTCTATATGTCCGTGTGTTCTCATCATTTAGTTTCCATTTATAAATGAGAACATGTGGTACTTGCTTTTCTTTTCCTGTGTTAGTTCGCTAGAGATAATGTCCTCCAACTCCACCCATGTCCCTGCAAAGGACATAATCTTGTTCTTCTTTATGGCTGCATAGTATTCCACCATATATATGTACCACCTTTTCTTGAAGTCTATCATTGATGTACATTTAGATTGATTTCATGTCTTTGCTATTGTGAATAGTGCTGCGATGTACACATGAGTGTATGTGTATTTATAATAGAACAATTTATGTTCCATTGGGTATATACCCAGTAATAAAATTGCTGGGGCAATGGTATTTCTTTTCTTAGGTCTTTGAGGAATCACCACACTGTCTTTCACAATGACTGAACTAATGTACACTCCAATTAACAGTGTATTAAGCGTTCCTTTTTCTCCACAACCTTGCCAGCATCTGTTATTTTATGGCTTTCTAATGATAGCCATTCTAACTGGTGTGAGATAGTATCACATTGTGGTTTTGATTTGTGGTTTTGATTTGTATTTCTCCAATGATCAGTGATGTTGAGGTTTTTTTTTTAACATATGATTCTTGGCCATATGTATGTCTTTTTTTGAAAAGTGAATTTTAAGTGGTTAGTGAAAATGCTATTCAATGCTATTCCTATTAAGCTAACATTGAGATTCTTCACAAAACTGGAAAAACCAAATAAGAGCCCGAATAGCCAAAGCAAACCTAGACAAAAAGAACAAAGCCAGAGGCATCATGCTACCCTACTTCAAACTATGTTACAGGGCTACAGTAACCAAAATTCCATGGTTCTGGTCTGAAAACAGACATGTAGACAGAATAAAGAAACCAGAAATAAGATTGCACACCTATAACTATCCGATCTTTGAAAAACCAGACAAAAAGAAGCAATGGGGAAAGTATTCCCTATTCAGCCACTGGTGCTGAGATAACTGCCTAGCTATATGCACAAGACTGAAACTGGATCTCTTCCTTACACCATATATAAAAATTAAATCAAATGGATTAAAGACTTACATGTAAAACCCAAATCCATAAAAATCCTGCAAGACAATCTAAGCAATACCATTCAGGACACAGGAACAGACAAAGATTTCTTGAAGAAAACAGCAAAAGCAATGGGACAAAAGCAAACACTGACAAACCGTATCTAAACTAAAGAGCTTCTGCACTGCAAAAAAAAAAAAAACCAATTAACAGAGTCAACAGACAACCTACAGAATGGAAGAAAATTTCTACAAACTATACATTTGAGAAAGGTCTAATATATCCACCATCTATAAGCAACTAAAGAGAATATTGTATTTTATGTAAAAATTGTCAAGATATTCTATGGACATTTAAAATATATAATTTGACTACAGGAGAATTCTATATAAGAGTTGATGAGCTATGAATGGAACTCTACTCCACTCCTTATGCTTGGGAACATTCTTCACTAAATGCAGAAATACATATTTGGCATGCAGCAAAAACACTCAAATTTTAAAAAAGAAAGCCTGAATCATGCCTCTTTTGTCTTCAGGGCTCATCTGGCCATCCGGATGGTTGAAAGTTTTTTGTTTTTGCTTTCTCCCACACTTAAGGTAAAGAACATAATGAAAAGTCCAATTATTAACAACTCATAGTTCTAGCAAATGGTATGGAACTTAAGAAGGTCTTAAAGAACCTGCTACAAAACTCCTAGAGATTTTTTTTCTGCAAAATAAATAAGGGAGATATCACATAATTTCCAAGTGACTCAAACCCTCTTTGTTGGTGACATCTATTTTTTTTATAGCTCTGTTACACTGCAGAGTTTAAATGTTTCTGTATTCAAACACTCAGATGAATAGAAATAGTATACTTTAGTGGGGATAATATTAGAATCAGGATCAGAAGTGTTCTAGTTTGTGGCTTAACTAATAAAAATTGACGAGATGAAAGAAAAAATACCTTTCTTTACCCCATATTACTCACAGGAGAACAATATACTTCCTATTCTAGTCTTCCTTGTATTACAAAATTTAACAAATAGGTTTGAGTTTCTCAGAGGTAAACAAAAGAACAAAAAAAGAAATTGATTTGCCTGTTTTTTTTTTCTGCATTGTTATCACTTCCTTAATTTGAGGGACAATCATCTGGATTTCCACACCTGATGGAAGTAGCAGCAGAATTGAAATTATGTTTACAGAGGCCACAAATAGGCTTTCTCAGTAAAGATCTTAAACTGAAACCAAGGAAAGAATATAGACCTACAGAATTTATTATGCTTTTCTTTCTTTAGCCAGTATTTTCTCCCAGAAGTTTTCCATTGGGAGTAATGGTGGCTAAGCCTGTGGGGAAATTGCCACGGCAGTTCTATTTCATGGATGCAACAGCCATTTGCTTTTGGCAAGGGGCCTTTTATTTTAGATATAACTGCGTGAGCCCCTTGTAGTTGAGTCCTGAAAGAATACAGCTCTGCTTCACTTTATTTTCATTCCTTTGTGAGTTACTTTTGGTGTGCATGCTACCTGTGTGTATACACATGATTTAAAGTGATCAGAGTAGATTATTCCTTTTAGAAATTTTAGCAAGACATTTTATTTAACCCAACATATCCAAAAAAATTGTTTCAGTATGCTGTCATAGAAAACTTATTACTGGGATATTTTAAATATTTATTTTTTCCATAGTAAGTCCTTAAAATCCAGTATGATTTTTACAATTACATCTTGTCTCATTGCTGAGTACCCACATTTCAGGTTTTCAATAGCATCATATATATATTTTGGGGGTTACATAGTGATGTTTGGTGCGTACATATGTGTATACACATACACAGACACACACACACACAGGGGTTTAATTTCAGAAATTAGCACATCTGACATCTCATTTATAACTTATTTGTGTTGGGAATGTTCAAGATCCTCCTAGCTATTTGAAATGACATATTATTGCTAACTACAGTCATTCTATATATAATATATAGAACGCTGGAACTTACTCCTCTTATTTAGCTGTTATTGTGTATCCTTTAACAAATCTCTCCTTATCCTTTCCTTCTCTTTGTCCTTCCCAGCCTCCAGTATCATCTGTTCTTCTCATTCCTATGAAATCAACTTATTTTTAGCTTCCACGTAAGAACATGTGACGTTTAATTTTAGATTCCTGGTTTATTTCATTTAACAATGTCCTCCAGTTTTTTCCATGTTACTGCCAATGACAGGATTTCATTCTTTTTATGGCTGAATGTAATTCCGTGGTGTATGTGTACTACAGTTTTTATTCATTCATCTGTTGTTGGACACATAGATTGATTCCATCTCTTGGCTATTGTGGATAGTGCTACAACAGACATGAGGATACAGATGCCTCTTCCATATAGCAATTTATTTTCCCACTTGTGGGATTGCTACATCATATGGTGGTTTTATTTGTAGTTTGAGGAAACTCCATACTTTTCTCCATAGTGACTGGACTAATTTACATTCCTACCAACAGAGTATAAAAGTTCCCTATTCTCTGCATCCTCCCCAGCACTGTGTTTTGTATTTTTGAGAACAGCCATCCTGACAGGAGTGAGATAGTACCTCATTATGGCTTTGATTTGCTTTCTCCTGATGATTAGTGATGTTGAACATTTTTTCATATATTTGGTGGTCATTTATATGTCTTCTTTTGAGAAATGTCTGTTCTGCTTATCGGCCCATTTTTAAATCAGATTGGTTCTTTTTTGCTGTTAAGATATTTCAGTTCCTTACATATTCTGAATATTAGTCTCATGCCAAGATATTTTCTTCCATTCTATACTTTGTGTTTTCACTCTGTATATTAAAAAGATTCTGCACAGCAAAAGAAATAATTTGATGTAATTCCACTGGCTTATTTTTGTTGCCTGTTTTTGAGGTCTTATTCACAAAATCTCTTCCCAGACCAATGTCCTGAACACCTCCTGTATGTTTTCTTCTAGTAGTTTGATCCTTTGGGGTTTCACATTTAGGTCTTTGATCCATTGTAAGTTGATTTTTGCATAGGGTGAGAGGTGGGGCATCTAGTTTCATGCTTCTGTAAATGAATATCCAGTTTTCTCAGCAGCAGTTATTAAAGAAAGTCCTTGACAGCTTTCTCAAAAAAATAAAAAAATCAGCTATCTGAATCTATGTGGTCTAGTTTCTGGGTTCTCCAATCTGTTCCATTGGTATGTGTATCTGTTTTTATGCCAGTTTCACACTGTTTTGGTTTCTACAGCTTTATAATATTATAAAATACTATACTATCTTGTCAATATAGTATTACAGTATGTTATAATACTATAAAGGTCGGGTCATGTGATACTTCAAGCTTTGTCCTTTTTCCCCAGGATTGTTTTGGCTATTTGGGGTCTTTGAGTTCTTTCCAACATCTGCTATTTAAAATATGTTCATTAGATTTTGTTCCATGTCTTGCAGTATAATTAGAAATCCTATTGTGTTTAAATGCATGAGCATTGCTGTATTACATACTCACTGCTCAACTTTTAATCTTCCTTTTGCTTTATTTTGATTTTGAAATCATCTCTCCTAGACTGAAATGTAGGAAATTTTCAGAGTCACACAGAAAAAAATCAGAACAGATACAGCTTGTGATAAGACCATTTTACCTGCACTGTTTGTGTCTCAATGTATATATATTTTAAAAAAAGCTATTGTCACAATCTTTTGCTATAGCTTAAAACAAAAGCAAATAGATCAGTATTGTGGAAAGTGCAGAAACACATTCTTTGATTCACTGATCATGCCATCCGTTAAGCACAACTTTATGTGCTTTGGAAGCACAGGAAACTAAAACAACCTTTGTAGTCATTTATTAAAGATCACGAATCTATCATTTCAAGAAGAGTGAAACACTAAACACCAAGTTGGAGAAGTGACCCAATATACAGCATTTTTCTCCCATTTATTTAACTCCCCCTACATTCTTCTCAGGAAGAAAGAAAAATATATAGAGATGGAGCCTGTTTAATACTGAGAAGGGACCACACACAAACAGCAGTGTGTAATCGATACATGAGGCACAAAGTATGACATTGTTTTCTATTAATTTGATAAATGTAATAAACTCTGTTGCACAGAATACATAAGGGATAACAAAATTTATCCAGCAATCAGTAAATATAATCATAAAAGTGATATCATAGAGCTGTGACTTTATCTAATAAACATATACAAATGTCTCAGACTTATGGTAAAAAGATCTACTATGCTTTGAGACTTAATAATAAATTCTTTATTCAAAAAACACAAGTGTGAAAATAATTGCCTATGGTGATTATTCACATGGATGTTATAACGCAAGATACTACATGAAGATGACATTTTTGGCTCCTCCTTCTTTGCTTTAAGTCTGTTTTAATATTTCAATTATATAGATTTAATTTGCTAATCATATCCTATTATTTTCGTATCTCTATCTCCCCCAGATTAATACCTATGTCTTGTCAATCATTGTTCAATCTTCTTGCTATGTAAGATCAATGGCATGCACATTTTTATGATTTACAACCCTTATCTTATTCCATTAATTTTTGCATCTTCAATTTCAGTTCCTGGCTACCTCCCAACTCTAACTAAATCGTTTTAAGATGACTATCGGATATCGAGGTACTCATTATTTCTGGAAGCTATCTCCTACCTTTCAACCTTTATGTGATATATACAGCTGTCAAAATCCTGGACATAATCCCAAGCAACGTGCTTTCTACTAAGAAACATATTAAAGCTGTCACTGAAATAGTTCTTGAGAAAAGACCTAAGACATTCTGAATAGTGGTCACAATCTTAATTTCTTTCTAAATTTTGTTACATTCATAAATAACGGAAGAATGTCATGTGAAAACTTTGAGGTCAGTGATAAGGTTTTTTTAAAATGAACTATAAGCAGATATACTACAGAAATTTTCACTAAATTTATCTGGAATAAAATTTTTATATCTCCAATCAGCTTGAAGAACTAAAAATTATCAAGGGATTCTCTATCCTTTAAAAATATAAAAACATGTCTAAAATAAGTGTCAGGTTCAAATATGTTCTTGGAGTTTTTTTGTTTTTTAAGTTTGATCAAGAAATTGATAGTCATATCAACATAAAATGGTAAGATTTTGGTCTGGCCATTTTTGCTACAAAAAAAAATGTCAAAGTTTGCTTCTGTGTTCAACTATAATAGCTCTTATTTGAGACATCGAGTAATACTTAATTCCCTTTTAAACTAATTATTGATTTTTTGTCACATCATTTTAATATTCAATATTTTAAGTTGTTGAAAATCATAGGGGAATTAAGTACAACGAACTACTGAACATTCATTCACATTTTTATCTATTTTATCAATAGAAAATATTTAATTAAAAAATAAAATGACAAGAAAATCCAGAAAATCTAAACTATGTCTTGCATATTTAAGAAAGTTACGTTCTAATGCTATTTTAAATAGGATTGAATAATTTGCTTAAATAATTAAGTTACAATACATACTAACAATAACACGAAGTTTTCAGCTTGTAACATTATAGGCATATTAATGCATGGTATTTTTCCAACCCTGTTGTAATACTCATGCAAAATTTTACCCCTGACCATTTCACTTGTCATTTCTTCAAATTCTTCTGGGTTTGAAAATGCCATTCTTAGATATGTTAGTCCAATTCAACAGAGATCATAGCACTATGAACCTAAAGGGACCTGGCAGACCTAGCAGCTCAGTCCCCCAAATCACCAGTGAGAAAACTGATTCCTAACAAGGTGATTTTCTTAATGTCCCAAAGCCAATTCAGATAAAATCCAGAACTAGGACCCAAGTATGCTTATTTATTCATTTCAGTGCTCTTCCTACAACTACACCAAGTTCAAGTACTAAAAAGTACTATAGAGTTTTCACATACTTGAATATTCATGTGTAACAAAATGACTTTTGAGGTGTGCATATTTGTTCATCATTAATTTATACAGACATGTGATATATATGAATATATGCATATTATATGGAATTTTAAAACATTTATATATATAAATGTGTACTATGTATAATTTTATAGTTAGTGAAACAATTTACTATCATATATTTGATAGTCATTATTGGTAAACAAAAGTAGAGGTGTTATCAGCTATATCTTGTCTTCTTACAATAGTTGGTTTATTCAAAAAATTATTGATATTGTCATTTTTTTTCATGAATAGATAGAAGGATTTCTAGAATTTATTCTGTATATACCAAGCAGTGAATAACTGGATCAAACAGAGCAATATAAAAGTCTCATCCAGTTTTTTTTTTAACCCATTCTTTCAATCAACACTTGTACGTATACAATTACCTGTCCTTATTGCTAGATCATGTAGAAACAGTAGAAAGCAACACTGATATTAAGAATTGTAGCAGGAAAGTTACATATTAAGTCACTAGTGAAATAAATATTTTTAACTTTGACAAATTCAATGAGAATTAAGTATTATGTGCTAAAAGACTATCATAAAGAGTTCTAACCTTGTCTTGAGACTTAGAAAAGCTTATCCTGAGAGAGCACTGCTCAAGCTTCATCTGAAGGATGGGTATAAAAAGTGGATTTTCAGCAGAAGTGGGAAGCCACAGCAGCAGGAAAGGCAGGATAGTGAGTTCCAGACAGACAGGTCAGACTGAAAAGAGCACTGAACTAAAAAGTGGGAAGTGTGGTGCAGTCTAACCCGAGTGAGGCAGAGAAAAACCTCAAGATGAAGAGCCAACAGGGCAGGGAACAGATCCTGCAGAGCCTTGTAGGCAGGTTAAGGGCTTTAATTTTTTTCCCCTTTCTCCCAAGAGATGAGGCAAGCTGCTGAAGCGGTTATCAGTTGGAAATGTAAAGACAGCATTTGTACTGTAAAAGACAACCTCAGTTGTAATGTAGACAGCAGAATGGAGGAGGGACATGGATGTAAATATGTCAACTGGGGAGTTATTGTAACAGTAAATGGGAGAAATGTCGGTAGCTTTGACTTAATGTCAGAGAAGATGTGAAGCAGACAGAGCTGAGATATTTACAAGAAAATATCATGGATTTAATGGATAGGATATGTAATGGATTAGACAGTGAGTGAATCAAAATAGAGGCCTTAAGGATTACACATATGTTCTCACCTGCTAAATGAAAAGATGCATGATATCCTTCATTGAGATAAGGAAAACCAGAGAACAGCCATAGAGGTGGGGGAGAATACATATCATGAGTTTGCTTTTAGATATATACAAATAAGGAAAATGGAATCTTTTTTTTCTCCATTGCCTAAAGGTAGCTTTTATTATTTGTATCTCGCCTTTGAAGGTGCAAAGGCTTAAGAATTATAATCTATTGCTTTAAAGTGCTTTCTCTACTAAGAAGTACTAAGACATCTAGTAAATCACTTCGTCTCACTTCTTAGTCTCATTGACCTTCAGTTGTCTCATTGAGAATATGGGAAAAATAATTATAATCATATTACTTATATCACAGTGTTGTTAAAAGGCCAAAGAGATGTGGATGTGCAAGACCCTCATAAAATTGTAATCTTAGGCTGGGCTCAGTGGTACTCATCTGTGGTCTCAGCAACTTGGAAGGCTGAAGTGAGAAAATAGCTTGAACCCAGGAATTCAAGGACAGCTGGGTCAACATAGTGAAAACCCATCTCTAATAAATTAAACTCTTTCTACTAATGCATATTTTATATTTCTCTCTGGATATCTTTAAAAAGCATGAGGTATACTATCTCTGATGGCAAGCCAGACACAATTCTAAATGTTGGTTCTTTAATATAAGTTTCCAAAATCAAAGGCCATATTACAATGTTTCCAACATGGAAAATATATAAAACCTTGTTTGAATCCCAGATATTTATCCTTAGATTCTTAAAGATCCTCAGAGAGAAAATACCTAAAGGACAGAGAACCCCACATGAAAAGATGCTTCCTATTTCCCCCACTTAATAGTTTTTACTAATATTTTTAAGGGTGCTTTTGGTGCAACAGGCACTGCTTTAACCAAGTTTATGTGTAATGACCCATTTCATTCTCAAAATAACCATATGAAAGATTTGTAATTTTGATTCCCAATTTCCTGGGGCACACAGAAGTCCTACAACAGGCTCAAGGTTGAAAAGCCAGTAAGTTAAAAAGTTAGAATTTGAACCCAGCCAGTTATTTCGGGAATTACATTCATATCTTTATGCTAAATTCTGACCTACATTTCACCTCATCACTTCAGGATAGTAAGTGCTACAATATTTTATATATCTGAAATCAATCAAACCCCATGTAAGTTTCATTATCAACTTGTGAGACAGTAGGTTAAGATGTTCAACTACCTTAGCACAATGTCTACCGTAACCATTAGTAGTTGAATTACCTCCATTTGTGAAAAAAAAAAAAAAAAAAACTAACAAAGGGGAGATTGAATATTCCAAGAAAATTTGAATAAGGATATACGATTTTAACAATGTTAAAATGTCATAAACAGTTTTCGTCGTGTCTATCACTGTTTTGTTAGGGATATTATTTATGGTGGATTTGAATACTAAAAAAACTATTGTTCATTTATTAAATAGCTATTTAATATAATAAACAGGAAAGGCTTGTTCTTCTAACTATCTCACAATCCTATTAACATTGCTCTGTGGATCCTGCCAACATACAGAGGAAAAGAAAGAAGGGATTATATGAAGCATCAGCCACTACTGCTAGGGGAAGTCTTCAACTGTGACATGAGATAATCTCATGAAGTATCCAACTGACATACAATTATACACAATATATAAATTTATTGCTTTGACCAGTTCCTCTTTATTCCATCATAAGTGCACTTCCACTTGTAACTGCTAGAAGGAATGACTGCTGAACTTCTCAAAAGCAAAGTTATTTTTAGCAAGGTAGTGCTTTCAAAGAACCAAAGTTAGCATTCATGCACTTCTTGGTTAAATAAAAATACCCAAAAGAAGTTCATCCAATCCAAATCACTACATTTTCATGCTTTCCATTTTCATCTTCATTAGAGGAAATGTTTAAGAAGGTCAAATGAGGGAGGGAGGGTACTGGCAGACAATGTGTATTAGAGTCCCTTAAGAAAGAATCATCAACACTTTTATAAAGGTCAGGTTAGCTATTATATTTGTACTTAGTTTTGATTTAGAAGTAGAATAAAAATCTAGTAAAATAGCCAAAGGCTAAGGTAGAGATAAAGAAATAGCTAGCAGCGTGAAAAAGAGAGTGAGAAATGAAGGAAAAAAATAAAATTACTATCTAATGTGTACCAACTATGCATACATTCTGTTAGCCCCAGAAATGTGCACTTATGGAACAGTTTAAAACACTAAAAATACTAGAATATTTAACATTATACTCTGGAAAATTTACAACCTCAAAATTACATGAAGCAAAGTCAGTCATAATTCCAGTCTTACTGCTGCATCATAAAAACATTTCATAATGTCGCTAAACACATTCACAGCTGTCACAGGACTCACTGGGTCACTCTTCAATTATATGTTGCTAGTTTGGGTTGTTATTTACTGCCCAGATGATACTTTTAAAATAGTTGCAAGGTAAATTTCTTACTTATTTCGGCCAACATTAGTATTATTTGGGGGTAAGCTTACTTTCAGGCATGCTGCATATTGAACTGCTTGACCTACTCTACTGAACGTTCCAGTTGCAAATCTTGTAGCATCGTATAACTTCTCAGTTACACAGAAAAAAAGTAAATGCTACACATTAAAATGTAGTAGTAAATTTATTAAATGGTTACAGTATATTCACAGTTTCCATTCTTGAAATGTTCAAGAATCATTATAGATTCTGAAAATTAAACGTATCTCATTTAATTCAACAACCCATTGAGGAATTAGTATCACCGTTTTTTCACAGATGGTAGAAATGAGTTTTAAGAAGGCTAAATAAATGCTAGATATAGGTGTTGGGGAGGAAGCAGCAAATCACACTGCTATGTGTGTACCTATGCAACAATCTTGCATGTTCTTCACATGTACCCCAAAACCTAAAATGCAATAAAAATAAAGAAAGAAAGAAAAAGAAGGCTAAATAAATATCTAACATCTAGGGAGATAGTCTGAATTACATGGAAACAAGAAGTGAAAAGTTTAAGTTTTATTGTAGGTTTTTTCCTCCATAAAGATACTAGTAAAACAAATTAAATTAACAAGGATACATACACAATCTATAGAGATTCAGAGGAGGCAACACACGCACATACACAAAACCAAATCAGACAGGGCGTACATATCTAATTTTTCCTTTAGGAAACATCTCAAAGATTTTTGCAGGAGAGGGAAATACTTTTGTGCCTTTTCCTGATTTATAGAAATTAACAGATTTAATTTCAACTTGAAATTTACTTTTCTACAACATACCAAGAGATCGTTTAATAATTTCCAGGCACAATATGGAAGTCTTCTTATGTGTTGAAATATGAACACATAACTACCATGCTCTTGCATTCCTAATAAAGTAGTTGGTCTCATATGGCTATCCCAGGGAGCATAAAATGAAATACATATTCATATATCCTCTATTTATTAATTTATAAGGCAGGCATTGAATATTTAATATCTGTATGAATTAATAGAAAAGCTATAATGGCAACAAAATGGATAGGCTATGCTTGAACTACTCTTCATCCGCCTCTCTCTCTCACAGCTATCTATCTGCAAGAGATAGATAAGGGCTAGAATTTTAAAAGGACTTGTATTTTCTACAGATCAAGAGCCTCTAATAAAAACCATTTGTCCTATATCCAAGATTTCCATGACATAGCATTATCCAGTATGCTGCATTACTTGATAATTGGTGAAAAGAGGTGATACCATTTGATTTCAATCTAAAAAATTCTCATATAAAGTGCAGATACCTCTCACAAATTAAAGAGTACCTCATCATTAAATCTCTAGTTTAGCCTCCTGGATTAATTATATGGGCACATTAATGAAAAGTCTGGCATGAAAAGCGTGGGAGGCAACCTAGGTCGAAGTGGTACAGGGTAACAAGCAGAGAAGAGAAACCGTATGCTTGATACACATTTTCTGTAAATATCCAAAGATTTAAACCAAAATAGGAAGACTGCAGCTGAGTATTTCACTTTTTGCCTTAGAGTGTGGCATCTGTGTGCCTAAGGCTTTCCACTCCAGAACACAGATTTATTTGCCATGTTTGAATCTCTTAAGATTCCTCTCTGTGATTCATATTTCTCTCAACTGCTCTGCAGAAAACTAAATTCTCTTGCACTTGCTCTGGAAAGTTTTTATCAACAATAACACTACAGTACAGAGATTATTGCTTTCAGCTGCATGGGCAGATGTAGGCACACTCATGTCTAACTTGCTAATTGAATAGATCTATAAATTATCTATGAGTCACAAATAGACATCCTGCAAAAGAAGTAAATGGCATGCTTGAATTAGCTTTCCTATTTTCCTCAATCTCTTACATTTTAAAACTTTTCTTTACATCCTAGCAGCACATTTTATGTTGCTGTTACTCTGCTTTTTTTTTTTTTTTTGCCCCCTTCAGTTGCTTTTTTAAATAATTCATTTCCCTTGGTTTTGGGATTTTTATTAACCTGTTTGTTTTCTGTTTACTTAAAAATTGCTGCTATAGAACATACTTACTGCAAATGTGTGTGAAAGTTAATTGAGGACCCTGACTACAAAATGTGCTATGTTTCAGTTCGGAGATGGTCATCCCATTATTGCTCATAGTTTTCTTTAAATATTCTGTGAGGTAAAAGCCTTACCATCATGAAAACTCAACTTACATTTTTACAAGATGGTCAATTCTCCTCAATTCTTCTTTGACATTTGAGATCTTTTTTTTTTTTTTTTGAGACGGGGTCTTAGTCTTTCACCCAGGCTTCAGTGCACTGGCCTGTTCTTGGGTCAGTGCAACCTCTGCCTGCTGACCTCTAACTATCCTCCTGTGAGATCCTGTCTTAAATATATACAAGTCTTGTTTAAAATTCAGGAAGCCATTTTTTTTTTTTTTTTTTTTTTTTTTTTTTTTTTTTTTTTTGAGACGGAGTTTCACTCTTGTTACCCAGGCTGGAGTGCAATGGCGCGATCTCGGCTCACCGCAACCTCCGCCTCCTGGGTTCAGGCAATTCTCCTGCCTCAGCCTCCTGAATAGCTGGGATTACAGGCACACGCCACCATGCCCAGCTAATTTTTTGTATTTTTAGTAGAGACGGGGTTTCACCATGTTGACCAGGATGGTCTCGATCTCTTGACAGCGTGATCCACCCGCCTCGGCCTCCCAAAGTGCTGGGATTACAGGCTTGAGCCACCGCGCCCGGCAGGAAGCCATATTTAATTGATTTCTATGGGAAACTGACATATAGTGATTGGCTTGGGCTATAGTCTGAAATTTTTATATGGCTAAATAAAAGTTCATACAGTAAGCATATGAATTTGCTTCCATGCGCGCATGTTGGAACCCAATGGCTACAACTCGTTTCAGGGGAAGTTGATTGTTTCACTTATCTACTACCAAACTTCAATCTTGACCCCTTGTCATGAGGAATTTCATCACCTGAAATCAAATGTCTTTAAAATGCTATCATTATGCCTTACTTAGGAGAAATAATGGTTTATACAGAGAAAGCAAGATCATTGGTCATAAAGTCAAGACACGACAATATGTATTATAGGGATCAGCTTAGAAAAAAATACAGATTTTAGCTAGAAAGTTATAACTATACTCAATAAACAGTTTTAAGTTTAAATCTAGAAAAGTTATTTTAAGTTTGGAGGATAAAAGTGCAGAGAAGTCACAAGCAGGAAGACAAACAATGAAATTAAACGTTATGTAGCTAAGTAAGGTTGTCTCAGTCAAAAGTTCGGGAATGAATACATGAGTGCCTAAGGCATAGCTAGTGTAGTGGCCATTGTAAAGCCTACAGAAATTATGCTGGACCTGATGTCAGTTACAAAATCTCTCTTGAGCCCTGTACTAAAGGTTCCCAGGGATGGGTGAGGAGATGCTTGGAAGATTTTACTTCATATCCAGTATGCTCCAAGTGATAGTGATACCTCCAGCCAATTCACCTGATAATAAATAGATAAGGTTTTGGAGTCATTGAGGAAGTCTAAGGTATTCCACACACTATAATCTTAATAGAGGTCATTAACTATTGTCATTCATTTACGGACGCTGGGAAAGTTCAGATCAAGGCTAAGCAGGTAGCATATTAGGTTCAGTGGTGTCCCCAGAAAGCAGATGCCAGCATGGAGTTACAAAGACAAGGTATATCTCTAAAAATTCCTTTAAAAGGTAAAAAATAATAGAGAAAAGGACTAGGCAGGGAAACTCTGCAGACTGCAAAGCCAGTTTCACTTATGTGAATAGAAAGGGGTCCTGGAAGAGGCTTTAATTGAAAATGACTCACTGTGTGGTGTGACGCTAAGAAAGTCCTCTCCATTTCAACAGGGAGCTCAGGGGCAAATATTGCCTATGGGTTGGGGAGGGGTCTCCATTAGGCAGAAATGACCAGGCCCTAGCAATCTACCAAGTTCAGTCATTAACTAGGATGGTTGAGGAAGAGCCTGGGCTCAGCTCACATGCTACTGTGGGTCCCAAAGGTGCTGCAGCTGGAGCTTGTCAATTAAATGTACTCCTTGCAGCCAAGTGACACAATTCCATGTTTGTCATACATGCCTGTAGTGTTCTGTGGTACTAGATCAAGTTGTGAGTACTACATTTTAAACAAAGTATAAGCAAATGGCAGTAGCTACATATATCAGTAATCAAGTTAAAAAAGAAATGAAGAAACAAAAGATGTTTGATATAATTGATTGTTTGTCTCCACCCAAATCTCATGTTGAAATGTAATCCCCAACCTTGGAGATGGGGCACATCTCTCATGAGTGGGTTGGGCCATCCCTTTGGTGGTGAGCTTTCTGGGTTCACAGGAGATCTGGTCCCTTAAAAGTGTGTGGCACCTTCCGTCCATTCCCTTCACCTTCCACTGTAATTATAAGCTTCCTGAGGATTCCAAGGAGCAGATGTCTGCACCATACATCCTATAAAGCCTGCAGAATCATGAGCCAATTAAATTTCTTTTCTTTGTAAATTACCCATTCTCAGGTATTTATAGCAATGCAAGAGTGGCTTAATACAATGTTTAATCAGGATAATCAAAGAATTAAGAAATAGTGCTCTGAAATAAGGAAAGGACAAAAAAGAATTGGGGGAGGGGAGGTGGAAGAGGCACAGAACATATTTTTCACAGATTATAAGCATGATTCCTGTTCCAAAGATGGAAGTTTATAGCTAAGACTGTTTCCCAACAATGACAGTGTTAGAAGGCAGTAAAGTCTTCATCCTTAGTAATACTCAATCAGAGGTTAAATAAAACTACCTGCCAGAGATGTTGTAGCTGAAATAATTGCATCGAAAGAGTCTGGTCTAGGGCCATTTTACTCTTAACAACTAATCTTGTTATATGAGTTTTCTAGACTGACTATTGCAGAGTTTAGAGAGAGCCTATTTATCTTCCCCACACTATTATTCCCTGAGAAATGAACAACTACAAAGTACAGAAACATTTTTTTAAGTTGTCACTGAATACCTGAACCTGCAATGTAATGCCATGTTATAAAGTCATGAATTACATCTTATGAGATTAATAGGAAGAAATAATTGATGTCATTCTTTGTGCTCTAAATCGTTTTATGCATGTGATCTCATTAGTCCTCAGGGAATTTCTGTAAGGTAAGTTGGAGGGCAGGTATTCTTCCTTATCCTCATTATGAAGACAGCAAAATGAGTAGGCAAAGAGAGTGACTAGCTCAGAGCTCATTTGTAATTCAGAGGTATGGCTGAAAGAAGAAATCAAGATTTCTATCCTACAATATTGAAAATGGACAATTCTAAAACTGTTCTTCAGTATCTGTAACTTAAAATACAAACAAACACAATTCAAGAAAGGTATCAGAAAGAAGCAGCAGTACTGACCCTCTGGGCCTCAGCCCACTCTCAGGATGAACTTCCATTAGCCTCTTTATGAAGTGTAACTGCATGGAGGCTGATGCTGTAATGTGACTCTAGGGTTTTCATAGAAATGCTCACTAAGTTCCAAAATGTAAAGCAATAAAATCAATGTCTTCAAAGTCTGATGGTAGAATAAATTAAATGGTGAGCCAGAGAAATAACTTGTCATACAACTTCATCACACAAACACAGCTGCCATTATTATCACTAATTAATACCTGATTGCCCACCATGTGTTAGGTGTTTCTTTCTACCGCTAAATTGAAAATAACAGAACTGAGAAAATCAAAGAAAGCATGTCTTAGTTGGTAGAAGAAAAAAAATGAAGACAAAAAGAAAAATAAAACAGGAAAAGCAAATAAAACACTTCACTAGAAACATCAAGACCTGGGTTTTCATTGTGGTTTTCCTACTAATATTCTCTGTGACCTCAAGCAGTTTATTTAAAATCTTCTGCAACTGTTTCCCAGTTTGGAATATAAAGTGTGAAGTAACAATTTGGAGGCCATATAATTGTAAAATTTCATTAATAACAACCCATTTTCTTACATTTCATAAAGATTCATATCCTGAACTACTTCACCTCACTGCACAGGCTCCTGAGGATGTCACTGATGATGTCACTTCTACTTAAGCTCCTTTTATAGGACAGCAATCCTGCATTTTGATAAAGAGAGATCATCCTTTAATATTAGGAAATAAATAAAGATTTTATGCTAAGGTACACCCTGGTATTAACTGTTCTTATTTTACAGGTGTTATTGTAAGGGATACAACTGTATGAAAAGACTAATGAAGTACTAGGAATCAAGCAGTATTGAAGTCAGGTAAAACATTTTGAAATAGGAAGATGAATTCTTTTCTCTTTCAGAGATATGTGTCAGAACCTGAAAGTCAGAAGCATCGCCAAATTCTGGGGAGATGACAAAGAAATCTAAGTAGTAATGACTAAATAAGAATTTCAGAAAAAAATTATTATTTAGTAGAGAAGTACATGTCTTGGGTTCTCTTTGCCTTATAAAAGCACAAACAACTTCTGATTTCCTCTCTTGGAAGTAGTCAATCACATCCGAGAAACATTTCTTCGATCTGTCAGAGAACTGAGGTCACAGGGCTAAGTTACAGTCCCTAAATCTGCAGCTGGAATTACATCTTGGTTAGAGAAGAAAGGAGAGAACTAGGAATATGCAAACTGTAATTGACAAGTTTCTGGTGGTTAGTCTAGACTAGCTTGAGAGTTAAAAATCCCACTCTGATGATGAATATATTTTTGTTAAAGGAGAGTGACTTTTCCAAGGTCACACATTAAGTGTCAAAGCCATGATTCTTGCTCAGATGTGCCTAATACCTTCATGTCATAAATGTATTCTGCACATGAATATCGACAAAACAGAGATCACGTGGAGAATGCTCACTAGGACATTCAGGTGACTTGAAAGCCTGTATTATGAAGGAACATTGAAATCGGCAGGACTAACACCATTGTACAAAAATCATAGAGCACATTTTGGCTCCATAGAAAGAACTTTATAATCATTATTGCCTGCCAGATGGAAAGGTTTGTTCTGTGATATTTTAAACCCAGTATAATATATCTTGGCTGAGACAAGTAGGTGCTCGCTTACCCTATTCACTTTCTGATGGGCACACAGCAACACCGTATTTCCCGTTCATTAGAGGTAGCTGCATGCAGGTGTGGGTCATTCCAGTGCCACTTGGGGAAGTAATACAAAATACCCAGGCCTGGCACACAGAACCCCCCCATGAATGACCTTCCAACATTTTTTCCTCTTTCTGACAATTAATCAAATAATACTTTAAAGACTTAGAAGGTGGTGTTATGAGATGGAACAACCCTGTGCCCCTACTGAATTGAATCCCACCATTAGCCTTCACTGAGTGATAAATAAACTTCACATTTGTCAAACCACTCAGATTTGGAACTTGTGTATTACAGATTCGTGCTCTGCTCTTTTTGGCAGATGGCTGACTCTTGAAAGGTTTATTTGGCCTTTCCCCACCCCACAGGTAACTATGCCAACTGTTTTCACCAATAGAAGCTACTGGCAGGAGATCAGAGTGTAAGAGGAAGAGAGAAGCACAAATATCTCTTGAGCTCTCTCAATCCCTACTTTTAAGCAAGTATCTAGCAGAGGCTCTTTTAATTGTTGAGTTCCTGCAAATAGGATTTGCTCTGGTTGCAGTTTCTTCCACATAGCCCTGGATCCTAAGCAATGGTAGCACAGCCTCCTCCCTCTGGACACTCCAGCCCTAGGATTGAAAACAGCTTTTGCTTTGTTAATCTGAGTTATTGCATACCTCCTGATTGCTCTTACAACCCTAACAGTTTCATAATTTATTTTCTGTATTAAATTTCTTCTGTTTAGTTATCTAATACGGGTTTTATTCTCCTGGCTAGATAGCAAAATGTTATGCTTCAGTGACTAGCAATAATACATGTGACATTAAAATATAGGATAAACCTCTGGATTCGATTATATCCAAGGCCACTATAATTGTACATCTCATCATGAAGCCGAAGTAATAACCTACATTTCAGAGAGTGAGTAGACAAGTTAAAAGAAGTGTATTATTCAGGGTGCTTTCAGTTGTAACAGAAAACTGAACTCAAAATGGTACATAATGAATAGATTTTCTTTGTAACCGAAAATATAGAAGTGATGGGGTACTGTAGTCCTAGATTAAGTAATAGCGGCGTCATAGTTCCACTCCTCTATGTTTCTGGTCTCCTGTCCTTCACACAAAGTTCTCATCTGAAGATTGCATCTGAAGCCTGGTTTGGGTCATTATTGCAACCTGGTGGTTGTGGCAGCTAGGTTAAAGTTTATTTATTTACACTCCTCAACGCTTCTGTCACCATTACCAATCAAAAGTCCTCAGGTTGCACTATTTGTACAAACACTAAACAAATACCTATATGGGATTCTATGGTTTTATTGGCTTAGTACTGTATCATCAGCCCCAGTTTCCGCAAAAGTGGGTATTTATTTGCTTACATCTATCAGGGCTCAGCCTGGAGCTGGACATGGAGTATATCATACACAACTCATACCTGCAACACTTATAAAAAGTAATGGCTTCCAGAAGCAATAGGATGTTATTCGAATCAAGAAGGAGAGTGAATGCTATGTAAATATTCAACATTTCTATTACAGTGAATATTTACAATATTCATGTTTTCTTTTTAAGCAGAATTTTTTTCCCTTTTTATCACTCTGAGGCTTATAGAGATCGGAAATTAAGTTAGCCTGAATAGAGTAAATCTGATTATCATCTGCCATGTCTTAGGGTGCCAATTAAATCTTCAGGAAGGCAATTTTTACAGCGATAATGGGTAAAATGCAATGGAAAGCCGGATCAGTATTATGATCTTAAATCTTTTTGTAAAAGTCATTACTAAAACACACTGTGAGTTGAGGTGCAATTTGTAAATTATTTTAAAATGTACATAACCAATTCTGAAACTCATCTATAGATGGTTTTCTATAGCAGCCAGAGTTATATATTATTTTGAGAATAATAGACAAAATAATTAAGGACAATAAAATATTATAGCCAGGATGTGTGTAATTTCTGGAGACACACTTTTCAGACAGTCATGACCTATGTATTATTTGTTAGCTGAGATTAAGCAATTACTCCTTCGCTATGGTGCTGTTTGATGTTCATGTTAATAGTAATCATGCCTATATTTGAGTGATTTGTCTAACCAGAATATTGTGCTGAGCATCTCTCATTTATTTCCCACAATAGCCTTGATATTATCATCTCCATTTACAAACAAGGAAGGTGAAAACAAGCTTCTCATGTATAATTCATAATTGTGTGACCATAGTCAAACCATGTATTTTTCTTGATCTCAGTTTATTCTTTTTGTTTTTTTATACAGATTTTTTATACAGTTTTTTATACAGTTTTTCCCAGGCTGGTCACAAACTCCAGGACTCAGGGGATCCTCACCTTAGTCTCTTAGATAGCTGAGTAGCAGGGATTACAAGCATGTGCCCCCACCAGCCTGGTTTTTCACTATTGTAAGCTGATCCTTGCTAAGGAAACAACTGGAAACAAAGTTGAAATAGCATATTTTCAAATTTTTTTACATAAGAGAATAGTAGCAACAAGAATATAATCCAGTTTAAAAGTTCTTAATGAACAGAATCAGAAAAGAACAAGCCCACAAAAAAAAGCTAAGAGAAAGCCTATGAACTACTCATACTACTGCTTTTTAGCCTTACACTGACAAAATTTAAGATAGAATTTCGCCACAAAAAGAAGGGGAGCAGCCTGAGCCCAACACCTGGAAGCCAAGGATATGAGCGCTTTTTGGTCAGCTTCTACACTGGCAGTAGTGATGAAGTCATCTAAGAATTCTACATTCTACTGGCAGGAAATCTAGCCTTACTTCTCCACACATACAGGTGGCATTTCTACTCTTCATGTGTCTTTTCATCTCACACTAAAAGAATCAATATTTCCTGTAACAGAAAAAAAATGTACATCCCAATTTTTACCCCATTTCCCAACCACCCACTCCCTCCTAAAACTTTCTACTGTACCTGTAGAACTCACAGGCACAAATCAGCATAACCCCCTAGACTCCCAACACCTCCTCAAAATGTTCCCTTCTTGCTCTAACAAACATTTAATCTTTCTTTGAAGATGGTACGTCTGCAGCCTACTCAAATAGTGAATGTTTTGTCTATCATATGCCCTGAAAATAGAATGGGTGCCCTTCTGACTATTGACTCTTCCAATCACTTTTGTTTTCCTACTCCTGAAAAGTTCTACCCTTGTAGAGATTTTCTATGACTGTTAAAATCATCTATAAAGCCTGTATCACCCCCTTTGTCTTTAAAAAATTAGTTCCTGTTTTTTATTACTATTTCCAACACCCCTGTCATGTTTTTGGGTTACTTCACTATTTGTGCAGATTATCATAGCACTATTGTTGACTTCTCAAATTCTTGACATCTTCATCCCCATTTATGTGGACATTACTGAGACAGTCATTCCCAGTGCATACCCTGGATCTGCTAGTTACCAACAACTGCAATCTCATAATCTCAATTTCAAGAATCCCACTTTCTAATGCCTGATATATATCCATATCATACCCTCTAGAACACCAGCACCATCAGCAATCCACACACATTATCAAATTTTCATTAACTCTCAATCCTATAATGTCTTCACTTTTTCTCCTTAGCCTAGATAAGTCTTATCACCAATCAAAGATACCTCTTTCATCTTAAGTTTCTTTTTCCCATTTTCATTTAATCTCTTTAGCTTGGAACTTTTAAAATTTAACCTCTGTCTATTCTGATTTGTACTTGTGTAAATGAATAGGGCTGGAAAGATACACACATTCTATGCATTTGTATCATGAAAAATATATGACATCAAACATCAAGTGTGCCCATATGACTGCACAGAATAATGCAATCCTTTTACTAGTCCAGGGGCTCTCTGTCCTGGATAATTATTTCATACTTTCTCATTTTTTTCCCATAAATCCTAATGCCTTCAGTTCATTTTCATTCTAACATCTCATATCATTGAGAATAATGCAAACATAAAAACGTCTACCCCACATTCACTTACCTGCCTACCTTTATTTTCCCCTTTCATTATTTCTGGCATGCTTTGTTCATATGTAAGGTCTTTCTACTCTGTACTAAATCTTTATTGCCATCTGTCCACTCAATGTCTTTGACTGCAGCAGTGTATTATACTCCCTCTTCTCCATCTTGCAAGCTTATCTACATCCTTAACATCACTGTATATTGTCATACTGAGATATATACACATACATACATGTAGTGTATACTTATTTCTCCTATTAATAGTTAAATCTTAAATGGCTGCCATTCCCACTTTGAGGGAAAATTCTTTGGAAAAGTTGGTTCGCAATAGTTGCCTCAATTTCTCCCTATACACTTAAATCCGGCTTCAAAACATTTGCCCCAAAACTTCTACTCCAACTGTTCAGTGAATTCTAATAGTCATCTCATTTCTCAGCTCTCATCTTGCTTAACCTAACAGTAGACATTTGGCATAGCTCTGTATCTCTCCTTTTTAAAGCATGTTCTTAATTTAGCTTTCAAGACCACACAGTGTCTTGGCATTAATTCTAACCCCTCCATTTGATTATCATCATGATAAGCAGAATAATTATCCCCTAAAGTTGTCTATTGTCTAATTCCTAGAACTTGTGATCATATTTGCTGTGCAGGGCCAAAAAACTTTGCAGATGAGATTAAGTTAAGGATCTTGGGATGGGGATATTATCCGATATCAGCCATATAGGCCCAATGAAATCACAGGTTTCTTTACAAGAGGAAGATGAAAGAGTCAGAATCAGAGGAGAATATGTAATAGCAAAAACAGTGGTCAGAGGGATGGGATTTCTGGCTTTCAAAGAGGAGGAAGGGGTAGGGGAGTGACCAAGATGGCCAATTAGAAGCAGCTAGTATGTGTATGGCTTTTACAGAGATGAACAGAAGGAGCATGTACACACAATACTTTTAACTAAAACATCCAGGTACATGCACTGAGACTAACCAAGGAAACAACTCAACCCATGGAAAATGAAGAAAAGTAGGGAAAGATGATGACCCACCCAGAAGCCAAGGGAACCTCCCCTATCTAGGAAAGTGGTGAGTAAATCTGTAACCAGGGGAACCCATGCTTCTCCCATGAATCATTGTAACCCTCAGGTCAGGAGATCCCCTCATAATCCCATTCCACCAGGGCCTTCAGTCTGACATACAGAGCTATGCGAAGTCTCAGCAGAGCAGCCACTCAGGCTTTCTTGGCTTCCTGGAAAAAGCAACTGCAACTACAGCAAAGTGGGAAGTTATACCCCCTGTACAAACCCCTAGAAAAGAGGCTGAATCCAGGGGGTTGAGCAGCAACAGCCTGCAGGCCCCACTTCCACAGCACCTCACAGTAGGATAAGACCTACTGGCTTGGAATTCTAGCCAGCCACTGGTAGCAGCATTATACTTCCCTGAAACAGAGCTCCCAGGGGAAGGGGTGGGCCACCATCTTTGCCATTTCAGCAACTTAGCTATTCCAGCCTTCAGGTTTTGGAGAGTCCAAGCCAACCAGGGGTAAAAGGGATCACCCAGTACAGTATAGCTTCTCTATGAAAATGTGGCCAGACTGCTTCTGTAAGTGGGTCTGTGATCCCATTCCTCCTTCATGGGCAGGATCTTCCAACCAGGGTCTCCAGCCATCCCTGCCACTGTTCTCCCACCAACAGAGGTTTCAAACCTCCCCGAGATGGAGCTCCAAAATAAAGGGCAGGCTACCATCTTTGCTATTTTGCAGCCTTCACTGGTGATACCTCTAAGTATTGGAATCCAAGACAACTAGGAACTGGAGTGGACCCCCAGAATACTACAGCAGTCCTATGGAAAAGCAGCCATACTGTTATGTGGGTGCCTGTTTCTGTATCTCCTCACCAGGCAGGTCCTCCAGGCCTGGGCCTCTAACCACCCGCCACCAGAGCTATCAAGCCAGTTGCAACTCAGCAACTCCCTGGACAGAACCTCCAGGGGCAACTGAAAGCCTTTCTACTACTGCATGTACAGTGTCCTTGATAACAAAGGAGCAAAGATCCTAAGTGCCTTATTCACACCCCCACCAAGCTGCAGTTGACCCAAGAAGATGCGTGGCCAGACCACCACTCATAGGTCCCACACAACTCTGACTACTCATCCCCAGACAGGAAGCCCCTGACTTGGGCACAGCACATACCCTTCATTTTGGGGTGATTACACTAAACAATTGATGATCCACATCTCTCTGGGGTGGATCCCCAGGAGGCAAGCAAATGATGAAGCAGCAAGCCACCACCCATTTTGAAAGGGTGGAACCCAGAGGGTTTGGTGTGAGAGTGTTTGTAGCAGAACAAGTCCAGGAATGGCCATTCCTTTAAGCTTGACTTGCTCCCATAAGAGACTTTAGTCCTAAGGGAACTGTCAGACTTCGTCTTTGTAGAGTAGTCTCTCACATCAGACAGGGCTGGTGGCACAGAGACAGAAAGGCCCACCTCTATCAGTATCCTGCTCTTGCACTAACTCTGTACAGAGAACAGGGGATCCTCCCACAACCTGAGCAATCACTCCTGCTTGCAGGATGCAGAGAAGGCACTGAAACCAGCACCAGCCAGCACCCTGCCCCAAGCCAACACCAGTTCCAGTGCAACAGTACACAAAGTCTCCAGCAGGGGCCCCGCTTTTCCCCTGTCTCCACACCCAACTGGCTATCTTATCTCTGCCACTGTGGTAAATAGCCCCAGGCAGTCAGGCACCCTTGCATCCACTAGCACTCTCCTGCAGCTGCTGTACCTTGCCCCTCACCAGCACAGTGGATGCCAAGCCTTGGGAAGTCAGAGAACAAAGTTGGGATCCATTACAAATCCCTCAGAGTTAGAGCACAAGTCCAGAATTTGGAAGCTCAGTGTTAGTCCCCTAAAATCTTCCAGAAACGAAGCCAGTCATCTGAATCTATCTTATACTATAATCAATCCCTCAAGGTCATCAAATAGGATAGAAGGAAAAAGAACCCATCCATATGTCAACAACCTCAAAGATTGAAGACAGATAAGCCCACAGATATGAGAAAAAAATCAGTGCAAGAATGTTGAAAACTCAAAAATCCAGAGTGCCTTCTTTCCTCCAAATTACTGCATCATGTCTCCAACAAGGGTTTAGAACCAGGCCAAGGCTGAGATGGGTGAAATAAAAGAATTAGAACTCAGAATATGAACAGGAGCAAAGTTCATTGAGCTACAGAAGTACACTGTAACCCAATGCAAGAAAGCTAAAAGTCATTATATAACATTGAGGGGGATGACAGACAAAATAAACAGTACAGAGAAGAAGATCACCACCCTGACCACAGCTGAATAACACAGTGCAATAATCTCATAGTTCAATCACAAGAATGAGTAGTAGAATAGACCAAGTAAAGGAAAAAATCTCAGAGCTTGAAGACTGGCCTTCTGATACAAGATAGGCAGACAAGAATAGAGAAAAAAAGAAAAGTAATGAATGAACCCTCTGAGACATATGGGGTTATACAAAGAAACCAAATCTATGACTAATTGGTGTACCTGAAAGAGATAAGGAGAATGGAACCAACTTGGAAAATGTATTTCAGGATATCATCCAAGAGAACTTTCCCAACCTAGCTACGGAGGCCAACATTCAAATTTGAGAAATGAAAACCCCAGGTAGATACTCTACAAGAAGATCATCCCCAAAACACTTAATCATCAAATTTTCTAAGGTTGACATGAAAAAAGAAAAGGGCAGCTAAAGAGAAAGGCCAGGTCATCTAAAAGGAAAGCATTTTCGACTAACAGCGGACCTCTCAGCTGAAACCCTAAGAAGCAGAGGAGATTGGGGGTCAGTATTCAACATCCTTGAAGAAAATAAATTCCAACCCAGAATTTTATATCCAGCCAAGCTAGCCTTCATAAATGAAGGAGAAATAAGATTTCTTTCATACAAGCAAATTGTGAGAGAACTGACTGCAAGACCTGCCTTACAAGAGCTCCTTAAAGAAACACTAAATATGGAAAGGAAAGACCATTACGAGCCCCTACAAAAGCACACTGAAGTACACAGACCAGTGACACTATACAGTAACCATATAACCAAGTCTGCAAAATACTGAGACAACATCATGATGACAAGATCAAATCCACACTTACTGAACTTAAATGTAAATGGGCTAAATGTCCCAATTAAAAGACAGAGTAGCAAGTCGATGAAGAATCAAGAATCACTGGGGTGCTATCTTCAAGAGACACATTTCACATGCAATGACACACAGAGGCTCAAAATAAAGGGATAGAGAAAATCTACCAAACAAATGGAAAACAGAAAAAAGCAGGGGTTGAAATCCTACTAACAAAATAGACTTTAAAACAACAAATATTAAAAAATACAAAGAAGGGCATTACATAACAGTAAAGGGTTCAAATTAACAAGAGGATCTAAATATCCTAACTATATATGCACCCAACACATGAGCACCCTGACTTATAAAGCAAATTTTTAGAGAGACTTAGACTCCCACACAATAACAATGGGAGCCTTCATCACCCCACTGACAATATTAGACTGATCATTGAGACAAAATTAACAAAGAATATCCCTGAATTTTAGTCATATTTATTTCCCATTCTCTGGCATGTAAATGTCTCACCAAAAAGTCCAATCCACTTTTTGCTCAGTGGATTCAATCAGCATAATATCATCCATGTAATAGACCAGTGTGGTATTTTCTAGAAGTGAAAAGTGATCCAATCTATCTGAAAAAGATTATAACACAAAACTGGAGAGTGGATATGCCCCTGAGATAGGACAGTAAAGGTATATTGCTGACCTTGCCTGCTGAAGGCAAATTTCTTCTGGTGGGCCCTGTGGACAGCAATGGAGAAAAAGGCATTTGCCAAGTCAAGGGCTGCATGCTAGGTACCAGGAGATGTGTTAATTTGCTCAAGCAATGAAACCACATCTGGTATAGCAGTGGCAATTGGAGTCACCGCTTGGTTAAGCTTACTGTAATCCGCTGTCTTTCTCCATAAGTTATCTGTCTCCTGCACAGGCCAAATAGAAGAGCTAAAAGGGGATGTAGAGGGAATCACCACCCCTGCATTATGGCACTGGAGAAATGACCACAAGATGAGTCTGGAGACACTCTAGACCCACTATAAGTCAAACATGAGCTAAAACTCCATTAATTACCTGACCTCCATAAGCACCTACTTTAACTGGAGGACCACAATTACATTTTGGGCTCCCCAGAATCAACATCAGCTCAGAGCCAGTGGTCCCCAAAACGTCTTATCATTTTTCTTTCACCAATGCAGAGTTAACCTGGTAAAAGGGTGAATATCTCTTTGGAGAAGGATGAGAGAAAGATTCACTGCATAAATTGTCAGTAACGTTGTGGGGTCCTTTGTCAAAGGGACCCAGACTCCCCTTCATTCAAGAGATTCTGGGTCCATAAACTGGCTCAAGCTGGAAATTGATTAAGGTACCACGATTCTCTGTTTTTATAATTAAAATTTATCTTTTGTCCATTAAACCTAGAAATTTTCTGCTTGTATAAATTAAGTAGGAGTGTAGTAGGCTTCCTATCAATTTCATTTCTAGAAACACCATGATTAATTAGCCAATGACAGAGCTCTACATGAGTCATACTATTCTGATTGCAAATTTGTCTCTGCTGTCCCTTATGGTAGCTATGACCACCTTGCCTTTGGTGGTTGAGTACTGCCACTTGGCCCCTGCCACCTCAGAGTCCAATTATTCCCATTGTATTTAATTTTTCTGGTTGAGTGACTGAGGTTCCCACTATTAGAGCTGACATACAGAGGAAACCAATTACAGGGTTCTTCAAAGATGCAGGTGCTGCCCTAAGAAATCTACTTTGCAAGGCATTGGTAGAGGATGTATCTTCTGTACCCTCCCACCTGGGATGAGTAGATCTAAATGACTGATCCACGCCACCATCCCAATATCCCTAAGCCTTTGGATCCCTTCCTCTACATTAAACCAAGAGAGACTAGGCATTTCCAGCTCGCTAACAGTGGGCCGTCTTTTAATTCATATTTCAGCTAACCATTCAAATAAACTATAAGAACCTTTGTTAACTCCTTGATCTGCAACATTAAATGCAGAGGCCTTACTTAGTGGGCTCAAATGAACAAAATCAGCCTGATCCAATTCTGTGTTCCTTCCACCATTATCCCATACCCTTAATATCCATTCCCATGCCGGTTCTCCAGATTGCTGTTCAGTGCCCTCCCACACATGCCCATTTCAAGTTTCAGAGTCCTACTCTTTTCCAGTCAATGCCCTCATTTTAAGAGTAGACACACAGCAAGACTGTGCATGCATCTTTCGTTGCAGGTCAGCCACTCCTATGATAAGAGCTTATGCCTGTTTTTATACAATTTCAGCTCTTTCTCTACAGGAGTCTCAGGGCAGTCTTAGCAGATTTGAGGCTCAGTATCTGCTTCTCAAGCTAGAGACAGAATTGCGGAGTTCATCATTTTCTTTCAACACTTTATCCACTGAACTTAGGAGCAACAAACCAGCTTCATTATGTTCCTTGGTTTTCCACATATGGTCTAAGGTATTATGTATGGAGTCATTAAACCCCTTAACTCTTACAAGCTGTGAGTCATGAGTGTCAAATGCATTTATTTTACATAATTCTCTGAACAGTTCATACCATGTACCGTCAGTATTCTCCATACTATTAGCAGTAGAGTCCTTAGCATTTTTGAGTCTAATTATATTAAGCAGCCAACTCCAGAAACTCCCAAACCAATGAAAGGACTCCATCCTTAATATTCTCTTCCTCTAGAACTACTCCTGGTACCTAGTTTGTCAGGGTTCTCTAGAGGAACAGCATAGGATCTACCTACATACCTACCTACCTACCTACCTACTTACCTACCTACCTACCTATCTATCTATCTATCTGAATTTACTAAATATTAACTTACACAATCACAAGGTCCCACAGTAGGCTGTCTGCAAGCTGAGGATCAAGGAGAGCCAGTCTGAGTTCCAAAACTGAAGAACTTGGTGTCTGATGTTTGAGGGCAAGAAGCATCCAGTATGGGAGAAAGTTTTAGGTTGGGCACCAGGCAAGTCTCTCTTTTTCACATTTTTCTGCCTACTTTATATTCACTGGCAGCTGATTGGATTGTGCCTACCAGATTAAGAATGGATTTACCTTGCCCAGCCCACTGACTCAAATGTTAACCTCTTTTGGCAACACCCTCACACACACATCAAGGATCAATACTTGTATCTTTCAATCCAATCAAATTGACACTTAGTATTTACCATCATAATAAGTAACCAAAATTAGAGCCAGCTGAAGGAGAGAGAGACATGAAAAACCATTCAACAGACCAGCAATTCCAGGATCTGTTTTTTTTTTTTTTTTTTTTTTTTTTTGAGATGGAGTTTCGCTCTTGTTGCCCAGGCTGGAGTGCAATGGCGCGATCTCGGCTCACCGCAACCTCCGCCTCCTGGGTTCAGGCAATTCTCCTGCCTCAGCCTCCTGAGTAGCTGGGATTACAGGCACCCGCCACCATGCCCAGCTAATTTTTTGTATTTTTAGTAGAGACGGGGTTTCACCATGTTGACCAGGATGGTCTCGATCTCTTGACCTCGTGATCCACCCGCCTCGGCCTCTCAAAGTGCTGGGATTACAGGCTTGAGCCACCGCGCCCGGCCAGGATCTGTTTTTTTTTTTGGAAAAATTAATAAAATAGATAAATCACTAGCTATGCTAATAAAGTAGAAAAGAGAGAATATTCAAATGAACACTGTCAAAAATGACAAGGAGATATTATTACTGATCCCACAGAAATATAAACAACTGTCAGAGAATACTATAAACACCTCTATGGAAATAAACTGGAAAATCTTGAAGAAATTGATACATTCCTGGGCACATACACCCTCTCAAGACTGAACCAGGAAGAAATTGAATATCTGAACAATAATGAGTTCTGAAATTGAGGCAGTATTAAATAGCCTACCAACCAAAAAAAGACCTGAACTAGATGGAATCACAGCTGAATTCTACCCAATGTACAAAGAAGAGTTGGTAGCATTTCTACTGAAATTATTATAAAAAAAATTGAAGAGAAGAAACTTCTTACTCATTCTATGAGGCAAGCATAATCCTGATGCCAAAAAATGGCAGAGAGACAATAAAAAAGAAAACTTCAGGCCAATATCCTTGATGAAAATCCATGCAAAAATTTTCCACAGTATTACTGGCAAACTGAATTCAACAGCACATCAAAAAACGTATCTACTACAACTAAGAATGCTTAAGTATGTCATACAAGTTTGGTTCAACATATGCAAATCAATAACTGTGACTCATCATGTATATGGAACTAAAGACAACTACCACATGATTATAGATGCAGAAAAATCTATCGACACAATTCATCATTTATTAATGTTAAAAACTCTCAATAAGCTAGGTATTGAAGGAACATACCTCCAAATAATAAGAACCACATATGACAAATCCACAGTCAATATCATACTGAATGGGCAAACACTGAAGGCATTTCCATTGAAAACTGGCACAACACAAGAACGTCCTTCCTTACTACTCCTATTTGACATGGTATTGGAAGTCCTGGCCAGGGCAATCAGTCATGAGAAAGAAAGAAAGGGCATCCAAATAGGAAGAGAAAAACCAAAACCATCTCTTTCTGCAAACATGACCCTGTATCTACGAAACCCCAGAGTCTCAGCCTAAAAGCCTTTTAAGCTGATGAGCACCTTCAGTAAAGTCTCAGGATACAAAATCGATGTGCCAGAATCACTTACATTCCTATACACCAATAAAAGTCCACCCAACAGTAAAAGTCCACCCAACAGCCAAATCAGAAATGAACTCCCATTTACAATTGCCACAAAAATGATTAAAACCTAGGATGAGAGCTAACTAGGAAAGTGAAAACTTTCTACCAGGAGAGCTACAAACCACTGGTAAAAGAAATCAGAGATGACACAAATGGAAAAACATTTCATACTTAGAGATAAAAGAATCAATATTGTTAAAATGGCCATTCTTCTCAGAGCAGTTTACAGATTAATGCTATTCCTCTTAAACTGCCATTGAAATTCTCCACGGAACTAGAAAATACTATTTTAAAATTCATATTTAACCAAAAAACAGCCCAAATACCCAAGGTAATAATAAGCAAAAAGAACAAAGCTGGAGGCATCACACTACCCACCTTCAAACTGTACTACAGGGCTACAGTACCCAAAACAGCATGGTACTTGTACAAAAGCAGACACACTAGACCAATGGAACAGAATGGAGAACCCAGAAAGAAGTCTACACACTGATCTTCAACAAGCCTGACAAAAACAAGTAATAGGGAAAAAAAATTCCCTTTTCAATCAATGGTACTGGGATAACTGACTGCCATTTGTAGAAAACTGAAATTTTACCACTTTCTTACACCAGAAAAAAAATCAAATCAAGATGAATTAAAGACTCAAATGTAAAACCCAAAACTATAAAAATTCTGGAAGACGACCCAGACAATACCATTCAGGACATAGGCACAGACAAAGATTTTATGCCGAAGACACCAAAAGAAATTGCAACAAAAGTAAAAAATGACAAATGGGATATAATTAAACTAAAGAGCTTTTGCATAGCAAAAAGAATAAAAACACAGACTATAAACAAAGTAAACAACCAACTAAATGGGAGAAAATTTTAACAACTATGCATCTGACAAACATCTAATATTCAGCATCTATAAGGAACTTAAATTCATGAGAAAAAAACAACCCAACTAAAAAGTGGACAATGGATATCAACATTTTCCAAAAGCTGACATACATGGGGCCAAGAATCATATGAAAAAAAGCTCAATATCACTGAACATTAGAGAAACGCAAATCGAAACCACAATGGGATACCATTTCATGCCAGTCAGAATGGCTACTATTTAAAAGTCAAAACAACAACAACAACAACAACAAAAACCCACACACAAAAATGTTGGTGAGGTTGTGGAGAGAAAGGATCACTTACACACTGCTGTTCGGAGTTTAAATTAGTTCAGCCATTGGGGAAGATAGTTTGGCAATTCCTCAAAGAGCTAAAGACAGAAATACTATTTGACTTAGCCATTTCATTCCTGGGTATAAAACCAAAGGCATAAAAATCATTCTGTTATAAGGACACATGCACACACGTTCATTGCAGCACTGTTCACAATAGCAAAGACATGAAATCAACCTAAATGCTCATCAATAATAAATTGGATAAAGAAAATGTGGTACATATATACCATGGAATACTATGCAACCATAAAACAAACGAGATCATGCCTTTTGCAGGGACATGGATGGAGCTGGATGCCATTATCCTTAGCAAACGAATGCAGGAACAGACAGCTAAATACATGTTCTCACTTATAAGTGGGAGCTAAAGGATGAGAACACATGGACACATAGAGGGGACAACACACACTGGGACATATTGGATTGTGGAGGGTGGAAGGGTGAGAGGAGAAAGATCAGGAGAAATAACTAATAGGTACTAGGCTTACTATCTGGGTGATGAAAGAATCTGTACAACAGTCCTCCATGACACAAGTTTCTCTATGTAACAAACCTCCACATGTAACTCTGAACTTAAAAGATAAAATAAAAAATAGGAGAAAGGAATCACACACCAAAAAATGCAGGTGGCCTCTACAAGCTGAGAAGGCAAAAATACATTCCCTACAGATGTTTCAGAAGTACAGTCCTGTTGGTTTTAGTCCATTGAAGGCCATTTTCAGTATGTGACTTTCAGAATTCTAAGAAAATAAAGGCTGTATTATATTAAGCCACTAAGTTTGTAGTATTTTTTGTTACAGCATAATAGAAAATAATACAGATACAGCCTCATTTTCTGGTCTTTTCTTTACATTGGAACATTTCAATAATCTATTCTTAATTTCTCTTCCCTTCTCTTCCTTTTTCCCTTCTGTCCTCCCCCTCCATTCCCTTCTCTCCTTCATTTTCCTTTTCTTTCTTTCTTTCTTTTTTTTTTTTTTTTTGTGAGACGGAGTTTCGCTCTTGTTACCCAGGCTGGAGTGCAATGGTGCGATCTCGGCTCACCGCAACCTCCGCCTCCTGGGTTCAAGCAATTCTCCTGCCTCAGCCTCCCTAGTAGCTGGGACTACAGGCACATGCCACCATGCCCAGCTAATTTTTTGTATTTTTAGTAGAGACGAGGTTTCACCATGTTGACCAGAATGGTCTCGATCTCTTGACCTCGTGATCCACCTGCCTTGGGCTCCCAAAGTGCTGGGATTATAGGCGTGAGCTACTGCGCCCGGCCCTCTCCTTCGTGTTCATTCACTCTCTTGATAATCTCTTTTAGACACATGGCTGTAGAAAATAACTAAATGTTAGTAACTTACAAATCTCTATTTCCTGGCAGAATGCCACTCCTGCTCTTGAAATGACTATCTCCACTTGGGTGTAATAATCATCATCAAAATCACCAATTTTAAAAATATTTAACCTCCTCCCATACAGTCTTCCCTGTGTCCATTAATGGTAGCTTTATTCTTTTAGTTCCTCAATCCAAAAAATTCGTAGTCATCTATGAACCTTTTCCTTTTCTCACATCCCACATCCAACCTGTCAAGAAAACCTGTTGGCTCTACCCTCAAAATATTTCTAAAATCGCACTGTTCTCCACCTACATTGAAACAATTCCCCCAACGTATTATCAGATTTCCTGGATTTTTGCAGAAATCTTCTACATTGATCTTCATGGCAATCCTTTTTAAATCTGTAGTTTAATTTCAACACTGTTGCCAGAGTGATTACTGAAACAAGCCTCCAGATGGCTTTCTCTTGCTCTCTGTAAAAGCCCATAGCCACAATGATGTACACACATCTTTGTATCTACCTCCCCATCGTTTCTCAGATGTCATCTTCTTCTACTTATATATTTGCTTTTATTTATTGCAGGAAATGTTTTCCTGTGCTTTCTGGAGAAATGGTGCTAGATAAAATCCCTCTGCTAAGATTACTCTTCCATCAAGAATCCATGGGACTCTCTCTGACCTCCATTAAGTTTTTTTCCAAATATCTGCTTTCTCAGCTAGGCCCCTTCTTACCTTCATAGTATATGTCATTATGTTCTCAACCTGTCACTTCCTATCTACTTTTTCTACTTTATTTTCCTTGATGACTGTTATCCACATCTCACATTTTATATAGTTTGTGTGTTCACTTCCTGTCTACTGCTATCCTGTCTACTGATAATGAAGGATGCAACTTTCATTAGGCTTTCGATTTATCTGTTTAATTTCCTATTTATTCAGTGTCAAGAACAGTGTCTGGCATATAGTAGAGGCTTGATAAGTATTACTGTTCATATTTAAATAAATACACTTTCTCTGTGTAGCCTTCCAAGAACAACTGTACTGAGAATAAGATGAAGTATTATGTCCTCTTCTAGATCAAGTTTCTGTATCTTTTAGTAATGGATATTTGTTCTTTCATTTTCATTCAAAAAGATGTTTATTCAGTATTCACTGTGAACAGGTTCCTCTGATAGGTATCATGAGAAATGCAACAAAGAATAAGGCTCAGTTTGAATTTTGAAAGATTATTCTCAAGTAGAGAATTAAGAAAATCACAAAATAGCCCAGGCACAGTGGCTAATGCTTGTAATCCCAGCACTGTGGGAGACTGCAGCAGGCAGATCATGAGGTCAGGAGATCAAGAAAACCCTGGCCAATATGGTGAAACCCCTCCTCTACTAAAATATGAAAAATTAGCCGGGTGTGGTGAGACACACCTGTAGTACTAGCTACTTGGGAGGCTGAAGCAGGGAAATTGCTTGAACCTGGGAGACAGAGATTGCAGTGAGCCTAGATTGAGCCACTGTACTCCAGCCTGGTGACAGAGCAAGACTCCTTCTGGAGAAAAAAAAAAAAAAAAAAAAAAGGAAAAGGAAAGAAAATCACAAAATGATGACAACACAGGGAAGACTGTGCTAAGAAACACAACAGAAGCAAAAGTGAGGAAACTTTTTATGTTCAGAATGATTTATTGAAACTAATCATAAAAATTATTCAAAAAATTAACATTGAACTCTTGTCTGAGTCACTGGAGAATTAGTCTCTAAATTAAGGGTTATGTTTACTCTCCTCTTCTTTCCAAGGACAGTCCCATGGATAATATAGTAATTACTATTAGCTCTAGGAAAATTAGATTGCTCATGACCTTAAACATACACAAGGCATGCCAATTTATTTATACTTAACCATGATATAATCTTATTCCCTATAAATAGGCAAGATGTGTCAAACACTATACAACATAATTATATTGTTATGTAGGTCTAAAAGCACTTTTTTCTCCCAATAGATTAAATCACTTTCATATAATATTTTCTGATGTTCCCGTAAGATAGATAGAGGCTGCTTGCATCACAGATTTATCTTAGACTCACCAGGGCCAAAAATAATACTGCTTACTTAGGCCATCCCTCTTGTAAATATTCATCAACATGCCACAAGTTAAATCCAGGGACAGAAAGTAGATGGACCGGGACCATTCCATCACTTTTACTCAAAGCACATATATCCTGAGTACTGTGAGTAGCAGCATTTTGTTTATATATGGAGGTTGGCATTAGTATTATTGAAGCTCTCGGGATTATTGGAAGCATAATTTAATGTGGTTTATGTAGATTTCTTTCATAGTTTTTATGCTCCAAACTTCTAAGTATCACATAAAATATATGGATAACAGAAAAACATGCATTCATTAAGTTAATAGTGAGAGTCTGTAATTGCCAGTAAAAGCAAATCAGTTAGATTAAATGGTTACAATACAGTCATACAGAAAATTAATTCCAACAGTGATAATCATTATTATCTGAAATTTATCATCAGGAGAAAGGCATGTTGGAATATTAACCCAAAAAAACCTGTGCCTATGTTCAAACTTACAGTCTTCCCTATTTTCGCCCCCATTACCATAGTCCACCCTTAATGTACTTCATCTTGCAGAGTGAAGGAGGTAATTGTCAAAGTTCCCATTATTGGTTCAGTGCACAAAGCAGGAAAATATTATCTTCTATTAAATGGTATAGTAGAAACTGCATTAGGTTAAGAATTGACTCAGGTGTTTGTCCCATTTCTGTCATTTACTAGCTGTAAGATCTCCAGCAAATCATTAAACTTGATAGAGTTTTTATTTCCTTGAACAGAAAATGGTAAATATATCTTTCCTGTCCACCTTAAAAGATTACAAAAATTCAATGAAATTGAGTATTTAAAATTTGTTTTTACAGTCATAAAACTATTGAAATGTGAAGCATCTTTTATTGCATCATTTTAAACTTTACTATTATTTGCCATTACTTTTCATCTTAATGCAGTGTAGCTTAAAGGCTGCTGCCAAAACCAACTTAGCAAATAGCTTTGATTCTGGATCATATCTGAACACCCTCAATGAAATGCTTGTAGCCTAATAGTTACCACAGTTATTTCTTCCTAATATTGACCCCTCATATGAAATGACACCTTAATTTTGACTTTTAATACTTGAATTTCTGTTGCACTTTCTCTAACCCTCTTCTTGGATATTTCATGTATATTCATATCTTTCACTATCAGATCTTACAGGGCAGCATGGTAATTGCCAACATTTGACCTATTCAAAGTCAAATTCATTATTTTCCACTAACTTTGCAATTTCTTTTTTTTTTTTTCTCAACATTATGAAATAATTTTGGCATGCCTTTCTGTATCACCTCTTCTACTTGATAAATCTCTTACACTTCTTATCTTATCCAGGTCTTACTCCCACTGTGGTACCCAGCGGCAAGCACACTGGGATTACCTCCATCAGTTAAACATATTGTTCAATTATATATACGTGGCTTTACTTGCCTGTCTATTGGACTCTTTTTAACTAAAGAGAACTTTGTTTCTCCCAATGTTAGCACAAGGCTTGGTACGAAGTATCTACTCAGTTAAGTTCATGTTGAATTAGTACACGAATGACTTATTTCCCTCTAGTTTCCTTTTTTATGACTCAAAAGTTTATCCTTCTTTTGTTGCTGTTGTTGTTGTTGCTTTAAGTCTTAGTTTTGCAGCCAAATGTTAGTTTAAATCTAGTACAACTGATATTTCCCCCTCAATCTTGCACTTTCTTTTTTCTTTTAGAAACACAACATCATAGAATCTTTTTCACAATCTCTTTTCCTCAGAGCTGGATGGAGTCTGCTTTGCTTGTGTTGGGGAAAGCAGAAAGTGTCTGTGTCAGATGATTTTTTTCAACGATACATAGTTAACTGTGAATCAAATCGAGGTCTTCGGAAACACACTCTGAAGTTCCATTCATTTGTCCATACATCGTTATGTTTATTTTTAAATAAATTGTTTTAAGGTATCATTTACACAAAATGAAATGCACACAATGTAAGTAAGCAGTTTTATGAGCTTTGACAATTTTGTACACCCATGTAATCACCCTGATTCAATATATAGAACATTTTTATTACCGATAGGTTCTTTCACTCACCAGTTTGCAGTCACTTCTACTCTCATTTTTGTCCCCATCTAACCTGTAATCTATAGACAGACCCTCATTTCTACTCAGGTTCAAGTGGGAAATTTCAAGAAACCTAGGATCATACAGTGTTTTACCAGCACTCTCTGCTAAGAAAGCTTGACATTGTACTCACTTGAAAGGAAAAATATTTAACAGTATCTCATTATTCATCATGGAGCATACATTGAAGGGTTCCTTCAGAGCTGAGAGGTAAAACATTGAATAAATGGCATATATGATGTATCCTGATAAGAAGCTGACAAACTATATGAGAGATCAAGTTTGAAACATTCCATTCAAAACTTACCATGACAGTTTTTATCATTCAAGCCATTCTCATGGGCCTGTAGTGGTACCTCATTATGTTTATAATTTGCATTTCTTTGATGGCCAATAATGCTAAGCATCTTTTCATATCTCTTTGGCCAACTGTCTAACTCATTTTATGAAATGTCTGCTCAAATATTTTGCCCAACTTTTAGTTGGCTGTCTTATGCTTGAGTTTTAAGAATTACATATATGGCCAGGAGCAGTGACTCATGCCTATAATCCCAGAAATTTGGAAGGCAGAGGCGGGCAAACTATAAGATCAGGAGTTTGAGAGCAGCCTGGCCAGCATAATGTCACCTGTTCTGCAACAGAACACTGTTCAGTGTTTGAAACTCTGAAAACAAATTACACTGTGACTGAAGCTGCCCGTCATGAGTTGGCTCTAATCAGTTCCCCAAACAGAAAATTAGTCAGGCACAACTAAAACCATTTTATTTGAATGGCACATTTAAATTCACATGGTGAAACCGTGTCTCTACTAAAATACAAAAATGAGCCAGGCATGGCAGTGTACACTTATAATTGCAGCTATTCAGGAAGCTTACGCAGGAGAATAGCTTGAACCCAGAAAGCGGAGTTTGTAGTGAGCTGAGATTGTACCATTGCACTCCAGCTTTGGTAACAGAATGAAATGCAATCTCAAAAAAAAATTAGATACTCTGGATATATCAAAAGTATAGACATAACTGTGCTTATTGGGTTTCAAAAATCATTTAGATTTTATCAACCACTTATCAGAGAAAAAGAGATTACATGTGTGTGTGTGTTTTATGTATGTGTGTGTGTATATATATATACACATATATATATATACACATATAACACACACACACACACACACACACACACACACACACATGCATGTTGCCCCAAATACAGAACCTGATTAATATGTATTTGCAGGAAGTGAGGAAGCATGTGCTGAAGTGGATGTTGATGTGCTGGACTGGGCTCAAGGAATGGCTGAGACATATAGGGCTGGCATAGGGAGATTTTAATGATATGGTACACTCATGTGTTACATAGGATTAAATATATTCACAGTAATACTTGCAGCCAGACCTAAAAGTCAACTGGGATCACTACTGGAAATCTGAACATAAAAATCACTTACGGCAAAAGAAAACGTTTTTGATATAGTACTGCAGAAGGGATCAGAAAACTCAGAAAAGTGGGACTACTGAAATGGATTTTTTGTAAGCATTAAGAAAGCACCACCTGAACATGTTGCTCAGCAAGACCTTTTACTAGGTCAATAAGAAACTGATGAAGATGATAATAGAATCTTTGAGAAGTTCAGTGGTAGCAATCCTTTGGAGAACGAGGTTTACAGTAGAAGATGCTTCTGTGGAACCAGGCTTCTTAATATAAACTGGAGATGATGAGCTTGCAGAAGGCCAGAAGCTAGATGTCAACACTTAATCCATATATGCAGGGTAGATGTGAGCAACATGAAAGGCAGCAAGTTTGGAGTGATAGTGAGGATGCCTCGACACACAGGCTTATGTTGAAGAGCTATTAAGATTCCTCAGGAAGACGGACATATAAGATGTTGCTCATCTTGCAAAAAAGAAATCAATTTTCGGCAAGCAGAAAACTATCATCAAAAGTTACAATAAAAATTGTTCTCCCTCACTGAGTTTCAAGACCTAAGTCTATTCACTGACTCAGAGATCCTTGAGAAGGGAACTGTCCTGCTAATGTAACATGTTAAAAAATGCCTACAATTTTTTCCCCAAAGGGACCTGAACCAGTTTTCAAGATACCTGTGCCCTAGAGAATGAAAAATATTTTGATTTTTCAAAGACAGGACATATAGGGTCTGAACCAAGATTATGCTATGGAATGCAATATTCCATCATGACCTTCTGATTAGAATTGTGTTAAGAGAGGTCACAGGATAAATGATTTTTTTTTTGGTCAAAATGTATAATACAGTGTTTTCAGTGGATTCATATACCCAGCCTGCAGTGAGTTGTCTGCTCTCCAAATGTATAATGTGCAGATATACTTGTTAACTTGGAAAATCCTTATTTAGGTTTCATGACCTGTGAAGTCAGATGCAACATTCTAAGAAAGCCAGGTATAAGTACCCATTGGATCTGGAATAATGTCACCTGTTCTGCAACAGAACACTATTCAATGTTTGAAACTCTGAAAACAAATCACCCTGTGACTGAAGCTGCCCATCATGAGCTGGCTCTAATCAGTTCCCCAAACAGAAAATTACTCAGGCACAACTGAAGCCATTTTATTTGAATGGCACATTTAAATTACTGACGGGGTAGGTTCAAAAGATGTGAATTAAAAAGTGATCCAAATAGCCCTGTTACCTATATGTCTCACTAAAACTTCTTCCTCAGCTCACACCTGTGGTCTCATGTGATGACCTGTTCAACAATCTTAACAAAAAAGCAACAATTTGAACTCAGTTCAAATTATGTAACAAGACTGAATTCATTACTGTACCATTCAGTTTTATTAGTACCTGAGCAAAAATGACACTAGTGTAAAGAAATACAGTAAGCAGAGCACAAAGCAATATATTCATTCAGTTCATATACAGAGAGAAGTGCCTCATGTACAAATGTGCATGGACTTCTAAGCAGTGAACACCACCTTGACTCGTAGGCAAGGAGCTAGAAATCAACTGAACTAGAAGATAAAAGACAAGGATGTGTGGATAAGAATTATGTGGCTGGAAAATGAAATTGAACAGAAAGCATACAAATAGTTTTGTCTAGCATTAATGTCCTCAGAGAACATCCACTTCAGATGGAATTCTCCAAAGCTAGATGGACAGGATCATTGGTTCTGTGGATGCCAGTTACCCTCTCTTCTTGGCCATACAAATGTTGGCTCAGTAAGGCAATGAACATATATGTCATTGTAGCAGAGAGGAAGCTACACATTAGTTTAACAGGCTGAGTTCCATCTTATCGAGGCTGATCCAGCTATTGCCACTGCCAGCAGTTGAAACAAAGGTTGAGCTCTAGAAGTGGCATAATTTTTGGAGAAGGCTTGTTATCTGCTTGAAGATGTGATTCATCAGATCCTCTCCAACCTGGAGGGTGTAGCAATTTACTCTGACTCAGAAGTGCTGCTTACTGCAAAATGACTTTTCCTCCTACCAGCAGCACTAACATGTGGCTTTCATAATTTATCTGTTGATATGTTATCCTACACCATGTTGCCTCAGCCCAAAGGACAACTTCACAGCAAATAAAATATTTCAATAGGCCCAAATATTTTATCATGTGCCTTATATTTAAGAAACAGCAGGACTGATGATATGGCGCAATGTTTATTAAAGTTCATTTAGGGTGTCACCTTAAGGACAGCAGTGTTTCAGAGTTAGGGTTTTATTCTTCAAGGCGTGTTAAACATGCTGAAATAATAGCTAATGTGTGATACTGTGTCCTCCACAGCGAGGATTCATAGGTTTGTAAATTAAGAAGTCAAAGGCGGAGTGGCCTTCTCTAGTAGTTGCTGTTGGTGTATGTAATAAAGAGCCTGATTCCTTTTTAAATGTGTGATTCTTGTTAAAAGTTGTTTTACCCAGAAATGCCCAGAAGGCTATGCTCTATTCTTAGACTGACCGCTCACCAATGACTAAATGAAATGGGGTTCAGAAGTCCAGTCACACTTCTTCCAAGTGAGACAATTTTGTGGTACCATAGGGTTCCTTATGGAGTCAGGCTGAGACTAGGCCTAAGCTAAACACACATCTTTTCCCAGCTTCTTTCTTTGCTATACTCTTTTTCACTCCTTTACAGATTCTACATTAAGATTATATATTCAGGAAATCTGCCACATGAGAATCTCATCTCAGGTTCTGCTTATTGGGGCTCTGAACTAAAACAGCTAATAACACAAATGATCCTAAGAAGCAGACTCTACGAACAGGATCCTAGAGTTTGTTTTCTCTCCGGCCATCTAACAGTGAAGACCTCATTATTGGTGAAAAGTAAAATATTGATGATCCCTGGCATGACAAAGCACAATTGCTAAAATGCTCACATTTAGTGAACTGGAAGGGGATGCACAGTTTGGTGCAGACACTTGAGAAGTAGAGGAGAAAGAACAATTATAAAGGCTGTGCCTACTGCTGAGCATCATTAATGCTTTCCTAGGGAAACACCTGACTCAGATGAACTGTTGTCCTATATAATGTTCTTTGCTAACATTCGAAGAGATTCTTATTTCCTAGAGCCAGATGGCAGGATGAACTGAATCTGGGGTGCATAATTAATTGCAAGAATGGCTGAATTAGGAAGTTAGATTTTCAAGACAACATTTTCCCGGATAACCGCAATTGATTTAAATGGGTAGTGTCAAGAACCCTGAAAGCTCTGACTACACTGAATTTCCTGGGTTTTTAGAAGTTTTCTACTCTGTTAGATGATAGTAGCCCCTGCTTTGATTGAAAACTAGACAGATACCTTACAGACAATGCTTTTCTCCCTTAGAATCTACGTATTTCCCTTCTATTGGCCGCTATCAAGCTGGCTAACAGTGCACTGGTTACTAACTTGTCTGATATCAGTGACAGAGAACATCCATGCATGCAACAAGTTACATAAACTGGATTTATTATTTATAGATAGGCAGCAAGAAACAACGGAAGCTTAAGATTCTTGCGAGCTGATCCCCCAGGCTCATGTAAACTGCCCAGGGTGTCCCTACTTGATATATTTTACTTACACCACCGCTGAGAAATTCGAAAATGCATCCCACCCAGGTTACTTACCTCAGGAGAAACAAGACATGCTGGGTGAATGCACTGAAGGACGTACTGTTTCTAAGAGAGAGGAAATCAGCCCCGGGCTATGCTGACTAGTCCCTCCCCAGTCTCAGGATGTTGTATTCCCAGCATAGTCAAGTTGTTCTTGAAAACTACTAGCAAGAAAGAGGAGAGAATCTCCTGTTTCAGTCCAAGGATTAAGCCAAGTGGAGAACTGTTCTGTAGCCACCAAACAAATAAATTGAGTCAAACCCAAGCAAGATTCAAGAAGGAAGCACCAAGGTTGCTAAGGGAGGAGAATAATTACATTCCAAAAGTCACTCCGGGTTATGGTTAACCAGTACTAGGGAAAAAAAAAAAAGTCAGTTTGCCTAAAAATAGATCCTGAGGGTGCTGCAAAAGGGAGATGTTTTAGTGTGGGAGAACTCTCCCTCACTACAAGATTTAACATCATTTTAAGGGCTCTGGGAGATAGTTCCAGTGCCCTTTTCAGATGACTGATGGAAGCTTGGGAAATGTTATTACTCTTATTAGATTAGATGCTAAAATTCTCATGGTAAACGACAAAGGATGAGAATAAGGGTCAGAGAATTAGGTACGCTAAAATGGATTTATTATGAAAAACCAGGACACCACAAGTTGACAGTATTCTTCAGGAAGGCTGGGAGGTTTTTTGGTTTACCAAGTGATAAGGAGGGTGCTGATACAGGCAGAACCAACTATGTTGAAAATCCAGCGGCCCTCATCCTCTATGGCCAATTGGATGCAATTTCTGGCTCTTTTAAATTTCTGTAACATTCGATTACACACTGTTTATGTGACTTTTGATTGTGTTGTGTTCCTTATTCTCCTGTTTCCACCTGTTTGGCTCTGCGCACCTATGACTATCCCTGTTACATAGTAACTATTAAACCCATCTTAGTCAATCTTTGAAACACAAAGTCAAATTACATCACCTGAAGCACTTAGCATATCATCTTAAAAACGGTAGGTACTTCATAAATAACTGTTAGACTAAACTGAGGTTACATTACCAAATTAATCTTCCTATGAGATCAATACTATAACATTAGTACCCTACGCAATGTCTAAACAGTTTTCCATTAAGTTAGAGAATAAAATTAAACTCCTGTGTTATAGTCAGAGCTTTACCACATCTGTTCCTAACTTCTACATCTGCTACCAAACATTCTTTCTAGTCTCACTGTTTAATTCTACTCTAAATTAACTTTGTACTTGAACCAATGAAACGTTTACTCTCTCCCCACTTATTCTCTGCCCTTTCCCCTCTCCAATTTTGTGCACATTTCTATTTTACTTTCATAATCAGTATCTAACTAGCCTTGAAAAATAGTCAAGCAGGACATAATAACATATTTATTTTGTGTCGCATACACAGTAAATTCTTTGTTGTGGCTCTACTGTGTGTGTGTGTGTGTGTGTGTGTGTGTTGCCAGGAGTTGGGAGGTAGATGGAAGGAGCTGATAATTCCTACAGCATTTCACTGCTATAATCTTTCTCTTTACTCTCATTCCTACTTGATTTCTTGAGACTGTTGTAATGAGACATCTGTCTCACTGCTGTGTCATTGGCTGAAAACTTCCAGAGGCACTTCTAAGAACACATTCCGTCTCCATCTCAGTACCTGTGCTTCTGTTTCACTATACATTGGCGATTTTTATCTGAGCTGTATTGGGCTATGCAGTACTAATGTTCAACACTGAAATGGTTATTCAATTTATAATATAAAAATAGAATTATTTAAAATACATACCATTCTTGGAACAATTAGAAAAGAATTTCTCCTAGACATTGTTATAATAAAGACACCACATGATGTAAGAAAAATGTCCCTGAACATTATTCTTAAAAAATGATCAGTGAGTTACCTGGAGTTGGTAATTTCAATAAAGATCAATGTATCAGACTAATAACGTTGCACCAAAGTATAGTTTAGAGCAGGCGTCCCCAAACTTTTTACACAGGGGGCCAGTTCACTGTCCCTCAGACCACTGGAGGGCCGCCACATACTGTGCTCCTCTCACTGACCACCAGTGAAAGAGGTGCCCCTTCCTGAAGTGTGGCGGGGGCTGGATAAATGGCCTCAGGGGGCCACATGCAGCCTGCGGGCCATAGTTTGGGGATGCCTGGTTTAGAGTATGTAGCTCATTGGGGGCCCAGTGGATTGTATTCCAATTACCAGCTTTCTGTTCATCCTGTTCAATTATACTTGGTACTCCCACTTTTGTTGTGTACTCCTTATCCTCCTTCCGTATTACGTAAGTATCTGTTGCTGCCCATCTAATTGATATATTTAATTTCCAATAACATATTTATAGTTGAGTTTGGTAACTGCTTTTACAATAACTTTTTTTCAGAATCAACTCCAATTGTCCATCACCATTCAGCCAAAATCTAATTTCTTCAGCAACTTTTTTAAAAAAAGTTATTAATCCATTTTTTAAAAAAATATATTATTAGTATATACTATCTTAGGTGCTGAAAATTTAAAGTAGCAATTTATTGTCTTATGAATTTCATTCTTTCAGTACATTTTTCTCATTAAAATATTTTTATGCATGTCTGTATAAGCATATCTCTTTTTGAAAGTATATTGTAAGCCTTTACAGAGATAATGTTAATTAATAACATTATTTTGATTGATTAGGGAAAGGTATGCATTTCCTCAGAAACCAGCATTTCACCAGCGAAAGCTTCATCCCAATTATTATGCCTTTGGTGTTTCAAAGAATTTTATAAACGCTTTAAAGACCCTGCTACTACTAGTACAACCAGTAGTAATAAAAATAGAGCATTATTAACACCTGCATTTAATACCTGCAGAGTGTCAGCACTATACTAAGAACTTTATATATATTATCTCATTTAATGTTTCAATAGCTATTAGTTTACTAATCTTATTTTAATGCACCATTTTATAACTATGCCATATATAATATATATTTTATACAGATTCCATATATGAACACCAAAATCTATTACTCTAATTAAGTATATATTTATAGTCCAGTTGAGTATATATTTTCTATTTCAGTAACAAAGCTAAAATATACCACATATCTACCTACTTTCATGTATTGTTTTAAAATATGGGCTGTAATAGACACCATAGAAAGTCACCTTTTTTTCTTTCTATTTTTCCTTCTTTTTTTCATACCTTTTCTCTTCCTTTTCTTCTGCTTTTGAAGAAAAACTCACATCATCTTATTACTCACAGAATAACTTACTGTAGTGAATTCTAAAAACTATATTCTACATCAGGATCATTTTTAATCACGGTCGGTTGAGGCACTTTTTTCTATTCTATTTGGCATAACTAATTTGTGCATTTTTAATTTTTAAACTAACTATACAACAAAAAATCCCCTTAAAATTTACATTATTATTGTTCAGATGCTACCTCAAAAAAAAAAAAAAACCCACAAATTCCCTACTTGCTTGGCAAGTTAATTTGTACATATCCAATTTTAGATGTTGAGCATCAGCCAGTTTAATATGAGAGGAGACTGAGATATTTACATGCATTAAAAATATTTTGCCAGATGTGCCCTGATTGACCAAAAAAGTAACATTTCATTTGGAGAAAATGTGATAGACTGTGCTCAAACTGTTGGAATCTTTACCCATACTTCAATGGTTGCTGCTTATTATTTAACATGGAAGAATAGAGTTATGAAGTTATTGCCTATAATTGACAGATTGAATATATAGTTAGAGAGCATGTGGAATGTTATCTGTATGTTAGAGGCTCATTTACATTCATAGAAAATCATCTGACAATAGTAATAGAAGTGAGTCTTAGATCCAGGCCATACTGATATAAAAGTTTATTTAACAAGCAAACAAATAAAATTAAGGAACTGAAATGAGAAGACTTTCCTAATGAGAAAAGCCTAACAGCCAATCTCAATTTTTTGCTGCCTACAATTTATTCTACTTAAACCTTTAAAATTAAAAGATAAACAATTCAGCACAGTACTTATCATCAGTGACTTCATCAAGTACACTAGCAGACAGAATCTGAGAAAACATATGGATCAAAAGGCAGATCACACATTAAATGTGATTTTCTTATTCTTTTATTTAACACAATTAGTGAAGTAAGTGTAAGACAGAAAAATCACACCTTGGAGTAATATCTGACTTATAGTCAGCACTTTGCCCCTCTCAGGCTAATTTAAGTAATATCAAGTCACAAACCTCCAACATTCAACTACTCCAAATGGGCAATTTCCTGCCACTGTACACAAGGGTTCTGATGTTGGGCCAGATAATTGATGTGAAGTGTTCTAATATGTTTAGAAGAAAAATAGTATAGAACATGATAATAAAAATACTAGTAGTTAATGCATATAAAATCCTTCCTAGATACAAAAAAAATTCTGTGCACTTCAACAAATGCTCACTCACTTCAGCCCTGTAACAAACATATGAGGTGTTCTCTCTCTTTTCCAGATGGAGGCAACTAAGTCATAGAGGGGCTAAGTAACTTGCCTGATATCACACAGAAATGTGAAGATCTAAGATCTGAACCCACGAAGGCAGACTTTGAAGTGTGCACTCTTCAGTTATGCGAAACACAACTGTAGTTGACTATAGTATTTTATAAAAACAACATTTCAAACAAATATCATTTATTTATATTTTCAGATGTCATAGCAAGTATTAATTGTCTATTTTTCAGAGGTCTACTTATGTTACAAGGGGATAAGGCAAAATCATCTAACTTTCCTTGCTTGGTAATGGAGCTACATTCACATTTGGCTCTATTTTGCTAAATGTAATCAAGTTATGACCTATCCATGGGTACCTTTAAAACACACACACAAACAAACAAACACACACACACACACACACACACACACACACACACACACACAAATTAGATTTAGTGCTATCAAAATTATGTTTTGGATATTGATGTCACCTTCCTTAAGTAAATTTAAAACTTAAACCTTGCCAGGGAAGTGGTCATTTATTGCTGTACAAACACTTCCAAAGGGTAGAAAAAAAGAAAGCAATGTCCAAAAAATTGTTTGAATCTAGCATGTCTTGTATATCCAAACCAAAATAATACAGTACAAAAAAAAATAAGTCAATCTTACTAGTAAATATAGATACAAAAGTTCTAAATAATTATTAGCAAACCACATCTAATAAAAGATAATACATCATGTTCTAGTTGAGTTTATCTTAGGAAAAAATATTCTTAGAAGAATGCATGTGTGAATTTGTGTATGTATAATTTGAGTTATTAATAGAGAATCATTAATGCAGAAAATTGTATTTCATTCATCACCCATTTATTATAAAAACTTTTAGCACACTAAGAATAGGCCCTACATTCTTAACCTTCTTCAGGGCATATTTTTAGAAGTTGCAGCAAATATCTTAAATAGGAAGAGGGAATAATAATTAAGAAATGTATTCATTTAATATGGCTGCTGTAAGAAATTCCTACCAACTAGGGGGCTTAAAACAGCATACATTTATTCTCTCACAGTTCTGGAGGCCATACGTTTGCAATCTTTATTACTGAGCTAAAACTACAAAGTCAACAGGGCTATGCTCACTCCAGATACTCTAGGGAACAGTGTTTCTTAGCTCTTTCAGCTTCTCTTGGCCACTGGTATGCTTTTTACCTGTGACTGCATCACTCCCATGTGTCTCCTTGATCACACTGCATTCTCCTCTTAGGTCTGTGTCAACTCTCAGTTTACCTCTCTTTTAGAAGAGCATTTATAACAACACTGAAGGCCCACATGGCTAACACAGAATGATCTTCCCATCTCAAAATCTTTAACTTAATCACAACTCTGAAGAACCTATTTACCAAATACATTCATTACACAAACACACACACACACACGTATATACACACATATATATGTATATATGTATGTATGCCTGGAGAATGGTAATCTTTTGAGAGACCATTTTTAGTCAGAAACATCTGGGGGGGAGGGACTTCAAAAAGTAGCTCCCTAAATTACCTTTAGAGCCTATATTATACCTGACCACATCCCAGTTAGAATGCTGTCAGAATCCTGAGTCTAACTTTTTCTACACAAACTCTTCTAAAGATATTCCTGTCTATAGAAACTACAATGAAATGCTTATCTATTATATTGTAAAAACTTTAATCATGCTATTATATTATTTTGAGGAATATTTTAAAATACAAAAATATAAATAAATATAACAGAATATAAGTTTCATAACACCAGAGTTTTTTAATCTGTTTGGTTCAATCATGTGTCCCAGTGCCTAGGAAAGTACCTGCTTATTAAATATTTGTTGAAGGAATGAAATAAACATACACACAGATACGATCCAAGTTATTACAGCATGAATTATCCAAAACAATGAGTGTACACACACACACACACACACACACACACACACACACACACACAGGGCCACATGAATATTAAGATGAGTAATACTGAATTTCAGAATACCTGTGAGATCTGGAAGTGAGAGAAAAATGATTCACGGGCAAGATTACTTTTAGGCTGATTCTTAAAGAGAATCTAAGGTTAAAATAGCTGGGTAGTGAAAGGGCATTCCAAGTAGAGGGATCGGTATGAGCAATGATGAAGGCAAAGGACACAGAGGATTCTATAGGAATGGGTAAGTTAATTAGTCTGGCAGAAGTGGAGATTTCATCTAAGCAATTGTGGGAAAGTAACACTGGGATGATAAACAAACAGAAGATAAAATTTTGAACCACTACTGAGTAGTTGGGAATTAGCACCCCCATAATCACTATCCTGAATTAAATTTTTTTTCCATTTAATAAATATGTGATTCTTTCCCCAACTTAAGGTGTGTTTTCAGAGTAAGCCTATGTATGCTATGCACTCTAGTGAGGGTCTTGCATTGATATCTTGCCTCCCTGATCTAGTCTTCTTGCAATAAGCATTCATTTTTAATACATTTCCCAAACACTTATTAAGACAACACTGTGCCTGGCACTATTCTAGAAAATGGTTATATGCTTAACAGAGATTACAAGTAATGAAATAATCTGTGGTCTTGAATCATCATCAAATTCATATGGCTTACACAATTTGAGGAAATGTATTTTTGGTACATGACCACAAAGTCAGACACAGGATGCAGTGGCTGGAGGAAACACACAGCCTGGGATAAATGCTGCTGCCCAGAACATCTTGCTCCCCTTTTCCCTGTAGAAAAGTTGGTCACATTGTAGGGAATCCAAACAGTCCTTTTAAATAGATTAACTAGATTAAGCATGTAACCAGATGGTTTAATACACTATCCATGACTTTTTTACCATCCTTTTTCTTTTCCTGGTATAAAAGGCTCCACAGGCAGTGCATTACAAATACACAGCTCTACCTTGTCTTGCTGCTACCCAAGACTTCATCAAAGGTAAGTTCCCCTTGAATAAATTTTTGACTACCTACCAACCTGGAGTGTCTGAGCTTGTCTTTGTTTATGGAGGGTAGTTCTTGGTTCTGACAGGGATTTTTCCCAACAAACAGCAAGCCAGACAAGAGCCCACTGTAGGGAATCCATGAGCCCCACACTTTGGTGCTAGAACATAGGGATCCATGAGCCCCACATTGGGCACCAGAATGTAGGGAGCCAACCCTACATCACCTGTGGGTACCCCGAGTTTGGTGGTGACAAAGGAATGAGAAAAAGAGAGATTAAGAGAAAAAGTGGGACCAGGGGGCCATCACTTCATTATTCTGGAGGCGACAGTGAAGCCCTGCTTTCCATCAGCTGTACATAGATAATAAGCCAAAGATAACCACTTGTAGCTGTTTTCTGAGACTCCCAAACCGCCACTGTTATCAATCCTTAGGATGACACACCAGTTCTGGCTCACTGATTCACTCCGCCATCACTCTACCCCTACCCTATAGATCAAAGTCATTATAATCAATAAATAGTGTAAATGATCAGAGCTCAGAGCCTTCACTGTCACCTCCAGAGTAATAAAGTGATGGCCCTCTGGTCCCACTTTTTCTCCCAACCTTTCTCACCACCAAACTTGGGGTACCCGCAGGTGATGTGGGGCTCATGGATTTCCTATACCCACCAAAGAAAGGGGCTTGGGGATTGAGGTATCCAGGGGGAAAATCCCGGGCTAGCTGGCAACTTCCTTGTAGGGATCAGCGGCCCACATACTTCATACATACGGATTTCCCTGGAAGTGTGGGGACTCTCTGAAAATGTCCCAAGTTCTATTTGAGCAGGTAAAAATAGGGCATGGGGGTTAAAGAAGAAAGGAGTATGGTGGTGGCTGCAGTAGGGCCTCCCGTATTGTGGGCAGTGCAAGAGCCAAGAGGCAGTCAGCAGCAGCAGCAAAAGTCAGACCCAAACCTCAGCCTCACACAATACATCCAGAGAGCAAACTTGCACATGGACCCCCTGAATCTAAAAGTTGAAAAACTATGATATGTGAGGTAATACATGTTAATTTGCTCAATTTAGCTATTTAACGATGTATACATATTTTAAGACACACACAATAAATACAATTGTATTGGTCAATTAAAAAAATACAAAAAGCTTAAGGGTGAAGGTGAACAATCAGAACTTGTTATACAAATTTGTAAAACTGTATTATGAAATTATACCCAATAAAACTCTGTAATCAATGTTCTATGATAATTGTTATCCATTTTCTACAATATAAAAGTGTGGTTTTGAAAAGAATGTGGTCCAGGTCTCTGACATCCCTCTCTGTCCCTTTGTGTATGAATATGAGTTCAGAATCTGTCCGTAGTACCTGCAGAGGTTGTTGTGATGGCCACTTCTAACTAGCTGGTGGAACTGGTATGGGAATGACACCTTAAATATGAAATAATGTCCAAGGAATGTCTCTAGGTAATGTGTCTTATTTCTTAGTTACGTAATAACATTGACAAAGTTATATTTCTGTCTAAAAAAAAAAAAGAGTAAGAAAACTGAGAAAAAAAACTAGAATTACCAAGGAATATGCGAGTATCTACTACCCTGCTGGCCACAGGACTAGCCAATAAGGTTGAGAATCAGAATGAAAACGTCACAACTGGCATGCAGGTGTACTAAGTTACAGGGAAGAAAATTCCCCAAGGTGAAAGTCCATGCCCTTATAGGCAGATGGAGATGCAAAGACATGAAACGCATTAGAAAATCAACATAATAATAAAACTAAAGTCGTAATAAAAAGTAATTTAAAAAATGTACAAGGCCCACTCTTATTAAGCCACAAGCTAGAGACTGACCAGATACAGCTATAGCTTAAGGGTAGGCTAACTATATAGGTAGCATGCAGTTCACGTCAGTACACACCCAAATGAACAGAGATTACAGTTTAGTTTCAATGGAAACCCAGGGAGAGTATTTCCACGTGGCTAGTGAGGTTATGGGATAAGGGTGAAAATGGCATCTCTCAATGGCCAAAAAACAAAAAAAGCAACAAAAACTCTATCAGAAAAGATGAGTAATATAATCACCCATCCCAGGGAGAGAAGCACCTCCGGCACCCACTTACTTCTAAATTGGGTTATTAGCTCTGGTCAGATAGCAGGCCCAAGGAGGGTGTCTTGCTGGGTGCTATATTCAACTGGAAATCTATAGCAGATCCTAAGGAATCTGAAATGTGCCAGATGGTATATGAGGCTCTCTCTGAGGGCCGAAACAAGGCTACTTTTACTGCAGGAGTTAGACACTGTATTAGGTTGGTACAAAAGCAGCCTCGGTTTTTGTCATTACTTTTAAGTGGCAAAAACTGCAGTTACTTTTGCACCAACCTAACATTTGCAATCTGCTCCATCTGCTTTTTAGAAACCTTGATCACTATGCTTAGCCCTGTCTTAGGCCAGAAATTCTATGAAGTGGGACAGACTGTGACTGATCTGGGAAAAACTGACTCCAGGAAAATGTAAATACATTACCAAAGGAGGGCAGCTGCCCCTAAAAAGCGTGCTACTTCAGGGAAAGGAGACACACAAGGATGACACAGGGTGACACAAAAGCAAATGTGAGTAAATTTAGTACAGGTTGGCAGTCCGGTGGAAAAGACAGACACACAAGCCAGCCTTTGTTGTCGGGGCTATGAATGAAAGGCCTTGAGTCTGGAACAGCCGTTCAGACTGCTTAGTGTCCCTGATTTTGTCAATCCCTCTGTCCTAAGCAAGGAGGCTTCCAGTAGTTAAACCTGTGCAGGTTAGGTTCTTCCAATCCCTAGGGTCTAGGGTAGAGCCAAGGTCACCCTAAAATACTAGTGATGGGGGGCAATCAGAGGTAACATGTTGTGGTAACAATACATTAGTCATATTTAAATCAGCAAAAAAAAAAAAAAAAAAAAAAACACCCAAACTTTACTTTGGTATATTCCAGGATAGAATGTACTCCCATACATTGAAATCTTCGCTGCTTTTTGGGTCCTATCTGTGCTATAAATGGCTATGGAAAAGGAAGTGCTGTTTAGTACGAGCGGCTCTTGCTTTGCAAATTGGATGGAGTCCTTCCAAACAGTATCTGCTCTATATTTTGGCTAACCCTACAAACATGTTAGGTATTGACATCTTAAAAGGACACCCTGGGAAAATTTTGCCTATGGGTACAGATAATGAAACTTACCTCAGGTGGATTTGTTGGCTGGGAGCCAATCGCCCTTCCTACCTCCTGGAGGGAGCACAGTGGCCACTGAGCATTGCACATTGCTGGTGGGGAAGGTGGGAGATCTGGAGTTACAAGGGCCAGGGACAGGAAGACCAGCACAAAGCGCCTTTAATAGTCCCTTATGGGCAGCAGGAAAGTCAAGTGGGTCATTTATCATTTATCATGATAAATGACAATGGATTACAAAAAAAATTCAACAAAATGGTGTCACCATATGTGTTGGTATACTGAACAATACTTCTTTCCTAGAACTTAATGTCTTCCCAAAGAAATTACCCATGCAATACTGGATTTAGCTAATGCCTTTTTTTCTATTTTCCTATGAACTCACAGAATGAATTTGCTTTTATGTGGAAAGGATGGCAATAGGCCTTTCAGGTGCTACTGTGAGAACACAATCACAACCCTGCAAATCTGCCATAGGATGACACATTAACTTGTAAGGATTTTTCCCTTTCACAGATCACCCTGACCTCAATGACCAAATATCTCTATTCACAAAGATGAGTAGTGAACACCAACAAGGTACAGGAACTAGTCACCATCACAAAGTTCTTAAAAGCCTTCTGGTCAGGAGGAGTCAGGTAGTGCCTAAATGAGTAATAGATAAGATCCAAGCCTACCCTGTTCCCACAACAGTGAAGGAAGTACAAGCTTCTGTGAGACTGTTAGGGTACTTAAAGAGCCTTATAGCACACCTTACTAAATGTCTCAGGCCCTTCTATGGGCTAAGTAAAAAGGGGTCAGTCTAGGATCAGACACAAGAACAGGCTTTTAAAAAGGCAAAAGTTCTGGTCTAACAGCTTAAGGCTTTAGAAGTAACCAGGGTGTTGTCACCCTGTAAATTCAGTGTGTCTATTGCCAAAGATGAAATGGGACAGGCACTATGGCAATAACAAGGTAAGAGTTCAGTTTCTTGAGGATTTTGGTCACAGTTATGGAGAAGAGCTAAATGCTACTTAAGGATAAAACTGCAGCTATTTGTAGTATACACTGCCCTTATCTAAACTGATCCCCTAACCAAAGACAATCCAGCCACTCTTAGGACCACTCACTCACTTGGAGGGTGGGTACATAGTATGTTCAAAAACTCACGCTCTGCCCATTCTCAGGCCCCCATGCTTACAAAGCAGCATGAGTACCTTCAACAGCACAGCTCACTATCTTTAAGCACACAGGCAGAGGAAATGTGGATGTTACTGGAGCCTGTGATCTAGAAAGACCTGGAATCGATGGTACCCTAGGTTCCTGAGACAGTACCACCAACAGTAAGGAAAATAATGGGCCTGGCCCTGTAGAGGCTTGGTATACAGTTAAGTCCAGCAAAGGCAATTCTTCCTCATGGAAAATAGTAGTATTTTGTCCTGAGACAAATACAATTTGGGAAGTTAAATTTGGGAGACACTGAAGTAACCAGTGGGCAGAGTTGTAGTCCGTATGGATGGTACATGAGAACAAACTTTGGCCTTTAGTACTCTGCACTGAATAATTGGACCATCATGAAAAACTTAACGTTTTGGATTGGGCAATGAGTGAAGGAAGAGTAGACACTGATGGGAAGCCCAAATGGGGACAGAAAATGTGGCAAGAGATAAGGGACAGGCTGCAAAATTCGCATGCTGATTTTCAGGTGTTCTATGTACCAACCCACACCCTTGTCTCACCAACAAGCCCTCAGGAAGCAAATGACCTCATCGAAATGTGTGCTATGGTCTTCCAGGCAGAGGACATAGCACGATGGATTCAAAAACAAAGAAACATAAAGAAACAGAGGTAAAATAAAAAGCTTCTCAGGACAAAGATTTGTGTGTAAAATGCAGTAATATACCACATACAATAAAAAACTGTCAAGCCTGCTCCTTGAGATGCCCCAGAGCACAGCCTAAGCTATCTGGAAAGACATACAGAGGGTTGACACCTATCAAGTAACGGCAGATAGAGCATATTGATCCATTACCTGTAAGTGAGGGTAATGGCCTGACATTGGCTTTCCCCTGTCACGGGGCTAACTAGCAAGCTACAATTTGACACTTAAAAAAAATTAAGTGTTAACAAATGACATGCCTATGAGGTAGCAATTAAAAACCCACTTCCAAGGATATATTAAAAAAATAGACATGACAAAATAAAGTCCTATAGAGATTCCATTTTCCCTATAACCCACATGCAACAGGGCTGATAGAGCAAAAAAACAGGGTATTCAAACAGCAGATAAAAGCACTTATGGGTATGCCTAACCTGCTCAGGCAGATGAAAGTATTGCCAAAACCTACCCTGTTATACCATTGCCAGGCAAAGAAAGCTAGATGGGCTCTCACTAAGGTTAAGAGAATGGCAAACAGAGCAAGATATATTCTTGCCTCAGCTGGTCCCTACCAAGTGCATTATGGTACTGCATACCTCTTGAAACATTCAACCAAGAGGTGGTCTGGTGCAGTGAAAATTAGCATGGGATACCCTAGCAGATTGAGTGGGATACTTCATCCTGTGGGGCCCAGAGCACCACACTGACCTGGACTCCCATCATGCCTCTAGACACTGGGTCTGAGGTAATGAGGTACCAAGGGAGAGACACTTGCACTTTGCAGAGGGGAAAAGTCATCAGACTGCTGGTCTGGCATATAAACCTCTCTGCAGGCTGGGCGCGGTGGCTCAAGCTTGTAATCCCAGCACTTTGGGAGGCCGAGGCGGGTGGATCACGAGGTCGACAGATCGAGACCATCCTGGTCAACATGGTGAAACCCCGTCTCTACCAAAAATACAAAAAAATTAGCTGGGCATGGTGGTGCGTGCCTGTAATCCCAGCTACTCAGGAGGCTGAGGCAGGAGAATTGCCTGAACCCAGGAGGCGGAGGTTGCGGTGAGCCGAGATCGTGCCATTGCACTCCAGCCTGGGTAACAAGAGCGAAACTCCGCCTAAAAAAAAAAAAAATAATAAAAATAAATAAAAAAAATAAAAAAATAAACCTCTCTGCAGTGAGAATCCTCACGGGAGGCACTCCTACTTTCCCTGGACAGCACATATGGTATGTTTCTCCTGGGAAGCCACCTCAGAAGCTGCTGTTTTGACCAGTCAAGAACAATCCACCAGTCTAAACCTTGTTGAAGGAGATGATCTGCCTTTACAAATGTGAATCAGAATTTTGTTTTGCTGCCTCTAGCTTCCTGTTGCTAATATGAAATGTGAACATTACAGGACATCATCTAAGATAAAATGTGTTCTTGCATTGGGCTGTGTCCTACGCCTAAATGAGAAATACATGAGCTTGTTAGGCTTATGGACAGGTGCTATTGTTAGGAATCTCTGTTCAGACATGAATGCTAAACTCCTTGCAGTAACTTTCTGGGTTGCATTACAATCATACATTTTGGGGAAAAAATGTGAGTACTTGAAATACTGCAGTTATTACTAGGTAAGACCCCACCCCATGGCCCATTCATGATACTTTATCAAACAAGGGACCCTCCTTCCCACTTTCATGTAATGCCACAAAAATAAAAAATGAAAGTCTCAGAGAGTCCCCAGATCAGGAGTAAATGTTAACAAAAATGTACAAAGGTCTGAAATAACTCTATGTAAATAACCCCGGGCTATGAAAAGGTGAGTCAAGTTAACCCTCTCTGCCAGAAAGAAAATAATCACAGCCAAAAACACAATTCCAGAGACCACTCCATACATGGCACAGTGCCTCCTCCCACCCATAATGTCATGGTTACCCTGCTAAACTCTGATACGCCACTGCCAGAGTAAAATGACCAGGCATACCCTGGGCGGCCCCTAATGAAACACAGTTGCTGTGTAGTTCCAACCTGTAGCCTTGGCTGTTCCCAGATGGATGGGATGTTTTACCCTAGGGTTCTGCTGGGCAATGGAACAGCTATGGAATAAACTGACTACTGCTGCCAATCACCCGTAACTCAGAGCTGGATGGGGAAGTGATCTGCCTTCTACAGGTATGGTCATATAGCCGCCATCTTTAGTCCTCAAATGAGCATAAGAAATGCAATAGCTAGTATAAAGACATTAACCAATCTCACTAGACAAGCTCTAAAGGACAGTAGACAGGACATTCTAGCAATGAACACAGAAATAGCCTTCATGTAAAAGACTATGGCACAAGGCAGAACCCGTGCCATTATCATAACACAATGCTATCTATTACAAATAAAATGTCACCATTCTAGAGCAACACATGGCTTCACAGACAAATGCTCTAAGTGATGCGCTCCATCAGTAGCGGTCAAACTGACTTTAAAATCTTAGGAAATGGTTTAAACACTTGTTAATCATTATTTGCCTACTTCATTGCTTTGCCTTTTCACCTGTATGTGTTTCTGTTGTTGCTGTGAAATCACCCTGCAGTGTAGCATCAAGTTGCTTGTAAGGCTATCACCCTCACTATAGAATCCGCGGTGAAACCCAGGGATTCTCATAGGGAGGAGGTGTTCAAAACTGCAAGGCGATCATGAGGAATAGAGTGTTGTGAAAAGGTTTTCCGCATATGTGACCAAGAAGTGGATATAGGATGTAGCGACTGGAGGAAACATCTAAGCACCAAGATAATTGCTGCTGCCCAGAACATTACCCCACCTTAGGAATGTGGGACAGGCTGTAGGAAATCCAAATAATCCCTTTTAGTTGAGAGTACATAGATTAAGAATGCAAACAGATGGTTTAACACATTAGTAACTTTTTTTTCCCTCTTTTATACCATGAAAAGGAAAAGGAAAGGGAAAAAGACTAGAAAGATATCCATTACAAACACAGAGATGTGCCTTGTTTTACTGACACCCAAGATTGCCTCGCAAATTCCCTCTGAATAAATATTTGACTACTTACCAACCTTGAAGGGTCTGCCTGTTTCTTTGACCTGAGCTTATGAGGAGCAGTTCTTGATTCTGACAGTGTTTTCCCAATACAAAGGGTTTAGACCCTCTAAGGATGCATAACTAGCTAAGGCAGAAAACCAGTCTCTTTGCCACATAAGATTTTAATTCCAACATAACTCCACAATTAATTGATAATATACTATATCATCTATATTTTTACTATTGTTAGTTAAAAAATGTCTTTTTTATGTTTCTTTCAAGTCAAGAATCTGCTATAGCGGTTTATGGTCCATCATATTAGGTCTAAATTCCAATTGTTATTTAAATTTTTCAATCTAGTATCACCTAATATGAATTAATCTCTTCAACTAATTTGGTTTCAGGTTATTTTTCACTGAAGCCAGGGAGTACAAATCAGGTCTGAAACCTGTAAGTTCTAAAACAGGGTCTGCCTTGGGAAATCTAGGGCATCAGGTTCTTAGATGATAGGACCATACAAGCCAGGCAGTAGTGTCTTAGCTAAGCACCCTCTGAGCCAGTAAGCAGTTGGCTCTATTTAAATCAGTTAAAAATAGACTAACCAGCAGTTAAAATTTTCAGCACAGCAAAAAGCAGTGAGGACAAGGTTTCTTCTTTGATCTCTAAAGGTTTGCTTCATTGAGCCTGATAATGGTGCATGACGTGAAGAATATTAGCTATACTCTGGTCTCACATTACCTTGGTTTTACTTAGTCATCAGTGTAATTTATCTAAGGGCAACTTGCAGCTAAAAAAAGAGCTCAGCTTGAAGCCTTCTAGCTTACACAGCAGGAGTTTCTGGAAATTTTACCGCTGGTAAGGAAACTCTTATTTATGGAATCAGGGATCCTTGTTAACGTTTTGACTGCTTGGCTTGCAGGCAGAAAACTTTTTTTTTTTTCTAATGCTAGAAAAAAAAATTTGTCCTGTTTGCAGGAGGCTGAAATATATGCAGAATTAAGAATTGACCCTAAGTCCAGTAACTAAAGTAAACCAGAATGAGCATTAAAAATGTTTACAAATATGATTTATTTCTTATTGATTTAAAAGTATTATGTGCTTTTTAAGAGATATTTGTAGGTAGCAAGTATGATTAAAGGGGTATAGTTTGCAGGCATGCCCATGCTGTAATATAGGAAGCTTAGTAATCATTCAGGGAAGTTTCAACCACTCGAGATAATTTTTTTCTAAGCTGACAAAAGAAAATGAGTCTGTATATATATTGTGAATAAGAACATTTGATTCTTAATCAGATATAAATGAGAAAAAAAGGTAATTCCAGTATCAACTAGTAATATCTCTGTTTAAATATTCCATGACTAACACAATGTGATTTACTCTCACACATTTGCTCTAAGCTTCTAGACTTACTTAGGTACTGTCTGAAGGAAAATGGAAAATAAATGAAATGAGCTACTCCTATTGCATGGTAGCTACACAAGGAATAGATGCCTTAATCAGTGAAGAACAAACAGAAAGACAAAGGATGTATTGGTAACAGGTATACAAGAGATGCAGAAATCAGAAACCTGAACTAGAATTAGATTAAATGCCTGGTCCTAAGGTTATCGTCTTCTTCTTCCATCCACACATCCATCCATTTGCTCACCCATTAATAAGGATTTAAATATTAAATATAAATTACAACCCAAGCACTATCTCTACACCAAGAGGATCACAATTTAGTGAGAAATAAAATCCTCAAAAAAGATACTCTGTAACTCAGGAAACACTATCACATTTACTAACATAAACACAACAAGTGTTGTGAAGTTGGAGGGGCCTCTCTGTGGACGGGCTATTTGAACTGGGTCTTAAAGACTGAGAGAGAGTTTGCCAGGAGAAAAAGAAGTGAAGACATCTTAGGTAATCATAGTAGCATATAAAAGGGCTGAAAGTTGCAAATTAAAAACAACACTGATGTAGCTATGTAAAAGTAAAAGTTAAGCAGAAAGTTAGATACATAGAAGCCATTGATGAGAGTTTATGGGTAGCTTTAGTGTGCTAGAATTTTTTTTATTTTTATTTTTTTTAAATATAGGCAACATGTAATTATACGGAGCTTTTAAAATAAGGGCTAGCCTTGTTCAACTCCCACTTATGAGTGAGAACATGCGTGTTTGCCTCACTGTCCCTGTGTTAGTTTGATGAGAATGATGGCTTCTAGCTTCATCCATGCCCCTGCAAAGGACATCAACTCATTTTTTTTTAATTCTCCCAAAACGTGCTTTATTCTCTCAACATTAAGGTCATCAATTTCACCTATTTGGTTTTTGCCTGAATCTTTGTAGTCAGTCTGTAAAACCAAATGGCTATCCTCTCTGGCACAATGTGCTGTGCATATCAGGTGACTAATAAACACTGTAGGAGGATGCTAGGCAGGATATGTCCACAGAATAGTTGGGCGGCTCACGTTCATGCAAATGTAGTTGTAACATTTAGGGAATAAGAGTTTCCAGAGAAGGTACAAAAAATTTAGCTGCCCCCTTTCCACCAAATAATAATAATAATAATAATAATAATAATAATAAACAAAAATAAAACAAAAACTTTTAGATGGCTGGGAGTGGTGGCTCTTGTCTATAATCCCAGCCCTTTGAGAGGCCAAGGCAGGAGGATCACCTAAGGCCAGGAGTTTGAGATCACCCTGGGCAACACAGCAAGATCCTGTCTCTACCAGAAAACCTTTTTTTTAAAGAAACTAAAAACTTCTTGGCAACTGCTAAAAATGAATCATTTGGTGTAAAAGAGACTGAGGAGGGACTCCTCTTAAGGGCCTGTGGATTTCTGAAGCATGGAAATAACAGAAAATCTTGAGTTGCTTCAAGGGAAATTCCAGGCACCTACCCAGCCTTGAGGAGTAAATGAGCAAATTAATAGGCAAGAATGTAATAGTAGCTTAAAACAATAGCCAAGGCCCGGCACAGTGGCTCACACCTGTAATCCCAGCACTTTGAGAACTCATCATTTTCATGGCCGCATAGCATTCCATTGTATATATGTACCACATTTTCTTTATCCAGTCTATCATTTATGGGCATTTGCGTTGGTTCCAAGTCTTTGCTACTGTAAATTATACTGCAATAAAAATACGTGTATATGTGTCTTTATAGTAGAATGATTTATAATCCTTTGGTATATATCCAGTAATGGAATTGCTGGATTGAATAGTATTTCTATTTCTAGATCCTTGAGGAATCACCACACTGTCTTCCACAATGGTTGAAGTAATTTACACTCCCACCAACAGTGTAAAAGCATTCCTAGTTCTCCACATTTCTCCTGAATCTGTTGTCTCCTGACTTTTTAATAACCACTATTCTAACTGGCATGAGATGATATTTCATTGTGGTTTTGATTTGTATTTCTCTAATGACCAGTGATGATGAGCTTTTTTTTCATGTTTGTTGGCTGTGTAAATATCTTTTTTTGAGAACTGTCTGTTCATATCCTTTGCTCACTTTATGATGGAGTTGTTTTTTCTTGTAAATTTAAGTTCCTTGTAGTTTCTGGATATTAGACCTTTGTCAGATGGGTAGACAGCAAAAGTTTTCTCCCATTCTGTAGGTTGCCTGTTAACTCTGATGATGGTTTCTTTTGCTGTGCAGAAACTCTAGTTTAATTAGATCTCATCTGTCAGTTTTGGCTTTTGTTGCCATTGCTTTTGGTGTTTTAGTCATGAAGTCTTTGCTCGTGCCTATGTCCTGAATGGTGCTGCCTAGGTTTTCTTCTAGGGTTCTTAGGGTTATAAGTCTTACTTTTAATTCTTTAATCCATTTTGAGTAGAACAATGAGAATACATGGACACAGGGAGAGGAACACCACACACAGGGGCCTGTCGGGGGGTTGGTGGCAAAGGAAGGGAGAGCATTAGAACAAATACCTAATGCATGCAGGGCTTAAAACCAAGATGACGGGTTGATAGGGACAGCAAACCACCATGATACATGCATACCTAGGCAATAAACCTGCACATTCTGCACATATGTCCCAGAATTTAAAGTAAAATTTAAAACAATTAACCATTATACTGCTCAAATTAATAATTTTTCATAAACCCTTTTTATATCTCTATTAAAATGGAAGAGGAAATGAAAAGGGAAAAAACCCACATCAATCTGCTGTCAGCTCTTTTTGATAGGTTAATATTTCTACTGTTAATATTACTACTGTTAATGTTTCTACTGATAATATTTCTAATACTTAGAAATTGATTATTCTTAGTATTAATACTTACAGAAAATACTGAAAAACAGCAATTAACAGCATGTTAGAATCACACCTTAAATTACTTTATCTTGCATGGAAAAATTAATGGACTGATAAGACTTCATGTGGTCACTTCCAAAAAAAAGTAAAATGGTCAGTGAACTCATTTATACAGATCACCTCAGTTTCACAATAAAATTTACCTGACTTTTCTGTTTTACACTGGAGATTTGTTTTACATGTATGGATTTGGCCTGAAGGCAAAAATGCACTGATGTAGGAATCAGGACAATTTGTTCTGTTTCAAGTTCTGCCTTGGCCAAATCACCTGACTGCTGTGGTACTCCATTTCCTCAGCTACAAAATGAAAGTTCTGGTTTGATTACTGAGGCTCTTGTTATTGTTAAAATTCCATGGTTGTACAAGAAGGATAAAACATTTCCAAATTTTGAAAAGAACGAGAGTAAAAGCATACAAAATTCTGCCAATTGTATAAAATAATAATACACCTTTCTAAGACATGTGCCCTCGTGTCCGTAGGCAGATGCTTCTGCAAAGGGCCTACACTTACAGACCACCTACATGGAAAAGAAAGTGACATTATCACACTGTGTGTAGCTGAGAAACCCTCCATTGTACAAAGAAAGAACAGACTTAACCCAGTAAAAAAGCAAAAAATGGGTACCAACTGTTACTCAACTGCAATTAACAATACTTTGCAAACTTCTCCTTTTTACAGTCTGATAAATAAGGATATTAAAAAAACAAGAAAACTAGGTATAGCAGAGAATATCTAAATATACACACATAACCTCCAACAAGACAAAATTATCATGAATTAGGAAGAACAGATGCTGGAACACTCATATCATGAGTGACAGAGCAGCTGAAAGAGAGAATTACTAGAGTCTCCTCTTCAGCCTCGCTTACTTTGTTTCCCTGGAGGGCCTGAAATACAAGGGTAATTTTTTGAGAGTAGTTTAACTTTTTTTCCTGGTTCCAAAATGACTAATAATTTTGATATATTTTCTCATTGTTTTTAACTACCAACTTCAAGAAAGGGAATAGATATTTGCAAAGGTCGGTATCATCTTTAGCGTTTCAGCAAAACTCTTAAATTTCGTTTAATTATAAAAACTATTCTAGATACATGATCACCCCATTTTACTTAGAACACTGATGATTCAGAATTTTTGTTCATTGTGCTTTCATATCATCAATAAGGAAAGGATTTGCTAAGAAAAAAGAAAAAAGGGCTAGTCTTATATTTTAATTTAAATATAACTTGGGGAGAAATATTGATAATGATAAAAAAGGTGTCTTTAACAATAATAGTTGGAAGATGGCCGCCTAAGAACAGCTCAGGACTTCAGCTCCCAGTGAAAGTGCAGAGGGTGAGTGGACGCCGCATTTCCAGACGAACTCTTATTGCCCACAGCCCAGGAGTGACCTAGGCAGAGGGGTCGCCAGCGTCGCAGTCCCAGCCGGTGCGGCTGTTTTGGCCCCCGTGGGGCTGATTCCGGTGGCCCGGCTGCTGTGACCACGCCCTGTTGCTGCGGTTCTCCATACAAAAGCCACTGGTCTGGGAGCCCTCTTAGCTGGCGAGCAGAGCCCTAAGACGGCAGAGTTGCCCATTCATCTGAAATAGCGAGCCAGGCCAGGGGATTCCTAGGCAAAAAATCCGCCAGGAGCCGGCGCCGCAGTTCGAGCCGACTCCGTGAGTCGCAGCACGGGAGATCCCGGCGCCTTTTCAACAAGCGACTGGAACGCGGGGTCGTTCAACTTAAAAGAAAAGACTCTGAGTCAGGGAGCCAGGTGATCAGGCTTGGTTGGTCCCACCCCTCCACCCCCAACAACAACGAAAACAAAAACAGTAATTGGAAACCCTCTGGGTTGAGCCCTTCAAACCAAGCACAGCTGAACCGGGAGGGTCCCGCTCCGTGGGGGAGGGGCTTCCGCCATTACTGTGACTCTCCACTGCTATGGAGGCAGGCCCCCGTTGCCAAGGCAACCCACCGTTGCCGAGGCAACCTGCCAAAACAGAGTCTGCCATAACAGAGGCGGGCCACCATTGCCAAGACAGTTCTAACTACGCCCATATAAACAGGACTGCAGGGAAGAGCTCAGGGCAGCTGGGCGGAGCCCACAGCAGCTCAGCAAAGCCCCTGGGGGCAGACAGTGGCTAGGCGAGCTTCTAGCTGGGCGGGTCAGACCTGAAAGAAAAATCAAAAAAGGCAGTAGTGCAATGGAAACTCATAAAGCTCCAACTCCCTAGGACAGAGCACCTGGGAACAAAAAGTGTTTTATGAGTTCAGCTGCAGCAGACCTAAACATACCTACCCAGCAGCTCTGAACGAACAACGGAGCTCACAACTCAGGACTTAAGCCCCAATAAAAGACAGACTGTCTCCTCAAGTAGCTCCCTGACCCCCATAGATCCAAAGACTCACCTCATAAAGGAGAGAACGGACTGACAGTAGGCGAGCATCCTTCTGGGACAAAGATAGCAGAAGAGGAAACTGACAGCAACCCTTACTGTTCTGCAGCTGCTGCAGGTGATCCCCAGGCAAGCAGGGCCCGCAGAGGACCTCAGCAGTTCTACATCAGAGGGGCCAGGCTGTTAGAAGGAAAGCTTAAAAAAAAAAAAAAAAAAAAGAAGTAACTTCAGCATCCACGAACTAGAAGCTCACTCAGAGACCCAATCTGAAAGACAGTAATTACAAAGACAACAGGTGGATAAACCCACAAAAATGGGAAGAAACCAGCGCAAAAAGGATGAAAACTCCCGAAACCAGAACACCTCTCCTCCTGAAAGGGATCACAACTCCTCACCAGCAAGGGAACCAGACCGGATGGAGAAGGAGGGTGATGAAATGACAGAATCAGACTTCAGAAGGTGGGTAGTAAGAAACTACAAAGAGCTAAAAGAACATGTCCTAACCGAACGCAAAGAAAAGAGGAACCTTGAAAAAAGATTGGACGAACTGCTGACGAGAATGGACAGCATAGAGAGGAGTATAAGTGAATTGATGGAGCTGAAAAACGCAACATGAAACTTCGTGAAGCATGCACAAGCTTCAACAGCCGAATTGACCAAGCAGAAGAAAGGATATCAGAGGTCGAAGATCAACTCAATGAAATAAAAAGAGAAGGCAAGAACAGAGAAAAAAGCACAAAAAGGAAAGAACAAAATCTTCAAGAAATGTGGGACTATGTGAAAAGACTTAATCTACGTCTGATAGGTGTACCTGAATGTGATGAAGAGAATGAATCCAAGCTGGAAAATACTCTTCAGGATATTATCCAGGAAAACTTCCCCAACCTAGCAAGGCAGACCAATATTCAAATCCAGGAAATACAGAGAACACCACAAAGATATTCCTCAAGAAGAGCAACCCCAAGGCACATAATCGTCAGATTCACCAGGGTTGAAATGAAGGAGAAAATGCTAAGGGCAGCCAGAGAGAAAGGTCGGGTTACCCACAAAGGGAAGCCCATTAGACTCACAGCAGATCTCTCAGCAGAAACCCTACAAGCCAGAAGAGATTGGGGGCCAATATTCAACATCCTTAAAGAAAAGAACTTTCAACCCAGAATCTCCTATCCAGCCAAACTCAGCTTCATAAGTGAAGGAAAAATAAAATCCTTTGTGAACAAGCAAGCACTCAGAGATTTAATCACCACCAAACCTGCTCTACAAGAACTCCTGAAAGAGGCTCTACACATATAAAGGAACAACCAGTACCAGCCACTCCAAAAACACACCAAATGGAAAAAGAGCATCAACACAATCAAGAAGCTGCATAAACTAACCAACAAAACAGCCGGGTAGCATCAAAATGACAGTATCAAATTCACACATAACAATACTATCCCTAAATGTCAATGGACTAAATGCCCCAATCAAAAGACACAGACTGGCAAATTGGATAAAAAGCCAAAACCCATCAGTGTGCTGTATCCAGGAAACCCATCTTACATGCAAGGATACACAAAGGCTCAAAATAAAGGGATGGAGGAAGATCTACCAAGCAAATGGAGAGCAAAAAAAGGCAGGAGTTGCAATTCTCATCTCTGATAAAATAGACTTTAAAGCAACAAAGATCAAAAGAGACAAAGAAGGACATTACATAATGGTAAAAGGATCACTGCAACAAGAAGAGCTAACGATCCTAAATATATACGCACCCAATACAGGAGCACCCAGATACATAAGGCAAGTTCTTAATGACTTACAAAGAGACTTAGACTCCCACACAATAATAGTGGGAGACTTTAATACCCCATTGTCAATATTAGACAAATCAACCAGACAGAAAATCAACAAGGATATCCAGGACCTGAACTCAGACCTGGAACAAGCAAACCTAATAGACATTTACAGAACTCTCCACCCCAAATCCACAGAATATACATTCTTCTCAGCACCACATCACACCTACTCTAAAATTGACCACATAATTGGCAATAAATCACTCCTCAACAAATGCAAAAGAACAGAAATCATAACAAACAGTCTCTCAGACCACAGTGCAATCGAGTTAGAACTCAAAATGCAGAAACTAACTCAGAACCGCACAGCTTCATGGAAACTGAACAACTTGCTCTTGAATGTTGACTGGATAAACAATGAAATGAAGGCAGAAATAAAGATGTTCTTCGAAACCAATGAGAACGAAGACACAACATACCAGAATCTCTGGGACACATTTAAAGCAGTCTCTAGAGGAAAATATATAGCAATGAGTGCCCACATGAGAAGAAAGGAGACATCTAAAATTCACACGCTATCATCAAAATTGAAAGAGCTAGAGGAGCAAGATCAAAAAAACTCAAAACCTAGCAGAAGACAGGAAATAACTAAGATCAGAGCAGAACTGAAGGAAATAGAGACACAAAAAACTCTTCAAAAAATCAATAAATCCAGGAGCTTGTTTTTTGAAAAGATCAACAAAGTAGACAGACCACTAGCCAGATTAATAAAAAAAGAGAGGAGAGAATAACCAAATTGATGCAATAAAAAACGATAAAGGTGATATCACCACAGATTCCACAGAAATCCAAACCATCATCAGAGATTATTACAAACAACTCTATGCACATAAACAAGTAAACCTGGAAGAAATGGATAAATTCCTGGACACCTGCATCCTCCCAAGCCTAAACCTGGAAGAAGCCAAAACCCTGAATAGACCAATAACATGGTCTGAAGTCGAGGCAGCAATAAAGAGCCTACCACCCAAAAAAAGCCCAGGTCCAGATGGGTTCACAGCCGAATTCTACCAGACATACAAAGAGGAGCTGATACCATTCCTTCTGAAACTATTCCAGACAATCCAAAAAGAGGGAATCCTTCCCAAATCATTTTACGAGACAAACATCATCCTGATACCAAAACCCGGCAGAGACTCAACTAGAAAAGAAAATTTCAGGCCAATATCCATGACGAACATAGATGCAAAAATCTTCAATAAAATACTGGCAAGCAGATTGCAACAGCATATCAAAAAGCTCATCCACCATGATCAAGTAGGATTCATCCCGGGGATGCAAGGCTGGTTCAACATACGCAAGTCCATAAACGTAATTCACCACATAAACAGAACCAAAGACAAAAACCACATGATTATCTCGATTGATGCAGAGAAGGCTTTTGACAAAATTCAACAACCTTTATGCTAAAAACCCTCAATAAACTAGGTATTGACGGAACGTATCTCAAAACAATAAAAGATATTTACGACAAACCAACAGCCAATATCATACTGAATGGGCAAAAACTGGAAGCATTCCCTCTGAAATCTGGCACTAGACAAGGATGCCCTCTCTCACCACTCCTATTCAATATAGTACTGGAAGTTCTAGCCAGAGCAATCAGGCAAGAAAAAGAAATAAAGGGTATCCAAATTGGAAAGGAGGAAATCAAATTGTCTCTATTTGCAGATGACATGATTGTATATCTGGAAGACCCCATCATCTCAGCCCAAAGTCTCCTGAAACTGATAAACAACCTCAGCAAAGTCTCAGGATACAAAATCAACGTGCAAAAATCACAAGCATTCCTATACACCAGTAATAGACTTAAAGAGAGTCAAATCAAGAACGAACTGCCATTCACAATTGCTACAAAGAGAATAAAATACCTAGGAATACAACTAACAAGGAACGTAAAGGACCTCTCCAAGGAGAACTACAAGCCACTGCTCAACGAAATAAGAGAGGATACAAACAGATGGAGAAACACTCCATGTTCATGGTTAGGAAGAATCAACATCGTGAAAATGGCCATACTGCCCAAAGTAATTTACAGATTCAACGCTATTCCCATCAAGCTACCAATGACCTTCTTCACAGAACTGGAAAAAAAACCTTAAACTTCATATGGAACCAAAAGGGAGCCCGCATAGCCAAGTCAATTCTAAGCAAAAAGAACAAAGCAGGAGGCATCACACTACCGGACTTCAAACTATACTACAAGGCTACAGTAATCAAAACAGCATGGTACTGGTACCAAAACAGAGATATAGACCAATGGAACAGAACAGAGGCCTCACAGGAAATACAACATACCCACAACCATCTGATCTTCGACAAACCTGACAAAAACAAGCAATGGGGAAAGGACTCCCTGTTTAACAAATGGTGTTGGGAAAACTGGCTAGCCATGTGCAGAAAGCAGAAACAGGACCCCTTCCTGACACCTTACACCAAAATTAACTCCAGATGGATTAAAGACTTAAACATCAGACCTAACACCATAAAAACGCTAGAAGAAAATCTAGGCAAAACCATTCAGGACATAGGTGTAGGCAAGGACTTCATGACCAAAACGCCAAAAGCGATGGCAACAAAAGCCAAAATAGACAAATGGGACCTAATCAAACTCCACAGCTTCTGCACGGCAAAACAAACAGTCAGTAGAGTGAATCGGCAATCAACAGAATGGGAAAAAAATTTTGCAGTCTACCCATCTGACAAGGGGCTGATATCCAGAATTTACAAAGAACTAAAGCAGATCTACAAGAAAAAAACAAACAAGCCCATTCAAAAATGGGCGAAGGATATGAACAGATACTTTACAAAAGAAGACATACAGGAGGCCAACAAACATATGAAAAAATGCCCATCATCACTGGTCATCAGAGAAATGCAAATCAAAACCACATTGAGATACCATCTCACACCAGTTAGAATGGTGATCATTAAAAAATCTGGAAACAACAGATGCTGGAGAGGATGTGGAGAAATAGGAACACTTTTACACTGTTTTTGGGAATGTGAATTAATTCAACCATTGTGGAAGACAGTGTGGCGATTCCTCAAGGACCTAAAAATAGAAATCCCATTTGACCCAGCAATCCCATTACTGGGTATATATCCAAAGGATTATAAATCATTCTACTATAAGGACATGTGCACACGAATGTTCATTGCAGCACTGTTTACAATAGCAAAGACCTGGAACCAACCCAAATGCCCAACGACGATAGACTGGATAGGGAAAATGTGGTACATATACACCATGGAATATTACGCAGCCATCAAAAACGATGAGTTCACATCCTTTGTAGGGACATGGATGAACCTGGAAACCATCATTCTCAGCAAACTGACACAAGAGCAGAAAATCAAACACCGTATATTCTCACTCATAGGCGGGTGTTGAACAATGAGAACACATGGACACAGGGAGGGGAGCACTACACACTGGGGTCCGTTGGGGGGAAATGGGGGAGGGGCCGGGGAGTGGGGAGGTGGGAAGAGATAGCATGGGGAGAAATGACAGATACAGGTGAGGGGACGGAAGACAGCAAACCACGCTGCCATGTGTGTACCTATGCAACAATCTTGCATGTTCTTCACATGTAGCCCAAAACCTAAAATGCAATTTAAAAAAAAAAACAAAAAAACAATAATAGTTGAAGCAAGACATGATGAAGGGTTGAATAAATGGGTTGTAGGTCTGGAGAAATGTGGCCCAACATGAAAGATATACTCAAATAGCATTCCACAGGGTGTTAAGTGTGATATATTTATAACTTTGAAAACTATCAATTTGATCACTACAATGAAATTTGAAATTTATGATACATTCAGCTTTCTAGAACACATTGCTTGTGGGATTTTTTTTTAAACAAGAGAACTTTTCATGTATTTTCTGTTTTATTGGCATTGTTTGGTTCAATTTCCTTTTACTCTCTCTTCCTACAGTCTGTTATTTTACCTATATTTTTTAAAACTCTAGAACCTTTAACAATAGTTATTCACACCTTACTTATGACAAAGACATTTCAGACCCTGAGCAATAACATGGTAATCTTAATACTACTTTATAATTATTTAGCACTTTCAAAATTTCTTTCACAGAATTTCATGTGTTTCTCTTAACACATCAGAGAAGCATTATGTGCAAAGCATGGTACTTAGAGAGTAAGTTTGGCCAGTCTCAAAAAAGGAAGTCAGTATTCCAACACTAAGCATTTGACTACAAATATGTAATGTATTATTATTCTACCCATACAGTCTTCTTTTTTTAAAATAGATTTCTGAATGCTATCTGTATTTTCAAACTGTATTTATTTTCTTAATTTTGGATCCCTATGTCTTTCCTGAAAGTAATCACAGAAAGATTAAAGTCATTAAAATCCTTACATAATTAAAAGACTCCAGATGGAAAAAGAGTACTAATGATCAATATTAAAGGGTTTATTTTTAATTCAATAAGAAAGGATATCTGAAGTGTTGTATTCCATAAAGTGATCACATTTGAGTGCTCAATAACTGTAAAATATAATAACAATTACTAAATAAGCAGTGTTAAAAAGAAGTGTATGTACTAGAAACGAACAGCATGAACTTTCATTCAAAACAATAAAAGTATCATTAGGTTTATAAACTTCATGACGTTTTACTCCTGGATATTTATGTAAAATATGTCATAAGTAATCAATAATCCCAAAGCATTGCACTAAATACACTCCGTGGAAATGCCTAAGTTTTTTAATACTTGTGCAAATAAAATTTCTGCATGGTACAGCATCCTGTACAGATCAGCTTAAGGACCAAGTTAATTGTGAATAAAATTATCTTGAATTAAATACTGCTCGATACTGGTATATCCTTACCAGTAGCCAATGAATCAACTCTCTAATTCAAACAATTATTAGGAACTCTAAAACTTTAGCTCTAAAGCCATGTGCCCAGGCTGGCAGAACTACCGATCCCCAAGTTTATATCTCTTTCATTTGATTTGTATAGTCTTCTAGAGTTTTTCTTACTTTCATTACTATAGACAAAGTAAATCATACTGCACCTAAGAAAATTCTGATTCCCATTCAAAACTGTGGCCCAAGCATGTGGCACAAATAAATAAATAAATAAATAAATAAATGCCATTTCCTTAGATCTCTACATTCAGTACGGATAAGATGTGTTGGAATTTCAAACAAATCTAACAGCCACATGTCCTCCTTTTGCCATGCCAATTGATATCTCATTAGGTGATATGTAACCCTAGTCCAATGGCTCTAAGCCCATTCTAGCAGTGGGAGTTGCCTACAAATTGCAGACCTTGTATTTTAGACTACCATTCAAGTTTACCTAGGACCTTGGAGCTCTTCAGTCTGTGGTAGTTTCAACTGCTGTGATGGGTGACTCTCTAGCTGGGGCTGGTCCAAATGTTCCTTCCATGTGCAGATGCTGGCTGTGACAGAGCAGCATGAATTCAATGTGAAGTCCTCTGATCCCTGCACTCTCCCTCCCCAAAGTACAAAGATTATTACTCCAAACAGCAGGACTGCTATTAGGAACATAGGGGAGGGGAGGTGTCAGAGATCCAAGACTCTCTCAAACCCTTCTGAATGTCCCTTTCAACAATATGCTCAGCTAACTTTTGGTTCTTGTGACATTTCTTTTCTATGTGAAGACAGTTGTTAAAATTTGGTGTTCCGTTGTGGGAGATGAACAGTATATACTTCTATTCCATCATCCTGCTCCAGCCCTAGGAGAGTATTTTAAATTCAGCCACTGTGATGCCTCCAGCTTTGTGCTTCTTACTCAGCATTGCTTCAGCTATTTGAGATCTTTTGTAGTTCCATACAAATCTTGGGGTTTTTTTCCCCATTTTTGTGAAAAGTGTCATTAGTATTTTAACAGGGATAGTATCAAATTTGTAGATTGCTGTGGGCAGTATGGTCATTTTAGCAATATTGATTCGTTTCAATCGTGCACATGGACTGTCCTTCCATTTGTATCTTCTTTAATTTTTCTCAGTGGTTTGTGGTTTTCAGTGTAGGAATCTTTTACCTACTCAATTCCTAGATTTTTTTTTGTAGTCATTATAAATGTGATTTATTGATTTCATGTTCATCTTGTTCATTATTTGTGTATAGAAATACTACAGAATTTGTATTCTCTCACTTTACTAAATTTATTAATTCTGGGAGCATTTTGATAGAGTTTTTAAGAATTTCTCTATATTACATCAAATTGCCTACCAAGCAGGACAGTTTTGCTTCCACTTTTCCTATTTGGATAGCCTTTATTTCTTTCTCTTGACTAATGTCTCTGTCTAGGACTTCCAGTACTGTATAGAAGAAGATGTGAAAGTCAGCATCCTCATTTTGTTCCAGTTCTTAGAGATAACCTTTTATGCATTCACTATTGTGTTAGGTGTGGAATTGTTACAAGTCGCCTTTGTGTTGAGGTATATTTCTTTTATTCCTAACCTGCTGCAAATTTTTATCATGGAGAAAAGTTGCATTTCATCAAATGCTCTTTCTACATCTATTAAGATGAACATACTTTTTTGCCCTTCATTTGATTGATGTGATGAGTCACATCTTTGCATTGCTGGGATAAATCATACATGTGTATTGGGATAAATAATGGTGTATTCTCTTCTTGATGTGTACTTGGATTCATTTTGTTAGTATTTTATTGATGAATTCTGCATCTGTGCTCATCAGACATACTGACCTATAGTTTTCTTTTTTGTTGTATCCTTGTTTGGCTTGGGTACAGTATAATGTCAGCCTCATAGAATGTATTAGGAATGATTCCTTTCTCTTCTGTACTTTTTTTTTTTTGAGATGGAGTTTTGCTCTTGTTACCCAGGCTGGAGTGCAATGGCGCGATCTCGGCTCACCGCAACCTCCGCCTCCTGGGTTCAGGCAATTCTCCTGCCTCAGCCTCCTGAGTAGCTGGGATTACAGGCACGCACCACCATGCCCAGCTAATTTTTTGTATTTTTGGTAGAGACGGGGTTTCACCATATTGACCAGGTTGGTCTCGATCTCTCAACCTTGTGATCCACCCGCCTCAGCCTCCCAAAGTGCTGGGATTACAGGCTTGAGCCACCGCGCCCGGCTCTCTTCCGTATTTTTTAAACAGTTTGAGAAGAATTGATGTTTGCTCTTTTTGTGAAGATTGGCAGAATTCAGCAGTAAAGCAATCCTTTCTGGGCTTTATTGGGAGGCTTTTATTATTCAAACTTGTTATTTATTACTAGTATGTTTAGGTTTTTCATTTTTTCCTAACATGGGCCTAGGAATTCATCCATTTCCTATAGGTTTTCTATTTGTTGATGTAGAGCTGTTCAGAGTAATCTCTAATGATCTTTTGCATTTCTGTTATGAGTTTTAATATCTTCTTTTTATGAGTTTATTTATTTGGAGTTTTTTTCTGTTTATATAACTTTTTAGCTTTTATTTTCATTTCAGGGTAGAAGTGCAGGTTTGTTGTATAGGCAAACATGTTGTGGCAGTTTATTGCACAGATTTCATCACCCAGGAATTAAGCATAATACTCATTGTTTTTCCTGATCCTCTCCCTCCTTTCACACTCCGTGCTCCAATAGGCTTCAGTACATGTCATTCTCCTCTATGTTCCATGTGTTATTATTTGGCTTCCATTTATTATTGTTTGGCTTCCATTTATATGTAAAAACATAGTGCATTTGGTTTTCTGTTCCTGTGTTACTTTGCTAAGAATAATAGTGTCTAGCTCGATCCATATCCCTGTAAAGGACATAATATTGTGCTTCTTCATGGCTGCATAGTATTCCATGGTATATATGTAGCACATTTTCTTTATCCAGTCTATCATTGATGGACATTTAGGTTAATTCCATGTCTTTGCTATTGTAAATCGTGGTGCAACCAACATGTGTGCATGTGTCTTTGTAACAGAATAATTTATATTTCTTTGAGTACATACCCAGTAATGGAACTGCTGGGTCAAAAGGTATTTCTGTCTTTAGGTCTTTGAGGAATTGCCACACTGTCTTCTACAATGGGTGGAGTAATTTACACTCACACCAGCAGTGTATAAGTGTTCCTTTCTCTCTATAACCTTGCCAGTATCTTTTTTTTTTTTTTTTGACTTTTTAATAGTCATTCCCTTCATAATGTGTGGCATACTATGTGTGGGATAGTATCTCATTGTAGTTTTTATTTGGGTTTCTCTAATAATCAGTAATCTTGAGCTTTTGTTTATATACTTGTTGGCTGCATGTATATCTTCTTTTTAAATGTGCCTGCTCATGTCCTTTGCCTACTTTTGTATGGGGCTGTGTGTGGTTTTTATTGTAAAATCATTTGTTTCTTACAGATGCTAGATATTAGACCTTTGTCAAATGCACAGTTTGCAAAATTCTCTCTTATTTTGTAGGCTGTCTGTTTACTGTGTGGATAGCTTCTTTTGCTGTGCAGAAGTTCTGTAATTAGATCCCATTTGTCAATTTTTGCTTTTGTTGCAATTGCTTTTTGTGTCTTCTTCATGAAATCTTTGCCTATGCCTGTGTCTAGATAATTTGTGCATTTGATATTCATATTAATCAGTCAGGACTCTTTGGTTCTAAGTAACTAAACATGACTTCAGTTAGTTGAAGCAGAAACTAAAGAAGGTATCATCTTTTAGAAACTACCCACTAAAGAGTCAGAACAGGTCTGGCCTAAAGTGTTTAGTTGAATGGCATTAACTCAAAGACTGTATACGTGTGTGTGTGTGTGTGTGTGTGTGTGTGTGTGTGTGTGTGTGTGTGTTGTATAAAGGTAGATAATACATGTATGTCTATGTCTAATATTGTAAGTGTGTGTATTGCACATTGCATACAACTTCAGACATTCAAAAATCACAAAAAAATTACCTGCCTATTTCTTTGAAATTCTGTAGTCAAGACATAATTTTTCTGCACAATATACCACTAAATAAAACATTTGCATTAACTCAGACAGCAAATAGGCTATTATATAATAATGTATACTATTCTGCAAATTAGCATGGTCAAATAATATACTACATGTTTACAGATGTCTTATGATTATCAAACATAAATATAAGGGAACTCTATTTCTGGAATGGTATTGTGAGAAGCTGCCACTCCTCAGTGAAATCAACATAACTGGTAATAATAATTAAAAATAATGTCTCTGGAATTATTCTAAAGGCATACAGCAAATGAAGACACATTTATTTAAGAAAACTACTAAAACTCAGTAAGAACAATGAGACTGGCATTTGAACCATGACCTCTACCTCTGCACTCTCAGCGTAATGTGATAGAAACTTCCCTCAGGCAAGTGTAGCTAAGAACACAGCTATCCCACTAGTGGAAAGGTACGATACCTTCCAAGGAGGAGCAAACCAGTGGAAAGAAAAAATTTTTAATACTTCCTTCAGGTACTTTGCAGGGGAGCTAAATTCCAGGCAAGTGCACTCAAGAGGTCAGTGACTACCTTTATCCCCTGTGCCCCACTCATGGGTTGGGGCCTTAGCTTACAAACAGCATGTTGGGCACTCCAGGCCCCAATGGCTTTCACACCAACTCATTTGTAAGGAAGAGTTTCCCCATCTTATCTCTAGAAAAAAAAAAGTGCCTAGAAAACTAAGCTTGTACTTGCCTTTCCAGCAGGGGTAACTTGGAGAAAAGTGGCTCAAAGTCCTGGACTACAGCTCTAGGAACTTCGTTCAGAAATTTTGTCCAGGGGCAGAGACAAGTCTTAACAGAAAACTCTGAAGCTTTACTGAAAAGAACTGACTTCATTTAAGTAGGGTCTGGGGAAGTTCAAGCCTAACAGTGCTTTCCAAAACATGGAAGGTGTTAATGAAGCAATTACATGGAGGTAACTTCATGGGAAAAACAAGTTCAGTCATACTCAGGGCACTTTAGGAGAGACAAAAGGAGAACGAGACAGCTAAGAAGAGCAATCCTGGAGTCATTGAAACCTCATATAGTGGCCCCAAATACTATCTGGGCAAAGGGTCCTCCATTTAATTGGAACAGTCTATAAAACAACATATGCCCCATGGAATTTTTGAGAACAAGAGTACCTAGTCAGCAACTTGATGTGATCAAGGTAAGAAACAGTTAAAGACAGTTCCGCTGAAACTACTGTCATCCCAGGGTGACTGTGAACATGTCCAGAGCTATAACCTCTGGAGCAACATCACAAACTTCAGACCTCAGGGCAAAGAAACTTCACTAAAATATTCCAGACAGTCACTAAACAAACAGAAAACAACTACTGCTACTCAGAAGAATCAATAAGGAAGTAAAAGATGTGGACAAGCTTATATACCAACCAGATGTAACAGACATCTGTAGAACACTGCACCCAACCACCTCAGAGTGCACATGAAACATTCTCCAGGGTAGAATAGGTGTTAGGCCATAAAATAAGCCTCAATAAGTTAAAGTAATTGGAATTCTACAAAGCATATTCTGTTGTGACAATTGAATAAAATTAGAAATCAGTAATAAAAAGAAATTTGGGAAATTCACAAATACAGGAAAGTTAAACAACATACTCCTAAATAATGATATAATCAAAAAAGAAATCACAAAGGAAATTAGAAAGTGCTTTGATATAAATTAAATGAAGACATAACATACCAAAGCTTACTGGATGCAGTTAAAGCAAGCCCTTGTAAATCTGTAGTTGTAAGGGCCCATATTTTAAAAAGGGAAAGATCTGAAATCAATAATCTAACATTTCACCGTAAGACACTAGAAAAAGAGATCACATTCAACTCAAAGTGAGATAACAAAGCAGTTTTGAAATAAAATACAGAATAGGAAAACAATTAAGAATATCAACAAATACAAAAGTTGTTTTATTGAATAGCTTAAAAATAATTATATATATTTAGCTAGACTGAAAAAAAGAAGAGAATATTCAAATTACTAAAATCAGGAATTAGAGAAATCATTACTACTAGACTTAAAGTATTGTTGAGAATACTAGAAAAAATAGTGTGTTAATAAATTGGGAAATTTAGATGAACAAAATCCCAGAAAAACATAAATTGCCAACACTGATTCATAAGGAAATAGAAGCTTTGTATGGAGTTAACAACATTTGAAGTAATTGAATTGATGTCTAGAGAAAAATAAACTATTCAGAGAAAATATAAAAGCTCAGGCCCGATTACTTCAACGGTGAATTCTAACATTTGAAGGATTAATACCATCTTTTTATAGACTCTTACCAAAAAATCAGAGGAGGAGAAGTGTATATTCTCAATTCTCTCTGAATCCAGTATTACCCTGATACAAAACCAAACAAATAAATCGTAGGAAAAGAAAGTTATACACACACACACACACACACACACATTTTCAATATGCATCTGGAGAAAGAGACAGAGAAAGAAAGCAAGCAAAATTCCTTAACAAAAAGCTAGCTCACCAGATTAATCCTTATATAAAAGATTAGACATCATAACAAAATAGAATTTATCTTACAAATCCGACATTGATTTAACATGTAAAATTCTATTAACGTACTCAACACATTCATGCAATGAAGGACAGAACAATAGAAGAACCACAAGTAGCATTTAACAAAATCCAACACCTCTCCATCATGAAAATACTCAACAAACTATGAATATAAGCAAACTTCTTCAATCTTTTTAGTGAATATACCAAAAAAGGCAATAATGTTTTCTCTTACTACTTCTATTCAATATTATACTGAAGGTTCTAGTAAGGGCAAAATAGCAAGAAAGTGAAAAAAAGACATCCAGGTTGAAAAAGAAGTAAAACTATGTATCTTTGCAGGTGGCATGATTTTGTATGTAAACTCCTCTAAGACATTCACCACAAAACTGTTAGAACTGGTAAACAAATTCTGCAAGGTTTCAGCATACAAGATTGATATACAAATATCATTTATATTTCTATACACTTGCAAGGAACAATCCAAAAATGAAATTAAGAAAACATTTATAATAGCAGCAAAAAAATGCATAGAAATTTAACAAAAAAGTCATACTTTATATCAGATCACTTAACAATTAACATTAAGATAGTAATAAGCCTATATAAATCTATAAATTCAGTGCATTTTCTGTCAAAATTTCAGCTGTGTATTTGCAGATATTAATAAGTTGATCCAAACACTCATAAGGACATTCAAAATATCCAGATTGCCAAAACTATCCTGATAAAGAACAAGACTATGGTATTGACACTTCCCAAACTCAAAACTCAGTACATAGTTATGGAAACCATGACAGTGTGGTACTGACTAAAGCTATATATGTATACATATGCTATGGTTTGCATGTCTGTCCCCTCCAAACCTCATTTTGAAATCTGATTCCCTATCTATGGTGGACGTGCGGCCGAATGGGAGGCGTTTGCGTCATGGAGGTGGATCCCTCATGAACAGATTAATGTCCTTTCTTGAGGATACATGAGTTCTAACTCTATTAGCTCCCACAAGAAGTAGTTGGTCAAAAGGACTTGGCATCTCCCCTCTCTCTCTCACGGGCTTCCCCTCCTGCCATGTGATCTCTGCACATACTGGCTCCCCTTCACCTTCTACCATGAGAGGAAGCCCCGTGAAACCCTCACCAGATGCCCAATCTTGATCTTCCCATAGCAGAATCATGAGCCAAATAACTTATTTCTTCATAAATTACCCAGTCTCAGTTATTCCTTTATAGAAAAGTAAAACAGACTGAGACAGACACACACACATACACACACTAAAATATACTACTCACGAAGAAACACACACTCATATATATGAATGTAATGGAACTGGATGATTAAAAACAAACCTTTGCATTTACAGTCAATTTCTGAAAACATTGACAACTAAAATCTTTTCAACAAATGGTGCTGGTCCCACTGGATATCTACATGCAAAAGATAAAACTGGACCCCTATTTTACATAATTTAACAAAAATACCTCAGTGAATGAAAGTTTCAATACAGGTGGTAAAGAAATAAAAGTCTTAGAATAAAATGTAATCATCACCACCTTGGACCAGGCAATCATTTCTTGGTTATGACATAAAAATCACAAGCAACAAAGAAAAAATATGTAATTTGTACCTCATCAAAATGTAAAGCCTGTATGCTTCAAAGGACACTATCAAGTAAGACAATAATCTACAGAATCAAAGAAAATATTTACAGATCTCATTTAAATAACTTGTATCTAGACAACATAAGTAACACAACTCAATCATATCACAAATTATCCAACTAAAAAGTAGTCAATTGAATACATGTTTTTACAAAGAAGATTTAAATGGCCAATAAATATGTGAGAAAATGCTCAACAAAATTAGCCGTTAGGGAAATGAAAATAAATGCCATAATGAGAAATAACCTCACACTCACTAAGGTGAGTATAATTAAGATGCATATAATGACAAATGTCACCAAGGCTGTGGAGAAACTGAAACACTCATATACTGTGCGTGAGATTGTAAAATGAGGCATATATTTTGGCAAACAGTCTGCCATTTACTGAAAAGTTTAAACGTAGAGTTGCTACCCCTATTCCCAAGATAAATGAAAACACATATCCACACAAAAATCTGTTCATTAATATGTATAGCAGTATCATTCATAAAAGTGAAAACAACCTAAATGTCTACTGATTGATGAATGAATAAACAATATATGGTATATCTATACAATGGAAATTATGTGTCAGTAAATATAGTGCCGATGCAAGCCACACTATAGGTGATCCTTGAAAACTTTTCTCTTGAAAACTTTTCTCTAAGTAGAAGAGCCAGTAAATAGGATCCTATATTATATAATGCAATTTATATGAAATATCCAGGATGTGAAAATCAACAGAGAAAGTTTAATTAGTGGTTGACTATAGATAGAAGGAATGAGGTACGTGGTATGTGGCTGTTAAAGAGTCCATTGGTGGAATTTGGGTATAAGGTATGCTGAAAATGTTCTGAAATTGTGGTAATGGTTGTGCAACTTTGAACAGACTAAAAACATTGAGCTATACATTTTAAATGTGAATTTAATTGCATATAAATTACTTCCCAATGGAATTATTACTAAAAATAAAAGTGACTTATTTCTTTCAGGCATCATGTTAGATTCTTTTGAAACCAAGGAATAAAATCTCTTGGTATACTCCAAATAATGGGAAGTTTGATATAAACATAAGGAGAAATTTTGGTCATTTTTCTTGTCCTCATCAGAAACTGGGGAAGTCAAACACTTGTAACTCATAGGGGACCCAGAAACAGTAGTAAGCAAATTAACCTCTCCAAAGTTTTGAAAGCTTACCCAGAGACTTATAAATGCTGTCAGCCTTTTGAAAGTTTGTTCAGAATACTAAGTAGCCTAAGAATACAGGTTATCTTATGCTTTTGGAAATAACATTTTCAGGACACAGCATTCTTATTTATTTTCCATGTGCATCTTTTTGCTGCTTATTGAAATTAATAATTCCTCATTCTCTAGACTTACTTTTCAAATTTCAGACAGAAAATGTTGAATTTCAGTTTAATCACCAGCATTTTTTTGCGTTTGGTCTAACACTTGATATGTGATATTTATGAATCTGCATAAAGCGTTCTCTCTCTCATGAATCAGGTGTATTTATAGCATAATCATATAACAAAGCATATGTCAACTGAACGAAAATTGCATAAGAAAACAATTTGAAAAAACTCACTGCTGTGGTTTGAATGGGTTCTCTCCAAAATTCAGGTGTTACCAATTGTGATGTGCTGAGGTGGAGCCTTTAAGAACTGATAAGGCCATGAGTTCTCCTATCCCAGGAATGGAATTAAGGTGCTAATAAAAGAAGCTTTGTGCAGTGCTCAGCTAGCTTGCCCTTCCACCTTTTGCCTTGTGAGAACACAGCTTTTCTTCTCTCTGGAATGTGCAGTCCTCATTAAACAACTTAAAATGCTGGCACCTTCATCTTGGACTTCCTAGCCATTAGAACTGTAAGAAAATTAATTTATCTTGTTTTTAAACTACCTAGTCTCAGGTAATTTCTCACAGCGGAACAGACAGACACATTAAAATAGTACTTCCGGTAAATCAGTTGTGTTTTTCTTTACTAGTATCTTAGCATTCAAAAGAACGTAACTGTTCAGCTAAATGAATTCTAAAGGGCAGTATCATCAAGGACCACTCGATTCTGCAGACAAAGTATGAATATAGTCTCTCTATTCAGTTTAAGGCAAAGAAATATCCATTGTAAATGCGTATGTAGAATTCCTCTAGTTGACATGTGGAGTCATGTGGAAACACAATCTTCCACATGAAACTCACCCTTCCATAAACCTTCTGTATCACCAGCCTTTTAAAATAGTTATTCAAGTTAAGGTCAAGGCCATTATTCCTACTGGCAAATTAGTAATTTGTTTTCATAGCAAATATTCCAGTCCTATTACCCAAGAAGTGTAACTAAAAATTATTCTAAGTCATTAATGTGGCCATTAGTGTTCCTAAACCTTATTTTCAATGTAGTGAAGTCCAATTTCCATTTTCAGTACAAGCCAAAAATGCCCACATTGTATCATTGAAGCAGCAGATGTCAATTTGCTAAAAGCACTTTTTAATCCATCAAAGAGCTATGCCTAGGGCAACCTTAAAGTCAAACTTGACTGCCTTGATTACTTAGAGATGAGACTTTCAGTGCCCTCTAAAATATTATGCCATGAAATAAACAATCTTCAAAATGGTCTTCTGCCTTCCAGTTTTTGAATTTCTAAGTGAAATTGCTTACCACCTCGAGGGGGTGGAAAAGAAGCATTAAAATAGACATTCAAAACAAAATTTACTTTGCAGGGAGGGGCTGTGATGACAGCAGAAACTGAAGAGATCAGTGTTAACTACCAACTTACATGGCTTCAAGAATATGCTCCTCATGAGCCAGAAGTTCTTTGGATTATAGCAATTATAAAGCAGGAGCTCATCCTGTGGATTATGAAGGGATCGCTTCAAATCCTCTTAGAAATACTGTCAGTCTCATTCAATATTCAGCCCTTCACAAACACCTACTCACAGAAAGAGCCAAATCTCAGTAATTAGTAGGACTCTCACACTGACCAGAGACTAACTGAATTTTTATTGCAACTATTTTAACCTTCAGTGCTTAACTTACTTTGAAAATAGATCAGGTAATGTTAAATAGCTGGTATGATAAAAGCAGAGGAAAAATGTGTGGTTTCTGATCAGTAAAAACAGTTCATTATTTCTTTACAACGCTGTCAAAGAGCAGAGAACTATATAGCTTAACTCAACAAATCAGTTATTGAGCAGTTATGTTCTCAATGACACAAAAACTAATTTTTAAAAATAGCTGCAAGAATATACTAACAGAAGTGAAGAGTGAGGTGGGATAGCCTACCAGTGAGAAAAAGGCAGAAAGTTACCAACACAAACAAAAATAAGTAGCAGAGCTCTCTCCGGCTGCTTGAAATATTTGCAAATCGACAAAACCAGAAGGCATGAACTGCAACACATTCTGTCAATTTATGTACTATAATAATTATGTGTCAAATATTTTAAAAGTTCAATTTAGTGTTTTAGAAGGTAAAAGGGTGATGTAGTTTGGAAGGCAGTTTTAAAGAACATTTTAAGTATTTCTGATGAGGTAAATTTTAATTTTCTTGAAATTCACATACAAATAATGATCCTTTAACACTACAAAGATGGTGAGATGTTACTATGTTTTTATCTCTGTGAATGTGCATGTACATATTTATACAGTAAAGTTTACTTAGACACAGACAAGAAAGTACACTCAATTCTTCCAGATTTACTCAATGAGGTTTTCCATCAAGTGTGTATGCAAATGAGGGCTTGTATGCTTCCTTGAAATAAATGATAATGTATGTGTAATAAAAATACTTCTTGCATCTATACTTGCACTATAGCCTATGCAGAAGTAAATACAAATCAAAAGATCTCGTTTTACTCAGCAGGGCATTTTTTTTTTAAATCTTAAAACACTATTTTATAGTTATGTATAACCTGGGTCAGCTTCACAATATGTAGCCAACTACAAATCAAAACTTGAGAGTAGTGGAGAGTTTATAAGGCCTCAGAGTTTCACCATTATTGTAAATGACACTGACTAAAATTAGTTCTTTTTCAGGCTATTTCTTTCGGGTTTAAAATAGTTCGGTTTAATAAGACACTTCTAACTGGAATGAAATACTCAAGGGACAGACGCATTTCTTAAGTTGGTATCAGTGTCCTCATTAGCGGTGTTTAATTGACAGCCAGCAGAGGTGCCCGAGGGAAGATGGGGGCTGCAAGTCAGACTACTACAGATGAGCAACTTGGAGTCACTGTTATGGCCCAATACTGTCCTGGACTAACTCTACACCTCTAATAATACTAAGCTTTCTCCTTGTTATCCCCTTTGACTGGTTTAGGTTAAAAGTTCCATACTGTTGGTCATTGACCTTGAAATTTCTTTGAGATCAACTGTAATATATTTGAAAGTACCAATTTAAAAATAAATGGAAAGTAACTTTCTTCTAATATTTCATAATTCAGCTTGCTGTAAGCTCTAATAAGCATATACATATATATGTACCCTTAGCAGTTTGGAGCTGGGAAAAGAACTTAAAAATAAACTGCTTTCGTATATTTATTTTTTTAATTTTTCCAAGTAATACATCTACAAGACCTAAAAAGTAATAAAGTATTACAAGGCTTATTATGAAAAACAGTAATTCCTCAACTCTACTCTTCCTCTTCCATAGCCCTGCTACTGGAATAAATTAGCACAACATTTCAATATTTTAGCTTTTTCTTTTTGTATTTGCCTCCAGATTTCAGACACAGAACTACTCTTAGACCAGTTAAGCAAGGATCTAGTTCCAAGAAAGTGGCATCATTACAAGATGACCCCTCCTGGATGACCCAAGTATTTCTCTCTGAAGATTGTATAAGATTAAAGTGTCGAAATGATGACATCTTGCTGATCTGTGGTGACTCTCTCTCATTTGTGTCAGACCCAGGATGATTTCAGACCCTGTGCTATCTATCCATGGCATGGTTGACCCTTGTCCTAAAGTCACATATCTAGGCCCATGCAATGGATTTCACCCATCTGTGTTGTGATTACCCCACCACCGGGGGCCTACAGCATGCAACGGTAGGGTGTAGTGATGTTGATAGCAGGCATCCTTTACCCTGCCTGCCACTAGTACCATTCACTAACTCCTTGCCACTTGTCAGGCAGTCTCCAAGGGTGGCTGTGCCATTTCCTCCAAGGTTCTGAAGACTGTTGTTCCACAGGACAATGAGCTCTTCTAATCAGTGTTCTCTATCACCTCCGATGGATGTGAAAACATCATGTTTCAGGGTCAGTCTTTATTTGTGCTAGACAAAAGACAGATCATCCTTCCTTGAAAGGACCCACTCTTCTTTTTTTACTCATCTCCTCCCACTTATCTTCCTGCTGGTGGTGGTGGATAGAAGGCAGAGATATGACCAGTATCAAATGAGATTAGGTCCTGAGAATTCAGAGATTATAGTCTGAAGAATTCAAGGTATGACACTTCTAAACACATGAGTGTCTCTTTTCTCTACATCTTCAGTAAATCAAATACCTATATTCCACATGGGCATGTGAACTTTGTTACAAATATTAATTCAAATTGTTTATGAAACAGAGGCTCCAGCAAGATATTACCCGGAGTCCCACATACCATAGGGGAGATCCTATTTAACAACAAAGTGATGCTGTTTGTTGATTTCATACCTTTAGACATTATCTATTGAGTTCCTGTTACAGAAGATCAGAAATAATCTTATCATTTGCCACATTTGTGCCCTACCTCTATCCTAGCAATGTCACATTTTGACTAAATATTTTAGTTTGCATTTTTATATTTATTTGGGTAGTACTCATGGGTAAACCATATATTATAGTATATTTATTTTGTTTGTCCTAAAATTTCTTCATCCACAAAATGAGGATAAGAAACTTACCAGGGTTATAAAGTTCTTAAGATAATATATAAAACACATAAAAAACTTAGGGCGGTTACCTGGCACAAGTGAGCACTCCAGAAATGGTTTCTATTGTAAATGCTTAGTTTCATTAGCATTTATTCTTTTTTCAAACCTTTGGAAATACTTGAAAATCTCCTCTTAACAAGTTCAGGTGATCAAGCAGTTACAATATTTTTTTTCCTTTGACTGTAACTCTTACAATTTTCCAATGGCAACAAAAGCCAAAATAACCAAATGGGATCTAATTAAACTCCAGAGCTTCTGTACAGCAAAGGAAACAAGCATTGAGCAAATCGGCAACCAAAAGAATGGGAAAAAATTTTTGCAATCTACCCAACTGACAAAGGACTAATATCTAGAATCTACAAAGAACCAAGATTTGCAAGAAAAACACAAACAAACCCATTCCAAAGTGCGTGAAGGATATGAACAGACACTTTATGAGGCCAGCAAACACACGAAAAAATGCTCATCGTCACTGGTTATTAGAGAAATGCAAATCAAAACCACATTGAGATACCATCTTACACAAGTTAGAATGGCAATCATTAAAACATCTGGAGACAGATGCTGGAGAGGATGTGGAGAAATAGGAACACTTTTACACTGTTGGCGGGACTGCAAATTAGTTCAACCATTGTGGAAGACAGTGTGGCGATTCCTCAAGGATCTAGTAATAGAAATACCATTTAACCCAGCAGTCTCATTACTGGTATATATCCAAAGAATTATAAATTGTTCTATTATAAAGACACATGCACATGTATCTTCACTGTGGCACTGTTGACAATAGCAAAGACCTGGAACCAACCCAAATGTCCATCAGCGATAGACTGGGTAAAGAAAATGTGGCACATGTACACCATGGAATACTACCTAGCCATAAAAAACAGTGAGTTCAGGTCCTTCATAGGGACATGGATGAATCTGGAAACCATCATTCTCAGCAAACTGACACAAGAACAGAAAACCAAGCACCACATGTTCTCACTCATAGGCAGGTGTTGAACAATTAGAACATGTGGACACAGTGAGGAGAGCATCACACACTGTGGTCAGTTTGGGGGGCTAGGGGAGGGACAGTGGAGGGTGAGGAGGCAAAACATGGGAAAAAATACCAGATATAGGTGACGGGGGAATGAAGGCAGCAAACCACCTTGCCATGTATGTACCTATGCAACAATCCTGCATGATCTGCACACGTACCCTGGAACCTAAAGTACAACAAAAGAAAGAAAGAAAAGTAGAGAGACAAAGAGAAAAAAAAATTCCAACTATTTGCTGGAAGATATTATCAAATACAGAAATATCAAGTAGAGAGCTGGAACTTCCTAGACTACTGCACAGTATTATCCTGACTTTTTCCTTCAAGTCTCATAAGCATTAGTCTATTTGCTGAATTACATAACTTTATCTTAATTTACTCTCTCATTTTTGTGGAAGGAACATATCTCAATAAACCATATTAAAGTGCATGATATGCAAAACTTGTGGGTTTTACCTATCTAAAACTATCTTCATTCTACACGGCACTGGAATAGTTTCAGTGTAGAATTTTATGCTGAGAAATAAGTAGTATTATTTGATTCCTAATCCTTTGATATAGTTTTATTGTTCTCTCTCACATGAACACATACGTATATACTTATCTGCATGTAGTTATCTATTACAGATATTGTTACCCTTAGAATGTTTAAGGTCTTTAAGAGTACTAAAATTGCATAGTAATTTGACTTGTTCACATGACTTCTTATTAATTTTACTGAGTCTTCTTTTAATCTGGAATCACATGTCACTGTTTCTCAGGTAAAGTTTGTTTTAAATTTCTGATAATATCTTCCAGTCTATTTTGCCTTTTTTTCATATTTTGAAACTGCCAGTTTAAACCTAATCTACATGGCTTTACTTCTTTCTGTATTTTTCTTCTACTTTTAAGTCAGATCCTCAACTTTCTCCAATAAGTCTTCAAAAACATTTCTACTAAAAAGCACTTTCTTAAATTTTCAGTATCTATTTTTTAATTCTTTAAATGTTTTGTTTTAAAAAATAGCATGTATTCTTTTTCTTTGAGAGGGAGTCTCACTCTGTCACCCAGGCTGGAGTGCAGTAGCACAACCTCAGCTCACTGCAACTTCCACCTCCTAGGTTCAAGTGATTCTCTTGCCTCAGCCTTCTGAGTAGCTGGGACTACAGGCATGAGTCACCACGCCCGGCTAATTTTTGTATTTTTAGCAGAGATGGGGTTTCCCCATGTTGGCCAGGCTTCTCTCAAACTCCTGACCTCAGGGGATCCAACTGCCTCTGCCTGCCAATGTGCTGGGATTACAGGCATGAGCCACTGTGCCCAGCCAAAATAGTATTTATTCTTATATTATGATGTCATATCATCTTGATAATACAGTTGATGTTAATGTTGAATTTGTTGTTTTTGAAGTTTTCTTTCCACTAAATTTTCCCTATTTCCTTGGACTACTTTTTGTTTTGTTTTACACACACACACACACACACACACACACACACACACACACACAGCTTGACATCTGTCTTTAAATTATGTAGATTTTCTCAAATGTGTAACCTGCCCATTCCTATGTAAGTCTGACTCATTTTATACTTAGAATATCTGTGCTGTGAGAAGTCCCAAAATATGAATGGGTTTGACTTCCTTGGTGGACACTCAGCTGTTCTGATTCTATATTAATATCAGCATTTATAAATTTATTGGTTCATCATTTTCCTCCTAACTGGTAGTATAAGCCGAGCTTTCGGGATTCTAGAAGCTGAGTGAGAGAAGCAGGAGGGTGTCTCCGCATTTAGTGAGAAGGTATTTACCTCACCCTCCTGTTTTAATATACTCATCTACCCTCAAGCCCCCTTAAATTTTGCTCAATGTGTATAAGTCTAGAGCTTATTAGTTTTAATTTTTCAGAGTAGATTCTTTTCCTGATAAACTACAGGAGGGATAGTCATCTAACGTGTGGGTTAATATGGGTATGTTGAACAAGGAACAAGTAAGTGCTTTTGAAACGTTTCAAAATACTCTTCCTGTTTTCATTTCCCCTTCTTATTCACACTTTAAAGTGAATTAGTGTCTCCTCTCCCCGAGAATGGTTTTGCAGCATAAATAAGCTTACTTATCACTATCTTCTGATGGATTTTAGCTTTGTTTACTGTGCTGTGTCGCCACTACTGTTAATTTCTCCGAATTTTAATGCCAGCCCTCATTCTACCTCTTCAACTTTTCCTTTAGGCATCTGTAACTTTTAAAAGTGTTCTTATACTCAGAGATTTTGGATGAAGCATACAAAAACTGAGGGTATTCTGCCTATGATGTTTAATAAATACAATTTAAAATTTTTATAACCTAATAACTTTGGGTGCTTGACACAGTTTGAGGCATGTGATGCAAACTCCATTCCACCTGTTATAATTATTGTTTATGTTGTGAATTCAATTATTATTACTGGAAGTTTGTTGTTGCTCTTGCAATTTGTCTTTTCCTGGTCATCAAGTCAAACGGCAGAAGTGGAATGAACACCTTAGCTTTCCAGTCAAATCTTACAAACCTTAGCTTTCCAGCTTCCCTTCTTCATTTCAGAAATAAGGCATTTTTCAAAGCCTCAGATCTTCTCTTTGATTAACATTGTCTCCTATGGAAACATCTGACTGCAAGGCAGAACCTATGAAAGACATCTGTATGTAGATGTCTTATTCCAGGTTTTAACATGGAATAAAAGGTTATTTCGAGTTTATTTGCATGCTGTTTCTTTTGTCTGGAAGTGCACATCTATTTAGATTCCTAATTCCAGTTTGAAATGATGATCTTTTAAATATTTTTGAGCACCCACAAGGAGGCAAGACATTTTTTTTTGGGGGGGGTCTAAGAATGTAGATATTAATTGTAGTCCTATTTTGAAGAAGTTCACTTGCTAACACTTAAACAGATGAATTATTACATCATCAGATAACTAAGCTAATGGCTCATGAAAAAATAATTGAGAGATCAAAGTAATTCTCACTTTACCTGGAGAATCATACTTCTATATAATGGTGTGAAATGAGTTTGTATGTACAGTAAGGAGTAGGCATCAGACTCGTATCTCAGGGAAAGGTAACAGGAGGAAGAAGTAACATCATTGTGAAGGCATATTCAGTGCTGTTCACAAAGTATGTTCACTGTAGCTAGAGAAGCAGTTTATAACGTTTTTGGCCAAATGTACAAATTCTAGTCAATTCTCATCTTACTTTGGCTCCTTGACTTAATTTTTTCATGCTAGAAACCAAATGATTTGCACACACTGCACAAGCAATTCAGCTCAACCTGCAGTTTGAAACAAAAATTTTAACATTTGTCAAAATGATGAAATATTTAAGATTTATCAGAGTAGTGATGGAAAAAGCACAGATCTAGAAGATATATGGAAAAGAACACTGGAAAGTAAGATGAGGGAGATGAGATGAGGCTTGAGTTTGATGACACTGATAATAAGAAGCCCTGAAAAAGGCTTATCTAAAGCTGATGCCATTAAGCAAATTATTAGCACAATTAAATTTTCTCTATAGCATGTTATTACTACTGTCAAAATGGGAGATGGAGTGAGGAAAAAGTTTGAAAACAGAAACCAGTCCTTTGACCTACTCAGTCTGTTTTGCAGTCTATCAATTAACCCCCTATAATTTGTATTTCAGATTTGCCCTGACCTTAACAAGAACTGCAAACCAGCTGGCCTATATACCATTCTCTACACTTCTGTAAAACTTGGTTTATTCTATGACACTGGTATGGTTTTTGAGTGTGGTCTGCCTACCCCTCACCAAGGCTAATGCCTTATTCCCTTACACTTCATAGTCCACTAACCACACACTTAAATAGCATCATTCACTTGACCTGTTTGGGAAGAGAGTGTTTAGAAATTGTTAGAAATTGCCATTCTGAAAGTTGACATGAAGTAATGAGCACACCAAGCAAACAATTTTCAGAACATACGCTCTGCCAGAGCAATCTATTTTAGACAAACAATGGGAAGCTTAAAATAGCCACAGTGTCACTGCCATTTTGAAATGAATAAAATGTTTTAGGTGACAAAGGGACATGTTTGCTCTCCTTCACAAGGTCACAAGGGAGACTGAACAAGTTTCTGTGATGTGCTACTATAAAAAGGAAAAAGAATAATGTGCTCATGACTTCATGTGTATGAAAGTCATGTTTGTACTTTCTAGAGACTTTGGGGTGTTATATTTTAACTAATAATAAATTCTCCTCAGCAACTTGGCAACATTTTCCTATAATTATTCCTCCTTTAAAAATGTATTGCAACTTGGCAACATTTTCCTATAATTTTTCCTCCTTTAAAAATGTATGCTGGGCATGGTGGCTCATGCCTGTAATCCCACCACTTTGGGAGGCTGAGGCAGGCGTATCACAAGGGCAGGAGATCGAGATCATCTTGACTAACATAGTGAAACCCAGTCTCTACTGAAAATACAAAATTAGCTGGGCATGGTGGGACCTGCCTGTAGTCCCAGCTACTCAGGAGGCTGAGGCAGGAGAATCCCTTGAACCCAGAAGGCAGAGGTTGCAGTGAGCTGAGATCAAGCCACTGTGCAGCCTGGTGATAGACTGAAACTGTATGCCCCCCACCAAAAGTATTTCTTTTTATAGGGTTATTACTTTGCATGTCTCAGTATAACATAAATCTAAATACTCCGTGTAAAACAATACCCTATTTAGCTGCAGCATTATAAAAAAATGGCATTTAAAAATCAATAGTGTAGGGCACAGAATATGTGCCATATAAATTTCTAACACCTAATGATATTTTACATATACACTATATGAAAATTATCTTTGGCCTATAGAAACTTAAAATATAAGAATTTGAAGAAAGTATAAATTCGGTTATATCAGTCACAGTACTGATATAAGTCAATCGCATATTTAAAGATCTCCATGAACAGAATTTAACAAAGGGACACTTCTTAGTTTGAAATCTACAATAAATGGCATAGTATCCAAGGACTAACAACAGTGGGAAGCCATTATCACAATTATCAACACTGGCCTGATGAAACAAGGCACTAAAGAATAATTGTCAATGGTAGAAGCCAAGGAAGAGAGACTGACCAATGTTAGTCATAACTCCACAGTAAATACAGCAGTTGCCCAAACTATGGCCAACCACTGAGAGGAATGAAATAGCAAGGAAAAGTCATACCTTGATCTTCCTTTCCTTTGATACATTTTCAACTTCTGTTTGTCTTTTCCCAGAAATCAAGGGACTATAGTATTTACATAGTGCAATCTGCAGGGACTGATTAATCTTTCTAGGCACAAAGCCAAAAAAAATACAGTATAAAACTTATGGGTACACCACTGCTTTTGCCACTCAACATTCATCATTGTCAACATTCCTTTAATTCATTCATGTGAAGAAATTCCCATTTCCCCAGGGAGAAAATGTAATGTCTCATCAGCCAACATATACCAGCAGGGCATAATCGTATCAATAACAATTAGCCACAAATGTTACTTATTTACACATTTTTAGAATAAAAGGAAGGAAAAAATAATAATGAACACCAAACAGAGCTGCTACAGTCCACACTTTGTAGCTGGTAAAAAGCCCCAAATGAGTATTCATAGCTTCCTATATATTCTATCTTCTCCTGCCTTCTTCCAACAGTGCCAATAGTTGTGAAGTTTTTGCCTGTGTTTCTCTTTCCTGGAGGAATGACTCAAACTTCTGTCATTACAACTTCTAAACCCTTATAGGTCCTTTCTTCATGAGACTACTTCTGTTTTTTATGAATTATTATTATTGAAACAGGAACACTGAGCTACACCCAAATGATTCTCCAGGTTTCAGACATAGTCCTACATGCCGTATCATGAAGCCATAATCTAATATACTCTGGGTGTGTCAGTATAGTGATTCAGAAGCATGCCAATTTAGTAGTGTAAGCATAACATTGTCTGGGGCCAATCTCAGTTTCTAACTGACAAGATTCTAAGCTATGTTTCTAGAGGAATTAGTTTTCTCTGGAGCACTTTTACGTCCAAACCCACCAAGTCCAAGACTGTGAGAATAGGAAGAAAAGTAATTTTAGTAGATTATTGAGTATAACTATGAGAAGGGCTACCACACCTTAAACTTTAGGTTTCCGGACCCTTGAATACTGGGTATACATTATACCCTTTGAGAAGGCACACCAATATAATTAGCTGTTCTTCTGCAGCTCGCTCTGTAATTGAGACTTCAACAAAACTTTTTACAGTTCTAACAATCCATATGCTTTCAAGTAATGGAGCACATGAAACAACCTGTGAATGTTATCAGTGAAAGCCCACTGCAGACTGCCAAAAGAGACTTGTGTACATGTATGACATGGGTCCGCTTTTTAACCTGACTGTTGATGAGCTTCTCTGCCCTGGAAACCCTTCAGTGGGAATTTACATGAATTCAGATACAGTCACAGTATCCTCATTCTTTAAATACCTCTCTGGAAAACTCCCTTGCAACCAGACTTTATTCTGCCCTTTCCAAGTCAGTGGAAAATTGGGCAACCCATTAATCATTTTTCATGAATCTGTAAGGATCCCTCCACCCCAAGCCATCTCTCATTCTAGGCAATAGAAACTCAGTTATTTTGCTCAAAGTCCTTCTCACTGGCAAGTTTCCTTTTCACACTGTTTAGTAGGGCTATCAGTAAGTGAAGCTGCAGTGCAGTACTATACACTCCCAACGGTGCTAAATGCCATGCAGACTTATTTTTATACCAAGTCACCAAGTCTAGACATGGTTAACTAGGCTTCCTGTTAACTGGACACAGGAAACTCCACAAGAGGCCATGTATCTAAGTGTAGAGAGAAGTAGCAAAGTGTTTAGAGCAGGTAACCTATGAGTAGGAGCAATATTTGTATCCAACTTTCTTGTGCCTTCAAGACTTCCTCGGGTACATCCATGATATACAACTTTCATTTAGTAGATAGTTTACCTATATGTCCAACTTTCTGATTAGTGGATCAAATTCACGTTTAATAGTGGGCATCTTGGGTTTCACATTCATTTACTGTTCTCTGCTCAGACACTATGGCTCTACTTTGGTCCGATTCCAAGCAGAAACTGTTTTACTAAATATAAAATTTTTGTCAGCAGAATATAGCATGACCTTATGTCAACAGTTGTGGGTCTTCACTGTGATTCTCCTATTGGGAGTTGCTGAAGGCCCCAGACTGTATCTCTGTGGTACAGACTGTTCAGGCACAATTTAGGCTGTTGGTACACATGACCCAAGTGGCATGGGTGCTTGCATCACAGCCCGAATGTGATACAAATCCTTTTCTTGTTCTGGCACTGTTGAAACTGGCAGTATTATAGACAATCTGATAAATGAATTTAGAGAATTACACCCTATTCCCTCTAAAACCTAGATTTCTCTTTTCATCCTAATAGGTGACTCAAAAAACAGCAACTTGTCCTTCACTTTATAGAGGATGTTCTCAAGATATGGCATACCCCTGACATTTCTCACAAATTCTGGTACTCTGTTTTCTAGGGTATCTAAGATGTTTTCAGTTTCCTGCTCACCAGATTCAATTTGTATAAAAGCATCAGTATTTTAGAAAAAGGTGATATTCTGAAAGATAACAAGATGATCAAACATCTTCAGACTGTCATGACAGAGAGCATGGCAGTTGATGTAACCTTAAAATAGTATACTGTTATTCTTGATATATAAAAGCAAACTGTTTGATTTCTCTACTGATTGCAATGAATATGAATCATTTCTTAAATCAATGGCTACATACCAGTATTTTGTTGATATCAGTATAGAATACTAGCTATGACTAGTATCCTTGTTGAATAAAATTACCTGGTCATTTTCCAAGAGTTATTTGACTTTCTCTCTAGCCCCAGAAGGGAACAATAGAAGCTATGGTCATATATGTGGCCAAAAAACATATGAAAAAAATGCTCACCATCACTGATTATTAGAGAAATGCAAATCAAAACCACATTGAGATACCATCTCATGCCAGTTAGAATTGCGATCATTAAAAAATCTGGAGACAACAGATGCTGGAGAGGATGTGGAGAAGTGGGATCACTTTAACAGAATACTGTGTGACAATTCCTCAGGGATCTAGAAATAGAAATTCCATTTGCTCCAGCAATCACATTACTGAGTATATACCCAAAGGACTATAAATCATTCTACTATAAAGACACATGCACATGCATGTTCATTGCAGCACTATTTACAATAGCAAAGACCTGGAACCAACCCAAATGCTCAGCAATGACAGAGTGGACAACGCAAATGTGCCACATATACACCATGGAATACTATGCAGCCATAAAAAACTATGAGTTTGTGTCTTTTGTAGGGACATGGATGAACCTGGAAACCATCATTCTGGGCTAACTGACACAATAACAGAAAATCAAACACTCCATGTTCTCACTCATAGGCGGGTGTTGAACAATGAGAACATTTGGACACAAAGAAGGGAGCATCACACACTGGGGTCTGCTGGGGGTGCTACGGGAAGGATAGTGGGAGGGACGGTGGGGGAGGAATAACGTGGGGAGAAATGTCAGGTATAGGTGATGGGGGGATGGTGGCAACAAACCACCTTGCCAAGAATGTAACTATGAAACAATCTTGTATGATCTGCACATGTACCCCAGAATCTAAAGTACAGTAAGAAATAGAAAAATAATATAATCATCTAAATAGATGTAGAAAATGTATTTTATAAAATTTAGCAACCCTCCTGATAAAAATCTTCAGCATATTAAGTATAGAAGAAACATACTTTAACACAGTAGAAGATCAGTATTTGATAAATTGACAGCCAGCATCATACCTATTAGAAAAAAGTTGAATGCATTTCCTCTGAGAACTGGAACAAGACAAGGATGTCAATTTTCACTACTCTTATTAAAAATAATACTGGAAGAAGACCTTGCCAGAGCAATCAGGCAAGAGAAGAAAATAAAATACATCCAAATTGGAAAAGAAGAAGTCAAATTACCCCTGATTTGGAATTCAGCTGAAGACCAAATCAAGAAGGCAGTCCCATTTACAATAGCTACAAAAAGGTAAAACATCTAGGAATAGGTTTAACCAAGGAAGTCAAAGATCCCTATAAGGAGAACTACAAATCACTGATGAAAAAATCCACAGATGACACAAACAAATGGAGAAATATTCCATGCTCATAGATTGAAGGAATCAATATTGGTAAAATGACCATATTGTCCAATGCAATCTATAGATTCAATGCAATCCCTATAAAATTACTAATGTCACTTTTCACAGAATTAGAAAAAAAAGCCTGAAATTCATATGGAACCAAATATGATTTCTTGCTCCTAAATAGCAAAATAAATCCTAAGCAAAAAGAACACAGCTGGAAGCTTTACATTACCTGACTTCAAATTATACTATAAGGCTATAGTAATCAAAACAGTATGGTAATTGTACAAAAAAAATACATGGATCAATTAAACAGAATAGAGATCCCAGAAAAAAAAAATACACATACCTATAACCGAGTGATGTTTGACAAACTCATAAAAAATATGCACAGAGAAAAGGATACCCTGCTCAATAAATGGTGCTGGAAAAGTTGAGAAGTCATATGCTATATGCAGAAGGATAAAACTAGACCTATACCTCTCATTATATACAAAAATTAACCCCAAAGAACCTAAATGTAAGACTTGAAACTATAAAATTTCTAGAAGAAAATCTAGGAAAATCTTCTGGACATTGGCCTAGGTAAAGAATATTACCAAATTCTCAAATGCAAATGTAACAAAAACAAAATTACATGAATGGAACTTAAAGATATTAACAAAGTAAGAAAGAATCAACAGAGTAAACAGACAACTCACAGAACTGGGAAACGTATTTGCAAACTATATATCCATAAAAGATCTAATAACTAGATTCTGCAAGAACTGAACTCAACAGGCAAAAAAAAAAAAAAAAAAAAAAAAATCTGTAAAAAGTAGGCACTGTCCACCACTTCTCATAAGACATAAAAGTAGCTAACAAACATGAGAAAAATACTGAACCTGAATAATTGTTGAAGAAATACAAATTAAAACTGCAAAGATAAGCTATCCCACACAAGTCAGAATAGCTATTATTTTAAAAGTCAGAAAATAACAGATGTTGGTGAGGTTGAAGAGAAAGGGGAAGAATTATATACTGTGAGTAGCAATGTAAATTAGTACAACTTTATGAAGAGCAATATGAAGATTTCTCAAAAAACTTAAAATATAACTCTAATTTGACCCAGCAATCCCACTAGCAGGTATATACTCAAAGGGCAAAAATCATTATATTGAAAAGATACCTGCACTTACATGTTTATCACACCACTATTTACGATAGCAAAGATATAGAATCAACCTAAATGTTCACTGACAGATGACTGGACATATGTATCACATTTTCTTATAGATACATATATATGAGAAATATATATATATATACACACACACACATATGCAAATATATATGCACACACATACACACACACATATACCCCAAGCATATGCACCATGGACTACTACTCTGCCATAAAAAATGAAATTATGTATTTTGTAGCAACATGGCTGAAACCGGAGGCCATTATCATAAGTGAAATAACTCAAACAGAAAGTCAAATATCATGTGTTCTTACTTATAAGTTGGAGGTATTAACGGGTATACATGAATATACAGAATAGAATAATACACATTTGAGATTATAAAAGATGGGATTGGAGGAGAGGGATAAGGACTGAAAAATTACCTGTTCAGTACAATGTTCATTTGGATGATGAGTAGACTAATAGCCCAAACTTCACCACTCCCCATTTATATGCATATGATAGATTTGCAATTATACTCCTAAATGTAGACAAATTTTAAAAATTAAAAAATAGAAAAATCTTAAAAGGCAAAAAGTAGAGAATTGGGATATAATTATAATATTTAAAAATATAGACATGAAAAAATATCCCTGTATATTATAGATTCAATGCTATTAGATATATCTAGATTGACTGATAGATTAAAAATACATAACATATTGAGTAGTCTTCCATGGAGGCAAAAAAAAAAAAAAAGGAAGAGAACTAAACAAGAAAAAGAAGACATTTAAGAAGTAATGAAGATGTGTATGTCTTAAGCTGAAGGGTATGACTCAATCAATCTTTGCACAGTCAATCTCCACTCAATCAATCTCCACACAGGATGAAACTGTAAAGATCATACTCAATAGGAAGTATCTGAATGTGACATATGTGTGATACTTGTTTGTAATTTTGGGTGATACGCCTTGAGGTATTTATGACCTAGTGGTTTTTGTATGCAAATTTCTACTATAAAGTACAGAGCTAAGAAGAGGCTGATTTATCTTAAGTACCATGAGCATTGGCAAGGTAATGCTTCACAAGGAGAAGGGAGTCAAATCATGCAAGTGTTTTAATCTATGTTGAAAATACTGGCCTTTATTTCAACAACCCTGGGAAGTATTGGGATGATCATATTTACATGTTAGTAGATGCAAAGAGAAAGGTGGAGAAGGCAGTAGTTCAACTGAGAGAATGAATGTGGATTTGATAAGGTTGAAGGCTGTGGAAACGGGAAAGTGGATGGATTTCAAAAGTATTTTTAAGGTTTCTTTCACCCTCCCCCTATGATCACCAGCTTTCTACAGATAGAATATCTAGATGTTAATGTTCACAAGATAATAATTAATACACGTTTAACAGAACATAGCCCAGGAATCACTTCCCTGTTCTTGGAACTATGACTGGAGGTATTGAGAACATCAACTTTCTAACAAAATCTCTAAAGCTTCCTTAACATGATGTAAATTGAACACCTTGGTATTGCCACATTCCAGTGTCGCATCTTTAAGAGTAAAGTAAGGAAAGAGAATAAGAAGTTAGTTTCAATTTAAATGATTATTACTTAATTTATAAAGAATTTAGTGCTAAGAGATTTTTAGACATTAATAGAATATCATTATGTGGCTGAGTCACACAACATAAAACCTGTAATACAGAAAGCCATGAATTTTTTATGTAAGTACTTGGTCCCCTTTGTGCTGAGGACAACGAGGAAGCAAAACTCAGAAACGTTGAATCAACCACTTTATACGTTCAAACAACCCTAATGAATTTCTATAATGTGCAGTTTTTTTTACACACTAAATTATAGGAAGTTATATAAACCAGTACCATTAAATGATCTGGTTCATCTACCCAGGAAATTGCTCTGAGTCTGCTATTTAAACCTTCTGTATCTCTTATGCCAGATTTCCTTTTTCCTCCAAAATATAATCACGTGCTCTAAATCAAATACTACAAACTATAGATATCTTTCTACAGTATGGAGGGAAAAAGACCTTTACTCTAAATCTTCATCCATCAAAACCCTTCAGCTAATGTTGGCCATGAAAATCTCCATATAAGAGAACGTGCAATAACACTGTGGCCAAAATTCAGTTCAGGGCCTGTGAGGGTCAGGATTACATCAACTTGTCTAAGCTGTAGTACTGTTATTCAAGCAAACACTAATCGAGGTGTTGATGTAAAGGTATTTGTGGATATGATTCAAATCCGCAGTTAGCTGACTCTAAGAATATTGTCCTAAATAATCTTGGTAGGCCTAATTCAATCTTGAAATATGGTAAGAACAGAACCAAGGCTTTTATGAGTATTCGATTCTGAGGATAGATGGCAGATCAAGCCCTTGCTTGAGAGTTCCAGCCTGCCCCAACAGTCTTCCCTACAAATTTCAGTTGCCCTACAAATACAAGTTGCCTTGCCAGCCTTCACAAACGTAGGCCAGTTTCTTGTAGTAAGCCTCTTAACATGTATTTTTTAATGGTTCTGTTTCTGTGGTTGAACCTTAGCTGATACAGGGATACTTTGTAAGTATCGGCTACCATGCGGCTGGTTTAAGGAGGTTTGCAAGCCTCTTAACACTCTGACCCGTCTAGGAAAGCATGTGACTGCCTTTTCTGTAGTACTCCAATGAGGTAAGCTTCTGGAACATGGGGATGGTGAAAATAATATAAAAATCACTTTAAAAGTTATTAAAGTAAGATACAATCCTAGAATCTGATAATATCTGCCCCACCTCCCCTTCCTCCAAATATTGAGAGCAACCATTTCTAATGTTATTTTCTACTACTACTAGATTATTAAGTTATCCTCCCGATATTTTTAGGTGGACAATTTGGTAGCTGCTGCATTATCCTTATGGGTGGGAAGTGGGGGAGACTGCAGATGGAAAATGAAAACAGCTTTAAAAGAATCAGAAATAACAATGAAAAAGCTTACAGAAACATAATATACCATGTTCCCTAGTGTACAGGTATAGTTTATTCATCTAGAACATGGGGTCCTCTGTAAGGCAGACACCCTTCCAAGTTACCAATTTGTCCTCACCTTTCACCTGATTTCTAGTACTTTCTATACCACTTTAAACATCCAAACCCAAAGTACAAAGAAAGGCAGAGATTTTCTCTTCTCAGTTCCTTCTCAGTTCTAGGATTTTATCTGAGGCTGTACACCTTTCCTCAATGAATTGCACATGAAATATCCAGCCCTGGACTGAGGATTCTCCAAGACAATATTACCTCAGTAAAACACAGCAATGATAATCATCATCCAAGAGTTATATGAGTGGCTAACAGGAAGTCTAGAGCAAAGTGGCTGTACACAGAGAACAGCAATATGTATGTTAGAAAAACAGTTCTAGCTCCTGTTCTCCATTTCAACAGTTAGTAATGTTTCCTGTGAAGTCCAACTTCCCAAGTCCATATTACAAATAAAGGTCCTTGTGATTACCTCTTTTCTACACAGGTCAAACCAGAAATTTAAACAGAATAAGGATCATCTGCCTACAACTTTCAATTTGATGGTAACATTAGTATCTGGCAGTCAACCTATATAGAGTGGTGTTCTTTATTGTTTTTCTAGGTAGAGAGCTCCAGGGGCTTCCTCTTGGTTCTGCCTCTTACAACAGGTATTACTCCACAGCTAATGGAGGGAGGACAATGGAGATTCTGCATGATGTTGAGATATCAATTCCAAACACAGATGCAAATATTGAGATAATAACCATGGTGCTGATTTAAGCACACACTTCAAAAAACATGCAAATATTTGGAAACACTATATCCATAATACCAGAATTCTGCAGTAGCATTCTGGGTTCCAAGTTGTAGAAAATAGATTGGAAAATTTCCTAAAGTGAACCCACCTGAGAGCACATTTACCTTGCCAAATAGAAATAATGCCCTCTGAAGTGAGCTGTGAGGAAGATTCACTGAATATATTTATGATGTTATTACTGGTTCTATTACACTCAATATTACTTTTTGTAGAGAATCAGAGTATGGAATTTTGGTGCAATCCAACTTTTAGTTACAGTGAGTCGAAGCAGTCCAATTTTGTTTAGGGGACAGGTGTCATACAGATGAGGTAAAATTTCAGTCAACTTCTTAGCTACTATGGTTCTTGAAATCCTATTAAGTAGCCATAACTCATGTTCTTTATGGATGAAACTATCCTGTTGTCTCTGTGGGACCTCCCATACATGCAGATAATTATGCCACTTTACATTTGCTAACTGAGCCTCCCTTATGTCTGAAACAGAATCTTCCCATTTCTAATATAATCAGATTTTAAGTATCTCTAACTAGAATTTACAGCTTACAGGGAGAAGTGACCAAGACATTTCCAAAACATCTCTACATATTTTCTCCACTGTATTAAAAAAAAAAAAGTGTCTTCTAGTTACTCTCAGGGGAAAAATATGGGATATATGCATGTTGATCACCAGTAAATCATATTAACATATCCTCTAAATATTCCCATCACCAAGCATTTGATTGATACCTCTAGATTTCAAAGTTTGATCCTCTAACCACATGATAATAATTACCTATTCTTAATGAATTAGATTTTCTGTAATAGATTCTGAGAATATCTATCAACAAAGATATTCTGAAGAACACTAGTATTTGTAAAATCACTGCTAATTTTACTGAAATATTTCTGGCATTTATCTTTAGTTAGCATAGCCTCTTTGCATCTAAACCACAAGCATCCAGTTAAATGCATAGTTAGATACTCCTTGAACATCATAGTAAATTATCTGAACATAAAATTCTTATTTTGCAAGAAAAATAAATCAGTATCCATTTCTAGATATTTCCCTGATATCTGCTCATATAAATTGGAAAGGCCCTGCAATTATTGTAATGTATAAGAATTCTCTGCAAGAATTTGACTTTGTAACTGGAAATATAAAGCATGTTGAGTCCCAATTAATTTAGGAGAAACGAAGACTTGAGGTCTGTAACATGAGAAAAAATATACTCTCTTTTGTTAGAAACTTGCAAAGATAAAGAAATTGTAGCATCTCCCAGAAAGGAGGTAAGAATCTAATGTGATCAGAAAGAAGGTACTACTTCATTCAATAATGGATGCTCATACTGGTTACAAAGTCAGGGAAATGAAAGTCCTTGAAATCTTTATTTCTGTAATAATTCTCAATGATCCACTCATTTATGATTAGTGTCATATTTTCACTTTAAATATTTATTAAACAGACACTAAAATTTGAAATTGTAGAGAATCAAACTGTATTTTCAACATAATAACCACATAAGAGGAGTTTTCCGTCTTATTTTTTTTTTTCTTGTACAGTCATGGATAATTCTTCAGTTTTAGTTTAGGCTATAAATTGAGAATTTAGGCTCTTGTATTTGTCATTTTATCTAACTTGTTTAATGCTATTAAAAAGAGGATTCTACTCCACAGTTTTTGAATTCTTCATGCCCTCATTCTGTTCTAAGGTCAAAAGTAACTTAAACCCTGAAAGTGAAACCTTCATCAGGCATTTTATTCTAGCTGAGTAGAGGTGACAGCTCAATTAGATATTTCATTCCTACATGCCATGAGATGTCAGATATACTTGTCCCTGCTCTATCAAAATTTTTAATTTTAATTAAATTTTTAAATGAGGCCAGTTAACCCCAAACCTTCCTTACCCACTGATACGATTTGGGACTGTGTCCCCAACCAAATCTCATGTTTTTGTTTTACCACTAATAATTTGTGTCAATTTCAAGTTGAATAAGTTTATCTTATCTGTGAGTAAACTTTGTTGACTCATTAGAAGATACGAAAAATGAGTGACAATGGTTTTTAGTTTCATGGAATTTGACATCTAAACACTCTGGAAAAAAATACTGTAACCAGCCTAGAATATGATTTCATTACCTACCAACTTTGGCAGTTTAATTATTTTGCAAACTACTCTCTCACCCTCCTTTCCAGACCACTGGCAGTGAAGTTGAGGAACAGGGTTGAAAGAAGAAAGAGTTATTTAATATTTGCTTCTTCTTTCATAAAAATGTAGGAATAATAAAATTAGAATAGCAAGCAGTTCCAAAATCCAGGTAGGAAGGTAAAAACTATTAAGTCAAATGTAGAAGAGTGAAACTGTTGCTAAAATTTAAAGCAGATTTCAAAGCAAAAATTGGAATCCAAAATTTGAAAGGGAGGGAGGTCAGAATCATTGAAATATATTGGGTGAAAATAAGAACAGTCCAGCGCCATTTTCTAAACATGTGTTGTGTACTTGGCATTTACAAAGAACATTGATAAACTAGTCTAAAGTAAAGGGCTTGAGATAAGAAAAATAAAGGTGATTTTCTGCTTAAGACATAAAAATCGAAACAATATTGTTTCTGCCTCTAAACTTTTTACAGTCATATTTATCTCTGAAACACTGCTGACACAGCCAAAGCTCTTGGTTAAAAGTTATCATCATTATCATCATCCATTTTCTTTAAATTACAGCAGAAATCTCAGCTTGAACCTCTGGTGGGCTGGGCTGGCAAACTGGCCAAAAGTTTATTTTCATGCAATGTCAGTGGGTCTCCTGAGAATAGAATCAATCAGAGAAAAGAAAGTCTTAGTAAGTTTGACCAAGGAATAAAGGTCTATCCTCCAGGTGCAGCTAAAAACAGCCTGATGGTTCTCAAGAGAGTTATCTGACAGTGCAGCAAAGTAGGAATGCAGCAGCAGAAATGAAGTGAAAACAAAAATCAAACTAAAGTTTTCCAATACTTTAATATTTACTGTGGAACAAATAGTGCTTATTGATTAGCTCTCTAACTGAAGTGAAAGAAATTATGACAAAGGGATTTTTGCCTACCTCATACTGGAACACAGTTCAACTTTAGCATTTTGAAAGTTTCACGGCCTATGGTGTAGCAAGAGAGAGAGGTGACAGGAAGACATGCAGATTTCAAATGGGTCCCCAGGGGAAGACAGGAAAGCAGCAGCTGCAACATGCGAGACATAATATGCTTCCATGTACTTGGAAGACACCCTCCAAGGCCTTCATAAATATTTGACATTCTACAAGAGCCACATAGGGAAATAACCAGTGGAATTTGCATTTTTATATTTACTGTAGCTTTCTTTTTACCCATGACTGCTTTACATGACCTCTAAAATTATTAGAATTTAAAATATCCAGGAAACAAGGCCTTGTGAACTTTTTTGTGAATGTATGTGTTTTCAAATAAGGATTGACTTAAGAGAAGTCAGGAGTAGCACGCTAAACATGTGCCATTAATTGGCATAGTTAAGACTTGTACTTGATACTAAAATTTAATTACATGTCACACTTTAATCAAAATTAGATTTCTAAAAAATTTGATTCAAAATAAATTTTAAAAGAGTTTATAAAATTAAATATTGAGTGACCTTTATTCAACAATTGTCAGCAGCATTTTTCACAGGTAACCCTTAAACTAAAAATACCAGTTGATTCTAGGTCACATTTTTTATTTTAGGAATTCTCATCAGTGTCTTGATAAAAGTCTTTACCTTCTCTTGCCCTCATTCTGCCATTTCCTTTTCACTCTGTTCTTTCTCTGAAATTAATCACTTTTTCAATGCTGCTTAACTCCTCATACGACTTGCTGGACTCCAGACCTTCCTAACGAATGGTAATTCCACTTTTCTGCTTTTTCTCCCATTCACCTTATTCTCCTTCACCTACTTTTCATGAACTTTCTCACTCTTCTCTTTTCTATCCTGTTCTTTCTACCATATATCAGTATACCTGTGTCTTTCCTAAGTAATTCCCAAGTAATATGCCAAAATAGTCACATTTTCTTACTCAACTGGAGTGTTTACCCATAAAACTGGGTATGAAGATATGTAGGGAAAGCCTTTTACAGGTAAGAGAAATTATAATAATTACATGGGATCAAGGTTCTACAATTCACTTTTCCTTTAATATTATGATTTTACATGAGTATTTAAATGAATAAACGGTAAATGAATAAAAGTTATCTAAATATTTAGGTTTATATTTCTGTTCTTGGATGTTATTAAGCCTTTTTGGAGTAAAATCTCATTATGACTGGTTTCTACTTGCCTCAAAAAGGAAAATATTTTGTTATTTCATATGAATGGACATCACTGGCTCATCACACTAGTTTGTGATGCATGTTGAACACACACAGTTCTGATGCCCACCTCCATGGTTTGCTGCAGGCATTGAAGTGGACACTATAGTTAAGTTCATATTACAATTCCTGGCACACGGCTAACATTAAAAAAAGGTAACTTTTCCTTCATATCAGTGGTTAAAGTTTTAAAAATCTTTTATGATATGAAACTGATGCTTAGAGAGGTTAGAGACTTAGAAGGCTTCCTCGCAGCCAAAAAAACTACTAAAAGCAGAGATGCCATTTAAAACCAGATGTATCCAACCCTAACAGCCAGTGTTCTTAACTGCTATAGACATGCTCTGATTTATCTACTCGATATTTCCTTTCCTCTGGGCTGCACTCAAGTCTTCCTTATCCTTCTAATGGCTGGAACACCTCTCAGGCGATATAGAGGGAAACTGAGAAAAAAGATGAATCAATAGAGGTCACTTACCCTAGTTTGATTCTACTTATAAGTCACTTATTGATGCTAATTAAATATTCACCTTGCACATAGTAGAAAAATAGGTGTACCTGAGTGATTCATTTTTCCTCAGTTATGGGGTTGAAAATGGGGTGGAGAATGGCATAACTACAAATGTCTTTAGAGGTTACATTGTATGACTAACATTTGGCATATGGCAAGTATGTATTAATATCTTCATTTTTAAATGAAGAATGATCATATGCATAAGGTATTATGAGTAGACTAATTCTCAATAATTCTGTTTGGGAAGAACGACATGAACCTTGAATATAGAGCTGAGGAATTTGAACTTTTTAACATAATCCAAAAAAGTGCTACCAGGTGCAGTGGCTCACATCTTTAATCCAAGCACTTTGGGAGGCCAAGCCCAGTGAATAGTCCAAGACCAGGAGTTTAGACCAGCCTGGGCAACATGGCAAAACCCCATCTCTACAGAAAGTACAAAATTTATCAGGGCATGGTGGCTGAGATGGGAGGGTGGCTTGAGCCCAGGACGTGGAGACTGCCATGAGCTGAGATTGCACCACTGTACTCCAGCCTGAGCAACAGAGCCAGACACTGTGTAAAAAATGGTGATTAAAATTTCTGGTGGGTCAGAAAATTTCTCTTGATACAAGCTAGCATACTAAATGAAAATGAATTTGAAATGCTCCTTGACTGTTTTTAATCTATACTAATTTTATATAAAACTAATCTCTTCCAAGAGGCTCAGTATTAATGAAATATATGTAAGATTTGAAAGTCATATTTCTAACTCAGTATTAGTATTTGGGAAACTGAGGTGAGAAGTTGGCAAGGTGATTTTTTTTTTCATCAACATCCTTTTAAAAAGTTTCTGTAGGCTTAGATATATCAAAAGGTATGTTATTTCTCTAGAACAAATGTGGCCTTAAATTCATTTAGATTGACCCACTGTGATAGCTTTTCACCAAAAATGAAAATACTTCCTTTTCTAGAGCAGAGATTTTGTCAGTTTGCTTTATGATACTTATTTGTCCATATACCCACTCTGAATTTTCACCCCCTGATCATAGGTGGACAGAATGCTGCTCTTACTGTCATTTTCTCTCAGATAATATGTTTTGTACTGGATTAGCAGATCTGTACTTGAAGGAGACGGAGAGGATGGAGAAAAGACATGCTCATTTTTAACAGCTAGTATTGGCAGCTATTAATGTACTTACAATACACTTTAAATGTTGTACCCAAATGGTTACGTATTTAATATACAGAGAAGCAGAGCCCATGGATTAGGAGTCAAAACCTGACTTTGTCAGTTAATAACTATTCCCAAGTACCCAGTATGCAAAAAAAAGTTTCCTGTATATGCTATGAAAATTTTCAAATTAGTAAACAAGTCACAGGAGGACGTTGTGCAATGGAAGGTAAATAGCAATGTCACAAATGCTAACAGAAAATCAATGGCTGAAAGCTCTAAATACATGATCTATTCCCATGTTTATGTCTCGCTACTCCTCTCTTGCAATCTTCTTTCACTCCTGTAATATGTAAAATTTCCTCTTTATATACTGTATTGGTCAGGATTCTCTAGAAGGATAGGACTAACAGGATGGATGTATATATGAGAGGGAATTTATTAAAAAGTACTGACTCTCATGATCACAAGGTGAAGTCCCGTAATAGGCCATCTGCAAGCTGAGGAGCATGGAAGCCAGTCTGAATGCCAAAACCTCAAAGACACGGAAGCTAACAGTGCAGCCTTCAGTCTGTGACCAAAGGCCCAATAGCCCCTGGGAAACCACTGCTGTAAATCCAAGAGTCCAAAAGCTGAAGTACTTGAAGTCCAATGTTCGAGGGCAGGAAGCATCCAGCATGGAAGAAAGATGAAGGCTAGAAGATTCAGACAGTCTAGTCCCTCCACATTCCTCTGCCTGTTTTTATCCTAGTCATGTAGAATTTCTTTATATACTATAGTAGTCAGGTGGCAGTTGATTAGATGGTGCCCACCCAGATTGAGGGTGAGTTGTCTTCTCCCAGTTCACTGACTCAAATGATAATCTCCTTTGCCAATACCCTTATAGACACCCAGGAACAACGCTTTCCAACTTCAATCAAGTTGATACTCTACATTAGCCATCACATATGCCCTCTCATACTCCCACAACACTGCATATGCTTATGACTATAAATAATTTATCTTTTATTCACATCTCTAACCCAGGCAGAGTAGGTCTCCCATAGGGACTCTCCCATTAACCTTCCCTTGACTATAGTTGCTCTTCCTCTGTCTTAACTTCATTGCCACCCTACTTAACTCCAGAAAAATTCTTGTCATACAGACTCGAACTATTTTTCTTTCCCATTACACCATAAACTCAATGAGTTTGGGACCAAAGTATTTCCTAGTTCAGCTGCTAGCATAGTTTCTGGCATGGAATATGAGCTTAAAGACTTTTTAAAATATGTTGAATTTAGAAATTACATGGAATTGACAGTCAAAATGCTCACACCTAAGCTCCACAAGTAATCTTAAGACAGTAAACAAGTCATATACTTTGTCCAAATCTGTAAGAATCAACATCTAGTGTATAGATTTACAGTATTATGTAATATGAGAAAGTGCTTTGTTAAGTGTAAATTAACAGGATATTTTAATTATTGTTATTTTAGCTTCTAATGAAAAGATTATTAGAATTGATGCTTTATTGATTGTACAACAGAAATTGAATGCACATCCTGGTAAGTTAAAAATGGTATTTGGGAATAATGTCTAAAATTACAGAAAGGGAATAGATGTACTCTTCAGACATGGAATATGAAATTAGGTAAAATTACGAACTCTTAAACTGAAAGTAGAAAAACAGATCTCAACATAATTTTGTTTCAGAAACTTACACTGGAAAAAAAATAAAGTTTTAGAAAACTCTTAGAAAAACTCAAAAACTAAATCACAGTTAAAAAATATATTTGTTGAGACTACTAGAACAATGAGGTTTTAAAAGTTTAAGAGAAAAAGGGCTGCTAAATTTGGTCAGGAGAAATTCCTATTATAGATACATTTAATAAGATCTGTTTAAGAGCTGCCATTTTACATTGAAATAGCATTTAATTTACATCAGCTACCAAACAACTGGCCAATCCTTTTATTGGAATGATCTGAAATAAAGTCTCTGGGTAACAAGGATTATTAAATAATACCTCATAAATATGACAGTTACAGATAGTGTAGAATGAAATCCATACCTCCTGATCTTTGGCATTTTCCATCTCATTACTTTGGTTCAGTTACAAGGTTATATTTTAAACTCAGCTACTAAATTGTATACACTTTACAGTCTGTTTTCCCAATCTATTTTGACCACATAAGGCAAAAGTCACAGCTATCCAATTAATTCCCCTAATTAATAAACTTTATTTTCCCTTCAGCTGCTGATGGCATGCTCCATGCTGTTCGTCTAACTGTCTGTCTTAAGCCTTCCCTCCGACCTACTTGCATGGAGCCTTGATGGTTTTGGGCGACATGCCAAGATTTTCACAGCTTTTACAAACACATTAAAAACACATTAAAACCCCTTCTGCAAATCTGTCCATATATACCACTGTGTCGCAGTTGCATATCTGCTTAACTTCTTATCCATACCTTTATTGCTTCTCAATTAAACCACTCAGTTCACTTTTGTAATAGCTTCTCAGCATTCATATTTTCACATTCTATGATGTACCACATGAAGTTGATATCAGAGGCTAGGAAGCCCGCACTTGTACACACAACTGCCATTCCCTCTTCCTCCTGTGATTCTATTCACTATTCTCTTCACTAAAGCATTTGTTCCTAACATGTATTTTCTTGTTTTTAAATGTGAGAGGGAATTTTTGTTTTTCTGATGGAAATCTGCATTCTGTGATTCCCTCTCACCCAATCCTAGCCCTCCATAATTTATTTCTTTGATATTGGTAAATGGAATGTCTCCCCTGTAACTTCTGTTGTCTGGAATAGTCTTTTTTATTACTCTCCATCTCATTAGCTCTTGTTTCCAAGCTCAACTGAAAGCAGAGTATTTCTCTAATGTCTTTTATTTTTATTTTTTTTATATTTTATATTTTTATATATTTTTATATTTTTTATTTATATTTTTATATTTTATTTATTTATATTTTATTTTATTATATTATATTTATTATTATATATTATATATTCATATTTATATATTTATATTTATATATTTATATGTTTATATTTATATATTAATATTTATATTTATATATTTATATATTATATATTATATATATTTTATATATAATATTTATATTTATATTTATATTTATTATATTCATTTATTATATTTATTATATTTATTATATTTTATTTATATTTTATTTTTATTTTATATTTTTATTTATATTTTTTATATTTTTATATTTATATTTTTTATATTTTTATATTTTTATATATTTTATATTTTTATTTTTTTACATTTTCTTTTATAGTTCTCTAATGTCTTTTATTTTTCTCTTTCTCTCCTTCACTTTTATACAATTACAGAGATAAATATCATCAATCCACTGAAAACAGTCATTTAATGTGAATCTCCAAGGACTAACAATAACACATCCTTCATAGATCTAAGTGGTATATATTGTCTGTTTTCCATGTTAGACTGGCTCCTAAAGATTATTTCAAATGGAATTGTTACTACTTGGTTTGGAAATATTTGATGTGCACAAATCTTTCAGAACTTTCTTATATATAAAATCTCTCTCTAATTTCTATTTCTATGACATGGTTAGCATAGTTGAAATTTCATATCAGGCAACCTTAGCATTAGTATATTCACTGTGAAGATCACAGTTCAGCATATGGTAAATGCAGCATAATGTTATAATTCCCTGGACTTTTATACTGTGTTGATACTTACATCTTTTCAATTTGTAAGACAGAGGACATATATGCTATATTATATATATCCACACACGTGTGTGTGTGTGTGTGTGTGTGTGTGTGTATGCTACAATTAAATAGTGTTGAAATACAGTTTAGTTATCTCTCCTATCTGTAAGGAAATGGTTTCAGGTCCCTCTTTTCTCTCTCAACCCCGCAGATACCCAAATTGCAGAGGTTCAAGTCTTGCAGTCAAGTACTATATTCAAGTACATAGCATTTGCATATAACCTAGGTAATCCTCCTGCATCCTATAAATCATCTCTAGGTTACTTACCAAATCTAATGCAATGCCTACACATAATTTTATTCATGTGGATTCAACATATTACCCCATGTACAGCAAATTCAAGTTTTGCTTTTTGGAACTTTGTGGAACTCTTTTCTGAGTATTTTCTATGTATTGTTGGTTGAATCCACAAATGTGGAACTCATAGATATAAAAGTCTGATTTTATAGAGGAAAATATAATCACACAACTATAATATTATTGGGCACTCATTTGGCAACAAACTCATTGCACAATACTTTAAAATACATTTTCTCACGTTGTTGATGACATACTTACTACTGTCACTCTCATTTTCCTAAAAGATAAAGGTTTTGAAAGTCTAAGCAGCTTGCTCCAATTTGTACTGCTATGAGACCCAGCTTGATATTCAAACTTATGTCTTCTGACTCTATATTATAAGTTCTTGTTGCAAATTCATCTAATAAGGCTTCATGTGATAATTTTAACTTGGATTAATGTAACTATGACACATAGAGATAGTCAAATGTCCTTCCAAAATTAATGAGCAAAATGAGTGTCTCCTTAAGGAAAAAGGGAGAGGCCAAAGATAGGCATCACAAGACTTCAAAGAGAAGGTTCATTACATTTTTCAGAAATAGTATAATTCTCAATAAAAATAATGGGGAAAGGACATCACATTTAGTAAATGGTATTCAGAAAACTAGATAGCCACATGAGGAAAAATGAAACTGGACTTCTACCTCTCACCTTATACAAAAATTAACTCAGGATGAATTCAAGACTTTAAGACCTATCATAGAAGAAAACCTAGGAATAGTTCTTCTGGACATTGGCTTAGAAAAAAAATTACAATTAAAACTTCAAAAGCAAATGCAACAAAAACAAAATTAGACAAATGAGAGTTAACTACAGAGCTTGTGCATAGTGAAAGAAATACAGTAAAAAGGCAACCATACAGAATGCGAGAACATCACTGCAAACTCTGCATCTGACAATGGTCTAATACCCAGAATCTATAGGGAACTTAATTCAACAAGAATGAAACAAAGTGGTCAACGGACAATTAAACAGTGGCCAACAGACATGAATAGATACTTCTCAAAAGACAATATAGAAGCAGCCAACACACATGAAAAAATGTTCCACACCACTAATCAAAGAAATACAAACTGAAATCACAGTCAGACATATTTCACACCTTTCAGAATGGCTATTATTTAAAAATCAAAAGAAAATACCAACAGATGGCGAAAATGCAGAGAAAAGGGAATGCTTATACACTGTTGGTTGGAATGTAAATTAGATCAACCCCTGTGGAACACAACACGGAGATTTCTCAAAGAACTAAAAATGTAACTACCATTCTACTCAACGATCCTACTAATGCATGTCCAACCAAGGGAAAAGAAAGCATTCTTTCAAAAAGTCATCTGCCCCTGTGATGTTTACCATATCACTATTTATAATACCAAAATCATAGAAACAACCTAAGCATTCATCAACAGTGGATTAGATAAAGAAAATTCAGTCTGTCTCTAGACACAGAATGGAATAGTATGCAACCTTTAAAAGAAATGAAATCACATTCTTTACTACCAAATGGGTGCAACTGGAGACCATTATCCTAAGTGAAATAACACAAAGAGAAAATCAGGGATCACATATTCTCACTTACAAGTGGGAGCTCAAGAATGAGTACACATGGATGTAAAACTAGAAACAATAGACAATGTGGACTCAAAAAGGTGGAGGCAGGAAAGCGGGGAGAGGGACAAGGACCAAAAAATTAGGCATTGGGGGACTGTGTTCACTATTTGGGCAATGTGTTCATCAGAAGCCCAAACCCCACCATTACTCGATATACCCATGTAACAAACCTATATATGTGTTTTCTGAAAATATAATAAACAAACAACAATTAGCTCAATTCCACAAAATATAAAGATAAAAATATAGAGATGAAGTGGGAGTTGAACAATGAGAACATATGGACACAGGAGGGGAACATCACACTCTAGGGGCTGTCGGGGGCAAGAAGAGGGTGAACAGTAAGACAAATATCTAATGCATGCGGGGCTTAAAACCTAGATGACAGGTTGATGGTGCAGCAAACCATGATGGCACGTGTATACCTATGTAACATACCTGCACACTTGGCACATATATCCCAGAACTTCAAGTAAAATTTAAAAAAATAAAACATTCCTACACAAGAAAAATATGTAGTTCTTTGTTTTTATGAAAATATAAAACTAAGGGATGTTTTAAACTGAAGTTCAATATACTATGCTAAGCACCATTCTGAGTACAACATTGACACAGGGTAAATAATGTACTATTGATTGATGAGCAGATTAACAGATTGACAAAGAGAAAACAAAGTAGCTCTTTTGCTAGCAAAAAAATATTGGAAATGAGCTGGAGCACATAATTTACAATAATTCCAAATAAAGTAAGTTTCAGTGTAGCATTTTATGGCTTATAAAATTTATAAACAGGAAATACAGAGCAAATTTAGCAATTATGTGCATTTCTGGAGGGGAAACTAAAGCAGAGAAGTGACTTCCTTCAGTGAGTCAGTGACAGTCTGGGATGTGAGATCTGGTCATTTGACGCAAAAGAAACATGATAGCAATACTGTAATATGTGTGGAGAATACTATCTCTCACTGAGAGATACGACTCATCATTTCACTACAGCCAGTTCATGCTCCGCAAGGGCTGAGGCAGAACTATGCCCAACGCAAAACCATCTACCATAAACTGATCCTTTGGAATAGTGGTTTACCAAGTCACATCCTGAAACATTCCAGATCATGCCCCCTTGGCTCTTTTCTAACAACTTGAGAACCAGTTGGCTCCCTGAGGATCAGAGATGTGAAATTGCCTAGTTATGCACATTGTGCTGGTTCACATTCTCACACACAGCCTGAGGTACAAAACACATTCGTAACTAGGGAGACTTGAAAATCTCAGTAATAAATGGCTTTCCACTGCTCCCTCCTATCATGTGCCTTTTCTTTTTAATTTTAGAGAAAGAATCTGGCTTTCCAGATTCTGTGGCCTACAATGCTAATAGCTATAAAGGAAAGGTTATGAAAATGAGACTTAATATAGAAACAAAGCCTGGGAGAAGCAAACGGAGGCTAGAGCCAGGTCTTGTACTCCTGAATGTCACTCCCTGGTCCATTTCATTGTATTTTGCCCTTTGCATTTCAGTCCTAACCACTGATCACAGGACATGCTGCATTCAATCGGGACACAGCAATTACCCTTTATGAGACCCACATTCAGTTTTTCAAGTCTTAATGTTCTGGATACCTTTAGGAGATCTTTTCATTATAGGCACACAGTATCCAAGCAAGAGAATAAAGAATTTCTTCTATCTAAAATGCTGTGCTAAAGGTTTCAACTTCAGAGACCTGCAAACTGTGGTTTAAATAATACTCGCTAAGGGTAAGCTCTTACAGGCCTCTGAACCCTCGTTTCCACCTGGGGAAAGGGCTCCTTTGTGTGTAACTCTTCTGTTATTCATGCCATTCCTATTGAGACCTTTTCATTAAATCAATGCCTTTTCCCTATGACTTTGATATGGACAGTTTCTTGTTATCCTCATCTGAAGTCTCCAGATCTATTAATCACTTTAATTTGCTAACTAGGGTAGAGTATAGGATGAGTGGTTTGAGGGCTTCTTATGTGCAGTGATTATGTAGTGCAGCCTAAAACAAAACCTTTTAGTCTCTTTTTTTCCCCAAACATTATTCCATTGTACTATAAAATATCCTATAGGGAACAATCCTCTGCTGGAAGGCAATGAATGAGATGACCTTAATGGAGATCTTTTACACCTAATGTCTATGACTCTTTAATTCAGTGATCCTTCAGGCACGGGAAGAGCTTTCCATCATTACCCCTAATTTGTCTAACTATCAACGTTACTTCAAAAAAGCCTCCCAAGATATGTTCCACTTTTCTGTCTTGCTTGAACTTCTGTTTCATGTCACTGGCTGCCTCTGTTGATGTGGGATTTCAGCTCTGCCAAAATCACTCTCTGGTGTTCCTCCAGATTGTTATTGAGATACTTGATAAAATGTCTCTTTCCATGACAGATGGGAAAGCATTCGTCTCCCATTTTATGACAGGTACATTTCTAGCATCACTCATTGCTGCATATTTATATAGGTTAATATTCCAGAGATAGAAACCAAGCAGTTTATATGTATAATTTATACATAATCGTTTGCTTCTCCTGTTGTTTGAAATTCAAGATACTTTCTTGTGAATGTTTATAATCTTGAATAAGCAGAGCTCTAGGCAAAACATACCCTGATGCTGTCTTCTCTGAATCAACAGTGGAGATTTGCCAGACAAGTGATTTTAAATAAAATGAAAAGATTTGAAGAAACAAGGAAAGAATAAATAGACTCATACAGTATTCCTCTGACTAGTGGAGTGTAGGTGGTATTAATAATATCTAGAATTTTACATGTGGAGTTTACAAACTATACATGTGCAGTTAGGGACTTGGCTGAGTTTATTTTTTAAAATTAGTTTTTCTTTTCATGGCAACTGGCTTCAGGAGTAAGTCACCTGACTTTGAGGTATAATTCAACATGAGTGGATGGACTTTAAATAAAACTGTGTACAAATACAGGGGAAGATGCATATATTACAAAATATTTTTTAACAATTCTCAGAGCAGGGCATTTCCAGACTAGCTTGCAGAACCTTTCTTGAGGATGTTATGTTTTTCAGAGATATGTAAGCCACTAGTACTGACTTTCTCTCCAATCCTTCATCTTATTAATGTGCTGCCTGAATGAAAGATATGGCCACTGATCCAGTAGGAAATGTGCCTCTGGTTTCCATCACCAATTGACATGTTTAGAACTGCACGATTCCATCAGTTCTCTGCCTTGTTTATTCCCACCCAAGGGCTTAGGATCACTCTCAAGTAACTAGTATACTCAAAAAAGGAATTTCAGTTTTCTCTTATATATTACATTACAGAAGGAACACACTTGCTCAGTGTAAGAAGCATTTTAGTATAAATTCTAAATATATAAGTACAGACATTGATACAGGTTCAGATGTTGATGTAAGAAGAGGCAGAGATGGTTTTAGAAGTAGACTTACTTCTTATGAAGTCCTCTTTTCTTTTCTATAAATTCTGTGACTTCAGTTAATTGATCTTAATATATGTCCTCCTGGTGAAATGGGAACTATAAAAGACCCAGCTACTGTCTGGTTGATACCAGAAATAGAGAATATTATAAGGAAATAAAAGGGATGATAAGAAAAAATAAAAAGGATACCATGAAGTATTACCAATAAGAATGTTTGATACTCATTAAAACAAATCTGCAAATAGATGATTAGGAATATCCAAAATAAAAACAAAGAGGTAAATATGATGCCACTGAAGAAACAAGCAAAATTCAAGTAAGTCAAGGGTAAACAAGAAATCAATAAAGTAATAAAATTTGAAAAGGGAAAGAATGCACTAAATTAGTATCCATAACGATACCACAATATGATCACTACAAATTAGGAGTTCAAAATCCATGACTATGTAAAAGAGACTTTTAAAAATATGTAATTTCTAAGAGGCCACAATATACATTAAGTCAAAAATATAAAAATGTTTTAGTATTTATAATTTAACATAGATGTGTACAATAAAGGTTCTGGATAAGAGAAACAAAAGACAACAAAAATAACATCCCTGCTTACATACGCTCACTATGCTGTCAGGATACCGATTTTTACTTTCCAAATCCTAACAATTATATAGCATTTCATGCAATAAAATTTAATATAGCACGTCTGAATTACTTCAAAGCTTAATGAGAATTTAAATGATAAAACTACCATCTGATCATAAATAAAGCAAATGTGACAATGACTTTTTTATTCTAAACGTAATGGCTATTTATTGATAATCACTGCACTCCTTGGGAATGTTAACACTGTAAACTTGACAAATTAACAAGACAGTTCTAGGTTGACTCTTTTAAATATTAAATTTATGAGTTGCTAAAAACCTCTAATAAGGACAAAGAACTTACAGTTTTCCCATTGCTTTTTGCTACAAGACTTTCTAAACTGAGGCAGATATGAGCACTAGTTATCACACTCCCAACACCCTGCTTCCTGCACATACCATCTCCTGCACTGCCTATTGTTCCTAGCAAATGATTTAACAATCAATTGAATATGTTTAATTTTGGAAGTCTTAAAGGTGTAATAATTAATACTGTGTAAAATAGAAGTGAATTCAGTACATCAAGTATGAAAGTATCATCTCCTGCATGGCCTATTTTTTCTAGCAAAGGATTTAATAATTGTATATGTTTAATAGTGGAAGTCATGAAGCTATAATAATTTATATTGTATAAAATAGAAAAGAAATGAATTCAGTATATCAAGGATGGAAAATGTTTGTGCTCCTCATTCTCCTGTGACTGAGGCAGAATTTAGTAGTCTATATGTAAACTTTTTTTTCCCTGAGTCTCAAAATTCCTCTCAATGCCCTGTTCCAGGCAGCCATTACCAATTGCTAAGAGTTAGCATATGGGTGAAAACTGATTTGACATCTCTAATTACAATGTGAAGTGCTGCCATATAAATTATAGATCAAGAAATCACAGGTATCTGTATAAGTAATATAATTCAGTTACAAAAGAAATTGCTATGCAGGGTTAATGTGAAATCTGAGAACTAGGTAAAGCATTTCTCAGATTAAAGCCATGATAATAGTTACCATGTAGCCTAAACTGGCTGTGGAACCTAGAGAACACGTAGGTGTTACAGATCACTGGACTACTCTTTTGTCTGTTAACTCATTTGCTACTCACAGCAACCTGATATGTTGGGTACTATGATTACCATCCACCTATCCTCAATTAAAAAAAAAAAAAAACAGATCTTATTATCATCACTCAAGTTAAACTGAGTAACAAAAGGTAGAACTGGAATTTTTAACTAATCTATTTTCACAGCCAGTGTCTCTAACTACTAAATTCTCTACTTCCTGCTGCCTACACAAGTCTGTTATAAAAATCAAATAAGAAAATGTGGGTAAAAGTGATTTTAAAGCACTAGCATATGTAAGGAGTTGATATTAGTCATGAATCCATGAAGCGGGCAGGGTGATTAATGGTTGGGTTTGCAAATAAGAGTCCATTTTAATTTGTGGGTATGCTGTGGCCATTCAATCAGTAAGTACTAAAAGTATCAGAAGACTTTATTTCACTGGAGTAATATTCGAATCTTAACATTTTGTTATATTATCCTCAAGAGATCAAACAAGGGAGTCAGTGCAAACATCTCAGTGATTTTCTATTTATACTTTTCTACAAATATTCTGTTGCTTCATTGGCCTTACGCTTGACCAGAAATTCCTTGAAGTTTGGCCCATGATCTTTTGAGAAGGTATTAATAGAGTAGGTATTCTATAAATGGGTGTTAAATGAATGAGTTAATCATAATTCTATTTACATTGAGCTTTTAATCAGATAAAATGTCATCATCATTTTGGGAGTGTTTAGCTTTAAACTTGAGTCTCTGAATTTGTGCTAGCAACAAGTTTATATACACAGAAGCCTACAGATATCCGACCCCCATACCCCAACACACACACACACACACACACAGACACACACTCCTAGACCCTTTCCCTATAGTAGCTTTCATCACAATTCTGAACTTGCATGTTCCTTAAAATCTGCATCTCTGCTGAGCAGGAGAGAAATTGGTTATAATAGTTGTTAGTTGTAAAGGGTCTATTTCTACCTGAAAAGATGTCTAAACAATGTCTTGAATTTTAAAGAAACAGGCTCAAGTATCAATGAATTAAGGGCAAAACAGTTATAATACAGCAGTCTGTAAACAGTGTAGAACTGCAGGACTTCTCTGGAAAATCAAAACTCACTTACATATTTTCCCCTTGCTTTTGTGATTATGCATTTTGAAAAAAAAATACATCATCCTTTTATCTGGGTTTCAGCAATATAAAATTAAATGCCTTCAAGTGTTAATTTAAAAATTCCTGACAAGACATAAACAAAGACTAGTTATTTTTTGCAAGTTTTATTTTTTACTATTGGCAGCTTTGAAACTATTTCAATGTCAACATAAACTGATTCAGAACTGTCATTTTAAAAACAACTTCATATACCTATAGGTGCACTATTAAATTGGGCAACAGATGGTAAAATACTTAAAAATTAAAAAAAGGAACTCATCTTGAAATTTAATCACAAAGAGATACTGTCATTATTACTAAATTATAAACACACAATCATAATTAAAAGTAACACTTGAGATAAATCCTATTGACACATGCAAACATTAGTTTGTGGTTAGGAACTATCAAATTCAAATTCCCAACAGCAGATTCTGATGTATTCCTGAATAAATTTTTAACTTTGACTGTACCAATTGTTTCTTTCTTTGATATTTTACTGTTTTGTCTGTTTTGTCTTTTAAAGAATGACTATAGAGTTTAGCACTGTATTTGAGATGTTACTCAAAATAAGTATTTCCTGACATGTATTTATAGGTTGGAATGTAGTATATTTTAACCTCACAGTTTGGTTATTTTTATGCTGCTTTAGATGTTTCTAAAATTTTTAAGTGTCAAATCACATAAATTTCAAATGTCCCTTATAGCCATTTAGACGTTTTTCTCATTACTGATGATGAGTAAAAATCATTTTTGGAGGCAGCAGAATAAGGGTTTCACTATCTCATTTACCCTAGCTAGATATGAGTTTGTTTCATTCCCATTTTTTATAGGCAATAATGCAGCTGTGCTAGACATTTGCCAATTGTTACTCTTTTTTGTGTGTGCACACAGGAACTGATTGGGATTTAACAGTCCAACACTCAGGCAAACTATTCTTCCTATCCACAAATCCCCACAGGAAAAAGACACCAGATCCATCTCTTAGTATTTGTGTGTGCCAGTATTCTCCAGGACTTTCCTAGTTGTCCAACTCTTTTCTGAGTCCACAGTAATAAGAACGAACCTGGATCAGAGACCATCAAGCCTCCCACTCTAGACCCCAACACACAGCATGATATTCATGTGGTGAACAAACAAAAAAAAGGGAGATGGGCTGTGGATGAGAAACAAATGTTGGTGTTATTTCTCTTACTCCCCCTCCTCTTCCCTCAAGGGAGAATTAACAAACGAATAGAAGGAAAGTGATGACAAAGGATAGCTCAATTCTACTCCAGTTTCTTTTATATAAACTCTAAGATGTATTGTATTTTGCAAATATTAACCTTGGAGACTTTGTGGTATCCATGTGAGCTGATGTCAGGAACAGGCAGAGTTGGGGGCTGGGGAAGTCAGGATGGAGTATAGCCGCCAGTAGCCACATCCAGGAGCAGAGACTAGCAGGTATTTACTGACATCAACACAGAGACCAGAAACGTTTCAAGGTACCTTGGTTACCACCAAGATAGTGAAGGCCATAAGCTACCCGCTCCAAAATTAGCTCTGGAGAAACTATAGGGGGAAAAAAAAAAAAGAGGAAAAAATGGATTTCAGGAAATAAGCTTAAAATCACACAAAACCAGAAACACCTGACAAGTCTAGAGGGAGGCCAAAGGCTCTGTTTAAACGTTGTAGATGTCAAGGGGGAATAAGGGGAGAGCGGAAGTAGGATGGGTAGAAAGTAGATAAGGTAAAAATACGAGGACTGGTTGGAGAAAAGCTTTTACATTTTTTCATTCCCCATTCTACCTAGTCATCCGTGTTACCTTGAGACAGTCTTTGTCCCTTCATTGCAGCAATCAGCTGTGCCAGATGGAATCTTTCAGCACAGATGTCCCTGGAATAAGGACAGAATGAAAGCAAATCGGGGTGAGGAGCTAGTGAAAGGAGGTATGGGCTCACCAGCTGGCCTTGAGCACCGATTCCTCCATATTCCTCCATCCTCTTATAAACTATGAAGCTACCCCCTCCCCATATGAAGCTAATGCCCAAAGCCTGAAGATTTAATACCTCCCCAGATTATTTTGTATGAGGCATAGCAAGTGGAGGTGATCAAAATGGATTGTGTATGAGTCTTCTGCCTTATCCTTCAATTCACCAAGATTGACACAGAACTGGACCTGGCCTTGCTTAGCTCCTTCCTCAATGCACATAATCAAACAGAGTAGCTGATACACCAGAAGAACACGAATTTAGAAGCTTCAATGACACCATCTTAGACATTTGAAGACAAAAGGAAACAAACTAGATAACATATACTATTTAAAACAGAACTAATGTAACACAGGAAACAATCATTTATAATATTTGTAATAAATATACAAACAAGATAGGATATTGACATGATGCAAGGAAAACAAATCATAAACTATAAATTAGGTGTAAAATATATTCATTGAAATAAGTATAAAGAGAAATCCAGCTTAGAAGGAAAAAAAAAAACAGTGAATTAAAAGACCAGATTGAATCTCTATCCTAGAAGACATCAGAAAAGCATGAAGGGAAAAGTCTGTCTTTATCTAGATAGATAGAGATATAAATACATATAATGACAACTAAGAGATATGGTAGAATTGAAACTATTGGTATACACACTAGGTAGGCATAATAAAAGGAAAATTTTAAAAAATATGAGAAAAGAGCTGAAAGAAGAGTGAATATAAAGTCAGTATTAAAAGTTAAAAAGGCCTGAGATTGAACAGTTAGAGAAAAAAAAGAAAATTCAAATTTAGATGTATTACAAAACATTTTAAGAATTAAAAAAATGAGAAACTTATAAATACTAAGAGAAAAGCAGATTACTTCTAATACAATGAGAATCAATGTGAAAGGAGACTAATGATGATAATGATAATAATAATAATAATAATAATAATTGGGGTAAGGAAAAAACTTTGGAAGGTAATCAATGTGTTTGTGGCCTTAGTGGTAATAGTTTCTCAATGGTACACTTATTCCCAAACTCCTCAAATAGTATACTTGATGAGTTTGTACATATTAAAGTTGTATCACATATTAAAGTTTGTATCATATATTAAAATTGTATACACATATTAAATATGTGTAGCTCTTTACATACATTATACCTCAATAAAATGTTTGAAAACAAATCAGAGTGACATCAAAGTTTTAATTAGTGACCCTTGATAAGAAAAAAATGAAACTTTTGTCCTGAAGAAAAATAACTATGAACCAAATTTTTAATTAAGGGTGAACTGCTATAAAAATATTGACACACACAGAAAGTCACAAATAATTTGCTGCATTAAATGCAATACTTTTAGGATGAAATGCTAGACATAGGATAATTAAGGGTTACTCAAGTGTTCTGATAAAAATTTATTATTGTTCATAGTCAAGGTAAAAATCAAAGAAACAAATGAAAACAATGTGTACACAAAATTAAATGCAAATAACTTTTGGTGACTGGAAATGGAGGGGTGAAATGGGGGACATAAGGCAGGACCAAAGTACTTGTCTTGTTGGAAATGCATATAGAAAATGATGTATTTAAGAAGGTAGTGGCAAAAAATAAACATGCATATAGGTCTTTAACAGCAACAACCTAAGAAAAATAAAATTGCCAATTCCTAAATCAGCCAAAGAAAATATTGATCAAATAGAAAAAGAACCAAAAAAGTACAATAAGTAGAAAATAAGTAAAATGCCAAATAAATCCTAATATTATAGTAAAAAGTGTTAAATCACTTAATACAAACAGATATACTTTAAAAATGTTTTAGATCAGTTTTAGACTCACAGAACAATTGACCAGAAAGTGCAGAGGTCCCATATATACAACACTCCCACATATGCCTAGCCTCCCATTATCAACATCCCCCACCAGAGTGGTACAGGTTACAACTGATGAACCCACATTAACATATCATTATCACCCAGAGTCCATAGTTTATACTAGGGCTCACTCTTGGTATTGTATAATGACATGTTATCCTTGTATACACTATTATAGTATTATACAGAGTATTTCAATTGCTCTAAAAACCCTCTGTGCCCTATCTATGTATTCCTCCCTTCCTCCTACTCTTGGCAACTAGTTTCACCTCTTCCCAGAATGTCATGTAGCTGAAATTATACAGTACCTGGCTTTTCAGATTGGTCTTTCACTTAGTAATGTGAATTGAAGATTCCTCCATGTTTTATTATGGTTTGATAGTTCATTTCCCTTTAGCACTGAATACTGCTCCATTGTCTGCACGAACTACAATTCATCCATTCACCTACTCAAGACCATTTTGGTTGCTTCAAAGTTGTGCAAATGTGAGTATAACAACCATGGCATAAACAACCATGTTCAGGTTTTTGGGTGACATATGTTTTCAGTTCCTTTGCGTAAACACCAAGGAGCATAACTTGCTGGATCACATGGTAAGAACATATTGTTTTCTTTAAAAAAAAATAAAAGTGACAACGCCTCATCCACACTCATGGGCAAATTCACTAAACATGAGATTTGCTGCAAAAAAAATTTCCAGTTGTGATTGTCTCACAGTATATCTGGCCAATAATTAAAATGAAGATACTTTCCTTGAGCATCTGAAAATGTATATATCTTAATACAAACTTTTAATGTTTAACATTGCTTTACTATTTTTCCCAATTTAATAGTCAAGCACAATACTTGATTATTTTAACTATTATTTCAAAAGTTCAGTAAAACACTTTAAACTTTAGGGAAAGATTTTCTCACAGTTCTACCACCAAATGTCAAGCTTCACAAATACCTAAACTTATCTCCATCTCATCCTTCCAGGTATTTCATTTAGAAGGCTGAGACTACATTTGCAGGCACAACTTTACAATTTTTTTTTCATAAATTATTAAAATTATTTGCAGTATATATGAGAATACTCATGTGTTTCAGTAGTACCGAACTACTTGACAATACTTATTTTTAATATCAACATTTTATATTTGTACATCACACTACCCTTTTAATGCACTTTTAAATATACTAATTTGAACTTTGTAACAGTACCATGTGGTAAATGAATATTACTACCAATTTCTAAATGATTTATTTCATTTGGTGTGTTATTACTTCAATAGGTAATTCCAAGATTTTAGCAACAATATGCAGCCCATTATCTACCTTCGGTTTTTGTGTTTTGAGTTTTTCCCTCCAAGCTTTATTGAATTATGATTGGAAAATCAAAAATTATATATTTAAGGTATACAGTGTAGTGTTTTGATAGAAGTATGCCTCGTGTAATGATACCCACAAAAAATCTAATTAACATACCCTTCACTTCACACAGATACAATAATTTTGCAGAACAGAAAACAGCAAAAGATCATGAGATACTGCTGAATTCTAGCAGTGCTGATAGAAACTGAAGATTGTTGCTGCCCACTGAAAGGGGCAGCTTCTCAGACTACAGCGGCCTGTGGGCCAGCAGCACCAGCATTAGCACAATGTAAGACAACCCAAAACAACTGTTGCAGAGCCTACGACTAACAGGATTTGTACGAATCTCCAGGCATTTTAGATTTTGAAAGCAACTGGATATACTGAGCATTCTGATACATGATCCTAGGAAACAGAATCAAGGCTATGGGAGTAAAATCCAGGAGAAGAATGAGTGTGGTCTCAACTCTAACAGTGAATGATGTTAGGATGGGGACAGGAGAATGCGTTTGAAGATATTTTGGATTTATAATTCAGGGGTCTTGGTAACTAGAATTTAAACAAATATAAAAAGGAACTACAATAATAAAAATATAAACAGTCTGCTTTCTTACAACATTTCAGAGTTTTCCTCTCCCTCTTCCCCAAAAGAATGACAAGCTACTAAGTTCAGAGGGGAGGGTGATTTGAGGCCATGGTCCAGCAAGTAAAACTTCTGCTGTGATGAGCAAACAGGTTAAGAGATTAAAGTCCACATTACGTAATGCCTCTCTTCTTGTCTCTGGTCAGTTAACTCTCTTTGCAGTCAATTACCTTCACGCTGTTGGAAGAATAAAATGAACCTGAAGTGGCCTGTTCTTTAGCCTTCCACCATAATACGGCCTAATGTTGAGTTGCAACTACTCTGCTCAAGACTTTAGAAGAAAAACTGTTTACCCCCCTATTCTACCCCCATCATGTTAGGGTTATCTTCACTTTCTTCTTACCGCTGAGAAGGCAAAATATCAAGGAGCGGGATAATGGTATGGGACTAAGTGGCGGGAGGGGAAGCAATCATTTAATTCTTCATTAGTTCACAACAGTAAGATCTGACTACTTTTAGGCAAAACGACTTCTCCATTGCCTGGGATTTCACAACAGGGTTTGCTGCCAAACTCTCCATTAATAATAGCCAGAGTAATTTTTTTTTTCTCCAGATTATCTCCTTTATACCTCTCTTTATGTATAATTTGTGCTAAAAGTAAGTAACGCTTTCTGCACCTGGGCATGAATAAACAGCTAGTAGTACTATACCTGCCATCTTACTGTAAACAAAAGGACGTGGACAGGACAGAACAGCAGCTTTAAGACAATGGGCAACAGGAGGTGCTCAAGTGTGAGCTGAGAAAATAAAATAAAGGTAAGCCCTTTAACCTGCAGGTTTTACACCTGGAAGCACTTTCCACTCTACACACAGAGAGAGAGGATCCAAGTGGAGCACAGTAATTTCCTGGTAAGTTTTCATACACACAATATCATACTTACAAGACTAAGCACTTTTCATATAAGGTCTGGTTTAGTCTTGGATATTTACTGTTAGTTCAAGTCAATACTGTAATGATGTCCTAGTGATACAGGAGATAGAAAGAAATTACTTAGGCAGATAGTGAGGGTAAAAGAAGTCCTCAGCAAGGCTTCCCTTTCAACAAAAAGCATCCCCCAAAATCATTTCTTTTCTAACAAAGAGCAGCCTGAAAAGTTGAGCTGCAAGCATAAATAAGCAAGCTGGAAGCTTGCACAGGTGAATGCGGGTATCTGCACCAACAGAAAAGGGCTACCTAAGAGCAAGGCATGCTCAATATGGAGGCTCCACTTTCCCTTTTCTTTGCCACCATGTGTGCAATAAAGAACCAGGCAACATGGCACCAGCCAGGTAGAGAACTCATCGACATAATAAAAGATTGTGGTGGGGAAGTGTGCTTCTTTGAGCATTATGCAAATGGCACACCTGGTCTGACCAATCTTTCATGCCCCATGTAAATCAGACACTGCCTCCTCAAGCTCATCTATGACACCTTTTGCATTTCACTGTAGAAGTGGCAACCCATTTTCTACAGGACCGTCTCTGCAGCAAGAGAGCTTTTCTCTTTCTTTCACTCATCCACTCTGAACCTCATTCTTGTGTGTTGCATTCTAGGTGTCCGTGCCTGTGGGAAAACAAACCTCGGGTATTACCTCCAATGAATGATGCCACTTCACTAACTAATGCAATCATAAATACATATTGAAAAAGAAAAAGTAAAATATATTTGCCAGTATCAATAATGTTAAAATAATATTAAATTCATATGGATTTTTAAAAATAATAAAAAGCCTGCTAAAATAAGAAGTGAATTTAGCATGACCACAGAGTATAAGGTCAATATAAAATATACGTTGTATTTGAATATACTAATAATTGCAATTAAGTTAAAAAAGCATTAGTAGCATTTAAAATCATGATGACTTAGGCATGAATTTTATACATACAAGATCTTTACACCAAAATCTACAAAAGATGCCTGAAATAAATTGAAGACAACCAAATAAATGGAGAAATATACTATGGGCAAAAATTAGGAGACTTAATACTACTAAGAAGACAGTTCTCTCTAAATGAGGTCATAGAGTTTCATATAAATTCCACTCAAAGTCAATTGTAAAAATTGATAAGCTGTTACTAAATTTATAGAGCATGCAACAAAACAAAGGAAAGGCAAAATAACTCTGAAAAAGAAGAAATGGTTAGAGGATTGATACTATTTTCAAGACTTATTATAAAGCTATAATAATCAAGACAGTATGGTGCTGCTGTAAAAACGGACATATTAATGAGTGTAAAAGAACAGAGCATCCAGAAGCAGACCCACATATGTATAGTCAATTGAATTTTCCACAAAGTGTAAAAGAAATTCAATGGGAACCGGTAGGTTTTTCAATAAATGATTCCGGATTTTCAACCTTCAATAAATGGTACTAGATTTTCTTTATAAACAACAAATGCTGGAAATGCGATCAAAATAAACATGACTCCTAATCTTTCCTATCATACACAAAAGTTATAGAAATGGATTATGTACCTAAATATAAACCTAAAGTTATAAAACTAAATGAAAACAACGTAAAACAATTGTAAACAGATTATTAAAATGATTACTTGAAAAGGACATAAAAAGTAGTATCTGTAAGAGAAAAAAGTGACAAATTGAATTTATCAAACTTAAAATTTTCCCACTCTTCAAATCACCCATTAAACAAACAAAAGAAATGCAAGCCTCAGACTGGGTACAAATATTTGCAATCTGGCAAATGACTTCTATGTAGAATATATAAACAGTTCTTATGATTGAACAAGATTAGTGACTCAATTCAAAAGGAAATAAAGGATTTGAACTGACACTACTATATATATAAAATTTTTATGATGAGTATCATTTTATGTGTTTACTGGACACACACACATATATATGTGTGTGTGTCCAGTAAACACATAAAATGATACTCATCATAAAAATTTTAATTAAAACTAAAATGAGATTCCTCTACTCCCCGTTAAAACAGCTAATATTAGAAGACTGGCCATACCAAGTCTTGGCAAGTATATGCATCAAGTGTAGTTCTCATGTATTGCTGTTGGGATTACAGAATGGTACAATCACTTTGTAAAAAAGTTTGGCAATTCTTATAGAATTAATGGTACATATTACTTGTAGCAGACAGAGATGTGCATCTGAGATTTCTCTTTGAGAAAATACATTAGCCAGTTGCAAGGAGTATGTCTAGTTGACATTTTCTAGCTGTAGCTCTGTAACAATCTGCCTTAACTTTCAAGATGAGGTCATGCTCTTCTCAGTGTGGCCCCTAATCAAAGACTGAATAAGGATGTAATAGGAGGGCCTGGTCATTTCTACATAAGATAGGATTCCTTTAATTGAGGATTTTTGATCTAGAGTTTTTTATTGGGCTGGCAGAGATCCTTTCAGGTTTACATTGCTGTTTGATACATTCCCCTACCCAATCCTGCTTCATTGCTTTATTTTCATGTTACTTTCCAATAAAACTTTGTACTCCTAACACCTCCCAGTGTGTGAGTCCCAGAAAACCTAACCTATCCCGGGGTGGGGGTGGGGGCTAGATTAACCATCAACTAGATGGGAATGAAGAATCATTCCTCATAGTAGATGGTGTAAAGAGAGGTCCTAGCAGAAGACAAAAGTTTGGTTGTTAACTTTCACCTGTTGTAGGCTGGGATAAGGTGGTGAGGGAGCATGACTTGGTGAATGTGCTGATAAATACAAGGGAAATGGAAGTGGATAATTATTACCAAGTTGCCTTAAGGCCTTACAGGCAAGTAAATAAAAACTGAAGACAATTAACAAACAATTGATAACTGAATGTGAGAGTCAGATAGGTCCTTTGGTAGCTTACAAACCAGCCTTCATTTCAGGTAGTGGCTGTGCATAAGAGAACTGATGAGCAAGACAATTGAATGTAGGGGAATAGACAGGAATACAGACCTGAAAAGATTTCTGCCAGCCTCACAGGGAGTTCCATGGCAATGATCCTCAATTAAGGAATCCCAAGTTGTGCAGAAATGGCAAGGCCCTCCTATTACTTCTTTGCTCAGCTAAGGCAGAAGTGTTATTCCAAAGTCAGAGCCCTAATTTGGAAAACCAGCAATGCTAACACACAAGATGGGAATATCTGGATAAAAGACCTCAAAGTGTTTACTCCCCAGACTTACTCCAGCTTCTAGGCCTATAGAAGTGGCCCATCCTTGCCCATTAAAACTAGCATGCTGTTTATGCAGACCATATCTAATTATTTCATCCCAAAGGCAAAAGCAAACACTTCAGAATCTGCCCCCACCTCCTCTCCTGGCTGCCTATATAACCCTATAACCAGTGTTAGGTTACAGTGCAATTCAGCTAGCTACAAACTGTGCCTTATAAAGATAGATTAAGGAGTTTACACCAAAAATGTTTCTCAGAGAATTCAACTCATAATATCATATTATTAAGTATTTACACTCCCAGGTTTTTACTAACAAAACCAGATAACTGAATTATCCAAGAAGCAAACATCGAGATGGGATTTGCACAAGAGACAAGAAGAAACACCTAAAAGGTAAAGGGGAAGTTACATGGTGAGAAGTTTCAGGCCGTAACACAGGTCTCACACCTGTGAATAAAGTAAGTGAAGCAAGGATTTGGTAGAAATAATCTTAGACCGCCGTTTTGAGAGGACACTTAAGCGAATGTTGAGTGCTGGGGCAGTCCTGCAGTGGGTGAAAACAGCCAGCCAATGGTTCCACTCCTAGTCGTTGGCTGCGAACAGCCAGGAATACATGTGGGATTGATACCAACATGAATGCCACTGCAGCAAATAAAAGGTAGGACATCTGGAACTTGCCAGTCAGCTGTGCTCCCTGGGGCATTCTATCCTGAAAAGAGACGTGAGCTGTACAACTGCACAGCCATACAAATAACATAACTACCAAGATAATTGTACACAAATGTTCATGGAAGTTTCATTCATAACTTGAAGCAGCAAGCAATTCAAGTGTCTGTCAGCAGATGAATAAACACATTAGGGCATATCCTTACAATGAAATATTACTCAGAAATAAGTTGGAACAAACTACTGTGCAAGAATAGGGATGAATATCAACAACTACTCTGGGTGAATACAGCCAGAGAAACAAGAAAATGCATTATATAATTTCATTTATATGAAGTTTGAGAATATACAAAACTGATCTATAGCAGTAGACATTTGATCAGAGATTGCTTTTAGCAGGAATTGCAGGGGAATTCACTACAATGGGTCAGAAGAGAACTTTTGATAGTGGTAAAATTTTCAAAATCGTGATACCATGATTATATGGATGTATACATTTGGTAAATTTATCAAGCTTTTAAAATGGTTGCATCTTATTGTATGTAAATTACATCCTTATAAAGTATATTTTTAAAAAGTAGCTACTTATACAATTCTATATATAAGGAACACATTGATTTTTCTGTTTCAGCTAATGAACCAAATTTAATTCAATAAGTATGGGGGTGCTACTAGATTACAATTCCCACATGTCAACCCTTCTAAAAGAAAACTTCTAAAGTATAGGTCATTATTCTATAAGTGAAGCATTGGAAGCTCAGCAATGTAAGTTATGTAAGTTATCTCCCATGAAATCAGACAGTTTCTGTGGGGTAGAGCCAAGTCAATATGAAGCAAATTCTAAGCTCTTAAACTCAGCTTCACTGAGTTTAAGCATGAGTTATTTTGATAGCATGATAGGAAGTCAGAAAATCCTTCCAACAATCAACTGACATACAGGTCTTCGGTAAGATTCCAAGAAGAAAATTAAACCTGCTAACATCCTGAAATACTTACTACTTTGATTATCACTCCTGTAATTTAAGTGATACACTACTCAATTATATTAATGCCCTACCCTAAATTGATAAAACTATTTTCCTTCAGAGTGCTTCATTAATAAATTCAGAATACAGCTCTTCTGAAATGTTGTTTCATCAGCTATTTACAAGACTGTTTAATACACTAAAGAGAATTACAAACTTAATAGAAATAAAATTGGCTTTCAGGGGAGATTTGAAGATAGTTAAGGCCGTTGATTTAAGAAGACAATTGAGTATTAAAATAGTCTTGAGGACATAAGAAATGGGGCCTTTGTATATAGACATCAAGAAGGCAAGCACCCAAAAGATAAATGATAGTAAGGAGGAAAATACAGATCAATACACAAGGAAGTTTTAAAAATCAAGAAAGTAATTTAAAAATGTATTTCAGGGTAAATAGGAATCAAGTGATTTATATAAACCAGGATAATGTGTATTTGTTCTTAGTTACAGTGAAGAGACAAGTAAGTAACTCTATAGGTACTATAGCCCATGTATAAAAACAAACAAAAACTCTTCTATTTCAATTCAGATAACATTTAACAAGTGTTTCCAAATGTTAACATTCCTTTATTCTTTGATGTATGAATCGCACTTTATTTTTCTTATTTTTCGGTTACTATATCATTAGAGACCCAAACCTAAATAGTTGTCCCCTCTCATTCATGGGGATACACTCCAGGAGAGCCAGTGGATGTCTGAAACCACAGTTAATACTGAACCTGACGTCCATCAATCGAAACACCTTTCTGTTTATGTCTTCTACCCATAAATGTAATGACTCTTGCACAAAGGCCATAATTTTTGCAGTTTGAGGTATGACAGCAAAACGACCACAAATTTTTTTCTTCTTCAGAATTTTACACATAGTAGATTCATTCTTACTATAGATCTTAACAAGCTCAACATATGGTGTTCTACGTTCCTGATTAACTGAAGAACATTTACCTTTTCACGTAAAGAAAGTACTTTATGGCTACTCTTAGACATATGTGAGTTGGTAGCATCACTATTCCTGTGCTTTGGGGCCATCATTAAGTAGAATAAGTGTTATCTGAATGCGAGCACTGCAATAATGCAACAGTCAATCTGATAACCCACATGGCTACTAAGTGATTAAAGGGTGGTGAGAGTAGACAGCATCGAAACACTGGACAAAGGAGGTGATTCGTGTTCTGGGCAGAATGATGCTATATTTTATCATGCTACTCAGAACAGCAGGCAACTTAAAACTCATGAAATATTTCTGGAATTTTCCAGTTAATACTTTTGGACTGCAGTTGACTGTGGGTAACTGAAACTGTTTAACATTAAACTGAGGATAAGGAGGGAACTACAGCACTACTCATCAGAGATTGCTGGTCACTTGTTTTAGCTAGGATTTCAAGCTCCAAGTCTCCATTTGCACTGAGGTGACATTGAATTTATATTTAGTTACTCCTTGGGTATATCTGGACATGAGACACTATTAGAAGACAATTCCAATTTGATTTTTCTTAACCAAAAAATTTTGTTTGGTATATTACAAAGAGATATTTACTTATTTTGCTCTGAATGACACATTTAATGAACATACTATTGCTGATGTAGAAAACTTAGATAACACAGTCTGATTATTGCTGTGGAAAATACTTTAACAAAAGTAATGCGGGTTGCTTGACCTCCAGGGAAAGAAAGTTCTTAATCCCACCACCCCTTTCATTTTACTCTAGAAAGAAGTTTGTTAATACAATTGGCTAGAGTTTGAAATGCTTTTTGGCCAAATTTTTCCAGGTATAAGACCCCATAGAAATCATTTATCTTACACTGCATCACAGTGCCTGTCACTTCTTTTGTGTCAGTTCTAGAAGGTTTGTCTTTTCATTAAATGTGTGCTGTAAGATCTGGAACTCACGCCTGGACATTGGGTAATACCCAGTAACCCTCCTGAGTCCATATTGATTGCTGATAGAAGCAGCTTATGCATCAGTGGTTTCACAGGTTAACAGCAACCAGCACCACGCCCAAACAATGTGAAAAGGAATTTGTACAATATATGAGAGTCAGTTCCTAAATACCTTAAAGTAATTAGAGAGATAGTAAATTGACATTATATCTGGAGTCACACTTTGAGGGTAATCAGTTTCAGTGATTAAGCCAATGGGATTCACTCTTTATTGACTTACAACTCCACAAAGCTCTAACATTCTTGCACAGAATAGCAGCTAATTAAATACTAGAGACTTACTTGTTTCTACAATGGCAGACTATGCTATTTCCTCAAAGTTCTGGAATTGGTAGAGGTGATGTTGTTAATAGTGATATTTTATATTTTGATTTGCATCAAACTATTCATATAAAATACACTATCTTTTATACTGATAATAGGCAATATTCTTTATCTAATTTATATTTGAGTTTTTATATTATTTCATATAATCTTTGTAACAACTATGAAAAGTTATATAGAAATGCATTGACAGTCTCTCTTGACACTTCAAGAACTAGAGATCTAAAGAGGATATGTAACATGCTACAGATATCCAGAAACATTTTGGGATGTAAAATAATCTAGACATAATTGGCCTTTGGGTCATGAAATATATTTCCATTTTAAATTCAGAATGCCCCAGGTAGATCTAGTAGCATGGCATAAGATCAGAAAATAATCATAAACTTCATTTTAAATACTTTTTGGGTTCAAAAAGTATCCTGCTTTATCACAAATGTGTTTGAAGTATCAGACATAGGAAAAAAGATAAAACAAGAATAAAAGCAATGAATCTGAGTGTGTTTGAAACATGGAGTTAACAATAACAATAGTCTCAAGCATATTATATTTGTCTTATGTCTGACTCCCTGAAAGCAGAGCCTGAGATGGGATAATTTCATAAGCAATTTGTTGAGGAAATAAGGAAAGAGAGTTAGGCTGTGGGAAAAGCCAGGAAAAGACATACCATTAGGAGAAATCTAGTGTGAGTCTGATACTGAGTAGAGCTTAGGGGTGTGCATCGTGCCGCAGAGGTTGTATCTCTAAGAGGTAAGATGGCAGAGCCATTACATTCCCTCTATCTTTCCAGGCAAGATGGCCCTCGTCAGCCCTATCAAGTCTGAGAAGATGGTCAAGGTATAAAAAGTTAGCAGCCAACATCTGTGGCTGGGGGCAATAAAGGGATCTGGGAGGGTCCTCAACAACAGCTGCCTCGATGCATATGTTACCAGCCTGTGAAAAATTCATTTAAATTTATTTAATGGAAGTTACAGAAGAAGCTCCTTTGTTTGGATATTGACATTTCTTTGCTAAATTTTCAAGCATTACAGAAGAGTTTTATGTTGGAAGAATGACTATTGCACAGAATCCATTGGAGAAATAAGGATATGATTTTAAAATATTTTCAAGACATTTTAAGAACCATCTATTTTTCATTTGTGATAATCCTTAAAATTTAGTTAACTTCATTCCAGCAAAAAATACAAAATAGAAGATTTAAACTATAATTGTTTAAACATGCTTGATGTGATCAAGACATTTTAAGAACCATCCTATTTTTCATTTGTGATAATCCTTAAAACTTAACTTTATTCTAGCAAAAAATACAAAATAGAAGATTTAAACCATAATTGTTTAAACATGCTTGATGTGACCAAGTAAAATCATTACTAGTTTCTGGGAAATATTTAGATAAGGTATTTTCAGGGCATATGCAGATGGTTATATTTGTAATTCACATTTGAATAATTTCAAAAAAAAATAAAAATATTTTTAAAGAGCCAGGAATTTAAGAACTACTATGCAGAAAACATATCCATGTCAAGAACAAACCAAGAACTGATTATCATTTTCTTTTGTTTTTGATTTTATCCAAGATGATAGATTGGAGGCATAGTTAATATACCTCTCCCACTTGAAAAAAAAAAACAAAAAAGTGGGTAGAGACTCAGGCTGTCAACTTTTCTCAAAGAAACACCCCAGGAACTTAACAGGAAAACCGAAAGAAACCACAGACCATCTGCTAGAAGCAGTGGGCTTCAACCCACACTGTGAGTCAGGTAGAAAACTAACTCCCAGAGTGCGGGGGCAGGGCAACTGGCCCTGGGATATACACTCTCACTGGAGAACCTGGTAATCTAAACCTTGGGGGAAGGCCTTATCCATACCCAGCACTGGAGCTGATTTGGTGAGCAGTGGGTAGTATATGACAAGGAACAGCATTGGGTCATGCTTTGTGTGCACTCCCAGACTATAGCAGGAATAGCAAGAAGCCATTCTCGAATCCAGCTCACAGGTGACCTTACAGAAGTTTGCCAGCTGACTCAGGAGGTCACTGGTAGAGAGAAGCTCCCAAAGTAGCTTCGGAATATAATCTTGAGTGGGGATGAACCCCCTTGGTCAGAACTGAGGGGTGAATGAGAAGTGCCCTATAGCCACAAGCACAGTAAGTCCCTGCAGTTCACTTCCCACTAGGACAGGGAGGGGTGTGTCCTGAAAGCTGCAGTTTCTGCCTCAGCAGGAAAGACTTACCGCCTGGGGCAGTTTCAAGTTCTGAGTGCAGACTGCCTGGAACCTAGCTAGCTGCTGCTAGTAGAACACTGCAGATTGGAGATCTGACTTGCTAAATGTGTGGCAGCTGAATGGGGCTTACCACCACCTGCTACTCCCCCGTCCTTTCTCCTTTCTGCGGACTCTTCTGAACAAAAGCAGCAGTTGTGCTCCTCCCTGGAACATTACTCCAATGACCAGAGAACTTCCCTTTGATTGGCACTTGGGGCTGCTTGCCTCTCATTTGGAGAGCCAGAGCGCAGACTTGTCTGACCCAGTCCCAACCTGGCTTTGCCCCTCTACCTGCACTGGTAGCTTAACACAAAGGACAGAAACCTTTGGGAGCTCTATGGCCGTGCCCATAGTGTGAGACACCAGAGTACCTCCCCTGTGTAATGTAAGGCAAGCACACATCCGTCTACCACTACTGCAGCTGGTGAACTTTTCAAGTACCATCTCCCAGCTGGAGGCCAAGCTACAGAGTCCTTTATAGCATCTGTAGACAGAATAACACAACACCCAGAAAAAAGAAAACTTGTGCATGGCCTCAGCTACCACCATTGCCTGCATCACCCAGACTAAACAGAAGATCCTGAGTCTGTTCATGTTACCAGTCAGTTCATTACTACTGCAAATGAGATTTGAGGAAGCCAACACAATAAGGTTATTCATAACAAAGTAAATCTCAGAGTTTTCATCACTTCCCTGTCACCCCTATCAGAGCTCAGAGCGGGTGCTGGTATTCTCTGCTAGAAGACTTGAAGACAGGTCATATTACTGGATTCCTTACAAGACATTCCCCCATCACCAGCCTGGAGTGTGGCAGCCCCACTAGGCAGCTAGACCCAGAAAAGCAGCATAAATAGCAGTAGTCTAGCCCTCAGGTTCTCCTTCTCCTAAGGCATGGGGGAGTGCATCACATCGAGGAAACATTCTATGGAACAAAATAATCCAGATGGCAAGCCTTGAGTCCCAGAACATTCCACTTGTAGGAATTTTCTTTAAGAGGCACAGGTGTAATGCTAAGCTCAGTGGGGAAATCTGTGGCTCTACACCAACAGTCAGAAGGGTCTTGGAGAAAGGGACTTCTTCCCCTAAACCACCACTGCAAAAAAAGCTGGGGCTTCTTCCATGGAAGCTCAGCATAGGTGCACCTGTAGACAGCCTTTCTGGAACACTTCAGGGTGACTGCATTCCCACAGAAAGAGTACCCTCAAGGTTCTGGCTTACATGTCGGGTAGAGTCACAATCCCTCTATACATGAAAGTACAGCATTCTTCCAGATGAAAAGAGGTTCCTGTCTGATCTGAATAGCCAGAACACTAAGTCAGGAGTATGACCAAGAGGCAAATTGCTTTCCCGCTTCTCTGACAGGGTGAGCTGAGGTGGGTCCCTCTTTTCCACTGATAGTTTCCCCAGCTGCCTCTGTCAAGGCTGGGATTTCTGCCCACTATTGGGTATTACATTTACCAACCTGCTTTAGCTGCAGCTGGCATTTACCCATGGGCACTTCCCATGGGTAAATGGCCTGAAGTCTAAACTGTTAAACCTAGTGAATAAAATACTGAAAGAAAAATAAAGAAAAAAGTGCCCATCATTGAAGAAAAAGATAAGCTTAATAAGAACTTTTGCCATTCCAACCCCACAGGACAGATAGTGAAACTGCATACACACCAAGCACATTGCTACTATAAACAGCATCTAAGAAAGCCATTATAAGAAGACTCTCTATAACCAAAAAACACATATGAAATCTTCACCCTTGAAAGCACCCAGTGCTGAATTAGGTTACAATTAACTATAAACATTTAAGTCATATAATCAAGAGGAATTAAAAAATCTAAAAGTACAGTTGAATAAAAAATTAAATTAAAAATAATTACAATAGTGTACCCAAATGAGAAGAAATCAAAAATGTTTCAGAAATAGGAAAACAATGTTTTATAACCACCCCCACCAAAAGATCACACTAGCTCTCCAGCAGTTAATGCAAACCAAGAGGAAATGTTTGAAGTACCAGATAAAGAATTTGAAACATTGACTTTTAAGTTACTCACAAGCGAAAGGTGAAAACCAACAAAGAAGTTTAAAAAAAAAATAATCAGGATATGAATGAAAAATTTTCTAGTGAGGTATTTTAAAGAAAAACCAGTCAGAACTTCTAGAAATGAAAGACATGTTTGGGTAATCACAAAATGTTGCAGAAAGTTTTAACAATAGATTAGGCCAAGTAGAATAAACAATTTCAGAGCTCGAAGACAAGGCATTCAAATTAGCCCAAATGAAAATTTTAAGAAGAAATAAAATACACACACAGTTTTCCAAAATAAGGAATTATGTAAAATGGCCAAACCTATAAATAATTGATATTACTAAGGGAAAAGAAATAGCTTATGAAGAACTTTTGCCATTCCAACTCCACAGGACAGATAGTGAAATTGCATACACACCAAGCACATTGCTACTATAAACAGCATCTAAGAAAGCCATTATAAGAAGACTCTCTATAACCAAAAAACACATATAAACTCTTCACCCCTGAAAGCACCCAGTGCTGAATTAGGTTACAATTAAATTTTGTAACCTAATTCAGAAGTTTGGTAAATTTATTTGAGAGAATAATTAAGGAAAGCTTCCCTGTCCTTGCTAGAAACCTAGATATTCAAATAAAAGAAGCTGAAAGAACTCCTGGGAGATTTAATGCAAAAAAGATATCACCAAGGCATATTTTTATCATATCTAAAGTTAACGTGAAGGAAAGAATTCTAAGACAAGTGAGGTAAAAGCATCAGGTAACCTATAAAGGAAAACCTCTCAGACTAGGAGCAGATACCTCAGAAGAAACCTTATAATCCAGAAGGTATTGGGCTCCTATCTTTATCTTTGGCATCCTTAAACAGAAAAAAAAAAAAAAAAGAAAATCAACCAAGAATTTTGTAACCAGAAAAACTAAGTTTTATAAATGAAGTAGAAATGAATTATTTTTCAGACAAGCAAATGCTGAGAGAATTTGCCAGTAACAGACCAGACCTAGAAGAATGCTTAAAGGAGTTCTAAATCTTGAAACAAAAGATCAATATGCACCAGAGTAGAACCACTTGTAAGTATAAAACTCACAGGGTCTATAAAATGGTAACATAGTGAGTTAAACAAAATAGTTAACAATCAGCATAATGACTGAAACAGCAAATCACATCTCTATATTAATTTTAAATGTAATTGGTCTAAATGCTCCACTTAAAGGACATAGATTGACAGAATAAATTTTTAAAAATCACAAATCAAATATCTGCATCTTCAAGAGACACACCTAACATATAAGGGTTCTTACAGACTTAAGAAGTAGAACGTAATGAAAACCAAAAGCAAGCAGAAGTGGCTATTCTTGTATCAGATTAAACAGACTTTAAAACAACATCAGTAAAGACAAATAAGGTCATTATATAATGATAAAATGATCAATCGAGCAAGAAGGTATTACAGTCTTAAATACATACGCAAGTAATTCTTCCATATATTCATAAAACATTTAGTACACGACCTAAGAAAATAGACAGGAAAGCCATCATAGTAGAGGACTTCACAACTCCACTGACTGCACTATACAGATCAAGACAAAGTCAATGAAGAGAAAATGAACTTTAACCACACTCTAGAAGAAATTGACCTAACAAATATTTATAAAACATTCTTAGAGAACTGCAGAATATACATTCTACTCATCAACACATGGAACATTCTCCAAGATAAACCATGTGATAGGTTACACAGCAAGTCTCAATAAATTTTTAAAAACTGAAATCATATCAAGTATCTTCTCAGACCACAATGTAATAAAACTAGGAATCAAGTCCAAAAGGAACCCCAAAAGTACACAAATACATGAAAATTAAACAGTCTGCTCCCAAATGATTTTTGGGTAATAATGAAATCATGATGGAAATTTAAAAATTATCTGAAAAGTATGTTAACAGTGAAACAAGTTATCTCAATTACTTATCAAAATCAAAACACTGTCTTTATCCCTGGGATGCAAGCCTGGTTCAAGATATGCAAATCAGTAAACGTAATTCATCACATAAACAGAACTAAAGACAAAAACTCATAATTATCTCAGTAATACAGAAAAGACTTTCAATAAAATTCAGAATCCCTTCAGGTTAAAAACCCTCAATAAATAAGGTACTGAATAAACATACCTCAAAATAATTAAAGCTGTTTATGACAAACTCACAGCCAGTATTATACTGAATGAGCAAAAGCTGGAAACATTCCCCTTGAAAAGTGCCAGAAGACAAGAATGCCCTTTCTCACCATTCGTAGTCAACATAGTATTAGAAGTTCTGGTCAGGAGAATGAGGCAAGAGAAAGAAAGAAAGGGTATTCAAGTAGTAAGAGAGAAAGTCAAACTGTCTTTGTTTGCAGATGACAATCCTATTATCTAGAAAACTCCATCAACTCAGCCCAAAAGCTTGTTAAGCTGATAAAAGCAATGTCAGCAAAGTCTCAGGACACAAAATCCATCTGCAGCAATCACAAGCATTTCTATGCTCCAACAACAGATGAGCAGAAAGCCAAATCATGAATGAACTCCCATTTACAATTGCCACACACAAAAAATAAAATACCTAGAAATATAACTAACAAGGGAAGTGAAGGACCTCTTCAAGGAGGACAAAAACCACTGCTCATGGAAATCTGAGAGGACACAGCAAATGGAAAAACATTCTATGCTCATGGCTAGAATCAATATCATAAAAATGGCCATACTGCCAAAAGCAATTTATAAATTCAATGCTGTTTCAGTTAAACTACCAATGATATTCTTTAAAGAATTTTTTAAAAATACTTTAAAATTCATATGGAGCCAAAAAAGAGCTCACATAGCCAAGACAACCCTAAGCAAAAATAACACAACTGGAGGCATCACACGACCCCACTTTATACTACAAGGCTACAGTAATCAAAACAGCATGGTACTGTTACTTAAACAGTCACATAAATGAATGAAATATAATAGAAAAGTCAGAAATAAAACCACACATCTACAATCATCTGATCTTTGACAAAAAAAATCAAGCAATGAGGAAAGGACTCCCTATTTAATAAATGGTTCTGGGAGAACTGGCTAGCTATATGAAGAAAATTGAAACTGGATCCCTTCCTTATACCTTATATAAAAATTACCTCACAATGGATTAAAGACTTAAATATAAAACCCACAAATCCAAACACCCTAGAAGAAAATCTAGGCAATACCATTTAGGACATAGGCATGGACAAAGATTTTATAATGAAATCACACACACACACACACACACACACACACACACACACAAACACACACACAAACCAATTATAACAAAAGCAAAAATTGACAAATGGGATTTAATTAAACTAAAGAGCTTCTGCAAAAACAACAAAACTATTATCAGAGTGAACATACAACTTGCAGAATGGGAGAAAATTTTTGCATTCTTTCCATTTGACAAAGGGCTAATATCCAGAATCTACAATGAACTTAAATTTACAAGAAAAAAACAAGCCCATTAAAAAGTGTGCAAAGTATATGAACAGACACTCCTCAGAAAAAGACATACATGCAGCCAACAAACATATGAAAAAAAGTTCAACATCACTGCTCATTAGCGAAGTACAAATAAAACCACAATGAGATACCATCTCCTATCAGTCAGAATGGCAATTATTAAAAAGTCAAGAATCCACAGATGCTGGCAAGGTTATGGAGAAATAGGAACACTTTTATACTCTTGGTGGGAATGTAAATTAGTTCAGTCATTGTGGAAGACAGGGTGGTGATTTCTCAAAGATTTTTAACAAGAAATACTATTGGACCCAGCAATTCCATTACTGAGTATATACCCAAAGGAATGTAAATCATTGTATTATAAAGATACATGCACATGTATGTTCATTGAAGCACCATTCACAATAGCAAAAACTTGGAATCAATCACCCATCAGTGATAGACTAGCTAAAGAAAATGTGGTACACATACACCATGGAATACTATGCAGCCATAAAAAGGAATGAGATCATGTCATTTGCAGGGACATGGATGAAGCTGAAATCCATTATCCTCAGCAAACTAACACAGAAACAGAAAATCAAACATGCATTTTGTTACTTATAAGTGGGAACTGAACAATGAGAACACATGGTCTTCATGAAGGGAAACAACACTTATTAGGGCCTGTTGGGGAGGGCAGGAAAGGGAAGGGCATTAGCTAAAAGCTAATTCATGCTGGACTTAACACCTAGGTGATGGGTCGTTAGATGTAGCACACTATCAAGGTACATGTTTTCCTATGTCACAAACCTGTACCTCTTACACATGTACCCTAGAACTTAAAAAAAAAAAAAAGGCCATTAAAATATTTTTAAGAAGATGGTGGTATGGATTTGGTGAAAACGGAATGCTTATACACTGTTGGTGGAAATGCAAATTAGTACAATTTCTACGAAAAACAGTGTGAAGATTTCTCAAAGAATTAAAAGTAGATCTACCATTTCATCTAGCAGTCTTTCTAATGGGTATCTACCCAAAAGAAAGTAAGTCATTATATCCAAAATACATCTGCACATGTATGATTACTGCAGCACAATTCACAATTGCAAAGATAAGGAACCAACTTTATTGCCTACTAACTGAAGAGGAGATAAAGAAAATGTGTAAGCCTGTAATCCCAGCACTTTGGGAGGCTGAGGCGGGTGGATCACGAGGTCAAGAGATAGAGATCATCCTGGTCAACATGGTGAAACCCCGTCTCTACTAAAAATACAAAAAATTAGCTGGGCATGGTGGCGCATGCCTGTAATCCCAGCTACTCAGGAGGCTGAGACAGGAGAATTGCCTGAACCCAGGAGGCGGAGGTTGCGGTGAGCGGAGATCGCACCATTGCACTCCAGCCTGGGTAACAAGAGCAAAACTCCATCTCAAAAAAAAAAAAAGAAAAAGAAAATGTGTATATATACACACCATGGCATACTGCTCAGCCATAAATAAGAAAAAGATAATGTTTTTTGCAGCAACTTTGATGGAACTGGAGGCCATTATTTTAAGTGAAGTAGAAGAGGACTGGAAGAGCAAATACCGTATGTTCTCATTTATAATTGGGAGCTACGTCATAGGCATGCAAAGGCATACAGAGTAGTATAATAATCCCTGTAGACTTTGAAAACGGTGAGAGGTGGGTGAGGTATAAAAAATTACATATTGGGTACAATGTATATTACTCTGGTGATAAGCGCACTAAAATTCCAGACTTCACTACTATAAAATTCACCCATGTAACCAACAATCACTTGTACTCCTAAAGCTTGTGAAATTAAAAAAAAACAAAGGACTGATAGTTAAATATTTTCTAAACCTAAAATAAAATGAACATATTATATAAATTCTATTAATAGAATTAACAAAAACAAATCCATATTTTACAGATTTCATAGACAGTCTCAAAACTATTTTGCTTTTTAAAAATCTGACAAAGGAAGTATGAGACTGAATTAATGTACTCAAAATCTAAATTCTGATTATTTGTTCAGAAGTCAGAAAAAAACACAATTTCTATTTAAACAGATGGGAAGAATCATAGAAAAGAAATTACACATTAAGAAGAATCTTTCATTTATTCATTCATTCAACAAATAATCATTGACAATCTGCAATATGCCAGGCATTTTGCTAGACTGAGAAATACATGAGTCACAAAGCAAGCCAAACTCCCTGCCTCTATAGAACTTATATTTTTTTGAGTGTACAGAAAATTACACTATAAATAAATAAAATGCGAAACATTTTAGATGGTGAAAGAAGCCCAAAAGGAAAAGGAAATTATTGTGGAGAGAAGAACAATATAATTTTTAATAGAGTGGCCACTGACACAAAGGTAAATAGTTGTGAGACGGCAAGTCATGCAAACATGCAAAGAGAAAGCTTTAAAGCACCAGAAACAGTACAAAGACGCTAAAGTGGGATCATGTGTAGCATGTTGGTTTAGCAGGAAGGAAGCCAGTACAGCTGAGTTTAGGGCTCAAAGCAGGATGGGATGGCATTGAAGGGCATAATACAGGTTTTTTGCTTTTGTCTAAGAATAGAAACTATTGGAGGGTTTTAAACAAAAGATGAATGAGATCTGATCTATGTTTTAACATGACCATTCTGGCTGCTGATTTGAAAATAGCAGCAAAACAGTAAGACCAACCAGTTAGAAGTCTCTTGGAATACTCTGTCAATAGAGAGTGGACTAAAGCAGAATGGTAGCAATAGAGATGGTAAGTAGTGAACGGAAACTAAACAGAATTTTAAGGAAGTATCAAGAAGATTTGCTGATTTTATGCAGTACAAGAAAAAAAGGAGTAAAAAAAAATGTTTTGGTGAGAATTACAGAGGGATTGGAATTGCCATTTATTGACATAGAGAAGATAGGTTTAGCAGGGAAGGGAGAACAAGAGTTCAGTTTAGGACATCGTAAATTTGAGGCACACATTCAAAATTCAAACAGAGCTGTCAAATAGCCAGTTGAATATTTAAATCCAGAATCTAGAATCCCATTCAGCCTCCTTCCTTCTACTGACTTCCGTTCAGAAACAGTTTTTCCTTTTGGCATCTATAAAAGCCAGTGCTCTAATACTGCCCTTTAATTCCATGAAAGCATTTCTGAAGGAAGCTATTACATTATTATGTAGTAATATTGCTTTTGGTAATACAACTGACTAAAAATATAAAAAGTGCCATTCTGGCAGGATCAACTCATGTCAAGTGTTCTTAAATGCTTTCTAACAATTTTATTATGAGATGAAACAGAAGGTAGCACTAGTAGTAAAACAGTGTGAATTAAAATGACTATCCTCTTACAACTGAAATTAAGAAATTCACTCCTCAAATATGTGAAGGTAATGTTTTATTTGTATAAGAAAAGATGTGCCCAATGTATTTGCTGTTGAATACAGATTATACATATTTTTGGCATGTTTTGATAAGATACATATTTGAGTTTGTGCCTGCACGTAATGGAAGTTAAATGAATCTTTTTCTATTATCTTAGTACCATGTCCATTTTAAGAATCATCTCAAAGCTAGGAAAGTAAACATTATTTGAATGACCTTTACAAAGAGAGCAGCCAAAGTCACCATACACACTCCTACAGTTTTTGTTTTAAGGCTAAAGAATGTGGTCTCTACCATCATATCGCTATCTTTACTTGTCTGCGTAAACAAAAAGTTAGAAATGTGAAAATCACCATAGCCTTACAATGAACTAAGTTAAAGGGGCTTTAAGACATTTGCTTATACAGGTCACATAGCCCTGTCAGTAAGAGTAACTGTCAGGTTATTACCAGGTTGAAATTTGCTATTAGCTTTCAATGTGCTCATAGGTCCTCTGAAAAAGAGAAAGGCAGCAAGCACTTGGGGACATAGAGGATCTGGGTTCGAGTATCAGTGAAGTTTTGATGTTGCTAGGAGATGGCCTGGCACCCACAGCTAAGACTTGGGTGTTCTGTTGAATGGCCTGGCACCCACAGCTAAGACTTGGGTGTTCTGTTGAATGGCCTGGCACCCACAGCTAAGACGTGGGTGTTCTGTTGAATGGCCTGGCACCCACAGCTAAGACTTGGGTGTTCTGTTCTATCACAGAACATCGGTGTCACAGAAGGCCATTCTGTGATGATGGATCAAGACAGCAACAAGATCATTTCACAAACATGTCTGAATAAAGACAAATGAAGAACACTGTCCAAGCCACAATAATGACCAAATATCCTACCAGCTTAGCTAATATGAGAGATGGTTTATTCTTTACCAAACAGACTTTTAGCCTTGTTCTAGTTTTCTCTTCTTTCCAGATAAAATATATGATACCTAACCTTAGAATTACTCCTACTTGCTGACAGAAAGTAATAGAGAGAAGAGCTCTACTTCCATAACCCTCCAGAAAATTACCCAATATAGGCCCAAATCCTATAGTCCTGACACATTCTTACCTAGACTCACATAGTTCCTTGTGGTATACATTCTCCTTTGCTGACATGAGCAATAAACCAAACTTGTTCAATTACAGTTATGTCCCTAATGGTATTTGGCTGGAGGGCAGTGATATATATATGCAAGGCTATCAGAACAAGAAAAGGAATTCTGGAGACAGAAGGCAAGAAGAGGGGCAGCTTTTCACTTCTGTAATTTCGCAAAGATGCTTTAGCTTCCTAGAGCAAACGGAAAGGTAGCCTTCTTTTTCAATAACTTACCCAAGAGGGCTCGTCAGGCCAAAGTAGCACAGAAGTTGGGAAGAGTAAACTGGAACTACAGAGGAGGCTTGGGGGAAGTCAATGCAATATACCTCTTAACTCAGGAGCTGGGATGTTGGAAGATTCCTTGAATATTGACATAAGTACCCCAGTGGGAAAGCCAACATGTAGAGGCTTAAACATACAGAGAGCTTCAAATGGAGTAGGGAAATGTGGTAGAAACATCAAGTAGAAGACTCTCCAATTTTTTCCATGACTTATCTCATTTCATGCCATTCTTAAGCAGAATGAGGATCTGTAAGCTGCAGAAAAGAGTTGGTATAACTAGAGTAAAAGACCAGACTTACCTTCTATCTCTGTATAGTTTCTCAGGTCCCAATCCCAGCATAAGCTACAGAACAGGAAAAACATACACATGCTTAGAAGACTGGAGTCTAAAAATTGGCTAGACTGGAATACATGTATTTTAGCAGGAAACAGATATTCATTATAGCATACTTAAAGGCAAAGCTGAAGAAAAAGCAATTATATTTCTATTTTGCTCAGTCCAGATTAAATGATAAATTGGTTCTACTAAGAAAAATATCACTAAGTTTGTACAACTAAGGGTTAAATGGCTTTGCACTTCTTTTTTGGAGTCTATCTGTACTTATATTTCCTCTAGAATAAACAACTGCTTGTATATTTTTATAATAAAAGTAATTTTTAAAGACAAGCATTTCTAGCAACATGTTACATGTAAAATATTGTAGTAAATAAGAGTTTTCCTTTTTGAGCATGATTAATACTGCTTGACATTGAAATATGAGATAAGAGACATAGTGACCTCTGTGATAAGACTGCCTTAGTCACACCCTACTTCTGCTACTAAGTAGTTCTAGGATCTTGGTCAAAGTTCCTAACCCATGTCTCAGTTTTGTTTTCTTAAAAATGGGTATGATAATAGTAAGTCACTCAAAGTTTAATGTAAAAACTAAGTGATGCATTCCCAGTAATCAACACTGTTATCACAGAAAGCATTCAATACATCCTTTTGTAAAATATTAATAGGGCAAATAATGTTGTAATATTGTAGGACAATCTAAACAACTTTGCATCTAAATTGCTACAAAATTTCTCCCATTGACTTAGGAGATTTTTTAAAACTATCCAACTATTGATTTTTAAAAAAGGATTTGGAATTTATAATATTCAAAGAAATCAGTGAATGCCTGAAGAGTTGAAAAAAGTAACCCACCCAAATATTTAAAATTAGTTTCTCTGTGAAAGACACCGTCAAGAGAAGGAGAAGACAAGCCACAGACTGGGAGAAAATAATCGCAAAAGACAAATCAGATAAACTTATCCAAAATATATGAATAACTCTTAAAACTCAAAAAAAAAAAATGAGCAATCACATTGAAAAATGGGCAAACAACTTGAGCAGATGTCTAACCAATGAAAATATACAAAAGGCAAACATACGAAAAGATGTTCCACATCATATGTCATTAGGGAAAAGAAAATTAAAGCTAGGAATATAACTACACATCTATTAGAATGTCCAAAATTCAGAATACTGATAACACCAAATACTGATGATCATGCAGAGTAATACTAACTCTCAGGCATTGCTGGTGAAAAGGCAAAATGGAACAGCCACTTTGGAAGACAGTTGACAGTGGCTTAGAAAACCAAACATACTCCTACCACATGACCCCAAAATCATAATCCTTGGTATTTACCCAAGTGAGTTAAAAATTTATGTCCACATAAACACTTGTATATGGATGTTTATAGCAGCTTTATTCATAGTCGTTAAAACTTGGAAACAACCAAGATATTTTCACTGGGTATAAAATTTTAGGTGGTTTCACCATATTGGCCACTCTAGTCTTGAAGTCCTGACCTCATGATCTGCCCACCTCAGCCTCCCAATGTGTTGGGATTACAGGCATGAGCCACTGTGCCAGCCCTCTACAGCACATTCTATCCATTACTTCTGAAAAGTAATTTAGCTTCATGGGCATAGAGGCTATTCAATTTGATAAGCATGAGTTGGGTTCTGCAGAGCAAGACAACCAATAGAATATGTATTTGCAATGTAGTACACTGAAGTCAGAGGTACAGTCTTGACTTGGGCTCTTTAAATTTTCTAGGATCTATTTTCTATTTCTCTCTTAATGCAGCTAAGTATGAAGTCATGGGAAGTAGGTAGATGTTACATACATGATCACAGTTCCTGGGTTAAAAAATGGGAACTTCTACATATGCATATCCAAAAGTAATTATTACCATAATTTTACATACTATTTAATTTTGAAAAAACAGATACAGAGCTATTTTAACAGCTACCATGTCAGATAGATGAATGTTGATCTGAGAATCAAAATTGACAATAAATGGAAAGTAAGTTTCCTAAGAAAATCTGTATATAAAATATTTCCCCTTGACATATTGTCTTTGGGCTAAAAATTTTTTTTCTTAAATCTCAGATATAAATTATGTACAATTAAACATCTGTCAAGTTAACCAACCTTTAGAAAGGAAACCTGACACTAAAGGAAGACATTTCTACTGTCTAAATCTCTGCCCTGTTAAAAACTGAGAAAACGGGGAAAACTGAATTGCATCTTACATTTTATTGGCCAGAATGGAGAGCTAACAGTAACATTGCTTATGTTTCTCATTAGAGCTGGATTTTTCTAAAAAAAATTAAAATAACCCCCCTCTTTTTCCTGCCCTTAATGAAATGTCAGGAGGTGAGCTATTTAGCAGTACATTAAGCAGAGTAATAACTACAAAGTTTCTCAAGTAAAGTGAAAACCATTGAGATTTGAAGAAAAAAAGACACCATTGCATGTACTTGGTCTAGGAAGATCACGAGTAGCCCAAAGCTAAATATTTGGCTTTTTAACTTTCAATTAGTCAGTGTGAAAAAGAAAATGTATAACTTTTTTAAAGGGCTTTATGCTTAGTGATTAGTCTAACAGCCACCATCTCAGACTCCAGAGTATGGATACTAAAGGCAATTTATCCTTTATGCCAAACTTCATACAATTTGTAGAAGCTGCCAAGGGCATTATATTTAACAAATTCTGAGGCTGAATTTGGGTCATTTCAAGATCAAAAAGAGGCATCATTGATATATCCATCATCCATGTTCTGGAAGGCAAAAGAATATATTCCAGGTGGTTCAAATGAAATTTAATGAAGGTACTACTTAGAGAGTGGTGACATTATTAAGGGATTTTTTTTGAGATCCACTCTCTTTGCTGCCTACACTGGTGTGCAATCGTGCAATCTCAGCTCACTGCAACCTCTGCCCACTGCAACCTCCGCCTCCCAGGTTCAAGAGAGTCCCAGGAAATCTCTAAAGGGTACAGAGGCAACCAATCACAAGCAACAGAGAAAACTCTAGGGATAAAAAAGATGTAAAGAAATAGTATTATCATATCTTCTGTGAGAGGTGAATCTATGAAGATGATGGACTTGAAAGGAGTTGTAGAAGAGAACTGAGGAGTACTTTCAAATATGGGGCACTGAAGCCAAGAAGGATCAAGGAAGAAGAATCTCAAACTACTTTTTCCTGCACTGTGATCTCCTGCCTATATCTCCCATTGGCCAAACCAGGACTACGCTGCTAAATAAAGTGTTTAAAAAATAACGTTCAAAACAAAAACAAGAACAAAAGCTTGATTTTAGAGTTTGTCATTACCTGTTGGGTAATCACTCTCTCTATGACTGACTTCAACCTACCAGTGTCTTAGCACCGAACAAGATGTGAGAAGAGATGCAGAGAACTCACTATTGCAACTAGTAAGCTGGCTGCAGCACACACTGCTCAAATGTAAACAAAAGCCAGCCACCAAGGAGTCCAGGGGAAGTAATATGCAGATTTAGAGCAAGGCAAAGACTGGTGGAGAATGTAATGAAAGGAGGTATGGCAGTGATCAACCAAGATAACCACAGGATTAACAGGCTCTGTGACTTGCCCAGAATTTTTCCATACTTGACTCAGCTAGTACTCAAAGCTAATACAAATGTAAATGAAAAAGTGTCTCTCCTACATTGGTCTACCTCTTTAATGCCTCAATAGGAAAACATTGTTCTATTATATATGCAGCCATCAATTTCATAAAGAAAATAACTTTTGATCCAACTAAATAAAGCTAAGATTCAGAGACTAAAAAGTGGTTTAGTTGGAGGTTTAGCTTCTGGATAGGTTTGCAAAGGAGAAAATACATTTTAGGCTTAGAAACTGAGCTTTCTGATATTTGACTTTTTAAAATGGAGAAGGGCAGCTGAGAAAGCTTTCAGTAAAATCTAGTGATAAAAGAGGGAAGCAAGGACTGCAGCTCTACTTCTAAAAGTTTGTTCAGACACCAACAAGGAAAAACTCAGTCTTTTACAACTTATGTCCTTGACAAGGCTTTCTGAAGCATCCAAATGGTGGAAGTTATAATTAATGTCTATAGATCTTTTTAAAATTGAGAGTTGATATACTTGAATAATCAAGATTGAAAATATAATTAATTTTTCTTATAAAATTATAATCACAAATTAAAGTATTTCATTCATTGCAAGTCTATCATATATCAGGCACTTTTATTTGTAATATATATTGGAAGGTTAATATGAGAATTTCTCTGTCTTAGATTTGATTGGAAGACGGGAAATGCCATGAAGAAATCCATTTGTGACATGTCCTCTCAGTTTCAAATGGAAGATTTACGAGGTTTTTTTTTTTAAGTGTTTTAAATTTGCTTTAAGACTCTTACTTTAGTTCCTAATCAGGACTATAGATGAGTAGAGTTTAAGGAATTTGAGACAATAGATTACTTTTTAAAAGTGTTGTAAAATTTACCATTCCTTTGCAGAAAAGGCTTTCCTCTCACCTCAGTCTATGTTAGAGGGGTTTTAAGGGAGCTCTATTGAGAATTTTCTGTGAATTTCTTATTATCTGGGTAACAGGGGATCTGCCAATGATATTAATCAAGAGATTAATTCAATATATTAATCAAGAGATTTAAAGTTGAAAGGATGGGTCTATCCACTTGTATTAGTCTGCTCTTACGCTGCTGATAAAGACATACTTGACACTGGGTAATTTATAAAGAAAAACAGGTTTAATGGACTCAGTTCCAAGTGGCTGGGGAGGCCTCACAATTACGGTACAAAGTGAAAGTCGTGTCTTACAGGGCCATAGACAAGAGAGACTTAAGAGCCAAGTGAAAGGGGAAATCCCTTAGTAAGCCATCAGCTCTCATGAGACTTATTCACCACGAGAACAGTATGGAGGAAAAATAATTATCTCCCACCTGGTCCTTTCCCATCATGTGGGAATTATGGGAGCTACAACTCAAGATGAGATTTGCGTGGGGACATAGCCAAACCTTATCACAGTCCATGGCATGAAAGAAAGGGACAGAGGATAACAAGAAGTACTCTCATGATTAATATTAATCATGAGTCAGAGTGGGCATTCAATAAATAAATAAAATGCATGAATATTAATCATGGGTCAGAGCGGGCATTCAATAAATAAAATTCATGAATATTAATCATGGGTCAGAATGGGCATTCACTATAATAGACTGGAGCTCTCAAATTCCGCTTAAGGAGGACTTAAAGGTGATGAAATCTTGACAGAGAAGATGAACTGTCAGATGCCCAAGGACTGAGAGAAGAAAGTCAGTGACCAGATGGAAAAAAGCAAAAACAATAACATCACTGGATTTTAGGAAGGACACTCCAAGGCACAAAAACGCCACAAAGAATGAGCACTGAATATTTACAACTCCCAGAAAGTCCTAATATTAAGTGAGGACAAAATCTGACAAGTAATTATTGTCCTTAAGTATCCTTCATTAGCTCCAAATTCAGTACACTCAAATAATGGAGCAGCCAGAAACCACAGCTTGCAGCAGGTAAAGAAATATAAAAAGAAGAAAAGCCAGTGAATCCTTTTTCCAAGTATAGTATTCTCAAGTATGAAACAAGCTCAAAGTGAGAGAATAAAGTTTTTACTGTTGCTTGAGAAAAAACTTCATTTCTACAGGAAAGACTGTTTTGTGATTTGAAGTGATTCTTAAGTATCTGAATAACTGAAGAAATTGTAGAGGCATAGAAAGCATAAATCTCAAAAGAGATAGATATGACTATTACTATTTTTAAAATAAGAAATTATGATGAACAGAGATGCAAAAATCTTCAATAAAATACTGTCAAACCGAATACAATAGCACATCAAAGAGGTTATCCATCACGATCAAGTAGGCTTCATCCCAGGGATACAAGGCTGTTTCAACATACACAAGTTTATAAACATAATTCACTACATAAACAGAACCAAAGACAAAAACCACATGATTATCTCAACAGATGTAGAGAAGGCCTTCCACAAAATTCAACAGCCCTTTATGCTAAAAACTCTCAATAAACTAGTTATTGATGGAATGTATCTCAAAATAATAAAAGCTATTTATGACAAACCCACTGCCAGTATCATACTGAACGGGCAAAAACTGGAAGCATTCCCTTTGAAATCTGGCACTAGACAAGGATGCCCTCTCTCACCACTCCTATTCAATATAGTATTGGAAGTTCTAGACAGAGTAATCAGGCAAGAAAAACAAATAAAGGGTATTCAATTAGGAAAGAAGGAAGTCAAACCATCTCTATTTGCAGACAACATTGTTTATTTAGAAGACCCCATTGTCTCAGCCCAAAATCTCCTGAAATTGATAAGCAACTTCAGCAAAGTCTCAGGATACAAAATCAATGTGCAAAAATCACAAGCATTCCTACACACCAATAACAGACCTAAAGAGAGCCAAATCAAGAACGAACTGCCATTCACAATTGCTACAAAGACAATAAAATACCTAGGAATACAACTAACAAAGGATTTAAAGGACCTCTTCAAGGAGAACTACAAACCACTGCTCAAGGAAATAAGAGAGGACACAAACAGATGGAAAAACATTCCATACTCATGGTTAGGAAGAATCAATATTGTGAAAATGGCCATACTGCCCAAAGTAATTTATATATTCAACACTATTCCCATCAACCTACCTATGACTGTCTTTACAGAACTGGAAATAACCACCTTAAACTTCATATGGAACTAAAAGAGAGCCCATATAGCCAAGTCAACTCTAAGCAAAAAGAACAAGGTTGGAGGCATCCAACTATCTGACTTCAAACTATGCTACAAGGCTACAGTAATCAAAACACCATGATACTGCTACCAAAACAGAGATATAGACCAATGGAATAGAACAGAGGCCTTGGAGACAACACCACACATCTACAGCCATCTGATCCTTGACAAACTGGACAAAAATAAGCAATGGGAAAAGGATTCCCTGTTTAATAAATGGTGTTGGGAAAAGTGGCTAACCATGTGCACAAAGCTGAAACTGGACCCCTTACCTGACAAATTACTCTAAAATTAACTCCAGATGGATTAAAGACTTAAACGTAAGACCTGTCACTGTAAAAACCCTAGAAGAAAACCTAGGCAAAACCATTTAGGACATAGGCACAGGCGAGGACTTCATGATTAAAACAGCAAATGCATTGGCAACAAAAGCCACAATAGACAAATGGAATCTAATTAAACTCCAGAGCTTCTGCACAGTAAAAGAAACAATCATTAGAGTGAACCGGCAACACACAGAGTGGAAAAAAATTTTTGCAATCTATTCATCTGACAAAGGACTTATATCCAGAATTTACAAAGAACTAAAACAGATTTACAAGAAAAAAAAAAAAAACATTCAAAAGTGGGCTAAGGATATGAACAGACACTTTTCAAAAGTAGACATATTAGAGGCCAACAAACAGAAAAAAATGCTCAGCATCACTGGTTATTAGAAAAATGCAAATTGAAACCACAATGAGATCCATCTCACACCAATTAAAAGGGCGATCATCAAAAAATTTGGAGACCACAGATGCTGGAGAGGATGTGGAGAAACAGGAACACTTTTACGCTGTTGTTGGGAGTGTGAATTAGTTCAACCATTGTGGAAGACAGTGTGGCGATTCCTCAAGGACCTAGAAATAGAAATTCCATTTGACCCAGCTATCTCATTACTGGGTATATACCTAAAGGATTATAAATCGTTCTATTATAAAGACACATGCACACATATGTTCACTGCAGCACTGTTTACAATAGCAAAGACCTAGTACCAACCCAAATGCCCATCAATGATAGACTGGATAAAGAAAATGTGGCACATATACACCATGGAATACTATACAGGCGTCAAAAAATGATGAGTTCTTGTCCTTTGTAGGGACATGGATGAACCTGGAAACCATCTTTCTCATCAAACTGACACAAGAAGAGAAAATCAAACACCACATATTCTCACTTATAGGTGGGTGTTGAACAATCAGAACATGTGGAAACAGGGAGGGGAGCATCACACACTGAGGTCTGTTGAGGGGGACGCAGGGAGGGACAGTGGGAGGTAGGGATTTGGGGAGGGATAACATGGGGAGAAATGCCAGATTTAGGTGATGGGGATGGTCACCAATGGTCAATCATTTAATCGAGAGCATGTATACTTAATGAAGCCAATGTTAAGAAAAAAAAAAAACAAAAAAGCCTATATCAGGAGAGCCTCTCAGATTCCTGACCACATGGAAGTTACTGAAGGGTGGTGCACACGGAGAAGGTATAGAAGCTTGGTACCCCTTCCTGTATGCCTTGTTCTATGCATACATTCCATCTGGGTCCTTTGAGATATTCCTTTATAGTAAATATGTAAACATAAATATCATCCTGAAATCTGGGAGCTACTCTAGCAAATTAATCAAATTCAAGGAGAATGTGATGGGAACCCCAATTTATAGCCAGTTGGTCAGAAGCACAGATCATCATCTGGTGCTTGCCAATTGGCACCTGAAATGGGAAGCAGTCTTGCAGGGCTAGATCTTGATGTGGTTTGACTCTGTGTCCCCACTGAAATATCATCTCAAATTGTAATCCCGACACATGAAGGGAGGGATCTGGTGGGAGGTGACTAGATCATGGAGCAGTTTCCCCCATGCTGTTCTCATGCTACTGAAAGAGTTCTCACAAGATCCGATGGTTTAAAAGCGCAGTTCCTCTCTTGCTCTCTCTCTTCTAGTGAAGAGAATCTGGCTTTCCCTTTGCCTTCTGCCATAATTCTAAGCTTCCTGCTGCCTCCCCAGCCATGTGGCACTATAAGTCAATTACATTTTTTCTTCATAAATTACCCAGTCTCAGGTAGCTCTTTATTCTCATGTGAAAACGGATCCTGTGGGATGCGATGCTTTGTTATCTGTAAGTAGATCGTGTAAGAATTAAGTTAAAGTTGTAGGGCACCCAGCTAGCGTCCATGAAAACCAGTTGCTCGATATTAGGAACGCGCACACACACACACACACACACACACACACACACACACACACACACAGAGCCAGGTGTAAGAATTGTGTTGAGTAAACTCGTGAGAGGGAGAAAACCAAACCAAAATAAATTTTCTTTTGTCTCTAATACTTCTATAGATTTCTGTGCCAAACCGCTTTGCAGTTCTACCCCAGAAGCTTGATGCAAACTTCAACTTTTCAGCCACATTAGGAGTAGTTAGTAAATTCTCTGAATATCTTCTAGATTTTTCTTCCTCCGGTATTTCCTATATTTTAAAATGAAAATTAATTCCTATGATAAATTTTATATTCCATTATATAGTATTTCTGATACACTGACTAAAAGCTGACAAATATAATTTTTTAATTTTTGTAAATTTGTTTTTAAGTATCCAGAAGTATTTCCTGTTCCTATAAACCAGGAAACACAAACAATCTATTTGCATTTTGGAACTCCATTGCAGCACACTTGTAAGAAGACTGAATTCAACCCAAATAACTATCAAATATAAAACAAATAATAATATAGCTTTTAACCAAGAAAAGTAACATATAGCTGCCACATCAACATGGCAAAATGCTAGGAAACACTGATATGAAAAAACAATTATTTAGTGGTTCAATTTATAAAAAGTTAATTGTCTTTAAAATGAAAACAATACCTTTTATGGTTACATCTACATAGTCAGCAAAATAGTAAAATAATAATAAGCATAGGTCAGACATGGTGGCTCACGCCTGTAATCCCAGTACTTTGGGAGGCTGAGGCAGGTAGATCATGAGGTCAGGAGATGGAGACCCTCCTGGCCAACATGGTGAAACTCCATCTCTACTCAAAATGCAAAAATTAGCTGGGTGTGGTGGTGAACATCTGTAAAAGAATCACTTGTACTCGGAAGGCAGAGGTTGCAGTAATCTGAGATCGTGCCACAACCTGGGCAACAGAGCAAGGCTCCATCTCAAAAAAAAAAAAAAAAAAAAAGAAAAGAAAAAAAGAAAAGAAAAGGAAAAAGAAAAAGAAGTATAATGATGATCCTTAAATTCAGGATCATCATTACCTCTGGAGAGAAAGATTAAAGTAGGAACTGGGAGAGCCTAAGATGTGTTATAATTTGAATTGTATCCCCTGCCAAATCCGTAAGTTGAAATCCTAGCCCCTTGTACTCCTGTACCTCAGAATGCAACCTTATTTGGAGATAGGATCCTTGCCGACATGACCAAGTTAAAGCGAGGCCATTAGGATCTGCCCTGATCCAAGATGACTGACCTCTTTATAACAAGAAGAAATTTGGACACATTGACATGCACACAGGTAAAACGATGTGAAGACATAAAGAAGATGGCCATTTCTAATCCAAGGAGAAAGGCCTGGAACACACTCTTCCTTCATAGCCCTCAAAAAAAAAGCCAACCCTGCCAACACCTTGACCTCGTACTTCTTGACTCTCACACTGCAAGATAAGTTTCTATTGTTGAAGCCATCCAAACCATATGGCTTAAACAATTACGGCAGCCCTAGCCAGCAAATGAAATAAACAGTGTTCATTTTCATATTATTTATATCTTACTCTCATATTAGCTGTAGTTTTATAACTATTCCATACTTAATAGAAATTAAAAAATATAAAATGTTTAGAAGAGAAATGTGACAGTTAATTTTACAGTCCATGAGGTATTCATCTATTTGGTTAAACATTCTTGGTGTGTTTTTATATTATTTTAGGTTCAGGCGTACACATGCAGGTTTGTTATATAGGTAACTTCACGTCACAGGGGTTTGTTGTACAGATTATTTTGATGCCCAGGTACTAAGTATAGTACCCAGTTATTTTTTCTAACATTTTCTCTCCTCCCCCCTTCAAATAGGCCCCAGGGTCTGCTGTTCCATTCTTTGTGTCCATGTGTTCTCATTTAGCTCCCACTAAGTAAAAACAAGCAGTATTTGGTTTTCTGTTCCTGTGTTAGTTTGCTGAGGATGCTGGCCTCCAGCTCCATCAATGTTGCCTCAAAGAACATGATCTCATTCATTTTTATGTCTACATAGTATTCCATGGTGTTTATGTACCACATTTTCTTTATCTAGTCTACTATTTACGGGCATTTAGGTTGATTCTATGTCTTTGCTATTGCAAATAGTGCTGCAATGAACATACGTGTGCATGTGTCTTAATGGAAGAATGATTTATATTCCTTCAAGTATACCCAGTTATGGGATTACTGAGTCAAGTGGTAGTACTGTTTTAGCTTTTTGAGGAATCACCACACTGCTTTCCACAATAGTTGAACTAATTTATGCTCTCACTAAAAGTCTGTGTTACATTTTCTCCACAAACTCTCCAGCATTTATTTTTTTACTTTTTAATAATAGCCATGCTGACTGGTATGAGATGGTATCTCATTGTGGATTGAGTTTACAGCTCTTTAATAATTAGTGATACCGAGTTTTTTTCATATGGTTGTTGGCCTGGTATAGGTCTTCTGTTCATGTCCTTTGCTCAGTTCTTAATGGTGCTTTTTCTTGTAAATGTAAGACCCTTATAGATGTTAGATACTAGACTTTCGTCAGATGCATAGTTTGCAAATATTTTCCCCTATTCTGTAGGTTTGCTCTGTTGATAGTTTCTTTTCTTGTGCAGAAGCTCTTTAGTTCAGACCCCATTTTTCAATTTTTGTTTCTGTTGTAATTACTTTTGACATCTTCACCATGAAATCTTTGTCAGTTTTTATGTCCAGAATGGTATTGTCCAGGTTGTCTTCCAGGGTTTTTATCGTTTGGGGTTTTACATTTAATTCTTTTAGTCCATCTTATTTTACTGATTGAGATTCACATTTGACTCAGTAAAGTGAGAAGACCAAATCCCCTCTCCTATGTACGCAGGGCTCATTCACTCTTTTGAAGGCCTAAATTGACCAGTGACAACAACAACAAACACTTACAGGATTTCCTCTCTCTGCCTGACTGAACTGGATGCAAGTCTTTTCCTGCTTTTAGATTCAGGCTTACACTGTAACTATGCCATCATCTCTTATCGGGTCTCCCAGCTTGCTAACTGCTAACTTAGCCTCCATAACTACATGAGCCAATGAATCTCTGAAGAACCTACCTAGACTAATAATACTAATACTCTGAAGAACATACTAATAGTATGCATGGGGGATACTGTGTCTGAGAGACAGTTTACATCAGTAAGCTGCACTCGTGAGACTCCACTGTAACAAACTATCTTTTCTTGAGAAACAACTGTACCTACTTTTATTCCTTTATTAAGACTCTTCTCTCTACCTTCTCTTTTCTTCTCTCTCTCTAGTTCATCTCTCACCTTGGAATGCCTCTGACCAGGGACCGGAAGCCAGAAATTCTAAGAACAGTGGTTTCCAAACTTGACTAATCATTAAAAGCACCTGGGGGGTATTTAAACAATAAAAATTAAACATTCTGAAGTTTGTAAAATGCTGTTGGCCAATTTCTGAAATTCTGTCCATTTTTCACAATGTTCCTTACCTGGTCAAATTTCCTAACAATAGATTATGTCTCTGAAATCCTATAGCACTTACATAACCACTTTTATGCCTATCAAATTCTGTCTTTCGTCATAATTATCTACTTAATGTTTCCCTAGATATTAGGTTAATGTTTCTTGAAATCAGCCATCATATTTGTGTGAAATATTTTTTTCCAAAATAACAAGATATTTTACGTATACTGGGTTCACAATAATAAATTGTTGGATTTATAGGTTAGAAAAATACAGAGTAGTGGAATTTTTAAGAAGAGTTAGAAGCAGATCTCTTACAATGTAGATATGGAGGGGAGAAAGCAGAAAATATACATAAACATGGGCTTAAAATAGTGTGATAAAAATGATAAAATACGTAACTCTATAGAATCATAACTGGTGTTTTATTTTTAAATTTAAAAAAATTCATCTCTACAAATCATGTATCCAATCTGAGACTAATAGTACTTCTTATTTATTGAGTGCATTCCAGGTATACTAGACATTGTCCTAGGTATTTTATATCATTCATTATTTAATACTCACAACTCTGTATGACAATTAATTAGCATCTTATAGATGAAGAAACTGAGGGCTAGAACAATATTTTAATCGCACAGAACAACGTAACAGACCTGTATGTGGTTCTTGGTACAGCCATGTGAGGACCAGTGGCTTAGACCAGTATACAGAGTTTATCATAAGGCAAATCAACTATGTACAAGGACCAACATTTGTCATTAAAATGCCACAAGACTAGCCTTCAACTTCAACTTTCATTATTTCAGGAATTCATTCACTATAGAGATGATCTGAGGTCACCTTCTCTGTACAAAATGCTGTGCTAATCTGTATATAGAAAGAGCTATCATGCATGTGTGCGTTTATTACTTTGAGGAACTGCCTTAATTATTAATAAACCTATACATTCATCTGTAAGATAGGATACATTTTACTCATCTCATATATTATTGGGACAAATAGTTTATCAGAACAATTTAAAAGCAGTTTAGAAAAAGCATAAACTACTAGAGGCAAAAATGCAAATAGTCTCTACAGTACTGGAGCTATACCTGAAATAGGAATATCTGCCTTAAAAGCATCTTTTCATAATTACAACTCTATATTTTAATTTAAAGTAAACCTGCTAGGTTAAAATAAAGTCAGCAATAAAATAGTTTTTATATCAGAATGTGTTTTCCCCAAAGAAAGTTTGATAAAATCCGTTTAATTGTGTACTCTTAACTTCACATTATCGCCTAACTGAAATTAGTAATGATAGGTATTTAAGAAGTAAATTCCAACCACTATTAACATAAGCAATTCATTATTCCAAATGTAATCAATGTAGCAATTAAACTATTGTAAACAGAATCATTATCAATGTGAATTATATTACTGCACCATCAACAGTCCATCAGATTTACTTTTGATGAGTTTTATTTTTTATACTTTGTATATTTATGAACCACATATGCTGTGCACATATATGCAAATATGTCACTTGTGAACATTCACCTTTGTCACGTTCTTCCCTTTTCAAACTTGTCAACAAAAGTAAAAAGAACACTACATGTTTATAAATAAGAAATGCCAACAAAAATTGCTTTTATTTTACACTGAAACCTGTTTACTAAATACAGCTGGCAGTGACTTGACTTTCACGTCCAATTTTAAGTTCTGTCTCATTCCTATGATTATTATTTTACTTTATAAAGAAGTACATCATATTGTTATCACTCAGATAAATGGAAACATCTTTAAATGAAACATGGACTAAATCATGGTTTAAAGTAAGACATTTCAGAGAGTCTTTGATATGGTTTGGCTGTGTCCTACTCAAAGCTCGCGTTGAATTGAAATAATCCCCACAGGTCAAGGGTGGGGCCAGGTGGAGATAACTGAATCATGGGAGTGGTTTCTTCCATACTGTTTTCATGGTAGTGAGTAAGTCTCATGAGATCTAATAGTTTTTTAAGCAGGAGCTCCCCTGCACAATCTCCCTTGCCTGCCACCACGTAAGATGTGATTTTGTTCCTCATTCTCCTTCTGCCATGATTGTGAGGCCTCCCCAGCCATTTGGAACTGTCAATTAAACCTTTATATATATGTGTGTGTGTGTATACACACACACACACACACACACACACACACATATATATATAAATTATCTAGTCTTGCATATGTCTTCACTAGCAGTGTGAGAACAGACACATACAGTCTTAATCTGCCAGTTGTACAGGAGATGGCAGTGGTAGTGGTAGGGCATGTGTGAATGGGTGAGATGCAAAGAAGAAATATAAATTAAAACAATGGCACCATAGATCAAACTTGGGGCTTCCTAAGTCAGACCAGAAGACTCCACACCAACACACATAGATTAAAATTGTATTAGTATTAACCAGCCAACCAATGCATTATAGAGAGCAGTTATTATGTCTACTTTACAGAAGAAGCTGATTCTGTAAACTGTTTAAATATTTTTAAAGCTGATTAGTTCATCTACGCAACAGCAAAAAGTTGAAGGTTTACCAGACACTACATTAATGATTAGATAAGGAAAGACAACATCAGCTAAAGGTCAAGTGGATATTATGAAAACAAATGTGAAATAATCGTCCAGGAAATGATTGGGTGAGCAAGATGCTAGGGAAGTTATTTTTGTGAAGTCTTGATGGGTAGAAAGGGAGGGAAACTGCTTACTTTTGCCCAACATTTTCAATCACTCTGTGAATGGAATCTGCCTTTTGTTTGCATAAAATTGTTTTGTTATATACTGATAAAGACAAATCCTATTCTGAAATGGAATTTTAGGCCAATAAAGAGCCAAACTTGACATAACAATGGAATTTGCCATCATTATGGGTAAAGTTGCTTTTCATATTCCTTTTTCTTTGCAGAAAAAATTCTCTAAAACCCCTTTTTCCTCCCTACTGACCAGAAATTGAAGCTTGGATTCTATAGGAGGAGAAGAAAGTTCAGGCCCATTCCCTTGAGGCAATAAGGTTATAGACTGGCCCCTACAACTTAGCAACAGACTGGAAGAACAGAAAGGCCAGGAGAAAAGCCTTCTGAAAGACCTTGAGCTGGAGTAATTATCAAGGATTTAAAGTTTGCTGTTTCCATTGTCGTCAGTTTATTCAAGTCTTCACATACAATTTGTTAAATGGCCAAGCCTGGAACCAATAATCACTCCGGGAAAAATATAGAAAAATTCTACACCTTCCAAGTTGTAAAGTAATAAGGCAGAAGCAGGACTTGCCTAGAGTATGGTTAGCAGAAGAAGGCCACAGAAAGAACAGGGAAATCAATGGTCTAGAGCCCTATCGGAAAGTTAGTTGAGGTGGCAAGTAACCAGAACGCATTTATGAAATAAACTTTCCTCATGAATTCCTAGAGAGACCTAAAGAAGAGACTCATTAAGATAGTAATTTCTTATAGCCAATTATGGGACTTGTACCTTAAGGATTTGTTATACTTTATTCCGGAATCATCAGCTGGAAGTATTATATTCAGGCCTGTAACCCAACAACACAACCATATAGCTCAAGAGCCAGGTTCAAAGTTTCCATACCTTGACGCATAAACAGTACCAAGCTTGCTACAGGTTGAAATTTGAAGCAGTCATTACTGAAATTTCATTCTGCAAACTTGAAGCAATTCATGTCACAGTTCTTATATTCTGAGGCTGGTACATTGGTCACTTTTTGTGTACAATGACTTAATAAAGAGGCCGTGTTTGGAACCTAAGTTTGAGATTACCAAGATTTAACATAGAAGTAGTTACCATGCACTCCTAGTCTCATCTCTTCTAACATGTGTTATGGCACATTAATATTCATAATATTTTCAAGTTATTTTAAATTGCCATACTTTATAATTTGAGTTACACTGAGCTTTGACTGTAGCAGCTGAGCCTTCCTGTATCTATTAATGTTTCATTTATTTTTAATTAAAAATTTAGTATGAGAAAATAACCAAATAAAACCAGCATGGTAGTATTCCATATTGGAATCGGGTCTAAGTAAGGACTCATCATCTGGTCCTACTTAGTGGGAACAAGGATTAAGTGGGGATCAGAGCCTATCCAATTTCCATTTGCTCTCGTAACAAATGGAATGCTAGACATATACAAGGCTAAAATAGTAATTAATATGGAGAAGGTGCTGGTACCAGGATTTAGGTGAATCTTAGCTTTCTCTTAGCTCAAATGAATATAAACAATTAAGTCTGCTCTTGTAACAAATTGAATGCTAGGCATATACAAGGCTAAAATAGTAATTAACATGGAGAGGGTGCTGGTACCAGGATTTAGGTGAATCTTAGCTTTCTCTTAGCTCAAATGAATATAAATAATTAAGTCTGCAGACATTTAAATAGCTTGAAAACTGGGTTGATTTTCTCTTGTGCTTATAAATGCTTTGCACAGCAATGGCAGGCTGTTACAGAGCTTAAGCATGTTAGTGGGGAGAACAACTTTAAAAATGTAAGATTACATTATCTTCCCAGGAACACAAGATAAGAACTGCCAGCACACACAATGAAGTAAAAGTGGAGAGTGGAGATCGGGGACTAGGAAAGAAATAGAAATTATCTATTCATCTTTAAAACGACACTCTAAGGTATTATCTCTGTTACATAAATAGGAATGGGAAATCAGGCTCGAGGAGGTTAAAAAACTTGACTAACATCATTTACATATTAAGTAGCAGAGTGCTGAGTTCAAATGTAGGTCTTTCTACTTTATGACCCGTTCACTGCCACTGCCCCACAGTGCCTTCTGTTTTGGGGTATCTCTTCCAAATATTCTACCACCTCACTTGTTGAACCATCGCTTCATTACATCTTTCTGAGTTTTCTTCAAAATTCAGTGAAAACAGAATTTAATTTTACGTCCTTGCTGTATTCAGATTATATTACACACACACAAAAAGAATTCCAGGTAATAAGCATGGTTTTCTATAAAATGAAATAATTAGTATTAAGAATGAGATCTCATTAGAAGATTCACTTGGCTTATTCAGTTAATATAACCTCAAAGAACAAGCTGATTTTACTTTATGGCACTCCTGGCTTTATGCTGTATTTAAAAAAAAAAAAAAAAAAAAAAAAAAGGCATTGCTGTGAATCCAGAAAAAAAAATTCTATATCTCAAAGGAGAGTGAATTTTCCTTTAAGAGAGGCAATTATATTACATTTCCTATTCTAGCCCTCCTCTTTGTTGTTCACCAGGACTAAAATAACAGATTCATCTGCCCTAAAGGTAGATGTTATTAGTTGCTCGCTTGTATCAAGGCAAGTTTGCCTCATTAACAGAAAGATCCCCCATGCTGTGGTTAGTCATGGTTATGCATTAAGCAGAAAACTTCATTAAATCAGCACTTCAACATTCTTTAACCTTTACATTGGAATTTATGCAATGAGCTTATGCAACTCCCTCACCTTTGAGGACTTTGCACAATTGATTAGATCATTAAATGCCATCCAACTTATGTGTATAGCTTTTCTTTGTAAATATACCCAAGCCTATCATAAGGATCACATGCCTAAAATTATATAACTGTACATTTATCATGGGTATGAGAGTTGGGCATTGATTATTACTGTTAACTTTAAAAGAGAAGACGTCTTCTGAGTAGTTTTAAGTTTCTCAAAAGCATGTTAAGAGTCACAACATCGATGTGTGCCTCAAGACATGCTCAGCTTTATCTAACCTTTTTGTTTTATTTTCTAAGAAGCATTATCTTATCCATAAAAGATGATTATGAAGATATTTTAGAAATAATTCATGTACAGAATTTTCTGAGCTTTGAACTCGATATTTGGCTTGGAATCTTGCCTCTGATCTTTTCAAATTGTGCTTTTTTAGCTGTTTGGGGTAATCCTTTAAATAAGTAGCAGTTCTAGCAAATTAGTACTATTCCAGTAAGAGTTAGCATCACATGTCTCTTACCTCGGTCTTGTATAGACTCAGATTTTAATTTTTAAAAGTTCTGGAAATGATTTCAAGGACAATTCATTGAACAATAAGCAATCCAATTAGTTTTTCATTAAATCTTTTTGCTAAAGTGATAGTGTTTTACAAAGCTTTTTCTTGTTTTGATTGAGATTTTCGTGAAGTGAAAACTAGTTGAAGAAACTATGTAAATATGTGAGCTGTTAGAAAGAGTCAATAACAAAATGTGCTTATAGAAAACAATTCAGTACAAAACCCAAAGGCCACAGAAACGATGTATACACTGCCTCAGGTTTATATACTAGTCTTACCACGCTTCTTGCTGCCCTAGCATGTTGGGTCATTTAATCACCCCCTCTAGACAGCAGCTTCCCAGCTTCATAAAAAGATCCTAATCATGTCCATTTTATAGAATTATATGATAGGATTAATGACTTAAGCTATGTGATTTTTGTGTGACGTGCAAGACACTATGCAAACATTAGCTTTTATTACTATATATTTTTTTGCTGCCATCCCCATAAACATCCAAATGTTGACCCGAGTTTTGTTCAGTTTATTCCTTAACATCTGCTTTCTCCCACTTAAAAAAAAAAAATCATCCTGTCATCTCAAGTTCTATTCCCCCCTTTGTTTCTCACACCACGGTCTTTTGGTTTGCCTATTCACAAAAGACATACTTCTTTTTATTCATTTATCTTTCATTTAGATGGGACTGTCACGTTTTAGAAAGTTAGTTTCTATTAATGGCTGAAGCGTCTTTCCTAATAGTCTGAGCCCTAACTCCCAAGTTACGTTTCTTTTCACCTTTTCCCAAAAGTTCTACTTAAAGGACATGGTAGCTTTGTAGAGCAGTTCATGTTTCTATTGGAATCTTGATAATTTTTCTGGTCATAGAGGACAATGTTCCTAAAATATATGCATGAGTGTCTAGTGCATGTACACTGCCGTGTATATGGGTGTGTAGAAAATTCTAAGAACGTATTAATAAATTGCACAAAAATAATCTTATTAAAAGCTGAAGCTAGGAAGTAGCAGTTTGGTACAGTCACATAACATAGCATGCAATACACGCATCTTGCTGGAGACCCACAAACTAGAGGCAGCAATGTGTGCTGCCAGATACCTTCTAGAATGTTCCACTTTTGGAAAAGATCAACTGAAACTGGCAAGTTGCTCAATTTCTACTTGGAAAAAAAAAAGGTCAGCTGCTCAGGGTGGCTCATGCCTGTAATCCCAGCACTTTGGGACGCCAAGGTGGATGAATCACCTGAGGTCAGAAGTTCAAGACCTAGCCAAGATAGTGAAACCCTGTCTCTACTCAAAAATACAAAAACAGCTGGGCATGGTGGCGCATGCCTGTAGTCCGAGCTATTCGGGAGGCTGAGACAGGAGAATTGCTTTAATCCATGAGGCTGGAGTGTGCAGTGAGCTGAGATCACACCACTACACTCCAACCTGGGTGACAGAGACTCTGTCTCAAAAATAAGTAAAATTAAATTAAATTAAAAAGTCAAGTGGAAGATAACTCAGCTTTTATCCTCCTTGTTTATATTTGCAAACATCTGAGGACAATAGCATTTATTGAAGAAAAATTAAGTCAGGTATCACCCTTTTCATAGATGAACACAGATTTCTTAACGTGGTCTGCAGTACCATTTTAAGTACCAAAACGGGTTTTCCTAAATCAATGTGTACATTTTTTCCTAGACCTGCCTAAATTAGGCTTGATTCTGTTTCTTCAATTAAAATTAGAAGCAAAATAAAGATAATTTTAAAATGAGCATTATGAAAACATCTAACTTTTTTCAAAAAAAGTATAAAAGATTTATAACATCTAAAGAGGGATAAAAAAAGGTAAGCTATATAGAAGATGGTGTAGGCTTACAAAAACATCAGCTATTCTCTAAGGTCTGTTTCTGTTTCAACAGCTTTATTGAGGTATAATATATAAGGAACTGTACATATTTAATGTGTGGACATACACAAACACCCATGCTACCATTGCCACAATCGAAGTAATAGACACATCCATTCCCTCCCAAAGTTTCCTTGTGATCTCTTTTTTCCCAACCTGTTCTACTACCCAGAACTCCAGAACTCATATCCAACTGCACCATCAAGACCTTTACATTTTTACAAACATCTCCAACTGAACATTTATACAAACCTAACACTTGATCTCTACCCCCCAACTCCCATTATTTCAATCTGTTCTTCCCCTTAGTTTTTTCCATCTGGCTAAAAGCTAATTCTAATCTATTTGTGCAGTCTAAAAACACTGGATATTTTTTCACATTCTACATGGAATTTGTCAGTTCATCTCATTGTCTTTATTTTTAAACTATATCCAAAATCTAACAACTACCATCTGTATTGATACCTCCATGCTGGTCCCTGGTATTTCTCACCTAACACATTTTAGCATTCTTCTAACTGGACATGGTTGCCCCCCTACATATTATTCTCAATACAGTAATCACAGTAATTGGGCTAAAAAAGAATAAATGTCATTTCTGCTCAGATCTCTGAGGTCTTCTCATTTTACTTGAAGTAACAGCCAATGGCTTTACAGTAATCTGTCTGGCCCCTGCTGTTTCCTTGACCTCATCTCCCACTCCTCATCAACCACTCTGTTCCAGCTACATTACCTCATGCACTCCAGCCACATCTGCCCAGGCACTCTGCACTTGTTTTTTTTTCTACAAACTTCTTCCAAATATTCAAGTCTTGGTCTCTCACTTTTTTTTTTTTTGAGATGGTGTCTCACTCTGTCACCTAGGCTGAAGTGCAATGGCATGATCTTGGCTCACTGCAACCTCCACCTCCTGAACTCAAGCGATTCTTCTTCCTTAGCCTCCCAAGTAGCTGGGATTACAGGCACCCACCACTGCGCCCAGCTTATTTTTGTATTTTTAGTAGAGACAGGGTTTTGCCATGTTGGCCAGGCTGGTTTCGAACTCCTGACCTCAGGTGATCTGCCCACCTCAGCCTCCGAAAGTGCTGGGATTATAGGTGTGAGCCACTGCACCTGGCCTCTCTCACCTTTTTCTAGTCTTTACTCAAACATTCCTTTTTAGTGAAGCCATTCCTGACCACACTGTCAAATACAAACGTTCCAAGGCAACCCTTCCTTCTGTAACAGTTATCACCATTTGACTTACAATACATTTTACACCTTTATTGTTGCCTTCTTGTTATTAGAATCGTTGTCATTATTACTAGAATGTAAGCTCAGTGAAAACAAGGATGGTCTTCTGATTTGTTTTCTGTTGTATCATAGAATTCAGACTTTCACCTGGTAAAAGAATTTGCTGATTCAAATAACATGTACACAGAAAAATGGAAAAAAAAACAGTCAATAAAACAGTCTCCCTGTGGTAGTTCTTTCAGATAATCCTTACTACCAGGAGAAAATAATTTTATGGATTAAAGGAATGACTGACGTTCAAGTAAGGAGTTAGAGAAAATGAATTCTGAAACAGATTGAAGGAATAGTGTTTAGGTAAGGAGTTAGCGTAATACGGGTCATAATAACCAGGTTTAGGCTCATATGGCTGTAAGACGGAGAAAGAGGAATGAATGCACATCATGTCCTTTGGAATAAAAGTGGAATCTCATCCTGATTTCCTTTATAAGTATTTGTGCTCCATAAACTCCCAAGTTCTCAGTAAGTTACTAAGAATTTAGTTCCTTTACCTTATATGGTCATACATTATGTGACTTTATATAGGTTCCAAATATCAGAAAAATAGGACATATCTAGTTTGAGTTACATTTACTTCACTTTTAAAAAGTGCAGCCATAGTCAGCAATGAAAGAAAAAAATACAGAACACATAAAACTTAACAACTCTTACCGATACTTTTACTTTCGATGTTGCATCCCTCCTCACAGATTTCATGCCTTATAAATGAACACACTTGATGCTTAATTTGAATGTTACCACTGTCAATTTCTAGAATGAGTATACTCAAGATATATTGACTATTTGCTTGAAAAAAATGTTTGGAATGGCTTTTGATGGTTATATAATTTCTAAAACTGTAAGATAGCAGAGATTCTAAAAGGTAAATATTTTTCTCTGATAATTTGAGTTTACATCATGGAAGTATGAGACTGAAGTTGCATTAGAAAAAGTACTGTATATCCTATGGCTGGGTGCAGTGGCTCACTCCTGTAATCCCTGCCCTTTAGGAGGCCAGGGCGGGCAGATCATCTGAGGTCAGGAGTTTGAGACCAGCCAGGCCAACATGATGAACCCTCATCTCTACTTAAAAAAAAAAAAAAACCACACACACACACTCACACAAATTAGCCAGTTTGGTGGCATGCACCTGTTGTCCCAGCTCCTCAGGAGGCGGCAAGAAAATTGCTTCATCTGTGGAGGTAGAGTTTACAGTGAGCTGAGATCATGCCACTGACTGCTCTCCAACCTGGGTAACAAGAGTGAAACTCTGCCTCAAAAAAAAAAGAAAAAAGAAAAAAAACGAAAAGTGTATCCTTATGCATACAAGCTTTAGCTATAAATTTAGTTTTTCTGTACCTGTTGAAATCTAATTTATCTTCTACATTACTTACATCTTTCTGCTCCAAAGCTATGTCAGGTTGATGACAGAAACAGCTACCTAAGAGTAAAGTTCAATATTTGAATATCTGTAAAAATTTTCCTCCAAATTTAATATATAGCCAAGTATTAAGCCTTAAGGCCCTTTAGTATCCACTATTCTTTTAAAAAAATCTTTTTCTACATTAACTTTACAACATAAATATTTATTGTATTTCTAGTTTTATTTATGTGGAGCCGCTTATTCAAGTATTTTTATTTAAGGCATTTATTTTCTCCTTGCATCCATTTTTATAGCATCAAAGAGTATTATTTAGCGGTAAATGAACATATGGTTGTCAGAAGAATTTATGTTACCAATAATGATGATTTGGGGATGGACATTGGCTGAGTGCTGAGAAGTATGGAAACTGTACATATAAAACACTTAATACAGAAGCTGGAGAATAGAAAGGATTCTGTAAATGTTAGCTCCGCTGATGCAGTGACTGCTCAATTCGGGCCATACAGAATAAGGACCAGGGTGTTTCATCTTATTTGGTGGATTTCCAGATGTAAATGTAGAAACAATTTCAAACGTTTTTCCACTGAACCTTATAAGGAAATTTTCCAAATGGTGAAGATATATAAATGTGAGCTCAGTTGTTCAATGTTTATTTTGTCCAAGATCTCCTAGGATATTAAAAATAAAATGCAGCAAAAGATATTCAGCTCTACGGCACTGTTGAGGAAAGGAATTTCATACAATTGACGTGGTTCTAAATGATTTGGCTAATGCCATTGCTATTTGATGCATCTTAATTACTAAGTCACTGGTTACACTATCCTACTTTATTTTATACTTTTGTAGTAAAGAGTCTGAACATATAATCTGATACTTATGGATAAGCCATAAGACTTTAAACTAGTATAAGCAGTAAAACAAATGTGTAAATGTCATGGGTAGCTTCACAGCATTAGAGAGTTGCTCTATTATTGATGAGCTCTTGACATCAACGAACAGGTAACAAGAGATTCTACAACTGGAAGTTTAAAGAAAAGCCCCAATATCTATACTACACAACTGTTATTACATAATCTCTGGATATCAGTGTTCTCATTTACAAGTTGAAGAATATTGAGCAGAATAATTCAGTCAACAAATATTTATTCAGTGGCTGCTTTGTGTCAGACAATGGGCTAGCTGCTGAGATGATATTGGAGTTTAGAATCTACTGCAAATGTGATAGGATGATAGCCGTAAGCCTTGTTAAGTGAAAAAAAAAAACTTTTAGAAGGAACATGTTGTACAAAATACATTGGAGGCATCAAAAATCTCATATCTGGGAAAGTTTCAGTGGCAGAGATGAATTATGAAGAGCATCGGAAAGCAATGCCGCACAAGGAAGGAAGAATATAAGGGACTAATTTATCTTCTAATATATTTAGAGTTCTTATAATTCATTTAAACAATAGAAGTCTGAGAATTGAAGAATGAGATCACAAGGTCAGGTTTTCAAACTGATTATTTCTGTGATAAATATGGGAAATACGTTAGAAAGTAATGAGATTCAAAGCTTAGAGAAACCAGACAGGACACCATGATGATGATGATCCAAATGATAGGAGCCAAGGGGCAAATGCCTAAGAGTATTTTCTAGTACTTACTATTTACTCTTTTGCATGTGTTAAAATAACTCACATATTCAATGAAATAAGCCTAAAATGTTGTCATTAATACTGTCATCTCCATGTTACAAAAAAGAAAACTGAGGTAGCAAGGTTAAGAGACACAGTGGAGGAGGATATAAACGTAGGCATTTTGGCTGCTAAGTCTGCATTCTGACCCACTATACTTTACTATCTTAAAAGATAGTAAACTAGTAACAATACGATGATGATACAGAATGGTAATGAAGAGGCTAAGAGGAAATGTGGGTGTTCATTAGGTATTCTTTGGGAATATATTTTATAGATAGATTGATAACTGGATTTCTGTCTTGAGATGGTACCATTTGAAGTTACATGTTACAATAGAAATGATTTTTGGTAGAAGACAGTGAAACCAGGCTCGGATATACATATTTGAGAAATTTTACGCAACTATAAGCACCTACCAGGTTCAGGAGACATGACTAATTCTCTATAGATACAAGCCTGAAATAGAAAACTGCATTGCAGAAGGACCAGACCTAGCCTACCCCTCCCCCATTCCCGTTTAAAATTCTGTTGAAAAACATTATCCAGAAAAACACACTACTTTTATTTACCATTTTTTATTAACCTCACAAACTTACGTCTCATCCCCATAAATCTCACTGAGAATGAGTTTGATCACATGATCTTAACAGTGGGGCGAGTTTCCACCACTTTTTCTTTCCCTTAAATTCATCTATTCCACAACTCAATTGGCTCAAAGGTAAAATTTGTCAAGGCTTCTATCTAAACAAAGAAAAAAAAATGCTTAGTAGCCCTAGTCTTTTGTTCTTTTACTTAGAATGTTCTCAGAAGAAAAAGTACTCCTGCAACAAGAGTATACTCCTGCGAGTGTAACAATTTAGCCATTACTAACACTGAATTAGAAAAATCAAACATGTATTTTGACTGATTACTACTTCAAACTTAGCTGTGTTCTTTGAATTGGCTTCCTCATTTTAAAATTTGAGGCACTACTTTTTACCTAACAAGGTAATTGTGTGAATTATATGAGAGAGCAAACTCAGAGGGCACAACATAATGCTTGGCATGAAGGAAATAAGTTAGAAGAAGAAATTCCACTCATTTTTACCTTGACAGCACTGTCCCTATTGCCCACTCTTCTGTAACAGGATCTGCCCTACTTACCAAACTATTCTCATCCATTGTCCCCACCTTCATTTATCAATAAATTTTTCTAAAAACATTTCTACATTTAATCTATACATTCTTCTCCTATAGTGTATTTTCTTTAGAGCTCTCAAACTCTGTGACTAAAAATATTTTCTTATAATGTGATCTGATCATGACTGTCACCAGCCAAAAGATCTTTCTGGGTTTCTGGTACTTACAGAATCCTGGCTGTGCTCTTTAGTATAGGCTTCACACCATTCCATTTACTTCTTTCTTCCCTTCCATCCTACCAAAGTCAACTGAAGATACAGCACCAAACAAACACCTCTTACCATTCACACATGCATATCTAAATACCTTGTCTTCTTGTCCTGAATGTATCTCCTTATTTTAGAAACCTCTTAATTCTTTTTCAAGATACTACCTCCTCTGAATTGCAGATAGAGTTGGTTAGTTTGTGCCTCCCACAGACCTTCTTCAGGGTTCTACAATACCACCTGTTACTATGTTACAATTAAAGCCATAGAGTTCAAATGGCTTCACCCATAAGGGTGGGTGAAAACAAACCTCTCTGCATGCGTAGATATTTACAGCCAGTATCAATCTATGTATCTCTTTTAGATATTTGCCATATGTTTTTGTTCTGACATCTCCTGAATATTTTTGGGGCCTTGTTAGTATTATTTAAAGCATTTATTGCTGCTTTAAGAGGGTCTTTGTCTCTGCTTCTAATTTCCTATTTTGCTCACCAGCTTAAATTTCTACTTCTACTTAAGAATAGAATCTATCCTGGTTTTGATCATTCTAGTTGCAGATGTTCAAGTCTCTCCCCGAACATCGCCTCTGGATAAAGATTACAGTCAGACCCCTATTATCACTTAGACAACCCTACCATCTTCCTGAACATTTAAAACTATGCACCCTGGGTTCCCAATCTCTACACAATGAAGTAGAATTTTATTCTGAACTTCCAATTGATAGCATTTTGTCTGGACAATAGCCAGAGAATACAATAATCCTGATGCCGGGTGCTTGTCAAGTAGACTAAATAAATAGCACTCTCCACGTCTGCTGCTAGGTCAGCACCCACATATTTTCCACCTCTTGGATGTGTCTTATTCAGGTTCTATCCCCTCCTTATTTGCTTTATTTCTATCTCCTGAGTCCCCACATGTGACAGGTTTAAGTGATGGTTTCCATGGGAAGGAAAAAAGGAGTCTTTTAAGAAAAAAAGTCTATTCAGTATTTTTTAAATAATGGTGGGGAAAATGTGGTTATTTAGGAAGAATGGAGTTTGAAGAGGCTTTTGTTATTTCCTGTTATTTCTCTATAAATACTCACTCACTATAAAGGTGCTTAAAAGACATACTAAAGGAATACCGTGCTCTCTTTTCTAACCCTTACTTTGGGAAATTGTGTGTGAAGAAGCATGATAAAATAAAAACAAGCTTTCAGATCCAATCTCTCACATTTAAAAAGCTTGATTTCTTCCGTTTTGGTGATTTGTATGGAGCTTCTACCATGAACTCCAACAGTTTGCCCTTCTTTGCACAGGTTACTAACATGATAAGACATTTTCATTATATCACTTTCCTCATCCCACCCAATCTAATGCTTTTAATTTAACCACTCCCTCTTTTTCAAGAATTCATGCTTCTCCCTTGCCTAGTGCCAAATATCTATGGCTCTCCTTTGAAAAAGGCCCCAGGAAGTGGACTTGCAAAGGTCTAATAGATTCATCAGATATGGTTTTCAAATGTTAAATGCCACACTGACATTCAAAAATTCATCTTGTCGCCCACACTAGAGAAAAAAATAAGTTGTGCCACTTAGAGTTCAGAAAAGCACATCATCTACTGAGTGAGGATATGAAAACTGGTTCTCTGCAGCATTTTCAAATATCTGTCAAAGAATGCAGCATATTCTGTGATAAAAATTGTATTTTGTTGTTTTGAATGAATTCTGAAGATAACCGTTTTAGAAAATCTTTGATAATCACAATTAAATTTATACATATGTTCAATTCCCCAGATCAATTTGCCTCTGGCATATATTTATTATGGATTACAGGATTACAGCACTGGGAAGAAACTTAGAAGTAACAGTGTCCCTTTTCGTTTGTGGGGTTATTAAGTAATTGAAAGCTGCTATTCTCATTTTAAATTTTTTCTGCTATACTCTTAGGTCTTTACAGAAAAGGAGGTGATATGCTAAACAACTTCGTTTACATGACAATTACTCCCAAGACAATGAGAACTTTTAAAACAGAGAGCTAGTCCATATTCATCTTCGTACTGGAGATGCCTAGTATATATTGTAGTTTATTTTGGTATTTTTTGAAAGAATCAGTTAAAACAACCTTGAACACAGAGATTCCAAACATACAGGAGTTTTTTTTCCTCGAAATACACAATTATGCTGAAAACCTCTTATTATTCCTCTTGCCTCACAAAGTTTGCCTCACAAAGGCATACATGTTGAGAGCTGTTGTGGTTTTTACTGTTATGATTTTCCTGTTACTTTGGTCTTAAAGTCTTTCTGCAGAGTGGCCAGAAGCCTAGAAAGCCACTCTTTAGGAAAGCCCTGATTCGGAGTAGGGGCGGGCAGCAGAGGGAGAGGTGGCGACTGGGGGAAGAAATTAGGTTCCATGCGCGGGTCACATGAGACACGATGAGGAGATGAAACCAAAATGCATAAAACAAAGGAAACGTCATACTCACAAATTCCTGAGAAGGTGACGGCGCCGTCCACACTGAAGGCAGGCAGGAAGGCTGTAGGCCGCAGGAAGCGGGAGGGGGAACCCACGGGATTGGGCCCCGTTGCCGCTTCGTGAGCTTTGATACCTCGGCCTTCCGCACAGGGGTTGTGGATTGACTAGTGTAAAGAAAACACGTGTGAATGGGGGAACTTATTTACAGGACTCAGGTGTTGACTAGTTTCTCACTATCCGCAGCTGTGGGATGTGCTGGGTTTCCAGTGGGCAGGGTGAGAAACAGGTGAACCCTGTCACGAGCAGTAACACAGGGAGAAGTTTTAACTAGGCCAAAGGTAAGGGATACAGCTAGGTTTCTAAAGACCTGTGTCTGGCCTAGAAATGGATGCCAAGGCAGCAACTATATTAACCAAATTTATGACAAGGTTATTGATATTTTGCTACAACTTGTGTCAAGCTTGACATACATCTACTCTTTGATTCAGTAAATATTCATTGAGTCTCTACTATATGCATGGGAATGGTACTCAACAACTGCTTCTCCACACACAGTGCTGAAACTTTGTCATATGAAATCAATATATAGATTGTTCATGCTCAATTTTGCATAGAACATAGGTCTTTTCTTTCAGGCAGTATATAACCTGATTACAGCAGAATAAAGTCCAGGAAAAACTGTGCTATTGACATTGGATGATCCTAATAAATACATTGGAGGATCCACCATGCCTAAAATATATTTTTAAAATAGTTTAGCATTTAGCAATTTCCCCCTTCACACCTACCACACAGGTTTTCACATTAATAACTCAAAGCCACTTGTCCCATTTTACTCGCTTTGAAACTTACTGCAACTAACAGGAAAAGTCACAATTTTCACTGGGTTTTATATATTTAGGTTGCCCTAACATAGATCCAAAATGCATCCCTGGAGAAGTCTTCTTCTTCCACAGTTCAACTCTTAAATCCTACAAATGTTATTGCAGCTGTAACCCTATCCTGAATGGGAGACAGGTTTTGCTTGAAAGGTTTATTCTTGTCATTTAAGATGGCTTTATAGCCATGCATACTATTTATTGACCTGACACTGTGGTTATATTTTACTTTTTCTTGGGGGAAAACAAATTAAAAGCTTTTTAGGGAATTTGATGAGGAAAACTGATGCTAACATACAGCAGCATCCCTTGTTTAGGGGGTAACTGACTTCTGACAGGAAAATCTCACCCACGGATCCCCTTTGTTTATTCTTTTAATTTCTTTTTTAGGGCTCCTGATCTTCATGGTGACTCCATATGAAAACATATTCTCAACAATGCTCAAACTAAAGCCATACTTCTCCCACCAGAGAGGACAATTTTACAAAAATCAACATCTCAAGCTAATGGAACCAACTACCTAGGTAGAATTTCAAGCATGTTAAATGTATCAATTAGCCTCTTAAAGGAGTTTTCTTAAAGACACTTTTTTTAAACTTATGCCCTGGAAGAAATAAGAGAGAATACAAACAGTAAGACTAAGACTTTGAGTTTCTTAAGGGTGAGACCTTCTAATGTAGTATTCAGGGCATAGGCTGACCTTAGCTATTAAAAGTAATAGTGCAGAAATAGACAATAGCAACTTGGTATTTGCAGACATCTATTTACACACTTTTTTTTGTTCAACCTAGAGATTCTTTTGTCTGCTCTGCTAATTCTTTAACTGCATCCCACACCAGGGTTTGACAAATACTTGAGGTAGTTGAACTCTGACCCAGCCATTGATCCAAAGATTCTTTGGAGTAATTTTTTTTAAATTCATTATCTCTTCTCTGAGTTTCCACTAACTTTCACTTATTCTAGGATACCCATAATTCAGAAGAATAAATGAAAAATATTCAGTTTGAGGAGTTTAAAATTGGACTTTTCATATATTAGGGCTACAAAGGCTGCTACTTATCTGTTATTCTAAAAAATATGGTCACACAGATGAAGAAACTAACTTTTGGAGAGGTTAAGTGGTAGATGACATTTCAAATGCCTACTCATTGCAGAGTTGGTTCATGTCATTATTTTATTATTATTTACATGAATAAAACAACTCGAGTTTCAATTGCACTGCTTTTCCTGATCAGATGTTCCATTCTTGTCTGAGCCAGTGTTGTAATTCACCAATTTTCTATCAGGAAGTCCTAAAACGATTGGTGGTCTTCACTTGTAAGAATCAGTAAATTGTAGTTTAATATAATCTGCAGAAAGCTAAGCCAGATATCAAAATCTGGCCCTCACCGTTGCATTATCACACACGTGAGCATAAGTGAGGTAGAATAAAGTTTAGAAACGACTGAATTGAGTACCTTTCCATCTCCCACAGGGATCAGCAGTGTGCTATTAATAGCAGACAAGAGAGTAGGCAAGATTATCAACAATCAGGGGAGTAAAGTTTTTAGATGATATCAAGCTTCAGAATCCACAAGCCCTACCTTGACCTAGCTACCCTTTTTCCTTTTGTTTCACTGAGAAATAAATGCATGAGGAGACATCATCAAAGAGAAAAATATTCTTATGTTATCTAGGCATATATTCCAACTTTTTAGTTAGTTTTTAAGATTGGAGAGGCTACATAGGCCTAGGCCTATAAGATTTCTTTTTACCTCTTAATTCTAAATTTGAATTTAGAGATTTAACCACTCTCTAACTGGCTTAATGGAAAGAAAGAAGGGACTACTGGAAGGATGGCCAAATCAGCTTACCTTTTCCACAGAAGCCATACTGTTTTACACTTTAGTAAGACAGAAACAAAAAGATGACAAAATCTCTTACTATACAGACCAAATGCTCGACCCTAACTGTATGAAAGAAAGAAGAGAGAGTATATATGTATGCTATATTAGCATGCAATAACTCTGAGCAGTAGTTTATTTGAGCAAGTCAGCATTATGGACTCAAACCAATCAGAGTAGACTTCATGGAAATTATGGAAGTGGAGTTGAGGACATTTAGAAGGAATAGAAAAAAACTAACCCCTTCTAAATGTATACAAGTATATGTTTCTTTCTTGAAGATATAAATCATACTCCTAATCCTCAATATCTAGGTCTTAGTAGAAAGTGATTAGAGTGATTAATCTGCAGAGATTCAATATAAAGTATGTGATTGGATGAGAACTTCATTTGTATTATAAAATTTCCTTTTCCATATAAAATACCCAGTCATGGAGATGTGTATTCTATACATATTTAGTAAATATATATATATATATATATATATATATGTGTGTGTGTGTGTGTGTGTGTGTGTGTATGTATGCGTGTGTGTGTGTGTGTGTATACAGTATATACATATTCAGTTTAACATTTACGAAGCTTGTTCTACTCTATGCAGACTACAACTAGAAATTCAGACTCCAACTCTATGGCCTTTTCTATCCCACAGAAGTGTGGTTTTCAGGCAATAAACTGAGGTCAACCAGTGTCCATGGTTTTTATTTTTAGCATAGGTCAAACAGTAACCTCAAAGCCCCTTTAATGCCAAACATATAATGAAAGAGTTCAGGGTCCAATCATTTACATTTCAGCAAGAAATATGTTTTACTCTGATATGTTGGCAGTGGTTCAGTGCAAATGACCTGCTTTCACACACTGACGTTTTTCAAGGTTTGGAGCAATTGGCTTGAAATTTGAAACACTTATCTCTGACTTTCATGCCTCTGATATATAACGGAGTGCTTTTGTGGAATCTGTCCAGTTATTTCTATTGAATTCCCACCTCCATACAATTCTACAAAGTGAGAACACAGATTAACTGTCAAGTAGAGTTTTTGCTATCAATTTATTTTTAGCCTATTATATAGGATCAGATTTGGGATGGAAACATTCATGTGTATGTACTGCTCTCATTAAATCATTTTAATCAGCAAACAACACTTTTAAAACAGCATATTCTATTCAAAAGCTGCAATGTGGTAAAGTAAGCACATTGTAATGAAATCAACATGGAAATCAAGCACCATGATGTTTATTAAACTCTTCAAATTACAAGTCCTATTTTAATTTTTCCACAACTATACTGAATATCACAGGTTAATCTAGATGCATTTTGAACTTTGCCCACTTTTGAAAATTCCTAAACTGAGCAAATGAGTCTACATGGGGGCAGCATAACTATAGTGGTTAAATCCCAGATTCCAAGCCCATATCATATAACCTGAATCCTGACTCTATTGTCTGTATAACCTTAGGGAATTTTCTTAATTTCTTTGTGTCTTTGTTTCTTTTTATTTAAAGAGAAACAATATAAAAACATAATTTCTGTTGTATACTTTTGTTAAAAAGATTTTATATAAAAATGTATGTGAAAGGCTTCTAATTTTTATCATAGTTAGTAAATGCTCAATTAAATTTTAGAGTTAAAGTTTAATAGATAATGGAGAGGTGATTTTGCCAGTATTTCTTTTTTGGGGCCCTGAGGTACATGTGATTTAGCTGTTAGGATATTATTTTAGAAAATTTAAGACAACATCTCATCAAAAGTAAAAGTAAGTCAAAGCCAGAACATGCTCTGGGCATTTAAGGAAAAAGATCCGTGCAGACTAGAATTTGATTCTAGCTTCTCAACATAGCACTTAAGTACTTTCAGGAGATATCAATGTCAGTTTTCGAAGTTCCTCACTTTTAAATTGAGTACATTTATCTGAAACTTCCTTACGATACTAATGAGACAAACATGTCTTCCATTGGAGAGTTACATTGCAGCCTAACATTACTGTCATTCAGAAGTCAGGAAACGTGAAATTAAACAACTTTGAGACATAGAAAAGATTGAGGAATTTTCTCAACTATTTAATGCATGCACCAGAGCACCAGTATTGATCTCCACTATTAAAAATCAAAGTTATATTTTAAGAGCTCAAATATAAAAAACCTGGATAAAATTTAGCTTAAAAGTCACATCAGTTCTGATGTTAGTTGTATAAGTTTAAATCTGCATAAACATTCTTATCAGATGGATGACCTAATTAAATTTTGTAATTACAAGGCAGATCTTTCATCCACAAATTAAAATATGTTATGTAAAAACTCCAAATTACATTTGGGTTTATTGTAATAAAGATTCACACATGGCTAATGAGACGATATGACATTTATATTTGCATATAGTATTATAAAATGTTTTGTGTAACACAATTATCAAATTCTTTGCAGAATTTTATAACTTAAATGAACATATTTTGAAAAGACACAATGGATGCAAAGCCTAGTGTTTAGATAACTTTAAAATGATACCATATTTAGCTAAGAGTGACACTTAGATTTCACCCAACTGCTCTGATATTTAATTTAGATGGTGTGTGACGATCTGCATGAAGATAATTCTGAGCTCAAATTCATTTTGTTTATATTCCCACATCTGCCACCTATCCTTGATTAGGAGTATAACTGTCCTTCTCTAGATTCCTGTGTTTATGAAAAAAGGAAATTAATTTTTCCTTCCCCTCAATCATGAACTTGAGTGCTGTACACAGAGTAGATCCCTGGTAAGAAGAGAAACAGATATCACAGGGATCAAACATAATCAATATTAGCTAGCCAATGAGAATAAGACTCTCTGACATTTTCCAAATACACTTTGAGAAATCACATCCACTTTTTTGAAGCAACATGATGGTTCTCGAACCTCCAATACATTTTAATAGAATAGGACCTCATTCCCAAAACCAATCTTCAGAAGTCATCCAATTCATAATTTTATTTTGGCTCTTGTATTGAATTCACAGTTTCATTTTATGCCCTCCATATGAACCAAATCTTTTCTGATCCTAGGATTTGCCCTCAGCCTTTATATTGAACAAATAAGTTTTTTTCTCTTAGTTTATCAAGCCACTAATTCTTGTTTTCACTCCAAGATAGCATTCTTCATCAGTCCAGGCCTCAGTTATTCCTAGGCTGTCTGCATTCACAGATTCTCCAATCCATCCCTAGGCCAAGCTGTTAGTTGAAACCTTACACAAACCTCTAGAAAACAGATCACAGAATAATAATATCAAGTAGAGGTGAATAGTAATATTTAAAGAGTCTCCTTATCAAGTACAGATTTTAATATTTCCCCTTATATAACCACGAAAATGGAAGACGGTGAAATGGCTAAGAATATGCACTATAGCATCTGACCACCAAATGAATCCTAAAGGATTACAGAATTTTATACAGTAAAAACATTCTAGAGTTTTGGAAACCATAGGCAAGAGTGTGTTTAATAATTTTCTGTAATTACTAATAAAGATTCTGGAAAAAGAGAGGTTAAATGGACATTGAAGAAGGCATTGTTTTCTTCCTAATGAGACCAAGATGCAATGCCAGTGAATAATTTCTGTGACTCTGAAACAAAGCATTTTCCATTTTATTCTTCCCTTCCCTAAACATTTTATCTTTACTTACTGCTTTTAACCCTGCTTATCCTGTATAAAGATTAGTTACCATTTTTCTTTTGAATATTAGCTTAAGCCACATATCTGACTTTAATTCAAGGCACAGAGCATGCATTAACTTAGATCCTTTAATTTTTTTTTAAAAGGCTAAAATTCTACAGTAAAATTTATATATATTAATTGCAAAATTTGATGGGCTTGGATAATATACTTCTATATAAACACCATCTTATCAAGATATGAAAAAGTATTTCTCTTATTCTACCAAATAGATCACATATTTGTGCTTCATTCTTTATCTAATATTTTTTAAAATAATGAACATTTTATAGGCTTGATTATAATGTCTTCTTTAAAGTATATATATATATATATATGTGTATATATATATATATATATGAGTCTTCTTATGTTGGCTAATTTTATATATGTAGATATTTGGCTAGAGATGACTTCAACCTCTAACTCTTCACCATTCTTTTTAAATAAGGTATTTTTAAAAATTGTTGGCCAGGCATGGTGGTTCATGCCTGTAATCTTAACACTTTGGAAGGCTGAAGTGGGTAGATCATGAGGTCAGGAGATAGAGACCATCCTAGCCAACATGGTGAAACCCCATCTCTACTAAAAATACAAAAATTAGCTGGGTGTGGTGATGCATACTTGTAATCCCTGGTACTCGGGAGACTGAGCCAGGAGAATTGCTTGAACCAGGGAGTAGAATGTTCCAGTGAGCCAAGATCATGCCCCTACACTCCAGCCTGGTGACAGGCAAGACTCTGTCTCAAAAAAAAATTGTCATTTTTCTTGAATATGAGTTAAGATTAAGAACAATGAAGACATATGCATGCATATATTCAGTGCATCACTTTCACAATAGTTAAGATATAAAATTAATCTAAATGCCCATCTGCAGTAGACTGAATAAAGAAAATGTGGTATATACACAACACAAAATACTACCCAACCATAAAAAAGAATGAGATCTTGTCTTTGCAGCAACATGGATGGAGCTGGAGACCATTATTCTAAGCAAACTACCACTAGAACAGAGAACCTAATAGCACATGTTCCCGCTTACCAGAAGGAGCTAAATGTTGAGTACATATAGATAAAAAGAAGGGAACAACAGATAGCATGGCCTACTTGATGGTAGAGGGAGGGAGGAGGGTGCGGATCAAAAAACACCCTATTGGGTACTGCGCTTATCACCCGGGTGACAAAATAATCTGTGCACTAAACCGCCCAAGACATGCAATTTACCTGTATAATAAACAGCACATGTACTCCTGAACTTAATGTTTTTAAAGAAAAGAACAGTAGCATTTGGGAAAGATGTATGCTTATATTTACATATCTATGTAAACAAGGAATTTTGTGGGAAAAAATCTTTACAGTCAGTAGTAGTACAAGTATAAACCTAAATTACCCTGTTAAAACTCATCAAGCTAATGTGTCTCCCCTAGTAGACATCTGCTACTAAGTAAATTATCAAGGGAATAAAGTGTCTTCTGAGACTGAAACACAGACTACATGATCTCTAGGAACCACTTCAGCCCTCAATACTTTGATCTAGCAATTGCGAAGATAAAAACAACAACAACAACAACAACAACAACAACAACAACAACAACAACAAAAAACCTGGTTATTTAAAACTTACTATATACCATGGAATGTTTGCATGGTGTTACAATTTCACCTAACTCTAACAGTGACTCTGCAAGAAAAGCTAATTCTGTCTGCTCCTAGATGAAGAAAGATATACTGACCAACAGGAATGCTTTAGGTAAGTGGCCAACATAGAGAATGAATCTAGTCACATATGTCCCTAAAACATTTTTTATTTTTTTGAGAACGAATCTCACTGCGATGCCCAGGGTGGAGTACAATGGCGCTATCTGGGCTCACTGCAACATCCACCTCCCAGGTTCAAGCAATTCTCCTACATCAGCCTCCCAAGCAGCTGGGATTACAGACACCTGCCACCATGTCCAGCTAATTTTTGTCTTTTTAGTAGAGATAGGGTTTCACCACATTGGTCAGGCTGGTCTTGAACTCCTGACCTCAAGTGATCTGCCTGCCTTGGCCTCCCAAAGTGCTGAGATTACAAGTGTGAGCCACCATGCTCACTTCCCTAAAGCTTTTAATCTTTTATTCTTTTTGCCTAGATTTATGCTTCGCTTATACTTTTTCTGTTTTCAGATTGAACTTTGTATTTAGTTTTCATTTAAGTTCTAAATATAGCTGTGCCTTCTCAAAACATGGAATAACTATTAAAATAATTCATATAAATATTCCCTTTTTTAAAATCAGTGGGTGAGTTTTGTTTATGAAATTGAAGCTTCTTTCTTAAGCACAGAACTCTTTTTTCTTTGATCTTCTCCCTAAAAACACATCTAGACAATACTGACTGTTTGAAATACATGCACTGTCCCTTTTGGTCAATGGTGCCAGCAGGAACAGAAGCAACATTTCCAAAGATCTAATTAGCTTCCGAGTCTAGATATAAATGTTTTTTTGTTTTGCCCTTATCACATCTAGGAACAAACTATTAGAGTCAAATATAGTACTTTTCAAAATGGTAGAAGAAAATAATACAATATCAAGCACACAAGCATACTATTTAATTGTTGTTGCTGTAACTGTTGCTGCTGTTACTTACCAAATCTCTTGGAACAAGGGCAGAAAACATCCCCAGCATCCTCCTACTCACTGTGCTGGAGATGTCCCATTGTTCAAGTGGAGGGGTTGAAAAGATTTTAAGTAGTCATTTGTTATCTTATATTATGACACTAATATAAAATGAAGAAACTATTTTCCATGATAAAATGCTAATAAGAGTCTCTGCTAATGAGGCTTTTGTCATATTAATGAAAATAAATGCCAATATGATATAAAATTATTATGAATAAAAATTGCTAATGTAGCAGCCCTCATAATGTGAGGAAGATGTTGAATGCAAAGCAAGGATATCAGGAGTGTGTGTGTGTGTGTGTGTGTGTGTGTGTGTGTGAGAGAGAGAGAGAGAGAGAGAGAGAGAAAGAGAAAGAGAGAGAGAGACTCAGGGAGAGGCTAAAAAAATCCTGAGTTCTAATTTCAATCACATCAAAGATACAGAATGAAAAGCAATTAAGGAAGAAGAAAGAGATATTGTTACATATACAAAGAAACAAAAAGGAGATCCGATGGAAAAGGACTTATTTATATCATGATCAGAACATTTGTTATAGTAAAAATTAATGTACATTTCTTTGTAGGAAGGAAGTAAAATTTAAAAAAATACATAAAGCACTTGACCTGAAAAGCATGTTGTCATCCTTAATGTTATTATAAGAAGTCACAATATTACTCATAAGAAGACATTCTTATAAAATGATATATCATGTATTTGAACATATCAGCAGTTTTGTTTTATCATGATAAAAGCAGGATTCATTCACCTTCTTAGGCATGTATTTGAGTCTATTTAATTATTTAGAAAATCTGAAAGCTGGAAGATCCCTGAATGGCATTTATTTATGTCGTGCATGGTCTTTTTGATCTACCACCCACTTTAATGCTGCTGTAACAACATTATCTATCAAAAAAATTTACTACTTTGCACCATCCTATAAAATAATTGTGATAAATTATATGTGAGACTCATGTATTCAAAAGGTGTTTATTGACTACTGATTGATAACATAACCACTTCAAGAGGTAGGTATTAATTCTGAAAAATAAAGCCTAACAACGTGCTTACATGATAAACCTGGGGCATTGCAACCTGCTATCAATAAATCAGAACCGGATGGTATTAGAGTAACAAGAGGCTAGGGACATAACCTGACCAGCAAGGGAATTAACCAACAGCTTCTCCACATGTGGCTTTACAGGGTCTGCCAGATTCTCTTCATTCTTTCTTCCTGGTATATTTCCTTTTCATGGCATCCATCTCCAGTAGCTTTGTAGCATAGGGTGAAAGGTTGATCTATTTTGAGTCTTCAAATGCTGAAAAACATTTTTATACTTTCTTCAAGTTCTATGGGTAGTTTCATTAGGCAGAAAGAACATTGGAATGTTAATAATCATCTTTCGGAATTTCAAACTCGTTTTCTCTTGCTCCTACTGTTGCTTTTGGGAAGACGGTGACATTTTCAATCTTATTTTTTTATAAGATGTTTGGTTTCTTTCTCAAATTTTTATGGCCCTCTCTTTTCAGTTTATCTTTTATGTTAAGAAATTTTATAATTAGGTATCTCAGTGGTGTGTGTGTGTGTGTGTATGTGTGTGTGTGTGTGTGTGTGTGTGTGTGTGTGTGTCTGTGCACACATGTATATGTGCATATACCTCTACAGGTTTATGATTATGTATATTTCCTCCAGATTGAATGGGCCCACATAGTTCCCTGAATAATTCTCAGATTCTTATCTTTCAGTCTGAAAAACATTCTTAATTGTTTGATAAGGCATGAAGGTTGATAATTTTATCTTTTCTTCTTTTTTATTGCCTTATTCTGTAACTACTAATGGTAGGGTATCGGTCCATCAGTAGTAATGCTGCAATGTTATTGTCTTATTAATTGTGTATTTTAAATCTACTTCCTAAGGACTTCCTTCATGGACACACCATGCCTCATACTCGTCTTTCACAGCAACTGGTGCCTCGGACTAGTGAGCTTTCCATATATCTTTGGGTGAATGATCTTTCTTTCCATCTAGCTTTCACTCTGAGGCCATGCCCACTACAGGTTATACCTTCCTTGACTTTCCTAAGTTAATTAACAATTTTCCCTTCTACATCAGCACTCCAAATATTCCTAGAAATCTTTTGTCTACTCTGCAGTTTACGGGGACCATATGGGTTTATATCTTTGCTGTCATTTTAGTCATATTTCAAGAGGTAAGAACTAAATTTTAAAGAATAAATAAGATATCAGCAAGGCAAGAAGGGGAAAGACTTTATCTGAAAGAAATGTACTTCAAATAGCATAATTTTACAAGAACTGGGATTTATTAAGACACCTCAAGTCTCATGGTACAGGGGTCTAAATCTGCTCTGACAGCTGGCTCATGTCATCTCCTATATACACAGTGATGTGTACTGTCCAGTCACAACTTTGGTGTTTACATCTGTCATTAACAGGCAGTGAGCCTGTAGTTCACACATTGTATTGAAAATTTTAAATATTTTTCTGCACATCCCTTTGCAAATCAAAATAATGAAATTCATTGCAAACTTCTCTACTTTATAAACAAAATGTCTCTTATACAAGATATACAAAGTTAACTGAGGGCAGTTCTCCAGTCTTTCCTGGTACCTAATCCATTATGATCACATATCTTTGCTATATTCACTTTTAATACAAACACAACCTTTTATACATTTTTAACAAGCATCGAATAATGAGATAATAAACCCCATCAAAGGTATTCAGTGATCCACTTTTTGGTGTTAGTACTTCAAAGAAAAAAGCAATTTTTTGTTTGTTTGTTTTCTTAATTATAGAGTGATAGCAACTGAAATGACAAAAGGACAAAAGCGATCAGGCAAAGAGCAACTCATCATCTCTTGTTTCTCTTACATATACTTCTACGACTCTCCAGTCTAGAAGAGAACTGTGAGCAGCCACATGTGGAATGCCTACCGCACTCTCCAGAGGACTCAGTGGAAGCTACTTTGTTGTAACTTAAGGGGCACTGAAAGGCTTACTTGCCTTGATATATTAAGATTTCCTTTTGCCAGTTTATGCTGCTTCAAACATTGTGAACATGAATACATGTGTGTTGTTTAAAACAGAAAAAGGTAATATGAACCTACCATGTACCAAAAAGTTATGCTTGGCATGTCAACATACATCATATTTGCAAAACAATTTTCTACGCAGTCCCAGTACTAAGAGACAAGGAAACGAATGTTCAGAGTTTTTTATAGAGATTTTAATTCATTTTTCTAATTTTAACCAGCTAAAAAGTGACAAAGAGCTGAATCTCATACTCCTGACATTAATGCTACTCCTCACTCCACAGTCTCAAATTCCAAGCAAGTATTAAGTAAATACAGGCAGCTCTAATAACCCACAGATTTAAAAATTTCATGAATGGGAATAAAAAATAAAAATGAAGATGAAAGAGGACAATAGTAAATAGTAGGTACAAGTTTTGCTAGTCTCCTTTCTATTTAAATTTTGATATCCCCCACAAATAGAAATAGGTACTAATAGTGACTCATCTATCCATTTAAATTCCAAAATAATTCTAAAATTTGGTAGACTTACTATATCGGTTTTATAGATGAGCAAGTAATATAATTAGAATGCTCTAAGTTCCTCTGACTTCAAAATTATATTACTTTATATAATGTCACATTGTTTTCCACATTTTAAACTACTTCTAGCTATAAGTGTCAGTCTAGGACATGCCAGTCACTTTTAGGTGCTTTGGTTTACCGAAATGAATGGACTAGGAATGTTTATAACCAAAGCACTGGGAATAAGCCATGTATATAAATAGCTACAAAGACAGAGTACCCTTCACATCCTGACTTCATGCTAATTTTCCGATTTTATATAAATGTTGCTCTAAAAAATACTATATATATATATATATATATATATATATATATATATATATTTCTCGATAATTATCATTTCTTGCCTTGCTTACTCTGTTCTTTTCTTATTTTCATATATTTCTCTACAGCTAAGCCCAACCTTCCATCAAGTCAAATTCCAATTCTGTAGAGTTGGCCCTCCTTATTCCATCCTCAGATTCAACAATATTTTTAAGGTAAAATCTACATAAAATAAAGCACAAAAAAACAAGTTATGCCTGTAGTGGCTCCCAATCTATGAAAGAGTTAGATAAGCAATTAGGTGACTCTGATTAGTCAAATGTAGCTGAATTAGGAAGATGAAATCAGAGAAAATAAGGTATAGACCATTTAAATAAAAATCAGAATAATAAAAATTTGAAATATATTTGTTTTCATGGAGCTAGCTGGAGGGGTGCATTAATCATGGTTCTTCTTTCTTTATTTTTAAAAAAATGTTTTATGATACTTTGACCTTGAGGTCTTGCAGATCCAGGCAGGGACTGCCCCTCCCAGAATTAGCCAATTCCTAGAGACGTCAAACATGGTGTCTGTGAGTATCTTTTTAATAGGCAAATCAACCAATCCTGAGCCCATATTCCCTTTATATGTCCTTTTATCCAGCTTTTGGAGAGTGGGGGACACTGTTCCCCTTTCCTATATCACCCCAGGATCAGATACCAGACAGCTAGGGACTACCTCCAAAGCCCAGAATCATCCATAATAATTCAAGGTATCTGCTTCTAAACTGGCTCAACACACCTACCCTGCCTCACCTCTTTATTCCCATGAAAACCACAATAAAAGCTCTGGCCCATCCTCTTACCTCATGACTAACTCTGATGATCTCCCAAATGGTTCCATGTGGCATCACATGGTATACCCCTTTCTCCTGGGAACTGTGAGTATTAAATTAACCTTTCAATGGCAGTAGTCTCCTAATCTATTTGCTTACCATTCCTGAATAAAAGCAAAATCTTAGGCACATGTAAAACAAAGTGTCTTTCTCATGTCTCTTAGAGATAGCAGGGGAGCGATCCTATGTTGTATCTTCTGCCCCCTACCCTCCCAACATTGAGGTAACTGCTGGGGGTGGGGGCAGTATATTACAATAAGAAGAACCTAGAGTTTGGAAAGAATGTGGCCAAGGGTGTAATTCTATTTATGACACTTTCTAGCTCTTACGTTGAATAAGTTACTCAACTTCTTCGAGTGTCTGTTTCCATATCCATAAAAGTTATCTACCTTGAAAAGTTGTTATGAAGAAATAACATAATCTCTAACAGAGTATTGGGGATATAGTAAGTACACTGCAACTCTGAATTATTTTTCCTTCAGGCTTCAATTAAAAATTTATAAATAAAAATGCTTTAGGTGTTGTGTGAAGATCTAAAAGTTCGTGTTAGGCCAACATCTAGAAGGTAAAGGATTGATTTTGGCTCAGAAAGAAAAACAGCAGCTTCTGATTTCAGCTATAACATGTACATAACATGTAAGCTGTCAATCCATACTATAGGACAAAAGCTGAAAAAAACTAAAACTCCATGAGTGTTTTTAGAATCATCAGAGAATGTAGGTCACAGGCCAAACCATCACCTCAGAACCTGAAAGACAGGGAAATATAGAGAATTGCAGTTAAGATCAACCTACATGCAGCAAAAGATGCTATAGCAATATATTAGAAGGAATACAAATGGTAGCTTTGATTAATTGCTACAAGTGAAATGGGAACTGACACAAAAGTGAGAAACTCTTGGAGAATGCAGTCCTCGGGTGGGGGCAAAGCACAATTGCATGGGCCTTATATCCAGGAATCTGACCACATTTTCTGGGTTAAAAGCTAAGAAAAACTTTCCTGTTTCTGGCAGGAGTAGATGGACAGTAAACATTTTGAAATATGGCCAAAATATTTATATTGAGAGGGCAATATAACTAGAATATGCTCCCCATAACTAAAACCTGCTCAGCACAGAGGAGGACTTTACCAGAGTCTTATCTTACCTGAAAGAAGGGAAGTGCCCAACTGCAGCTACCTCATCTTCCTGTATCACCTAATAGGGAAAAAAAAGAAGTGGAGAAACACTTGTAAAGATCACATCCTAGGGACACAGGTCACTAAAAGACTAAGAATAAATCATACGATTTAGAATGCTTCTCATTCCACTACCTCTTATCATGATATCAAAAAATCTGCAGTAATATAACATTGGATTACAGCTGAAAGATCTACAGAGGGCAGACTTTATTTAAGGAAAAGATTTTAGGAAAGCTCAAAGGCATCATGAGAAACAAAAATACAGATACTTTGGTACCTACAATTACAGCAAACATTAAGCACAGACCATCTACTTGTCAGAGTACACAACCACAGGCTGAAAACCTGCTTACCTCAGTTCCTATTACTCACCATATTACATACTACATCCAACAAGAAATTAGAGGACAGGTCAAAAGACAAGAAAAAACACAGTATAAAGAGACAAAGCAAGTAGCAGAACCAGACTCAGATATGACACCGTTGTTTTTTGAATTACCAGATAGGAAATTAAAAATAACAATCTTTGCTATGTTAAGGGTTCCAATGAAAATAGCAGGCAACATAAAAGAATAAATGGATAATATAGATATAGAGATGATACCCTAAGAAATAATCAAAAGAAAACAGTGGAAAGTAAAAATAATCAATAGAAATAATGGATTTGATAGGCTAAAACTAAAGGGATGAAATTGATAAACCATGCTGAAACTAATAAAAAGAAAATCAAAGTGGCTATGTTAATCAGACAAGTATCACTTGATTATATATGCAACTAGCAGTAGTCTATTACAATATAAGAGGCAATTAGGCAAGGAGACTCCCACCTCTGTAGAACTTAATGCAGCAACATGGCTACACTGGATTGACCCAAGAAGGCAAGCAGCAGCTCCTCACAGACCCAAAGCTTGCCCAATGACCCTACCAAGGCAGGGAGACGCCTACCTTCACATATCAGAGAGGAGAAAGAGCTACACATTTCACCCAGAAAGGTAAGCAGCAGCTCCACACAGCCAAAATGCCTGCCCAATGATCCAGACAGGCAAATACATTCCAATTCTATATATTTTGGAGAAACACAGAAGACAGTCCTGCTTGATGCAGGAGGTCAAATAGCCAATCAATTCACAAAAGACCCAATCTATAGCTCCACCTAGATAGGGAGGCAATCCACAATTACACATTTCTGGGAAACATAACCTAGAGTTCCACTAGAGCAGCAACTCCATCTAACTTTGGAGCTTCACCTGTAATGCTGCCCAACTTCAGATCCCAAATGGCAGAATTGCCCAGTCAGGGCATGAATACATCATGTGACTTTCTACACAGAAGTCATTACAGTACGCAGCCAGCAGTTTCACTTGAGGGCAGAGCCCAGCCAGTAGTCTCAAAGGTCAGCAGAGTAGCACCATTTGACATCGGGGGGAAAAAAATGGTAGCACAGTCACCTAGAAGACTCACAACCATATAATTGCAATTAATTCAAGACTACTTTCAAATATCATATGCCAGTTTACAGGTGGCATGGTACTCATACTACCTGGGCTAGCCCTTTCGGAATCAGAGGATAAACTAAATAGTGAAGCTCTGTCACTGCCAAAGAACAACTATAAAAGCCAGAAGACGGAGCTGTCTCCTCAAATGCACAGAAACAAAACAACAAAACAAAACAAAAACCCCACACATAAGGACATTAGGATTAGGAAGACTCAGGGAATCATGACACTTTCAAAAAAAAGTAATAAAGCTCTGATAATGAACTTCAAATAAATGGAAATGCATAAAATGATTGACAACAAATTCACAATTATGCTTACCGAGAACTTCCGTGTACTAAAGGAATATACAGATAAAAAATTTAATAAATTTTGAAAGTAATACATAAAAAGCAAGAAGAAAAACATTTAGAGCAATAAAAAACCAGAAATCGTAGAGATGATAATGCAATAACTGAAAAATTCAAAATAAAATTTTAACAGCAGAGTAAGTTAAGCAGAATTTTAAAAATAATGAACTGTAACAGAATATTTGAAATTATTTACTCAGAGAAGCAAAAAAGACAAAAGAATTAGAAAGAATGAAGAAAGACTATAAGAATTATGGGATATCATCAGGGAAACCAACCTTTTGAATAATAAATTTTGCAGAAGAAGAAAGGGAAAAAGGGCCAGAAGGCATATTTAATGAAATAATGACTGAAAACTTTACACATCCTGGGATAGATGACAAAATACATGTACAGGAAGCAAACAGTTCTCCAGTGAAATTCAACCCAAAGAGGAGTACACCAAGACATGCAATAAACTATCAAATATCAAAGAAAAAATAACCTGAAAGCAGCAAGAAATAAGAAATGCATCTCATACAAAGGAGTGCCAACACATCTATCATCAAATTTCTTAACCAAACCCAAACAAGCCAGGAAGGAATGGAATGATATATTCAAAGCTTGCAAGAAAAAAAAACCTGCCAAACTTTCATATCTAGTATTGAAGGTTAATACACAAAACTATTAAAAATAATAGTAATTACACTAATTTCTCAAGCAATATGTAATATAAAAAGATGTAAATTGTGACATCAAAAATTCAAAATAATTTAAAATGGGAGTATGGAGTTAAAATATAGCATCTTTTTTATTGTTATCAAATTAAAGTTGTCACCTTAAACTGTTATAAGATGTTTTTATAAGCCTTTGGCAAAACAAAAACCTATAATAGATACACTAAAAATAAGAAGCAAGGAATTCAAATATACTACTAGACAAAGTCAGTAAACCACAAAGAACAGTAAGAGATGAAGAAAGGAAGAAAATATTTTTTAAACAACTAGAAAACAATTAACAAATTAGCAGTAATAATTCCTTAATCAACCATCAATAATCATCTTAATTGTAAATAGAATGAAAATCTCCAATTTAAAGACATACAGTGAATGGATATATATATATATATATATATATATATATATATATATATACATATACATATATGTGTGTGTGTATATATATGTATAGATGTGTGTACACACACACATATATATGTATATGTATATATATATATATATATATATATAGAGAGAGAGAGAGAGAGAGAGAGAGAGAGAGAGAAAGAGAGAGACCCAATTACATGCTTCTTTCAAGAGACTACCAGAAATAACACACATCAACTGAGGGAAAAATAGAAAAATATATATTCCATGCAAATAGAGACTAAAAGCAGGAATAGCAAAACTTACATAACAAAAATAGACTTTATATTGAAAACTGGAAAAAAAAACAAAGGTCATTTCACAACAATACAGGGCTTAATTCAGCAAAAGAATAGAACAACTAGAAATAGATATGTATCCAACATTGGAATGGTTTTCTACTATTGGTGGTATTATAAATTAGTCAACTATTATAGAAAGCAGTATGGCAATTCCTCAAAGAGCTAAAAGCAGAACTATCATTTGACCTAGCAATCCCATTACTGGGTATATACCCAGAAAAGTTTAAATCACTCTACCATAAAGTCACAGGCATGTGAATATTCATTTCAGCATCATTCATAATATCAAAGACACAGAATCAACCTAAATGCTCATCAATGATAGACTGAATTTAAAAAACATGTTACATATAAACCATGGAATACTAAATAGCCATGAAAATGAACAAGATCATGTCCTTGGCTGGGACATGGTTGGAGCTGGAGGATGTTATCCTTAGCAAACCAATGCAGGAACTGAAAAACCAATGTTTTCACTTACAAGTAGCAGCTAAACGATGAGACCTTATGAACTTTAAAATGGAAACAACAGACACTGGGATCCACTTCAGAGTGGATGGTGGGACAAGGAAAAGGAACTGAAAAGGTAACTATTGGGTACTAGGCTTACCACCTTTTTGATGAAATAATATGTACAACAAACCTCTCTGATATACACCTCACTTATATAAGAAACCTTCCCATGTATCCCCAAATCTAAAATACAAGTTAAATACAAATAGATTTAAGTCTTATCAACAATATTTTCTTAACACCATTGTATAAAACTAGAAATCAACAATAGGAGGAACTTTGAAAAAATTATAAACACATAACAATTAAAAAACATTCTCCCAAACAACCAATAAGTAAGGGGAGAAAAGGGAAATTTAGAAATTTTTTGAGACATTCTCCCAAACAACCAATAAGTAAGGGGAGAAAAGGGAAATTTAGAAATTTTTTGAGACAAACAAAAATGGAAACACAATATTCTAAATCCTATGAGGCACAGCAAAAGGAGTTATAAGGTAAAGTCTTAAGCAATAAACGCATACATCAAAAAGGAAGAATAATCTCAACCTAACATTGCATGTTAATATACTAGAAAAACAAAGACAAACCAAACTAAAAATTAATACAAGGAAAGAAATAATAAAGATCAGAGCATAAATAAACAAAATTTAGATAAAAATTACAGAAAGTAAATGTAATAGTTAATTTTTTTAAAAAAAAGATAAATGAAAGTTTAAAAAAAACCATTAGCCAGACTAATGAAGAAAATAGAAGATCGAAATAAGTAAAACTGAAGATGGAAACGGAGACATTACAACTGATACAACAGAAATGTAAAGGATTCACAAGGAATTATGAACAATTATACAGTGACACATTTTATTACCTAGAAAAATGGATAAATTTCTGGACACATAAAACTTACAAGGATTGAATTATGAAAACTTAGAAAATATGAACAGACCAAAAATGCGTAACAACACTAAGTCAGTAATAAAAAATTCTCCCAAAAGAAAAAAATAGAGCAAGAAGGATAAATACACACCTCCTGCAATTGCTCCCTCCACAGAAACACCAAATTGAACAACAATCCACATGGAAAAGAACCTCTCAAAGAAACAAAAGTCAGGTGAGTGATCACAGTATCTGGTTTTAACACATATCAAGGAAAGAGACACTGAGGAGGGTAGGAAAGTCAGTATTGCATTGCCTGTACCACACTGTCTCCATTTTCTGGGTACACCAAACATTTCAGAGAAATAATCAGTGTGCTCAGAGGAGCTCCCTCCTCAAATTAATTCTTCTCTAAAGTGATTATAGGACTTTACATTAGTACATGGTGTGTACTATCAAAGCAGAACACAACACGGGGCAGAACTCAGCCAGTACCCATGCAGGGAGCATTTAATCCAGCCCTAGCCAGAGGGGAATCCTCTGTCTCAGCAGTAGAAACTTAAATGCCAGCTAGCACCACCACCATAGACTAGAGTGCCCTGTGGTCCTGAATATATTCGAAAGGCACTTTGGCTACAAATACTGCAGTTTCTGGGCAAGTCCTGGTACTACACTGGCTTTGGAGCCAGTGGGCATGGGGTGCCTGCAACCCAGTGAGACACCAGCTCGGGCTGTCCAAGGAAGTGCTGGTGTCATCCCTTCCCAACTGCAGGCAGTGCAGCTCACACTGGCTCCTTCTGCTTGCAGAAAGGGGAAGGTGGAGTAAAGAATATTTCATCTTGGAAACTGAGTATCAGCTCAGTTACAGTGAAATAAACATCAATTACAGTCTTAAGGCCCCCATTCTAGGCCCTACCTCCAAGGGGACATTTCTAGACTCATTCTGGGTGAGAAAAGAACCCACTGCCATGAAGAGAAGGACCTAGGTCTGGCAGAATTTAATTCCTACTGACTAAAGAGCCTTTGGTCCTTGAATAATAAATACTGGCTATAGAGAGGCCACAGTCACAAACTGGCTTTGGGTGAGACCCAGTACCATGCTGTGGTCAGCTGTGACTCAGCACTTTCCCAGCTGTGATGGCCATGGAGAGAGACTGCTTCTGCTTGAAGAAAGGAGAGAGAAGAGCAAAAACTTTATTTTGCCACTTGAGTACCAGTTCAGCCTCAGTAAAATAGAGCACCAAGGAGACTCCTAAAGCCCCTGACTCCAAGCTTTAGCTTCTGGATGGCATTTCTACACATACGGTAGGCCATAAGGGAACCTATTTCCCTGACTGAAAAGACATGAAGTACTTAGCACCTGCTGACTAAAGAACCCCTGGGCCTTAAATAAACATCTGTGATAATCAGGCAATTGGTCTCACAAGCCTGAGGGAGTAGAAGCCAAGGGGAAGAGACTCCCTTTACTTGAGAAAAGATGAGAGAAAAGTAAAGAGGACTTACTCTTGCAAAATGGGTACCAACTCAACCACAGTAAAATAAAGCACCAAGCAGACTCCTAAAGTTCCCAGTTTCCAGGCCCTAGCTTCTGGATCACATTTTTTTTAAACCACAGTGGGCCAGAAGGGAAAATATTGCCCTGAAAGTAAAGATCCAGGCCTGGCAAGATTCATTACCTGCAGATTAGAGAGCCTTTGGGTCTTGAATAAACATCAGTAACTGTCAGGCAATAGTCACTAGGAGCCTTAGGTGAGTACTGTGCTGGCTTCCAATGCGACCCAGCACAGTCCCAGTAGGAGTGCATGAGGGGGTGCTTGCATCACTCCTCACCCAAATCCAGGCAACCTAGCCCGGAGAGAGATTTTGCTTGTTTCGAGGAAAGTATGGGAAAAGAACAAGAGATCCTGCCTGGTAATCAAGGGAATTCTCCCAGAAGTTACCAAAGAATACCAAGGTTATGCCTATATGAGTCTGCAAGAGTCATAGCATAACTAGATTTGGGATGTCACCTAGAGCAGATATGGTTGCAGTGATCGAGACTTAGATCACAATGCTTAATTCCCTTTGGATATCTGCAAAGCCTTTTGGAGAAAGATGGCTACAAGCAAGCTCAGACTGTGAAGATTAGAATACATAAGTAACTCTTTAATCCTCAGACATTGGTGAATATCCACAAGCATCAAGATCATTCAGAAAAACACGACGTCACCAAACAAACTAAATAAGACACCAGTGACCAATCCCAGAGTTACAGAGATAGGTGATCTTTCAGACAGATAATTCAAAATCCTATTAGATAAATTTAGCAAAGAGATTGAAAGAATTAAAAAGATTCAAGCAGGAATTATAGAGCTGAAAAATTCAATTGACATACAGAAAAATGCATCAGAGTCTCTCAAATAAAGCATGCCTACATGATCTATAAAAATAGCTTCAAAAGGACAAATCGAAAGGTACAGAGATCAGAGTAGAATGTTTATTTGATGAGTTAATAACAGAGAACTTTCAAACCCTAGGAAAATATATAATATTCAAACACAAGAAGGTTATGGAACACCAAGCATATTTAACCCAAATAAGACTACTGCAAGACAATTAATAATAAAACTTCCAAAGGTCAAAAATATGATAAAGATCCCAAAAGTAGCAAGAGAAAGGAAATGACATTTAAAGAAGAACCAACATGTCTGGCAGCACACACCTCAGTGGAAAACTTACAGGCCAGGGGAGAGTGGCATGGCATATTCAATGTGTTGAAGGAAAGAACCTTTTATTTTAGAATAGTATATCCAGCAAAAATATCCTTCAAAAATGAAGGATAAATGAAGATTTTTTTCCTAGACAAACATAAGCTGAGGGACCTGTCCTAAAAGAAATGCTGAGGAGATTTTGCAATAAAAAATTATCTTAAGGTATAAAACTCACTAGTAACAGTACGTACATGTACAAATACAGAATATTCTAACACTGTAACTGTCATGTGTGAACACCCGTATCTTGAGTAGAAAGACTAAAGGATAAACCTATCAAAAATGATAAGTGCAATTTTATAAGACGGGATAGGAAATCTATGGAAACAAAAAAAAATGGTTAAAAAGCAAAGGATATGAAGTTGAAGTGTAGAGTTTTATTTACTTATTTAAATTTATTTGTTTATTTATTTTTTATACTTTAAGCTCTGGGATACATGTGCAGAGCATGCAGGTTTGTTACATAGGTATATATCGGCCATGGTGGTCCTGAATGGTACTGCTTAGGTTATCTTCTAGGTATTTTATGGTTTTAGGTCTTACACTTAAGTCTTTAATCCATCTTGAGTTAATTTTTGTATAAGGTGTAAGGAAGGGGTCCAGTTTCAGTTTTCTGCAAATGGCTAGCCAGTTTTCCCAACACCATTTATTAAATACGGAATCCTTACCCTGTTGCTTGTTATTGTCAGACATCAGATGCTTGTAGATGTGTACAGTGTTTTTATGAGTTCTCTCTTTGCTTGTTTTTGCAACCATAGTTAAGTTGTCATAAGTTTAAAATAATTGGCTATAATGTATTATTTTCAAGCCTTTTTGACCTCAATCAAAAATTCTGCAACAGATACAGAAAAAATAAAAAGCAAGAAATTAAAACATATTGCCAGAGAAATACACTTTTACACAGGAAGATAAGAAAGAAGGTAGAAGGATAAGACCAGAAAACATACAACCTAATGGTAGGAATAAGGCCTTACTTATCAGTGATGACATTGAATGTAAATGGATTAAACTAAAGTAACTGAATAGACTTTTTAAAATAACTCAATTGTCTACTGCCTACAAGTAACATAGTTCATCTATACAGACCATAAGTAGACTGAAAACAAAGGTATAGAAAACATCTTCGATACAAATGAAAACTCAGAATTACCAATTGTAGCCATTCCGATATCAGATAAAATATTTTTAAGACAGAAATTATGAAAAGAGAAAATAAAGGTCATTATATAAGGATAAAATGGTTAAATCAGCAAGATGATATGACAATTATAAATATATATACATCCAACACTGGAACATCTAGATATATAAAGCAAATGTTATTATAGCTAAGTATATATATAAACCCAAATACAGTAATACCTGGATACATCAACACCCCACTTTCAGCATTAGATAGATATCCATACAGAAATTTAACAAAGAAACATTGGACTTAATCTTCACTAGAGACCAAATGGACCTAATAGATATTTACAACACATTTCATCCAAAAGCTGTAAAATATACATTCTTCTCCACAGCAGATAGGTCCTTCTCAAGAATAGACCATATATTAGTCCACAAAACAAGTCTTAAAACATTCAAAAATTTTGAAACAATATCAAGTATCTTTTCTGACCACAATGGAATAAAATTAGAAATCTATAACAAGAGGAACTTTGGAAACTATACAGACACATGGAAATTAAACAATATGCTTCTGAATTATTAGTGGGTCAATGAATAAATTAATAAGAAATTATAAAAAATTTCTTGAAACAAAAAAATAGAAAAACAACATACTTAAACTTATGGTATATGACAAAAGCAATACTAAAGTTTATAGCAATAGGTGCCTGTGTCAAAAAGTAGAAAAAGTTAAAATAATCAACCTAACAATGTATCTTAAGAAGTAGCAATCAGAGTTAAGTTGTCATAAGTTTAAAATAATCCTAAGTTTAAAATATCCTTCTTTTTAGATAATATGATCTTAAATTTAAAAATTATATGTAGATGATATGACCTTATATCTAGAAAAACCTAATGATTCCACCCAAAAGCTGCTAGAACAAATAAAAGAAGTTTATTTGGCAAACCTGTGAATGCTACATCAGTGTGCAAATATCAGCAGCATTTCTATATGTCAGCAGCAAAAAAAATCTGAAAAGAAATTAAGAAAGTGATAGTATTTCCAATAGCTACAAATAAAACAAAACACCTAGGCATAAACTTACCCAGAAAAGTGAAAGATCTCTACAATAAAAACTATAAAAAAATTGATGAAAGCAATTAAAGAAGGTAGAAAAAAAGGAAAGATATTTTATTTTTATAGATTGGAAGAATCAATATTGTTAAAATGTCCATACTACTCAAAGCAATCTACAGATTCAGTGCAATCCCTATCAAAATACCAATATTAGAAAAGCAAGAGCAAACCAAACCCTAAGTTAGTAGAAGGAAGGAGATGATAAAGATCAGAGCAGAAATAATAAAAATTAAACAAAATCAACAAACTTTTGGACAGACTAAGAAAAAATTAGAGAAGACTGTTAAATAGTTAAATAAAATCAGTGATGAAAAAGGAAGCATTACAATTGATACTATAGAAATTAAATAATTATTAGAGAGTACTATGAGCAAATATATACCAAAAAATTAGAAAACCAAGACAAATGAATAAATTTCTAGCTATCTCAACCTACCAAAAATCCAAAACCAGAATAGAGCAATAACAAGTAACCAGATCAAAGCTATAATAAAACATTTTCAATGAAAGCAAAACCAGAACCCTATGTCTTCTCTGCAGAATTTTAACAAACATTACATGAAGAAACAACACTAACCCTACTCAAAATTATATTAAGAAGTGAGGAGAGAATGGTTTCAAACTCATTCTATGAGGCCAGTATTACCCTCATACAAAAAACAGACTAATACACATCAAAAAAAAAAAAAAAAGAAAAGAAAAAGAAAAAGAAAACTCTCATGACATGAATGCAGAGATCCTCAAAAAAATACTAGCAAACTGAATTGAACAACACATGGAAAAGATATTTTATAATGACCTAATGGGATTTACTCCAGCAATGCAAGGATGATTCAACATACACAAATCAATCAATGTGATAAATCACATCAACAGAATGAATGATAAAACTATATGATAATTTTAATTAATGTTGAAAAAGCATTTGATTAAATATCCCTCCATGACTTAAAAAAAAGCCTTAAAAATTGGGTACAAAAGAAACACACTTGAATATAATAATATCCATATATGACAGACCTACAACAAGCAATACACTGAATGAGGAAAAACTGAAAGACTTTTCTCTAATATTTGGAACAAGACAAGAATGTCCACTCTCTCCAATGTTTATCTACATGGTACTGAAAGTCCTAGCTACAGCAATTAGACTAAAGAAATAAATAAAATTATCCAAATATAAACAGAAAAATCAAGTTATCCTTCTTTGTAGATAATATGATCTGATATTTAGAAAAACCTAATGACTACACTCAAAAACTACTAGAACAAATAAACAACTTCAGCAAAGTTGTGGGATGCCAAATCAATGTGCAAGAATCAGCAGCATTTCTATATGTCAGCAAAAAAAAAAAAAAAATCTGAAAAAGAAATTAGGAAAGTAACAGCACTTCCAATAGCTACAAATACAACAAAATACCTAGGAATAAACTTACCCAGAGAAATGAAAGATCTCTACAATGAAAACTAAAAAAACTGATGAAAGAAGAAGGAGAAGGAGAAGGAGAAGGAGAAGGAGAAGGAGAAGGAGAAGGAGAAGGAGAAGGAGAAGGAGAAGGAGAAGAAGAAGAAGGAGAAGGAGAAGAAAGAGACGATGACGACGATGATGACAACAGAAAAAAGGAAAGATATATTTATAGACTGGAAGAATCGATATTGTTAAAATGTCCATACTACTCGAAGTAATCAGTACACTCCCTATCAAAATATTAATAACATTCAGTGCACTCCCCATCAAAGTATCAACGACATTCTTCCTAGAAATAGAAGAAATTACTCTAAAATGTATATAAAACCACAATAGATTTAGAATAAACAAAGCTATCCTGAGCAGAAAGAACAGAACTGGAGGAATCATACTACCTGACTTCAAATTATACTACAGAGCTATAGTAACCAAAACAGCATGATGCTGGCAACAAAACAGACATGTAGACCAATGGACAGAATAGAGAACCCAGAAATACATCCATATATCTAAAGTGAACTCATTTTCCACAAAGTTACCAAGAACATGCATTGGGGAATGGACAGTCTCTTCAATAAATACTGCTAGGAAAACTGGATGTCTATATTCAGAAGAAACTGGACACCATCTATCAGCATATAAGACACTGATTTGAAATGGATTAAAGACAAATCTAGCCGGGCGCGGTGGCTCAAGCCTGTAATCCCAGCACTTTGGGAGGCTGAGGCAGGTGGATCACGAGGTCGAGAGATCGAGACCATCCCGGTCAACATGGTGAAACCCCGTCTCTACTAAAGATACAAAAAATTAGCTGGGCATGGTGGCACGTGCCTGTAATCCCAGCTACTCAGGAGGCTGAGGCAGGAGAATTGCCTGAGCCCAGGAGGCGGAGGTTGCGGTGAGCCGAGATCACGCCATTGCACTCCAGCCTGGGTAACAAGAGCGAAACTCCGAAACTCCGTCTCAAAAAAAAAAAAAAAAAAAAAAAAAAAAAATCTAAGTCCTGAAACTTTGAAAGTCTTAAAAGAAACATTGGGGAAACTCCCCAGCATATTGGATTGGGCAAAGATTTCTTGAGTAATACGCCATAAGCAAGGCAATAGAAGAAAAAAATGGACAAATAGGATTGCATCAAGTTGAAAACCTTCTGCACAGCAAAAGAAATGATCAACAAAGTGAAGAGATAACCCACAGAATGGGAGACAATTTTGCTAACTATCCATCTGACAAGGGATTAATATTCAGAACATATAAGTAGTTCAAACAACTCAATAAAAAATCTAATAACCTGATTTAAAAATGGGCAAAAGATCTGAATAAACATTTCTCAAAAGAAGACACATAAATGGCAAATGGGAACATAGAAAGGTGCTCAACATCATTGATTATCAGAAAAACGCAAATCAAAACTAAAATGAGATATTATCTAACCCCAGTTAAAATGGCTTTTATCCAAAAAACAGGCAATAACATATGCTGGCGAGAATGTAGAAAACAGAGAACACTTGTACACTGCTGGTGGAAATGTAAATTAGTACAACCACGATGGAGAACAGTTTGAAGCTTCCTCAGAAGCTAAAAATAGGACTGCTATGTGATCCAACAAACCCATTGCTAGGTATATAATCAAAAGAAAGGGAATCAGTATATTGAAAAGATGTCTGCACATCCATGTTTATTGCTTCCCTATTTACAATAGTCAAGATTTGTGAGCAACCTAAGCGTCTATCAGCAAAGTGCATAAAGAAAACAGGGTACATATACACAACGGAGTATGACTCAGCCATAAAAAAGCATAAGATCCTGTCATCTGCAACAATATAGATGTATCTGAACAATATTATGTTAAATCAAATAATTCTATCACAAAAGGCAAACTCCACAGGTTCTCACTTATTTGTGGGATCTAAACATTAAAACAATTGAATTTATGGAGACAGTAGAATGATCATAACAGATGCTGGGAAATACAGTCATGGGAACAGGAATATGGGGAAGTAGTGAGGATTAATGGGTATGAAAAGATAGAATTTTTTATTTTTGAATCAGAGTCTTCCTTTGGCACCAGGCTGAAGTGCAGTGGTATGATCTCCACTCACTGTAATTTCCAGCTCCTTGGTTCAAGCAATTCTCCTGCCGCAGCCTCCCAAGTAGCTGGAATTAGAGGCACACACCACCACATCCAGCTAATTCTGGTATTTTTAGTAAAGATGGGATTTCACTGTGTTGACCAGGATGATCTCAGTCTCCTGACCTCATGATCCTCCAGCCTCCCAAAGTGCTGGGATTAAAGGTGTGAGCCACTGTGCCCAGACAGATCTAGTATTTCAAAACACAACAAGGTGACTACAGTCAACAACAACTTATTTTATGCTTAAATATAATGAAATGAGAGGCATCAAAATGTTTATAACACAAATAATTGTTAAATGCATGAGATGATGAATAACCCATTTACAATGAGGTAATTATTAGACATTGTGCGCCTGAATCAAAGTCTCATGTACCCCATAAAATAATATACCTATTATGTGCCAACAAAAATTAAAATTCAAAAAAAAGAAAAAAAAAGTCTCCCATAAAAAAGTACTACAATCCAGTAGTTTCACTGCTAAATAAATTCTACCGAACATTTACAGAAAAACTAATCCTAACTATTCTCACACTATTTCAACAATGTTAAAGACAAGTGATCACTTCCAAACTTATTCTACAAGGGCAGCATTATCTTGATACTAAAACCTAATGAGGATACAACAATAAAATAAAATTACAGGCCAGTATCTCTGATAAACATAGGGAATAACAATCCTCTACAAAATATGCACAAATTTAATTCAACAGCACATTAAAAGATCATTCCCCTGATCAAGTGGGTTTCAACCCAGGAATGTAAGGATACCATACACGAATCAATTAATGGAATATATCACATAAACAGAAATGAAGGACATGTGATTATTTTAATGAAATAAGCATATGATAAAATTCAACATCCCTCATCATGAGAACTCTCAACAAATTAGGTATAGAAGGAAGGTACCTTCACAAAATAAAAACCATACGTAACTAACCCATAGCTAATAATATGGAATGGGACAAAGTTGAGACATTTTCCTGTAAGATCTGAAAAAAACAAGGATGCCTACTTTTGCCACTTATATTTTACATAGTACCAGAAGTCCAAGTCAGAGCAATTTAGCAAACAAGAAATCTAAAGCATCCAAATCGGAAACGAAAAAGTAAAATTGCTCCTATTGGAGATGGCCATGAACTTATATAGAGAAAACTCTTAATATTCCACAAAGAAACCTGTTAGAACTAATAAACAAGCTCAGTAAATTTTCAAGATTAATAAAAACATACAAAATCAATAGCATATATATATATATATATATATATATATATACACTATAGTAAACAATCAGAAAAAATATCAAGAAGATTTTATTTTAAAAAGCTACAAAATATTTAGGAATAATTTTAACATGGAGGTAAAATAATTCTACACTGCAAGAGATAAAATATTGATTAAAGAAATTAAATAAGAAAAAAATCAATGTAAAGATATTCCATGCTCATGAATTACAGGAATTACTATTGTTAAAATGTCCATTATACTCCAAATGATCAACAGATTAAATACAATCCCTGTCAAAATTCCAGTGACGTTTTTTGCAGAAATAGAAAAAACAAGTCTAAAATTCATAGAACTACAAGAGATCCCAAATAGCCAAAGCAATCTTGAGTTGAAATAACAAAGCTGGAGTCATGACACTACTTGACTTCAAATATACTACATGATATAGTAAGCAAAACAGCATGATACCGGCAAAAAAAAAAATAGATACAGACCAATGGAACAGAACAGAGAAAACTGAAATGAATGCATGCACTTACAGTCAACTGATTTTCAACAAAATAGTCAAGAATATACCAGAGAAAGGACAGTGTCTTCAATAAACAATGCTAAGAAAACTGGATATCCACATTCAGAAAAATGAAACTAGACCCCTATCTCTCAGAATATACAAAAGTCAATTCAATATAGGCAAAACACCTAAATGTAAGACCTGAAATGCTGAAACTATTAGGAAAAAAAAAAAAAAAAAAAAACAGGGGAAATGCTTATGACATTGGTCTGGACAAGGAGCTTTTGCATAAGATCCCTAAAGCACAGGAAACAAAAGCAAAAATAGACAAATGAGATTGCATCTCAACTCAAACTAAAAATCTCCTGCACAGCATAGGAAACAATGAGTGAACTTAAAAGGCAACTTATAAATGGGAATATATATTTTAAACTATACATCTGACAGGGTTTAATCTCCTGAATATATAAAGAAGTCAAACAATTGCAAAATAAATAATTTAGTTTAAAAATGGGTAAAAGATCTGAATATTTTTCAAAAGAAGATACATGAATTTTCAAGTATATTTATACTCAAGTATATGAAAAAGTGCTCAATAATTCAGGAAAATACAAATTGAAACTTCAATGAAATATCACCTTACCCAAATTTAGAATGACTATGAAAAAGACAAAAATAACAAATATTGATGTAGACACAAAGAAAGGAGAACACTATACATAGCTTGTGGGAATGTAAATTAATATTAATTAAGGAGGTTCCTCAAATCACTAAAAGCAGAACTACCTATAATCCAGCAATCCTACTACTAAGTATGTATCCAAAATAAAGGAAATCAGTATAACAAAGAGATATCTGCACACCCACATTTATCTCAGCATTATTTACAATGGCCAAGCTATGAAATCAACCTAAGCATCCATCAACAGGTAAATGGATAAAGAAAATGTGGTATATCTACCTAACAGAATACTATTCGAGTATAAGAAATAATAAAATCTTGCCATGTGCAGCAACATGGATGAATCTGGAGTAGATTATTTAAGTGAAATAAGCCAGGCACAGAAAGTCAAATACTGCATAATCTAAATTGCATGTAGAATCTAAATGAATTGATCTCATAGATTTAGAGAGCACAATAGTGGTTAGCAGAGGCTGGGGTAGGGTGCAGGAAGTGAGTTATTGGGAGAGATTGATCAGTGGGTACACAGTTTGATAGACAAAGTAAGTTCTGGTATTCTATTGCACAGGAGGATAACTGTGATTAACATTATATTGTATATTACAAAATAGCTAGATGAGAGGCTTTTGAATATTGTCACCATAAAGACATGATAAATGTATGAGGTAATGGATATACTAAATACTCTGCTTTTATTTTTACCCAGTGTATATGTGTATCAAAATGTCACCACATGCCCTATAAATATGTATAATTACTCTGTGTCAATTAAAAACAAAATAGAAAATGTGAGGATAAAACTGATAGAGGAATAGACAGGGAGAAGACAAATATAAATTGGAAACTTCACCACCCTCTTTCAGTCATTGATAGTTCATGCAGGCAGAAAATCGGTAAGGATATAACTGACTGAATAGCACCATCAGTCAGCCTGATCTAATTGACATTATAAACATATTTCATTCAGCAGCAGCATAACAAAAATTCTTCTCAAACTCTCATGGATCATTTACTGAGATAGACCACTGTAGATCATAACACACATATGATCATATTTAAAAGAATAGAAATCATGCAAAGTATATATGATCATAACAGATCACAATAGAATTCGTCATAATACGATTAATCTAGAAACACAGTACAGACAGTTGGGAAATCTACAAATACTTGAGGAATTAAACAACACATTTCTAAAAATTCTGTGAGTCAAAGACATCTCAATAGGTTCATATATGTAAGTATATACATGTAAGTACATATATATATTTCAACCTACTGAAAATGCAACTTAAAATTTGTGACATGCAGTGAAAATAGTGCTTACAAGAAATTTCATAGCATTAAATACACACATTAAAAGAAAAGAAATATCTAAATTCAATAATCTAAATTTTAATCTTGGGAAACAATAGCAAAAAAATTAAAATTAAAACAAAATTTTAAAAAATAAAAATTAAAGCAGAAATCAGTGAAACTGAAAACAGAAAAGCAATAGAGAAAGGTCACAAAACCAAGAGCTGGTTCTTTAAAAAGTTTAATAAAATTATAAACCTCTAACTTCATAAAAGCAGAAGATCAAAATTAACAATAGCAGAAAAGAAAGATGGGTCAATGCTACTGATACCATAAACATTAAGAGAATAATATAGACATAATATAAACAAGTCTAAGATCAAAAATGTGTTAAATCAGTTTAAATAGTGCTAGAAAATTTAGTTGTAGAGGTACCAAAAAATGAATTTCCAAATATGCCTTATACCTTTCACAAAAATTACATCAAAATTCATCATTGACCTAAATATAAAGGCAATAGTATAAAACGTATAGAAGAAACTGTAGGAGAAAATTTAATTGATTTTATATTTATTGAAGAGTTTTCATATACAACATCAAAATCATAACCTATGAAAGAAAAAAAATGGATAAATTAGACTATTAAAATTTAAAATATCTGCTGCAGTAGAGATACGAGAAAATCAAAAGAAAAGCTACATGCTGGAGAAAATATGTGCAAGCTTCACATCTAATAAAAGACTTGCACCCAAAATATACAAAGAACACTGAAAAATAAGGAAATAAAAATCCACTTAAGAAATCGTCAAAAGATTTGAACAGATGTCTCACCAAAATATGTAAACAGATGTCAATAAGCATATATAAAGATGTTCAGTCTCAACACTGAAATAACTTTACACATCTATTAAAATGGCTAATTTCCAAAAAGCTGATAATAGCATGATGTCGAGAATACAGAGGAACAAGAATTCTCCTTTGTGTTGTTAGGAGTACAAAATGGTACAGCCACTTTGAAGAGATTTGGCAATTTCTCACAAAGATAAACAATCTTATTATCTACCAGTTGTGCTTCTAAGTATTTATCAAATGGTCTGTAAACTTCTGTCCTCACAAAAACCAATACACAGATTTTTACTGCAACCTTGTTCATAGTAGCCCAAAACTGGAGATTATTGTCATTATACATTAATGAATTAGTGGATAAAGTGAGGTTCATTCATACAATAAAATACTATCCAACAATAAAATGAATGGGCAATCAAGCCAGGCAAACGTAAGAATATATATCAAATTAATATTGCTAAGTAAAATAAGCGAGTCTTGAAAGGCTACATTCTCTATGATTGCAATTATTTGACTTTCTGGAAAAGGCAAACTATAGAGACTATAAAATGATCAATGATTGCCAGTGGTCACCGTGGGAAAGAGGATCAGGTAAAGGACAGAAAATTTTTAGTGCAGTAACCCTATACTGGTCAAGTACATAATATCACACATTTGTCAAAACCCACAGAACTTTACAGCACAAAGAGAAGACTTTATGAAATTTTTAAAAGAAATTATTTAGGTTAAGGGTATCCAGATATGTAATGCAGAACATGATGAAATAATCTAATTGTATTGCATATTTCTGAAACAATTTTACTGAAGGTAGACCAGGGAAAAATATGAACCTAAGTTTGGAAATGAGTGGAGTCTCTAAGACAAAAGTCAAAAGCAGCTGCACGTAAGCACTGTAATCTATGTGATAAAGTTCTTTCCTAGGGTTACAAGTTAACAATTTGGATACAACTCTGCATGTATAATGGAATTGAACAATTAAGTAAATGGTTTTGTATAATGCTGGCCAGTTTTCTCACTGTTGGAGTGGAAATTTACAGGTAAGCAAGGAGATCTAAGTAGTGGTGGACTGGAGTTGCAGGAATCAATATACAAATACTGATTTGTTTAATACTAATCAGTTTAATGCTGTTTAGTTTAAAAGGTAAATGGTTACATATAGGAATATTTATATGTGTATGTATATACAAGTGTTTAGTATACACACATGTATTTATGGGCTCTGTTAACTAAGATAATCTCAAATAAATACACATCAGTAGCAACAAGCCAAACTAGTACTAACATTCTGGTTTGTAACGCCATTCTCTAATCAAAGGAACCAGTGAATTCTGGAAAAACGGTTGATTCTCATACTAAGAAAGCTCATATACAAGATGAGTTTGGAGAAACTCGTGCCAGAAAACAGGGAGTGTGAAAGGAAAGGAGAGGAGAGGAGAGGGGAGGGGAAGAAAGCAGGGAGAGAAGGGAGGGAGGGAAGGAGGAGATAGCAAGAACATTGATGAAAGAGCTCCTGGTGGTCAAAGTTGAAGCAATGTGAACAATTTAATAAAGCATTACTTGATCATAACCCAAAATAGAAAAAAAATTTATTAGTCCATACTGATATAAACAAATATATTCAAACAAAGCTTTATATAAATTTAAGCAAAGCTGGACTCAGCAAAGATGGGCACAGAGGCTGAAGGTTAAGGTTTGGTCAAGAAGAATGCTTAGATGGATCTAGCTAAAATTCGGTCAAAGAGAGTCTTTGCCAGGAATTTATGAGAACCTATGTATTATCTCAATTTTTCTGTAAATCTAAAATTGTTCTTAAAATTTTAAGTTTAATAGAAAAACAAACAATAAAAAAACTTTACAGGGAATAAAAAAGCTATCTATAAATGGAATGGGCTACCTTAGAATAAAAAGTGTTCCTTGTTGTTATTAAATTTTCTAAATAAGAGGTTGGAAGATGTATTAGGATTCTTCAGCAATTAGTCATTACAGATGAACACGCATAGAAACTGTTAGGAAGGGAATTAAAACGTTTTATGGTAATTGATCCCAGCCAACCCAAAGACTGTAAGACTTTGCTTCTTTCATTTTGAGCTACTTCAAAATGAAAAGTTAGGAAAACATTGTCTTCCATAGCTCACAGGCCAGATGTCTTGCAGATAGAATTTAGGATAATAAAATGCATATTTCTTTTTACAAACTTTGTTCACAGAAAGGCTCCAATTAACCCTCAAAAAGATTCAGAATAAGTGTTTTTATAGTTAATATTATCAGTAAAAATTAGAGGCAAAGCTCTTTGGTTCATCTCTATAATCCCAGAATTTTGGGAGGCCAAGATGGGAGGATTACTTGAGGCCAGGGGTTCAACACCAGCTTGGGCAATGTAATGAGATCCTCTCTCTAAAAAAATAAAAATTTAGCCAGCTGTGGTGGTACATGCCTGTAGTTCTAGCTACTTGAGAGGCTGAGGCAAGAGGATATCTTGAGCTGAGGAGTTCAAGGTTGCAGTGAGCCATGATCACACCACTGCACTCCAGCCTAGCAAGAGAAAGCAAGACCCTTTCTCAAAAACAAAAATCAAACAAAAAATCAGGCTTCAAATGAGTAAGTATTTTCTCAAACTATCCTGAAAATATAATATGTAGAATTTTGTTTTTAAGTGAAAATCTAATATATAGAATTTTGTTTCCAAATGAAAAATATTATTCTTTTATTTCAAACAGTCACCTTTTAAGCAAACAAAAAGTAAAACAGGCATTTGTATATTGGGAAATATTAGAACAAGGCTTGTCATGAACACCTGATATAAATTACCACAAAAGAAAGCTGGAACTCAGGATCATTTGTATTCATTGCAATGCTGTCAAAAATTATTGATAAATATGGGATAAAGAGCCAGAGGTTTTATCTTAACCACAGGGTAATATTTATTATTAATAAACTAGCCATTAGGTGCTCCACAGGGTTTGATATGAAATTAGGAAAACAAATTTGGTCAGTTGTGCTGTTGATTGTTGAGGGAATGTTAAGTCATTGAAATACAAAGTGTCCATTGATTCTGTTTTCCAAACTGTCACCTTACAAACAAATGTTTAAAAACAGACATTGTGAGTCAGAAACTTTGTATATAAATACCTACTACTCATTAGGTAAGGAAAATAGTAGGGAATAATAACAGTTATTGGCCATGCCCACTAGTGACATGCTGTTAAAAGCCCTCTGTAGTGGCATCATAACCTCCTTAGTTTTATTTTTTTCATAGCATTTATCAATTTCTAAAGTACCACATGTATCAATATACTACAGCTGCTGTAACAAAGTACTGCAGCCTGGATGGCTTCAATAACAGAAACCTGTTTTCTCACAGTTCCGGAGGCTAAAAACCCAGTGTCAAAGTGTCAGCAGATTTGCTTTGTTCTCTCGAGGGGATTTTTTCTGTTCCAGCCGCTTTTTTACTTGTAAATGACTGTCTTTACCATGTGCTTTCATTTCATCTTGGCTTTGTATGTGTGTGTCTGTGTCCAAATGTTCTTTTCTCAGATATCAATCATGTTGGATTAGGTTCCACCCTGATAACATCATTCTAATTTGATTACCTCTTTAAAGACCCTGTATCCAAATATGGTTACATCATGAGGGTCTGGGAGTTAGGATTTCAACATGTGAATTTTGGGGAAGACATAATTCAGCCCATAATATTACGTAGCTCATTTAAAAAAATGTTTATTATTTATTCTCCCCCCAGACCAGTAACTAGAATATAAGCTTAGAAACAGAAATATTATTTTTCCATGTCTTTTTCAATGATGTATCTTAGTTACTGAGAATGGTCCCTGATACTTCATGGGCACACAAATATATTTCTATATATTGAATAAATATTCTTATTAATATCAAATATTTATTGACTACTTAGGACATGCCAAGTAGTTGGCATGGATTGTTAAAAATTCTATGGTATAGGTACTATAATTAACATCCTCATTTTAAAGTTGGGAAAATTTAAGTTTTGTGAATTGCAACAGTCATCCAACACATCACAGTTCATGAAACTTGGAGCTGGGAGTTGAGTTTAGGATATCTGCCCATACAATCATCACGCTTAGACTCCATGCCATGATGTTCCTCAGCTAATAAAACAGTGATTTTTGGTCAGTGGTAGAAAAGAAACAAAGAGATTTGCTCATATGAAAAACATCAATATAGAGAGTTATTACATGTATACTTAGAAAAATGAAACTCTCATTAAAACAAAAATGGGTTGTGATAAGCAAAATAGTGGCCCCCCCAAAGATGTTTATGTCATAACCCCAGAATCTGTGACTATGCTCATGGCATGATATCTTACATGCCAAAAAGGACTTTGCAGATGCAATTAGGGATATGGACTTACGCAATTAGGGATAATCCCGGACTAACTAGGTGGGTCCAATATAAACATATAAATCCTTAAAATTGAAAGAGGAAGGCAGAAGAGTGGGTCTTCAGAGAGATGTGACATTAGGACTTGACCCACTGCTGCTGGTTTTTAAGAGGGAGAAAGACACAAGCTAAGCAATGCTGGCAGCCAGTAGAAGCTTGAAACGGTAAAATGGATTCTCCCTTGGAGCTTTCAGAAAGGAAGGAAGCCTTGCTAACATCTTGATATCAGCCCATTGAGACCTCCTGTGTGGGTCTTTTGACGTACTGAATTATAAAATAATTTTTAGTGTTTAAATCACTAAGTCCATGGTAATTGGTTACAGCAGCAAAAGAAAATAATACAGGGGTTAAGAACATGATTAGGAATTTCAGAAAGAAAACATTAAATCTGAGCTAATTTATTCAATTTCACTAGTATTTAAGGGAATGAAAATAAAAGCAAAATAACATATTGATATTCATAAGATAAACAGAGATTAAAAGAATAACATTTACTGCTGGTGAGCCCTTGAAAAATAGGCATTTTCATGCAGGTTGGCAACATGTACCAAAGGCCTCACAAACTTTCAGAAATTAAACATTTAGGTCCGGGTGTGGTGGGTCACACCTGTAATTTTAGTACTTTGGGAGGCCAAGGCAGGCAGATCACAAGGTGAAGAGATATAGACCATTCTGGCCAACATGGCAAAACCTTATCTCTACATAAACACAAAACTTAGCTGGGTGTGGTGGCATGCAAGTGTAGTCCCAGCTACTACACAGCCTGAGGCAGGAGAATCCCTTGAACCCTGGAGGCGGCAGTTGCAGGGAGCTGAGATTGTGCCACTGCACTCCAGCCTGGCCACAGAGTGAGAATCTGTCTCAAAAAAAAAATATATATATATATATATATTAGAACATTATCCTAAGGGTTTAATCAGGCAAAAGTACAGTGGTGCAGAGCAGAATGTCCACGGAAGCACTGTTTATAAGAGCCAAGGATTATTTCCAGGAACACTGTTAATGGTTCTATACTACTTGCAAACTCCTCAGCTCAGGTCCTAAGGCACCTGGTCCCAGTTTCCCTTTCCATTTTCCTGCTTTCTCTCCCTTCCCTACAGGATGTTTATATTCTGATCAAATTGAACTACTCACTGCTGTAGAACGTTCCTCTCACCTTTGAAAAGGGTTTTCAGTGGGATTCCCTTTTCCCAGAAGCTACTGTCATTTCCAGTCTTGACCTCTTAAACACCATCTCAAATGTCACCTTCTTCAAATCCTTCCTGTCTGATTTCCTTCCAAACATATGTGAATTTTCCCTCCTTTAAATTACCACATGATTTGTATACTTCTAGGACACATATGATCTTTTTACATTTGATTTTAGTTATTGGTATGCTTGTTTCCTCCTTATGCCAGACTGCAAATGACTTGAAGAAGCAGAAATTATGTTGCAAATGTCTTTATATGCTTTGTAGTATCAGGCAAGCAGAGTGCCTTACACACATACACACACACACACACACATACACACACACACACACCCCGGGGAGGGGGAGAGAGAGAGAGAGAGAGAGAAGAGAGAAAGAGAATGAAAAATAAATATACTTAGAAATAGAGACCATTTAACTCCCTTTTTCTTCCAATTTCCATGTCTGTCTTTTTTTTTTTTTTTCTATTGCTCTGTCTAGGACTTCTAGTATTACGTTAAATAGAAGTGACAAGAGTAGATATCCTCCTGTTGTGTCTGATCCTAAAGGAAAATCTTTCGATTTTTTATTATTGAGTATGAGCTGTGGGCTTGAAATATAGCCCTTCATTGCAAAAAAATTCTTACATATCGAATTCATTGAAAAGTCTTATCATAAACGAATAAAAATTTTGTCAACAATTTGAATTTTGTCAAATGTTTTTGCTGCATCTACTGAGATAATCATATGGTTTTTATCCTTCATTATTATTAATATGTGTATTTTATATTTTATTTGTACTTTTATTTATAAAATTGCATCAAGAAAAATCTGCGAAAACATTGCAGTCTTTTTAATTGTGATCGTCTCTGAGTAATGAGATCTCAAGCCATGTTATTTCTTACTACTGTTTGCAAATCTGTATTTCGAAATGAATATTTCTTGAAATCATGTCTAATTTCTTAAACTATGAGCCTAGAGAACACTATATATTATGGCAGAATATAAAAGAGGAGCGAAAAAAGACTTCATGAAGACAATCGTACTGAGAGGAAAGATAAACTCTACTAAAAATAGCTATTGATGGTTATGAACAACTCAATTTGCTAAATAGTTTACATGGATTAATTATTATTTTGTTTTACTTAATATTTTCAAGAAGTTTGTAAGAGAGACAATATTATTAAACCCATTTTTCAGATAAGAAACCTGAGGTCCCGGGATTTAAACAGGGTACTAAAAATTAGAGCTAATAAGTTGCTTAGCCAGGATTTGAATTTGATCAGGTTGTCTGTGAGATTAGGATGCTTACAAAGAAAAAAAAAATAAGAAAAAGAAAAGCAAGTGAAGATAAGATGGGATTAGGATTTATATTAAAGCCAAAATTTACATGCAATCAGGGGAAACAACATGAAGCCAAATTAGTGAGTTCAACTCAGGTACTGACATTCAGACTGATGGCTAGGGTTCTGTTGAAGTGAGGCTTCCCAGTTTCATGAAGGGCTAGAGGGAACTTGAGGGAGACTATTTGGAGTTAAGTATATTTTGAAAATGGGCTTCTCTAAATTGGTTTGCTATACCAATTCTGAATATTCATTATAAACTCCAGGTTCACAACAGAATAATTCTTTCTAAGCCTGTTCTTGGAAATAAACATAGTTGTTTCGAAATTTCACAGCTGTCTCCATTTATACAAAAAGTAAAGAAAATCCTGAGCTAGTTATTGCAGCAATGAAAACATCTCACAAGTTGTGATTTAATTTGAATATGAAAATATTTCCTAGAGATACCAAATACATATTCTTCCCTGAGACACTGCACAAGCATTTATCAATCTCTATATAACATATTTAGTGTGTTTTTGAAAGCTTATTGTCATTTCTCTATTTTGAATATCTTTAGTTAAGCTAGTCTGAAAGAAGTTTTCCTTGGCTTTCGTCTGCCTATTAATCACAATCATGTGTATCTGCATATGATGTGTGTATTTATGTGTTCGTATTTTAAAGGAGACATTCAATTATTTAGTCCTATTGGCTGAACTTGTTTAACACAACATGTGCTGTAACAGATGACAAAGATGTCTTTCTTTCAAAGCACACCCAAACAGATACCAGTGGCATCCATTCATAAGCTGAGTATCTTGTTATGTCACTAGTACATTGTCAAGTCCACAGGATAACTAGCTAAGGGCAAACCACCAAAGCCCTGTTGTTTTTGAAATGTTTTTATCTTACCAGATCATGGTTTTAATATGCCACTTAACTAAGTCATTGCCAACTAGGAGACTACAGAATATCTTCTGGGAATGGTTACCCTATTTATTCATCAGGGGACAAAGATAATTAAGTCATCCATCAAAGCTAATGCTTGCATGGATGTGTGATGTTTTCTTGTTGTCCTGACCTTGGTGTGTGTCTGGTGCACAGATAAAACCTGCGATGGATATATGAGCAGTTATAACTACCTCAAGGCTTAAGCAGCCCTGTGTGCGCCAAGTGAGAAGAACAGTATATTTTATCCTTCTGCTTTCAATCATCTTGACTTTCTCTTACGAAGTGTCACTTCAGTCTAACCATTCAAGCTGAATTAGTTATTCTTGGCGTTCCCTTGGTCCTTTTCAGCTACCCCATTAGAATCCCTAGTGCAGTATATTATGAATGTCTGTCTCACTTACTATAGTGTGATATCTTCAAAGGGTTAGATTATCTCTTACTCAGTTTTGTTTTCCTGTACCAAGCCTAATGACTATCATCTAAAAGTTGACTAACACAAAATGAATATATTAATTAAACAGTTTTATTTTTCTTTTAACACCCTTTGGTATAGATATTGCTAGGAGGATGATAATCTTTAAAAGAAAAAGAGAAATAGAAAAAAATAATAATTCATTGAGTACCAACCATGTGGCATGAAATAGCTTAGAAAATATGTTATCTCGCTAGATTTAAAATCATGTAAAATTGTTTAAGCTAGACTATGCCATTTAAGAGCAGAAACATTTTTGAAAAATAATTTTCCTTGCCTGTCGGTTTATTCAGCTAAAGCATAAAAAGTTCAGAATATCTTTTGTGTAGGATTGCTGTGAAAATAAATTAAGGAAAAGTTGTTTTAAAATGATTTGTGAACTGTGATGTATGGTAATGAACTGGTACACACATAAAATCTATGATGGATATGTGAGCAGTTATCACTACCTCTAGGCTTGACAGCCCAGCATGCTCAAAGTGAGAAGAACACTACTGTAATGAACTGTAATGCAATGTACTGACAGAGTCTTTGCTTGACCAAACTTCAGTCAGGCTCCTGAAGCTTCTCCTAGGACCATCTGTGTATTTCCTTATAAAATCTCTGTTTCACAGAGAAGCCTACTGAATTAGTTTAGCAAGAATTCTCCACCCTGGATATCGGATCAGGTTCCTTACCCTCCACAGTCTCCCAAGTAATGTCAGATTATCCTGTTCTGTCTTCAGTAACAATCCTGCTAGGTCAGGATTAGCCAGAATCCCAGCGTTTCCTCTTAGTAATTTGCCATGCACTGATACCCACTCTGTTCCTTGGCTGTAAATTCCCATGCTGTATCAGAATTGAGTCCAGTTCTATGCTGAGGTCCCTTTTCTCTACTGCAATAGTACTAAATAAAATCTGTTTTTACCATTTTAACTGCTATCTAGCTCTGTTACTGCTTTGACAGTACAACGCAAAAAGAAGGTATTATAAAGAAGTTCACCATTGTTAATGTCAATTTTAGATTTTTCTGTTGATTGATCTACTTACACTTGACACAGCTGGCTACTTCCTCCACCTTGAAACACTGGTTTGGTTTTCACACTTCATCTACTTATTCATTTACAGTTAGTCTTTCCTTTATTGTCTCATCACATTCCTCACCTCTTGAAGCTGGAGTTAGTTCTTGCACCTCTTCTATTTGTCTACACTTGCTCTTGAGAGGATCTCATTCAATCTTCTGACTTTAAATTTCATCTGTAGCTAAAAATTCCTAAAGCTTTATTTCCAGCTCAGTCTACTTGCCTGAAAGCAGATTCAAACATCTGTCTATTAAACATCTCCACCTGGGTATGTAAGAGACAGCACCAACTTAGCATGTCCAAAACTCTCTCCTGATCTACCTCCAACCCACCCCATTTGTTCTACCTACAGACTTCTAAACCTTAATTAATGATAACACCACACTTTCAGGTATGGAGTCCCATAATTTGAAAATTATCCTTTTTCTCACACACCACATCCAGTTCATAAGAAAATCATATTGACTGCAGTCAAAACATACACTATATCTGACCACTCCCAGCACCTCCACTGCCACATCTTCATTTAAGACACCATCATTTCTTGCTTGGGTTATTACAATTGCTTTGTCACCTGTCTTTCTGCTAATTCATCCCCTTCTACTTTTCTGCTTATAGCCCTTTTTATCCTTCAAATAGTAAAATCAAAACTCTTTGCAATAGTCCACAAGCCCTATGTGATTTGCGCCTCCCATGTTATTACTACTGATGTCATCCAATGCGTTATCCTAATCTAATGCGTTATAGCAAGTGAGGTCATCACTGCCTGATGTCATCTAATACGTTGTCCCAATTTATTTCTCCACTTCAGCCACACTATTTCTCAAACACACCGTCCATCTTCCAGCCTCAAGGACTTACATTTTCTCTTTCCTCTGCTTGACTTATTTGCCTCCTGATATCCACAGGGCTCATTTCCTTACTGTCTTTATACAAATTCCACCTTTTCAGTAAGGCCTCCCCTTAATATCCTATTTAAAATGGAAACACCTACTATATTCAATAAGAATTTAATTACAGCTAGTGCTCGACTTACGACCACAGTCGGGACCGCGGAACGGTCATAATATGATTTAGTCGTAAGTTGAGTAGGCTATATGTACAGTTGAAATGGTGCACGCGGAGATGGTAGTGCTGCCAGAAGCTGGTCCACACTGTCGTACGCCCAGCTGGGCAATATTTGCACTGCCAGACGCGGGGCAGTCGTGGCTAGCGATTGTGGTTATAAAGTCGAATGGTCGTAAGTTGCATAGGTTGCAAGTCAATCAATACCTGTATACACTTTAAAATAACAAAAAGAGTGTAACTGGATTGTTAACACAAAGAAAAGTGTTTGAGGAGATGAATACCCAATTTTCCATGATGTAATTATTATGTATTGCATGCCTGTACTAAAATATCTCATATGCTCAATAAATATATACACCTACCATGTACCCACAAAAACTGAAAATTAAAAAAATTTTTTAAATAAATAAAAGAGAAACTCCCAACATCTTATCACCCATCTCTGCTTTGTTGTTCTCTGAAGCATTTATCATTTTCTAAAATTATTTGCTTATTTATTTAAATATCATTTGTTCCACTCTGCCACCAAAAATGTAAGCTCCATAGGCAGGGCACTGTGGTTCATACTTGTAATCCCAACAATTTGGGAAGCTGAGGTGGGTGGATCACCTGAGGTCAAGAGTTCGAGATCAGCCTGGCCAATGTGGTGAAACCCTGTCTCTACTAAAAACACAAAAATTAGCTGGGTGTGGTGATGGGCACCTGTAATCCCAGCTACATGGATGCTGAGGCAGGAGAATTGCTTGAGCTGGGAAGAAGCGGTTGCTGTGAGCCAAGATCGCACCACCACACCCCAGCCTGGGTGACACAGCAGGACTACAACTCAAAAAAAAATTTTATTTAATTAAAAAAATTGTATGCTCCATATAAGCAAGGCATATGTCTCTGCTTTATTAGTTACTATTTCCTATTGCATTGTAGAGTGCCAGGACTAGAAAGACATTCAAGAAGTGTTTAAGTGGATGAATGAGTTATGACAAAATATATTGTCCAGCTAAGCACTAACTGCTCATTTTTAAAAATTCGAATTTGCAATGTCTGATCTCATACCTGTTTGGCAAAGTCTACTCTTTGGGATTGTCTTTTGGGTATTTTATCTCCTGCTCTCTTTTGATTAACTGTTGAGCTGTAAATTCATTTCTGGTTAAAATAATTTATACAATGTTGTTATTTGCAAAATCACAACAAAATATAAAAAGCAACTATTTATTTGGTATAAGTGTAACTTTTTCTTGTGGAAAAAAGAAGTATTCATAAGCAGGCTCTCTCTAAACTTATAAATTTTTAGGAAATAACCATATTGAGCATATGAAACTAAATAGGGAGATAAAATATATAAGCTAATATGAGCCATAATAATTTTAAAATGGCTATTGTACCTAATATTAGTTGACTATAATAAATAGCATATGTAAATAGCTCTGCTTATATAACTTTTATTTAGCCACCAAATATGTGCAGATTTCCTTTTCTTCGGTAAGTTTTGTAATTAGTATCAATAATTATATCTTCCCTTGATAACAAGTACAAACTATATTTTTAATAAATATTTTATTTTAGAATGTATTTAGATTTACAGAAAAATCGTGAAGTTAATACACAGTGCCCTTGTGGATCCAAGCCCAGCATCCTCTCCTATGTTAGTACAGTACACTATCACAATTAATAAACTAATATTCATAACTTAATTAACTAACATTTATATTTTATCAAGGTTTCCTTAGTTTTCCCTAATGTCTTATCTCTGTTCTGTGATCCCATTCAGAATGTCATATTATATTTAGTAGTGTTGTCTCCTTAGGCTCCTCTTGGCTTTAACAGTTTTTCAGACTTTCCCTGTTTTTGAATTCCTTGACAATATTGATGGATATTGGTCTAGTATTTTAGAAAATAATGTACATTAACAAAGATTTATGTAATCTTTTTTTCTCATAATTAAGTAGGGTTTTTGGCTTTTTTTTTTTTTTTTTTTTTTTTTTTTTGAGACAGTCTCACTCTGTCACCAGGCTGGAGTGCAGTGGTGCGATCTCAGCTCACTGCAACCTCTGCCTCCCGGGTTCAACCAATTCTCCTGCCCCAGTCTTCCGAGTAGCTGGAATTATAAGCACCCAGAAATTTTTGTTTTGTTTCGTTTTTGCATTTTTAGTAGAGATGGGGTTTCACCATCTTGGTAAGGATGGTCTCAATCTCTTGACCTCATGATTTGCCCAACTCAGCCTCCCAAAGTGCTGGGATTACAGGCATGAGCCACCATGACTGGCAGGGTTTTTGGCTTTTTAAGGGGAAGACCACAGAGGTAAAGTGCCATTTCATCACAGTATATCAAATAGAAATACTATTAACATGACTTATCACCATTGATGTTATTAACCTTGACCACATGGCTGATGTAGTGTTTGTCAGATTTCTCCACTATTTTTCCTCTGCTCTATAATGTACTATTTGAAATGAAGTCATTATTGTATCCACACATAAAAAGTGAATAGCTATGTTAACTTCATTAAGCATAGAGTATTTACATACATTATTTGAGATTATTCTGTCTGAAAGGTTTGTCTATATTTCTCCCTTGATTTATTTATTCAATCATTTATAAAAAGTTGAATCATTTATTTAAAGATGATCCTTTCTCCATTGGGTTGTCTTTGCTCCTTTGTTAAATATCAATTTGATAAATTTGTGTGGATCTATTTCTGGGTTCTCTATTTTGTTCCATTAATCTACATGTCTAATCTTTTACCAATACCACACTGTCATGATTACTATAGCTTTTGGGTAAGTCCTGAAATCAGGTAGTGTGAATCCTTCAAGCTCTTTTTCAGTGTGTGTTGGTTTCTCTAGGTGTTTGCCTTTATACATTAACTTTAGAATCAATTTTTTAGACCTATATATAGCTTTCGAGAATTTTGATTGGGATTGCATTGAATTTTTAGATCAAACTTAAAAGAATTGACCTCTTTATAATATTTAGTGTTCCAATTCATGACCATTCCACATATTCACCCACGGAGTAACTCTCACTCTATTTAGAGCTTTGATTTCTTTCATCAATGATTTGCAGTTTTCTGAACTCAGATCCTATACATATTTTATAAGATTTGTATAGATGTAACTTCTCTGTTTAAAATTACCTTATTTATGAATTTAACTTGTAAATATAAATGTATGGGATATGTCTATGTTTACATTTTTATATTTATGGAAAAACCTTTATATATTTATTTTTTATTTATAATTACATTCAATTTATATTGATATTAGATAAATAATGTCAAAATTTTAGGGTAATACATAGTACTAAGTACATCTTATTGCAATTCAAGAAGTCCTAGAACAGGAATTAAAAGACTTGAAGACTTTGTGGGGAGAGGTAGAGCAGAAATCACTAGTATTGATTCAGCCACTTACTAGAGGGATATCTGACCTGACTACTTCTCAGGTCATCATGGGGATTATATGAGCTCTATGAAAACATTTTGCTAACTTAAACCTCTATGATATTATATGTAAAGTATAAACAGTTAACACAGCCATCAAACAACAGGTAATCTTAGCATTTGCAACTCTTGCCTATTTAATGTAGAATACCATAAAGGTAAGTATTAGGGAACACCAAATGTTACATATTAAACATAACACCACACCCAGTATACCTCTTTCTGCTCTAAAGCTACTTTCCAAATTATCGTAATTTTTAACAGACATAATAATGTGTTTGAATATGGAATAAAATATGTATGTATTTATAAGCATCCAGTGTGAAGAACAGCTGGTGTACCCTTAAAATAGTATATTATATGCATTGCATCTCATAAATATTTTAAAACTCTCATTAAATGGGAACCAAAAAAAACTTTATCCAAAAGTGCCATTTCAATGTTGCAGCATATCTGTAGCAGTATATATCATAAATATACATTGAAATTCTATAACACAAATAGGAGAGTTACAAATCGGATATAAGAGGAAACAAATCTTTTAAATTGCAATATACATTTTTCACTGCAGAATTGTAATGATCAACAATGATCCATAACAGATTATCACCCCAAACTGTAATAAATCTGCCCTCATATCATAAGCACTTAAGTCAGTCTTGGGACCACAATGGCAAAGCTTATATTTCACCTTGTCTTCATATAATCTAGGATATACATCCATGAGCCTGTAATATGCTTGAAACATATTTCTATGCATGGCTACAACTAAAATCAATTGCCATGGGGCTTAAAATTCAATAACAATTGTTCTTCACACTCCAAGAGAAGTGAATGGTAAAAGAAATAATGAAATACACATACAATAATAGTGACACAAGGTGACTTTTCACCTTTAACCACTGGGGCAGAGGCAAGCTGTAGAATCTGCTGTCTTTGGAAATGTATTCTGATGTTCACCTTTTGTGTGCAATGCATTGGGTTACCTCTTAGTTTCTCTGCTCATATATCCAGACACTTTTCCTTGCTAGGGAGAGACCAGAAAGCAGCAGGAGATTAATCTTCTTCTACTTTTCATAATATATGCAAAATTTCTCTTACATAATTTTACATTATAAACATGATTATACCCATCAATGTATAAATTGAATTGAATACAACAACATAATATGTCATTGGAAAAAAATGGAGTGGAGGAAAAAGCGAAAGAAGGAGAATTTGGAAAGAGATTGAGAGAACTCACTATTTCAGAAGGCTGGATCAAAATAATGGATTGAAAAAAATATGATTTTAAGGAATTAAAATAGAAAGTGCATACACGTAGGACAAAATTAAACTCTACTGAAAGCTTTGATCACTGTGCTTGTGCAGTATTATGGTTTTACAGTTTTACTGCATATCATTAAAATTCAGAAATATTGGTACTACTGCTTATGCATCATAAGAAATATTCAAGCCATATGGGATGGCAACATTTTATGCCTCCACATGTGAATATTCCAGACAAGACAAAAGTGAACATAAACTGATTTGGAAATAGACTGTAGATAATTTGCTAAACTGTAATTAACTTTTTTACTTTTATTAAGTGTTATTAATAGTTAACATGTATTGAGTACTTACCACATGTCAGGCATGGTGCTGATTCCTTTCTGTACACCAAGTCATTTATTAACAATGACATTACTGAGGTTGGTGCAACTATTTTCTCCATTTTAAAGTTGATAAAACTGAGGTTTAAAGGGATTAAAAAACTTGGTCATCATTTTATATCTTTTATATTTGAAGCCAGGAGTGGGACAGAGTTCAGACTGACTCAAACCCCATTCTTTCACCTGCTATTTTCATACTATGTTTATTGAAAGTCACCTTTATGCCAGGCACTGTAGTAGGTAACAGAAAAATAAAAACTAATTAGATATTCTCCCTTTACTCGTTGAGCCTATAATCTAGAGAGAAAACATAGAAGCAGTGCATAATACTATAATAAGTATGAGGATGAAGGTTTGAACTTCCTAAAAGTTTGAGAAAATACTGCACAAAGCGGCTAATTTTAGGGCAGTAACCTCAAGAATCTGTAGTCATTTGCTAAAAAGAAAAAGGGTCCATGAGAAGTTCCTAGAATCCTAAATACAAGCACCAAACACAGAGGTAAGAAAATAACACTTTTTGTTGTTTTCTGCTTCTGTAACAGGAAGGTCAGTATCAAAGTGAGGCTGCTGTGCTTGCGGCAGTTGGCAGAGACTTTATATGTTGGTTGCAATAAAAGGGTATAAAAATAGGAATGTGATGAGGGATATAAGACAGATGTGCTGCTAAAATTAAGTAAGCATTCTCAGTTTTCAGAATAATGTGGCCTAAGGGTAAGCAAATATGAAAGAGCATATTCTGCTTTTTAGATTTAGGAAGAAATGTGGGGAGGGTTGGGCTCAAGATTTATAACTTTTTTACATGCAAAAGTTACAAAAAGCAACCCCAAAGCACTTAGGTATTGAAAAAATCAAAACCTTTTGCACTCCTTCCTGTTTGGCAAAAGGAAATCTTTCCTTTATTATTTCCACACCCAGGTTGACCTTATACAGAATCTTTTTCAAATCATGGTGTCTGTAGAGTTATGGAAGTGTTGTTTTGGACACTTTAGATTGCAGAATTATTTGCTACAGTATCTAAGACTTGGCACAAATACCGGGAATGAGGAGACAAAAAAGCAAATAATTATTCATAGCCCTTGTACAATTTCCCTTAATCGTACTCCAAGAATTCCGAGATTTATTGAGGATAAATGATCCCAATGGCTGACAGAAGGCTTTTCACTCCCTTTCTGTGGTACATTTTTCAAGAAGCCATTAAAGCTTTCTAAATTTTTCACTAGTTTTTCCAGATCATTTGGTGATTTTAAAAATCTAGGACAAATTTCTAGAACAGAAATGCTGAGAAATGCATAGACGCCATATCGGCCGGCTTGAATACTATCTACTGCTGCTGTTTTTCTTTTTTTCTTTCTTTTTTTCTTTTTTTGAGATGTAGTTTCACTCTTGTTGCCCAGGCTAGATTGCAATGGTGCAATCATGGCTCACTGCAACCTCTGCCTCTCTGCTTCAAGCGATTCTCCTGTCTAAGCCTCCTGAATAGCTGGGACTATAGGCACGTACCAACATGCCCAGCTATTTTGTTTTTTTAGTAGAGATGGGGTTTCACAATGTTGGACAGGCTGGTCTCAAACTGTTGACCTCAGATGACCTACCTACTTTGGCCTCCCAAAGTGCTGGTACTACAGATGCAAGCCACAGTGCCCAGCCTACTGCTGCTTTTATGTACTATAACTTGATGTCATTTTGGTTACTTCTTGAAGTATATGTTTATGATTTCTGTGACACCATCTGTCTGGTTGATATTCTTTTAACAATAGCATGAAGGCTGACTAACAAATCAAACCTCTTTAAAATTAGTCATTACGAGTGCACTGGGGCAAAAGTCTTCAATCTCACAATGTTTTTGAATGGTCAGTTTGTCTAAACTGATTTCAAATTCATTATTTCATTATTCTATTATTTTAATATTTCAAATATAAATAGAGTATTACCCATATGTGGGGCATATATTTTTCTTGCTATATCATAAACCTGATAATACTTACTAATGTCTGTATGTGATTTCTGATGTATAATCAGGGAGCCATTCCAGGGGTTAGTTTCTGCAACTGGAAACAAGGGTAAAACATCAACATATTGGGTAATGGTTAAATTCTCAGGACTTCTTCCTTAGGTATTAGCTTAATATTTGTGGAAAATAAGAGGGAGTTTAAGTGTCTTTGGACATAATTACTAATTCACTCATTTGAGTGTAAACTTATATTGGCTATCAGGGTAAACAGGGTTTCTAAAGAAGTATGAGCTTAAGTCAACCGCAGCAAAATAAATAGCTTCATGTGAATGGGAAAAATATCAGTATTGGGAATATGAAATGATAAGAAAGTGAGGGTTGACAATTCAGTTAATATCCTAGTGATAGTGAAATAGGCATTATCATTGGCCATTAAGTGTTGTTGCTCTTGTTAGCAAGCAAAACATATGGCATGGATAATTCACCCTACTAAATTAGACATAACAGTCTAGGCAAGGTTGGCAAACACTTTTTTTAAAAATAAAAGGCAAGATAGTAAATGTTTTAGGCTTGGTGGAGCATAGTCTGTTGCAATTAATCAACTTTGCTGTTATAGCATGAAATCAGACATGACAATATCCAAACAAATGGGTGTAGCTCTATCCCAGTAAAATTTATATATAGGAACAGGCATCTGACTGGATTTAGCCCACAGTCCACAGTTTTCTTCCTGTTTTAGAATGAAAGACTTCGTGGGTGCTCCAAGCAGGATTCTAAGAATAACACCCAATCACCATCACCCTTGTGTAATCCCCTTTCCTTTGAATGTAGGCAAAACTTTATACAGTAGGATGAAATGTCATTCCTGTGATTATTTCAATTATATGGTAAAAAGGATGATTACTTGGATTTGCCAATTCAAACTCATGAGTTCTTTAAAATCAAAGAGTTCTCTTTAGTGAAGAGCAGGAAAGAAAGTCAAAGAGATTCAAAGCATGAGAAGGATTCAACATGAGGCAGTTTTCCATTGTTGAGATGAAGAAAACCTGTGACCAGGAACTTCAAGAAATCTCTAAGCCATGAGAGAAGATCCCAGCTGACAGCCAGCAACTAAACAGGGATCTCTGCGCTGAAATTGCAAGTAACTGAACTCAGCCAAGAAACTGAATGTGTTGGGGAGCAGATTATTTCCCAGAACCTCCATAAGTGGTCAGCTTGGCCAACACCATAATTACAAATTAGCCCTAAATAGAGGACCCTGCTGAAAATATCTAAACTTTTGACTTGCAAATATGAGATAATAAATGAGTGCTGTTTAAACTACCAACTTTCTGATAACGTTTTACACAGCGCTAGAAAATGAACACATTTCATTCCCTATGGTCATGGTGTAGACATGGTTTACTCAGAGCTACAGATTAAATAAGTATCTGTTACAGCTTTGAGTCCATGGGCTTTTATGGACTTTCCCAAGTTTTACCTTGAACATGAGAAACTTCCTGCCAATGGAATTAAAATTAAAATAAAGAAAAGGTAAATACATTTACTTCCTCTAAAACCATGTCTAAATCCATAGGTGTGCTGCATTCAGGAGACCCATATCATGGACAAAGACTCACATAGACTCAAAATAAAGGGATGGAAGAAGATTTACCTAGCAAATGAAGAGAAAAAATAAAGCAGGGGTAGCAATCCCAGTCTCTGATAAAATGGACTTTAAACCAACAAATATCAAAAGAGACAAAGAAGGACATTATATAATGGTAAAAGGATCAATACAACAAGAAGAGCTAACTATCCTAAATATATATGCACCCAATGTAGGAGAACCCAGATACATAAAGCAAGTCCTTAATGACTTACAGAGACTTATACTCCCACACAATAATACTGGCAGACTTTAACACTCCACTGTCAATATTGGACAGATGAACGAGACAGAAAGTCAACAAGGATATCTAGGATTTGATGAGACTTAGACCAAGCAGACCTAAGAGACATTTATAGAACACTACACCCCAAATCCACAGAATATACATTCTTCTCAGTACCACATTGCACTTTCTCTAAAACTGACCACATAACTGGAAGTAAATCACAAGCAAATGCAAAGGAATGGAAATCGTAACAAGCAGTCACTCAGACCACAACGCAATCAAATTAGAACTCAGGGTTAAGAAAATCACTCAAAACCACACAACCACATGGAAGCTGAACAACTTGCTCCTGAATGACGAATGGAAAAACATTGAAATGTAGGCAGAAATAAAAATGTTCTTCGAAACCAATGAGAATGAATACACAATGTACCAGAATTTCTGGGAAACATTTAAAGCAGTGTCTACAGGGAAATTTATAGCAAAAAAAAAAAAAAAAAAAAAAAAAAAAATGCCCACATGAGAAACAAGGAAAGATCTAATATCAACACCCTATCATCAAAACTGAAAGAGTTAGAGGAGCAAGATAAAAAAAAAACTCAAAAGCAAGCAGAAGACAAGAAATCACTGAGATCAGAGCAGAACTAAAGGAGATAGAGACACAAAATCCCTTCAAAAAATAAAAAAAAAAAAAAGAAAAGAGAGAAGAATCGAATAGATGCAATAAAGGGGAGATCACCACCAAGACCTTAAAAATAGAAACTACCATCAGAGATTATGACATGCAGCTCTATGCACATAAATCAGTATATCTGGAAGAATGGATAAATTTCTGGACTCTTGAACACTCCCAAGACTAAACCAGAAAGAAGTTAAAACCCTAAATAGACCAATAACAAGGGCTGAAGTCAAGGCAGCAATTAATAGCCTACCAACAAAAAAAGTCGAGGTCCAGATGGGTGCATGGCTGAATTCTACCAGATGTACAAAGAGGAGCTGGTACCATTCCTTTTGCAACTATTCCAAACAATATAAAAAGAGGGAAACCACCCTAACTCTTCCTATGAGGCCAACATCATCCTAATACCAAAATATGGCAGAGACACAAGTAAAAAAGAAAACTACAGGCCAATATCCATGATGAATATTGATGCAAAAATCTTTAATAAAATACTGGCAAACTGAACCCAACAGCACATCAAAAAGCTTCATCAATCACAATCAAATGGGCGTCACCCCGGGCGTGCAAGGCTGGTTCAACATACACAAGGCTATAAATGTAATCTACCACATTAACAGAAACAAAGACAAAAACCACATGATTATCTCAATAGATGCAGAGATGGCCTTCCACAAAATTCAACAGCCCTTTATGCTAAAAACCCTCAATAAATTAGGTATTGACAGAATGTATCTCAAAATAATAACAGCTATTTATGACAAACCCACAGCCAATATCACACTGAAAGAACCAAAACTAGAAGCATTCCCTTTAAAAACTGGCACTAAACAAGGATGCCCCAGCCACCCCTATTCAATTGTCTTGGAAGTCCTAGCCAGAGCAATTAGGCAAGTAAAAGAAATAAAGCATATTCAGTTAGGAAAATAAGAAGTCAAATTGTCCCTATTTGCAGATGACATGATTGTATATTTAGAAGACCCCATTGTCTCAGCCCAAAACCTTCTTAAGCTGATAAGCAACTTCAGCAAAGTCTCAGGATACAAAATCAATGTGCAGAAATCACAAACATTCCTAAGCACCAATAAAAGACTAACAGCCAAATCATGAGCAAACTCCCATTCACAATTGCAACAAAGAAAATAAAATATCCAGTAATACAACTAACAAAGGATGTAAAGGACCTCTTCAAGGAGAACTACGAACCACTGCTCAAGGAAATAAGAGAGGACACAAACAGGTGGAAAAATATTCCATGCTCACGGCTAGGAAAAAATAATATTGTGAAAATGGCCATATTGCCCAAAGTAATCATAGATTCCACACTATCCCCAACAAGTTACCAATAACCTTCTTCACAGAACTGGAAAAAACCACCTTAAAATTCATATGGAACCAAAAAAGAGCCCACCTACCCAAGACAATACTAAGCCAAAAGAACAAAGCTGGAGGCATCACGCTACCTGACTTCAAACTATACTACAAGGCTACAGTAATCAAAACAGCATGGTACTGGTCCCAAAACAGAGATATAAACCAATGGAAAAGAACAGAGTCCTCGGAAGCAACACCACACACCTACAACCATCTGATCTTTGACAAAACTGCCAAAAACAAGCAGTGGGGAAAGGATTCCCTGTTTAATAAATGGTGTTGGGAAAACTGGCTAGCCATATGCACAAAGCTGAAATTGGACCCCTTTCTTAAACCTTATACAAAAATTAACTCCAAATGGATTAGAGATTTAAACATAAGACCTAACACCATAAAAACCTTAGAATAAAACCTAGGCAACACCATACAAGACATAGGCATACAGGACGACTTCATTACTAAAACAAAGAAAGCAATGGCAACAAAAGCCAAAATAGACAAATGGGATCTAATTAAACTCCAGAATTTCTGCACTGCAAAAGAAACAATCATTAACGTGAATAGGCAACCAACAGAGTGGGAAAAATATTTTGCAATCTACCCATCTGACAAAGGGCTAATATCCAGAATCTACAAAGAACCAAAGCAGACTTACAAGGAAAACAAACAAACAAACCCATTCAAAAGTGGGCAAAGGAGATGAAAAGACTCTTTTCAAAAGAAGAGTCTGATTTTTAATTTTTTTATTGTACTTTAGGTTCTGGGGTACATGTGCAGATCATGCAGGATTGTTGCTTAGGTACATACATGGCAATGTGGTTTGCTGCCTCCATCCCCCCATCACCTATATCTGGCATTTCTCCCCATGTTACCCTTCCCCAACCTCCCCACCTCCTGCTCTCTGTCCCCTTGGTCCCTCCAAGAGCACCCAGTGTGTGATGCTCCCCTCCCTGTATCCACGTGTTCTCATTGTTCAACAGCTGCCTATGAGTGAGAATATGTGGTATTTGGTTTTCTGTTCCTGGGTCACTTTGCTGAGAATGGTGTTTCCACATTTATTCATGAACCTAAAAAGGACACGAACTCATCCATTTTTATGGCTGCTGCATAGTATTCCATGGTGTATATGTGCCAGATTTTACTTGTCCAGTCTATCGTCCATGGGCATTTGGGTTGGTTCCAGGTCTTTGCTCTTGTAAACAGTGCTGCAATGAACATACATGTGTGTATGTCTTTATAATAGAATGATTTATAATCCTTTGGGTATGTACCCAGTAATGGGATTGCTAGGTCAAACGGAATTTCTATTTTTAGGTCCTTGAGGAATCACCACATTGTCCTCCACAATGGTTGAGCTAATTTACACTCCTACCTACAGTGTAAAATGTTCCTATTTCTTCACATCCTCTCCAGCATCTGTTGTCTCCAGATTTTTTAATGATCGCCATTCTAACTGGTGTGAGGTGGTATCTCAATGTAGTTTTGATTTGCATTTCTCTAATAATGAGTGACGCTCAGCATTTTTTCATATGCTTGTTGGTCTCATCTGTTCATATCCTATGCCCACTTTTGAATGGGTCTGTTTACTTTTATGTCATAAATCTGTTTTAGCTCTTTGTAGATTCTGGATATTAGCCCTTTGTCAGATAGACAAATGCAAACTTTTTCCCATTCTGTTGGTTGCTTGTTCACTCTAATGATTGTTTCCTTTTCTGTACAGAAGCTCTGGAGTTTAATTAGATCCCATTTGTCTATCTCAGCTTTTGTTGCCAATGCTTTTTGTGTTTTAGTCATGAAGTCCTTGCCTATGCCTATGTCCTGAATCGCATTGCCTAGGTTTTCTTCTAGGGTTTTTATGGTGTTAGGCCTTATGTTTAAGTCTTTAATCCATCTGGAGTTAACTTTAGTGTAAGGTGTCAGGAAGGGGTCCAGTTTCTGCTTTCTGCACACTGCTAGTCAGTTTTCCCAACACCATTTATTACACAGGGAATCCTTTCTTCATTGCTTGTTTTTGTCAGGTTTGTCAAAGGTCAGATGGTTGTAGATGTGTGGTGTTGTTTCCGAGGCCTCCGTTTTTTTCCATTGGTCTATATCTCTGTTTTGGGACCAGTACCATGCTGTTTTGATTACTGTAGCCTCATAGTATAGTTTGAAGTCAGGTAGTATGATGCCTCCAGCTTTGTTTTTTTGGTTTAAGATTGTCTTGGGTATGTGGGCTCTTTTTTTGGTTTCATATGAAGTTTAAGGTGGTTTATCCAGTCCTGTGAAGAAGGTCATTGGTAGCTTGATGGGGATAGTGTGGAATCTATAAATTACTTTGGCTAGTAGAGACATTTTCATGATATTAATTCTTCCTAACCATGAGCATGGAATGTTTTCCCATCTGTTTGTGCCCTCTCTTATTTTCTTGAGCAGTGGTTGGTAGTTCTCCTTGAAGAGGTCCTTTACGTTCTTTATTAGTTTCATTCCTAAGTATTTTATTCTCTTTGTAAGGATTGAGAATGGTAGTTCACTCTTGATTTGGCTCTCTGTTAGTCTGTTAATGGGTGCATAGAAATGTCTGTGATTTCTGCACATTGATTTTGTATCCTGAGACTTTGCTGAAGTTGCTTATCAATTTAAGGAGATTTTGGGCTGAGATGATGAGGTCTTCTAGATATACAATCATACCATCTGCAAATAGAGTCAATTTGACTTCCTCCTTTCCTAATTGAATGCCTTTTATTTCTTTTTCTTGCCTGATTAGTCTGGCTAGGACTTTCAATACTATATTGAATAGGAATGCTTAGAGAGGGCATCCTTGTCTAGTGCCAGATGTCAAAGGGAATGCTTCCAATTTTTGCCCACTCAGTATGATATTGGCTGTGTATTTTTCATAGTTTTTATTACTTTGAAATATGTTTCATTGATACCTAGTTTATTAAGAGTTTTTAGCCTGAAGAGCTGTTGAATTTTGTGGAAGGCCTTCTCTGCATCTACTGAGATAATCCTGTGGTTTTTGTCATTGGTTCTGTTTATGTGGTGGATTACGTTTATAGACTTGCATATGTTGAACTAGTCTTGTGTCCCTGGGATGAAGCCTGCATGATCGTGATGGATAAGCTTTTTGATGTATTGTTGGATTCAGTTTGCCAGTATTTTATTGAAGATTTTAGCATCTATGTCCATCATGGATATTGGCCTGAAGTTTTCTTTTTTTGCTTTCTCTGCTGGATTTTGGTATCAGAATCATATTGATCTCAAAAAATGATTTGGGAAGGATTCTCTCTTTTTGTATTGTTTGGAATAGTTTCAGAAGAAGTGCTACAAGCTCGTCTTTGTACATCTGATAGAATTCAGCTGTGAACCCGTCTGGACGTGAACTTTTTTTGTTTGGTAGGTGATTAATTGCTATGACATCAGTGATTATTATTGGTCTATTCAGTGTTTCAACTTTTTCCTGGTTTAGTCTTGGGAGGGTGCAACTGTTCAGGAATTTATGCGGCCAACGAACATATGAAAAAATGCTCATCATTACTAGGCATTAGAGAAATGCAAATCAAAACCACATTGGGATACCATCTCATGCCAGTTAGAATGGTGATCATTAAAAATCTGGAGACAACTGATGTTGGAGAGTATGTGGAGAAAAAGAAACACTTTTACACTGTTAGTGGGAGTGTAAATTAGGTCAACCACTGTGGAAGACAGTGTGGCGATTCCTCAAGGATCTAGAAAAAGAAACTCCATTTGACCTAGCAATCCTATTACTGGGTATATACCCAAAGGATTTCAAATTGTTCTATCATAAAGACACATGCACACCTATGTTCATTGTGGTGTTATTTACAATAGCAAGGAGCTGGAACCAACCCAAACGCCCATCAATCACAGACTGAACAAAGAAAATGTGGCACATATACACCATGGAATACTATGCAGCCATAAAAAATGATAAGTTCATGTCCTTTGTAGAGACATGGATGGATCTAGAAACCATCATTCTCAGCCACTGACACAGAAGAGAAAACAAAACACCGCATGTTTTTACTCATAGACCAGTGATGACCAATGAGAACACCTGGCACAGGGAAGGGAATAACACTCTCTGGGGTGGGTGGGAAGCTGGAGGGGATGGGAGGGGAGGGAGGGACAGCAGGGGATGGGGAGGTTTGGTAGGGATAACACTGGGAGAAATGCCTGATGTAGGCGACAGGGGGATGCAGATAGCAAACCACCATGGCACGTGTGTATCGATGCAAAAATCCTGTAGGATGAAGGATAGGCACATGTACCCTAGAGCCTAAAGTATAATTTTAAAAAATCTAAAACATAGGCCATCAAAACTACACCCAATTTTAGGATTCCATGTCTCAGTAGATATATCCTTAACAGATTCTAGGTACTGAATTACTGAGAATATAGCATGTCAAGATTCCCAGTGAGATAGTTAAGGATTGGGAGGCAGGTAGATCTTGAAAGGTTAAAAATAACAACCATGGAAACATATTTTTACTCAGATGAAGATACAATAGGAAATTTATGGAAAGTGTATTTGATGTGGTAGCCTTTATATTTTAAAAAAAATAGTTAATATATGAAGAGTTGCATTGGATAAAGACAGACCAATGAACATACTTAATTTTGGTTGTTCCTTTCCACAGGCCACAGCTGGGCAGTTATTTCATGATTTTTTTTCCCCTGGTACTCGTTATTTTCAACACCTAATGTACCTGGCAACGGGAATTGTCTCTTAAGCTTTTTAGTTGTCATGTGTCTGCTCTGGATTATCTCTCTCTCTCTCTCTCTCTCTTTTTTTTTTTTTTTTTTAATAGAATCTTTTTGAAAGATTCAGCTAAGAGCTGTTAATTCCTGAAGGGAAGTGATTTACGATTACATATTTCTCTTTTCTTTTCTAACAAAGCTACTTCTGTTTTAACTCAGCTACAAATATGTGAAACAACGTACTTGGTATGACAGTTTCAGGTCTGAAATGTGACTCTAGTAGTTAGGTAATTCCTCAATTCTGAAAGTGATCTATCTTTTTGATATTTATACAGTTGAATCAATGTTCATTCAACTGTGGTAAGAAAGTTTGAGGGATGACCACCAAGAACACTATTGTTACACTCTGGACCAAGGTAATTTTTACTTATTAGCTGTTTCCAATCTTCTTGATGGTTTTTTCAATTCATGTTCTGGCATTCCTAGAACCAAAAAGGAGGTGGGCCAATGGATATAACTCAGGTAGTAAAGGAGTATAAGTCTTTTTTTTTTTTTTTTTTTTTTTTTTTTTTTTTTTTTTTTTTTTTTTTTTTGAGACGGAGTTTCGCTCTTGTTACCCAGGCTGGAGTGCAATGGCGCGATCTCGACTCACCACAACCTCCGCCTCCTGGGTTCAGGCAATTCTCCTGCATCAGCCTCCCTAGTAGCTGGGACTACAGGCACGTGCCACCATACCCAGCTAATTTTTGTATTTTTAGTAGAGACGGGGTTTCACCACGTTGACCAGGATGGTCCCGATCTCTTGACCTCGTGATCCACCCGCCTCGGCCTCCCAAAGTGCTGGGATTACAGGCGTGAGCCACCGCGCCCGGCACAAGTCTAATTTTCTTTTTTTCTTTTTTTCTTTTTTTTTTTGAGACGGAGTTTTCGCTCTTGTTACCCAGGCTGGAGTGCAATGGCGCGATCTCGGCTCACCACAACCTCCGCCTCCTGGGTTCAGGCAATTCTCCTGCCACAGCCTCCTGAGTAGCTGGGATTACAGGCACACGCCACCATGCCCAGCTAATTTTTTGTATTTTTAGTAGAGACAGGGTTTCACCATGTTGACCAGGTTGGTCTTGATCTCTCGACCTTGTGATCCACCCGCCTCGGCCTCCCAAAGTGCTGGGATTACAGGCTTGAGCCACGGCGCCCGGCCGGGAGTATAAGTCTTTAGGAGAGTCTGGAATTCTTTAATAATTCACTCCCTCTTATTTTGTGGAAGATGCTTAATGATATTTCAAAATCTTGAGAGCTGATTTAGGGCATGTATCAGCCACCTATGATTCATGAGTCAAATCAGGGCTGCTACCTGTTTTGTAAATAAAATTTTACTGGTACACAGCCGTGCCTATTTGTTTATATGTTGTTTATAACTGCTTTCACACTCTAGGAATAGAGTTGAGTAGTTATAATAGAGAGCATACGACCTACAGATCTAAAGTATTTACTATTTGACCTTTGCAGAAACACATTGTGGGCTCTTAGGTCAGCCTTTCTTGATTCAAATTCTGGTTCTGCTACTTATCATCTGTGGGATTGTGAATAAGGTACTTAACCTTTCTGTACCTCTAACTGCTCAACTGTAAAATGTGGTAACGCTTATGCAGTGTTCTGTATTATCTACAGCACACCACTAGGGCGCTAATCTTAACTATTATTTTTAATAGTTATTCCAAGTAAAAAATATGTGAAATTTCTCACCAAGAAAAATTTCTTAGTATTATGAATCTTCTAAACTGTAACCATGTTAGCTACCATTGTTAGTCACTTACTCTGTACCAGAATGTGTTGGAATGGCTTACACATATCTCATGTAATTTTAAAAATAGGTTTATGAGGTATTAACTACCACATTTGAACAAAAGGGAAGTGAAAGTCACATGCATCTTTATAATTATGTACACAGATTTCATAAGTTGTAAAGGATAATATGTTCAGATGCTACATACCTGCAGGATTCATTTTCACCATGATCTTATTAAAAGACAAAGATCTGTATGGTTACCAGACTCATACAGGTCTTCTGCCTAGACTTTTCCCTTGGGAGAACTTAACTGGAATTTCGTATGTAAACTTTAAAATGTAAACTTTACTTTGTAAACCTTTGTGAAATGCCTGTCGATTAGTGACATTTACTTAAAATTTTAGCAATCTGCTTGACCTACTTCAGAGGAAAATTATGAGTGACATCAAGTGACTGCAGTTCGCCTTGGTAAACAGCTATGTGAGATGTTAAGGCAGAGAAACTTTGAGGACATCTGAAGTGTGCTGAGCTGGCGAAGGTCTCAAAGGAGGAGTGAGATAAGGTCACAGTTCCTAGGCTCCTTTTAAAATATTATCCCCATTTCAGAGATATGAAGACTCTGGTAGCCTACCTAATATTTTCAGTGTCATATGAGATAGTCAGAGACAGTGTTTTATTAGGTTTCTTGCTTCTTAACTATTTCCCTATATTTCTCTCCAAAATGTAGAAAACCATGAAATTCTTACTGAAAGTAGTTTATTAATGTCACCTATTCTTCATAACATTGAAAAGGGTAGTTCTGCATGAATATAGCAATCAATTTTACAACATTCTATTTAAAGAATAGCAACTGTATAATATCACTTTGTGCAGTGCTGTGAAGATATAGAAACATTGTCATAGCCATCTAGGAGTTCAGGATCTAGTAGAAAGAGCAGATAAAACATAAATACAGAGGATGATAGCTATAAATGTTGTAAGTACAAACAATATGTTCTGATAATATTCTCAGGGAGAATAAGGTAAAATATTTCCCCCATTGCCATCTAGGTTTGCTGTTGATCAATATAGTATTAAAACTTAAACTACTTCTGATATTATTCATGCCAGAAATTTTGCTAGTTCATTCCTGCAACTATGATATATCAAAGTTCACATGAATTTTTATAAGAAAGATATTTTGTCCATATTTTTCTACCTGACTTCTGGTTCTCAGCCATAGAAATTTGCTGTGAGAATGGGTTACATAGCTTCTAAAACTGATGGAAAATTATCAAAAATTAATAAATTACAAACATGGTTTATTCCAGCTATGATAAATCAAACCAGAATGCATGAACATGGCTGGTTCTCAAAACAGCATCTATAAATTATCAATAAAAAGTTCCCAATTAGATTACGGATGACGTACTTTGTAATTCCTTATATTTCTCCTGATTTTATGTTTAACATAAAGAAATCAATCATGACATCCCCATCTAGAGGCAAACCAAAATGTAATTTGGTATAAAAATGTTAATCTTTGTAGTTGGTACAATGTTATAAATTTTCTGTTATACTATCATAACTCATTTCATGTTAAAATGGAGAAAAATCATCTGTGTGGAAAAATTAAATTTTACCTCTGATGACAGCTAACGTTGAGATGCATGAGATTACTAAGAAACATCCTTACATTCAAAATAGTAAAGTTGATATTATAGTATATACTAGATATTTTAATTCATTTATATATGTAATATTGACACCCCATATAACCATCAAGGTAATTTGGAAATAATATCAGAGTTGGATAACTGGAATGACAATTTAGGGATAATTTACTTGCATGCTGTTAGAATCAAGATGATAGTAAGAATTTTACTTTCATAAAAAGATTGAGAAAAAATATGAGAAAAGGACTGACAGATGGAGAATAAAAATGAGAGATCAAAGCAAACATATTCCTGGGGGATAAGGAGAGAGTCTTGCTTGGACGTATTAACTTAAAAACATGTTTTTTTTCTTTTTTGGCTTGGCTATTTCTGACCTGACCAATTTCTTTCTTCAAAGACTTCTTTTAAAATTTAACTACATCTTCAGAAATATGCACTGTTTTAGATAGGTTATTAGGTCCCCTACATTCCATTCACGGTACCCAGGTTAAGAAAACAGGTTAAAGAAGCTGAAAATCCTCAGGTTAAGAAAACAGGTTAAAGAAGCTGAAAATTCCTCAGTCCCCTGTAGTTAATGTTCATAATCACGCACTCACTCACAATTATTCACAGTAGACCAGTAAAATCAAGTTTCTGGGGACCAGATCATGATTGATGGTAAATTTGGCAATATCAATATTCCTGGATGGGGTGCTTTCTGGACTGGCAGGATGTTTTTTTCAAACAGCCCCTGTTTTACTCTGTGCTTCATATATGAACACAGAATCTCTAAAAACAATAGAAAAATAAAAATACTAAATTTATTATACACCAATGCTATTCACAGGTGGATTATTCTTGACTATAGAAGACATAACCTATCTGTTTTTTTTTTTTTTTGACAAGAATGTTGTTTACTAAAATTTCAAGAAAAATACTCAGAAGTAGCACTGATCACAGTGAAACTTCTGAAATTTATGTTTCTCATTAAAAAAATCTTTTCATCTCTAAAGAATTTGAGTGAATTATTAATTAAATCCTGATAATCTAACTACTGAGCTAAAAAAAGATATGCAATTAATCTGTAAGCATGTCCATGTTACTCAACTTTTTTACTCATTAGCAAACATAGTTTTTAATGTATAGAAAAAATATATAGAACGTTGCTGTCATATTATTGTGAATAACATCTCTCACTCAAAGAGAACTTTTGGCAGGATAGATAATATGTATAATATGTAATATATGATATGAATGGATTATTTCTCCAACTATATACATAACATTGATGATATATAATCAATGTAATATATATGTATATATTTATACTGTATAATCAATATGTAAAATCCATATGAGGTCCATATCACTATTTCTACCATATCCTGGTACCTAAACATGCTGATATGCATGATTCACGTTATCATTTTTACCTTTCACCCAACCGTTCAGTGTTTGTTTAAGCAAAAAGTAACTCTAGTTATAAAATTACTCTTATGGAAAAGTAACTAAGGTGAAATGTAAGTGTATTTATTTAGTCTGTCATAACAAGTAGTGCTAGCCAGGTTTAATACTTCTGTTGGGACTTATACTATGGTAATATACTTCTTTTCATTCCAAATTGCTATGCAGAATAGGTGAAAAATAAGAGTATCACATCATCAGCTAGGCCAATAAGAAATAACAGTGCCCTGGTCTGACTCTCAAGGGGTCATTTCCTTATTCCAACAACACAAAACATTGAATTTATGCTGATAATGGGATAGATCCTTAAGCAAGAGAAGAAACTATCTAGGCAAAGATAAAAACAGGATAGCTTTTGGAGGGCAAAGAAATTTAATCTTTTTTTAGGAAAACTCCAAAGCTAAGAATGAAGGGGATGTGGCATGGCTACGATTACCATGTGAAGCTGGATTAATGGCCCTTATCTTTCTCGTTAGTAATTAGCAAATTGATGTGCATAATAAGACTGCTCTGGAATTCTCCACCTACATGTACAGTCTACATGTTAAATATTTGCCACACATGCTTTAGGGGCTTATATATAAAGGAAATTCTTAGACTGATTTGACTAAAGGGTCTGCAGATCGAATAGAGGACACTATCTGGTTAGTCTAATCTGTGGATATATCTATTTAGTATTTTTATATCTAATGAAGAGGGATAATCGTAAGAAGTTTCTATCAGTCACTTGGATCACATATCTTTTGCATAACACAAAACCCAGTATCTAATGACAGCTTACGCCATAATTGCACCTCAGATATCTCCTAGCTAATTCTTCAAATTTTCCTCAATCCAGGTCCTAATTTGGAGTTCTCTGTTATCATTAATGGTAAACAATATCTACTCTAAAGTCCCCAACAGAAACATGAAGCAATTCATTATCTCATTCACCCATTAGTTCTAGGCATTTATCTCATTTCTTATATGTTAACTTTTCATATCACTTAAATTAACCTCCATTATTCCCAAATTATTCATCATGTCTCCCAGGAATTACTACATTACCTCCTATAAGGTTTACTTACCTCATTCCTGCAGGAAAAAGAACCTTCATAGGTTATAGAATCAAGCCTTTAGGACGAAGTTCAAAACCACAGAGTAGCAAAGGCAGTCCTTATATCATATTTATTTTCCCTATTGTTATAGTATTCCTCCAAAATTATTTGCATTACATACCTATGCTAACTCACATACTGTTCTTTCTTCCCAGAAGTGATTACCTTACTTCTTAACTAAGTCCACATATTGTTCAATATTGCTAAATTATGGATTCCATGATATCAAGGGTCAAGTTTATCTTGGTTGCTTTATTGTCAGAGTCTATAAGGACATTTTCCATAAATGAATGACCAAACTTTGGAATAATCCCCACTAAAGAGCCTTCTTCACTGCATTTAGATGCCTCTTCCTTGTGCTGGCATCTGAGCACTTCTTTACCATAACCTCTGGCATTGTACTTTCATGTTTTACTGTTTCAATGACTAAATTTTGAGAATGATAAACAGGGTGTGACTGAAGAAGGAAGATAACCAGGATTTATTGTTGCAACGGTACTTAGTATATAAACCACACAAACAATATATGTATCAATTCTCCAGAACCAATACTATTACTATTTTAAATGTTTAACCTCTAAAATTTTAACTGCAACCCTTTTGAGAGTGATCTCTTCATAGGAAAGGCTCCCTGTTGTAATACAGAGTCCAAATGCTGATGAGAAATGAGTCCCAGTGGGTATAAGCAGAAATTTTTAAACAGTTACACAACATAATCACCTAATATTGTGGTTTAGTTGATTAGAAGAAGGGCCAAATATCAATATTTTCTAAGGTCTCTCCAAATGATTTTACTGTTTACCAGAGGTTGATAAAACCTGCATTGGAAAGATGGACTGAATAAGGCAAAAATGCAAGAAAAAAATGCCACATCCAGGATATATAGTTTCTCTTGTTGAATTTTATAATTCCAAGTGTTCTTTTTAAAAAAAAAAAAAATGTTTATTTTCTTCCAGTTCTGGAAGCCAAAAGTTCAAGATCAAGATGTCAGCAGGTTTGGCTTTGTCTGAGGGCTCTCTTGTTGGTTTGCTTTCTCACTGTTTTCTTATGTGGTCATTTCTGTATCTGCATGTATACCCCTGATATCGCTCTGTGTGTCCAAATGGCCTCTCATAGAAGACATTAATTAGTTTGGATTAGGGTCTACCCGAATGGTCTTATTTTAAGTTAATCACTTGTTTAAAAGCACTATCTTCAAGTGCAGTCAAATTCTGAGTTACAAGGGTTGAGCTTCAACATGTGAATTTCAGAGAAACACAATTCATCCCACAACAATGCCATAGCAAATTATTTTCAACTGAATTTGAAAATAATTATTTTCAGGAATAATAGAATGAACAGAAAATATAGTTGAGGAATTTTAATGAGTTTTCTAACCACTGAAATGCTATGACTGGAGGATTCTATGTGACATATAGTGATCACTTGAATAGACATGGGAAAAGCTTTTGATAAATTTCAATATCCCTTTATGATAAAAATCCTTAATAACTAGGCATCAGAAGCATTTATCTCAAAATAATAAGAGGAATCTATGATGAATCCACAGACAATATCATACTGAATGGGCAAAAACTGAAAGCATTCCCTTTGAGAACTGGAACAAGTCAAGGAAGCCCACTCTCATCACTCCTATTTAACATAATAGTGGAAAGGCTAGTTAGAGCAATCAGGCAAGATAAAGAAATAAAAGCATCTAAATAGGAAAAGAAGAAGTCGAGCTACCTCACTTCACAGATGATATGATTCTACACTTAGAAAACCCTAAAGACGCTTTCAAAAGGTTCCTGGAACTGATGAACTTCAGTAAGGTTTCAGTACACAAAAATCAATGTACGAAAACCAGTAGCATTTCTATACACCAATAGTTTTCAAGCCAAATCAAGAATATAATACTATTTAAAAAACAGTAAAAAATATCTAGGAATACAGCTAGCTAAGGCCATGAAACATGTCTACAAAAAGAGCTATAAAACACTGCTAAAATAAGTCATCCATGACACAAGTAGAGAAAAAAAAATCTACACTCATAGATTAAAAGAATCAATATTGTTTAAATGGCTGTTCTGCCCAAAGAAATCTACAGTTTCAATGTTATTGCTATTAAACTATCAAAGTCATTTTTCACAGAATTGAAAAAAGAAAAACTACTCTAAAACTTACATGGACGAAAACAAAGAGCTGAATAACTAAAGGAATTCTAAGGAAAAAGAACAAAGCTAGAGATATCACATTACCTCACTTTACACTATAAGGCAACAGTAATGAAAAGAGCATAGCAACATAGTACTGGTACAAAAACAGACACATAGACAAGTGGAAGAGAATAGAGAGCCCACAAATAAAGCTGCACACCTACCACCAGAGATTTTCTTGGTATTGATTTTTGTTTTTATTCCACTGTGGTCTGAGAATATGGTTGCTATAATTTTGACCTATTTGGATATATTAAGACTTGCTTTTTGGCTGAGCATTTGGTCCAGCTTGAAATATGTTATGTGTAAATATGAGAGGAATATATAGTCTATGGTTGATGAATAGAGTATTCTGTAGCTATCTGTTAGGTCCAATTGGTCAAACGTTGAGTTAAAGTTTGAAATTTTTTTTATTAGTTTCCTGCCTTGGTCTGTTTAATGCTGTTAGTTTTCTTGGTCTGTTTAATTTTTTTTTGTTAGTTTTCTGGTCTTGATCTGTTTAATGCTGTCAGTGGGATGTTGACATCCCCCACTATTATTATGTGGTAGTCTAAGTCTTTTTGTAGGTCTAGAAGTACTTGTTTTATAAATCTGGATACTCCAACGTTGGGTACATATATATTTAACACAGTTAAATCTCCTTAAATTGAAAACTTTATCATTGTATAATACCCTTCTTGGCCCCTCCTTTTTTTATTATACTTTAAGGTCTGAGGTACCTGTGCAGATCATGCAGGTTTGTTACATAGGTATACACATGCCATGGTGGTTGGCTGCATCCATCACCCCATCATCTACATTAGGTATTTCTCCTAATGCTATTCTTCCCCCCAACAGTCCCCGGTGTGTGATATTCTCCTCCCTGTGTCCATATGTTATCATTTTAACTCCCACTTATGAGTGAGAACATGCCGTGTTTGGTTTTTTATTCTTGTGTTAGTTTCCTGAGAATGATGGTTTCCAGTTTCATCCATGTCCCTGCAAAGCCTACAAAGGACATAAACTCATTCTTTTTTATGACTGCATAGTATTCCATGATGTATATATGCCACATTTTCTTTATCCAGTCTATCAGTGATGGGCAATTGGGTTGGTTCCAAATCTTTGCTATTATGAAGAGTGCTGCAATAAACATATGTGTGCAGGTGTCTTTATAGTATAATGATCTATAATCCTTTGGGTATGTACCCAGTAATGGGATTGCTGGGTCAAATGGTATTTCTATTTTTAGATCCTTGAGAAATCACCCCACTGTCTTCTATAATGGTTCAACTAATTTACACTCCCACCAACAATGTATATTCCTATTTCTCCACATCCTCTCCAGCATCTGCTGTCTCCTGACTTTTTAATGATCTCCATTCTAACTGGTGTGAGATGGTATCTCAATGTGGTTTTGATTTGCATTTCTCTAATAACCAGTGATAATGAGTTTTTTTCCATATGTTTGTTGGCTGCATAAATGTCTCCTTTTGAGAAGTGTCTTGTCTGTTCATCATTCACCCACTATTTGATGGGTTTTTGTTGTTGTTGTTGTTGTTTTGTTTGTTTCTTTTTCTTCTTTTTTCTTTTTTCTTTTTTTTTTTTTTTTTACTGTAAATTTGTTTTAGTTCTTTGTAGATTCTGGATATCAGGCAGATCCCCACGGGTAGACTGCAAAAATTGTCAGATGGGTGGACTGCAAAAATTTTCTCCCATTCTGTGGGCTGCCTGTTCACTCAGGATAGTTTCTTTTGCTCTGCAGGAGCTCTTTAGTTTAATTAGATCCTATTAGTCAATTTTGGCTTCTTTTTAGACTGTCTACATTCAAGGATAATACTGATATGTGAGATTGAGATCTTATCATGAAGTTGTTAGTTGGTTTCTTTGTAGCTTCTATTGTGTTGTTGTTTTATAGTGTCTCTAGGCTATGTACCTATATGTTTTTGTGGTTTCAGGTATTGATCTTTTGTTTCCATATTTAGAAATCCTAAGGCTCTCTTGCAAGTCTGGTCTAGTGATAAGGAATTCACTTAGTACTTATTTGTCTGGAAAAGATTTTATTTCTCCTTCACTTATGAAGTTTAGGTTGGAAAATACAAAATTCTTGGTTGGAATATGTCTTCTTTAAGAATGATAAAATAAGCCCTTAAACTCCCTTGGCTTGTAAGGTTTCTGCTGAGAAGTCCTCTGCTAGCCTAAGATCCTCTTTGTACATGATCTGATCTTTCTCTCTAGCTGCCATTAATATTTTTTCTTTAGCATTAACCTTGGACAGTATGATGACTATATGCACTGATAATATTCATTTTGTATGGTATCTCACAGGTCTTCCTTGGATTGCTTATATCTGGATGACTGCCTCTCTAGCAAGATTAGTGACATTTTCTTGAATTATTCCCTCAAATATAATTTCCAATCTAGGAATGTGGGTGTTCCAGATTCCCAGAGATCTATGGGAGTGTGTTGTGAACAAAGGCCCCCTGCAGCAGGATCTCCGCACAAGAGGTTTGGGGTGATTCAGACTGTTAATCCAGGTAAGAGGTGCCCTAAATATTTGGACATCTGCCTGGGTACAGAGCAAAAACAGCCTCACTGCACCATGACTTATGTCCAGGTAGGGTAGAGCAGCTCAGGCTACTGTACCAGAATAGTGGGTGGTCCAAATGTGTGGGGATCTGCCTGGGCATGAAGCAGAGAAGGACTCCCTGTTCTAAGATCTCTGCACAGGAAGGGTGGGTGGGGCAGGCTGCTGATCCAGCTGAGCAGGTACTCTGATTTCCTGAAGATTTTCCTGGGTGTGGAGCCGAGAGGTCCTGCTGCACCATAATCAATGTTCATAATAGGTTGGGACACTCAGGCTGCTGGTCTAGGCAAGCTGGTGGTCCAAATGCCTGGATTTTTCTCTAGGAGTGGAGTAGAGAGGGCCAAACTGCATTTCTCTCTAGAAACATACTGTGAATTGTTTTACTAGAAGTAAAACACTATCTCATTGGAGCAGAGTAAGGCACCCAGCAATGTCTCATGCAGATCAGTTCCCAGTTGCCAAGGTGGCCCTGGCTGCAAGTCTTGCCACCTGGGAAAAACTGTAGCTGTAGCAGCTTTCCTCCCACTCCAGGCCTGTAATAGGGGAGAACACAATTCCAGTGCTCTCACAATTCTGGCTTTAGAAACCCTTACGCTGACCCAAGCACAAGCTACAATCTCTAGCCTGTAATTAAAATGTTGTGCAGCCATGCTGTCAGGTTGCCAAAGAACGACTGACTTTGCATGCACCCAGATTGAAAATGGCTTTCTACTCTCAGGCCTGGGTCCTGGAAACTGTCTGCAGTTCTTCTTAATGTCTTTCTTTCACAGCATCCCCAAGCCTCTCTCCAAGTTGACTTCAGGGCTTGGGAGAAGCAAACTGCTCTCCCTCAGCATGGGCCGCTTGGATCTCCAGTGCAAAGGTGAATCACAGAGGAAGACTCTGCCTCTCTCACGTACTGGGGCTTCACTCACTTTTATCAGCCAGACGCCATTACAGTGGTTGTTTACCAGTGTTCTCCATTCCAGGATCAGGTGTGTCCTTCAAGATTCTGGTGGATTCCCATTTTTCTTCCTGAATTACAGTTCACAGAGTTAATCCTTATGAACCATGTTGCTATTTCCAAGTGGCTAAGACACACTAAAGGCCTTTAATCTACCCTCTTAGAAAAACAACAACAACAATACTCAATTGGTCTTAACTAGAAAGGAGAGAAACAGAATTTTGGTCGTATGGCTGATTGATTACCCTGATGATGCTAACAGATAGCATTTCTCAATGTGCTGAACAATTTATAAATATTATCTCAATCCTCAAAACTATAATGTAATTGGGTATTATTATCCTAATTCGGCAGAGAAGAAAAAGTCAAGAACTTTTCAAAGCAGTAAGTAAGGAATTCAGGAACACTGCCAAATTCAAAGACTCCAAACTCATGCTAGTAACTACTCCATTTCTCTCTTTCCAGAAATGCACTATGAATTGCTTTAACTAAGGAGTAAAAGAGGGCAAGACTACATATATTTTTTGTTCAAAGCCAGTTATATTGAAGGTACAATATACATTTCTCCACCATAAAATTCAGTAATGCACAGACAGTCAGTGATGGATGATGTAAAATTTCTTGTTCCATCAGTTTCTGCATTAACACATCTAAATGTGAGGTTTCTCAAACTTCCCACTTCCTGTCTGGTCTCCCATATCCTGCTGAGGTGACCTCAAATCAAATTCCAAGATTAATGATCTCTCTACTTTCTTCATCTCTTTTCTTCCAATCACGTAATAGAGGCTAATTTGCAAAATACTCCTTAGCATCCTTAAGGCCTGTATGATTTTGAAATTAGCAGGAGGTCTAAAATGAGAAGGCTGGTGTGTGTGTAGGAAGGGGTCAATTTAAAAATGTTTCCCATTGTCTAATTTTTCTATCTGAATATCATTTGCCTACTATCCTTTATATATAAAATACATACTCAACATCAAAGAGCATGATGTCTTCATTCAAAACTGCTGTCATCATACTACTGTTCCTGATTTTATGTTGGATTTTGTGCTTCAAGCAAGTATCTGCTTCAAACTTTTGTCTATTAGGAAAATTCCTCAAGGTACTAAAATGAAATATAACTCAGATCTGTTTTATTTTTTTTGCAGCCTTTGAAAAGGCCACAAGTGCTGACTTCCTCATGGCCACAATCTCACTAAAATTTTTGATCACCCCAGTTTATATTTACCAGTTGATCAAGTGGTATGATATTTATCATTCTTGAAGACAAAAAATATTAAGCAAATCACCAAAACCTAGCACACTATTAGGAGAGCTAGATTAAACAGCAAGCCAACCAGACAGGTTCTCTGAGCACTGACTTAAAAGAAGCCTGGAAATATTACTAGTATCTGGAATTACGGAAAAGGATTTGTAAGAATAGAGTAAAATGGATGTCCTGAAAGCATATTTCAGTAGAAAATTGAGGCAAGAGATGAGGCCAATTAGTGACCTGCCTGTAAAACAATTGGTATTGGCTATTCTTCCTTCTACAAAAAGTATTCTGAGGCCAGGCATGGTGGCTCATGTCTGTAACCCAGCAGTTTGGGAGGCTGAGGTGGGTAGATCACTTGAGGTCAGGAGTTCAAGACCAGCCTGGCTAACATAGTGAAACCCTGTCTCTACTAAAAATATAAAACTTAGCCAGGTGTGGTAGTATATGCCTGTAGTTTCAGCTACTCAGGAGGCTGAGGCAGGACAATTGCTTGAACCTGGAAGGTGGAAGTTGCAGTGAGCACTCCATCCTGGTTGATGGAGTAAGACTCCATCTAAAAAAAAAAAAAAAAAGAGAGAGAGAAGTAAAGAAAAGAAAGAAAAATATTCTGAAATGATATAGCTTTGGTTTTCCTAATTGTGGAGAACGGTTGAGTGCTATCATCAAAGGCATCTGTTCCTCACACCGTTCTTAGATATTCCTTTAGTAAATGTCAAATGAATATTTCACGTTTATTTATTTGAAGTTGGGTGGCAGGCCGGGGCAATTTACTAGCCTACAAAAGACACCCATAGGTGTTTTTTGTCCCTATAGAAAGAACGGAATGCCAACAATATAACAAATTCCTACCCTTGTATTAACAGAGTGAAGAAATTAAGTGCATTATCAAGGTCCCTCAAATCAAGAGCTCCTCATCCATTAGGAATAACAGCACATAGTGCATTTTCCATCCGAAGCTCATTAAATCTGTTAATTATTCATATTTTAGTAATATTTGTCATCCAGAATGTCTAATTATTTTCATCTAATTTATAAGGAAATATTAAAATGTGGGAAGATGGAAAAATATAGACCTGAACTGCTATAGCTCTTGGTCCAACCTCACCATTCATTGCAATAATCTTCTGAAGATATCATTACTTCTATTTTACCCAAAAGTCTCATCTTCATGCAGTAGCCACCATGATCTCAAGCTAAATCATGCCATATCTCTTTGAAAAGCAAAACAAAACAGAAACGTCAATATCTCTTTATCTTCCCTGAATGCAATAAAAATCTTTACTTCAAGGCTGGGCGCGGTGGCTCACGCCTGTAATCCCAGCACTTTGGGAGGCCAAGGCGGGTGGATAACGAGGTCAAGAGATCGAGACCATCCTGGTCAACATGGTGAAACCCCGTCTCTACTAAAAATACAAAAAATTAGCTGGGCATGGTGGTGCGTGCCTGTAATCCCAGCTACTCAGGAGACTGAGGCAGGAGAATTGCCTGAAACCAAGAGATGGATGTTGCGGTGAGCCGAGATTGCACCATTGCACTCCAGTCTGGGTAACAAGAGTGAAACTCCATCTCAAAATAAATAAATAAATAAATAAAATAAATAAAATAAAAATAAATAAAAATCTTTACTTCAAAATCTTGTGACCTACATGGTCTCCTCCAACTATTCCAGCTAGCTTCTACTTTCAAAACTTCTCAGGCAATAAACAGATACCAGTCTGTATGCTCAGGTATGTCCTATGTTGTATGTTTCTGTGTGCTTTCTTTTTTTTTTTTTTTAAATTTTTTATGTTATCAGTCTTTTTTTTAATTGCATTTTAGGTTTTGGGGTACATGTGAAGAACATGTAAGATTGTTGCATAGGTACACACATGGCAGTGTGGTTTGCTGCCTTCGTTCCCCTCACCTGTATCTGTCATTTCTCCCCATGCTATCCCTTCCCACCTCCCCACCCCCATCCCTCCCCCATTTCCCCCAACAGACCCCAGTGTGTAGTGCTCCCCTCCCTGTGTCCATGTGTTCTCATTGTTCAGCACCCGTCTATGAGTGAGAACATGCGGTGTTTGATTTTCTGCTCTTGTGTCAGTTTGCTGAGAATGATGGTTTTCAGGTTCATCCATGTCCCTACAAAGGACACGAACTCATCGTTTTTGATGATTGCGTAATATTCCATGGTGTATATGTACCACATTTTCCCTATCCAGTCTATCATCGATGGGTATTTGGGTTGGTTCCAAGTCTTTGCTATTGTAAACAGTGCTGCAATGAATATTCATGTGCATGTGTCCTTATAGAAGAATGATTTATAATCCTTTGTATATATACCCAGTAATGGGATAGCTGGGTCAAATGGGATTTCAATTTTTAGGTCATTGAGGAATCGTCACACTGTAAGAGAGGACACAAATAGATGGAGAAACATTCCATGCTCATGGTTAGGAAGGATCAATATCATGAAAATGGCCATACTGCCCAAAGTAATTTACAAATTCAACGCTATTCCCATCAAGCTACCAATGACCTTCTTCACAGAACTGGAAAAAAACACCTTAAACTTCATACAGAACCAAAAGAGAGCCCGCATAGCCAAGTCAATTCTAAGCAAAAAGAACAAAGCAGGAGGCATCACACTACCGGACTTCAAACTATACTACAAGGCTACAGTAATCAAAACAGCATTGTACTGGTACCAAAACAGAGATATAGACCAATGGAACAGAACAGAGGCCTCAGAGGAAATACAACATATCTACAACCATCTGATCTTCGACACACCTGACAAAAACAAGCAATGGGGAAAGGATTCCCTGTTTAATAAATGGTGTTGGGAAAACTGGCTAGCCATGTGCAGAAAGCAGAAACAGGACCCCTTCCTGACACCTTACACCAAAATTAACTCCAGATGGATTAAAGACTTAAATATCAGACTTAACACCATAAAAACCCTAGAAGAAAATCTAGGCAAAACCATTCAGGACATAGGCGTAGGCAAGGACTTCATGACCAAAACACCAAAAGCAATGGCAACAAAAGCCAAAATAGACAAATGGGACCTAATCAAACTCCACAGTTTCTGCACGGCAAAAGAAACAGTCAGTAGAGTGAATCGGCAACCAACAGAATGGGAAAAAATTTTTGCAGTCTACCCATCTGACAAGGGGCTGATATCCAGAATTTACAAAGAACTAAAACAGATCTACAAGAAAAAAACAAACAAGCCCATTCAAAAATGGGTGAAGGATATGAACAGACACTTTACAAAAGAAGACATACAGGAGGCCAACAAACATATGAAAAATGCCCATCATCACTGGTCATTAGAGAAATGCAAATCAAAACTACATTGAGATACCATCTCACACCAGTTAGAATGGCGATCATTAAAAAATCTGGAGACAACAGATGCTGGAGAGGATGTGGAGAAATAGGAACACTTTTACACTGTTGGTGGGAGTGTAAATTAATTCTGTGTGCTTTCAACATATTGAGGCTCTTCAGAGTGCTCACTGAATCCAGTGAGTTCCGGTCCCTCTGCAAGCATCCACTCAGACAATGTGATCTTAGTCTTACTATTTTCCAAGCACCCCCGATCTCTACAAATGGTCTCATTTGCTTAAGAAAGAGGGATAAAATCCTAAGAACTTTCTAGGCTTCTGTGTCATTCTTCTAGAATGACCCCATTTATACTCTCTGTTTATGGAGGGTATAAGTGTATTGCTGGTGAAGCTAAAAAGGGCAATGTGGGCACCTCTTAATAAAGAAACATCTACTAGTTCTATCCAGAATATAAGACAGTTATTGTCTTTTGTTTTATACTTTGGGACATCGGTCAATAGAAAACTTTTATTCAATACTTCTACAGTAATTATATGGCTGTAGAGAGCCTTACGTACCTAAATTTTTACATGCAGCATCATTTTGTAGTCAACCAGGGAAAGTTATCTATCCAAGCGACACATTAATCACCCAGGCTCAGAGACATTAAGCAATTTTCTTTAATTCACAATTCATTTGTGCCACAGAAAATAAGATCTGAATTCAAATTCTGTCTCCTCCATTTACAGTTTATGTAACCTTGGGCAAGCTTTATATCATTGCAAGGGTTGTTTTTTTAAGTGTGAATTGCAGATATAATACAAACCTAAATGGGTATTGTGAAGATGAAACAATAATAGCCTTGTAAAGTTCCTGGCTATGGTATATATATATATATATATATATATATATATATAATAAATGAGCTACTAATTACTGATTGTCTATTATGTACAAAATACAGTATTAGGACTTGAGATGTTACTACATAAATCTAGCAGTTCATTTAATAAGTCACCTAAAACTTTAATTTTACATTTATACGAATATAGTTACACTATAGAGTAGAAGGAATTTGTTTTCAAACCATGCAGGAAGACTTCATTGATATTTTACTTTTGTATTATCTATTTGGGCTACTTTTCTAGCCTAACAGATAATAATTAATTCTCTTTTCAAAATAAGGACTCTTGGTGGAAAAATTAAAGGCAATACTTTCTAGCAATCACCTAATAGCTTCTATGAATAACTTTGTGGAAAACATCCTTATTTTCTCTATTTTACAGATTATGTAAATTGCAAACTTAGAGTGACTATTTTTAAGAACTTGCAACTACTGGATGGAACACACAGGTTATAAGTTTATGTCTGCTTACTCTAAATCCTTATGATTTGGGGAATATTTCTTGTGAAAGCTAGACATTGGTGTAGACTGTCTCCTCCTTTGTTAGTAATTACTTCAACAATAAAATTTTATAAAGCTATCTAAAATGTCACGTATTTGACTTTTTGCTAGAGTAACTTGCTCATCGATTGGTGTACAGAGGCAAGGAGGCTGTGGTTTGTAACCCAGACGTTATTCTTTTTTACTAGCAGCACAGCGCTGCCATCTGCCAGTAACCCAGGAATCTGCAGTTTTCCTGATTCTAACACAGTAGAAAAAGAAATGCTTTTCACTGATTGCTTTTGGACCAAATTTCTAGAAATGTGCTGAAATGTTGAAACTATCAACCCATGCCTAAACTTGAGAATTTCAAAATAATTAGGCCTGGAGGACATTTCTACCTAAACAAAACCCTAGAAATTTGAGAACAAAACTTGTTTCTCCACATGATCACAATCTTGAAAAAGATTACCTTAGAAAGTCCAGATATGAAGGGAAAACTGAAAATAAAAGCACATTTCTTAAGGAAGCATGCAAAAATTTACCGTAGCAACTAGACACTAGTTTAGGTAGATTAGGCAGAGATTCAGAACTTCCCATGTGAACTATCCCCTACGATGGCTGATATAATGACACTGATTGGGTGGTTTCAACAACAGAAATTTATTTTCTCGCAGTTCTGGGGGTTGGAAATTCAAGATTAAGGTGCCAGCAAGTGTGATTGTCAGTGAGGGCTCCCGTTTTGGCTTGTAGAAGACTGACATCTCTACTGTGTCCTCACTTGGCTTTTCCTCTGTGCACACTCAGACAAGGGAGAAATCTCTGGTGTCTCTTCCTGTTATTATAAGGACACCAGTCCTATTGGATTGAGGCCCCACTCTTTTGACCTCATTGAACTTTTATTACCTTCTTATAGGTCCTATCTCTAATACAGTTACATTGGAGATGAAGGCTTCAACTTATGAATTTGGAGGAACACTCAATTCAGCCCATAGCAATGGTATAAACTAATGTCAAAATAAGTCCATGCATTCCTAATGTTAACAAGTAATACCTATAAAGCATTTAATAGATGCTAAACTCAATTTCAAATGCTTTATACTTATTAATTTAATTCTAATGAAAACAATATGAGCTAGTTAAAATTCTTACTATCTCTTTATTATAGAGAGAGAACTAATATCATAAATGTAAAGTACTTTTCCAAGAGCCAATATTCAAACCCAGGAAATCTGGAAGGAATCCATGTTATTAAATTTCATGTACTGCCTTTTTATCCCTAGATGCTTTAGATTTAAACAGAAGAAGGCGATCAGAGAAATGGTACCTATGCTACACCCTCCATGAAGCAAACTTTGAAATAGAGTGATGTTTTAAAAATACTCATCCAGGTAGCAGGGTAACAAAAGTCTATTCCTCGATTTCTCACACTGCTAATGATTTCTGAAAGTCAGTTTACTTCTCTGGGCCTTTCTTCTTCATAAGTAAAATGAGACAAAGGAGAAAATAATAATTAAACACCCCTACCAGACTAAGGAGGTGGTGATTGAAGAAGTGTGTCTTCAATGATGAAAGTGATACAAAATCATTTAAACTGGTGTTTTCCATCTCAGAGGCTTTTCCTTCCAGGATCATCCCTACCCAATAGCTTTTATGGATTTGAAGTTTTCGCACCTCTATGTACTGTAAAACAAGGTTTGTTTGTTTGTTTGTTTGTTTTGCTCTTACCCAGGCTGGAGTGCAATGGTGCAATCTCGGCTCACCACAACCTCTGCCTTCTGGCTTCAAGCGATTCTCTTGCCTCAGCCTCCTGAGTAGCTGGGATTACAGGCATCTGCCACTTTACTCAGCTAATTTTTTGTATTTTTAGTAGAGTCAGGGTTTCTCCATGTTGGTCAGGCTGGTCTCAAACTCCCGACCTCAGGTAATCCACCCGCCTCAACTTCCCAAAGTGCTGGCATTACAAGCATGAGCCACCAAGTCTGGCCAAAACAAGGTTTTATTAAGAATTGTGTAATTACCTTCTCCCATTTATAACCCAGGAGAATTATTGGGTGTAGCAAGGCACAAGACAATAGGAAACCTAATTCAGAAGCTCTCATGTGTTCACTGAAAATGGAATTTCAAAATCCTGCTTTATCCTATATAACCTACAACATTGTAAAACAAACAAAAGGGAAAATATAGTGCTGTGAAGGGAATGAAAGTATATAAAATACAGGAATGAGTGATAACAGTATTTCTTATATAGTGTTGAATCAGGCTTTTGTTTTGATTTGTTGTTGAAATTTTTGTTTTTTCTTGGTTTTGGTCTATATAAACCACCAAAAAATAATTCAACTAAATAAAGAAATCAAAGTCTTGTTAATACACTAACTTCTTCCATAGAAAAATCTTCTTAGCTTCCATTTCCATATAGAAATATGATTATTAACATTTTCAGATCTTTCTAACAGCAACAAGCAGCTAATCTTTACCTATTTAAAATACAAAGTATATGTTTGAAAAAAAATCAATCAAAATCAGGGCCCTAGGAACAAGTAAATCATTAATCCATCTTGTCACCATGATGGAGACTGTTTGATTGACTTCTTTGGTGCCATTATGTCAGAAGCCCAATTATTATGATTCATTTATTTAGCATTAATGTTCTCACCACTAAGCCCAAACCTTGGACAATCAGAGGCTAAAGAAATCCAATAAAATATCACAAAATGTTCTTAAAGTAGTAAATAATTCACTGGGATATCAAAATGTTGATGAAACAGTACAAAATCTGCCTGATCTAAGTTAGATTACAAACAAACTTTCCAATATTAATTTGTTTTTTCACAATGGCAGTGCAAGTGGCAAAAGTATGTGTTGAAAGGGCACCTAAGTATTCCAAAATGCATATCACGTACATTTCTTAAAATTCACTTTATTCATTTGCATGTATTTTACAAATACATGCAAATAGCATTAAACATGGTCAAAGAGAAAATATCAATCAAAATAACTAATAGAAGCAGAGAGTAGAACAGTACAGGGGCTAGGTGTGTATGAGAAATAGGAAAGTGCTGGGTCAAAGGTTACAAACCTTCTATTATATGATGGATAAATTCTGGGGCTCAGATCACAGCATGGTGACTGTAGTTAACCATACTGTATTGTATACTTGAAATTTGTTTAGGGAGATCTTAAGTGTTGTCATCATACACAAAATGATGTGAACTGTGTGAGGTGATAAATATGTTAATTAAGTTGGGAGTAGTAATAATTTCAATGTATACACATATCAAATCATCACATTGTATAGATGAAGTATATAAAACTTTTATTTGTCTAGTGTACCTCAATAAAGCTGTAGGCTGAAATAATAATAAAAAATACTACAGTTAACATAGTAAGCTCCATGTCTGGGAAGCTAGATAATGATTTCAAGATCAGTGAGGGCTTTCCACACTGTCACTGGTGCAGGATGTCAAGTTTTTTTTGTGCCATTCCTTAAATCTGGTATTTAAACTAAGCTGATTTTGAAAGGTGATAGATTAGCTCTTTAGGTCACATGTAGTTGTAGGACATTCAATTAGGGCATAGACCTCTTGTCGAAAATAACAAATTGTTATTTTGCAACTGTAATCCATTGCCCCTGCAGTATCAAAGCCATCAAGGGAATAATTTGAAAGAATCCAGTCCTGTTCTCCTTTTGAAGCAGCCTTCTCCTACCTTTTGCTACGATAAGTGCAAGATATGGTTGTACTAGAGGAAAGTGAGGCAAAGTGGAGCTAATGGTTTTGACTGGCATTTTTATTCTGCACCCACCATGAAAATATGCATGAGATAAAATTGTGTATAAAACATGGAAATTAAACAATATCAGTCAGCCACCAGGTGAAACATATATTACACAATGAACCTATATCTACACTTTATGTCCAAAAATATGCATATATGTGGTTTTATAAGTTAGGGAAAAAATAATTTTGCTGGTTGTGATTAGGAAGGACTTACAATTTGAGAGGGCATGAAAAGAGAAGCAGCGTTTAGTGTTTGAGAGTACACAGTGAGTGGTGAAGTAGAGGGTGCTAGGACAGGATGCATGGTTGTGAAGGGTCATACCAAGAAGTTTAAAATGCATTCTGTAGGCAAAAAGGAATTCCCCAGTTTCCATGTTCAAAGGTTTTTTTTAGCTCTATATGGATTTGAGAAATATTTTTGCTCTCAATTTTATATTGTAACTCATTCTGTCAGAAAACACTTACTGAGGAAATACTACTGGTATAATACAAAGGTAGATAAATATGTGCAGTATTTAAATATTGCATTAAAGAAACTTCATCTCCTGAAATAAACAAGACATATGAGAATGAAGTTAGGCCCAAGGAAAGGTAGTTTACAGATAAATGTCAAATCAGAAACAAACGAAAATAAATTATGTTTTTCTTCTGTAATGTCCAATTCTCACTTATGTCAACATCTTTCCATCCTACATATATAGTGGAACCCAAGAGGCAACGGAAGATATAAAACACTTGGGAAAGCTAATCAGGTCTACAGAATAGGTTCTCATCCCTGTCTCACCCCTACTTCATATGTAGAGATATTCCAAAATTTGATGGACATTATTTTTTATTATTATGACCTTCTCACATCAAGTTTTAACAGAAGTAAGGTATGCAAGAACATTCTGTATTTTGGTGTAATGATCTGGATGCCAAATATAGACCAAACTTTCTTACCTCTCTTCCTTCCAATGAGTCACCTGACTGCCTAATGTTCATGGGTACACAGCCTATCAGCTCCTGTCCTCTGGAAAATATCCTTTGTTACCTATTCTTCCTTATCCCTTTGCCCTTTATTCCTTAAGTTTTAAACCATTTTATTTTATTTATTTTAAATAATACAGTTTATTTTAACTATCTTAAAACTTGATTTAATGACAGTTAACCTTATTCTGCAGCACTTCTCAACTGGATACTCAAGATTGACTCTTACTGTTTTCCAGTTCCTCCATTCCTCATTTTGCCTTTCCCTAAAACGTCTTTCCTTGTTTATAGATACAAGAGTGAAATCACCCTTGATGTTCTCTAGCAGCACCCTTTTTAGTTTTGTTCCCTTTAGGTAACTAACAGCCTTGGAAAGTGACTAAATTTTCACATGCAATCATAAACCAAAGGCAAAGGGAAAACTGACATCTTAGTCTAGTTTCAGAAGACATCAGATCCTGGAAAGACAGAAACGTCATAATAGGATTAATGAGCAAAATGGGTCAGAGGTAAGGTCAGTGAATATTCTGAACCCATTAGTGGTCTACAGGTCAGAGCCTGAGAGCTAACCTGGTAATAATGAGCTGGCTCAAGGGAAAGAGCAGATAATACGTTATCATCAAAGTAAATTTGGAAATATTACAAATGACATTACGTCAACTGTATGTTCTATCTTATACCTTACAGCACATTATACTTCTGCTCTGAGATGTGTTATATTGGTGTTTTTGTAATTAAGTATTTTTGTTATTATAGAATTAAATAAATGTAGACAAAAATTTGTCTTTTGAGGAATTCAAGACACGTTACCCTTCATGAAATAAAAAAAAGTTATATTAAAAGTATTTCTGCACAGTTTTCCTTTGAAATATGTAACCAAATATGGTAAATACAATCATAATGAAGCCAGGAAGGGTCATTAAGTGTTAAATTCATGAAGTTTCAGCATGTCTAAAGCAAACTTTCAAAGAAAAGTACACAACCATACTTATGTGCATAGGTATCAAAGAAAAGCAAATGTGGCAAATGGTAAATATTTGGGAATCTTGCTGAAGCTATGTGGTTGTTCATTACAGTATTATTTTATCTTTCTTACAGATTTTATTTTTAAAGTAAAAACTAAGAGAAAGAGAAACTAAGGGAAATATGGACAGAGGGAAGGAAAGAGGGAGAAAATGAAGAAAAGGGGAGTGGGTAGGAGACAAGAAGGGAGGGGAGAGAAGAAGACAGGAAGATAGGCACCTTTCTCTTCTCCTTCACAGCATCTTCCAAAGCCATCAGCTAAGTTGAACCCTGCCCTGGCAAACTTCAAGCTATTCAGTGGTAGTTTGTTTGAGTACATGTACTAGAAAGGAGCTAACAGCCTTATAACTAGAAAAGTTGGTTAAGAAGTCCAAGAACTGGGAAACCAGCTGAGATACTGACAAAATGTAAAAAAAGTGAAGATGTATACCCTATCTTAGTAGCTGAAAAAACATAATGATGTGAAGGAAGTTCTCATTATAATAAAGGCTTGCAAATCTGCATCATTGTCCAGAGTGACTGCAGAAGACTCTTATTTTCACTTGCACAAGATGAAAAAGACAAGAGTCATACACCCATAAAACTCACAGTAAAGTTGCGTTCAGTAGCCATGGCAGATCACTGTATTGTTAGGGACTTGCAAGCTTTTCAGACCTAGAGGTTCTTTGATATTCCTGTAAATAAGTTATTGACAGAATTTATAATCTGCAGAGAACTGAAGCACCTATTGCAGAATGAGGAAACTGTAGCATGCTTTCCTCTAATGCAGTTATAACCAAGTGGTTTTATTAACTGTGGACTAACCGTATGCAGAATGTGCTTTGATTAACAAAGACTAAAAGAAAACGTGAGAAGTAGAAAGGATGACTTTGGTTAGTGATATTATTATTTATTACCTTAGCTGCATATTCTTCAGATGAATGACAGAGTAGGTGAAGTGTCAAGATAGCTGAAAGTTGTTGCAAACAGGAATAATAAATGAAAGGAAAACAAATATGCTGAAATATTTATATTTTAAATACAGAATGTCCATTCATATTTTTAAATCTAGAATTCTAAATCTAAAGTTTATAATTTTTTATATTTAATTCTTAAATCTATTTGGTAAATATTCATGTTCACTGAGTTATTATTTCATTTTCCCTTTAAGTTTGAAAAATATTTTGTTAATATGTTAAAAGAATAAAAGTAATGTTTTTATGAAAATAACTTGGCATCTAAATAGCTTAAGAATACATAAAAAGTGACTTAGACTATCTTGTGGTTCAACCATATATATTTGTTTATTTTTTTCCTATTTTCAACAGGTTTTTAATGGTTCATGTGGCTCTAAGTCACTTTTAAAACATATTTGTTAATTTTTGTTTTTTTCAAGAGTTGAAGTATTTTTGTTTATTTCTACAGCCCTTCAGTTATTCCTGTTACTTGGTGGTTCTTAAAGTGAGCACTTCTTAAAAAGTTTCCCCCCTGCTGCTATTTAAACTGATTTTTATGTTACTTCAAATTAAATCCATTATTTCTAGTCTATCAATTTTCTAACTTGAATCAGCACCCTTTAAGAGTCCCATCTGCTAACCAATGTAAAGCCAGTTTTTAAAGCTGTCTTTTTCTCTTCTCTATCTTGCTTCCTTAGGTGTGTTAGACACTCCATTCAGATATTTTGGACTGATTTCTACCTGCCAGAAATGTCTCGGCCAAATCCAGCATCAGGCATCCTTTTACTTTCACAGATGTACTATCAAACTTATAAATATTCAAATTTCAAAGAGCTTTCAAGCCATGAGTAAAAGTTAACTCTCAAGAGAGACATGAAAAGACCCTCAGATTTAGATACACTAAAACAGAGCACAGTAAAAGGATATAAGAGAGTACTAATTGAAAAATCCCTTGGTCAGGAGCCAAGAGAATTACAATCAGTCTATTTCTGGCCTAGAGGTACCGTGCCACCTTGGCCAAGCCACTACTCACTACTTCACTCAATTATAAAACAGGAGACATGAATTAAATAGACTCTCTGGGCCACTTCAACTGGATTTTACAATGATTTTATTGTTTTATGTTTATCAAATTAATCTATCCACAAACTGTAGAAAATTTACAAACTAACTTACAGAAAAGAAAATAAATGTCACTAATTAAAACATCCTACAATTACTGACTTTTAAATTATTGGTGTATATCCTTCTGTGTGTGTGCATATAAATATTAATATAAACAGATTCATACTCCAAAATCTATGTGCTGTATGTATGTTTGTGTTATATGTATAAAATTGTATGGGCCATGTGTACAAAATTGGTACATATAGCACATTGAGCTTTGTATTCTACTTTATAATACTCTATGATCCTTTTTCATATACTAAATATAATTTGGAAACTTCTCTTTTAGTGACCATATTGCATAATCTGAGTGTGATAATATATACCTATCAATTTTGGTAATCTACATTCTAGGTTTTAAAAGAGAATGCAAAAGAAATGCCTCTATAGTATACAAAATTGCTTTCTATTTCATGGGCTACAAATTTTACCAAAGCAAGTTTAACGTCACCAGCATCAAAGCTCTAAACTTTCTTATAGCAAAACAAAAAATAAAAGTTTCTTTTCTGGAAGTATTTTTCTCTTGAAGAGATAATACATCACTAGATCTTGGAAAGCAATAAAATGGAATTTCATGTGGTTTTCAATAGCTTTTTCTTTAAAAAAAAAAAACTTTTTTTCTAAACAAATAATTATACCTTTCTTAGTAGAGCTATCTTTTTATTTTGCTTTTAGAAGACAACTCCCCGTGGTTTCTCACATTTCTGAACAACTAGAAAGAATTGGCAAAAATGGCTTTTTTTTTCCAGATTATACAGTCAACTTTGTTTCGTTTTTGCTTGTTTTTGTTGTTGCTGTTTGCTATTCTGTATAATAAATACAATGCTTCTCTGAAGACTAAAGTTCACCAAATTTGTTTGCAACCCATTATAATAAAAGATCTGGTTCCCTAAGCTTGACATTTGTCAGCTATGTTGCCACCTCTACTTGGGCCATTCTACTTTGACCCCATGGGGGAATTGGGAGTCAACAGGGTCTGACATGAATATGGATCCCAGGCTGATCCTGTGCCATAAGTAACGGAGTCCTTTTTCTTTCATCCAAAAATTTTTCTGTCTTCTGCCAGTATCCATAAAACTTTTGTGGCAAGCTAATTTACTACCTAGCAAGTAGGGTAAACTCTCAGGCCCTTCACAGTTTTTATTTGTTACCGTGTAAAAGAGAATGGACATAATGAGAAGTACGATTTTACAGATAAAGGAAGCTAAAGTCATTTAAAAAAACAAATCACTAACCTAGAGAAAGCATTTATTATGACTTCTAGACATTATAGTCTTGCTGCTAAATATTATAATTAGTAAGTTATTAGAAAGCAATCATTGTTCAGGACTATTCACACAGTAACAAATTTTTTAAAAAAAAAGCAAACTAGGTAGGAAACTTTCAATTTAACTTTAGGCAAACATTATTTACAATTCAAAAGACAAATAGTTTTTCATATCAAATCTGCATACAATTTCTTCAACATATTTATAAGAGGTAATTTTTGTATTTAATAGAAAGTAATGAGGCTTTCCCTGAAAGACGTATCTCCTAAGACATTAAACTGTTATCTTTTCTTATAAAGATGATTCTGAATATAAAGAACCTGTTATGTTTCCTAAATCTAACTTATATATGTGTGCATATTTGTGTGCATGTATCCCCATAGATTGCTCATTGCCTATATCATTTATTTATACCATTCATATATTTGTAAGTAATCACTACAACCTTTATAAGTTATTACATAGCTAGGTTATTTGTAATTAGATTCTTTACTTTGGTCTTACTAATCTAAACTCTCTTCCCTAGAGTTTTAAATCTTACCATAATCTTATCTATGAAATCTTTTCCTTGGGTTTAAGCACATGTGGGATCTTTCCTCCAGCGACCTCAGAATCCAGGGCCAAAGCCCTGATATCAGTCAGCAAAGGCTATGGGTTCCCTGTCGGTAGCAACCTATTTAGAGCTCCATTGATCTTTAAAGCCCATCTGTCCTAGGACCTTCAATGAAAAGTAATGAAGCTGATTCTCTTGAGCTTACATGACTTGTCCAATTAACAAACAGATTATTTCAGGATCTCTGCTGTTTGTTGGCAAAAAAATCACTACTAATTTTACTATTAACAGGCAAATTCTTGAGAAATTCAGGAAATGTCAGCTTCACGAAATCTATAAGGAAGTTGAAAGTAAATAACAATTGCCATAATAATTGCATTGGAATTTATGGGTATATAATGACATACAGATTCTTTCTAAAGCCAAAAAGTACCCAAAAGACTGTTTAAAAAGTCATAAGCTGAAATTTACAAAAACCCCTATCACAAATTAAAAATTTATTCTGTGAAAATGGCTTTCAAATACAAATTATCACAGCAAAAGAGAGGTTTGCTCTTAATAAGTAAAAAACCAAAATATTTATTTATTTTTTCAAAGAAAAACTTAAACTTTCAGATCTCAGGAGTTATACCACAGATTCTAATTTAAGATACACTGTATATGAAGGAGATCTAGACATGTAAAAACCAAAAGCACAATCATAGGTCATGACTAAAAACTAAAAGGGCAATAATAGGTCATATCTACTGAAATAAAATCTGTACAGTGTACAAAAAAGAGCTGTCAATTCTACCTAGATTGGGGGAGATCAAGAAAGAGTTCATAGAAAAGTTAATTTTTAAGCTAAAGTCTGGAAGATGAGATTGTATTGACAGCCCATCAGCGTTTTTGTGTGGGGGTCCCCTAGAGAAAAAATGAGCCAGAATAAATGTGCAAAGGCAAAATGTCATGGACCAGCAGCATGCTTAGTAAACATGTGGCTTCAGTTTGGCAGATCATTAAGTGCTGAGCGGGAAAACATGAACGAACAAATAGGGCGAGAAAGCAAAGTGGAGAAAGATGACAGTGACTGTGAAGGTGAAACACATGTAAATAGTTTAGTAAGGAATATCAACCACTGGAGTCAGAGTAACCACCTGTCCTGGTTGATCTGGATCTTCAGGACTTCCAGGACGCAGGACACCAAGGTTAAAATAAGGAAAACAGACAATTGGTCATTCCAACTAGAATAAGAACAAAAGTGTGTTTGCTGTGGATACTATTTTCTTAAACTTTGTTTAAATTATCTATAATATGTTAAATTTTCTGTAATAATACATCATAGCTTTGCTTTCAAATTTTTGTTAATGGAATTGGCTAAGTTCAATTTCTAAATCTCAGCCAATGTATTATCATAAACATACTTAAAAAGTATTTAATCTGACACTTAATCCAAAATTCTTCCCCATTCCTCAATCTAGGTAGAGCAAGCTGAAAAAGTTGAATGGAACTGGAGATCTTCTTTCTACAGATATCTCCATCACCCGCCCCACCCTCCTTCGTAGCTAGCTGGTTCCTCTAATGCATTGGGGAAGTAGCAAAGGCAAGCAGACACACAAAAAAAGTTCTGCTTGTCAGGTTTATATTGAAATATTTTTCTTAATGAGCAATCTCATTGTTTAAGGATTCCTACTTTTTATCCATCAACTACTTCTCTATGTTAACAAGGGTAGCTTCAACAAGCAGTTGCAATAGGTCAGTTTCCTGTTTCTACGTGATGTACTAACTTACTAACTGTGCTAATTCCAGCTACTCCCTCTGAATCAGGCACATTGCTCTATTAGCCAGATACCATTCAGATTTGTGGTAGCAAGCATAGAAATTATTTGTAAAACAGTCTCTGGCATCAGACAGCAGGGATTCAAAAGCTCATTTGACTAATTAGCAATTAAGGAATTTACTTTAAAAACTCTGTGCCTTGGTTTCCTCAGTATAAAATGAGGATAATAAAAATGTTGTTTAGTACTAATTAGAGTAGTCTAAAATACAATATAAAATAAATCTAATGTGTAAGATTTCAACCAACATAAAAATTCATTTCTTACTCTCATAGTAACCTAGAGCAGTAATGTAGATTATGAACCACAGTTCTTATGGTGATTCAGAAAATGTGTTTCCTTCCATATGTAGCTTTGTCATCCTTCAGGGACTTTTTCTTGATATACCAGCCTGCTAAGGGCAAAAGCAATTGAAAAGAATGCCTATCAGCTTCTCAAGGGCTTTGGCCCAGAAACAGGACATCTCTTCCTCTCACATTCCATTGGCTAGAAGCTATCACAAGGCCACACCTAGCTTTATGGATGACTAGGAAATGGCACGTATAGGATTATTTAGAGATTTAAATGATATAATATAAAAGGCTTTGAAGAATGCCTGGCACAGGCTAAGTACTCACTAAATAATAACTACTAATATTATTACTTTTATCACCAGTGACTTTGCTGTTCAAATTAAAGACTTTTCTCCCTAGCAATGTGTTTAAGAGGGCATCGGTTTAAAATCTCAACAGCAGGAGTGATACTGAATAGAGAACAGAAAATAATGACTTTGCTTTATGAATTCTAAAAGTAATGAAAACAACTTAAGAAATATAATATTTATGAATTCATACCCTAAAAGTAACTTCAGCATCTTTTAAAATAAGATCATGCTGGTAACGGAAAGATTTCATGCACATTATCCACATCCTTAAAGCAGTGATACTTCCCAGTAGGAACATGTGCAGCAAGATGCAGTCTTGGATTTAAGATCATTTCTTTCGATAGCTGTGTCTGACCATTTTTCCCTGGCTGTGCAAGATTAATTGACACTGATCACTTCCTCTTAGCAATGAACTAACGTGGCTTGTGGATAACACCGCTGGGCTCTCCACTCTTTCTGTGTGACCTTCAACACAGTGAAGCCAACTCCTCTCAAACTCTTTCATTAATGAGCTGATGTTTCCATTCTGAGTGTATTCTTGCAAACTCATCATGAAACTTCTGCCTGGCAGTCTTAGAAGTTAATAGATTTCAAATTACTATTCAGCAAGGTGCATACATTTACAAAGCACCAGGTAGCCACCATTATGGCTTATATTTAATTAATAAAATTATATTCCCAAATAAACAAAATGGGTAAGCATGCTAATTATGTTAGTTGTTAGCTGAAGCTAGTAATTGTCTCCCCACTGGGCAGCTCCCCATTTTAATTTTAATAATTCTCTTTCCCGACACAAAATAATCCCTTACAAAATTACCAGATACTGTATGACATCTACAAAGCTAAACTTACACAATCCACTTTACCCCTTTTATGTGACTATAAAAATTTCAGACAAGAAGAAGCTGAATGAAGCCATTTTCTAAGCTCTTAATTTTTATGTCATAACTTTTTTAAGTGTTCAGGACAAACATGCTATTCTCCAAAATCCATACAGCATATATCAAGCTTGAAGTTTATCTTCCCTCACTGAGGATATTTTACTTCTTTTCCTTTATCCTAAAACTTCCTTTACTAGTTAATGATTTAGTTTCTTTTAGTTCCATAGCAAGTTAGATTTTCTTTTTTTTTTTTAATTTATTTATTTTACTTCAGGTGCATACTATATCTGGCATTTCTCCCCATGTTATCCCTCCCCATCCTCCCGTCCTTCCCCCATCACCTGCCGCTGTCTCTCCCCTACCCCCACCAACGGCTCCCAGTGTGTAATGCTCCTCTCCCTGAGTCTACGTGTTCTCGTTGTTCAACACCCACCTATGAGTGATCATACGCGGTGTTTGGCTTTCTGTTCTTGTGTCAGTTTGCTGAGAATGATGGTTTCCAGATTCATCCAAGTCCCTACAAAGGACACAAACTCATTGTTGTTTATGGCTGCCTAGTATTCCATGGTGTATTTGTGCCATATTTTCTTTGTCCAGGCTATCACTGATGGGCATTTGGGTTGGTTCCAGGTCTTTGCTATTGTACACAGGGCTGCAATGAACATATGTGTTCATGTGTCTTTATAGTAGAATGATTTATATTTCTTTGGGTATATATCCAGTAATGGGATTGCTGGGTTAAATGTAATTTCTCTTTCTAGATCCTTCAGAAATCGCCACACTGTCTTCCACAATGGTTGACTAATTTACACTCCCATCAACTGTGTAGGAGTGTTCCTATTTCTCCATATCCTCTCCAGCATCTGTTGTCTCCAGATTTTTTAATGATTGCCATTCTAACTGGTGTGAGACAGTATCTCAGTGTGGTTTTGATTTGCATTTCTCTAATGACCAGTGATGATGAACAGTTTTTCATATGTTTGTTGGCCTCATATATGTCTTCATTTGAAAAGTGTCTGTTCATATCCTTCACCCACTTTTGAATGGGGTTGTTTGTTTTTTTTTCTTGTATATCTGTTACAGTTATTTGTAGATTCTGGACATTAGCCATTTGTCAGATGGGTAGATTGCAAAAAATTTTTTCCACTCTGTTGGTTGCTAGTTCACTCTAATGGTGTTTTCTTTTACTGCACAGAAGCTCTGAATTTTAATTAAATCCCATTTGTCTATCTTGGCTTTTCTTGCAATTGCTTTTGGTGTTTTAGTCATGAAGTCCTTGCCTATGCCTATGTCCTGACTGGTTTTGCCTACATTTTCTTCTAGTGTTTTTATGGTGTGTTAGGTTTTATGTTTAAATTTTAATTCATCTGGAGTTAATTTTAGTGTAAGGTGTGAGGAAGGGGTCCAGTTTCTGCTTTCTGCACATGGCTTGCCAGTTTTCCCAACACCATTTATTAAACATGGCGTCCTTTCCCTATTGCTTGTTTTCATCAGGTTTGTCAAAGATGAGATGGTTGTAGATGTGTGGTGTTGCTTCCAGGACCTCTGTTCTTTTCCATTGGTCTATGTCTCTGCTTTGGGACCAGTACCATGCTGTTTTGATTACTGTAGCCTTGTAGTATAGTTTGAAGTCTGGAAGTGTGATGCCTCTGGCTTTGTTCTTTTTGCTTAGGATTGTCTTGGCTATGTGGGCTCTCTTGTGATTCCGTATGAAGTTTAAAGTGGTTTTTTCCAGTTCTGTGAAGAAGGTCATTGGTAGCTTGATGGGGATAGCATTGATTCTATAAATTACTTTGGGCATTATGGCCATTTTCACGATATTAATTTTTCCTATCCATGAGCATGGAATGTGTTTCCACCTGTTTGTGTCCTCTCTTATTTCCTTGAGCAGTGGTTTGTAGTTCTCCTTGAAGAGGTCCTCTACATCTTTTGTTAGTTGAATTCCTAGGTATTTTATTCTCTTTGTAGCAATTGTGAATGGGAATTTGCTCTCCATTTGTCTGTTATTGGAATATAGGAATGCTTGTGATTTTTGCACATTGATTTTGCATCCTGAGACTTTGCTGAAGTTGCTTATGAGTTTGGGAAGATTTTGGGCTGAGATGATGGGGTCTTCTAGATATACAACCATGTCGTCTGCAAATAGAAATGGTTTGACTTCCTCCTTTCCTAACTGAATACCCTTTATTTCTTTTTCTTGTCTGACTGCTCTGGCTAGAACTTCCAATACTATATTGAATAGGAGTGGTGAGAGAGGGCATCCTTCTCTGGTGCCTGATTTCAAAGGGAATTCTTCTAGCTTTTGCCCTTTCAGTATGATATTGGCTGTAGGTCTGTCATAAATGTCTTTTATCATTTGATGATACGTTCCGTCAATACCAAGTTTACTGAGAGTTTTTAGCATGAAGGGCTGTTGAATTTTGTCAAAGGCCTTCTCTGCATCGATTGACTTAATCATGTGGTTTTTGTCTTTGGTTCTGTTTATGTTATGGATTACATTCATGGATTTGTGAATGCTGAACCAGCCTTGCATCCCCAGGATGAAGCCTACTTGATCATGATGGATAAGCTTTTTGATGTCCTATTGCAATCAGCTTGTCAGTATTTTATGGAAGATTTTTGCATCGATGTTCATCATGAATATTGGCCTGAAGTTTTCTTTTTTAGTTGAGTCTTTGCCTGGTTTTGGTATCACGGTGTTCTTGGTCTCATAATACGAGTTAGGGAGGATTCCCTCCTTTTGTATTGTTTGATACGTTTCAGAAGTAATGGAACCAGCTCTTCTTTGTACATATGGTAGAATTTGGCTGTGAACCCGTCTGGACCTGGACATTTTTGGGTTGGAAGGCTATTGATTGCTGCCTCTACTTCAGCCCTTGTTATTGAGCTATTCAGGATTTCAACTTCCTCCTGGTTTAATCTTGGTTGGTAGAGTAGAAGTGTCCAGGAATTTATCCATTTCTTTCTGGTTTACTGGTTTACGTGCATAGAGCTTTTTGTAGTAATCTCTGATGGTAGTTTGTATTTGTGTGGGATCAGTAATGATGTCCTCTTTATCTTTTTTTATTGCATCTATTTGATTTTCTCTCTTTTCATTTTTGAAGGGTTTTTTTGTGTCTCTATCTCCTTCAGTTTGGCTCTGATCTTAGTTATTTCCTGTCTTCTGCTAGGTTTTGAGTTTTTTTTTTTGTTTTTTTTTTTTTTTTTTGATCTTGCTCCTCTAGCTCTTTCAATTTTGATGAGAAGGTGTCAGTTTTAGATCTTTCCTTGCTTCTCATGTGGGCATTTATTGCTATAAATTTCCTTCTCAACACTGCTTTATAGGTGTCCCAGAGATTCTGTTAAGTTGTGTCTTCATTCTGATTGGTTTCAAAGAACATCTTTATTTCCGCCTTCATTTAATTGTTTATCCAGTCAACACTCAGAAGAAAGTTGTTCAGTTTCCAAGTGTTTGTGCCAGTTTGAATGTGCTTCTTAATCATGAATTCTAGTCTGATTGCGCTGTAGTCTGATAGACTGTTTGTTATGATTTCCATTCTTTTGTATTTGCTGAGTAATGATTTGCTTCCAATGATGTGGTCAATTTTAGAGTATGTGCAATGTGGTGCTGAGAAAAAATGTATACTCTGTGGATTTGGATGCAGAATTCTGTATATGTCTATGAGGTCTGCTTGGTCCAGCTCTGCATTCAAGTCCTGGGTGTCCTTGTTAATATTCTGTCTCTTTGGCCTGTCTAATATTGACAGTGGAGTGTTGAAGTCTCCCACTATTATTGGGTGGGAGTCTAAATCTCATTTTAGGTTGTTAAGAACTTGCTTTATATATCTGAGTGCTCCTGTGTTGGGGGTGTATATAATTAGGATAGTTAGCTCTCCTTATTGAATTGATCCTTTTACCATTGTGTAGTGTCCTTTGTGTCTTTTGATCTTTGTGGTTTGAAGTCCATTTTATCAGATATTAGAATTGCAACCCCTGCTTTTTGTTGTTGTTGTTGTTGTTCTCCATTTGCTTGGTAAATCTTCTTCCATTCCTTTATTTTGAGTCGACGTGTGTCTTTGTATGTGAGATGGGTATCCTGAATACAGCATATTGATGGGTCTTGACTTTTTATACAGTTTGTCAGTCTGTGTCTTTTGATTGGGGCATTCAGGCCATTTACATTCAATGTTAATATTGTTATGTGTGAATTTCATCCTGCCATTTTGTTACTGGTTGGTTTTCTTTCCCATTAGTTGACTTATTTTCTTCATTGCATTTTTGGTCTTTGCAAACTGGGTTGCTTTTGCAGTAGCTGGTACTTGTTCCTTTCCATGCTTAGTGTTTCTTTCAGGAGCTCTTGTAGGGCAGGTCTGGTGGTAACAAACTCTTTCCATAATTGCTTTTCCATAAAGGATTTTATTTATCCTTCACTTACAAATCTTAGTTTGGCTGGATATGAAATTTCAGTCTGAAAGTTCTTTTCTTTAAGGATGTTGAATATTGGCCCCCACTCTCTTCTGGCTTGTAGGGTTTCTGCCACGAGATCCGCTGAGTCTGATTGGCTTCACTCTGTGGGTGACCTGACCTTTCTCTCTGGCTGCCCTTAGCATTTTCACCTTCATTTCTACCCAGGTGAATCTGATGATTATGTGCCTTGGGATTACTCTTCTTGAGGAATATCTTTGTGAAGTTCTCTGCATTTCTTGAATTTGAATGTTGGACTGTCTTGCTAAGCTTGGGAAGTTCTCCTGGATAATATTCTGGAGCGTGTTTTCAAGTTTGGATTCATTCTTCCCATCATATTCAGGTACAACAATCAAGTGTAGATTAGATCTTTTCACATAATCCCATATTTCTTGGAGGCTTTGTTCATTTCTTTTCAGTCTTTATTCTCTTGTCTTGCCTTCTCATTTCATTGAGTTGATCTTCAATCTCTGATATCCTTTTTTCTGCTTGATCAATTCAGCTGTTAAAATTTATGTTTGCTTCACGTAGTTCTCGTGTGTGTTTTTCAGCTCCATCAAATAGTTTATGCTCTTCTCTAAGCTGGTTATTCTAGTTAGCATCTCATCTAATCTTTTTTCAAGGTTTTTGATTTCTTTGCATTGAGTTAGAACATGTTACTTTAGCTCAGAAAAGTTTGGTATTATCCACCTTTTGAAGCCTGTTTCTGTCAATGCCTCATACTCTTTCTCGGTCATGTTGTGTTCCTGTGTTGTTAAGGAGTTGTGACCCCTTGAAGGAGAAGGGGTGTTCTGGTCTTTGATGGTTTCATCTTTTTTGCACTGTTTTTTTTTTTTTTTTTTTCCATCTTCCTGGATTTACCTGGATATGGTGTCAGGGAGCTGCTTGATGAGGTTGCTTGCCTGCCTGTCAAGGTGCTACTGGGTTTCTAGGGACTCCTTCAAGTTACTAGGGAAGCTACCTGTCTCTTTTTTGTTTACACTGGGAGATTAGGCCCACTTCTTCTGTAGGCACTGCTCGGTGGTCAGGAATGCTGTCCTGTTGCTACATAGGCTTCCTGTGTTTTCTGTTAAAACATGTAGCCCAGTCTCTCCCCTCTAATGGTATGTTGTGTCCTTCCTCCACTGGGTTGGATCATTCATTGTTCAGCTCAGACTGTGGCGCTGGCTGCACAATCCTCTAGAGTCAGAGCTTCAGCCCTCAGGGGTTTGTGGGGGAGGGTAGGGACCTTAGCCATACCCAGCCATCTTCCCCTTTCAGTTCCTCTCCCTCTGGTCATGGGGTAAGGGCTCGCTGAGCTGCTCCATCTGTCCTCCGGCTTATAGCTCCCTCTCCCCCCAGGTGGGGGAGGGGACAATAGCTCAGTCCACAGGCTCTCCCAGCTAGCTTTTGGGCTTATGTGTCTGTTTAGGTCTGTACACCAATCTGGGACACTGTTCTGGATTCTTATTCGACTCTGCTCTTGTAATTCCCGGTACTTGACTGGCAAAGATCCCCTGTTCTGTGTATTGCTGAGGCTTTGGTGGAAGCACTGTATCTGGACCAGAATGCCAGAGGGGGAGCCTCCAATCACCAGTCAGATGCACTTTCTGGGTGAAGTAGCACCCTTCCTGGTCCTTCCCAGTCTTGGTCTGCCTTGGTCTGCCTTACATGGGCTTTGCTCATTGTCGGACCAGACCCATTGAAATGCACCTCGTACCTTGGTTGGAGCTAGGAGATCCCTGGATTTCTGTGTCTCTCTTGCTGGGTGTTGTGTGCCAGAGTTGTGTCTATCCGGCCATCTTGGAGAATCCCTAATTTTCTTATTTTCCACTTTAGCAATTTGGCTTTGATTTGTTATTGTTTTTGTACTTTTGGAAGATGGAATTTAACCTAAAAGTTTTTAACCTTTCCCTTTTACATTTTATACATTTAAAACACCACATTTTTCTTAAGTACTCATGCTGCGGAATCTCCCCAGTTTTAATAGCCAACATTTTCATTATCCATCATTTAAAACTGTTTTCTCATTTCCATTCCTTATGCCACCTGGAGCTAATTCAGAGCATACTGTTTAATTTTGAAGAATCTAGGGGCTTTCTAATTATCTTTATGTTCTTAATTCCTTTATTAATTCCAATGTACTAGGAGAAGAAACTCTGAATTTCATTGAGGATTACTTTTATGCCTTAGCATATGGTCAAATTTTGCAAATGTTTCATTGTTTACTTAAAAATAAATTGAAATTTGTTGTTAGGTTTAGTGTTTTATATCTGTCACTTGGATAGAGTGTACTATGTATTTTCAGCTTTGGGATGTGATGAAAATTTTTTAAAATAAATTAACAACTGTACAAATTTATGGGATACATGTGAAATTTTGTTATATGTATATAACGTGTAGTGATCAAGTCAGAGTATAGGGTTCCATCATCCTAGTACAATAAATTTTTTTCTAGTCACCCTACTCTGCAAATCAGACATTGAATTTATTTCTTCGAACTGTATGTTAGTACCCTTTAACCCACTTCGCTCCATATTCCCCCACACCCGACTCACCCTTTCCAGTCTTATCTATTTTTTCACTCCCTACCTCCATGTGATCAAATGTTTTAGCTACCATACATAAGTATGAGAAGTTGCCATATTTGTCTTTTTGTGCCCCACTTATTTTACTCAATATACTGACCTCCAGTTCCATCCATGTTGCTGCAAATGATATTTCATTCTTCTTAATGCCAAGTAGCACCCCATTGTGTATACTTACTATTCATTCATCCATTAATGGATTCTTAAATTTCATATCTTTGCTATTGTGAACAGTGCTGGGATAAACATGAGAGTGTAGGTATCTCTTTGATACATTGATTTTTTTTTTTCCCTTTGGGTAGATAGTAGCAGGATTGTTCTATTGAATAATAATTATATGTTTAGGTTTGTTTTTGTAAAATTTCCATACTGTTTTTTATAGTGGATGTACAATTTTACATTCTCACCAACAGTGTATAAGAGGTTTCTTTCCTCGGCATCATCACTATCTGTTATTTTTACTTTTTTAATAGCAGTCATTCTTATTGAAGTTACATGATATCATATTGTGGTCTTCTTTGGAATTTTGAATTGTTATCAGGATTAAAGATGTTAAACATTTCTTCATATACCTATTGGCCATTTGTATGTCTTCTTTTGAGAAATCTCTGTTCATGTCCTTTGCCTACTTTCTTAATAGGATTGTTAATTTACTGTTCAGTTGTTTGTGTTCCTTGTATATTCTGGATATTGGTCTTCTGTTGGACGAATAGTTTGCAAATACTTTCTCCCATTCAACAGGTTGTCTCTTCAGTCTTTTCTTTATTTCATTGGCTATGCAGATGCTTTTAGTTTAGTTAAATCCCATTAGTTTATTTCTGATTTTGTTGCCTGTGCTTTTGAGGTCTTAGTGATAAATTCTTTGCCTGGGTCATATATGGGGGAGTTTTCTTTAGAGTTTCTTCTAGAACTTTTATAGCTTCAGGTGTTACATTTGAGTATTTCATCCATTTTAGGTTGATTTTTGTATATGGTGAGAGATAGTGGTCTAGTTCCATTCTTCTGCAGAAGGCTATCCAATTTTCTAGCACCATTTATGCAAGAGGGTGTCATTTACCGAGTATAATATATTGTTGACTCTGTCAAATATCAGGCCACTATAAATATGTGGTATTACTTCTGTGTTCTCTATTCTGTTCCATTGATCTATATGTCTATTTTTATAGCAATGCAATGCTGTTTTGGATACTACAATAGCATTAGAATATGTTTTGAAGTTAAGTGCTCTATCTTCAATTTTTTTTCTCAGAATTTCTTTCGTTATTATGACGTTATTTGGTTTAACATGAATTTTAGAATTTTTTTTTTCTAATTCTGTGAAGAATCACATTTGTATTCTGATAGGGGTTGTGCTGAATCTTCAGATTGCATAGAACAATATGGTCATTTAAATGATAATAATTCTTCTAATTCATGAGCATGAAATGTTTGTCTATTTGAGTTTTCAGTTTTCGAAATGAATGTTTAGTAGTTTTCCCTGTAGAAATCTTTCATCTTCTTAAGTTTATTCCTATGTATTTTATTTTCGTAGCTGTTGTAAATGGCATGCAAATTTTATTTGGCTAGGTCATTACTGATGTATAGAAATTTTACTGAATTATTGCACACTGATTTTGTATCATACAAACTTAATGAATTCATGTGTCAAATCTGAGAGTCTTTTGGTGGAATATTTAGGTTTTTCTTGACATAAGATCACACCATCAGTAAAGAGGAACAATCTGATTTCCTCTTTTCCTGTTCGGAGGTCTTTTCTTTTTTCTTTTGACTTAATTCTCTGGCCACGAATTCAGTACTATATTGAAATAGGAAAGGTGAAAGTAAGCATGCTTGTTTTGTTCTAGTTCTGAGAGAAAACTTTCAACTTTCCCCCATTCAGTATGATAATAGCTGTGGGTTTGTTATATATGACATTTGTTATGTTGAGATATCCTCCTTCTATGCCAAGTTTGCTATGAAAAAAAGCAATTTTATCAAAGACTTTTTCTTCATCTATTGAGAAGATTAAATGGCTTTTGTCCTCCATTCTGCTGATGTGATGCATCACATATGTTGATCTGCATATGGTGAACCATCTTGTATCCCTTATATAAATCCCACTTGATGACAGTATACTATCTTTTTGATGTGAAGTTGTATTCAGTTTGCTATTACTTCTTTAAAGATTTTTGCATCTGTCTATCAGAATATTGACCTACAGTTTACTGGGGTTTTTGTTGTTGTTGTGTTCTTGTCTGGTTTTGGTATCAAGGTATTAGTGTGATGCTAGCCTTGTTGAATGAGTTAGGGAAAATTTTCTCCTCTTAAATTTTTAAAAATAGTTTCAGGAGAAATGGTATTAGTTCTTCTTTGTACATTTGTTAGAATTCAGCTGGGACTACAGACAGTCCTGGGATTTTCTTTGTTAGAAGGATTTTTATTAATGACAACTTTGCTACTCATCATGGGTTTGTTCAGGAGAGCTATCTCTCTCTTCTAGCTTTAATATTGGGAGGTTGTATTTTTCCATGAATTTCTTCATTTCCTCTAGATTTTCTGGTCTGTGGCCATATTACTGTTCATAATAATCTTTGTTGATCTCTTGTATTTCTGTAATTTTAGTTGTAAAAAAATACCCTTTTTCATTTCTGATTGTATTTATTGGATCTTCTCAGTTTAACTAGTGGATTATTAATTTTGTTTGTTCTTTTTGAAGAACCAACTTTGTATTTTGTTGATTTTTTTTTTTATTTTTTACAGAGTCTCATACTGTCACCCAGGCTGGAGTGCAATGGCATAATCTCAGCTCACTGCAACTCCCATCTCCTGGGTTCAAGAGATTCTCCTGCTTCAGCCTCCAGAATAGCTGGGATAACAAATATATGCCACCACGCCCAGCTAACTTTTTGTATCTTTGGTAGAAACAGGTTTAATTATGTTGGCCAGGCTGGTCTCAAATTCCTGATCTCATGATCTACCTGCCTTGGCCTCCCAAAATTCTGGGATTACAGGTGTGAGCCACTGTGCCTGGCTTGTTGATCTTTTAAATTGTTTTTTGGCCTCTCATTTAATTATGTTCTGATCTGTGTTATTTGTTTTCTTCTGCTTATTTGGGGTTTGGTTTTTTTCTTGATTTTCTAATTATTTGAGGTGCAAAATTCAGTTGTTAGCATTTTGCTCAATTTCAGAGGTTTTTCTATGTTGCCTTTTCACTTTCATTTGTTTCAAGAAATTTTTTAAATTTTCTTCTTAATTTCTTCATTGACCTTATGGTCATTCAGAAGCATTTTGTTTCATTTTCATGTATTTGTATATTTTCCAATGCTCCTCTTAGTATTAATTTTTATCTTTATTCCTCTTGTCTGACAAGATACATGATATCATTTCAATTTTTTAAAATTTTATGACAGCTGATTTGCATGGAGCCTAATATATAGTCTATCCTGGAGAATGATCCAAGTGCTTATAAAAAGTATGTATATTCTAGTCATAAAATAGAATGTTCTGTAAAGGTCTGTTGAGTACATTTGGTCTAAAGTTCAGTTTAAATCCAGTGTTTCTTTGGTGAATTTCTACCTTGATAATCGATCTAACACTGACAGCAGGATTCCCCATTGTTATTGTATTCAAGCTATCACTCTCTCTGTATATCTAGTAATATTTTTTATGAATCTAGGTGCTCCTGTGTTAGTTGCATATATATTTAGGATTGATAAATCCAATTTCTAGATTTATCTTTATAATTATATAGTGGCCTTCTTATCTTTTATTTTTTACTGTTTTTAACTTAAAGTTCATTTTATCTGATGCAAATGTAGCTACTACTCCTTGATTTAGGTTTGCTTTTGTGTAAAATTTTTTTTCTATCCCTTTACTTTCAGTCTATATGTATATTTACTGATAAGGTAATTTAATTATAAGCAACATATAATTGGATTTTTAAAATCCATTCAGTCAATTTATATCTTTTAAGGGGGGCATTAAATATGTTTATGTTCAAGCTTATTATTGATATGTCGGACTTTGCTCTGTCATATTGTTAGTTATTTTCTGTTGGTTTTATATATTCTTTGTTCTTTCTTTTTCTCTTATTGTCCTTGTGGTTTGGTGAATTTCTACAGTGGTACTATTTAAGTCCTTTCTTTTCCTCTTTCATGTGACTGCTTTACATGTGATTTTTAAATTTCTGTGTATCTTATAATGATAAATATTATCCTTTTGCTTTTAAGTTTTGGGCTCTGTTGAGTTTCTTGTAGGGCCAGTTAAGTGGTAGTAAATTTTCTCAGCATTTGCTCATCTAGGATAGACTGTATTTCTCCTTTATTTAGGAAGGATAGTTTTGTTTGGCATAACATTGTTTACTGAGAGGTTTTCTTTTTGATTTTATCATTTTGAATATACCATATCATTATCTTCTGATCTGTAAGAATTCTGAGAAATCTACTGTTAGTCCAATGGAGTTTTCTTCATTGGTGAACAGATAGTTTTCTCTTGCAGTTTTTAGAATTCATTCTTTAGATTTGTCTTTGGGTAGTCTGATTATAATATGCCACGAACCTATTTTGCATTGTAGTGGTTTGTGATATGGTTTGGATGCTTTGTCCCTTCACTCCAAATTTCATGTTGATTCCAATGTTGGTTGTGGGTCTACTGGAAGATGTTCAGATCATAGAGGCATGTCCCTCATGAATGGCTTGGTGTTGACCTCATGAAATAGTGACTAATTCTTGCTCTGAATTCACACAAGATTTTGTTGTTTCAAAGAGGGTGGCACTGTCTCCCTTTATGTTTCTTGCTCCCCTTCTCACCACAGGATACACTGGCTTTTCCTATGCCTTCTGCCATGATTGAAAGCTACCTGAGGTCCTCATTAAGAGCAGATGCCAGAGCCATACATTCTGTACAGCCTGCAGAACTGTGAGCCAAAATAAACATCTTTTTTTTTTTTTTTAATAAATTACCCAGTCTCAGGCATTCCATTATAGCAATTCAAATAGACTAACACAATCTACTTGGGGATTCTGAGACTCCTGTATTGGAATGTCTAGATGTTTTGCTAGACTTGGAGAGTTTTAATCTATTATTTCATTAGATTTTTTAGTCCTCTTATTTCCTCTTCACCCTGTGAATACCAATAATTTGGATATTTGATCACTTCATGTTGTCCTAAATATCACAAATGGTTTGCTAATTCTCTTTTAGTTATTTTTTTTCTATATTTTTATCTGACTGGATGATTTCAAAAGGCTTGTCTTCGAATTCTGGGATTCTTTCTTCTGCTTCAAATGCTGGGATTCTTTTTTCTGCTAGTCTATTTTTAAAGCTCTCAAATATATTTTGTATTTCATTTAATAAATTGTTCTGTTCCATATTTTCTATTTAGTTCTTTTTTTAAAATATATACATCTTTTTGGTAAATTTCTCATTAATATTCTGAATTGCGTTCTGATTTTTTGTATTGTTTTTAAAATTCTATTTCACTGCCTTCTTTAAAAATCAGTATTTTGAATTATTTACCGGGGATTTCAAACATTTCTATTTAATATCTATTACTGAAGAATTATTGTGTTCCTTTGGAGGTGTCATATTTCCTTATTTTCTCATGTTTCCAGTTTTCTTATGTTGATATCTGCACATCCTGTATAAACAATCTCTCCTTCCCATTTTTGAATGTATTTTCATAGGGAAGGACATTTTCTGAAGATGTGTCTATGGTTTTCATTGGGTGGGGCACTGAGGCTTTGATTCTAGATGCATGAGGTTGGGTTGTCTCTATGGTGTATTTGACTGTAAAATGCATCCTGTGATTTTTCTCAATCGTTTAGGGTACAGTTATACTGGAGGCTGTAGTGAAGTTGTGCTGGTGACTAGAGTGCCAGGTGTTCCAGTCTTCAGGCCTGAGTAGGGGCAGTGGTGAGCTGAGAGTGAATTCTTGTGTCCCAGGGGGATTTACACTGGCAGCAGTGTTGACAGTTACTGGTAGGCCAAGTCTTGGACTTCCAGGTTCTTGCTCAGATACTGATAGTAGCAGCAGTAGACTGGGTGGGTGTGTGGGTTTTCAGGATCCTAGGCAGCCAGCATGTTGTGGGTGATGGCAGTAGCAATGGCAAGACAATTCTTTGGGTCTCAAGCAGTGTGCATTGATGTTGGTTGTGGCTACCATGGGCTGGGTTGAGATGGGTAAGCCAATATCCAGGCCTGAAGGTAACTCTTGCAGGTTGGTGCCAGCTGAGGTAGTAGGGATTGTGAGTATAGGCTCAACCTTAGCCTCCTGGGAGGAGCGTTTGTGTTCCCAGGGTGGTAGATTGGATTGGGAAACCCCCAGTGCCCCAAACTATGTGCTCTGTCTTGGGGAGGGGCAAAGCTGGGCAGAAAGGTCTTGTGTTCATCCTTCCCAATGGTGAGAGCAGGCACTAGCTATAGTGAGTGGGAACAAGGCAATCCAGGCCACAGGCAGAGTGTTTAGGTGAGAAGCAGTTACAGCTTCATTAAGGCTTTGCCACTGGAAAGGGTTGAGCCTGCTCAGTGGCCACAGACTGAGCTGATGGGCAGAGAATATGCCTGTCTCTCATCACCCTGTCCTGGTGGAGATCACTCCCCAAATCCTAGTTGTAGAAGTCCCTGCTCATTTTGTGACTAAGTTTCCACTACAACTTGCACCCCACTGATACCCTTGATTGAGTTCTGGCATTAATTGCTTTCCAGAACCAGCAGTATAGACTTGCTTGGTTTTCAGCCCCAGATGTGGGAACAATCCCATCTTCTACCACAGTCCTAGCAGTGATAGCCAGAGCATCCCTGATGCATCAAACCCAATGCTGTTAGGCACCATGACAGTGTGTAGTCTGTCAAAAGCTAGGTTTTAAAATGGCACCTTGATGTAGTCACTAAGGTCTCAGAAAAGGTATGGGACCCAACATGAGCTCCCTCTAGGAAACTCCCTAGGGCTTGAGAAGGTCAAGAGGCTTTCCCATGGCCTGGATTCCATAGTGATGGTATAGGCCACTGGAAGTCTCAGTTACTCTTTCCCCATTCCAGGAAGTAATTCCTGGTTACCAGTCAATTTTGGCCAAGCAGACTGTTACTCTTTATTGTCCTTATTTGAAGTATTTTTTTATCTGTGCAGTCAAATATAGTAGCCAATAGTCACAGGTGGCTATGGAGAACTTGAAATGTGACTAATTAAACTAAGAAGCTAAAGTTTTACTTATATAAATTTAATTAATTTAAATATAAGTGTAAGAACTATTATAATTATAATACACATGTTATATATATTTATAAAGTAAATATTAATATAGCAAGCTATATTTAGTTACACATGTTATATATATTTATAAAGTAAATATTAATATAGCAAGCTATATTTAGTTAGGATTTTAGTATTTACTTTCAAATTTTCTCTCTCTATATATTCATAGAATTACAAATGATAATTATTTAATACTGTCATCAGCTGTCTCTATCATTCAGATCATTTATGTACCTGTTCCTAAGATGTTTTATTTATCTTTTTACTGTCCAGTCATATGATCTTTTCTATTGAAATACCTTGTAATTTTTAAATTATTTTCTAGATAATGTATAAATCATTCAATGGCTTGAGATTATGATATCATTTATGAGAGAAGATTTACATTTTTTCACATGGCTATACACTAGGGAGTTAGTCACCTTCATCCAATCAAGAATACTGAGTTGAAATTCTAGGATGGTCACATGGAAGTTTTATTAAAAATTAATCCACCTCTGGCTTATCCCTGTTTCTAAAGCTAGCAATTTAGAATTTTTAACCGAGAAAATTGTCTCTTTACCATGTGCTCTTTTTCCACCATATATTTATCTGCATTGAAAGATGCTCTATTCTTTATGTTTTTCCCTTAGTTTCTAGCATCCCATACACATATAGAATCCTAATTCAGCAAATGGCTTAAGTGAAATGGCTATGTTTATAAGGAAACACAAGCCTTCAATTTTTGTCACTCTAATATTAAATAACAAAAGCATGGCTGAAATGTTCTCCCAGCGGTGGACCTCTCCCAGGGTAAATCTACATTTTAAGTGTCTTAGTCATCCCTCAAATTATAAAATGTTTCCAAGTAAAAAGTTGATGTTGAATATTAGCTATATACTCTGAGATGCTCTTTTCTTGAAAGTCTTAGTCCTTCTAATTTTGAATGATTTTACAGCTCTCTGATGCCTTCCATTTTGATTTTCCATTAACTCAGAGTCTTTTAATTGATCTCAGCAGGAATGTTTAGATACCAAAAACTAATTCATTCTATTCAGACATGAACATATGATTAGTATTTCTCTTCCTAAATCAGTATTTTTTACATACAATTTGAGAGGGTGAAGTTAGGGAGTCTTTTTTTGCCTTAACTTTATCCCAGAATATCTTTGTCCTACCTAATTACATCCAATATAACTTGCTATAAAATATTTTATTTCAGAGGTAATGACATAGAACATTAAGCTCGAACATAGAAACTCTTTAACCTGTAATAACTGGTAATTTTTTTCTAATTTTAGACTTCATAGCAGCTAATCAAGTTTCAATAGTACCTCTAATAGGGATAAAATACATTAGAAATTGCTAGGTGCAAATAACAAGTCTCAAGTATTCTCCTGAAAATCAGTGTTATCAAGGAAAACTAATACTAGGAAAAATAAAACCAGCTGACAAGTCCACCCATCATCTTCTAAAAACCTCTTCAAAGATATATTTGTTCTTGGCTATTTTTATTTCTCAACTTAATTATGCTTAATTCAATTACTCTTTTTAAAACGATTAGTCTCTATCTATATTGTACTTCTCAGAATACCTATACATTTCATTAATACTTCTTTTTGATTACATGCCTTACTCCAATAATTTTAAATACATTTTTATCTCCTGCTACCAGTACCTAGACATTGTCTGGAACATAATAGGTTTTATATAAATGATATTTTTTATTTGCTGCCCTCCCTGGTAATATGTGTCTCTTTGTATCAATGTGATTGGGCATATTTTTTCTTAGATGTTATATATTTATATTTCCTGATTGGCAGCCAAGTAATGCTATTTTTTCCTGGATAATATGTCTTTTGATACAAGCTACTTAGATGGACAGGTGTACTAAGTTCCAGATTCACATCTGAGGTTACTCTAGAAGATTAATAGTTCCTAATACTGCCACAGCTTGCTAAACTGTGCTAATCTGATAAAGGCTGTGGGAAAACACTTAAGAGATTAGAGATTTGGAATTAAGTAACTTTAAGATGAAGAACTTACTTTGTACAAACTGCTTTATCTGTAATGATTATTATTTAAAATGTATAAAATGAAGATTAAATAATAATCAAATACCTTTACAGTCATAGCTTTGCAGAAGCTGACTTCAACCTCTATCAATAACGTTAACTTTCATTGCATATATTCTAAATTGCAATCCCAGTAAAACAGTCATAATTGCCTAAATCTAGTCCCACACTTTCCTGCCTCTGACTTTGCTTGGATCTTTGCATCATTAATAATAATCCCTACTGATATTTCTTTGCCTCAACATCCTAATTTTCTTCAACTTCAACTCAAATTTTTTCCATAAAGCCTTCCCTGATCTGCTTTTGAGGATAAATTTCCCTTTCTTCTCTAGACTTATAGCCTTTTGTTTACATTTTGTGTTGCATTTTGGTTATTTATGTTTATATACGATTGCTTCTACCAGCTTTTAAGTTTCTCTAAGTTGAGAACATTATTAGTTATTTATTGCTGTGTAATAAATTACCATAAGATTTACTCTCTTAAGAGAATAAATATCTATTGGCTAGGAAGTAGGGAGTAGCTTAGCTGAATGCTTTGATTTGTTTTTTTTATGAAGGTTGTAGTCAAAATTTGACCACAGCTATAGTCATCAGGATCCATCTTCAAGTTGTTTCACATACATGGCTATTGACAGGAGGTTCCAGATTCTCACTGGCTATTAGGGATAGTGCTCAGTTATTGGTTAAGCTGCTTCAGTGTTCTTCAGCATGGCAGGTAGCTTCTCTCAGAATGAGTGACCCAAGAGGGAGAGAGCAAGAAGGAAGCTAGAATGCTTTTATGACCAAGTTTCAGAAGTCACACATCATCAATGCTGCCATATTTTCTTTGTTAGGAATGAATTATCAAGTATAGTGCAAACTCAAGTAAAGGAATATTAGACATGACCCTTTGAAAAGAGTAATGAATAATTTGTGAATGCATTTTAAAACAACCACAAGAATATCTCATTAATATCCATATAATCGTATCATCATGCCTTATGAATTCGGAATAAATGAATGTATTGAAGAATTATTATTAATCTGTATACTGTGTACTTACGGATTAATTTTTATATACTTTTTATAGTCACTAGAAGGCTTAATTTGAGACAGAGGGATTATTTACAATGATGTTTACATTTAGAGTGATGATACATTCTAATTTGCCAGGGACCAATTCAATTAATACCTGTTGTCTCAGCATCCCATGCCACTCAATACTTGTCCTAGAGTTTTCCTTTGAATGAATTATTGTCATCAAGCATTAACAGAAATTGAGATTTGTTTGGTCTCTTACTTTCATAAACCTGTAATTAAGAAAATCATCTCTTCAACGCATTTGAAACATCAAAGATGCCTCTGACAACTATAATGGATACAACATAACCAATACTTCAACTGGAGGACAAATGGAGAGTCCTACTGAATGAAGCAAAATATCCTCAAACAGGAATAGCTTAGCATAGCTGACTCCATCTAGTTTCTGGAAGTAGTGGAAAAAGTATTCAACACTGTTGCACCTGCCAGTTACTTCATTAATAATCAATTGTTCCATGTCCTGTGCAATATGACAAAGCTACCAGATGGCTGTTTCAGTAAACACTGTAGTAAGTCGTCAGCTGCTTATAGGTGAAATATGAGAAGGAAAAACAGATTCACTATTTAGACTGTGAAGAAAGAATAGTCTGAACATTTTGGCTCTATGTGTTCTTGTCATATATTGTATTTTAATTTAAAAATTTAAGTATATGTCTTAGTATTTTAAATATTTTTTTTATTTAAAAGGAAACCCTAATAGCAAGAATGAACTCAATTTCTATCTGAGTTAAAATTCCATTTAGAAATGAACTAAATCAAGATCACTGACATATGGTTATGGAAAGATATAACTCTGCTGAAAAAGTATCAGTATCAAGTTCAAAAGTTGGCAGTTTAAGAATGTGAAAAAGATAAATTACATGGGCATGTACAGAAGGTACATTTATATATTATTTGGTGAAGCATTTTTTATTTAATAGAAATTAACTTTACTATTTTGCTTATTTCAAGTATTTTCATACACGTTTGAAAAACAAATTAATAGCTCTTAACACACTGGCTCTTTTAGCAGAAGAATTTTCAAGATAGGTGGACAATGCCAGTGTTAGTATTTTAGTGTTATCAAATGCTTGCAATGAGAGTCTAAGTTATAATGACAATCCATGTTCAATATTTTTATTCAAGTCAAAAAATCAAAATAAAGCTTTTGAAAGCGTATTCAAACTGATTCAAATTAATTTTTAACTGGCATATAATAATTGTACATATTTATGGTTTACAGAGTGATGTTGCAATATACATAATATATAGTGATCATTTCAAGGTAATTAATTTTCTCAAATATTTATGATTTCTTTGTGTTAGAACATTCAATAGCCTCCTTCTAGCTTTTTGAAAGTACATATTATTGTTAACTATGGTCATACTACTGTGCTATAGAATTTTAGACTTCATTCATCCTACCTAGATGTAATTTTGTCTCATTTAACAAATCTCTTCCTATCTCACCTCCTCGCTATCATTTCCAGTCTCTAATATCCTCTTTGTGCTCCTATAAAAGCTACTTTTTAAAGTTTTCATATAAGTGAAAACATGTAATGTTTAACTTTTTGTTCTTGCCTTGTTTCACTTATTATAATGTCCTCCCGTTCCATTAATATTGCTGTGAGTGACGGAATTTTATTCCTTTGTGTGGCTGAATAGTTTCCATTTTATAAACACACTAAATTTCTGTTATCCATTCATCTGTTAAAAATCTAGGCTGATTTGGTACCTTGGCTCTTGCGAATGGTGCTGCAGTAAACATGGGTGTGCAGATGTCCGTCTGATATACTGATTTTCTTTCCTTTGGATACATGTCCAGTAGTCGGATTGTTGGATAATACAGTAATTCTATCTGCAGATTTTTGAGAACCCTCCACAGTGTTCTTCATAATGGTTGTACTAATTTATATTCCCACCAACAGTGTATAAGAGCACCTTTCTTTACATCTTCATCAGTATTTGTTCTTTTTTTTAAATAATAGTCATCCTGACTGGTGTAAGATGACACCTCGTTTTGTTTTTGATTTGTATTTCCTGATGTTTGGTGGTAACAGCATTTTTTCATATATTTCTTGGCTACTTGCATGTATTCTTTTGAGAAATGTCTGTTGAGATAATTGGTCATTTTTAAAATTTAACTCATTTTTTGTGGTTGAGATGTTTTAACTCTCTATATATTCTGGATATTAATCCCCAGTCAGATGAATGGTTTGCAAATATTTTCTTCCATTATGTAGGTTTGCTTTTCACTCTATTGATTGTTCCTTTGCTCTGCAGAAGCTTTTTAGTTTGATAAAATCCCATTAGTTTATTTTTATTTCTATTGCCTGCGCTTTTGAAGTGTTATTCATAAAATCTATTCCCAGACCAAGATCCTAAGGAATTTCTTCTAGCAGATTTATAGTTTTGGGTTTTACATTTAGATCATTCATCTATTTTGAATTGATGTTTTTGTCTATGATAAGAGGTTGGGATCTAGTTTCATTCTCATACATATGAATATACAGTCTTCCAAGAACGATTTATTGAAGAGACTGTCATTTCCCCAGTGTATGTTCTTTATGCTCTTGTAAAATAATTTGATTATAAATATGTGGATTATTACTAGGTTCTCTATTCTGTTCTGTTGGTCTATATTTCTGTTTTTATGCCAGTAAGTGTTATTATAAATTAAGTTAAAATTATCAATGTTGAAAATAAGAATACTTTAAATAGTATAATGTAAATATAAATATTGGTGGAATATAGCATCATGGTAAATCCAATGTTTGGTCAAAATTAAGAAATATATGTGACAGAAAAACACTTGAAAGTCTTTGTAAAATACACATAATTCAATGCTATATCCAAACAAGCTCTGATAGCCTATCCAACTAAATAGATGCTATAGTTGATACATTTTACATATACCAAAAAAACTAGAAAATTTTGATGATTATCCAGAAATTGAATATAAAATTTAAAAAGTACTTTTCCTTACTGTCCTTAATCAATAGGATTTTAGAAATGTTGAAACTTTAAATGCCTCTTTGTAAATCAGTCTAGGTGTTCTACAATGGTATATAATTGGGGCAAGTAATTAATTCAATGTTAGTTTATTTTGTTAGAAATCACTAAATCACTGAGAAATCTGTAAAATATTTAACAAATAGAATGTCATAAAAGTTCAACATTTGAAGCACTTAGCCACTTCAAATTATTAATAACTATATTTGCAAATAGAAAGGTAATAATATTTGTTCTTATAAAAGAAAATTAAATAATGAGAGTTCAATTTCATAAGTAGGGTTTGGGTACACCAACTTTTGGAAAGATTCCTTTAAGTTCTGCACAACTAGAAAGAAACTGAAATCCAGTATGTTAGAGTATCTACACTTAGTAAAATACTCAAAAGAGTCATAAATAGGAAAACCACTTTTGATGTATTTTATCCCTTAAAAAAACTAATTAGGAAAGTTGCTCTGAAATAAGGCAAAAAAAAATACCTGTGAGAATATTTGAACCACTATATTTACACATTTCGATTGAAAGAATTACAACTAAGAATTCTTTTTATTTATGTAGCAGAATTTGTTCTGAGCTTACTGAATAGATTATGTTTCCTCACTTTGAAATATTAACATAGACAGAGAGTGGTCAGTTGAAGGTATCAAAAACTTCAAATCTATTTATTAACCTCTTTTGCCATAAAAATAAAGCAGGCAATTTTGTTAAATGCATTAGGTTGCTGCAAAAGTAACTGGTTTTTGACACTAAAAATAATGGCAAAAACAGCAATTACTTTTGCGCCAACAACATAAAATTAAAATATCAGGTTGATAAATACAGCCTTTAGAAAAATACATGTAACATGGTATTAGAAACATTTTATAAGTTAATATATTTATAAAATAAGTAAATACACATCAAAAATTAACTGTACTACTTATGTTACTTTTAATGTTTAGATAATCAATAGAAAAACTTTTACTCTCTAAAAAATATTTGGATTTATGCTATTTTTATATTTTAGAAATAATTTTATTTTTGAAGTACTTGTTGAATAGATTTATTTTATATGTCAATTGACATATAAGTGTGTTAGTCAATAAATATTTCAAAATATTAGAACAATATGAATATGATTTTAAATATTCTATTAGTTCTTTACTCTCAAAGTGATCATGCATGGACAATTAATTATATGGCCAATCTACTTTTATTATTTTTATGTTTCTATTATCATAACTAAGCCTCTGTTTCATTCCCTTCAAATTACCAATTTTTATAATCTTTGACATATTAAGAATGACTTCCTGTTATCTTTTTGGAAACTAATGTCTTTATTTGTCATTTGACATGAACTACTGCCGTGCAGCTCTATGTTGTCCACTTTTCTGAGAAATTGTGAAAAAGACTAAATCTTCAGTTTCCCTTTAATAAAATATAGGCTTGGAGGACTGATACAGGGTGAATTTAATTTTTACTAGTTACTTACTATGGAGCCTTAGAACATTACATAATCTCTTTGCAGATTATATAATATCGTTCCTCATCTGTGCTACAAATATAATAACGCTTACTTCACAAGTTTTCTCTAAACATAATATCATAACTCACCAAACTGGCAATGATTCAAAAGCTTGATAGCACACTGTTGGTGCAAACAAAGAAAAACATGAACTCTCATCCAGTGCTGGTGGGATTGCAAATTGATACACCCATATGGAGAGGAGTTTGGCAATCTTTTGCAAAATTGTATATGCACTTATCTTTTGACTCAGAAATCTCAATTCTAAGAATATACTAGGAACGCCTCCAAAAATAGAAAAATACATATGCACAAAGTTAGTAACTGCTGTATAACTGATCATTGCAAAATATTGGAAAATGGCTAAATATTCCAGCACAAAAGATTCACTGAATAAACTATGGTACATGTAAGCAAAGTGATACCATAAAGCCTTTAAAAAAATAAAATGAGGAAGAATTATATAAACAACTATGAAGGGATTTCCAAGAGATCTTGTAAAACTGAAAAAGTATAGTATGAAGTGATATATATTAATACATTAGCCTTACCAGGTGTGATGGCATGTGCTTGTACTTCCAGCTACTCAGGAGCTGAAGCAGGAGGACTGCTTGAGCCTGGGGGAGTCAGTGAGCTGTGATCACATCACTGCACTCCAACCTGGGCAACAGAGTGAGACCCTGCCAGAAGACAAAGATGAAGAAGAAGAATAAGAGGAGGAGAAGGAGGAAGAAGAAGAGTAAAAGGAAGAAAATGAAGAAGGTGGTGATGGAGAGAGAGAAAGAAAAGAAAATATAGGTCCAGGTGTGTGGTTCATGCCTGTAATCCTAGCACTTTGGGAGGCTGAGGTGAGTGGATTGCTTGAGGTCATGAGTTTGTGATCAGGCTGACCAACATGCTGAAACCTCATCTCTACTAAAAATACAAAACATTAGCCAAGTGTAGTGGCAGGTGGCTGTAATCCCAGCTACTCAGGAGGCTGAGGCCAGAGAGTTGCTTGAACTCAGAAGGCAGAGGTTACAGTGAGCTGAGATCACATCACTGCACTCCAGTCTGGGTGGCAAACCAAAACTCTGTCTCAAAAAAATTAAAATTAAAGATAAGAAAATATATATACATTTGCTTGTCTTTCCAAAAAGAAATACAGAGGAGGTAAACCAAAAAACAATTAAATTTATTACCTTCAAGGGTGCAGGAGAAACAGTGGAATATCGAAAGGATATACATTTTTATCTAAATACACCTTTTTTGCATAACTATGAGGGTTTTTTAAAAAAAGACTGTACATTAAAAATATTAAGTCTAAAAATAAATTATTTTCAAAGAAGTATCATAAACTCACTTAAGAAAATATTAATTCAAGTAATTTATAAAGGCATTATTTTGCTCAGTGATTATTATGAATCCTGGACAGTATGAATTAGTAAAGGGAGGGGACTACTACAAACAAATCCTGTGTCATTCTTAGACTATTTTATTTGTTAGTCATATGAGCAAAGCAATTTTGCAATCATTTCAGATATATTATAGAATTGAGAAAATAAGTAAATGAGTTGATGTTGGGAGCCAGACTTGAAGGAGGAAAATAAAAATATAAAATAGGGGAAGAAAGAACCTTGTGGAAAGAAATTAAACTTAGAGAGACTGTTGTTAGCTTGTGGTTTCTAATATATGTGTTTGAATGTGTACTTACATATACACATGTGTATATATGTACACATATATATGCACACATATGTATACAAATGTAGATATAGACATATAAATATATGGTCAAACACATGTATGCATGAATTTCCTATCTCTGACCACTACAGGGTCCTATAAACAAATATATTCCAGTAACAATACACATATCTGGCAACTCAGAGATCCTGATTTTTTAAATCTTATTCCCCACTTAAAGGAAAAGAGTTTTCAGGGCTACTACATCAGAATTAAGGAGCTCTCAAAAAAATGATAAGGACGTGATGGAGACACAAATACTAGATTAAAGGGGATCCACTGGTTACATCTGGAAAAATCTGAACACCAAGATTATTAAACAACAATTGAAAAAATGTAAATCCATGCACCCAAACCAATAATTAACATACATGTGTTATGTACGTATGTACATACATACACCAATACATAAATAAATTTATAAATGGGAGGTGACTGAGTTCCAACTAATAAATGTGAAGCACATGTTATAATTAAATAAATATTTTGCAAACATATAGTAAAATTTTGTTAATTTAAGAATCATCAATAGATGATAAGCTTTGGGGAAAATTTCAGTGAGCACATAATATTTTCGTGCCTCAAAAGTGTTTCTTGGTGAGGGGTAGGGGCGCACCAAGATGGCTGAGAGGAGGCAACACCAGAATGCAGCTCCCAATGAATGAGATGCAAAGGGCTAGAGGACTTCAGGATTCCAAGTGAAATGCTGGGTTCGCTTTGGTGGGACTGGTAGCACACTGAAAATAGTCGAGGGAAGGAGTTGCAGGGCAAGAGCCACCAGGGAGGGCAAGCTGACACAGGGCAGGGTGTATCCCCACCTGGAATGTGCAACCACCTTGGAGGGAGAGGGGCTTAACCCTCTCAGTGCTCCGATTTGGATCCTATGCTTACCTCATTCCTACTGCAGCCTACGGTCAATGAGAGCCCCACCAGACTGAGGAGCACTGTGGGTTGTCAACGCAAATCTGAGTAAAGGCTCCCGCAAGGTGCTGCAAGTTGTCGGTGGAAGTTTGGACTAATGCCAGAGGGACAAACCTGTCCCACAGAAAGAGGCAGAGTTGAAAGCACGGAAACAAGCCATAACAGCTGGCAGGCCCCACCCCCACAAAATGCAAACTGAAACCCTCTCGCTAGAGAGCTTGGCAGCAAATACACCAATTTGTCCTCAACTTGGAAGATAGAGCTCCTGGAAGGAGAGACACCATTGGGTAGACGGGGCTAATCTCATCTGCAAACAAACTCCAGGGAAGGACCACCCACCCAGCAACCTGATTGAATCCAAGACAGCCCAGCAGTGCCTCTACAGGCCAAAAAAGATATAGCTCTAACCTTAACAGACAGGATGTCCACTCAGAGATTCCTCCTGAAATCACCAACTTCAAAGATCAAACGTAGATAAATCCACAAAGACAGGAAGAAACCAGTGCAAAAAGGATGAAACCATCAAAGACCAGAACACCTCTTCTCCCAGGAATCACAACTCCTCAACTTCAAGGGAACAAAACAGACGGAAAATGAGTTTGATGAATTGACAGAAGCAAGCTTCAGAAGGTGGATAATAACAAAATTCTCTGAATTAAAAGACTGTGTTCTAGGCTGGGCGCGGTGGCTCAAGCCTGTAATCCCAGCACTTTGGGAGGCCGAGGCAGGTGGATCACGAGGTCGAGAGATCGAGACCATCCTGGTCAACATGGTGAAACCCCGTCTCTACTAAAAATACAAAAAATTAGCTGGGCATGGTGGCGTGTGCCTGTAATCCCAGCTACTCAGGAGGCTGAGGCAGGAAAATTGCCTGAACCCAGGAGGTGGAGGTTGCAGTGAGCCGAGATCGCGCCATTGCACTCCAGCCTGGGTAACAAGAGCGAAACTCCGTCTCAAAAAAAAAAAAAAAAAAAAAAGACTGTGTTCTAACCCAATGCAGAGAAACTAAAAACCTTGAAAAAAGGCTAGATGACATGCTAACTATAATAACCAGCTTAGAGAAGAACATAAATGACTTGAAGGAGCTGAAAAACACAGCATGAGAACTTTGTGAGACATACACAAGTTTCAACAGCCAAATCGATCAAGCAGAAGAAAGGGTATCAGAGATAGAAGATCAAATCAATGAAATATAACAACAAGGCAAGATTAGAGAAAAATAAGAGTGAAAAAAATGAACAAAGCTTTCAAGAACTGTGAGATTAAGTGAAAGGACCTAATCTATTCTTGATTGGCATACCTGAATGTGAGAGGGAGAGTGAATCCAAGTTAGAAAACATTCTTCAGGATATTATCCAAGAGTACTTCCCCAACCTAACAAGTCAGGCCAACATTCAAATCCAGGAAATACAGAGAACACCACAAAGATATTCCTCAAGAAGAGCAAACCCAAGGCACATAATTGTCAGTTCACCAGGGTTGAAATGAAGGAAAAAATCCTAAGCGCTGCCAGAGAGAAAGGTCGAGTCATACAGAAAGGAAAGACCATCAGACTCACAGCAGATCTCTCAGCAGAAACTCTACAAGCTAGAAGGGAGTGGGGGCCAATATTCAACATACTTACAGAAAATAATTTTCAACCCAGAATTTCACATCAGGCCAAACTAAGCTTCAGAGATTTCATTGCTACAAGACCTGCCTTACAAAAGCTCCTGAAGGAAGTTCTAAACATGGAAAGGAACAACCAGTACCAGCCACTGCACAAATGTACCAAATGGTAAAGGATAATGATGCAATGAAGAAACCCCATCAACTAATGGGCAAAACAACCAACCAGTAACAACATGGCAGGATGAAATTCAAACATAACAATATTAACGTTGAATGTAAATGGGCTAAATGCCCCAATTAAAAGACACAGACTGGCAAATTGGATAAAAAGTCAAGACCCATTGCTGTGCTACATTCAGGAGACCCATCTCATGTGCAAAGACTCACATAGACTCAACATAAAGGGATGTAAGCAGATTTACCAAGCAAATGGAGAGCAAAAAAAAAGCAGGGGTAGCAATCCTAGTCTCTGATGAAATGGACTTCAAACCAGCAAAAATCAAAAGAGACAAAGAAGGGTATTACGTAATGGTAAAAGGATCAATGCAACAAGAAGAGCTAACTATCCTAACTATATATGCACCCAATGCAGGAGTACACAGATACATAAAGCAATTTCTTAATGACCTACAAAGAGACTTAGACTCCCACACAGTAATACTGGCAGACTTTAACACTCCACTGTCAATATTGGACAGATGAACAAGACAGAACATCAACAAGGATATCCAGGACTTGAACAGAGATTTGGACCAAGCGGACCTAATAGACATATACAGAACACTCCACCTTAAATACACAGAATACACATTCTTCTCAGCATCACATCCCATTTACTCTAAAATTGACTGCATAATTGGAAGTAAATCACTCCTCAGCAAATGCAAAAGAACAGAAATTGTAACAAAGTCTCTCAGACCACAGCTCAATCAAATTAGAACTCAGGATTAAGGAAAACACTGAGGAAACTGAACAACTTGCTCCTGAAAGACGAATGGATAAACAATGAAATGAAGGCAGAAATAAAAACGTTCTTCAAAACCAATGAGAACGAAGACACAATGTACCAGAACCTATGGGATACATTTAAAGCACTGTCCAGAGGGAAATTTATAGCAATAAATGGCCATAAGAGAAACAAGGAAAGATCTAATATCGACATCCTATCATCAAAATTGAAACAACTAGAGGAGCAAGATAAAAAAAAAAAAACTCAAAAGTAAGCAGAAGACAAGAAATAACTAAGATCAAAGTAGAACTGAAGGAGATGGAGACACAAAAAAACCTTCACAAAATCAATAAACTCAGGAGCTGGGTTTTTGAAAAGATCAAGAAAATAGACAGACCACTAGCTAGACTAACAAAAAAGAAAACAGAGAAGAATCGAATAGATGCAGTAAAAATGATAAAGAGGAGATCACCACTGATTCCTCAGAAATACAGACTACCATCAGAGATTATGACAAGCAGCTCTATGCATAGAAACCAGTAAATACGGAAGAAATGGATAAATTCCTGGACTCTTGCACACTCCCAAGACTAAACCAGAAAGAAGTTGAAACTCGAAATAGACCAATAAGGGCTGAACTCGAGGCAGCAATTAATAGCATACCAACCAAAAAAAGTCCAGATCCAGGTCCAGATTGGTTCACAGCCAAATTCTACCAGACATACAAAGAAGAGCTGGAATATTCCTGTTGAAACGATTCCAAACAATACAAAAAGAGGGAATCCTCCCTAACTCTTTCTATGAGACCAACATCATACTGATACCAAAATCTGGCAGAGACACAACTAAAAAAGAAAACTACAGGCCAATATCCATGATGAACATTGATGTAAAAATCTTCAATAAAATACTGGCAAACTGAATCCAACAGCACATCAAAAAGCTTATTCACCATGATCCAGTAGGCTTCATCCCAGGGATGCAAGCCTGGTTCAACATATGCAAGTCTATAAATGCAATCCACCACATAAACAGAACCAAAGACAAAAACCACATGATTATCTCAATAGATGCAGAGAAGGCCTTCAACAAAATTCAACAGCTCTTTATGCTAAAAACTCTCAATAAACTAGGCATCAATGGAATGTACCTCAAAATAACAAAAGCTATTTCTGACAAACCCGCAGCCAGTATCATACTGAATGGGCAAAAACTGGAAGCATTCCCTTTAAAAACTGGCACTAGACAAGGATGCCCTCTCTCACCACTCTATTCAATATAGTATTGGAAGTCCTAGCCAGAGCAATTAGGCAAGAAAAAGAAATAAAGAACATTCAATTAGGAAAAGAAGAAGTCAAATTCTCCTTATTCGCAGATGACATTATGGCATGTTTAGAAGACCCCATTGTCTCAGCCCAAAACCACTTTAAGCTGATAAGCAACTTCAGCAGTCTTAGGATACAAAATCAATGTACAGAAATCACAGGCATTCCTAGACACCACCAACAAACAAACAGAGAGCCAAATCAAGAATGAACTTCCATTCACAATTGCTACAAAGAGAATAAGATACTTAGGAAGACAACTAACAAAGGATATAAAAGATCTCTTCAAGGAGAACTACAAACCACTGCTCAAGGAAATAAAAGAGGACACAAACAGGTGGAAAGACATCCCATGCTCATGGTTAGGAAGAATAAACATCTTGAAAATGGTCATACTGCCCAAAATAATTTATAGATTCAATGCTATCCCCATCAAGCTATCATTGACCTTCTTCATAGAACTGGAAAAATGACTTTAAACTTCATATGGAACCAAAAGAGAGCCTGCATAGCCAAGACAATCCTAAGCAAAAAGAACAAAGCTGGAAGCATCATGCTACCTGGCTTCAAACTATACTACAAGGCTACAGTATTCAAAACAGCATGGTACTGGTACCTAAACAGATATAGACCAATGGAACAGAACAGAGGCTTCAGAAGCAATACCACACATCTGCAACCATCTGATCTTGACAAACCTGACAAAAACAATCAATGGGAAAAGGATTCCCTGTTTAATAAATAGTGTTGGGAAAACTGGCTAGCCATATGTAGAAAGCTGAAATTGGACTCCTTCCTTATACCTTATACAAAAATTAACTCAAGATGGATTAAAGATTTAAACATAAGAACTAACATCATAAAAACCCTAGAAGAAAACCTAGGCAACACTATTCAGGACATAGGCACAAGCAAGGACTTAATGACTAAAATATCAAAAGCAATGGCAACAAAAGTCAAAATAGACAAATGGAATCTAATTAAACTTAAGAGTTTCTGCATGGCAAAAGAAACAATCATTAGCGTGAACTGGCAACCAACAGAATGGGAAAATATTTTTGCAATTTACCCATCTGACAAAGGGCTAATATTCAGAATCTAAAAAGAACTAAAGCAGATTTACAAGCAAAAAACAAACAAACTCATTCAAGAGTGGGAAAAGGATATGAACAGACACTTTACAAAATAAGACATCTATGAGGCCAACAAACATGAAAAAATGCTCATCACTGATCATTAGAGAAATGCAAATCAAAACCACACTGAGATACCATCTCACACCAGTTAGAATGGGGATCATTAAAAAATCAGGACAACAGATGCTGGAGAGGATGTGGAGAAATAGTAACATTTTACACTGTTGATGGGAGTGTATATTAGTTCAACCATTATAGAAGACAGTGTGGCGATTCCTTAAGGATCTAGACACAGAAATTCCATTTCACCCAGCAATCCCATTACTGGGTATATACCCAAAGGATTATAAATGATTCTATTATAAAGACACATGTACACGTATGTTCATTGCATCACTGTTTACGAGAGCAAAGAACTGGAACAAACCCAAATGCCCATCAGTGATAGACTGGACAAAGAAAATGTGGCATATATACACCATGGAATACTAGTCAGCCATAAAAAACAAGTTCGTGTCATTTGTAGAGACATGGATGAATCTAGAAACCATCATTCTCAGCAAACTGACACAAGAATAGAAAACCAAACATCACATGTTTTCACTCAAAGGCGGGTGATGAACAATGAGAACACTTGGGCACAGGGAAGGGAACAACACTCACGGGGCTAGTGGGGTTTGGAGGGGAGGGTAGAGACAGAGGGGAAATGGGGAAGATGGTGAGAGAGAACACCAGGAGAAATGCCTGATGTAGGTAATGGGGGGTGGGGATGGAGAAAGCAAACCACCATGGCCTGTATTTACCTATGCAACAATCCTGCAGGATGCAGGATGTGCACATGTACCCCAGAGCCCAAAGTACAATAAAAAAAAAGTGTTTCTCACAAATTGCAAAGCAGAATGTGGTAAATTATACAGAAATCAGACATCCTTGTTGGAGTATTCGAAACTGATATAACCAATGGAAACAAATGAATGCCATGTGCCCTCAATTGTGATTTTCTGAGAGGTGTACAACTTCATCTAACTATTATTCCAGCAAGAAATAAATAATGTGAATTTAATGATGAGGAAACATCAAGAAAACTCAGGTTGAGGAATTATTTATAGAATACAAGTAGTAGACACTGTATTTTTATTTTTATTACTTTTTCCCATTTTAATTTTTGAGTCAGGAGGCACATATGAAGTTTTTCTTACAAGGAAAGAAAAACTTGTGTAGTACTGAGGTTTGGGCTTCTTTTGATCATGTCACTCACATAGTGAACACAGTACTCAATAGGAAGATTTTCATCCCTTGCCTCTCCCTCCCCCTTCCTCCTTTTGGAGTTCCCAGTGTCTATTGTTTCCAGCTTTATGTCCTTGTACACCCAAGATTTAGCTCTCGCTTGTAAGTGAGAACATGCAATATTTGGTTTTCTGTTTCTCCCTTAGTTTGCTTAGGATAACAGACCCCAGCTACATCAGTGTTGCTGCAAAGGACACAATTTCATGCTTCTTCATGGTTATGTAGTATTCCATGGTCTACATATCAATGTCATAAAGACTGAAAAAAAATGCTGATGTAATGTTTTACAATTAAAAACACTAAATAAATAGACAAGACAAGTTAATACAAGACCTGCATTCTGCACTGGTACAAAAATAAATGCAATAAAGGAGATTACTCAAGTGACAATATTAAAATACAGCCCATAGATTAGCTAACACTATTACATTACTTATAGTTTTTGACTGTTCTATGATTACATATGATACTATAGTATTCCTAGGAAATACACAAAACCATCTAGTAGTAAAGGGCTGTAGTTTACTTATTAAAATAATGGAAAATGTTTACAGTAATTTACTCTATATAAAGGTGGTCTTTGTACTGTTCCTATTCCTGAATTTTTCCTGTATAGCTGAAATACTTTTCAACTATATCAAGTTATAAAAATAGCAACAATTAAAAATATTGAGTGTTTGCTATATAACATACTAAGTACTTAAGAAATGTTATTTTAATTAATTATCATCATAACCCTTTCAGTTAGCGTCTTCTGTTTCCTTCCTTTTACAAGTGAAGACACTGAATTTGCAAAGATAGTGAGTAGAAAGTGATTGGAAAATTTTAAAAAACTAAATAGAATCTGGTAGCTTTCTTCACTTTACACATTATACAATTTTTTCTTAAAATTATACAATCCGACTGTTTTCAGCTGTTTGTTTCAGTCACACACACACACACACACACACACACACACCTCTCTTGTGCACTCTTATTTAAATTCTGTCATGGGAAAAATCTGCAGAGCTCAAAATGAAAAGACCCTGAAAGGACAAAAGGACTACAGCTCATCTATCTTCTGTTTATTGTCTTTTCCTTGGAATGCCTCACAATGAATTGTTTATTTCATTGCCACTGTGAGTAAGCCAAGGCTATTTCTTGTTCTAAATTTCATTTCACTGGTATTTTTCTAAATCCTTGGGAGCAAGCGGTTTTGAAGAGACCCCCCCCCACCTCAAAGTCCTGAATGAAAAGTAAACTCTGAGCATAGACTTCAGATCATCCTTGTTGAGTGCAACAGTGTTCTCAGAAAGCTACTTGAGAATCAATGTAGTTGAAAAGCATCAAGGTCTTGTGTCTGTATTACTTTGATAGAAGCCAGTCTTTATATAAAAATAAAACATTTTCACGATAAAAGAAAGTGCGAAGTGAAAAAGTGTGAGGTGATTTAATCCCTTTGAATTGCAAGGAAATATTTAGACATGTTTAAACCACAAGAAAAATATACTCTCCTCAGAATGCTATACTCTAAACAAGTAATACATCCAAAAAAAAAACAGAATTATTTTCAAGGCTTCCTCTAAATGCAGAAAATGGAGAATTACCTTGAAGAAAGTTCTATTTGGATACATTGAATATTATGTCACAATGCTCTGCTATTAGTCACACATTACAGATAAACCTCCACACTCCAGTAATAAATTTAAATTCATATCTCCCCATTTCATCTTTCTTGAATATTATAACATAGTAATTTACCACAGTTTTCTCCAAGTATAATATGAAATAACAATGAGATAAATAAATCTAAATATGCATATAATGTTTCAAAATCAAGTTTACAGCATATAGTCTCAATGAGCAGGGATTTAGAAGAGTGTGTTATTATGGAATTTTGTGATTTCAACTTTTTCTTTTATTGACATTCACTTCACATTTTCTTGGTATTTCTTTTCACGTGCTTTTATTTTTAATTTTTATGTATTTTTTTTCTTTTTCTGTATCTCATATAAGTTGCTAACTACTTAAGTGTTCATAATGAGAGTCAATATCTTTTTCTTTTTTTTAAAAAAACTTCTTTTTTGATGTATAATTACTGCTATAATAAGACTGTCATTTTTATTTCATATTATTCACTAACTTTACAGTTTGGATTCTTTTTAACTTTTAACCTTCTGGACATTCACAATTCCATGACAGTTAAGTAAGTGAAAAGAACCAAACTGGAAAAATGTATATAAGTGAAGGCCCATTTTCGGTATCTTCATATTACACACTCAAATAAACAGTAGTCTAATTGCAGAGGCCTTGAAACAGCTCTGTGCAACATCAGTATATGTTCCCAAACAACTCGCCTGGACAACTTTATAAATTTCTCTGTGGACACCTCTCCCTTTCATAAGTATGCCATACACAGAAACTGCTAAAAAAGTCTTATTTTTTCTCTCTCTACCTCCACAGCCTATATCTCACTCTCCCTGAACACGAATATATCAATGCTACACAGCAAATACGTTTGGAGTACATTGTTCCTCTGCTCACTTTTTCTTTCCTTACTAGATTACTCGAACACACTGTACTTCTAACATATTCTCACAGACATTCATATCTTATACGGCATTCCAGAGAAGGCTGGTTCATTGTAGAAGTTATCATTTCTAAATATTCACTATCCTTTTGAATAATATTTCTTTGCCCTGTTGTGCACAGGCTTTGTAAGGTGACTTTCTTTAGCCAACGTAATATTTGCAAATGTGGCGTGGGTCATTTTAAGACAGCAGTTTTAGAGCCATTGTGAAGAGTGGTTCCCTGTGCTCACTGATTTTTCTTTCACAACTACAGGAAATATTTCCCTGATGGACATTTTGCACAAGTGAGAAATAAACTTTCTTAGTTGTCAGCTACTAAGATTTGGGGGTCAGTAGTTTACATAGTGTAGCACTGCTTGATCAACACACTCAGTCTTTCTCTCTCCATAGCAGTGTTAGAAGCATTAGCAGCTCTGGGAGATTGGGAGAGTAATTTTTTCAACAAAATGTAAGGCAGGCCGTGAAAAGTATTATATTTAAAATACAAACAAACAAAGTAACAGGAGAATGCATAATTAATTCTGATGATGAAATTAAGAAAGCCTAAGGGAAAGAGAACTTAAATCAATAATGCAAGCTAATCTGTTAGAGGACTTTGAGCAGCATCTTGCACAAAATGAGATAGGAAGAACTATCCATAGCTTGGCAAAATAATAATAATGAGTAGAATTTAGGAATTTGACCCATTTAAGAAAATCAGTAATTAACCTTACATCATACTACTGAGGTTAGATTAGGTTTTAGAGAAATAAAAGAAAATTCCAAAAAGACCCTTCAACTAAAAGGTAAGTGCGTGACTCATATACCAAGTGGATTCATGTTAATTTCAGCCGAAAGGGATGATTTGGCCAAACAGATAAACTGGGGGTTGAAGGGAGTGTGTTAGTTTTCGATCACTGCTGTAAAATTTCATCACAAATTTAGTGCTTTAAAACAATACAAATTCATTATTTTATAATTCTGTATGCCAGAAATCCACATGGATCTCAATTGGCTAAAATCAGTTGTCAGTAGGGCTGCAATCTTTTCTGAGAGCTTTAGAGCATTCACTTTCTTGACTTCTGTAGCTTCTAGAAGTCTGCTACTTCCCTTGCCTCATGGCCCCTTACTCAATCATCAAAACCAGCAACATTGACACAAGTCCTCACTCTGCCATCTCACAGACCCTCCCTCCAAGGCCTTCTTCCACTTTTAAGGACCTTTGTGATTTCATAGCTCCCCCTTTATAATACCTCCTTTATTTTAATGCCAGCTGATTGGCAATTATAATTTCATATACAAACTTCATTCCATTCAATTTTGCCATGTAAATTAGCAAATTATGGGGCTCCAGGAATAAAGATGTAACCATCTCTGGGGTGACACTGGACATATTCAACCTGCTGTAAGAGGTAACTCTGCTTTCCAGGTAATATTGAGACTGGTATACCATCCTCTAGTAGATAAAAGTATGGAACAAATGTTCCAGGAAACTTCAGCATGCTCTCTTTTGTTCTTCATGGTAAGCTCTTTAATCCCAGCTAATGCTAAGTCATCGGCTCTGCTTTATTACCCTGCACCTATTAAGAATAAAATATGTTTCAGCCTAGGGCTTTGCCACATGCTTTGCTTGTGCCATCCTGATTCACTCTCAAAGCTTGATTCCCAAGATTATTTATGGAACCCTCCCTTCAAAAGCATCTACATGACTAAATGTCACCACTCCACAAGGCTGAGTACTTCATGAAGCAAGATAAAAATGGCCACTGCCGCTCTCAGACTGCTACAGCAAGTTGGAAATTAAAAGTTTTCTTTTCAACCTCTACCTTAGCTTTAAAAAAACAAAACAAAACACTGCAGGTCTATAAAATGAAGGATAATGAAAAGGATGAAAGCAGTCAGAAAATTCCCCAAAGCCATTAAATGATATTAAAGAATTAGCCATTTCCAAAAACATTTGTAATACTTAAATATCTCTGACCAAAGTTAATTGCAGTTATCATCAAGAAAGAATCCAGAAACAAGGAGAGGAATTAACATGTAAATTACTTTGTTGTATTTACATCAGGTAAAATTGCTTAACAAAATCAAGACAAATGACTGTACCTTAAATCACAGATTCATGCAATGTCAACTTAATTTATTATCAACTTATTTTATTATTTAATAGAGTTGTTTAGTATGAACACCCTTGCAAATCATTGCAAATATTTCTCTGGGTGCTCGGGAGGCCTTTTTAGATTAGTTTGATTACTGTGGGCAGATTATAGAAAGGCATGCAAGATAATAGGATGATTTATTGAACAAGTTGCAGATAAACACAACCAAAAAAGCCAAAAGGACTGAAAGGGTGATACAACCAAAGGTAGGCACTTTAAAAAAAAAAAAAAAAAAAGAAAGAAAGAAAAGTTTTGGTGGGAGGTTCCAAATCAAACTCTTTTTCTTACTGACATAAAAATATAAAGATGAGGAAAGGGGGAAAAGTTTCTAAATTTTTAGAAATTAGCTTCCATATCAAGATCAATGAAACATGTCTAGTTGAACACAGCTCAATTAATTGCTGAATAAAATTGAAATATGTCCTGTATGTCAGCACACTTTCTCCCTTGACCATTGTAAATACTCCCACGTTCCACACACAGCATCTTTTGGACCCTATCAGTCTACCTTGTTTTATACCTTTACAGACAATTACACCTTTCTTCAGGCATCCTGTGTACTATATTTTATAGTACTTCAGATAAAATCTAACTACTTTATATACAATAAGACCATCTCTTTGATCTATATTGCATTTCTCTAGACTCTTACTTGCCTCTTAATATATAGAATCATAGTAGATTTTAAGTCATGGGGAATAGTTTTATAATTCCCAACTTTATTTAGAATTCTTGACTTCCAAGCTAATATAGCTAATGGATTTCTGTAGCTTGCTACAGAATTTATTTTTTTCCATTGGAGTTTTTCTGAATTTGTTACTTTATTTTTATTGGAATTAAATTTTAGTTGCACCTTAGCACATACATAAGACAGCTGCTTTTTTTTTCAGCCTGCTCTTCTTTTTTTCCCCATTAAATCTCCTATCTACAAGCACCTTGAAACCATAGTTGCACATATATAGTAAGCAAAAATTAATAAAACATTCTCAATATATTTCACTACATGATTAAAAGAAACACAAAACTGTTGCAAAAGCAACTGAAGAAAAACTTTTGATATAGGTAAAAATTAAAGAAAGTAAAAGCAAGTAGATGAACAATACCTAAAAGGACAATGGGAGAAAATGCACTTTTTAAATTTCTTCTTTCCCCACCATCTCTAGCTTGCAGAAGACATTGCTCCATTACTTTCACCTCATCACCTTTATTTTGTCTCCCAATTCTCCCCTTTAGTTGGCCTGGTAAGTCTTTGAGGCCAGAAAAGAGAAAACCAATACAGTTGAGTAATATAGGAAAAATAGATTTTTAACTGGATCTGTATTTACATGGATAATAAACTAATGTAGCTCTTTTACAGTTTAAAGACCACAAAAAAATAATCAGAAGGTAGGGAATTATACACTTGTATATCTTCTATAAAAAAGTAAACTGTTGTTCCTTCCCTTACCTATCTCAATGGTGCTATATTAACTACATTAATAATTGCTGATTTTGATCAGGGAGTTCCTGCAGTCTAAGGAAGGGAGGTATCAGGCCTTAAAAAGAGAGAGGTCGGGCTGTAATCCTAGACTTTGGGAGGCTGAGGTGGGCAGATCACGAGGTGAGGAGATGAAGACCATCCTGGCCAACATGGTGAAACACTGTCTATACTAAAAGATACAAAAATTAGCCGGGGATGATGGTAGGTGCCTGTAGTTCCAGTTACTGGGGAGGCTGAAGCAGGAGAATCCCTCGAACCCAGGAGGCAGAGACTGCAGTGAGCTGAGATAGCGCCACTGCATTCCAGCCTAGCGACAGAGTGAGACTCCATCTCAATCGATCGATCAATCAATCAATCAATAGAGGAGGTTAGTGGAATCCAAACTTGAAATTCGAGCCTGGTGACAAGAGTGAGACTTCATCTCAAAAATAGATAGATAGATAGCTAGATAGATAGATAGATAGATAGATAGATAGATAGATTGATAGATAGATTGATAGATTAGATAGGTAGTAGATAGGGGTCAGTGGAATCCAAACTTGAAATTCCAGCCTGGTCACAAAAGCAAGACTCCATCTCAAAAAAAAAAAAAAAAAAAAGAGAGAGAGAGAGAGGTAATCAATCAGAATCCAAACTCGAAAAGTCAGGTTACAGCAGTGGAGGCAGCTTTGCTAGACTGTCCAATTCCATGTTAGTAAACACTATGCCTCTCAACAGAGAGCTGCAGAGGGCCACACAGCACCTAGAGACCATTCAGGCATTCGAGTGAGGGCTGCACGCGAGCTGGAAGGGTTTTTTACTAACCGTCTTTCTTGTTTTTTTTTTCCATGAATACTTCCCATGAAAATCAACGCAACACTGTTTTATTTGTCCAGAAAGACTAAAATCTATCTCTGACCTGAAACTTTACTTGACCTTGACAAAATTACTCCCTTGGAACAACTTTCTCCTTTTTCAGTGATTAAGTTCTCTGTGACAAAGATTAAATCCATAAATAGTTAACCTTACACTTGAGCAGGAGTGAATAGAATTAGTTTGGGCTATTTCCCTAAATTTTCAAAGTTGTGAGAACACTACTTGAAAGTTGTGTTAATTCATCAATTAATGAAGTATTAATTATAAGAAGTATTAATTCAATACAAAGAAGTATTAATTCATCAATTAATACTTCTGAGCTATTAATGAAATATTAAATGTCTTATATAGAAGGTGCCATTCTCTAAATAAGGAATCAGTTGCTAACAGAGACCTCAAACAGGAATTTATTTTTCCTAACAGAAGGGACTGACATGTCGTTTCTGTCACTCAAGACACCACCATGCCGAATGAAAAAACAAGCAAGAATTGCTCATATCTGGGAAATGTCTTATTTTTTAATATTATCGTGAAATCTGTGTGTCAATTATAGTATCACTCATGCTCAAAAACCTCTTTATTATTAAGTCCTAAACTAACCCCTTTAAACACTGTTAGGCAAATGTATTAGTTTCAGTTAGGATCTTGACAAATGCATTAAGATGTCAGCAGCAAAAGGACGTTAGTAAAAGTATGCGTAGTTGGGGGCAGGGCATAATATTGTATAATATTTAAAAACACAGGCTCTGAAGTCAGACCAGACCCTGAACTCATGCTCTGGGTTAGAATTTCAACTAATTGTATAGACTGTATGTTCATGAAAATAATAAAAATAATAAAATTTCTAGTATTACTATGTGCCAGACATTGTATTGGCTGCTTTGCAAATACTACCTACAGTCAACAAACATACTTTGCTTATGCTGTTTTCTTCATTTACCCTTGCTGCCCACTTGCTCCCTCATGCACACATACCACTCTCTAAACTTTAAGAACAAATCAAATGTTACAACCTCTGAAGTTTTGTAATCCTGTATGTTGTGACACCTTCTTTCACCACTGTACCCAGGCATAACTAATTAATCACTCCTCCTAATATTTTCTCACAATACACTTTAGATCAGGCTTTTGTTTCACTTCTTCATGTGCTTATACTCCTAAGAGATATGTGAAATTTACCATATGCCTGTACAAGTTTCTTTGCTATTGTTCCTCTAATATTGTTCCAGACTTTCAGTACACCCTGAAAAATATTATCTTATTGACAGTGAGGTACATGACACTGACTTCCAAACTGTAAACACATGAAGAAAGTAATTCTTGAACTGTAAAATATGGTTCACAAAGGTTCAGGGTTGAAAGGGAAGAAAGCAAAAACATATTTCAGTCAGTGCATTGGAGAGAACAATACTGCAGCAGGAAGCATCAGGAAATGTTTTTCAAATACAGCAGAGATGCTTTTTCATTAAAGTAATTAATTATTTAGCAAATGGATATTTGCAAATTCCTTGCAACTAAAATACAAAAACACGAGAACCAAGATTAAAAATAAAACACTAACCCAATCACCTGTGAACAAAAGAAGATAGCGGGTCTCTACTGATAGAAGAATCAGAAGATAAAAATCAGAATGACACCTCTTCATGTAATGCCTGTTGATTCAAGTGCAAAAAAATAACTTTATGGCTTAATGAGAGTTGTGTTTTTATTAAATCATGTATGCCTATAGATCAATTGAAACAACACTCTAAATATTTACTATAATAGAATAACAGAAGCAGATAATTCCATATGGCTTTGGTTAGTGCTGGAGAAAACCAATTAATTTTTTTCAAATTTTTTTTTGTCTATTGTAAGTCAAGCACAATTTTAAGTACTACAGATACAGTAATTATTAAAACAAAGTCTTTGCCCTTATAGACTGTATAGTGTATTAGGAGATAAACTATGGTTAAATAAACATAAAAATAAGCTATATTAAGTGGTGACAGGTGCTATGGATAAAAATGAAGCAGATGTCGGGGGTCTAAAGGGTGCTATTCTGTGCAGGGTAATCAAGGAAGCTCACACTGGTTTATGTTTGAGTAGTAATCTGAAGATAGGAGGGAGAAAGTCCTTTGGATGTTGGGAGAACCAAATGAAGAGCTGCAAAACTTGAAGCCATACAGTCTGACCGCTCCTAATCAGTACTCTACACTCCTTTGTAGGGCTGTCATAGGATTAAATGAGATAATACATACAGGGGAATTATCACAGTGTTTTCAAAACATCTAATTGTCAGAATGGTTATTACTAAAGTCAAGAAAACAACAGATGCTGGCGAGGTTGTGGAAATCAGTTCAATTATTGTGGAAGACAGTATGATGATTCCTCAAAGACCTAAAAGCAGAAATAACATTCAACTCAGTAATCCCATTACTGGGTATATACTCAAAGGAATGTAAATCATTTTATTACAAAGACCATGAACATGTATGTTCATTGCAGCAATATTCACAATAGTAAAGACATGGAATCAACTTAATGCCTCTCAATGGATAAAGAAACTGTGGTACATATGCACCGTGGAATGCTATGCAGCCATAAAAGGAGCAAGCTCATATCCTTTGCAAGGACATGAATGGAGCTGGAGGCCATTATGCTTAGCAAACTAATGCAGGGACAGAAAACCAAATATCGCATATGTCACTTAAGTGTCGGAGCTAAATGATGAGAACACATGGACCCATGGTATGGAACAACAGACACTGGGGCCTGTGAGATGTGATAATGAAAGAGGGAGAGTTAACGGATGCTGGGCTTAATATATAAGTGATGGGATGATCTTTGTAGCAAACCACCATGGCACATGTTTATGTAATAAAGCTGTACATCCTGCATTTGTACCCATGAACTTAAAATAAAAGTTGGAAATTAATAGAAGAAAACAAATTACAAATGCTTACATAGACCAAAGCAGATACATACCTTTTAGTCTACAGGAATTTAATAAATGACACTCCTTATGGGCTATAAAAATATGATAGTTATGCCAAATTGTGACTTACTAATAACCCTGAAAAATGTTAAGTTAAAATAAATACTTTCCAGCTGTGGAAATATTGGCAATATAAAAGGAATTTTCTTACCAAACTCTATAACTAACAGGTAAAAATAAGAGTTAAAGAACAGAACAGAAACCAGTGGAGTTTCCTGAGCAGTCACTGGTGAATATTTTTCTATGTTTAGTGCTAAAAGATTTTATCCAACTGTGTTTTACTATGAAACTTTCAATAAAATGTAAATAAAAACCCTATCCCATAAAATGGTCTCTTATTTGTAGAATCTACACATTCTGGAACTACACATGCCCATCAATGTCCTCAAAGCATTCCCAGCGCCAAGTGGCAGATGTATCATGCTGACTAAGAATGCCTCATCTGCCAGTGTGGCTGCACATCACGACCGTATTTGTAACACCCCATCAGTTACAAAATGCTCCGTTGGCAAAGTCTCTTCTGGCAGTGGCCAAAGGGTTGCTCCTGAATTCACACTTTTAGTAAAGCCAGGCAGGCTTCTTGACTGTGATGGCAAAACTCATAGACAAGCTAAGATGAGCTCAGAGGTACTACATTTTCATGAACATCACAGACTAGTTCAATTAAGTGTCAATTTTGTTATTAAATGGAGGAGGTTACTAGTTACGATGGTCATTAGCCTTCATAAATTGACTGCTTCTGAGTCAACACTTTCAGGTAAATGGCCTCATCAGCTTCCAGCCATGGACTTCAATACAGCATCAATCATTGGCAGCACTCTCAGGAAGCATATCCCTGAGCAATGCCTTCTGCTTCTTTAGAGCTGTTCCCCTCCTGAGCACCTCAAAGAGGTCTGTGGATTCAGCAGATCAGGATGACTTGTAAGATTCTCTTTTCCCATTATGTTCTTTTTAAAAGTCATGTCAACATATTTTATTTCTCAAGGTTTCCCACTCTCTGAGACTTACAGAAAGTTGCAAAGATTTCAGAAATTTTGCCAGATTATTACAGTCTCTAGCCTTGTTGGCAGAGCCTATTATCCTGAAAGCCCAAGTACTCACTTTTCCCACATTAATCTTCTACCCAATTATCTAGATAACAATGTAGATGTAATTTAATATAAACTGCCAATTTTAATTCACATACACAACAACCACCACCCAGTATAACAGCTATTATCAACTCCTTTTAAATATAAGAGCGAGATTCAAAACAGTTTAGATAATTAACTGTTCTCAAAACTTTTGTTCACTCTACTATGCCCATATGTTTCACTTATGATATGTGAGAATACAAGAGAATGATTATGAATAAAAACATTCAAGAAGTAACAGACAGGTCTCCCCTAATACTAGGACTGTTCTGGTGCAGGTTAGAGGTGAATCCACCCTTTCCGCATCTGGTCCAGCTTTATATTTCCTTATCACCTTCTTCAAAGGATCTGTAGGCCCTTTTATTTTTCTCTTCTGTTCATAGGTGTTTTTGTGACAAGTATAATTACCAACTGAAAAATGTCTCCTTTTCAGTTATCGTATGTTATGTAGGAAATGTCATATAAACTATTGCCACAATTTGATTCTGGGAGCTTGTTAATGGAGGGAGATTAAAACTATGCCGAGTCCTCATTTTTTATTGAATTAATCTGTAGTCCAATTGCTCAATGATGATCAGCAGTGCTATTCTGCATTTAATGGCTCTGACCATTGCCAAGTAATATTGCTAGCAATTTTTTATTTTATATTGTAATAATATTTATATTTACTGAATATCAAAAATATCCTGATTGATACGCTCTGTAGATAAAATACATCAAAATGAAAATGTAAACATATAAACTCACATTTATGTTTATAGCAAAGTGGCTCTCAGACCCTCAGATTAATGCCTTTTTTTAAGAAAATAAAAATATTTTAAAACTTCTCCTTTCCTTCTTGAAATGAAATGTATAGCTGCTATAGAGTATAGACATACATAAAATAAATGCATTAACTTTAATAGATGAGATGAATAAAAAATTAATGTCTTAGGTCACATTCCCTAGAAGCAGAGTCTGGCACAGGGACTTGGGCATATGTAATTTACTAAGGGAGTGCTTTCATGAGAGAGGGATTCAGGAAAGGGGAGAAATAGAAGCTACATAAGGACATGCACCTCTCAGCTGGAATACAACTTCAACCCCATGCTACAAATTGTTCTAGAACTGCATTATCCAATACAGTAGCCTCTAGATGTTCGGGACTGTTGCACATTTAAATGTGGCTAAGGTGACTTAAGAATTGAACTGTTTTATTTTAATCAATGTAAAATTTAAAATTTACTCTATTCAATTACTGAAAAATGTTTATGTATGTTTGGAGAAACTTGAATATATGAACCTACTTTTTCAATTGTAAGTTTTATAAAATCAAAATCTAGATCAAATATTTCCAGTGAAAATTTGGTTGTCAAGTTGAAAGTATAAAATGTATTCTGAATTTAAAAGTTTACAGTGAAAAAGTAATGTAAAATACATGAATAATAATTTTATACTGATTACATATTTTAAACCTACTAATTTGAATGCTTTGGGTTCATAAAATATATTATGAAAATTGTTTTCTCCAGCTTTTTTGACTTCTTAATGTGGCTACATGAAAATTTAAAATTTCAAATATAACTTATATTTTTATTAGGCAGCAGTGTTCTAGAGCAATGCTATCCAGTAGAACTTCTGGTAATGTTGGAAGTATGCTATACCTGCAGTGTTGAGTAGTTATGGCCCTTGAGTCCAGGAAATGTAACTAGTGAGACTGAGAATTAGAATTTTAATTAGTTTAAATATAAATTTAATAATCATATGTGGCTAGTGACTACCATATTAGATGTTGCTCTTAGATCATAACTGAAGGATTGTTCATACCTCAAGGCAAAAGGCTGGGTCCATTAACCTCAATGGCAGCCAGTCATTCTTTCTCTGATGAGTTGAGGGAGGTCCCATTTCAGACAAAGGCAATTTATTGAAATAAATTTTTTTAAAAAATTGTGGGTACATAATAGGTATATATATTAATAGGATGTATGAGGTACCCTGATATAGGCATCTAGTTTCATTCTTGTACATAGGGATATATAATTTACCCAACTCCATTTATTGAGGGGACTGTTCTTTCTGCAATGTATGTTCTTGGTACCTTTGCCAGAAATCACTTCCCTATAGGTGTGTGAATTTGTATCTGTGTTCTCTCTTCTGCTCCATTAGACTAGGTGTGTTTTTATGTCAATACTATGCTGTTTTGGTTACCGTCACTCTGTAGTATAATGTGAAGTGAGGTAAAATGATTTCTTCAGTTTTATTCTTTTTGCTCAGGATAACTTTTTGTACTCTGGGTTTTTCGTGATTCTGTATAATTTTTTTTTTTTTTTTTTTTTTTTTTGAGACGGAGTTTTGCTCTTGTTACCCAGGCTGGAGTGCAATGGCGCGATCTCGGCTCACCGCAACCTCCGCCTCCTGGGCTCAGGCAATTCTCCTGCCTCAGCCTCTTGAGTAGCTGGGATTACAGGCACGCGCCACCACGCCCAGCTAGTTTTTTTGTATTTTTAGTAGAGACGGGGTTTCACCATGTTGACCAGGATGGTCTCGATCTCTCGACCTTGTGATCCACCCGCCTCGGCCTCGCAAAGTGCTGGGATTACAGGCTTGAGCCACCGCGCCCGGCCTTCTATATAAATTTTACAACTGTTTTTTTCTATTTCTGTGAAGGATGTCATTGGTTTTTTGATAGGGATTGTATTGAATCTATAGATAGTTTTGGGTAGCATAGACATTTTAACAATACTGATTCTTCCAGTCCATGAACCTGAAACATCTTTCCTTTTATGTGCATTCATTTCCATTTCTTTCATCAGTGTGTTATAGTTTTCAGTATAAAGATTTTTTACTTCTTTTGTTAAATTTATTCCTAGGTATTTAATTTTATTTTTGCCTATTGTAAAAGGGATTATTTGTTTGATTTCTTTTTCAGATTATTCACTCTTGACATACAGAAATGTATGTAGATTTTGTGTGTTGATATTGTATTCTGCAACTTTACTATATTTGTTTATCAGTTCTAATCACTTTTGGGTGGAGTCTTTAGGTTGTAACAACTATAAGATCAAGTCATCTACAAACAAAGATAATCTGACTTCTTCTTTTGCAATTTGTATGCCGTTTATTTATTTCTCTTGTCTGATTGCTCTCACTAGAATTTTCAGTAATATGTTGAATAACAGTGGTGAAAGTGAGCATCCTTGTCACATTCCAGATCTTACAGGAAAGGCTTTCAGTTTTTCCCTATTCAGTATTATACTACCTGTGTGTCTGTCGGATACAGTTTTTATTATGTTGAGGTACATTCCTTCTATACCCCCCCCTTTTTTTTTTTTAGGATTTTTGTCTATGAAAGGATGTTGAATTTTATCAAATCCTTTTTCAGCATCAAATAAAATGATCATGTGGATTTTTTCTTTCATTCTCTTTATATATCACCTTGATTGATATGCATATGTTGAACCATCCTTGCATCCCTAAGATAAATCTCACTTGGCCATTATAAATGATTTTTTAGCAATACTGTTGAATTTCAGTTGCTAACATTTTGTTGAGAATTTCCATATCAATATTAACCAGAGATTAATATTGCATTTTTCTTTTTTTGAGGTGTTCTCTGGTTTTGGTATCAGGGTAATACTGGCTTCTAAGAATGAGTTTGGAAGTGTTACCTCGGTACTCTTCTATTTTTTTTTGAAAAGTTTGAGTAGGATTGGTAGTGCTTTTTAAAATGTTTGGTAGAATTCATCAATGAAACCAATGGGCCTTGAGTTTTTCTTAACTGGTAGAATTTTTATTAGAGCTTCAATCTCATTACTTTTTATTGATCTGCTTAGGTTTGGATTTCTTCCTTCAATCTTGGTAGATTGTATGTGTCTGGTAATTTATTTATTTTCTCTAATTTTCTAATTTGTTGGCATATATTTAATCATAGTAGCCACTAATAATCCTTTGAATTTCTGTAGTATCAATTGTAATTTTTTTTAAATTTCCAATTTCTTTTTGGGGTCTTTTTCTTTTTTTGTTTGATCTGCCTAAAAGTTTGTCTATTTTATTTATTTTTTCAAAAAACTAACTTTTCATTTTGTTGATCTTTTCTAATTTTTTTCATTTCAAATTAACTTATTTCTGCTCTGATTATTTTATTTTGTTCTCATAATTTGGAATTTAGTTTTCTCTTGCTTTTCTAGTTTTTTTAATGAATGGTTAAGTTATTTACCTGATGTTTTTCTTATTTTTGATGTAGGCAATTGTAGCTATAAATTTCCCTCTTAGTATTGCTTTTGCAGTATCCTATAGGTTCTGGTATGTCATGTTTTCATTTTCTTTTGTTTCAAGGATTTTTTTCAATTTTCTTCTTAATTTTTTCATTGACCCACTCATCTTCCAGTAGCATATGTTTAATTTCCATGTGTTTGTAGAGTTTCCAAAATTCCTCTTGTTATCGATGTCTAGTTTTATTCCATTGTGGTCAAAGAAGATGCTTGATATTATTTCAATTGCTTAAATGTGTATAAAACTTGATTTGTGATCTAATATATGGCATATCCTTGAGAATGATTCATGCGTGGAGAAGAAAAATGTGTAGGCTGCAGCCGTTGGATGAAATGTTCTGTAAATATTCATTAGGTTCATTTGTTCTATAGTGCCAATTTAGTCCAATGTTTCTGTGTAGATATTTTGTCTGGAAGATCTGTCCAGTGCTGAAAGTAGGGTGTTGAAATCTGCAGCTATTATCATCTTGAGGTCTATCTCTCACTTTAGCTCTAATAATATCTACTTTATATATTTTGGTGCTCCAGTGTCATGTTCATGCATCTTCACAATTGTTATATGTTCTTGCTGAATTAATCCCTTTATCACTAAATAATGCCCTTCTCTGTCTCTCCTTGCAGTTGTAGATCTGAAATCTAGTTTGTATGATATAATAGCTACTGCTCATCTTTTTATGGTTTTCATTGGCATGCAATATCCTTTTTCATCCCTTTATTTTCAGTCTATGTTTCTTTATAGGTGAAATGTGTTTCTTGCAGGCAACAGATCATTGGGTCTTGCTTTTTTATTCATTCAGCCACTCTCTCATTTGATTTGAGAGTTTAGTCTATTTACATTGAGTATTATTGATAAATAAGAACTTAGTCTTGCCATTTTGTTATTTGTGTTTTGATTGTATTGTGGTCTTCTCTTTGTTCTTTTCTTCCTTCCTGTCTTCCTTTTAGTGAAGGTGACTTTCTCTAGTGGTAAAATTTAATTTCTTGTTTTTGGGCTTTTTTTTTGGTATATTTATTATATGTTTTTTGATTTGAGGTTATCACGAAGTTTGCAAATATTATCTTATAATCTATTATTTTAAACTGATGACACCTTAACACTTATCACATAAACAAACAAGCAAAGAGTAAACTAATAAAAACTCTACCCTTTAACTTCACCCCCCCACTTTTTAATTTTTTGTTGTTTCTGTTTATGTCTTATTCTATTGTCTGTTTGAAAAGTCGTTGCAGTTATTATTTTTGATTCAATCATCATTTAGTTTGTCAGCTTAAAATAATAGTAGTTTACACACCATAGTTACAGTGTTATATTATTCTGGTTTTCTATGTGGCTTTACCAGTGAGTTGTACACCTTCAGACGCTCTCTTATTGTTTATTAATGTCCTTTTCTTTAAAATTTAAGAACTCCCTTTAGCATTTTTTAATAGGACAAGTCTGGTGTTACTGAAATCCCTCTGCTTTTGTTTGTCTGGGAAAGTCTTTATTTTTCCTTTACACTTGAAATATATTTTTGCCAGACACATTATTCTAGTGTAAAAAGGTGAGTTGTTTGTTGTTATTTTGTTGTTGTTGTTGTTGCTGTTGTTCCTGAAGCACTTTAAATATGTCATGCCACTCTGCCTTAGCCTTCAATGTTTCCACTGAAAAGTCTGCTGACAGATATATTTTTTGAAGCTCCATTGAATGGTATTTGTTTGTTTTCTCTTGTTGCTTTTAGGATTATTACTTTATTTTTGAACTTTGAGAGTTTGATTATTAAATGTCTTAACATAGTATTATTTGGGTTAAATCTGCTTGGTGTTCTGTAACCTACTTACACTTGCATATTGATATCTTTCTCTAGTTTTGGAAAGTTCTCTGATATTATATCTGTGAATAAACTTTCTACCTAAATCTCTCATTCTACCTCCTACTTAAGGCCAATAACTCTTAGATTTGTCCTTTTGAAACTATTTTCTAAATCTTGTATATATGATTCATTCTTTTTATCTTTCTTCTTTTGTCTCCTCTGACTGTTTTCAAATAGTCTGTCTTGAAGTTCACTAATTCTTTCTTTGGCTTGATCAATTCTGCTATTAAGAGACTCATGCATTCTTTAGTGTGTCAATTGCATTTTCAACTCTAGAATTTCTGCTTGATTCTTTCCAGTAATTTTAATCTCTTTAAAATTATTAAATTTATCTGGTAGAATTCTGATTTCTTTCTCTGTGTTATCTTTAATTTCTTTGAATTTCTTCAATAGAGCTAATTTGAATTATCTGTCTTAAAGGTCACATATCACTGTGTCTCCAGGATTATTCCCTGGAGACTTAAACAGTTTATTTGGTGAGGTTAATTTTTCTGTATGGTGTTGATGTTTATGGATGTTCTTTAATGTCTGGCCATTGAAGAGCTAGGTTTTATTGTAGTTTTTATAGCCTGGGCTTGTTTGGGCCCATCCTTCTTGGGAAGGATTCCCAAGGATTCAAGGGGACTTGAGCCCCAAACTCAATAATGCTGTGATTCTTACACACTTTTAGAGGTACTGACTTGTTGGTCTTAGATAAGATCTGGAAGTATTTTCTAGACTGCTAGGTGGAAACTCTTGTTCTTATCCTTACTTTATCTCAAACAAACAGAATATGTCTGTGCCATGCTACCTGAAACTGGGAGTAGGGGGACACAGCCATCCCTGTGGCCACCACCACCAGGACTGCACTGAGTCACACCTGAAGCCAGCAGAGCACTGGGACTCAACCCAAGGCCCACTGTAACCAATACCTGGCTACCACCTATGTTCACTCAAGGCCCTGGGGCTTTCTGATAAGCAGGTGGTGGAGCCACCCAGGTGAGTTCTGTCAGACCCCAGGTAGGTTCAGAGATGCTATTCAGGAGGCAGCTATTAGAGTCAAAACCCTTAGACATTTGCCTGGTATTCTAGTCACCACATACGTTCTGCTTTCTGCTGTGACAGGCAGCACTGAGTTAAAGCTGGCAATCAAACAACAAAACAAAGTCCTTCTCACTCTTCCCTCTCCTTTATACAGGCTGAAGAGGCTACCCCTTTGGCTGTCACTGCCACCAATCTATGAGGCGTTCTCCCAGGCCATCACCAATGTTGACTTAAAGTTCATGGGTCCTTCAGTCAGCCTTTGGTAAATGCTGCCAGGTCCGGGATTTACCCTTCTAGGAAGTGTGTCACCCTATGTCCCAGGGAAGATCCAGAAATGCTGATCATGAGCACATTCCTGAACTCAGAGACCCCAAGAGTCTCCTTGTTGCTCTACCCCACTGTGGCCCAGCTAGTACCTAAGAGTTCCCTTTCCTTTTCTGCCTGCTTTTCTCAAACAGAAGGAGTCTTTCACCACAGCCACCACATCTGGGAATATGCTGGGTCACATCTGAAGCCAGTACATCTCAGAGCCCAAGGTCCATGGCATATTACCTGGGTATTGTTGTTGGTTATTCAAAGCCCAAGCGCTCTTTAGTCAGCAGATGATGAATCCTGTCAGGATTGGGTAATTCCCTTTAAGGCAACAAGTTCCCTTTTGGACAAGAGTTTGTCTAGAAATGTCACCCATGAGCTAGGGCCTGGCATGTAGCTGAGCTTGTATCCAAGATGGAGTCCTCTTTACTCTTCACTCTCCTCTCCTTAAGCAGAAGGAATGAGTCATTATTACTGCAGACTGTACTGCTTAGGGCTGGCAGAGAGACAGCACAAGCACTCCTTTAGCCATGCCAGTTGATGTCTCTTTAGGTCATATGTCACCATAGTCCATGATCTCTAAGTCCAGCCCACCATTAGGAGTTAACTAGGATTGCAGTCCTTGTGTCCTAGACTGCTTTTGAGTTTACCTAGAATCCTAGAGCACTTTAGCTTGTGTTAGTGAGGACTGTCAACTGACTGCAACTCAAGTTCCAGCCAATGGCATGTGTGATGGGTGATTCCCCTTAGCTAGGTGTGATGCAGATGCTCTCTCTGTGTGCTGGTGCTGGCTGAGCCCAGGATGGCTTTGCTCTCCACTATAGCAGGGCAGCATTGAGTTCAACTTAAAGTCTCACAATCTCATTGCTCTCCTTCTCCCAAGAAGATTTCTCCATGCTATGTAGCCACTGCTGGGGTATGGGTGCAAAGTGACATAAGTACTTCCTTAGGTGCCTTGTCTGGTATCTCAGTAGGTCATGTGCCACCCCAGGCCACTGGCTGTGAACCCAGTTCAGCACTAGGACTTGCCAAGGAATTGCATTCCTTGTGGCCTAGACTGCTACTCGAGTTCCTTAGGGCCTCAGAGTATATTAGCCTGTGGTTGCAAGGCTTGCCACAACTCAGGCTCTGACTGCTAGGACTGGCAATTGCCTTCTGGCTAGGGCAGGTTCAAATGCTCCCTGTATGGGTGGGCATCAGCTAGGTACAGCTGGTTCTGCTTTCTGCTGTGACAGGGCAGCACTGAGTTAAAGTCCCCTAGTATCTGTGCTTTTCCTGTTCCATGTGCACAGATTCTCTGTGCCACATGGCCGCTATTGGGGGATAGAGGCGGGTTGATGTTGGTAATTCAAGATTGTCTCTTCTACCCCTTTTCAGTGTCTCTTTCAGCAACATGAAGTTAAAACAAGGTACTATGAGTGTGCACCTGATTTTTGGTTCTTATGCTTTCTGTGTGTAACTAGTTGATAAAATGTGGTATTTTTGCATAGCATAGGCTTTTATTCAGCCACTCTGCTCTATCCCCTGAAATGATTTTTTGAATGGTTTGCAGTCAAACTCCATAGCAGCTAGGGTACAGGTGTATAGGCTATAAAGGGGAAGATGGTCAGTGCAGCATCCACTGTGGGGGAAAAAATCATTAAATAATATACAGTTCATTATGTAAATCAACTAATAAAATATTCAGACATTTAAATCCATTAAGAGAATTTATCATGAACATGACAACATTCATAATTATGAATTATTATGACTATAGAAGGACACAGGAAGATTGTATAGAGGTTCAAATACCATAACCATTGTTCCTTGCATTAACATGATTTTTCTAAAACAGATAAATTTTGTGAAAATTCTGAATTAAAAAAAAAGACACTCTGTCTTCAAATTACACAGTAATTACATTTTCAAAAATTCAGTCCACATAAAACTGTGTAAAAAAAAAGTGCTTGTGCATAAACCAGCTAGGTTCTAGGACTGGATGATAAATAAGTTTTTCACCTTTAGAATATCTAGAGGGATATTTGAAAGTTGTGGGCGATTTTATAATATTCTTCATTTTGTGATTCTGTCAACATTAATTGTTCTCTCCTGCTTCAAACTCTAATGCTGGTAACAACCTCTCCCAATTATTAGGACACACAGAGTTCTCTCATCAGAAATTTCCAGCCTGCCTCCCTGAAATTTCCAAAATATCTCTAGGTTATAATACAACCCAACCAAGAACTATTAGTATAGGCAAATCGATCTTCAGTTAATGAATTGAGGACATGCTTCTGTTTTATGATTAACTATGCCACATTTTCCAGTTACATTCCAATGACACTATAGAAAGACTGAAACACATACATATATTCGCATACACCACATACACATTTACACATTGGGAGAAGAGTGTTAGGAAAAGTATGGGACAAGTATAATAATAGAAGAGCTAGCAAAATGCTTTATATCACTAAGTAGATGCATGTTACTTTATAAATCTAAAATGGAATATCAAGTTTTATTTACTGGTCTAAATATTATACTTTCATGTATACTTAGAGTTACATAATTCATGGTGCTAAAAATTTCAGATAGCATACAAGAAGAATACCAATTAGAACCTAATAATACTCCAACATTATGGACAAAGATATAGAAAGTATAACAATTAACATAGAGGGAAAAGGTCAAAATAAATTCAGAGAATGATATGCTTTTCTTATTACACCATATTTGCAAACTGAGTTGCAATAGTTGATCTCCCTTGGACTCAAAATTGTAGCCATTTGGATGAGTTCTTCTCTTAGAAAATATAATAATAATTCAAAGACTTCTTATTTGGGCAGTCATACTGCATTTAAAGTGTCTGTAAAAACTCTAAGCGTCTTCGAGTAAAGAATAATCTGGCTTTCCCTTTTGGGTGCATCCATATTATCACACGTATATTAAAGAATATAATTCAAATAACTCTGAGTTTCTTCCAAAAGAAAATGGAGAGGAAAAAGGAGAAGCACAGAAGGAAAACAGGATTGTCACCTCCAAAGGCAGAGGATTGAAGAAAAATGGAATGTCTATCATCCCTAACTGCATTCACAGACTGCTTATACTTGCCTTATAACCTGAACATGCTGAAAAGGCTTTTAGCCACTGCATAAATTATTTGTCCTTGGGAAGAAGCAATAAAGAACTAGAGGAGTCTCAGCTGGCTGAAGTATCCAGACAAAGCTAGATTTATGGGGAAATAACTTACTAATAATTATAATTACTACTGAGAGAAAAAGATGAAAATCATTTCCTTCTCTTATGCTCTGAACATCATTTCCTGTGTCTTCTTGGAATACATTTTCACATTTTTCATCAACCTCCCACAACCATTTAACTTGCTGTCCTGTCTTCCCTTCTAATTTTTCCTACATTTTCTTTCCAGATTGATCTTAAATTGCTCTCTATAGTTACTCCAGGGGAAAATATATAAAATATGAATCATACCAAGTTTAAGTTACCTGGTTTGCTTTCAAAGTCCTTCACAGAGTGCTCTATCCAATATTTTCATCTGCATTTTTTACCACTCCCTGAAATGAGTTTTTCCCACTGTTCCGCTCAAGCCTATGTGCTAAATGTAGTTACCAAATTCTAATAAAGCAGCTTCAAGTATAGTGAAGGAATATTCTGGATCCTCCACTTAGGAATCTAAAGTGAAATTAGTTCACTGTTGTGCTCTCAACTTGTAGTGTTAGCATGTCATTTTACTATTTCTTATCTTTTGAATAGAGTGACCAGGAATAACTAGATATGTCATTTGTCAAGAGTCTCTATCTTGCTTTTTGTCACTGCTGTGGAAGATCAATGCCATTTACATATTCAACTGAAATATTGATGCTCAATGGTAGTATGGACAGGAAATTATTTGAGTGTCACGAAGTTGAGCTAAATGTCACAAAGAGAAAGGTGCTCAAAAGGACAGGGTGTTCCAGTACAAACATTTGAAAGTTAAAGATTATAAAGGATAAGCCTCAATATACCATTTTTTCCCAATAATTATTTCTATAATTGTGATTAAGTAATGTAAGATGTTACTGTTACAATGTAGTTAAGTTTAGGAAAATATTCTGAAAACTTGCCTTAGAAGAAAATTTTACCTTTGGTCGTACTATTTTACTTTGGAGCTAGTATGGACACATCCACAACTACAGTTCCTGTAGTATCCAAAAAAAGCTTCAATGAAATCTGCTAAATTTCCTGAGACAGACTAGTTCTTCTTTTTATATTTTTAAGTTTATACAGAACTCCGAAGAGACACTGTTACCATAAAAGTAGTCATAGATGCTTACACATTTCATGCACACTGAATCTAATTATGTTTATTCATGCTTTTTTCTGCCATCAGGAATATTACTAAGGCTCTTAAGTACCACTGAAAGCCCTATAAATTATTTGAGGATTAGCTCAGTCTTGCTTTTTTGGTTTGTTTTCATGAGTTTCTAGTAAATAAGAAAGAAGATTTGATTAACAGAATGCAAACTAATGAAAGTAGTTGTTTTTACCTCATGGATATGTAATGCCCAAAAATAAAGAATAAAACTTTATAAAGGATTCAAACACAAGGTTAAGTATTCAGACTACCCCATCTTTTCCCTGCTTTTCTTTGATATCTTCTCTGTTTTTCTTTGAAAATGTATTCAGTCTCTTTGTTGTATAATAAAGCATATGTCTGATATTTGTCCCTTGTTCCTGGGCGATAACCTCTAAATCCTTGGAATTTTCCAAATAACATGAGTGTCTTTGTTGTTCATGGTTAGCCCTTAGATCATACCTGAGCCTGTGCTGAGAAGATGACTCAGGATAGGGATACGTTATGCCAGAAAGATGAATCATGTGATTAGAGGGTTACAGCTTTGAGCCACTTGATATCAGCCTAACCTTTCAACTGACAGGAGTATAGAAGGGCTGGAGGTTGAGTTGAATCACATGGTCAAGAATTCAAATGATAATGCCTACATAATGAAGCCCATACAAAAACTCTAGACACTGAGCACAGTAGAGCTCCCTGGTTAGGAAAGACATGATATGCTGGGAGAGTAATGAACACTTACTCCACGTGGAAAAGACACAGAAGCTCTGTATTCTGAACCTTCTCAGACCATGCCCTGTGTGTCTCTTCATTTGGCTGGTCTTGACTTGTATCTTTTATAATAAAAATGGCATGACAAATTTAGTGCTTGTCTGAGTCCTGTGACTCAGAATGATTGAACAGGAGGCGGTTGTTAGTGGGAACCTCCAAATATGTAGCCAGTTGGTTAGAAGTATTGGTTGTCTGCGGATACCTGAAGTATAGCAGGTATCTGAAGTGAAAGTCATCTTGTGAAGAACTAAGCCAGCACTGAATTGCAGTACACTAGTTGGTGTCAGAATACTCATCCTTCTCTTTTCAGGTCTGATATTTGCTTCTTTACTCTCCAATAATGCGTGAGGCCTTAACTCGATAGGCACCTTTGGAATAGTTTAATCTCTTTTGTTGAGGCACAAAGATTACCAGAGCCTACTTCCTGTCTTTTCAACTGCACAGGCAAACCTCAGTGACCTCTGGCAACGTTTTGCTCAATTTTGACAAAGAAGTAGAATTAGACTAAGTAAAGAATTATTTTCTTACTTAGAGGAACTTTCAAGTGGCAAACTGTGTTTTCTACATCCTCTTCTCAAAGGTTCAACATCTAATACAAAGATTTTCCCTGCATAGCTTGTGGGTCCATTTTTAGCCCTTAGTGTTCTGAAAATGAAAACAACCAGAACCTTTGCTTTCCAGATGGAAATGAGTCTATTCATCCCATCAAAAACATACAACATAATCTAAAATCAGTACTTCTATGTGACAATATGAACCATTTTTACATTAACAAATGTATTAACACTATTGGCTCAAAATCTAGACCTTCTTACCATGGGATATAAAGTCCTGCTCCTCCACAAATCTGTTTATGTACAAACTATGTATTTCTAAGTGCTCAATTGAGCAAAGTGTAATAATTTTCTCATCAATCAAATAGTGAACAAACCATAAAACTTATGGTTTAGTGAATTACAAAGAAAAATGCTCCTTAGTCCAGTTCATATGCCCCAAATTTTAAATCAAAGAATATTACAGCCGTTTGAATGCCTGACTAGGATCCTAAGACAAAGTCTCATTGAAAAGTGGATATGTCAATGTCATGAACAATAAGAAAGACAAACTCTCCTGATCTGTCCCTACTCAATAACACATGATTTTGGAGACCAGATCCTCATTATTAAATGGTTCAGTCTCTTAGTATCTCTGAGCTTGATCTCCTGAAAGGGAGAGAATATGATGGGCCCAGCTTGCATACTATCAGTTCAATGAGCGGTGAATAAAGAAGCTGGGATTACTTTGTACCAGTTTTGGTCAGATCAGTTTACCAGATATTTTAAGGTGGGAACTTGAAAGGATACAGGCTTGGAGGCAAAAACTATGAGGATTACAAGTGCACGGAGACCTACCTCATAATGTATTTATTAATTATTATTATTGGTGCTGTTGTTATTTGTTAGTTTTCCTATAAGTATTACCTCCACAGTAATGTGGAATATTTTACATTCATCATCCAGGACAGATACAATGCAGACCCTGCAATGGATGATTAATAAATCATTGGTGATAGATTATTAGAAAATGCGATTATGCTTAAATCTTTGCCCATGGTGAGTATTTGGGAGATGATTATTTAAAAATGATCTGGAAAACAAAAAACATTTTATCAGAATATATCACTATATGTGCCAAAATGCAAAACATACAGTAACTGAGAACTGGTATGATATAGTGAAAAGGGCCTGTAGTTAACAAGGTAAAAGACTGAGACACAATTTCTAGGTCAGCATTAACTATTTTTATGTCTATTATCAAGTTATTTTCTGATCTTCAGTTTCTTTATTGTTAAGTAAGAGATTTGAGGGAAATGAATTTCAAGTTGCCCTTAGATAATCCCCTATAAATATAAAATGTTATGTTGTCCAGTATAATAATTTCAATGCTCTAAGTTAATATTAAAGAATTATCAATGCTCTAGAAGCATAATGAAGGAAGGCATGAAGAAAGAAATTTTAAAAAGATATGTATTTATTGTGCCCTATAGTTTTTATTATGTAACTTTTTAAGGTATTCTTAGTTACATTATTTACTTTTATCCTCATAACTATTCCATCAAAACTGGCTGAAGCATTCAATGAATATATTGGATTGCATAACTGAAAAGTCCTTAGCTTAGACTAACACACAGCTTAGATTCAGAGTCTCACAAAAGAGCATCCAGGTTATACTGATCAGCAAGCTGTGTTCTTCCGTGGGTAGCCTTCATTTTCAGAAGGGTGTCTCCCCTCAGAGTGGCATGATCACTGTAGCAGATCCTGCCTACCATACTGCAGTCTCACCATATGAAAAAAAGAAAAGCTTTAAGCCAAGATTTTGGGGATATCACATGCCCAAATCAGACCCCATGTTTATCCCTGAACCAGCCATAGTTGCCCAATCAATGAAATACATTGATTTGTTCTCAATCTATTTGCTGCATCACAGGTAACATAAAATGCATAAAATGGAGTGGGAAAAAGTGCAGAAAATTCTAGGCACTATTTTTTGGAATTAGAAAGCAGAAGTTAGACAGAATAGTGGATTCATTCATTCAATAAATGTTTAATGGCCACTGTCCATAAGCTGGACACCGTACTAGGCACTGGGGATATTGTACTAAATGAATAGACAATGTCTTCCACTTTAATGCAGAACAAGTTGGTGGGATTGGGAGATAGAAAATCTATTTTAAGAGTTTATTACTATTTCTGTTTCTTCAGGATCCCAGAGAGAAGGCAAATGCATTGAAGTAGGCCCCATACTTTATGCCACATTTCCCACGGATTTCCCACATTTTAAATTCATAAGCAGCCTGGGAACCAGAGGCTAAGAATCTGCATTGAAAGTGGTGCCTAAAGTATGTATTCATAGAATGGAAATGTAGACATAACTCAAAATGTAGAATGAGGCTAAATGCAGTTTAAATGTTTACTATTCTAGCTTTATTGAGAAAGTGTTACAAGTAAAAATTGATTGAAAGCACTTCAGATTTCTACGTAGAAGCGGTAATGTCCTTTACACTATTTAATTAATCCAATTGTTCTTTCTTATTCTTTAATATTGTTTACTCTGTTTTCTATATTATATATATGCATAATTTTTTTTTTAATTTTTGGCCTCTATAAACATATATCTTACCATCAAAATGATATGATTTAACAATTTAACTACTCTCATTAACATGTTTTTTTTTTTTTTCTATTCCAGGGAATTCTTGCCCAGGAAAATAAGATTCTAAATAACTTTATTGTTCATTTTAGGAACTTCCATGAAATCATTGAACAAATGACAAATTATTCAACTTCTAAATAGACAATGTCAAAGAACTGTTTGCTACCTAGGATTTCAAGATTATTTATATTCTCAACTTAAAATTCCTACCTTACTGTGTCTGTCAATCCTCAACTATTAAATCATGGACCTTATCTTAATGAAGCCCCTGCTTCAAAAGATCCACCTAAAACTAGGCTCTAAAACCATACAGCTTTTCTGCCTCTGCTCTCTCTACTTACAGATACTGCTAAGACTCTATTAAGGTACTGAGCTTGCTTACAAGCTTTGCCTCGAAAGGTGGTTTTGTTGGATTTTTGTGCAGCCAGAGAGAGTTTAACCATTCTGATTCTAACATGGAGTTTCTACATATATGTGGTGAAATGATTTATGAATGAGTTGCAGATTTGTTCAGATTCTGAATAGCTCACACTTCATAATACTGTAGTTAAGGTATAAAAACTCTGTAGCAAATTATCAAGAATCATGTTAATAAAACTCTCAAGGCTATATAATTTTCACATGATTTCTGTTGTCTTCTTAAAGAATATTTTAAAGATTTCTGAAGAAAGAAGTATGTACGGTCTGAAAGGAAATGTGTAAATCATTTGCAGACAAAGAATGAAATTTAAATTGACCAACGACTACTCATTGATACTTGATGAAAAGCACTGTATCCGGGATTATAAATTTAGATTCTTTATGAACTGTTTTGTGAGGAAGTATAGAAAGTCAATCCTCGAAAGCCCTCAAAGGGCTTTTGCACAGTCTTTCATTTTTCTCAACAGCTGTAAGCACAAAAATCCTTGTTGACATTAATGCAAGATAAAGAGGTATCAAAAACACAATCTAGTATCCAAGGAATATTTACTTAAAGCATTTTGGTTTATTTAAGTAACTGCAAGCAATGGCTTGTCTTACTGTTTTACTACCTCCTCAAGGGAATTGCCTTCCTAAAACTTAAGCTGATTTTTTTTTTTTTGGGGGGGGGGGTTGTGGTTAAAATGTCAATTTTCCATGATTACATTAATCTCAGTGCCAGGATTAGAACTCAAAATTTAGAGTCTCCGCCTAGAGTAGATTAGACAAGAGAAGAATTATAGCATTGACTACTCTGTCTTCCAGAAAGAAATAATGCAAATAGGTACAGCCTTAGGGTAGCAAAATTATACATGGGCCTCTCAAAGTCTTGATATCTCAGGGGGCTTTTTGTATTGAGAGAAGGTAAATTCAATGAATACTTGGCAAAATAAGTGGCAATCTTTAAATTCTAGAAGCAGTCTTTGCCTTTAAGAGAAAAAGATTATTTTTTTCACACAGAAAGAGGGGAAATCCACAATTGCATCCTATGGCAAGGTATTCCAAAGACAGGAATAGTTCAGATGGAAAAAAAAAAAAAAAGAAGGTAGCCTGGTGATTTGGGGCTTGCTCCTACTGGGCAGTTAGACAAAATAGATTGTGAAATGCTTTTGCAGACAACAATGCCCTATAAAAATGCCAGCCCATTAATCATGGATGATTTTAATTACTGTGATATTGATTAGTATAGCAACTATGCAAAATCCAAGCCAGAAACTGTGCTTTCCTGAGCTTGCTTTTTTTTCTCTCCTCTCAGTTTTATGAACAGCTGGCTTTACCAAAGACTATTTTAAGACCAAAAAAACAGCAAACAGGAATAAAATAAAGTTGAAGGTTGTAGAGGGGTACAATGAGAAGTTATTGAATAAAAGGGAATTCTGGTTTCTCTTAGAAAACTTGGATTTTTCAAAAATGCTCTGCAAAGTATTATGCCTGTAGGGAATGATCAGTCAATTTTTTTTTTTTTTTTTTTTTTTTTTTTTTTTTTTTTTTTGAGACGGAGTTTCGCTCTTGTTACCCAGGCTGGAGTACAATGGCGCGATCTCGGCTCACCGCAACCTCCACCTCCTGGGTTCAGGCAATTCTCCTGCCTCAGCCTCCTGAGTAGCTGGGATTACAGGCACGCACCACCATGCCCAGCTAATTTTTTTGTATTTTTAGTAGAGACGGGGTTTCACCATGTTGACCAAGATGGTCTCGATCTCTTGACCTTGTGATCCACCCGCCTCGGCCTCCCAAAGTGCTGGGATTACAGGCTTGAGCCACCGCGCCCGGCCTGATCAGTCAATTTAATATAGTAAATGCATGATTGGTTCTATTTGGTTTTATATCCTAGATAATTTGTAGTTATTTTAAAATATATATACTTGATGTATTATTTAAAGTATATATGTGCATACTGTATTTGGGGGCCTATTCTCTCTGCTTTTGTAGAAACATTGTCTTCCTACACATGATTTAAGTTCATGCAAATAGCAGTCCTTTGAATTCAGTGAAATAATATATCTGATATCATGTCAGATTCACATATGTAAGTACTCTACAACTCTGATGTAGAAAGAAGCAGTAACTTCTTTAGTTTTCTATAACAGACCTAATGGTCTACATAAACACATAACCTATTGCATAGTAATAAGTAAAATTTGGATTTAAAAACTTCAAACTTTTCACTTAATATTATTAATTGCTTTTGGTTTCAAATTCTCTCTTAATTGATTTAATATTTCAGATAAACGCTCAGAATTTCAGATTTTAATTTTTTGCCCGCATGGCTTCTCAAGATGACCTCTGCGTGTCTGGGGTGGGAATCACAATAGACCTTATAGAGGGTGAAGAAGGAAGACAGCAGAGAGGCCAAAGAAGACTTGATGTTCTTACATGTTAGCCCTTACTCTGCCTTTCCAGGCAGATTATTTAAAAAGCTAGGTCTTGTCATTTTTGTGGTCCCTGAATTGAAGCATCTGGAGATGCTTCAGGTAGTAAATAACATTAAGCTGGTACCTGATGATGAATTCCCAACTTTTCTCCTTTTGGTCATAAAATCTCTGTACACTGCAATCTCCTCATTCTTAGCTACAGCTAAAGTCTATTCATCTAGCATATCTTTGGTTTTCCATAAGAACATGAAGAAACTTTGGGGTCCTCTACATTCTCCAGTAGGCTAAGGGGAGCCAGGATCCCTGTCTTAGGCTCATTGATCCAGCCTCTTACCCAGTCTTCACTCACAAATCAATCTGATTTCTTCTCCCACGATCAGGCTGTCTCTGAGACAAGTGCGGATCTTGTCATACAGGATCACAGCCCACCAGGGGCTCTCCTGTGGAAACCTGGCTTCTCATGAGGGTAGTGAGGTAGGCTGAAAAATGAGAACGCTGATGTGAGATTTGACTAACCCCTTTTCGTGCCTTTCCCTCCTTTTCTCAGAAGGACAGTACATTCAAAACAATAAGCTTAAAAGTATATAATAATGCATCTGAAAAATTTATAAAAATAATTTTTCATCTTAATAACATATTTTTATGCTAAAATATGCTAAAGTGTCTTATTTAATCTTCATAGCAACCTTATAAATAGATACCAAATATAGTCACTATACTGAGAGGTTTATGCACTCAAGAAGGTTAAGTAATTTTTCTAATATCACACAGCTAATATATGTTATTCATATCCACCTATGTCTGACTTCAGAATGACATCCTTAAGTTCTATGATCAAATGGAAGAGGGCAAAGAAATGATTCACGCATATCTATACCCCCATGGTAAAAAATATATATATATCCAGAAAAAGAAGACAAAACTATGCAAACTGAAAAACTGAAAAAGAGTTTGGAAGTTGTAACATGATACAATAATTGTTGTTGGAATTTGTAATGCATGTGTTGAGCTAATAGCAGTAGGAAAATCATTTAGCAAATACCGAATATTAATACTTTTTTAGCATTCCTAAGGACACCCATATACAGACATAAATAAATTCCTAGATCTTGTATACAAATATTGATATTAAGTCACTTTGTACTTGAAATATCTAAAGCAGATTTTGTTTCTCACACGAAATTTTAATAAAATATAGAGAACTGGAAGTGTTTCCAGGGAAAGGTTCTAAAGCTGGATATGTTGGATGGATTATGTGACCTGGTTTGAAAGGAGTAATTACTTCATCACCAGGGAGAATGGATTGCAGGTGACCCATGACACGTGGCTGTTCGCAGCACGCAGGTTCTTAACAGTGAGTAGGACTGAGAATTCAAGTGGTTGCTGCGAATGAGCACTATGATGGCAATGAGGAATACAGACACCGAGGTGATCTTGCTTATTCTGCTTGAACTGGGTAGCATGAAGACAGAAAATTATAGCTCAGGACTGTAAATACTTGGCTTTATTCTGCTTCCCAAACTCACCTGTGACAATAGGTTTAGTATTATTTGGATCTTTTAAAAGAATCTCTTATCTCCCATAGCCACTGAGTAAGATAACAATAAATCAGACACAGAAACCAATTCGAGGAGTTACAGAATTACATGGTAATTTGAACTCCTGACCTTGCCAGGTCTTTTATGTGAAAGTCAGGGCACTGACTGGGAAAGACTGAGCTTCTCAGAATCATAAGGAAATATTTGGGAGAATTATAATAAAAATAAGTCTTAAAAACTCCATATCCCATTGATGTTTCCTTGCCTATAGAAGTAGCTGTTCTTCTCCTTTCTGTAAAAGAAAATCATCCCTTGCTTGAAGACAGTGAAATGATCTTACCTACATCACTCAGGGTCCAGCAAAAAAAGACAGAAACCATACCAATTGCTTGAACAGACAGATAATTTAATATAAAGATTGCTGAGTAGAAAAATAATAGCAAGCCAGGTAACTGAAAGGATAAGATGCGAACTATAAGGTATTATAAAGTTGGGGCTGCAGAAGACAGCTTTTGTCCCTCAGTCTGAGGGAACAAAGGGAATGGTTGGCATCATTAAAACTTAGAAACTTTCAGGAAGTAAGCCTGAGAATCTGGGACCCAAACCTTTGAAGAGGGGATGTCAGCCAGCTCAGGCTGGTGAGTTAAAGTGGGTGCATAATAAAGTTGGTTATACCAGTGCTGGAAAAATTGCACAATGGATATAGCTGCTTCCACTGGAAGAAACTGCCAGGTGGAGAACCATGGCTCAAGTTACCCTTACAAGAACCAGAAGCAAACAGTAAATGCACATGCAGGAAACTGGAAGAAGAAAGAAGCTTCTCTTTCCTATAGCCTTGCAGTCTCTTTCTAGTGCCCCTTTATTGCAGATCCTAGTACAAAGCCCCATAGACAACCAGCAATGTATTTGTAGAGACCCAGCTCCAGCATCATGAAGAGTACAGACGGGTAGGTTGGAAACCAACAGACAATCCCTTAGTAACTGTCACATCACCTTAGGCGTTACTTCAAAGGACTTGTATATTATTCTTATGCCCTGCTGCTGCCACCCCTTGTGACTTTCAAACTCATAACTAGACTTACATCCTAACAAGCCTCAGGAGGACAAATGCAAAGTCTGACTTGAGAGGAGACGGTGCACATATCAGAAAGAAATAGCTGCAAGATTTCCCTGATTTATACAGTCACAAACGTAGGGAATATGTATAAGAATGGATTCTGTGGCTTCTGACAAGGGAAGAATGAACATATTAGAGAAGCTGAATTTATCATTAAAGATGCACATACACAAAATTTTGAATTCAATTCCATCTCCAGCACTAACAAGCTTTGTGACCCCGGACAAGATGATTCATTGTTCTTGGCTTAATTTCTCACACCTATAAAATGAGTAAAATAATTATATTGGCTCATGAGACTATTGCAAAGGTTAAATTAACATATATATGTATCTGTTTAGAGAAGTATCTGGAACATAGTATTATAAGAATGTAAAAAATAGATTCAAGAAGATAAATGCAACTTGAATTGTCAGATGTTTAAATGAAAGTTGGATACAGCAGTTGCCTAAATTAAATAAAGTTATTCGAAATTCCTTGTATAATATGATGGACAATCTAACAATTTAAGGAAATGGGAGTTCTGAAGTACCTTTTTTATTACCTATTCTCCCACTCTCATCTATATCACCCTGTAGGGTAGGGTCACCAAATAAATATTATCCTAGGCTTCCTAAAGGGATTTGCAGCCATTTACCAAGATGGGTCTATGTTTTACACAAAAGAAAGAAAGTAACCTCGGTTTTCAAGGATTACCATACAATGGCTCCCAATTAGCAATAATACTTGGATTTTCCTATGTTACTGACCTGTACCTGAGTAAGAGTGCATATAAAGCAAGTAATACAGAGTTCAGCTTTAGTTCAGCTCTTACAGCATGCCTATAAAAAAACTCTCCACTTATTTTTATCATTTTTGATTGCATAATTGGAGCTGGTTTACATAATAACGTAATTGACAGCTAAACAATTCCCACACTGATTCCCTCACTTGTAGAATGAGGGCTATTTTGCTGATAAGGCCTAGGTAAAAGTCCTTGAATGTCCCCACTCCACCAAAATGATAAACCAAATTCAATCTTGCATCCCTGGTGAACCACAAATACTAGTGCCACCATAAGTGTTGAAGGATACCCGGGTGACGATTTCTCTCATGTCTCAATTTAAGTAGCAGAAGATAGATTGCTGTTGTGAAGAGAAGATGGATTGGTTTTGGATAAGGAGAGTGAATTATTTTAAACTTGATCAGGGAATTAAATGCAATTGGGTTGCTGTTCCTCCTGTGATAGCTTTATTCTAGCAAATCAACATTCTGCTGATAACTGGTCAGCAGTTTTGAAAGAGCGAATTCTTTCTCTTTCCCTGTCTTAATAAGCAGATGCAGTTTACCTTCAGGTCAGAAGTACACCTTTGCTAGTTCACCTCTGGTTCTCTGCATAAACTGGCTCTAAGAATCTTGATTATCTCACTACTCTACAAGATATTAGATGGGTCCACTGCATAGATAACATTGTGTTGACTGAATTTGGTGAGCAGAAATGTTGTAAATGCCTATACATACATATAGGGGTGTGGGTGTGTGTATGCCTGTGTGTGTGTGTGTGTGTGTGTGTGTGTGTGTGTGTGCGAGCGCGCGCGCTGGAGAATGGGAGGTGAACATCACAAAAACTCAGGGTGCTATCTTAAGGTTGGACAGTGGTCTGGGGATGTTGAAGAAACCAACTAAAGTAAAAACAATTGACTTAATAGTATACAACTATTACTCACCATCTTCCTCAGTACTGGAGGGAAGGGGTGTTAGTCATGGTGGGAGTTGACATTATGTGATTTTAAATCAGAGTCTAAGGATAGCAAGCATGAGGGCTTGTGTCTGTAATCACAACTACTCAGGAAGCTAAGCCAGGAGTACACTTGAGGCCAGGAGTTTGAGATCAACCTGGGCAACATAGCAAGATCCTCATCTCTCTCTCTCTCTATATATATATACATATGTGTGTGTGTGTGTGTGTGTGTGTGTGTGTGTTTGTGTATACACATATACACACACACACACACATAATCAGACAGGGTGGCAGATACCTGCAGTCCTAGCTACTCAGGAAGCTGAGGTGGGAGGATCCCTTGAGCTCAGCAGTGTGAGACGAGCCTGGACAATACAAAGTCCAATTATATCACTTTATTCCATTCTTTGCATCCTTACAACAGTTCTCCAATTACCTAAATCTTGTCTTAAATTACTACCTGCTTAAAAACAGAAGGTTCTATTATTGTACTAAACTTTGATGGGTACTTAATTGCTGCTATGAACAAATTATGACAAATTTAGCAGATTCAAACAAAACCCATTTATTATCATACAGTTGTGGTTGACAAAAGTCTGAAATGGGCCTCACTGGGCTAAAATCAAGGCATCCACTGGCTGCAGTCCCTTTTGAAGCACCCAGAAGAAAATTTACTTTCTTAGTTTTTCCAGTGTCTAGAGGCTACCACAGTTCTTGGCTAGGTCCCCCTTCCATCCTCAAGGCCAGCAATGGTCACTCTAGAGGACTTTCTCACATTGTATCACTCTGACACTAACTCTCCTACCTCTCTCACTTATAAGAATCCCTGTGACTACATTGCAGCATCCCAGATAATCTAGGATAATCTTTCCATTCCACAGTCAGCTGATAAGCAAAGTTAATTTCATCTTTACCTTAATTCTCCCTTTCCCTGTAATATAACACATTCAGAGGCTCCGGGGGATAGAATGTGATCATCTTTGAAGAGTCATACTTTGAATACTACAGATACCTTTTCTTTACCCAAAACCTCATGTTTCCATGAAAAAGAAGCTTTGGTAAGTTTCTTGGTCCCTTTTCGATCTCCTAGAATTCAAGTTTTACTGAAGTTGAAAGTCATAAATGAGCACACCTGGCTCACCTCCTTCTGTATTCCCATAGGGCTCTGGTGGGGTTCTGGAAACATGCATGATGCTATCTGTAAAATAGTACCTGGGGAGGCAGGAAGCTTTGTTACTAGATGGATGATTAATCCTGGGGTGCCTAATCCAGGATCAAGTGATAATCAGATCTTTACCAATGTATACAAGGTATATTACCTACAAATTCTCATCAATGGTTAAGTATTATTATGTCCAACTATCTCACCAGCGTCTACATCTCAATGGATTCTCAACTCTGACATATAAAATAGGAGTGTCATATATTATTTCCATAATGTGCCAAAAGAAAATGATAATACCTGCTATGTAGGTGGTTATAAGCATTAAAGGTTCCATATATTTAAATGCTCAAAATAAGTAAGTCCTTAACAAATAATAGTTACATTAATACTATGATTATGTAGACTAGTGAAAGAGGATAAGCTGAAATAACTAAAGGTATTAGGTATTGAATAAAGTGGGATTTGTAGAACTATTTCATGACATGCTAAATGGAAGTGAGTCAGCTTCAATATACCCTTTTCTTATTAAGAATACCACGGTGAATGGATAAAACTTTTTCTGGAATGCCTTGTCCTTATCATCTATGTAAAAAATGCTTTCAAAACTTCAAGGCCAGTCTAAATTGCCAAGTCTTTTATGAGAGGGTTTGTAGTAGTCAATTCAGTTAAATAAAATAAACTCACAAGGCTGTAACGTGAGGTGTATATAAGTATTTCTAGTGATCTGGTATGTCTATCATCTATACATGACAATTTTGTTCCATTTCTTTTAGAGTAAAAACTACTGAAAAAGTACCACTGATTTCTGTGCCTTCAGAAATAATATAGTATGAAGTCTACTCTGGCTTTTTATTGATCAATTTTTGTCATAATTATGATCAGATTATTAAGTAGATCTATAGAAGGGCACTGTATGAATTCTTTTCTGACCTATATGTTTAATTTTTGGGATACATTTCCTACATTTTTGATTTGTCAATTTGTATATTTTAATAAAAACTGAATACACTTTTTTGCAAAACAAAATTATTAAAGAAAACAGATGCCATTTCTAAAGTTAAGTTGTTATATTAAGCAACAGTTTTAAATTATATTGATTATTACAATTGGATTTTTCAGCTGCATTTGAATTATTTTACTTTTTTGCATTAGTAACCATTTTAATATTTTTTCAAGAGTAGTTCATTATATTTAAAGTGCCACAAAATTTGTTAGCTGACTGTGCTAGAACCTCTACCAACCTTCCACCCACAAAGCCTGGCTAACTCTCACCAGTTCCTTCACAATGACTTTTATGCCCCTTCATCTAGGTAGAGTTCTCTGAGTATCCCTTAAAGTTTCTTGGGTACCTTTCCGTGTAACTTCATATATTTCTCTTATCAATTGCCCTTGTTTTTGCTATCATTTGCTTATTTTTCTGTCTCTCTCAGTTGAAGGTAACGTCCACCAGAGCAGAAAAGCATGTAAACTTGCTCGTCATTTTGTTCAAAGTATCTAGCATGTTAACTTACACATTATGTTCCATTTACACAGCAAGATGCATGATACTTACTCTTTACTTTTTTAAGTTTATCAAATATTTATCACTGACAGTGATTCGTAATGGAGACAAGCACTACTGAGGTGGTATTGTTGCAACACAAATGGCACATTTTAGTGTATGTACTGCATTCACGATGAGAAATTTATTGTAACGGCTACATTTACATTAATGTCAAAAAAAGACAAAAATGTTTCATTAACTTCTCACTTTGAGTGGTAATTTGAATATGATATAGTAATAGGCTGATTTCCTCTTTCCCCAGGAAACCAAAAACCAGTTTCAAGATCACCATGAACCAGCCAAAGTAGCAAAGGGAGAGCTTTCCTCCAGTTACTGCATTTTTGTCATTATAACAAGCCCATGAGTCACAAACTCCTGGTCAGCTTTCAGTTTCTAGTATTTAACACACAGTTTGAAATGCTGTTTGCTTCCAGCTGAAGCTAATTAGTTTGAGTAATATATTAAAAAACTTTGTCAAATGTAATATCTGTCATTCCGCCTCAAATCAGCATACTGTTTATTATATAATTTCTGTAATAGCATTTTTCCTGTGATCTGATACTAAGGTCATCCTTATGGTGGAATAAATCAGGCCAACCACTGGATAAATTATAAAATAAGACGTTTAGATTCCAGACATAACTGCTTCGCTAGGCAGTATGTTCTCTGGGCAGTCACTGGGGCCATGCCACCCCTGCCAGGGCATCCAGGCTCATCTTTTGAGGCTGGCTTCACTTCTCTGGTGAGTTAGGACTATGTCAATGGCACCAATCAGGAAAAATTAAAACTGCTGTTGATCAGGGGATTCAGAAGTTTCTGCATATCATAATACAGACAGAATATATTTTTGTACAGAGAAAAAATTGCAATTATCTGTCCAGAAACCAGAGCACGTTATCAAAGAGGATGTCTCAGAATAAAGGAATGAATTACAGGGAAAAGATATGCTGGTCGAGAAGTAGTTGACAAAACTGAGCACTGGCCGCAGATGCTGCAGGACATCAAGGTGTAGCACAAAAGCCACCCGACATCCCTCAGGCTCCTTGGCCTACCTTGAGCAGGTGTCTGCCAATATCCCTGAATCTCTGAAGCTTACTCGAGCAGAAAGGCAAAGGCTGGCCGCCTGCATGTGGATTAGAGTGTGAGGCAGCCCTACGCAGGCAATTTGCCATACATGCCTTGTGGTCTTAACAATTTGGAAGAACTCGTTGCCAGAGTATGAGATGATTTTAGTTTAATGCCCCCACTGAAAATTTTTTTCATTATTTTTATAAACTGTTAATTTCTTAAGCACATTATAAAATGCTTATAGCTTAAGTAGATCAAATAAAGATATTTTTGGTCTTTAGCAAAGTTTAAACTGTTAATGTGGTGACACAGATTCTACTTTATGGGTTTTTGGTGCTTGTTTTTTTAAATTTTGGGATAACTTTTCCTCTTTTTAATGTGTGTTTCTCACTGTTTGTTTGATCTAAGGGAAAAATTATAAAAGTCTGAAAATCAGGGGATGAGGATTTTGGTTGCAGGCCTTTAATAACAGTGACTTTCAGTGGTAGTGTAGAAAAATATGTAAATATTCTGTTTCAAACCTAATTGCCTCAAGAAGAGGAATCTAATGAAGCAGTATTTGCAATGCTTCAGGAGATCTCAGAATAATGATTTTTTTTTTTTTTTTGGTGTGTGAACAGGTTGGAAGAGGATTAAAACATCCTGAGTAAGTGTAGCAATATTACAGTAGGATACTTAGGTTGATGCTGACTTTTATTTGAGGTAAAATTATATTTTGTGTGGTGTTTATTTTTGATGGGGTGGGATGTAATAAAAGCAGTGATATGCTAAATTTTGTTACTTTCTGCAGTCATGAGTCAGTTTAAGTAATGGAGCAGATCTTGCCCTCAGTAGCCTGACAGTTGGGCCAAAGGTGAGCTATGAAGGGCTAAAGTTTATTCTGATTGTCTCTTTTTGGATTGGGGATTTGCTCATTTACATTGTTTTTGTTTCACATTTGGGGAGGGAAAACATTTTCCATTAATAAGATTATTGCTAGTGGATTTGATTCCAAGGGACTGGGGTGTTGCAGTGAGAGTGAGGAGAGACTGCAGGGTGACCTTTGGCTACTGAACCTTCACCAGGAGCATGTGGCACCTCCGCCTTTGGGAAGATATTTTGCCGTCTTAATAGTTTTGCAGGTCACCTCAGATTCTCTATCAAATTGCTGTTAAGAAATACAGACCAGGCCGGGCGTGGTGGCTCACGCCTGTAATCCCAGCACTTTGGGAGGTCGAGGCGGGTGGATCACAAGGTCAAGAGATCGAGACCATCCTGGTCAACATGGTGAAACCCCGTCTCTACTAAAAATACAAAAAATTAGCTGGGCATGGTGGTGCATACCTGTAATCCCAGCTACTCAGGAGGCTGAGGCAGGAGAATTGCCTGAACCCAGGAGGCGGAGGTTGCGGTGAGCCGAGATCGCGCCATTGCACTCCAGCCTGGGTAACCAGAGCCAAACTCCGTCTCAAAAAAGAATAAAAAAGAAAAAGAAAAAAAGAAATACAGACCAGCATTGTGTTTGGCTCTTGTTGGGTCAGGTTTTCCTGAGTTTTATGTATCTTATTAGATCACATCCCTTTACCCATAATAAATGCTTTATGGTCTTCTGAACAGGTATTACTCCTGTACCTCCATGTCTTCGCTCATTTTGTTTTCTTCAGCCTCGAGGACACCTTTCCTCACACACTGATATCCACTCATGTTTTTATCAGACCTGGATGCCACCTGGTCTCTGAAACCTCCCAGAGCCCTTTCTGCTGCATCCCCAGGGCACAGGACTTTTATCTCATCTACTGCCTGTGCTTGGCTCTTCCTTTTGGTTGGTAAATTGGATCTGTCTCTCTGTCTCTTACTAATTTTACACCCATGGGAATTAGACATTGTTCTCCTTAAACATTCAGGGACCATATGCTCTTTATCTTTTACATGTGATAGCTACCACTCAGTTTTGATTGCATGTGTATGGTATCTGGCACAGGGACTTGTGGTTGCCAGCCTGACACCAAGAATGCCCTCATTTGGAATATATACATTCAACAAAGCTTTTGAAAGCTCATACTATGTGACCTCAAGATCTTCAACCTCGTCATTTCATAGTAAGTAGGAACTCTGATTGACAACTTTAGATTTCTTGATAAACTCGTAAGATTTTTGTTACTTGTTTTTTAAATGTTGGAATAACTTTTCATCTTTTTACGTGCCTTCTTTCAAAGCAATTCTCTGCGAAGAGATTGGGAACTATTCTACTTGGTACTTAGTGAAAATATTTTGAATTAATGCATGTACCAGTTATTGCTATTTCTTTATTAAATTTGAAAGTATTTTTCAAAAAAAAATTAACAAATCAAAAGCTTAACTTTAGTAACCTGTATTCCACTTACGTGTCCCCTTTAGGTTGTACTAGCCAACAAATATCCAATATTATTCTGTTTTATAATAACTTAATACCCCACAGGGACCAGGCAATGTTAAAATCCTTTCTAAATACATGTGCACACATTTAAATCCTCATACTATTATCTTATGTCCCTTTATTTTAAATGTGTCTGGTAAATATTAAAGTCATTAAACAAATAGGTCAAATCTCTCTACCTCCAAAATCTGTGTACTTCCCACCCTAAATGTTAGAATCAAAAGTTCAGAGGCTATATAAACATCAAGGTTCTTTAACGTAACATTTATTGTTTCAATAAACGTTATAAATATCATATATGATATAAATAATTACGTATATCATGTCAGATATGATCTATATATCAGATATTAGACATGAATTTTATGTATGATAAGTATTACATATGTATATAAACATAATATTATATAAGCAATATATCATACTACTATAGATGCCAGGGATGATTCTAGACACCGGGCATATGGTAAAGAATCAGATAAAAATATCCTAGAAAGTTAATGCTACCACTAAACACAGCATTAAACATATTGAGGGAATGTATTCTCTTCCCGGTCCCCAAGGGGGCATAGCAGATTCAAAGGCAAGAGCTTCTCAGTGCCATACCTCCACCCATGGCTCGCTCCTTCTGGGAGACTAGAGGGCTTTGACTTTTGCAGGCGCAGGGAAAAAATCAAAGATCCATCACTGCAGCAGAAGTTTAAAGTAACTCCTTTCATAGGGCCAAAAACTTAAATGGGGTGGAAACACCACCCAGGTTAAAAGTTCCCTTTTCCCACATCGGTGAGGGCTCCATTTCTGGATCCCCTTCCAAGACATCTGGGAGCTGCTCTATTTCTTTCTCCTTTTTCTCTCTCTGCCTAAATAAATTACTTTCTGCAAAAACTCTTTGGGCTTCAATATTTATTTAAATGAGCCACAGTGCCCGGCAGGGTCCTCTCCCCCATTCTCAGGTGAGTGAGGGACCAAGAACCTGGAAGAACACATCCTATCAGGGAGATGAGCCTCTCCCACGTCCCAGAACCCGGTCTCAATATGACGTGTTTTAAATGTTTCATTTTTTCAGTCTATCCTATTGTCTTAATAACTTGCCTTGACATTCAGTTCATCTTACTTTCATATGCCATTAGATGTCCAGTTCCTATTAAAATTCCTGTTGCTCTGTGTCTTTACTTCCTACATGCATACCTATCCCATCCCTTCAAGGTTCATATAGATGATTGAAGGTGTCAAAGATGTTCACGCTGACAATGAATTCATACAATAGCCAACAGCCTCCAACACATTAGCATTATAACAAACAATTGAGGAGGAAAGAGAAAAGAAAGACAGAAAGAGAAAGAGAACGTGAGCATTTGAGCAAATTTGAAAGGCGGGAGGGAGGGAAGGAAGGAAGAAGGAAGAAAGGAAGGAGGAAGGAAGGAAGGGGAGAGGGAGGGAGGGAGGGACAGATAATAATAATACAGGTGAACGTTGGTTAGTGACACCCAGAATTACGACTGTCATTTGTAGGAATAAGCCCTACTTTGTACAGCTTTCACTATTCATGGATAGAACTTGGCATGTAGTCATTTGTTTTCTGAAACTGTTGGATAGTTTTATTGGCTGAATCCCACAAATAATATCTCTGAGTGATGGTTTAAACCCCAGAATTTATGAGCAAACTTTATGGAAACCACCCATATTGGTTTTCTATTGCTGTGTAAAATAGTGTCACAAACTTAGCAGCTTTAACTAACATATATTTATTATCTGATCTGACAGTTTCCATGAAGCAAAGGTGAAGTACTGGTTAGCTGGGTTCTCTGCTCATGGTTTCATGGGGCTTAAATGAAGGTGTTACCCAGGGCTGCAATCTCACATGAGACTCAGAGTCCTCTTCAAAGCTCATTCAGCTTGTTAGCAGGATTCAGTATTTTATGAGTGCAGGGCTGAGGTCCCCATTTTCTTGTAGGCTGTCTGTCAGGGACCACTCTTAGCTCCTAAAGACTACCTCAGGTTTTTGCCATACAGACCTCTTACAACATGGCAGCTGACCTTTTCAAAACAAGCAGAGTGGGCCAGGTGTGGTGGCTCATGACTGTAATACCAGCGCTTTGGGAAGCCAGGGTGGGTGAATTACCTGAGGTCAGGAGTTCAAGACCATCCTGGACAACATGGTGAAACTCTGTCTGTACTAAATATACAAAAATTAGCCAAGTGTGGTGTTGTGCGGCTGTAATCCCAGCTACTTGGGAGGCTGAGGCAGCAGAATCACTTGATCCCAGGAGGCAGAGGTTGCAGAGAGCCAAGATCATACCATTGCACTCCAGCCTGGGCAACAGAGGAATGACACTCTATCCTGTTAGCATAGAATCTTCAGTACTATACTACAATCGCAGTCCACACTCAGGGGCTGAGGATTATTCAGGGCATATCAACCAGGGGGCAGGAATACTGGAAGCCATCTGATTGCTGCCTACTGCAATACCCTTAAAGTTTCCTATTTTATCTTTTAGAAGTATCTTTGTTCTTCCAAACACTTGCTTGTGGATAAATAATGTGGAACAGGTATAGATTCTTTAATGCAGAAACAATTTAGCAAATTCAGAGAAAAATCTACCTATTTTCCCCAAGATTATGTTTTTTTTCCTTCCAGAAAAGCATTTCTGCTTACTTTTTCTCCTAATAATAGCAGCAAACTCTTTTATAAAAAGTAATCTATGAAATGTCATATAGGATTATATTTAAACTACTAACATTAAACTGTATCAGTGATGATGGCTTATAGCGCTGAAACATGACAGTCAATGGTTTCCATGGAATTGGATGTGTTTTTCTACCTTCCTTCCTAACACTACATTCAAGGAGTTTTTAAGACCAACACGTGATACCAAACTTCCTATTTATCTTTTGTATTTCAGAATTGCAAAATATGCCAACTACAGAAGATGCTGTGTATTCTTCAAATACTCTCTCATCTTAAATATATTGAGTATAGAAAAAAGATTTAAGATGTTCAGTAAAACAGGACTGGAGATTTACAGACCTAAACCTGTTCAAAATAAAAATATGTTGAATTCTATATATAACTAGTAAAGAAAGATGCTTTTCTTTAAAAACAAAACAAAACAAGAAAACATACACTGAGTGATGAAGGTATAAAATTCAAAGAATTTGTATCCTGACTGGAGAAGAAAACTGAATGTAAGTCACTCAGACACATGGAACTACGGCAAAATAATCTTTTTATATTAAACTGAGTGGTTCCTTTTCACAGGTGTGATATCATTAACAAAAGGGATTTGAAATATATATTGCAGTGTGAAATGAAGCACAAGATCATAATTTACTTTGTATCTTGTGAAGTACGAAATTATGATTTATGGCTTATATTAGGGATGGGGAAGTATGGGCATGTATATACCTGGGGGAAAACAAACATAATCATTATCATGAAGTTAAGATAATGCAAAGTAGCATAGAAGAGATCTTACTAGATATTTGATAGATTTAAAACAAAATCAAAATGTTTGTCTTATTTATACAGGTAAACACGTAAAAATGTTTTCATTTTCAACAATCTAACATGTCAGTTATTATTCTAGATTCAGACACATTCTAGTGTGGGTAGAACTGAAATGAAACGGGGAAGAAAACTTCTCTGGTACTGGATAAATTTGTGATTAGTCTCCCTGAGAGAAAATACACCAAGGAATCAGGACCCTAAGGCAGACAATTTAATTTGATGACAAAGTGTTTCCCGGCATGACAGAATCAGGACTGTATTCTCAGCTTCCTCATCAGCTAAATAAAGGCATAGTCTTTCCCCAACTCCTAAATTGAAAATTATAAGAATGTTTAATTCTGGATTATAAACGAGGAAGCTAATTCATTAACCTGAGAGCTTCCTCTGTAAGATGTTTGCGTCTGCAAAAGCACTCAACTACACCATTCTTTAGTCATTTTCTGTTGAATTTATATATTACTGCGTTGTTAAGCTTCTTTGCTCCTTTCCCTAATCAATTTTAAAAGCCTTTTAGCTTTCCACTATATATAGATGTGGTCATAACCATCAACAGATAATAATATAAACAATTATTGATCGATTGATTGATGTATTAACTAATTCCTTTACTCATTTATGTAAACATCCACTCATAAAATATTTGGAAAGTACCTGTATCAGTCAGGGTTCCACCACAGAAACAGAATTATTATTAGTAACTGGAGATATTAGAATATACATACCTATATGTTCATATATATATGCATGCATATATACATTAATTACAAACAATTGGCTTATGTGATTGTGGAGACTAGCTAAGCAAATCTAAAGCTTGCAAGCAGGCCATCAAAAGGACAGGTTGAAAACTCAGGGAGGATCTGAAACTTCAATCCACAGCCAGAATTTCTTCCTTATGAAAATCTCAGTCCTTCTCTTTAAGCCTATCAACGGATTGAATTAGACTCATCCAGATTAATGACAATAATGTCATTAAAGTAAACTGATCATAAATGTCAATCACATCTACAAAATTCTTCCATAGTAACACCTAGTTTTTGGCAGAATAACTGGAGCCTAGCCAAGCTGATAAATAAAACTAAGCATCACAGTTTACCCTTATCAATTTGGCACTCACATCTCCTTAATCCATATTTAATTTGCAAATATACACAATAGCCAGGTCATACTTCCACCTAACACAGTACAGCCACACTGCATACCACTAAAAATGCATTAATCCTTTCCCTAGAAGAAAATACAAATATTTGGGGGATGTTGAGTCTTTTCTTTGATATCCTGTAACTTAAATACAGTGATATAAAGTTAATTATGATTAATACACCTTGTGTTAGATACTAAGGAAATAAGAGAGGGAAGAAAGCAAAAATAATTGATAAACACAATCATAACAAAAATATGAGAAACTTGCTTGATGATCTCAGTCCTCATTCTGCAACTGGCCATGTGTTTGTAGTTGGTATTTATAACTACTTTCTTTCATTGCCTTTTTATATTGCCTTTACCCTCAGAAAGGACCTTAGTTGGTATTATAGACTGAATTGTGTTCTATCAAATTAATACATTTAAACCCTAGCCTCCAATGTGACTGTACTTGAAAAATAGGCTCTTTAATGGGCTAAAGTTAGATAAGATTATAAGGATGAGAAGATAGTCTAGTAAGTCTAGTGTCCTTATAAGAAGAGGAAGTGATATCAGGAATGCATATGCACAGAGGAAAGGCTACATCAGAACACAGCAAGAGGACAGCTATCTGCAAGGCCATGCAAGAGGTCTCAGGAGAAACCAAACCTGCTAACACCTTGACCTTGAACTTCCAGCCACCAGAAGTGTGAGAAAATAAATTTCTGTTGTTTAAGCCACCAAGCCTGTAGTATTTTGTTATGGTACTCCCACAGACTCCCAGATGGTCATGGTTCTTTGCCCAACTGAGTTAACCAAACTATCATTCCTGAAGGGACTGTGCTGTTAGCATTCTTGTCTAAATTAGGTCGTAGTTTTCTACTGACTTTAATCATCATAGGGCATGATAGTACTAAGACAGCCTGAGTGACCTCTTGTAGTCCAAATAATCTTCCTGACCTCTATTACACAGTGACAATCCCTTGGTAATTAAGGGACTACCCTGGATAAGCCAAGAGTAAATTGGATTGTAATCATCCAGCCAGTACAGTAACTCTCTACTTTACCTGTTGATTCAGAGGAACAAGGAGCCCAAATTAATCAGATGACACCCTTAATTTCCAGTTGGAATGTCATGGGGATAAAAAGCAAAATATTTCTAAAGCCTCACTAGTGGTAATAGTGGGCAGTATCACTCCCACATCCACCCGTTGATTCCTGGACCTCTGAATCCTGGCTGTGGAGATAGCACAATATATTGAATGATAATATAAAGAGTATAAAGCCTTTTGGAGGACACTGCCCCAGCCCTGTAAGGTACCACTGCCTGGCTAGTGCAATAACTGAGTCTTCCAGCGGCCGTTTCACCATTCTATCAGGCCATCTGCTTCTGAATAACGGAACACATGGTTAAGACCAGTGAATTCCATGAGCTAGGCCCTGTGCTACATTTCATTTGGTGTGAAATGAGTTCCTTGATGAGAAAAATGCTAGGAAGAATACCATGGCCGTGGATTAGTTATTCTGTAAGTCCACAGATGGTCATTTTGGCAGAAGCATTTTATGCAGGGAAGGCAAATACATAGCCAAAGTAAATGAATACACCAACTAGAACAAAGCGCTGCACCTTCCATGGTGGAAATGGTTGAATGCAATCAACCTTCCAAAAAAGAGCTCTCTATCACACTCTGGAATTAAACCATATTGGGGAATCAGTGTTGGTCTTTACTATTGGCAGAAAGGGCACTCAGCGTGGAGAGGCTGGCCTTGAGAAGTGGAATTCCACATTGTATTTTATGCATAGCCTCCACCCCTGCCACCACAGGCAATTTTTGTTCATGAACCCATTGAGTATGACAAGGCTGGCTAGGGAAAGAGGCTCACCAGTGTCCACAGAATGAGTTGTCCTAATGACTTAATTATTAACATCCCTCTTTGCTGAAATAACTTTTTGGTGAACATTGACATGGTGCAAAGATTACTCCACGCTCTTTACCCACGCAGAGAGATCTCTGCACATACCTTACCTCACATACCCAGACTTCCTTGTCATCAATTTTTCAATTATAATTCCTCCAAGCCAAACCATTGACCACAGCATATTCTATAAATTCATTATCTCTAGCCATTTCTCTTTCAAACAAAATGGACAGGTAGGTACACTGCTAAAAGTGTTGCCCACTGGATGGATTTTTTTAAACTACTCTCTTTCAGAGATGTCTCAGCTCTGCAGCTGTATTCCATTTTCAAGTAGTTCCTGCATATCATGCAAAATCGTTTGTAAATTAGGCCTGAGTTTTCTCTTCCCTGATCAAATGATTGTAGAGAACTCCTCACAAGGCCATAGGTATGGGCTAGGAAAGAGTAGGAAATACAGTGGAATAGGGGCCATGGTATTTACACAATTTCCTCATTTAGCCTGTTTGTACCTTCAGGGCCTGCTCAAATCTAAACTTTTATATACTACTATTATTTGGCAATGTAGGGATGCTGTGCATTCCTGAAACTTTGTGGCTTAATGGGTCAGATAACCCCCCAGTTCATGATGTGCAGTTTAAGTTTCTGGTAACTTACTGCCCACATTTAAGCCTTTAGCATCTTCCACGCTGAAGTATCAAGGCACAGCAGTTTCTCAAACAGAAAATAATTGTCCACAGTAGATGAAACTTCTTTGTTCCAAAACACTAAGGGTCTGTGTTGTAATTCACATAATGAGGGCTTTAAAAGGCTATAAACTGCATCTTATCTACCACTGACACTTGGAGCAGTATCAGATTTGTTGGCTATACAGACCAAGTGGCAAAACGGCTTGCAGGAAAACCGAAACCTATTGCAGTGTTTTCTCTTATTCTGAGCCCCAGTCAAAATTAAAAGTGCCTTGGGTAACTCAGTAAGAGGGCTAGATAGCACACCCAAACGCAGAAAAAGTTGCCTCCAAAATCCAAAGGGGCCACTAAGCACTGTGCCCATATTGGGGTGTTAGGAAGACCAAGATGCAGCAACTCATCCTTCATCTTAGAAGACATATCTTTACATGTTCAATACCACTGTACTCCTAGAAACTTCAGTGAAGAAGGCACCTAAATTTTTGCTGAATTTATTTTCCACCCTCTATCATACAAAATTATTACCAATATGTATACAGCAGTTACTATTTCTTTCTCACTATACCCAATTAGCATACTATCATCAACATAATAGACCGGTGCAATGTTGTATGGAATGGAAACATGATATACCCCAGAAGTGGGAGAATGAAGGTGTACTGTTGGCCTTGCTAAAAGCAAACTGCTTTTAGTGATTTTTACAAACAGGTAAAGAGAAAAAAGAATTTTCCAGATCAATAGCTGCATACCAGATACCAAAGTGTGTGTCAGCTTGCTCAAACAACAAAATTGCATCTAAAAGAGCAGCTGCAGGTGGAGTCATAATATGGTTAAGTTTATGGTAATCCATGGTTATTCTCCCTGATCCATCTGTTTTTTCCACAGGCTAACAGGCAAGTTGCATGAAGTTATTGTGGGAATGACTATCCCTGACTCTTTCAAGTTCTTGATGACAACATTAACTTTAGTCCTTTCAGAAATGCAGGAGTGATTCTGGTTTACTAGTTCCAGGAATGACTTCTACTTGGCCCTTTCCTTCCATCATAAGCCTCACTCTACAGGTCAAGGAGCAAATGGATGGATTTTGCCAGTTGACAGTTATGTCTATTTCAGTTGCACAATCTGGAACTGGGGAAATAAACACAGGATGGATTCTGCAACCCACTGGACCCCTGTGAGATGAACCAGAACTAAAGTTATCCTGATCACTGTGATAGTTAATTCAATGTGTCACCTTGGTTAGGCCATGGTACCCACATATTTGGCCAAACACTATCTTAGCTATTTCTAAGAATGCATTTTTTTGAGAAAATTAACATTTGAATCAGTATACTTTGATTAAAGCAAATTATCCTGCATTATATGGGCAGTCCTCATTTAATCAGTTGAAGGCTTCAAGTGAAAAAATATTGAGCTCATCTGAAAAAATGAATTCAGTAAGCGAACTGAAGATTGCCTTGTGACTACATACCAACTCTTTCCTGAAGTTTCAAGCCACTGATCTACTCTACGTATTTTGGATTTGCCAGCCTCCCCAATCACATGAGCTAATTAAAAAAAATAAATCTATATTCATCTATCCATCTTTCTTTTTCTGTTTTTCTGCAGAATGCTAACACAACCACACATACTTCATAAACCTCTACTCTTGGTTGGTTTGACTTCTGGACCATAGTGACACTGTGAGTGTCTTAGATTTAGCATTAGTTCAGAGCCAGTGTCCAAGGCCCAATTACCCCCAATGCATTTAGAGATGCCAGTTCCATGGCAGCAGCTCTCACTGTAAGTTCTGATTTACTGAGGAAAGTGACCAAAGAGTTCTTCAGCGAGGCTTTCACTCCTCTCACAGACTCACTTCCCACAGTTGGGTTGAAACGTGCGTCCTACGAACCCTCTTAGGTTGGGTGAGTAGATCTTACATGATTAAATCTACTCGAAAATTCCAACCTCTCTAAGCCCTTGGATGACTTCTTCTACAGTATACCAAAGAAGTTCTGCCATATAGCGTAGGCCGTCTTTAGGTCCGTATTTCATCCAGTCAACAATATAAACTGTTAGAGCCCTTTCTCACACATTAAGCTATAACACTGAATGAAGAATCCCTACCAAGTGGACCTCTATCCATAAATTCAGTTTGATTCAACTTTATATCTTCTCATGATTATTGTACGCCCTTAATATTTATTCTCACATATATTACCCAGGTTTCTCTGTATAAACTGGAAATTCATAAAACTCTTTAGATGAGTATCACACTCCCTCATGGATCACACTTGGTACCTTACCCTTTGGGAACTGCTGGGACTTGTGTCTAGTGTTAGATCTAAAAGCAAAGAGAGGTGGCAGAAGTATTAGCAGTAGCTAGTAAGCCAATTACATCAAGTGAGGCTATTATATGTTCTTCAGGGTTAACCTTTGCAGACTGGGGTGGGAGGGCTGCTTCTACTTGCACAAAATACTCAGCAGGATTTAGGGTTTTGATGTCCTCAGCTTCATCAGGATCTTTTCATCTGTCCCCATTTTCATGATCTGTATTCAATTCCTTCCCAATAAATGCTCTCAACTTGCTTTAACAGCAGACACCATACAAGTTTGGTAGCTCTATTTATGTTATAATTTAACCACTCACAAAATGAAACTCTGGGTTTTCTGGGTTTTGTTTTTAGAAATCTCAGCCCTGCACCTATAGGAAATAAAAGTTCTTTCAGGTTAGACACAGATACTTTCAGGTTGTTTATATAGAGCTTGAACTGCAAATTTGAAACCTTTATCTCATTCTTTTCTTTCTGCCTTTCTCTTGCATGTTGAGGGGCAACCAATCAATACCTTTACAGTCTTTAGTTTAACTAAAATGTTCTATGGTATCAAATTCATGATCACCTAAAATACTGACTTTTATAATTATTTCATTAAGAGTATCCAATGGTTATATTTTGTGTATTTCTATTTTCACGTCATGCTATGGACTACCAGTGCCTTCTTTACCACTAGAAATAGAGTTATTAGTGCTACTAAATGTAACTGTATTACAGAACCTATTCTAGGAAGCCCAATTCAGAAAACATATTTTCAATATTCTAAACCCACTTTTGGCTTTCAGATAAGTCAGGTTTTCACAACAAAAACAGGATAGTATTAGAAAGAGAGGGAAAGAGAGATGTCTTGAACAGAGTTGTTTACTTGATTGTGGGATCTAGCTGGGGAAGTCCAAAACTCACAGGGAAGGCCGTGAAGAAGTCTAAGCCAGAAATTCCCGGGCAGGAGCTGAAGCTGTAGCTGGCATCCCCAGTTCTGCTCTTAAGACTTTTCAACCTATTGTATCAGGCTCACTTATGTAAATGAGGCCCACTTTTTATTTAAAGTCCACTAATTGTAATATTAGTCATATATATAAAATGCCTTCACAATGCCACTTTTGGGGCCTGATTCAATAACTAGAGACCACAACCTAACCAAGTTGACACATAGGACTGACTGTCACAGCATCAAATGTATCAAATGCCAAGTACCATGATAGACACAACAGGCAATCACTGTAATGATGAAGCTATGCTTGTCTAAGAGCGTACTCCCTCAGGTAGAAATCTCTGTTACAGACAATAGTCCTGTGTGCTCCGTAAAGTGGGTACATAGTGAAAAGCAATTTGATACAAAGGGGAAAATCAGTTCACATAACTCCTGAGTCAAGACCTTCATGTGACCTTCCCTGAATACTTCATTGACTACTACCTGTAATATCTATTACTATATTACTTATTGTATGAGGCTCGGATCAATCAGGCATACCCTTTATTTAAAATCAACGGATGGTAAATATTATTCATATCTATAAAATGCTCCTATAGAATTCGTATAAGAAATAGTTTTTATGTTCAATCAAAAGTATTAAGTTGTCATAGTTGACTGTTTCATGAGTACTCTTGCTCCCCATGTAGCAGTTAAGCTCCTTGAATGGAGAAAATGTATAGTGCTTGGGTATTCCCCTGCCCCCCTACCATACATGGACATATAATAGGTTTGTTGACATGAAGTCAAAGGATTAGTCCACTACTTTTTTAAACCACATTTTAAAATATTTAAAATTGTTGTAAAGTCTTAGTTCTTTGATGGGTTTTAAAATAAAAAATTAAACTAAAGTTGTTGGAAACTCTTTAGCTGGGGATAAGAATTACATTGGTGTGAAAAGAGGAATTAAAACAAACCCCACTCCGTTATTACCCAATAACTTCATTGACTTTTTTCTATAAACCCTTTTCCCTGAGGATGGGCTGACATACATCACTGCCTGTGAAGGGCTTAACTGAGACTCCTAAACTCAGCTTCCCAGTGCCTCCTCCTAAGAATGTCATTACTAATCCAAAGAGCTCAACTAATGGAGTTTAAAGTGACAGAGCCTTTTATAGAGTAATAAAATATTTTAAGACGTACTTCAGAGGCTTCTAATTCTCCCAGTAACATAGTAAATATAATGAACATAAAAATTATCTTTGCAGCTGTTGTATGCATCCGTAACAATAACAAACTCTCAGCACTGCAGAAGATCAAAATAGCATCTGTTATTTTAATTCACCCAATTTAATCACATGGAGTCTGAACATTTGCCATTTTACAAGTTTTGTTTGTTGATTTACAAGATTTTTATAAGATTATGTGACATTCTATTGAACATACACTTAGCATAGGCCCATCTGCCTCACCCTACAGGGTCCCTACACATAACCAAAAGAACTCTCCTGGCCGGGCGCGGTGGCTCAAACCTGTAATCCCAGCACTTTGGGAGGCCGAGGCGGGTGGATCACGAGGTCAAGAGATCGAGACCATCCCGGTCAACATGGTGAAACCTGTCTCTACTAAAAATACAAAAAATTAGCTGGGTATGGTGGCGCGTGCCTGTAATCCCAGCTACTCAGGAGGCTGAGGCAAGAGAATTGCCTGAACCCAGGAGACGGAGGTTGCGGTGAGCCGAGATCGCGCCATTGCACTCCAGCCTGGGTAACAAGAGCGAAACTCCGTCTCAAAAAAAAAAAAAAAAAAAAAAAAAAAAAAAAAAAAAAAGAACTCTCCTGTGTAACCACAGCAAGATACTTAGCATTATATAGTAAAGAACTCTGTATGAAAGAAAGAAGTCAGATGGTGAATTTTTATAATACAAGGGTGTCGTTATTTCTATACACTGTTAATAAGCAAAATTAATAAACATTTCCTAGCCTCAGATTTTCATATCTGCAAATATTATCTTGATAATGTCTACAGAAATTGACTAAGATCAACAGTGATGCCTTTTCTATACACAACAGATATTGAAGCAGGATTGAAGAATACTTTTATTTTAATAAATCACTATCTTTTGGATATATTTTTCAACAGCAACAATAACAAATTGATTTATAAAACTTCTAGTCTGGAGAAAAAGTCATTACATTTCTATGTCTAATGTCTAGAAAATACATTCACAAGTTAAAATGAAATGCTTATTTTTTCTTTTAATTTTCATTTATTTTACATATCCTTATTATATTAAACATTTGGCTAAAGGAGTTTACGCTTTATGTGCTAGCACTGTACTAAGCATAAGAGGTTGAAAATCAAAGAAGACATCATCCTCAATCTAAAAGATCAGGATGGCTTTGAATAAAGGAGGTGAATGAAAAAAAGAACAATTCTTTTTTTTTTTTTTTTTTTTTTGCCACCACTCGCCAAACATAAACCCTCATTAGTATTTAATGAAAATTGTTAAAAGTTATTATATTAGATGTTTACAATGACATCTCAAAATTTTAACTTAAACACAGAAGATAAATTTTAAAAGAGAAAGTGAATAAAGAATTAAAGAACTTCCTTCCTCCTTGCTGTTAGAGAAGGCAGGTGCTATGTTCAATACACTGCACCTTCCACCAAAAATAAATGAATAAATAAATAATGAAAGCACTAAAGCCCAAACACGTTTTTCTTCTGGAGTTCATTTGTTTTTTATTGGTGGCCTGGCTTTGAAAATAATGTTCCGCAGTGTTGTGCTGATGGTTGGAACGTGCCAACTGCTGTTTTGGTAGCACGTACGTCAAGTGCCCAAAGATAAAACATTGTTCTGACATAAGTCTCTCGGCATGATACACCTACTATTGCTATTGCTGCTCCTTGTCAGGATTTACTGCTCTGGAATATGCTTGTTAAAGACGAAATAGAAGAATTTGATATCTAAAATAAATTAGTCTCTGGGCCTCCAGAGATATCTAACTTGTCCATTCTTTTCACAGACAGATTGATCATTTTCTCTGGAAAAGAAGGAACTAAAAAATGACCAAAATGGGTTTTCAAATGTGTAAAGGGCAGGAAGGAATAACAATTGACCAAAATAAGGATGTTACCTTCCCTGGGGTCACGACAGGACAGGTTTGGGCTTTACCATACAGCAGGAGGAATTTAGATTTCCGTATTTGAAAGGAACTTTACTGATAGAGGTAAGAGACTCCATCCTTCCTGACTGTCCATCTTTCTTGAATAATTAATATGTTATCCTGCTCAGCGGATGTCAAATGATTAAGAGCATAACATATTGAATATTTCACAAGTTGGTATAGATTAGTATGAATTCCTTACATTTTACACAAGCCAAGTAACTGATAATCTTCATTATGAGATTGAGAGTATCTGGTTAACATGCCACATCAAAACATGTGCCTGGAAAAGCAATAACTTAAACTTGCTATAAATATATGTGATGCTCAACATGCTTGGCCGCGTATTGTAGAATTCAGTAAGTTCTACAATTATAAGAGACAAACTGCTTACCTGACTTAACATTAAAAAAAGTAGAACTTTAATAAAACATTTTTTGCCTACAGCCAGAAATCCAAGAATACCGATCATCATAAATTTTGCAGAACTGCAAAGTCAAAATTATTTGTCTGATGATAAAGCTAGTGCTCACAAAATCCAGGAGGCAAGACGCAAGAATGAAAGCTGAATCAAGGAGGCCCAAAGAACTGAGTCTGACTTGCTTTTCTCAAATACTTTCCTGCTACAAAAGAAGTAATTTCCTCCATCGTCTAGGATGTAGTCCGTTAGTAGGGGCTGATTAGTTCTGTTTCATCATCTTAGACTGAGGAACTGGGTAGAGCCCTGAGGCCTGCCATTAAAAGACAGAAGCTGTAAGAGCAGACGCAGTTTTAGTGACCCCCTCCTCTATAACATCTCTGGCTTGGTTTCTAGACCAAACTATGTCCAGAAATTGAATTAGTCAACTAGTAATTGTGGTAAATGCCATAATTTGAATCTTCAGTTGTTCACAAAACATGTCTATCCCTAGATCCCTATAATTTTTACTAATATGAAGTGGACTTTTAGTGTGATAGAATTCCTAAAACAAGAAATACATGTCTAGCCTCACTAAAGTAAGGTCATGGAGGACGAATGAAAACAAATATTCTCCTAGGAAGGACCTGGAGTGAGCAGTGGAAGACCAGGGGCTAACTCCATTGGAGAAAAATTAGTTCCTGTTATTCTGGTCCAAAAATTGTTGAAATATGTTATAGAATGGTGCTATTTGGTTGTAGCTAATCTTCAAAACTGTCCCCTACTAAACCTCTAACATCCATCCTCTTGTGTGATCCCTTCCATAGTTAATTTGGGCTGTCCCTAGTGACTGGCTTTAACTACAATAATACGGTGGAAGTGAAGCTATCACAGTTCAGAGCCGAAGCTTTAAGAAGGCCTAGAAGAACCTTCTAGAGACCCCTGAACTACCATGTAAAATGTCTATCTACCCAACTGGAGAGACCACATCAAGAGAGTCTGTGTGGTGAGAGAGACCATATAATACAGAGAAGAACTGCCCCGTGGAAATAGAGAGAGCCCAGCATACCAGCAGAGCTCCAGGTGCGGCTGGCCAGCCCCAGCTGCCATCATCTTGCAACCACAAGGGAAAAAACAAGTCAGGCCCACAGAACCATGAACGATAATAAAGTGGTTGTTTTAAGCCACTATGTTTTGGTTGGTTTTGTAGGCAGCAATAGATCGGTAGAACAGAAGTTATCACTTTCTTTTATTGTTTTACATTTCTAAAGAAGTGTTATTACTGTGGTTAGCCCATTTTTTTTTATTCCATACTTTATGAAAGGTCTGAGAATTCATTTAACTTAATCATTTAGGCATAGACTATGGATTGTGTAAAGCCACATTTAGACAAGACTGATTAGAATGCTTGCCACCCATTGATCCTGGGATCTGGAGCTGAATGCAGCAGCATCTACATATGAGTTGGAGTTATGATGATTATCCAAACAGATGTCTAAATTAGGAGGAAACACACTTGAAATAATTTGTAAAAAAAAAAAAATGAATGACTCAAGTATGCTTCCTCATAACACAGGAGGAATATAGGGGGGAAGATATTTATTTGTCAGCATTTCCTAGTGTCACTTTCCTACTCTTTCTGTTAACATAATCTTCTTTGGTGGGAAACCTATTGTATGTAGTTTGGGGGTACAGACGTTATCCTAGTGTCACCACAAAATTCTGAGCTTTGAGAAAAGTCTATGTAGACATTGCTTAACTTATAGAATATGCCTCTGAGACTACTGCCAGTCATTTGCCTACCATGTAGGCAAAGCCTTTTTGAGAGAGAAAACAAACCAGATAGAGGAAAATATAAAGAAACATGGAAAGAGAGAAAAAAAGAAACAACTTTGACAACATTGTTAAATCATCCAAACAAATGATACTTCACCTTTCCAGGAATATAAGTGAATAAAAAGCTCTTTCTTTAATTTATTATGATTGTTGCTATTTGCTTTTGAGTTGTTTTTCCATTATTTCAGACACAGGAGTATGACTAATGTCATTTTCACAAAATATTAATATAACTTCCCTTAAGAATCAAATACTGAACAAGTAAAGCATACATTCTGTATACCATATTCTTTTCCTGGTAGAAGTATTACAAGAGGGTGATATTCTGTGACATGTCATAATGACATGTCAAATGTCTTGCTTTTTAAATAAGTACTTTCCAATGTGCTCCATGGAACAGTATTCTCATATTATGCCCCATAGTTAATAAGACTGAGAAACAACATATGAATATGTCATAATGTCCCCTATGAATCCTTTTCAACAGATTTTTGCACAGCATTATTTCTCCTGGAATATATCTTGAAGAGTCTGACACTTTGTGCTTCTTCACAGCTCGATTTCCGGTGGGGTGCCTGGAGGCATGCACAACAAGGACAGCATTATCAGACAAACTGGCAGACCTGGAACACAGAGCCCAAGTATAGGGACATGTCTGGCTTAGAAACAGGAAATCACCTGAGCAACCGTAAACTTCAGTCTGGGACTGAAATCATTGGGAGTCCAAAAAAAAAAAAAAGCCCAAACAAAAAAAACCCAATAGTAAATCCTGGGTTTAATCTGAGTCAGAAACCTGTGGCCTGAAGTCATAATAGAAAGTAGAGCCTTGCAGGGTGTAGTGGTTCATGACTGTAATTCCAGCACTTTGGGAGGCTGGCAGGTGGATTACTTGGGGTCAGCAGTTTGAGACAAGCACGGTCAACATGACAAAACCTTGTCTCTTCTAAAAATATAAAATCAGCTGGGCGTGGTGGTGCACATCTGTAATCCTAGCTACTAAGGAGGCTGAGGCAGGAGAATCACTTGAACCTGGGAAGTGGATTCTATAGTGAGCCAAGATTGCACCACTGCACTCCAGCCTGGACAACAGATCGAGACTGTCTCAAAAAAGAAAAAAAGAAGAGTAGAATCCTAAAAGCTACATTACAAAGGCTAGTCATGAAATAAAATGGGGTAAATCACCATGATAGGATTAGAGGCGGCAAGGGTCCTACCTAAAGGAATCTTGCTGAAGATATACCTTGTTGCTCACTTGGTATGTGTGTTTGCGAGCACGGGCATATGCGTATATGCAGATTGAAGAAAGACCTCATAAAGATGGCAACAACAAGAAGTGGGTCCTCAATTGCCTTATTAAAGTAAGAACTCTGTGACTTTGCTTTTTAAATAAGTACTTTCCAGCGTGCTCCATGGAACACTATTCTCACATCATGCCCCATAGTTACTAAGACTGAGAAACAACACAGGTGAATATAAGACAGGGAAACAGAGCATATTATAGGCTTCTCTTAGAGATTCTCAATAGACATAATGACAACATTAAAGGTTGTGAGAAGTTCTATAGTAAAGAGATTATTTAACATTTGTTAATCTAAGATAGTTCAACTCCTTCAGCAGATATTAACATCTCAGCAGATCAGTTCATCAGCCCTTAGTCTGGAGATTGTTCTATTGAATGCTTTCCATGAAACTGCCATGCTATTTAGCATGACATTGAGGCTGTATTATTCACTTCAAGTCACATTTATAGATTTTTCACCTACTCACTGCCTGCAGAAAAAATACCGATCCAGGCACACAGGTCCACTCTTAAATTCTAATTGTTACATACATTTTTATGAAACAGTTTGCTTCCTATATTCAGTAACAGTCTTTACCCATCCTTCAACTGAACTCAAAATTTTACTTCCTCTGTGATGTCTCTCCCCATGTCCCATTCAAAATGTGATATTTCTCCCTCTAAATCTTTACAGCAATGTCTTAGGTCTCTTTTAAGCATTAGTTTGATTCAGCATTAGCATTATTTATCGAATTAAAATATCTTTTTAAGTGGCATTAGAAGTTATCTTCTTATACCCTGTTGCCTAGCACAGTAATATGAATACATAAAGAAAGCTGAAAACAGGTTACATTAAATTGAATCATACAAAGTTATATTTAGGAATTTACTAAATGGGAACATTGTACAATGATGATTTAGAAAAGCAATCAGAGGTGGCTATATCCAGGCATCAACTTTATTTTTTTTTTTTTACTATTTTATATGATATAAAAATGTGATACTATGGACTCCTCAAGGTTAATCAAGATGGCTTGCTGCTACTCCCTCGAGATATCCGGCATCATCTCTTCATAATGTACTTTTTCCAACCAGAAAACCTGGAAATGACACTTTCTATGTGCTTAAATATCAGAAATTCTCCAGTGTAATCTTTGGCTTTATATTCCTCATTTTATAATGCTCTTCTGGAAAGAATGAGGCAGCTGGGCCCCCTATGTAACTCCATCTTTTTCCATCAATATAGTGAAAAATGTTTCACTTCAATATTAATGGGGAATCTCATATTGATTTGTATGCAAAAATACAATGGGAATTATTATGCCTCTACCTGAGAAGAGACACAGTCATAGCAGGGTGGCATAGGAAATAAAATCCCCCGGCTTTGAAGGCAGACAGTCCTGAACTGAATTCATGCCCCACTGCCTCTCGGCTGTGTAACATTAGGTTATTTCAGTTACTCTCTAATCTACTCTTTTATTCATAGACTAAGAACAGTAAGAGCTATTTTGTAGTATTGTTATTTAAATGAAATGATAGATTCTAGTAAAAATTCCTTACGTTTAGTACCTTATGCCATATATTTTCCTTCATATATGAAGCTTATATTCTTGGTTCTCTATGACATAAACCCAGGACATACTGAGCCTAGGCCCATGTAAAGAAATCAAACATTTATCTGTCCTTTACATAATAATTTTTTGATTACCTTTCTAAAGTGTGTCAGGTACTATAAGTAAGGTCATTAATATATATTTTCCTATTCTTAATGCAAAGATACGTAATCAGATAATTATCAAATAATCAAAAATAATCTAATAGAGGTAATAATAGAGTTATGAGAGTAATTTGGAAACACAAAGAGCTAGTAAATGTTGGAGTCTTGAAGAGTAGATGGCACTGCTCTTTTCTACTTGTCTCTTGAATTATGACAATGAATCAAATAATTAGAAGTGAAAAATACACCTTTTGATATGATAAATCGTGGAGTTGTGGTACATAGTTCAAGGGGAGGGTAAAATGGATTTGCCATCACCTATACTGAAACAGAATTAACCAATCCTAAGAACTGTGGGCCATTCCAAGGGAAAGAGTCTTCATACTCTACTTGTGAGATGACCCAGAGCAGTGATGATTGCAAGCTCTCAGTTGGCCTGCTGGAACTCAGAGAAGAAAGAGAAAAGCAGACCTCACACACCTAGCTCATCTTAGGAAAATTATCAGGCAAAAATAATGTCACCTTCCTGGAGTGGAATGAGTGGAGAGCTGACAGAGGCCAAAATAACTTACTACAGTTATCTTGGATGTTAGAGTGGGAAGGAATAATTCTCTCTCTAAAAATAACTAATCTATTTTAGGCAAAATGAGGATGTATTTGTATTTGCAAGGATTTTCCTAGTTTACATCTGTTTTCCCAGTGTAATTATGCATCATGTTCCTTTCGAGTCTCAAAAGAGTTCAAGTTTACGTGATAAATTATGTGGCCATCTTAATATTACAAGATAAAGCAGATTTCTCTGGAGGTACAGATTGTGGCCCAGTCTTTCAGAATGAGTAAGGGTTACTGCACCTAAGAAAGAAGTGATGAGGCATAGGAATAAGGAAAGGGAGAGGGATGGGCAACGAGAAGCACAGACTTCAGGAAAGCATGGAGAAATGGTCGAACAAAGAAACAGTGTGGTTTGTGCAGAAATTACAATAATTTGTATTTTTCTTACAGCATCAAATGTAAGAGAGAAATGATAAAAGAAGAAACTAAAATTGGGTTTCTATTAGGAAAAAAGGAAGGTGAGATCCTTTGCTACTTATGGGCTTTTTTTGTAACACAGCTTAAAATATCAATTATTTTTTATTTCAACATAACTCCACTGTCTGGCTTCTAAGAACCTTCACAAAAATATGACTAAGGAGATATATATATATATATATATATATATATATATATATATATATTTGCACACACATATAGATAGATATAGATATAACTTGATTTCTTCTATTATTTCTCTATTATTGTAGCTTGTGGTATACAGTTTCACAGATAAACTGAAGGAATATTTTTAGACACTTAAATCATACTGTCAAACACTTAGCATTTTTTTTAACATTAGACAATTCAGCTTCTTTCATTTCATTTTTAAGATGGCTTCCTTTCTCAGGACAGAATGACACAAATACAAAAGGCAGTCTTTAGGACTAGCTGAGGCCACTTTTATCTGCTCTCCTAGAAGCACTAGGTCAGCTCCCAAAAGAAGAATTATAAATCTGAGAAGTCAGAGAAGTACAGAACAGGGGTTCTGATTAAACAAGAAAAATCAATCAATGACATTGGTACTCTATTCTTCATTATTTCAGTACGAATACAAACTCAACCCTTTTAAATCAGGGAATCTGCCATTCTATTTCTAATAAAGTAGTTTTACAACCCCTAAAGTGAAAGAATTACATGAAGGCGTAAACCAATTTGCCTCCTTTAGAGACATTGCAATGTAGAAGACAATTTTTTTTTTTTTTCTTGTAAGCTTCTCCTTCTCAGTTCGGCAAGCTTCATGGTACTTCAGAGCCTCAATAATCAAGCAGTTCATGACAAAAGATAAGGTGAAAAGGTAGACACAGAGATCTGTGAAGACTTTGCCCATTTTGCCACACCTATCCATTGATCGATCTATCACTTCAGCAGGAATTCCTGATAATAGAAGTGCAGCTCTTAGTATTGTCTAAATCTTCTTTTCACGCTTGGGAAAATATTTGTACAATCCCATGTATGCAAGTTGTAAAGTAAGAAATGGAGCAAATATGGACAAGTATTTGCAAACAAAAGCTCTGACTCCAAGAGCAAGAAGGGCACATCCCACCAATCTAAATATTCGGAAAGAGTCAAATTCTTCTGTTGTACTTCCACCCTCTTGAGTTTTTCACTATACTTCCACCCTCTTGATTGAGTTTTTCACTAATCAGCGGTTTCCCTAGCTTCACTGCTCCTTTGAATCTGGAAAGATACTGCTCTAGGCCATGACTAGAACTCGGGTGGACTGTGCGCTGTCAGGCCCCCTCTGCTCCGCTGCCAGAGCTCAAGGCTGACATCGTTACTGCACTCAGGGGTTTAATGAAAGAGCCCAGTTTGTCTCCCGGCCGGGTCCCCTTTACCTCGGCCATACCACCCTGCTGGTCGGTTGTTCCTGTACTGACCGAATCACCCAGCAGTACTCGCTTTGACACTGAAGGAACGCTGAGGGACTTCAGTTTGTCACTGTCCTGCTGCTTTGATTTTGTTTGATTTTTTTCTTCCGTGAGGCTCCCGGGCCTGTGAAAGCCAATGATCCGGCTGATGCGCTGTTCCCAGTTCATGAGCAGCTTTCTCCGACGCAGATAGGCCCGACGCTGGAAAGCCGACAGGCCTGACCCCACTGGGACCCCGGCCTGCCCCATTGTCGATAGTGACGGTCATTGACTCCATCCTCCGTCTACAGTCCATTTTGATTTTTTCATTTTTTCAAAACATTGAAAAAATTAAACTGTGTTTAAACTTAAGACATTTAAATTTTTTTAACTCTTTTATCCAGACAAATGTATATATTTCAATCAAATTTCACCTTTCATTTATCAAGCAGCACTGAGTCCCACTGTAAAAATATTTATTCATTTAACATTAATGGGAAGACACTTCTTAGTTTCACCCCATTCTGCTTTGTCTCAATTTCTATCCATTAGAGCCTACTAATCTCCCAGATGTTTTACACATTATCATTATCCACAATAAGATACAAGTCCTAAGTTTACACATGAGGAATTAAATACTCAAAGGTAGGTAAGATAATATTTAACCCAAATCATGCCACCAATAACTATCAAAATTCTATCTTAAATCCAAATCTGTTTGCTTCAAAATCAAATGACCTTTGGACTACAACATACTGCCTCCTTTGCATTACCACGCTTTTCATTAGATTCAAAAAGGGGTCTTAGAGCGTTTCTTTAAACATTGTCTAAACTTTAGCTGTTTTTGAATTATTCAACATACAGGACAGTCACATCAATCAAAAGAAATTAAATAATAGTTTAACGATAATCACATTAAATCAGCTGTGTACCTGCAAAAATACATCACAACTTTGTATTCCAGGGAAACTATCTCCACCACAATAACTTTTAAGAACTAGAACAGAAACAAACAAGAAGAGGAAAGATATTTCCACTCCTTCTCTTCTATAGTCCTGAAGTATTGTCTTCTATATCTCCTAGTGTCTCTATCACTACCTTCATTACTAAATCTCTGTTTAGTGGAGTGTAAAATTATTTCTCTTTGCTGCTCACTCTTTTTCTCTTTCACCTCATTTTAGCCAATAGATTCGTTGTTTGAGAGGCAGAAAAAAAATCAGATTTAAATAGTCCGATAGCACTTCTGAGACTGCTCTAAATTTCAGGTTAACCTATTTACATTTTGTCATTAACTATGCACTTTTAAAAATAATTTCCCAATTCTTTTTCATACAGAAAAGTTTCATATGAAACTTTTAAAAAGTTCTTATGAGTCAGATAGAAAAATATTTCTATTTTGACAGACAATATACATTACCCAGTGCAGCAAAATTTAGAAAGCATGCAATCATTCTAAGACCAGACTCATAGACAAGAACAAATATAAAAGATTGTAATCCTCGAACTGAATAAAAAGAATTCTGAACTTTTATGCTTTTATAATCTGGGTGTGACTGTATGAGTACTATGTCGAAATGTTAGAAGATGAACAACGAATTATGCAGAACTAAGAGCAGTTGATTCTTTGTTAAGTTTACTTGCCAGGGATAGAGTCTCTGAAAAGTAAAATGTCAGATGAGACTTTCCAATATCTTCCATCTATAAACCAAAATACCTCTTATGTTTAACCTAGATACCTCATGGCATATTTTAGTTCATACTTTTGTTTCCTCCCAGTATATCTCATTCAAAATACTCTAGAAAAGCAAATCAGTAGCTGATTGTTCCAAAACTTTTTGCTTTATGATCCAAAAGTCAAATAATTTTAACCTTTTGTAGAGGACCAATTTTGCGAAATTCTAACTGTTTTTTAAGGTTCTGCTCTGAGCCATCTCCTAATTATTCCTAACAATGATATGATGAAAAATTAAACACAGGACTCAATTAGAGTCTCACTGATAATTAATAGATTAACTCCTGGTCCTAACATAGGTAAACTCCTTCATGATCCTTAAAAAATGAGTTAAAAATATGAGCAATGGCTAATAACATTTGCCTAAAAATTTCTCTGAACTCTATAGGTTAAAAAAGTTAAATTTATTATATACCCTGAAAATAACTATTTTTTGACATACATTTATTAGTTTTGGTTAGTTGATCCCTTGCTTTTCAGTTCGCCATAGAACTGCATGCCTACTGATACAAAGAAACAGAACAAAGAAAATAAATAGAAGTTAAAATCTCTGCCTTCAATTAAAATAATACAGAAAAAAATAGATGGAAAACAGCAAGGACAACTGTGAAACACCAGAAAACATTTTCTTGTTGAGGGTTGAGGGAGAGCTGAAAGGGAATAAAGAGATCATTGAAGTGACTATGGCTGAGAAAGCCCCACCTGCCACTGGGGCTCCCTCCTGCAAAGCTTCGGTGGGGCAAAGGATGACTAAGGATCCTAATTTAATTGAAAATATAATTTCCATACAACTTTTATAGAAATTTCCAATTTTCTAGAAAACAGAAAAGTAGAGAAACATACCTCATGTCAGAATCCCAGAGAAGCAGGAAGATCATAGACATGGTTGTATGATCCAAGTTTCCCCACTTCCTGGTATAGAACAAAAGAAGTAAAATTACTCATGAGCAGAACTGTGAAGATCTCTAAGCAAAAAGTGCCACTTTTATTGTGAGCCCAGAAATTTAAAAGGTGGAGTTGGGTAAAGTGGGTGACCAAGCAACCATCCTCTAGGCAGACACCATGACATACATAAATCTCCCCAGAATGTAGATGCACTTCTAAGAACATAGAGAATGATCCTGTAGTACTGAAGTTGTTTTTTGGTGTTCGTTTTGTTTTTTGCTGGTTTTATCACTCACAGAATAAATTCTGGACATTAAGTAATATAAGTTAAAGAAAAATCAAGAAATATGTTTATGTTTTAAATTGATACCTGTACTAAAGTATTCATCAAGTATTTCATTATCATTATACATTTTTTTTACCAAACTTGGATTTAATAAAACTAGATGATATTCATTTTGTATTTATTCTTATCTACTATGTTCAGCATGTTATATACATTGTCTAACGTAATCCTCAGAAAAATCTGATAAGGTAGGTATTATTATAATTGCTAGCTTGCTAATGAAGATAATGAGACTTAGAGAGGGTTAATACATTATCTAAGGTCATAGAGCCAGTAAGGGACAGAGTTAAGGGCTCAAATCCACCTGTTTGCATCCAAAATTAATGCCTTTAACCCATGTGTAGCACCAATTTAATGTAAAAAGGAGACACTCTCTAAACAATTTCTAGAAACAAAGAACTTTATCTTATTCTTTATATAAAATGCTATTGTTTAGAATAAATTTTTCTCCAAAAGAAAACATTTTAAGCTTAATCATCTCCACTTCTTCTGCTTTTAGATGTGCCCCATCCAGACATCACACCCTTGTCTTTGATATAGTGGTTAAAGACATGCTATCCAATTCTTTTTTGTGCAGTTTTAGTTATTTTCAAAAATAATTAATTTGAGGTTAACTTTTTATATCCATTTGTTTCTTTCTCTCTGGATGTTCTTCAGTGTTTCCTACAATGTTGAAATTTTTTTCTTAAAGTGCTGTGCTATGTAATTTTAATAATCACTCTTGTTCTGTCATAAAAAGCATTTAATTTTTGAAATAAAATCATTTTTATTAAATTCATCTTCACATCATGATTAGTGTTCCAATCCAATTGTCTGCGTAAGAATTCAGGGAATATTCATAGTATGAACTTAACTGAGTAAGGAAGCTACTCAATGCCAATCGGCTGGGAGAATGGTGATTAACAAGGCTAAGGACAAAGGAAGGAGGTAGGGATGTGGGAAAAGTTGGAGATTTCCGTGTAAAGCATATTAAGTGTAGAAGTAATACGGAGATATCCAATAGACTTGGAGAAATTCAGCTTGTGTGTCTCCAGAAAGAGGACAAAACTAGAGGCCAATATAAAAAGGAAGAAATGGGCAGATGGCTGGAGTCTGAAGTAAAATTTTTCTGACACTCAAGCACGCTGACAGGAAGACTGTAGAAACTCCATGGTCACCAGAATAACCACCCAAGTCTCTTTCCTGTCATTTTTCCTACACATATTTTTTGTTTGTTTGTTTATTGTCAGAGGTTTTTCTTTTGTTTTTAGTTGACCCAAAATGATTGTATATATTTACAGAATGCAGAATATTTCAATACATGTATACAATGTGTAATGATCAAATCAGGATAATTAGCATATTCATCACCTCAAACATTTAACATTTCTTTGTGTTGGAAACATTCAAAATTCTGTCTTCTAGGTTTTTGAACATATACAACAAATTACCGTTAACTATATTCACCCTATAGTGCCGTCAAATACTAGAATTTATTTCTTCTATCTAGCTGTAATTTTGTATCCATTAACCAACCTCTCTCTATCCTTCCTTCCCTGTTCCTCTTCCCAATCTTTAACAACCACAGTTCTGTTCCCTACTTCTATGAGCTCAATTAATTTTTTAGCTTCCATATATGAATGAGAATACACAGTATTTATTTTCTGTGCCTAACTTATTTCACTTAACATAATGTCCTCCAGGCGTATCCATATTGCCACAGATAGTAGGATTTCATCTTTTTATGCCTGAGCAGTATTCCATGGTATATATGGTGTGTGTGTGTGTGTCTGTGTGTGTATTTATATACATATATATATATATATATATATATATATATATATATATATATGTTGCATTTTCTTTATCCATTCTGTTGTTGGATACTTAGGTTGATTCTATATCTTGGTTATTGTGAATAGTGCTTTAGTAAATATGGGGGTGCAGAAACCTCTGCAATACATTAATTTCCCTTCATTTGGATAAATGCCAAGTAGTGGGACTGCTGGATGATATGGTACTTCTACTTTGCATTTTTTGAGAAACCTTCATGTTTTTTGTAATGCATATACTAATTCACATTCCCACCGACAGTGTACAAAAGTACCTTGAATAATGTTATTTTGCTCAAGGTCGCTTCATCATTACATTGATGGGGGGAAAAATAAGTTGATTCCTGGCTTGGCCATTCTCTGAAGTTTGCACATTCTCCCCAAATATGGTAAAAATGTTTCATTATACATCATTTTGCTTAAAGTCGCAGTTTCCAAGAACTAATGGACATATATTAAGTCAAGACTCACTATATAAGAGTTTCATTTTCTCTAGATCCTAACCTGTATTTGATACTTTTTGTCTATTTGATAATAACCATTCTAACTGCGGTAACATGATACCTCATTGTGGTTTTGATGGGCATTTCCCTGATAAACCTACCAATATTCTTTATCCACTTTCCTAACAACATGTGTCAAACACAACTCCTTTGTTTCATACATGTGGAGAGTCTTTCCAAGCCAACAACAATATTGTCAACTGATCTTGAAGAAGTAAATGTATAAATTACATGAACACAAAGGATATTAGAACGAAGTTCTAAAAACCTCGAAATATACCAAAATAGACTTATAACACATTTTTCTACAAAAAGCAGTAAATTTTGAATGTTACTGGTTTAAAGAATATCTATGTATGTAAGGCTGTTCCTTTATATGTATTTGTTTAATGATGTACTTACTAGAGGAATAGCTACACTGATAGATTAAGCATTTCCTTTCAGCTTCTTAAACTACTAGACTGGCAATTTTTATACAGTTTTCAGATGTCTGGAGGTTGTAGATTTTAATTTATACAATATTCATATGTCTGAGTATTTTTAGGATTTTAGGCTGAGAGTGAAATAGCATTTGTTACATTACTGCACTTGACAGACTGTTGCCCATTGAAATTATTCTCACCACTGTACTTTTAGGTTTCTGTCTCTAATGAAGCAATACAAGTTGGCTTCACCATGAATTAGCAAAGGTGCCATTAACAATAGTGTTCAATTAATGCTAACATTTTCAATTTGTCTCATACCTCAACTTTTAATGGTTCCCTCTTAAATATTAATAACAGTAGGTACCATTGTAATAGCTGCTATAGAAACTCAAAGGGAGGTATTAGCTATTATTAGTTTAAATTATAACACTAAAGAAACTCAGGGGTTCAAATAAAAGCCCTCCACTATACAAGAAAATCTAAAACTAAGAAAAGAACTGCAATGAATGGAACTGGGGTGAAAAGAACAAACGTAACATTTTCTAAATATTTTCTATTTTAACTTTTCTATTTAAAGAGAGATACAAGAACCCACACTTACTCCAAGCCTCAGAAATGTTCAACTATTCATATGAAACAAACAAAAAAAATAGCCCCTAGATGCAATTAGACACCTGGTGGATCAGTCCCTCAGAAGGAAACTAAGAATATGTAATGTTTTCTCTTTAATACTCTAACAGAAAAAAGCTCTGTGAAAAATATAGCCATGTTTTATCTGGGACCTGGAAAGAAGAGATACGAGATATACTGTAGGCATTTTCAAAGACTCTTGATTAACATTCCAATTTTTCTTTAAAAAAATTAGCTATGGTTTTAAAAATTTTTATTTCTGCAAGCTCATTACTCTGGAAAACTGATTATCCTGCATTCTCCCAATAAAGATAGAGAGGAGAACTGGATGGGAATATCTGGTGGCATAGCATTCAAAACTTTCAAAGGCCTCAAGAAAAGTTTAGAAGTTGATTGCTACCTCCGCCCAAATAGAAATAACCTAAAAGACACCAAAACATTAAGAAAAATGTCCCATGATACAATTTCTACACTGTCCTCTAATCTGATGAAGGTGTTCTCTTACTCTCTACTCTACCTTTGCTATTTCTTCCACACTGAGACCTTCTAGGACCCTTTCATCTCCCCAGTCCACAGGTATCATCCAGAACCAAATTCATGTTCTCTCTCTCTGGAAACTACTAATCCAATCATTCTAACCCCAAAAGGACGGTCTTCCTCTTTTTTGGCACTGATATCTTTTGGAAAACTTGGCTTATATCCCTCTTTTATTGTTTAAATTGTCCCCCAGCTGGAACACAATTACTCTGAGAACAAACAAATGTGTCAGTGTCATGTCATACCTCTGATAACAGTAATAAAGGGAATCTGTAGCTACCTAAACCAGCTACACACTGACCTGCAAGTCTTGGCTTCTCACTTACCGGCTACATGATTTGGGCAAACATACAAAAGTTATTTGCTTCATTGTCTTTCTTATAAGGACTAAGTAGGCTCTTAGATGTACAGTACTTAGCACATGCCAGCACACAATAAGAACTTAATAAAGGTTAGAGGGTATATAATTCACTCAGCAAAGAAAAGCATAGATGTACCAATTTGTAGAACTCTAGGGGCATCATTCATATTGAAGTCAATGTGAATAGCACCATGGAGCTCTACCTTTACATTGTGAATTGCATAGATATCTCATATTCACTATCATCTTTTCTTTTGTTTGACTCTGTGCTAATCTTTAAGAATACAATAATAAAAAAGACCCAATTTCTGTGCTCTTCTGTTAATTACCATCTATTATAAAAAGGAATCTCACTTTATAACTGTAAAAATTACAGTCATTAGGTTACCCCAATATTTAATGTGGGAGTTGAGTTCTTTATCCTGATGGCATTTTATGATATTACTTTGCTGCCAACTACCAAGTTCAAAGTTTTGATAGTGTGTGTCAGACAGACATGATCTGTCAGCATGTGTTATTCCCCCCTACTGATTAATCTCTAAAGATAAAATGAACATTTAAAGCCATGGGATTCTCCAAGTCCAAGAGTGAATAAGGCTCCAAAAAGTTAAAACAGTCTTCAATGTGTTTCAGAACCCTCTCTCTCAGCTGTGCTATACAAGTTGTGAGACAAGCCTCTCGTTAGCTAACATTTGAGAATTCATCTCTGTTTTAGTGGCTGTTGTTTTTACTTTCTATTTTCTTTGCCCTATGCAGCTCCTTCTTACTGGTCCTTCATCTACAAATAATAACTTTCTTTGGACTGAGATGAGCAACTCAGGTATGTTAACCAATAACAGATTACTGGTAGAGGCTTCTCTTATGTGAGCATAAACAGTCACATCAGACACAAATCGATCCTTGCATGTCACCATTTGGTGAAAACTGGCAACTTTGATTCCATTCTTTTAAGACTATATCCTAGATTGCAGATATATGAAAACATCAGCAATTTTGTCACACTGAATATTTAGTAGAGATATTATGCATCTATTATACTTAATGTTTAGAATTTACTAAGGCAAATAAGTGGATAGGAAAATATCAATAACATGCTTGTGTAGCAGACTAGTTATAAATGCATCTGAATCGATATCAGAACAATATTTAAGAAGGACCCCTGGGATGCTGTGAAATCAAAGTAAGGCAGTACCCCATGACCACACCACTGCATATTGTTTTAGCAGAAGTTAAATGTGAGCTCTGTAATTCTGTCATCCTGGAGAGCTCTTCTTTTCAGCTCCTTTTCAGTACCCTGGCCTGGCATTCATAACATTGTTTTGAGATGATTAACATCAATTATATCATGCCTTTGTCCCTATTTTCATGAGTCACTTTAAAACCAAACAACAACAACAAAAACCCTTTATCTCCCAAAGCAGACCTTATCAGCACATTCTAATCCAACCATGGGTTATTATAGGATCTTCTTTTAAAACCTATCTCCCATCACTTCCTACTTCCAAAAATCCCCTCACTGTATTCAATGAAAACCATTTTCATTCATCAGAAAAAAAAAAAAAATCCTGTATATGTTTAACCTCTTCTCTAAATATTTCCTGTGCTTTCTTGCTTTTATGGAAACCAGTTTTTCTTAGAGGACTTTTTTTTTTCGTTGTCAGCCTTTTCAAGTGGGGAAAGTCTATACTCCTGTGCTCTACATGGGAGACAGATGTGTGCTCTGTGGTCTTCATTGTTAATTTCAAACCAACCTTTCTAAAAATCTCACAAACTTTGAATCTTATTCCATAAGACCATAACACTCTCTACTCCTTTTTATCATACTTAACTGTGAGAAATAAAAGTGAAATTCTAAGCCCTCCAACCAACTAAGTGGGTCATTTCTTGGCCATGGTTGCCCTGAAAGGGGTTAGGAGGTCAGACATGCCTTCCCACAGCTCTTCCCTTCCTAACTGCCACTAGTCTTTCTTCCTAAACAGAAACCAGTCCTGTCAGAAGACTCCACAACTGACACCAACCAACTTTCTGACACTGCATCTCCTTTTTTCCCTAATAAGAGACCACCCATCGTGGAGTGGTTCTGGCCAGATTACGGACAATGTGCAATAAGGGTTTTTATGTCCTCTACTCACCGTTTGATGTTAGAAGGCTGAAAACTGCACCCTGGGATCATGCTAATGCTGCCGTTTCTTTGTACCTGGGGCCCATGAAGGAGCATAAAGCCCAATTGTGCATGTGCACATTTCACCTTTAATACATATTCATGATTCCTCCTATAGCTTACTGAATATGTATGTTCAACCACCAAGCTCAGCATAAATTCCTCCAAGTATTTGTCTCTGGCTTCTGGTCAGAGGCTACACTTTCCAGCCTGTCAGAATGGCCACTTTGCAGGCTATACACTTTTATGATAAATAAAGCTCACATTTCCAAATCTATGAACCTCATCTTTCTTCACCTGACATCTACAGGCCCTTCGTTCCCACTTCTTTGTGTCTATAAGCTTCTAGATTCTGATTGACTGGCACTTTCTCTTACACCAGGTTTCTGAAATCTGCTGTTCATTGATCCCAATATTTTTCTGACTGTCCCTAAACCTCATTCTACATTCATTGCTCATTTTAATCCCCTTAAATTCCATTGTTCATCATTAAAGTTACTTCCTTACATACACCATGAACTCCTTTTCTTTTACTCCTTATTTGCTTGAGAAAAACCCATCCTGCAGATGTATCTCTTGATCCGCACTGCACAACTATGCCTCCTCAGCTGAACATAGTTGGTAGAAAACACAACCACACACTAATATCTCTTCACATTCATGATCATGATCTTATTCTGAAGACCATTATAGTCATATGCCACATAACAACATTTCAGTCAACAATAAACTGCATATACAACAGTGATCACATAAGATTGTAATGGAGTCAAAAAATTCCTATTGCCTAGTGACATCTGTTCTAGCCATGATAACATCACAGCACAATCCATTACTCACGTGTTTGTGGTGGTGCTACTATAAACAAACCGACTGCACTGCCAGTCATATAAAAGAACAGCACATACAACTATGTACAGTATTTAATACTTGATTACAATAATAAACAACCATGTTAATAACTCATGTATTTACTATACTATACTTTTTAATGGTTATTTTAAAGGGCACATCTTCTACTTATGGGTGAAAAGAAGCTAACTGTAAAACAGCCTTAGGCAGGTCCTTCAGGATGTGTTCCAGAAGAACACACTGTTATCATTGCAGATGACAGGTCCATGCATACTACTGTCCCTTAATACTCTTCCATGGAACAAGATGTGAAGGTGGAAGACAATGATACTGATAATTCCAACTTTGTGTAGACCTACGCTAATGTATGGGCATGGGGCCTACTGTGTTCCAAAGTTTAAAAAGTAAAATAATAGGGCCAGGCGCAGTGGCTTCACGCCTGCAATCCCAGCACTTTGGGAAGCCGAGGTGGGGAGCTCATGAGGTTAGGAGTTTGAGACCAGCCTGGCCAATATAGTGAAACCCCATCTCCACTAAAAATACAAATATTAGCTGGGCGTGATGGTGCATGCCTGTAGTCCCAGCTACTTGGGAGGCTGTGGCAGGAGAATCGCTTGAACCCCAGAGGTGGAGGTTTCAGTGAGCCAAGATCATGCCAATGACTCCAGCCTGGGTGACAGAGTGAGACCCTGTCTCAAAAAAGAAAAAAAGAACAAAAAGTAAAACAATAATAATAATAAATTTTAAACATAGGAAAAGTATATAGAATAAAAATATAAAGAAATTATTTTTGTGTAGCTATATAATTTTTTTGTGTTTGTGTTAATTTTTGTGGATACATAGGTGTATATATTTGTGGGATACAAGATATATTTAGATACAGGCATAAAATATATAATAATCATATCGAGGGAATGGGGTATCCATCACCTCAATAATTTATCCTTTCTTTGTGTTACAAACAATCCAACTATACTCTTTCAATTATTTTAAACTGTACAATAAATTATTGTTGACTGTGGTGACACTGCTGTATTATCCAATACTATACCTTATTCAGTCTATCTAATTATATATTTGTACCTGTTAATTATCCCCACTTCTCCCAACCCCACTACCCTTTCCAGCCTCTATTCCCTATCTCCATTAGTTCAATTGTTTCGGTATTTCTAGCTGCCTCAAATGAGTAAGAACATGTGAAGTTTGTCTTTCTATGCTCGGAACATTTCATTTAACAGAAGAACCTTCAGTTCTATCCATGTTGCAAATTACAAAATCTCATTCTTATTATGGCTAAATGTATATCATTTTCTTTATGCATTTGTTTGTTGGTAGATATTTAGATTGCTTACAAATATCGACTATTGCAAATAGTGCTACAATAAATGTGGAAGTGCAGACATCTCTTCAATAAACTGATTTCCTTTTAGGGGAGCATATACCTAGCAGTTGGACTGCTGGATCATATGGTAGTTCTATTTTTAGTATTTTGAGGAATCTCCAAATTGTTCTATATAATGCTTATACTAATTTGCATTCCTACCATCAGTGTACAAATGTTCTCTTTCCTTCATATCCTCACCATTATTTGCTATTGTCTGTCTTTTGATAAAAGCTATTTTAATTGGGATGACTTACACCAATGCGTCCTGTATGTGGAACATGGAGTCAAAGGAGATTATTTTGGAGCTTTAAGATTTAATGACTGAACTGCTGGGTTTCTAAATTGATTGGGCCTGTAGCTCCTTTCTTTTGGATAATTTCTCCCTTTTGGAACAGCAGTATTTACCCAATGTCTATATCCCCATCGTATCTTTCTTTTTTTAATTATTGTACTTTAGGTCCTGGGGTACATGTGCAGATCATGCAGGATTGTTGCTTAGGTACACACATGGCAAGGTGGTTTTCTGCCTTCCTCCTCATCACCTATATCTGGTATTTCTCCCCATGGCATCCCTCCCCACCCTCTCCACTCCCCACTGTCCCTCCCCTAGTACCCCCCAACTGACCACCATGTGTGATGCTCCCCACCCTGTGTCCACGTGTTCTAATTGTTCAACACCCACCTCAGTGATACCGTGTGGTGTTTGATTTTCAACCCCATTGTATCTTGGAAATAACTAAGCTGTTTTTGATGTTACAGGCTCACAGAAAGAAGGGACTAGCCCTGTTTTGGATGAGACTTTGGACTTTTGAGATAATACTAGAATGAGTTAAGCCTTTGGGGGGGGATTGTGGGAAAGCATGATTGCATTTTGAAATGTAAGAAAGACAAGAGATTTGGGGCCAGGGGCAGAGTAATGTGGTTTGGATCTGTGAAGGGAGCCAGGGGCAGAATAATGTGATTCGCATCTGTGTTCCTGCCCAAATCTCATGTAAAATTGTGATTCCCAATGTTGGAGGTGGGGCCTGGTGGGAGGTGATTGAATCATAGTAGAGATTGCTCATGAATGGTTTTATACCTGTTGGTGCTACCCTCACGATAGCGAGTTCTCATGAAATCCGGTTGTTCAAGAGTGTGTAGCACTGCTCCCTACTTTGCTCCTTCTCTGTCCATGCGATGTGCCCGCTCCCCTTTTGCCTTACACTATCATTGGAAGTTTCTTGAAACCTCTCCAGAAGCCAAGCAGATGCCAGCATCATGCTTCCTGTACAGCCTGAAGAATCATGAGCCAACTAAACTTCTTTAAAAATAATAATTACTCAGTCTTGGGTATTTCTTTATAGCAATGCAAGAACAGACTTATACAAAGAGTTGGATATTTATCTTAGTCTTCATACTCTGGGCTTGTTTGTACCTATACTTTTTGGTACGGCCTTCTAGATAGTCGAAGTAACTTGGGTATTGTGATGTATGTCTTTGAACACTCTAGCCTCATTTGCTTTAGGGGACATCCCAAACCCGGTAATTTGGCAGCTCTTGCAGACTCCTAGGTGTACCACCTTGGTGGCCTTAGTAAGCTCTTAAAGAACTCCCTGGATTACCAGGTAGAACTTGGTTCTCCTTTCCTTACTTTCCCTTAAAGAAAGACTTTCTCTCTGTGTGTGCTTAGCTGTCTGGTGTTGAAGAGGGGTAATGCAAGCACACCCTTGGTCACAACCACTGGGACTGTGATGGGTCAGACCACAAGCAAGTACAGCACTGGGTCTCACCTAAAGCCCACAGTGACCACTGCCTGTCTACTGCCAATGTTCACCCAAGCCCTGCGGCTTCTTCAGTCAGTTTGTGGTGGATGCTGCCAGTCCTGAGTCTCTCCCTTCAGGGCAGTGGGCATCCCTCTGGCATAGGGAAGGTCCAGAAATGCTCTCTAAGAGGCAAGGCCTAGAGTCGATGACCCCAGGAGCTTGCTTGGTGCTTACCCACTGTGGCTGAGCTGGTACCCAAGTCACTAGAGTAAGTTCTCTTTACTCTTCCCTCCGCTTTCCTCAAGCAGAAGGGGTTTCTCCCCATAGCCACTACAGCTGGGAATGCTCTGGGTCACACCTGAAGCCAAAAGGCCTCTGAATTTCACCAAATGCTCATAAGAAGTACTGCCTAGCTACCAATGCCGATTATTCAGAGCCCAAGGGCTCTGTATTCAGTAGGGAGAAATCTTGTCAAGGACTGAATTCTTCCCCTGAAGAAAGTGGTTTCTGTTCTGGCCCAGCATGCACTTAGAAGTCTCATGGAGGAGCTAAGACAGGGATAGGGGGCCTCTGGACTCTGCCTGGTGCCCTATTCCATTGTGGCTGAGCTGGTATCCAAGTTGCAAGTTTTTCCTTTGGATAGTTGTTCAATCTGTTTTTGCCAGGAAGAACATAGCTAGAATCATCTATGTGACCATTTTGCTCCACCTCCCCATGATGTATTTGTGTTTTGAGCTAAGTGTTATCACAAAAGAGTAAGAAAGTTTTAAAAAATTAAAAAGTTTATAAAATAAAAAAATACAGTAAGTTAAATTACTGATAAAAGAATTTTTTATACATTTAGTTTAGCTTAAGTTTACAGCAGTTATACAGTCTGTAGTAGTGTTCAGTAATGTCCTCAGCCTTCACATTCACTCACCATTCATTCATACACTGACTCACCCAGGGCAACTTCCAGTCATACAAGCTCCATTCATGGTAAATGCCCTATACAGTTATATTATTTTTTATGTTTTATACTATATTGGTTTTTACTGTACCTTTTAAAATCTTTTATTCTCTACTGTACCTTATCTGTATTTAGAAATATAAATACAATTGTCTTACAATTGTCTATAGTATTCATCGCAGTAACATGCCATACAAGTTTGTAGCCTAGAAACAGTAGGCTATGCCACATAGATAGCCTAGATATGTGAGAGGCTCTATCATCTAAGTTTGTGTGAGTACACTCTAAGATGATTGCACAATGATGAAATTGCCTATTGACACATTTCTCAGAACTTATCCCTACTGTTAAGTGACACATGCCTGCATTATACTGGTGTCAAGCAATTGTGCTACATTTCACTAATGTACTCTCTCAGCTCCCAATTACTTTATTTCATACCCTTTCTTCACAAATCTCTAAAATTTTCTCCTCATAGTGACTCTTCACTAATGATTTTATTGTCAATTTCACTTCCACAGTTTTAACACCACATCTACCCAACCCATATAATCTGCCTTTCCATGGCTTGCCCCATGCTTTTGCAAATGATCTAGATCCCAATAAAGATCGCTACTTTCACTTTTTGGTTCTATCCCATTTCTTCTCCCCTATTTAAGGCCACTGCCCATACACATTTTCCTCATTCTCCTGCATTATCAGTTCCATCATCACATAGCACATTGTAATTTCTGCTTCTCTCTCCTCATTAAAAAAAAAAAAAAATCCTCTTTTGATTCCATTTCCCCTCTAGCTAACTCTATATTTTTGTGACTTCATATGACTAAATCCTTTGAAAGATTTATCTATACTTATTTTCTTCCAATTTGGCACTTCTTGTTTTTTTCTCAAACCCACTCTTTTCCCTTCTATTACACCAGTGTAACTCTTTTTCAAGGTAGAAAATAATTTATGATTTATGATTTGCTTATTTGAATGGTTAAATCTATTTTCATTTCATTTGACGTATTAGTGGCATGGTACACCACTGATGACTCCTTTTCATGAGAGAGAAAATAAGACAAGCTTTCTCTTCTGAGCTTCCTAATTCTGCACTCTCCTGATTTTTTTTTTCTCTCTACCTTACTGGCTCCTTCCAGTCAGACTCTTGCTTGTTCTTTCTCACTTTCCTCTATAAAACGCTTCAGATCTCAGCCTTTGTACAATTTCTTTTCTCTTTCTATACTTACTCCCTTGTTGATCTTACCCAACATTACAGTTTTGAATAGTACCTAATGATAATATTCTGGTCAGGGTTCTTTCTGATCTCCGCATTTATCCATAAACATGTACAAGCAAAAATAATGTTCATGCCTCCACTTGTGGGTCGAGTAGGCTTCTAAAACTCACACGTTCAAAATTGTACTCGTCATCAAAACTTCTATTCTAGTTTTGCCTTTCTAAGTAAATGGCAACACCATCATTTCAATAGTTACTTTATAAAAGTATGTTTTTTTTCTCTCATATGCCATATCTACTTCATCCAAATCCCTGTTCCAAACACATCCAAGATCTGACCACAGGTCTCCACTTCTACCATTGTCTCTCATCTGGATTAATCAACAACTTCCTAACTTATCTCCTTGCTATTGTTCTTGCCCCCTACAATCTGTCTTCAACACAGAAGGAGACCTTCCTGTGTCATGCAAAGTAAAAGCAAATTCCTTACAGCTGCCCACAAAGTCCTAGGGACTGTGTTACTTCCCCTTGGTTCTCTGATCTCATTTCTTACTGCCCTCCCTACTATTCGCTGCCCCAGCCACACCATCCTCGCTGCTCCTCAAATACATCTAAGCCCACTTTTGCCTCAGGGCTTTGCATATGTTTTTCCCTGTACCTAAAATGCTGTTTTCCTAGATGTCCACATGGCTCATTCTCTAGCCTACTCTCAGTGTTTGCTCAACTGTCTCTTTTTCAGTGAAGCTACCCCAAATACCATAATTTAAATTGCAGGCCTTTTTCCATTATTGCCTTACCTTTCCCTCCACTGTTTTTCTCCATAGTGCTTTGACTCATCTAACATGTTTTATATTTTAATTCCTTTATTTATTTATTTATTTTTTGTCTTCTTGAATCCTCCTTCTTCGTCCTCCTCAAAAGACTCCACCAGAATGTAAACCCTTTGAGTACAGAAATTTGAATCTGTTGTTTGCTGCTGAATCTCCAGTGACTGGTTAGTGCCTGCTAATCAGTAGATGCTAAATTAACATGTTAAATAAATGAATATAAATTAAAAGAAGTAAAAAAAAAATCAAGCACTTTTCTCTCCTTCAGATATTCAGAGCTCTTTTATCTTTCCTTTCTGCATCCTATAAGCAATTATTCATTTTGTAAAACTTTTTCTACTAATCATTAATATCTCATTAGAAATTTTAGTTTTCAATTTCTATTTTCATAACACTTTCCTTTTAAATGCCTAGTGTCATATATAAATTTCAAGAGTTTGTGCCATAATAAACAGGCATCAGGTGATAGAAGAATGTTTGCTTCTTTTATGTGCCTTTAAATTTCCAGTCTTACACTGTCCCTCTTTGAATCATTTCTTCTGCCAGTCCTGGTGCATTTGCTAACATTGGTACCTTGTATAAAACAACTGAGAGCAAAATGGGATGAGTGCATCATATTTAAACCCAGTTATGCAGTCACAGTTTTTCCATAGCTGAGTAAACTGCCCAGGCTTACAGCTAGCTATTACTCACTTGGCTGATTTAGTCTTCTCTTTCAGCCACATGAAAATGCCACCTGCTATTCACTTGATTGAAGATGGAATGATCTGAGCATCTAATAAAGAAGACAGAAAAATAACACAGCATTTGTGATTCATGTGTTCATATTAATTCTCATTCTTTCTCCCCTTCCCTCTTTCTATCTCTCTAAGTCATATCTTTTCTACAACAGACTGTGTTTACCCCAATATTGAGCACATTACATTATTCTAATTTTGCTTTCATTCTGGATTATTCGTTCTCAAAATATATCTCTCTATTGAATTGATTCTTCTATGAATGGATTATTAATATCAAAGTCACATCAGAGATTTTCAGTGAGGTGTAGCGTATTCCCCCAGCAGTCTAAAGAAAAGATTTATAATGTCATTGCAGAGTATCATTCAAATACCTTGGCCCGTTAAGTTGCAATTGATGCTTAACTAATGTGCTTTCTTTTGAAGTGCCTATCTTTCCACAGCATGGGATAGCAATACGCCAAGGAGATAGAGTTATGATGGGTGAGAGTTCAACTTGAGAATGCTGTATAAGAGAGAGGCTAACTAGAGTTCAAAGGGAATTTCATGCTCATATACAATCATATCTGAGGCAGTAGATATTCTTTAATCATATTTTTAAATTCTCATCTACCTAGTCTAAGTCTTTTATTTTCACTTATATTTTTAACTTAACAAAGAAGAAGATAAACTAGTATTTGGACTTATCAAAATGTAAATCAGTTACCTAGTACTAGAAAAAGGTAAACACGTACTCTTCACATTTTAGACCTAAATTTTATTCATCTTTAAGCCATATACTAATTTTTCTTTGGGAAATAATTTCTAATATAGACTAATAGATGTATATTTTCTACTCTTTGCTGTAATTTACTATTATTGAAGCATTTATTCCATTCTGCCTCACATATATTATTAATATATGTCTTTCTCCATGTTCAGTTATAAGCTCCTTGAGAGCAGAGATTGTATCATTTTCCTGTTTTTATCTCTAGTGCCTTTCATAGTGCCCATCATGGAGACACTCAAAAAAGTATTTGTTAAAAAAAAAAACACAACTAAATTTAATTCCAGGATATTTATTAAGTACCTTTGCCAAGCATTCCACTAAACAATATAAGTAAACCTAGGAACAAGACAGAATTATTGTTCTTAAAAAGCTCATGGTAAATTAAACTCAGTTATGTGCAGCTATAAAAGGCAATTCAGATGTGTGTAATTCCTGTTTGGGAGATTATTCCATGCGGGCATACCTAACAGTTGAAAAAGTCCAAGGCAACCTATGAGAAAAAAAAAAAACAGTCTATATCTGACTTAGCATAAGAAAACTGAGAAGTGGCTGTTCATATCCTTTGCTCACTTTTTGATGGGGTTGTTTATTTTTTTCTAATAAATTTGTTTAAGTTCTTTGTGGATTCTGGATATTAGCCCTTTGTCAGATGGGTAGATTGTAAAAAATGTTTTCCATTCTGTTGGTTGCTGTTTCACTCTAATGATAGTTTCTTTTGGTGTGCAGAAGCTCTTTGGTTTAATTAGATCCCATTTGTCTATTTTGGCTTTTGTTGCCATTGCTTTTGGTGTTTTAGTCATGAAGTCCCTGTCCATGACTATGTCCTGAATGGTATTTCCTAGGTTTTCTTCTAGGGTTTTTATGGTGGTAGGTCTTAGTTTAAGTCTTTAAAAAAAATAAGCGGTCGGGCGCGGTGGCTCAAGCCTGTAATCCCAGCACTTTGGGAGGCCAAGGCGGGTGGATCACAAGGTCGAGAGATCGAGACCATCCTGGTCAACATGGTGAAACCCCGTCTCTACTAAAAATACAAAAAATTAGCTGGGCATGGTGGCACGTGCCTGTAATCCCAGCTACTCAGGAGGCTGAGGCAGGAGAATTGCCTGAACCCAGGAGGCAGAGGTTGCAGTGAGCCGAGATCGCGCCATTGCACTCCAGCCTGGGTAACAAGAGCGAAACTCAGTCTCAAAAAAAAAAAGTAAATAAGGCAGGGTTTCACCACGTTGGACAGACTGGTCTTGAATTCCCGACCTCAGGTGATCCACCGGCCTTGGCCTACAAAGTGCTTGGATTACAGGCTTGAGCCACCACACCTGGCCAGTTTAAGTCTTAATACATCTTGAGTTAATTTTTGTTTAAGGTGTAAGGAAGGGATCCAGTTTCAGCATTTTGCATAGGACTAGCCAATTTTACCAACACCATTTACTAAATAGGGAATCCTTTCCCCATTTCTTGTCTTTGTCATGTTTGTCACAGATCAGATGGTTGTAGATGTGTGGTATTATTTCTGAGGCTTCTGTTTTGTTCCATTGGTCTTTATCTCTGTTTTGGTACCAGTATCATGCTGTTTTGATTATGTAGCCTTGTAGTACATTTTGAAGTCAGGAAGCATGATGCCTCCAGCTTTGTTTTTGTTTTGTTTTGTTTTGTTTTGTTGTTGTTCCTTTTTTGCTTAGCATTATCTTTGCTATGCGGGCTTTTTTTTTTTTTTTGGTTCCATATGAAATTAAAGGTGTTTTTTTTTTTTTCTAATTCTGTGAAAAAAGTCAGTGGTAGCTTGATGGGGATAGCACTGAATCTATAAATTACTTTGGGCAGTATGGCCATTTTCATGATATTGATTCTTCCTAACCATGAGCATGGAGTGTTTACCACATTTTCATTTAATTATTTGAAAAACACTAGAAAATGCAAAAATATTTATTTATTATACTATTTCTCTCTCTTTTTTCTTCTTTTCAAAAATTTAACATAGGCATGGATTAAAGCCTGAATTTTTTAGTGTTATAAGGGTCATCTTTATATATGCGGTATTTCTTCCAGGGTATTGTAATGTTTCACTGAACCATTATTCTGGGACAAACATATTGATCCTTTTCATTTTAAAGTGAATTTCTCCTTTTGGTTCCCACTACCATTACACAGAAGTAAATTTATAAGTAGTCAGTTTTTCCTATGCTTATATTTCTTGAGTAAACCTTTAATATACATATCTTCCTAAATTATTCTGAAAGTTTCAGTTTATTTATCTACAATACCTAGCACAGTGCCTTCTAGGCAAGTGGTGCTTATGTTAATTGCTATCATCTCTTCAGTGTTTACTAAGTAATTCTTTGAAACTGTGCTAAGTACTTTAAACATGTAAGTTTAATCTAATAAACTATTGGAAGAGTGATACCACTATCAACCTATATATATTAACATGTATTTGAATGACTATATAATTCCTATATAATCATATATCTAAAATTTTTATATATATTCATACATACAGTTATAAAAGGTAACAAAAGAGTTAAGAATAATGACAATTAAGAAACTATTTTACTAATTGTGAGTAGGAAGTGCTGAACTTAATGAATCTAATTCAAGAATTATGATTCAACTAGCTCTTTAAATAAGTAAATAAACTTCATATAAAGATGGTTTTAGGACATACAAATCTGTTTAGTCATTCTGCCTGTATACCCACTACAAATCAATTAGCATCGTAAAGAGTAATTTTGAACATGCAATGAAAATGAAAAAAGGCAAATTTTTAATAATTATTTCTAATGGAAATAAGCTATGGAAAAAATACACCATCCAAAAGTCATTTGTTTGGGGCTTTGAAGTTATTCATATGATTTTTTTCTATCAGCTCCTCATGACAGAAAAACAGAAAGGCAAATTCAGTCCTTATCGTGTATTCTGAAATTAAACATCTCCAGAATACAATTCTTTACCTTGCATACTACTTGTAGATAACCAAGAGATTTAGATCCTAGCCTCCAAGAGTGATAAGAATATGCTTTGAGGCTGTGTATGTATTAATCAAATGCCTCTCCCCCCAAAACCAAGTAGAACATGTTACCTTTACCACATATTGGAACTTAATTATTTCTATTTCAAATGTGCTGATTACTAGAAATTATCCTTGGTATACTAATGTCAGCTGAACTTCTCTGTTACATGAAAGGATGAGTGCATTGAGATGAGCTTGGCCTTTCCTTGTGAGTACTGTTTAATTCTTGAACTATTTCCATGGAACTCCATATCTTGAGAATATGGCAGGAAAACCACGGGAGTGGAGATACTCCGAGGTCCATTTCCAAAGCCAACAATTGAAAACTTCATGACACATGGTCTTGAATGTTTTCTTTTGGTGTGTGCATCCTTCATTTTTCAATTACCCTGAGGGTTTCCTTGAAGTCAGAGACCACATTTTACTGAATCCACATTAAATATTCAGTAAACACTTACTAAAACAATGAACGGACACTACTCCACAGCTACCATGTCCAACATACTCCTGAAGGATAGGAACAAAGCCTTGTATACCTCAGGGACATCTGGTTCACTACTGTGGGTGGTTCAACAAAAAATACCTCCTAGCAGATATCCTCTTAACTGTAATAGTTCCTCCTAAGAAGGTTTCTGTTCTTTTACACACACTATTTGTGCACAAATTTTCTTCTCTAGCCACCTAAAGGATCTTTTCATTTTTATGCCTCTGGTGGTATTCAGTATAATGTTTCTCTAGTTATTGTACCTCCTACACTACACTCATTCATTTGACATGACATCTTTGATCTACTCACACTTAGCCACCCGCTTTCATGGCCTATGGGGCCCTTGTGCCTGTTCCTGCACTGCAGTTTGATGTCTATTTGACTATGAGTGAAGTTGGAAACAGCGTGTTATCAAAAATTGAACACAAGGGCTTGGGCAGAAAAGCTCCTTTTGTAGAATATAGGTAGGACACAAGACAGTGAGGCAGAGAGAGAGAGGCGGTGTCAAGAGATAATGAATTTGTCCGAGGCAAATCAATTAAATATAATAAACATATAAATCTATGTTTTGAAGGAACACAATGTTAAATATTTTGTCAAATTAAGCATATGATTTTAATTTTTTTTTCTTTTTTAGACAGAGTCTCATTCTTTTGCCCAGGCTGGAATGCAGTGGCACGATCTTGGCTCACCATAGTCTCCACCTCCCAGGTTCAAGCGATTCTCCTGCCTCAGCCTCCAGAGTAGCTGGGAGTACAGGCACATGCTACTATACCCAGTTAATTTTTATATTTTTTTAAGTAGAGACACGTTTCACTGTTGTGGCCAGGCTGGTCTCAAACTCCTGACTTTGTGATCTACCTGCCTCAGTCTTCCAAAGTGCTGAGATTACAGACATGAGCCACCATGCCCTGCCATGCTTTTTATATTTAATTAAGTTTATAATACATATATTTCTGTTTTATAGTATATATGTGTATGTGTGTGTTAAGAAGTCAATAATTTTTTTTTTTAACTTGGAAGAGATCATACCATTGCTGGAGCACTATCTATGGCCAGGTATATTATGAATTTTTTTAAAAGCTACTTATATAAACTACAGAAGATTGAGTGATTTCTCTTTATTATTTGATTTATCTGTATTATTATTCTTCCCATTTCCCTTTTCACACAGAAGCATTTATCCCTTTCCTGTGATGGTTACACCTCTACAAAACGATCTAGAAGTAAATTGGTCTGCTTGAAGGTGCATTTGCAGCCATTTATCTTAAGTCTTTGAGTTTCAAAAGCTAACAACAAAGTACAGTTGACCCCTGAACAACATGGGTTTGAGCTTCAAGGGTCCACTTCTGCCACCCCTGAGAGCAAGACCAGCACTTCTGCCTCATCCTCCTCAGCCTACTCAATGTGAAGACAACAAGAACGAAGAACTTTCTGATGATTCACTTACTGAATAAATAATAAATATATTTTCTCTTCCTTAAGATTTTCTTAATAAAATTTTCTTCCTCTAAATTACTTTATTGTAAGAATACAGTGCCTAACACATATAACATACAAAGTATATGTTAATTGACTGTGTATGTTATCAGTAAGGGGTGAACAGTAGGCTATTATCAGTTAGGTCTCTGGGAAATTGAAAGTCATACATGGGTTTTTTGACTGTGTAGGAGTCAGTGTCCCTAACCCCATAGTGTTCAAGGGTCAACTGTAGTGGGTGTGAATGTTTGTGTGTTTGCTCATTATTATATGACTTTTGCTTCACTGATTTTTTATCTGCAAATTTTTGTTTTGTACTTTCAATTACCAACCAAGGTAATATGTATATATGTATAAAGGTGATTGTAGTTCACTAAAAACAAAGATTTGGTCTATAAAAATAGTAAGTGTAAGTCAAGTTTTTTGCCCTACAAAAGAATTCATTAAAAAAATCCTTCATGATATTTCAAATACTAAATTTATATCGATTTATTTGGCCCATGACTTTTCTGGTAAACATGAAAGTTTAAAGTGTACCTCAAAGTATATTTAAGGTAACAACACAATATAAGGATACCTAGGAAGTAATGAGAGAGAAAAAAAATCTGAAGATGTAATATTTGTGGGGCTGAGATTTATCTGAGATCTTGGTAACGTCAACCAGTGTTTATATTCTTGCTGAAAACCATAGGTCATGCATTTATTCATTTATTCAGACATTCTCTTAAAAAATTGATTCTCTATTATAATCTAATTAATTTTAAAATTACCTTACAATCTAAGCAAGAGATACTGCCAATGAATAGAATTACTTCTGTGAACAATAACAGCAAACAAACAAAATGCATGCATACACAGTAACAGAGAAGAATACATTTCTATGCATTACTAGTCAACAGCAATTTGGTCTCTTGAGCAGTCAGAAGGGGTCTGGGCTTTGTACTCTCCACATGTAATATTTTTAACTGTATTACTGCCTCAAATTCTCAGTTTCTTCATCATTAAATTTGAAATTATAACATTTTCTTTATTGTGTTATTGTAGGGGTAATTAAACCATTGTTTGCAAATCATTTAACATATGGCTTGGAGCAGAGTACATTCTCAACTGACATCTCTTTGTTGTGTGATTATTATTACTATTTTATCATTAACATTATTATTATTTGCCTTGTTTTGAGTAATTTAATTTTTCTTCTATTTATTTGATAGATATGAACCAGACTTTTTATACTCAGTCATTAGCCTTCCCCATTCGGTGGTCAGCATTTTCAGTTAGGTAATTCTTCATAGCATAAATGGAGCCATTTTTCAAAACTCACCAGATTCCTTGCTCATGTACAAGAGGCCATCCTGGAATATTCTCTATCCACTGAAATGTGCACTCAGGCGGTGACACGAAAAACAGTACAGCAAAAACTAATGATCTGGTTGTATTAACAAATTGTTCATTTGGGTGGTAAGTGACCTGAGATGAAGAAAATGCAATTTTTGACTGCCAATAAAGTAAAAAAATGGTTACCCTTACAGTTCCATAGAGATTATAATCAATGATACTTTTTATTGAATCAATTGAACTACATGTAGCCAATTAAATCCTTGCTTTGATGATATAGGGTAAAATGAAAGCCTTGTATTTTTCATGCATTGCACAAAATTATCTGGTATACAACAGCTTTAGCCTTAGTACCTTTTAAGGGTAGGAGGTCACCTTGTTCATCTGACAGATGAACTTTCTCCTTAACCAAACAATTTTTATCTCTGCATTTAAATATAAAGTGTTGAAAAGTTTTCACATCCTTGAAGAAGAAAATGGTTATCCTCTGCCTATTCCCAAGTCAAGGTTTTTGTTGTTCTTTAAAACAAACAAACAAAACAAAAAACATTGAGGAACACTGTTTAAATGGAAATTGGCAACGTTGAGATGTCATTTCTAACTGATTTTACTATAAACTAATTACTAAGCACTTTAAAACTGTCACACCACTTTATTATCCAGGCAATTATGTTATTAAACATCCATTCAACATTTTCTCTAACATAGTCATTTGGATCCAATCATGTCAAAGTTCAGCTTTCTTTTCACAAGTATCATTATGCAACGCAAATGTGTAGAACAAAAATTTTCTTTTAAGTTCACTTCTCCCAACCTTTGACCTTTGTCTCATAAACACTATATTTTCAATTCAAACCACAAAGTTGCTTTGGAAAGACATGTACCCTGGCATCCCCTAAGCATAGTTAATTTGATGTAACTCATGATGGTGATGTTTCCTAAACTTCTAAATCATCAGAAAGCTTTCATAGCATTAAGAAAAGGCATATGTAACTAAATTATTCTGCTAGATCTATTTCTTATTGCAAACTTAATGAGAAGTTGAAATAAGAGAATGTTGTTTCTTCTATGCCTTTTTCCAACTGTTTAAATTCATTTTTCTTTCAAGCATTACTGAGTGGCAAACACTGTGCTAAAAGGTAGATACAGAAAGAAGATGTAAAAATTTCCTTTTGATTTTTCATACTCTTGTCTTTCCATATACAAAGAAGGCAGTTTGTCCTTTGACTAGATATTCCTGAAGGTGGGTTGGGTATGCTGTATGGCAGGAACTAGATTAAGCCACAAGGATAGCTGTAAAAAATCTATTATTAATATCTACTTTGCGGATATTTTGTTCAGCACAATTTATGTCTGTTTTGAAACAACATAGCCAAATCTTCCTATCAGAAGACATTTCAGGACACTAATGGTCAGGATCCTATTTAATTGCAGATAAAAAAACAACTTTAGTCTAGGAAAAACTTGAGAACTAAGTGAGGTAAGAAAAAAAATATTTTATTTTATTATTTATTTATTATACTTTAAATTCTGGGGTACCTGTGCAGAACGTGCAGGTTTGTTACATAGGTATACACGTGCCATGGTGGTGGTTTGCTGCATCCATTCCCCATCATCTACATTGGTTATTTCTCCTAATGTTATCCCTCCCCAATACCCCCACCCCCTGCTATCCCTCCCCTAGCCCCCCACATCCCCCTGGGCCCAGTGTGTGGTGTTTCCCTCCCTGTGTCCATGTGTTCTCATTGTTCAACACCCACCTGTGAGTGAGAACATGCTTTTATTGAAATCAAAAATTTTATAAAGAGATTTATAGTTTTAAATATCTGTAATTATTTCTTTTAATTTGTAAGCACCAGGAAAAACACATGATAATTTTTTCTTATAGATCGGTTGATTCATGTGATTATTTTATTTAAATAAATATAAACTTGGTATCTAATTCAAAATAGAATCTGGATAAAAGACCTTCGTGAAACAGATGCTAACAGGACATCATGCACCCCAAACAAAAGTAGAAAGATATTTTATTTTCCCCTTATAATACCCTGGATAAGAAAGTCAAGCTCTTTGTGAAGCTTAATGCTAATTAAATCTATACATCTCTATAAAACTTTAATTTGCCAAAATTGAGTTAACATATTATAAATAAAAAATACTTTATATTTTTTTTAAAAAAAATTGAAGCTAAAGCTAAAAGTCTTCCCAAAAGACTAAGCCAGAGCCTAGGAATTTTACTCAATATAAATGAGGTTTTCTGCCTACAAAAACACATGTACAAGAAGGTTCACAGAAGTTTTATTAACAGCAATCAAATTCTTAAAAAGAGAGTACTCTACATTTACATATGTAACAAATCTGCATGTCCTCTACATGTATTATAAACTTTAAATTAAATCTAATTTAATTTTTAAAAAAGAAAATCAGGTCTCATACCTGCAAAATCTCACATCAAAACCAAAAATGCTTTAAGTGGAAGCATCTAATATTATGCAAAAAGATGAAACCTTTCATGCTCATGTATTCATAAGATGAAATACATGCCTTGCTGATGTTACTATATGCATTAATGAATGAAATGGTATTAAAAATTTTGCTACTTCTAAAAATAAAAGATAGTTCATGAACATAAAAACTGGGTAAATACATCGTGAACAGGCTAAGTGTTCTAGGCAGAGAAAATGTAAGAAATGAGGGAGAATATGGTGTCTTCAAGGCCCTAAAACAAGTTTTTACCAGAATATTAAATATTAGGGAAAGAATAGTAAGTGAAGAAGCAACTAGCTAGAGATTTGGGAAGGATGCAAACAGAGGAGAGTCATTAATAAACATAAAGAAATCTGAACTTCTTACCCAAGAAACTCATGTACAAGTTTTAAGCAAAGTAGTACTATGATCACATGGAATTGTAGTTTAGAAGAAGGTTATGGCTGCAGAGAGTAAAATGGCTTATGCAGAAGGTACCCTTGTGGACATAAGGGTATTTCATGATTGGCTCTTTCATAATATTCAAGAAACTACTTAAATTTAACTTCTTAAAGTGCTGTCCTTAATTTCTCTTTCTAAAATATATACCACTCTTAAAGCCAATTTGGTTCTATATCTTTCTTATACTCATGAGTTTTAAAATTCCTTCATTATATTTTGAGTGTTTATTGTCTGCGATTTTTGCAAAGATGTAAGATTTGTGAGAGCTGAACCTTTCTTTGTCTGTCTTTTCATCACTGAATCACCAAGAACAGTGTTAGTATATAGTAGGTATTAAATACATGTTACATGAACTAATAAATGAATCCCAAAAGTGCTGCATTTTAGGTGTAGTTGAGCTTTTATAGATGGTATATTCATGCTATTCTCCATCTACTGCTTACACAGTATATTAATGCTGACTTTTAATATGTAAACATATATATGCAAATGACTGACATCGGTTGAAAAAGGGTCTCAACTATCTAAAAACAAGCTCAACATTCATTCATACAATAACTCCTCGATTACTTTGCTGACAATATCATTTCCAGGAAGGAGGGAAATTTATCAGGATCTTCAGTACTATTATGTTCTTATTCTGAACATCAGTTCTTGAAACTGACAAGAACATTGAATAAAAATAACAATTTAATTTTAGAAATTGGGATAGAGGGCAAATGGTATGAAAGCATATCTGTCCCTCAGTATTTTGGATAGCAGGGCTTTCTAAATTCATACAAAGGAGAGATATGATTTTTTTAGTAGGAAGCTCTGAAGGGAAGATAAATTGCATTAGAAAGCTCTCATAACAGCAATTCTGACTTTGAGATTAATAATACACTGTAAGTTGTATCAAGGAGGATTTGGGGTACGTGAATAAAGCCCCATGCTTGCTTCATTCATTCAATAAAAATGTAAATGATTGCTTATGACGGATACTATCCTTGGTGCTGTTCACAGAGTACCTCTCCTTGTAGAGTTTGTGATCTAATGGGGAATATAGAGAAGAACAGAGATGATAGCAGTGTCACAAATGATGTACAGGGCAAATCTGATGATTACCTGGTACCTGTATTTGGAGCATCTAATCTGGACTTGAAAGAAAGATGCCCTTAGGAGGTAAAGTCTGCATGGGGGAGTAAGGAATGAGTAGGAGTAAGTCAGACAAAGTCCAAGGAAAGATAGTTTTAAGAACATGAGACAATGTAAGTTAATACAAAGAGGACAAATTTTCAAGTGATTTTTCCAAAGATTTCAGATTTTTTTCTAAAAAATATATATAGGTGATGAAATAAACAATATTAAAAGGTGTGGTGTAAATACAAGTTTTATAGTAGTCTAAAAAATAAAATGAGCTTACTGATTTAAAAAACTCTAAGAATGGCCAAAACAAAATTTTTGTTTGTTGATATATCAAGAGGCAGAGGAAGATCAAAGAATGGAAAAATTTGCCCACAGAGGTAGAGCATCAAATACTGACAAGCAACACAAAGACTAAACTTTTTTTTCTATCTCAAAGAAAAAACATATTCAGACTGAAAAAAGTAGAATAATCTGATTTTGGTTAGGGAAAATGAAAGATGGGTAAAAATACTTTTTGGGAGCCATCCAGATTAAATAAATGTTATTCAAATCCCCTGGTCCATTCTCTATTATTGTCAGTGCCACTAAGATTCAACAGAGCAAGAGGACAGCATGTGTGGCTGCTCATTAAAAAATAACCTCCGGCCAGAAAGACGCTTCACTTAGCAAAATTAATCAGACTGCCCTTCAGAATGGTCACATGTTTCCATCTTTTGGTACATTAACTAGAATTCTTGGCAGGGACATAAGGGTCAGGGAGAATTTGATAGGTAGGGATAGAGGGATTTTGGTAACTTGGCTATGGTACTAGTAGATTTTTCCTTGAGAACATACACACATTGTTTATGTATTATTTTATGTGGAGTAAAATTTGACAATTTTACAATATAGCAGAACAAATAAATCTGTGACATTTTTGCCAATTTGGTAGTCAATTTCATGCACTTTTGAGACCTTCTAGTTAGGAGTCCAACATAATAGTTAAGTGTGCAAAATCTGTGAAATCAGACTTCTTGATTTTGAAATCTTTTCCACTTTATGATAAAACTGAATCACAGAAAAGATAAATTACTTTCCTTTGGTCATGCCAATGTTTGACATTAACCTTGGTGTTTCTTAGGTTTATCTACTACTCAGTTTTTATTTTTTCCCTTCCTTTCCAAACTATATGGTTGGGAAGAAAGTCAAATGGACAGCCCTCACTTAAAAAGTGTGGAGTTATACTGCACATCCTTAAAGGCAGTTAATTTATATAAATCATTCAAATTCTCTATTTGTCTGTTTTATCTCATTTATTTATTCAATAATTTATGTCAGCATTGTCTCATAGCTATATATTTCATACTTTGATCTGTAATCCAATACTGAATTGTTCTTGCTGTGGTCACTGGGAGTTCTTTTAGTTGGCTCCTGTATCACTTTGACATGCCCTCATCGAGACAATTTTTAAAATCACCTTCTTACTTTATAGAAGTACAAGATGCCCCAGACTCATAGTGTGTATTTCCTCCCAGTTATATAATCAGCCATTTCTATAAGCATCCCTTCTTCCCTTTAATTGGAAAATGATATAAGAAACTAAGATTTGTGTGTTAGATATATTCATTGTTACTGGGGTGGCATTGCTCCTGGGCCCTCTCAGCTAACAGAGCAAGTAGGTATATGTGTATATACTAACCCATGTACATACACATATTGCTAAGTGTTTCTATATGTAATTATCTGTATCTATACTAAGCTAACCATGAGTTCATACTGATGTCTTCAATGTCAGTCAACTATCACACAGGTTATTTTATCCTCCCCTTGTCTGTAACCTCCCATTCCAATAGTGAAAATCCTGTCTTCAACAATCTAACATCAATTCACTTAATACTTTAACTACAGTAGAGATAACTAGTGGTTTAAGAATCGTTAGCCTGGCTGGGTGTGTTGGCTCACACCTGTAATCCCAACACTTTGGGAGGCTGAGGCAAGCAGATCACCTGCAGTCAGGGGTTTGAGACCAGCCTGACCAACTTGGTGAAACCCTGTCTGTACTAAAAATACAAAATTAGCTAGATGTGGTACAGCATGCCTGTAATCCCAGATATTCAGGAGTCTGAGACAGGAGAATTGCTTGAACTGGGAGGCGGAGATTGCAGTGAGCCCAGATTGCACCATTGCACTCCAGCCTGGGCAACAAGAGTGAAATTCCTCAAAAAAAAAAAAAAAAGAAAAGAAAAGAAAAGAAAAAAAGAATCATTAGCCTATACCCCTTGGGAAACAAATTTATCAACTAGGAGACAGTGATTACAAACAGTTCATGTATATTTTTCAAACTGGATTTTTTTCACTTGGCAATATGCATTTGGGATTAATCCATGCCTTTTTATACAGTAGTTCATATCTGTTTATAGCTAGATAACATTTTTTCTACATTTTATTGTATGTACATACTAAAATTTGTTTATTCATTCACAATCTAAGAGCAAAAGCATTCAGCCTTTCACCATTAAAGATGATGTAAGTTGCAAGATTTTTATAGAGACTTTTTTTATTTGGAAGATATTTTCTTGTTGTGTTATTTGCGGTTAGCTGAAACTTCCCATCAGAAACGAATATTAGACTTGGTCAGATGCTTTCTCTACATCTATTAAGATAATCAAATGGTTGTTCTTTTTTGATCTGTTAATACAGTGAATTATACTGACTGATTTTAATATATCATACCAATCTTGCATCTTTGAGGTAAACAAACCTTAGTTATGATGTATTGTTTGTACATATTATTGGATTAAATTTCCTAAGTATTTTTTAAAAATTTTAGTATATATAGTCAAGAAGGATATCACTCTGTAGTTGTCTTGTCTTGTAACATTTTTTTCCAAATTCAGTTATCAGAAAAACAGTGGCTTCATAGATTGAGTTATGAAATATTTCTTTTCCCTTAATGTCCTGGATGGGTTTATACAAAATTGGTAGCATTTTCTACATTTTAAAATAGAAATTACCAGTGAAGTCATATGAAACTAGCTTTTAATGAAAAAGAGATGAAAGATTTTAAACTACAAATAGAAATTGTACAATAGACATAAGATTCTTTAGGTTATCTATTATACCAAGAGCGGCTTTGATATTTTGTGACTTGCAATGATTTCATTTCACCTAAGTTGTCAAACTTGTTGTCCTAAGTTTTTTCTCACATATTTCTATCATGTCTTTAATATATATGTATATTAACTATTACCACTCTTATTACCATATTAGTAAATTGTGTAATTATGCCTTTACCTCTGTTCCATCAAAGTAATATTTATCAATGTAATTGGTCTTCTAAAAGAGCCAGCTTTAGTTTATACTTAACATTGGGTTTAGCCTGTGCTTCCATTTTCTTGTTTTCTTAAGGTAGAAGTGTGAACATTACTCTAAGGTTTTTCTTCTTTTTTAATATTTATAACTTTTCCTCCAAGTGCAATTTTAGAAGCATCCTATAATTTGTGAATTCAGGGTTTTCATTTTTGTTTCATTCCAAATACCTCCTACTTTTATTTATCTTTCGGTTCATGTGTTATTTAGATATATATTAATTAATTTCCATGTATTTAGGCATTGTCAAGATATCTTTCTCATATTTATTTATAATTTAATTTCTGTGTAGTCAGAGAATACATTTCCTCTAAATTGATTTTTTTAAGTTTATTGAGACTTGCTTTATGTCTCAGCATATTGTCTGTCTTGGTATATATACATGTGCACTTGCAAATAACTGGCATGCTGCTCTTGCTGGTCAATACTGTTCATGTCTTATATGTTCTTAGTGATTTTCTGTCAATTTATTCTCTAAATTATTGAAAAATACGATAGAAATCTCTGACTACAATTGTCTCTATATCTGTTTCTCCTGACATTCCTATCAGTTTTTGCTTCATGTGTGTGTGTGTTTATCTGTTTCTCCTGACATTCCTATCAGTTTTTGCTTCATGTGTGTGTGTGTTTTTATTTTTTTTAAAGTGTCTCTCTTGTTTTCTTTTTTTTTTTTTCTTTTTTTTTATTGCATTTTAGGTTTTGGGGTACATGTGATGAACATGCAAGATTGTTGCATAGGTACACACCTGGCAGTGTGGTTTGCTGCCTTCCGTCCCCTCACCTGTATCTGTCATTTCTCCCCATGCTATCTCTTCCCACCACCCCACCCCCCGCCCCTCCCCCATTTCCCCCCAACGGACCCCAGTGTGTAGTGCTCCCCTCCCTGTGTCCATGTGTTCTCATTGTTCAACACCCGCCTATGAGTGAGAATATACGGTGTTTGATTTTCTGCTCTTGTGTCAGTTAGCTGAGAATGATGGTTTCCAGGTTCATCCATGTCCCTACAAAGGACGTGAACTCATTGTTTTTGATGGCTGCGTAATATCCATGGTGTATATGTACTACATTTTCCCTATCCAGTCTACCATCGTTGGGCATTTGGGTTGGTTCCAGGTCTTTGCTATTGTAAACAGTGCTGCAATGAACATTCGTGTGCACGTGTCCTTGTAGTAGAATGATTTATAATCCTTTGGATATATACCCAGTAATGGGATTGCTGGGTCAAATGGGATTTCTATTTTTAGGTCCTTGAGGAATCGCCACACTGTCTTCCACAATGGTTGAATTAATTTACATTCCCACCAACAGTGTAAAAGTGTTCCTATTTCTCCACATCCTCTCCAGCATCTGTTGTTTCCAGATTTTTTAATGATCGCCTATTCAGGGTTTCGGCTTCTTCCAGGTTTAGGCTTGGGAGGATAAATGCAGGTGTCCAGGAATTTATCCATTTCTTCCAGGTTTACTAGTTTATGTGCATAGAGTTGTTTGTAATAATCTCTGATGATGGTTTGGATTTCTGTGGAATCTGTGGTGATATCCCCTTTATTGTTTTTTATTGCATCAATTTGGTTATTCTCTCTTTTCTTTTTTATTAATCTGGCTAGTGGTCTGTCTATTTTGTTGATCTTTTCAAAAAACCAGCTCCTGGATTTATTGATTTTTTGAAGAGTTTTTTGTGTCTCTATTTCCTTCAGTTCTGCTCTGATCTTAGTTATTTCCTGTCTTCTGCTAGGTTTTGAGTTTTTTTAATCTTGCTCCTCTAGCTCTTTCAATTTTGATGATAGGGTGTCAATTTTAGATCTCTCCTTTCTTCTCATGTGGGCACTCATTGCTATATATTTTCCTCTAGAGACTGCTTTAAATGTGTCCCAGAGATTCTGGTATGTTGTGTCTTCGTTCTCATTGGTTTCGAAGAACATCTTTATTTCTGCCTTCATTTCATTGTTTATCCAGTCAACATTCAAGAGCAAGTTGTTCAGTTTCCATGAAGCTGTGCGGTTCTGAGTTAGTTTCTATATTCTGAGTTCTAACTCGATTGCACTGTGGTCTGAGAGACTGTTTGTTATTATTTCTGTTCTTTCGCATTGGCTGAGGAGTGATTTATTGCCAATTATGTGGTCAGTTTTGGAGTAGGTGTGATGTGGTGCTGAGAAGAATGTATATTCTGTGGATTTGGGGTGGAGAGATCTGTAAATGTCTATTAGGTTTGCTTGTTCCAGGTCTGTATTCAGGTCCTGGATATCCTTGTTGATTTTCTGTCTGGTTGATCTGTCTAATATTGACAATGGGGTGTTAAAGTCTCCCACTATTATTGTGTGGGAGTCTAAGTCTCTTTGTAAGTCATTAAGAACTTGCCTTATGTATCTGGGTGCTCCTGTATTGGGTGCGTATATATTTAGGATCGTTAGCTCTTCTTGTTGCAGTGATCCTTTTACCATTATGTAATGTCCTTCTTTGTCTCTTTTGATCTTTGTTGCTTTAAGGTCTATTTTATCAGAGATGAGAATTGCAACTCCTGCCTTTTTTTTGCTCTCCATTTGCTTGGTAGATCTTCCTCCATCCCTTTATTTTGAGCCTTTGTGTATCTTTGCATGTAAGATGGGTTTCCTGGATACAGCACACTGATGGGTTTTGGCTTTTTATCCAATTTGCCAGTCTGTGTCTTTTGATTGGGGCATTTAGTCCATTGACATTTAGGGATAGTATTGTTATGTGTGAATTTGATACTGTCATTTTGATGCTACCTGGCTGTTTTGTTGGTTAGTTGATGCAGCTTCTTGATTGTGTTGATGCTCTTTTACCATTTGGTGTGTTTTTGGAGTGACTGGTACTGGTTGTTCCTTTATATGTGTAGGGCCTCTTTCAGGGGATCTTGTAGAGCAGGTTTGGTGGTGATGAAATCTCTGAGTGCTTGCTTGTTCACAAAGGATTTTATTTTTCCTTCACTTATAAAGCTGAGTTTGGCTGGATAGGAGATTCTGGGTTGAAAGTTCTTTTCTTTAAGGATGTTGAATATTGGCCCCCAATCTCTTCTGGCTTGTAGGGTTTCTGCTGAGAGATCTGCTGTGAGTCTAATGGGCTTCCCTTTGTGGGTAACCCGACCTTTCTCTCTGGCTGCCCTTAGCATTTTCTCTTTCATTTCAACCCTGGTGAATCTGACGATTATGTGCCTTGGGGTTGCTCTTCTTGAGGAATATCTTTGTGGTGTTCTCTGTATTTCCTGGATTCGAATATTGGTCTGCCTTGCTAGGTTGGGGAAGTTTTCCTGGATAATATCCTGAAAAGTATTTTCCAGCTTGGATTCATTCTCTTCATCACATTCAGGTACACCTATCAAACGTAGATTAGGTCTTTTCACATAGTCCCACATTTCTTGAAGATTTTGTTCATTCCTTTTTGTGCTTTTTTCTCTGTTCTTGCCTTCTCTTTTATTTCATTGAGTTGATCTTCGACCTCTGATATCCTTTCTTTTGCTTGGTCAATTCGGCTGTTGAAGCTTGTGCATGCTTCACGAAGTTCTCGTGTTGCGTTTTTCAGCTCCATCAATTCACTTATACTCCTCTCTATGCTGTCCATTCTCGTCAGCAGTTCATCCAATCTTTTTTCAAGGTTCCTATTTTCTTTGCGTTCGTTTAGAACATGTTCTTTTAGCTCACTGTAGTTTCTTACTATCCACCTTCTGAAGTCTGATTCTGTCATTTCATCACCCTCCTTCTCCATTCGGTCTGGTTCCCTTGCTGGTAAGGAGTTGTGATCCCTTTTAGGAGGAGAGGTGTTCTGGTTTCGGGAGTTTTCATCCTTTTTGCGCTGGTTTCTTCCCATTTTTGTGGGTTTATCCACCTGTTGTCTGTCTCTGTCCCAGGGAGTTGGAGCTTTATGAGTTTCCGTTGCACTACTGCCTTTTTTGATTTTTCTTTCAGGTCTGACCCGCCCAGCTAGCAGCACGCCTAGCCACTGCCTGCCCGCAGGGGCTTTGCTGAGCTGCTGTGGGCTCCACCCAGCTGCCCTGAGCTCTTCCCTGTAGTCCTTTTTATATGGGCCTAGTTAGAACTGTCTCGGCAATGGTGGCCCCACCTCTGTTATGGTGGACTCTCTCTGTTGTGGCAGGTTGCCTCGGCAACGGCGGGTTGCCTCGGCAATGGCAGCCTGCCTCCGTAGCGGTGGAGAGTCTCAGTAATGGCAGAAGCCCCTCCCCAACGGAGCCCGTCCCGGTTCAGCTGTGCTTGGTGTGAAGGGCTCAACCCAGAGGGTTTCCAATGACTGTTTTTGTTTTCGTTGTTGTTGGGGGTGGAGGGGTGGGACCAACCGAGCCTGATCACCTGGCTCCCTGACTCAGAGTCTTTTCTTTTAAGTTGACCGACCCCGCGTTCCGGTCGCTTGTTGAAAAGGCACCGGGATCTCCCGTGCTGCGACTCACGGAGTCGGCTCGAACTGCAGCGCCGGCTTCTGGTGGATTTTTTGCCTAGGAATCTCCTGGCCTGACTTGCTATTTCAGATGAATGGGCAACTCTGCCGTCTCAGGGCTCTGCTCGCCAGCTAAGAGGGCTCCCAGACCAGTGGCTTTTGTACGGAGAACCGCAGCAACAGGGAGTGGTCACAGCAGCCGCGCGGGCGGAATCAGCCCCGCGGGGGCCAAAACAGCGGCGCTGGCTGGGACTGCGATGCTGGCGACCCCTCTGCCTGGGTATCTCCTGGTCTGTGGGCAATAAGAGTTCGTCTGGAAATGCGGCGTCCACTCACCCTCTGCACTTTCACTGGGAGCTGAAGTCCTGAGCAGTTCTTAGGCGGCCATCTTCCCAGCATTCTGCTTCGTGTGTTTTTAAACACTGTTAAGTGTATATACATGTTGAATTTTACATCCTTTGGATGAATTCATTCACTCATCTATTTATTAAGAAATAACCTTTTCATTATAAGATATATTTATCTGATGTTAATATAAACAACTTTCTTTTTATTTCAATTAGTATTTTATTAATTTAGTCTTTTAAAGAAAATTAACAGGTTTATTTTAGAACAATTCTAGATTTAAAATCCAGAAGAAAATAGAGACAACTTTCTTTACTTCCTCCTTTTTTTTCACCGTTTCTTCTATCATAATTATCCTGCATTATTACAATTAGTGAATCAATATCAGTACCTGATTATTGACTAAAGTCCACAACTTGCATTAGGGTTTACTGTTTTTGTTGTGCAGTTCTGTGGATTTTGGCAAATGTATTATGTCTTATATCCCCCCTTATGCTACCGTGAAAAATAGTTCACTGCCCTAAAAATCCCACATGCTGTATCTATTTCTTCCTCTATATCTTTTTACTTTTAACCAACTTATGTTTGGATTTAATGTGTTTTTATAGTAGGAAACATATAGTGGAGTTCTTTTTTCTTTGTATCTAGTTAGCAACCTACACCTTATAATTGATACATTTAAATCATTTATATCTAATGTGATAAATATGTTTGGTTTAAATGCCAACTTCCCATTTATTTTCTTTTTGTGACATCTGTTACTTCTCTCCTTTCTTTCATCCCTTTTTCTTTTTTAAAATTTAATATAGTTTTTGAGTCAATGATGTTTCCTTTGTTGTGTTATCAACTATAATTCTTTGCTGCACTTTTTTAAGTGATTGCTCTAGGGGTTGTACTTCTCATCTTTAACTCATCAGAGTTTACCTTAAGATAATATAATAGCACTTCGGATGTAGTATAAGAACCTTAAAATAGTACATTTTCAATTCTCTCTCCTGGCCTTTTTCCTATTTTTATCATACAAGGTACTTCTATGTACATTGTACTTCTAACAACACTATATACATGAATATTTATTTAAATAGTCATTTATCATTTAAAGACACCTAAGTAATAAAGAATATTTTATTTGTACCAATGTAATTGCAATTCCTAGGATTCTTTATTCCCTTGTATTGAGTAAGATTTTCATCTGGCATCATTTTTCCTCTGCTTGGAGGGCTTCTGTTAATATTTCTTGTCAGGAATGTCTGCAGTTAATAAATTATCTCAGCTTTTGCATCTCTGAAAAAGTCCTTATTTCTACTTTATTCCTGAAAGATACTTTTTCTAGGGTTTAGAATTATGGATTGGACTTTTAGTCTTTCCAGTACTTAAAAGATGTTGATTTGTAGCCTACTGGCTTTATGGTTTCAAAGAAGTATGCTGCCATTAAAATCTTTGAATATTAGTATGTAATGTGTCTTTTATATCTGTCTGATTTACAGATTTTCTTTTTACCTTGACTCCAGGAAATTTATTTATAATGTGCATTCATGTGGTCTTCTCTCTCTCTCTCTCTGTGTGTGTGTGTGTTTGTGTGTGTGTGTATGTGTGTGTGTGTGGTGTGTGCACACACGAATGTGTGTGCATGCATGTGTGTGTGTTTGCTTAAGGTTCATTTATTTATCAGTAAGTTTATAATTGTTATCAATATTAAAAATATTTAGGCCATTACTTTCTTCAATAATTTTCCTGAACCTGCTTTAACTTCTTTACTTTAGATTTCCAGTTTTCCATACAGTAAACCAACACCTCACTGAAGCTCTGTTTACTTTTTTCCAGTCTTCTCTTTTTCTTTCTGGTTCATCTTAGTTTCTTTCCATTTTTATGCCTTCAAGTTCCCTAATTATGTCCTCTGTGGTATATGATCTGCTATTAATTCCATACAGTGTAATTTTTTTTCTCAAACATTGTAGTTTTCCTTTTTTAAGAGTTAAATGTAGATCTTTTAAATTATTACCAATATCTCTAGCTGATATGCTTACTCTTTAGCTCAGTGAATATATAAAATAGAATAATAATAGCTGTTCTTGGGGACGGGATCTAAATAAGAATTTCTCAAAAGAAGAATACTAATGCCCAAAGGGTATGTGATAAAAAGTATTCAAAATCACTAATCATTAGAGAAAGGCAAATAAAACTAACCCTATTTTAAATGGCTCTTATCAAAAAATCAAGCAATAGCAAATGCTGGCAAGGATAAAGAGAAAGGAATCTTTGTACAATCATGGTGAGTGTGTACACTTTTTAATAGTACAACTAGTATGGAATACAGAATAGAGGCTCCTTGTAAAACTAACAATTAAAACTATTATATAATCCAGCAATTCCATTGCTGAGTATATATCCAAAAGAAGAAAAATCAGTATATCAAAGAGATAACTGCAACCCCATGTTTATTGGAGCACTTTTCTCAATAGCTAAGATATGAAATCAACCTAAGTGTCCATCAATTAATAAATGGATTAATGTGGTACCTATGCATAACACAATATTATTCCACCAAAAAAAAAGAGTGAAATCTTGTGATTTGCAGCAACATGGATAGAACTGAAGGTCATTATATTAAATGAAATAAGCCAGGCAAAGAAAGACAAATACTACATTTTCATTCCTGTGTGGGAGCTAAAATCATGGATCTTATGGAGGTAGGGAAAGGATCAGTAGTTAGCAGAGTCTGGGAAATATACCCAAGAGAAGTTGGCTAATGAGTATGAAACATAGGTAGAAGAAATACGATCTAGTGCTCAATAATACAGCAGAGTGACTGACTACAGTTAACAAAAAAATGTTGTATAGTTCAAAATCCTTGGAAGAAAAGAGTTGCAATGTTCCCAGCAAAAACTAAAAATTAATGTTTGAGATGACAGACACCCCATTTACTTTTATTTGATCATTACAATGTTGTATGCATGTATCATTATATCACAGGTATCCCCCTAATACATAACTATTATCTATCAATAAATAACTATTGTAATTTTGTTACCTACTAATTTCATCATCTATATTATTACTATTATCAGTTAAAATTGATTCATCCTTCTCTCATGACAGCTGTTATCTTTTTTCACTTTTTTGCATGCTTAGTAATCTTATGGGACGTGAGTGAACCTACGAATTTTATATTGTGTTAAATAATTCTGAAATTACTTAAATATTCTTGAGCTTTATTCTGGAACATAGGGTACCTGGAATCAGGTTGAGTTTTTAAGTCTTGCTTTTAATCTTTTTTTACGTGAGGCTAAAGCAGTGTTTAGGTTAGGGCAGAAGTCCCAGGCTGCAGACCTATACCAGTCAGTGGCCTGTTAGGAACCAGGTTGTGCAGTAGGAGGCGAGCAGTGGTTGAATGAGCATTACCACCTGAGCTCCACCTCCTGTAGGATCAGTGGTGGCTTGGATACACATAGGAGCAGGAACCCTATTGTGAACTGCCCATGTGAGGCATCTAGGCTGTATGCTCCTTACCAGAATCTAATGCCTGATGCTCTGAGGTGGAACGGTTTTGTCCTGAAACCATCCCCTCCCCAACCCCTGCTCTACGAAGAATTGTCTTCTGTGAAATCAGTCCCTGGTGCCACAAAGATTGGGGACTGCTGGATTAGAGGATATTATTTTCCACTACTGAGGCAGTCTTTTTGAAATACACACCTGAGTCCTTGTAGATTACACAGCTCTACACGCTTCGTCTAGTAGAAACAACTATTCCTGGCCCAGCTATGAATGGTTTCTTCATGAGCAGGCACTGACGAGTACTCAATTTAAGACGTTAGGGTGATCCTCTGCAAATCTGGAGCTCTCTCTTTTTGCAGCTTTCTCCACTTTGGTGCTCTGCTTGGAGAACGCTAGCCAATTTGACCTTTATGGTTTCTTAGCTCTTCTCAGCTGGAGGAGACCACTGGGTTCTTCCCGAGTTACCCCTCCCTGTGCCATGATCTGGAAACTTACTCTCCAGGAACTAAGCTGCATAATTAAAAAACCGTATTTGTTTCCCTCCTCATCTCTTAAGGACTAGTGCTTTTCATTGCCTGATGCCTAATAATTTACATTTCTTGTTTTACATGTTTTATTTGGATTTTTAGTTGTTTTGAGTGGAAAAGTATATCTGAACTCTATTGCTTCATCTTGGCTAGAAAAACAAGTAATAAATGTGATTTATTTTCTTACCGCATATTGAAATGATTCATCACCTGAAAATCTGCATAATTATGCAAACCAATGTTTTCCTAATGACCAGAGCATGATTTCATAAAACCACATGTAGTTAAAATATCTCTTCATATTGCAAGCTAGATCTTTTGATTTTTATGTAACCAAGCATTAAATATTAATTGATATGGTTTCAGATTTATATATTTTTAAATATCTAAAACTAATAGAAGGCATATTAAAATATCCTTCTTTTTTTAATCATATATATTTGTGAACCCAAGTTTTTTTTAAAAGGTTTCGCTTACAAGAGTGTATAGTAAGAGACAGAATATAGAAATATATATGCCAATACACCTGTTTTTTATTAAGTGTGATGTTAAGTCAGTCATCAAAAGCATAAAACGCTATCATTCTTCTTGCTACATTTTTTTGTTTTGGAAAATAATTTTTCCTAAAAGCATGTTAGTTTAACATGTAAAAAAGTAGTGTTATTTTAAATAAATCAACAAATCTTCACTTTAGAATGTCTTAGCTGCGGTCTTTTTTTATGGTGAATATCAATTGTTATATCCTACATAAACCAACACTCTTTGAAATTCTCAGTAGTTTTTAAGTGTAAAGGATCCTGAGACCTTACAGTTTGAGAACAGCTAAGTTAGAAACATGTGAGCCTCTTATGGATGTCTTTCCCTAAGGTTGATAAAAGAGAAGCTGCAACTTTTCTTTTGTTGTCCTATATCCTCCTAAGAACCTGTCAGAATAACATTTGTGTATGTGTTAGACTGGGGTAGGGAATCCCATCAGAGATACTCATTCAATTACCTGTAAAACTATACAACTAAAAAATGCAAAATTCAGTAATTTGATACATAAATATAGGTTTAGCCAAGATACCTGTTATCTTTGTTTTACGGTATAGTTCGAGTGAGAACATAATTACTACCTGAACTGCGACTGGAACAGCATTACTTTGTGTTCCTGTTTTCTCAGAATGAGAAAAAAAATAATAATGTTCAGAAGATGAAAAAATCCCATAAATATATTCAGACTCACTTCTACTTTAGCTTTCTTCCCTATAACAATGTTAGAGTGTCACAAACAGCAATGCCTTCAGAAACTTACTTCACTAATTCAGGAAGTATTTATTCAGCATCACTTATTGTGGTAAGAATGTTAAGGAAGAGTCCTTACATTCGAGAAACCTACAGTCTCATAGACTTTTAAAAAATGATATAAAAGTTAATATAAAGTAGTATAATAAATGGAATTGTGCTATAGAAAAGCAAAAATTTTTAAATTTAGATTAACCATTAAAATATGCTAAGAATAAATCTTGATTTGATCACAGACTTTAGGAATGTTAATAAGAAATTATTATATTATCTATTATAATAAGAAATTCTGGCTCCTCATGACTTTAAAGAATTATACACAATACGAATGTAGAATCTTGGCCTACTGGGAATTGACCTCTTTTCAATTTTTAAAAAAGATAAATTCTAATGAACATTTTCCTCTTTCCAATTTAAATATTGTTCTGTGCTTCTAATATTATTCCTTAAAATATTTTACAAGTCAACAATGATACTGAAACCAAACCTGAACTATTTAAGAAAAAGAATAAAAATATTTAGAAAACAAAATGTTACATTCACTTTGATTGTAGCCCAGTTCTGAGTATTTATTTTTAAGTTGGTTAGCTAATCAGGAAGAAAAGCAAATGTACCTGTCAGCAAAGACAAGAGGATGAGCTCTGAATTGTATTGTTTTCTCAGTTTCTCTGGATTTAAAATAGAAAGGATGCTATTGTACTCTTAGGCTATCTTTAGCTCACTCAAATGATTTATTTCTTTCCCTGTTAGGAAATAGCATACATTAGGTAATTCCCATGGGAAGCTTGAATAGATGAGAGCAGGTTTATTTAATTTTATTTTTCATCTCTTCATCTTGAACATTAAGAATCTGTTTCAAAGGGACAGAGATAGATAGACAGACAGACAGACAGATAGACAGATTAGGTTCTGAGGTTTTGTGGGAGAGGTCAGTGTGCCATGACTACTGTCTTGATAGTAGCCATAGTTTCCCTAGACCATGTTAATAAAAACTGTGTTATTTAAGCATTATCATGGGCCAGGCACCATGCTAAACACTTTCTGTGTTTCCTCTCATTATTTCACATGAAGTGGATTGGTTAATCACATTGGACTTCAAAACAAACAAAATAAAATTGGTTCATTCCTTTTTTAAAAAAAATGCATGCAAATAAATATTTTTATTTTCTCTAAAAAAAAAAAAAAAGAAAGTCTGTTCCATCTCAGCCTCTAGGCTAATCAGTTTGTGAGTGACATTCACCTTTAGTTTATTTGTGTATTTTAATGGCATAAGCAATTTTTAATCACCCAAACATTTTTGATATCATAAAGATGCTACTGATTTCACTTGCTTTGGATGTATTTGTGATTTTAATGATAATATAGTTTGGATAGTGAAGATTTCAGACTCTAATTATCTAACATCATTTGGGAAACTAGTATCATTCTTTAATATTTATATTAATTTTAACATTCTCACTGTTCTACACTTCATACACATAACCAGGTTTCTGTTCTTCAGTAGCCTTATTCTAAAATAATAGCATATGCACACAATCTGATCAAACACACCCCATACACTTACTGCTCTTATTCTACTATGATAATCTACAATTGTTTATTTCTAATTTTTAAATATTATAAAGGTATAGGCCCTGCAAGTTAACTACATTACCCCTGAAATTTATTTTATATAAGAAGGGTGTTTTTGCTTCACATAAAAACTGATTCAGTAATATGAGATGAAGAAAATGTTCTAGGCCTGTGATAGAGATGAAGAAGTTAAATAACCAGAATTTACAGAGCTGGGTGGATTGAAAATTTTTTTTGGATTGAAAATTTTTATCATAGATTCTAACATTTTAAAACAGGAAAGATCTTTAGCGTATGCATTCTAATACTTCTGCTTCAAAAATGAGGTAACTAAGATTCAGAAAAATTAAGTGACTTGTTCAGTAACATAGAGTTAGGCTTTGGTAGGTTTAACGCTAGACTAATATATAGTTAGTCTTTGGTAAGGTTCACACCTTAATTTCTATTTAAGATTTTGCTACCTAGAAACTAATTGGCCAATTGATATAAAGGAATAATTTTACTTTATTTAATTAAAAAAATTTGGCAGCATGTGGAGGAGTTTCCTTAAACCAAACTGTTAATGAGGCAATTGGGGTATATTAAAGTAGATGTATGATTTGTATTCATTTGGGTATATACCCAGTAATGGGATTACTGCGTCAAATGGTATTTCTGGTTCTAGATCTTTGAGGAATTGCCACACTGTCTTCCATAATGGTTGGACTAATTTGTGTTCTCGCCAATAGTGTAAAGCTATTCCTATTTCTCCACAATCTCACCAGTATCTGTTGTTTCTTGACTTTTTAATAATTGCCATCCTGACTGATATGAGATGGTATCTCATTGTAGTTTTTATACATGCACATGCATGTTCATTGAAGCACTATTCACAATAGCAAACACATGGAATCAAACCAAATGCCCATCTATGATAGACTGGAAATATATATATATATATGCTACACATACACCATGGAATACTATGCAGCCATAAAAAGGAATGAGATCATGTCCTCTGCAGGGACATGGATGCAGCTGATAGCCATTATCCCCAGCAAACTGACTCAGGAACAGAAAACCAAACACCCATGTTCTCACTTATAGGTGGGAGCTGAACAACAAAAACACATGGACACAAGAAGGGGAACAACATTCACTGGGACCTGTTGGAGGGTGAGTTGAGGGGAAGGAGAGCATCAAGAAAAATAATAGCTAATGCATGCTGGGCTTAATACCTGAGTGATGGGTTGATAGATGCAGCAAACCACCATGGCACACATTTACCTATGTAAAAATCCTGCACATTCTGCCCATGTACCCTGGAAATTTAAATAAAAATAATTTTTTAGAAAAAGTTGATATATGATTGAGGTAGACTACAGCTGATAGAAGTTGTTCAAATGGAAGAGACTGCCTTTGTTAAAGCCAAATCAGAATGTCACATTGTTAATTTAGTTTGTTAAAATCAGGTGTTTTTTTTCTTAACTTCACTGACAAGTAAATTTAATCAAACATGTTTGATTAAATTAGTACGAAAAAAAATGACAGCTACTGCTAGGATGTACTAATGCAGGAACCCTCAACTGCGTAGGGACTGCATATGCTAAAAGGATCTGATGCTATTTAATTTACAGCAAGGTCTCTAGTGCCATCTGACAAATGGAGGAAGTGTTCATCAAATTGTGTTAACTAATTTATCGACAGAATACTATCCACAAAAGAAAGGCATAGAAAGTGTGATTGCAGATTCTATCTAATTGGTATAACACATTGAACTATCAGCACCTAGAGATAAGCATGTGGCACTCAATCAATCACCTGGTTTTTTATCAAGAGGGGATAAAAATAGGGAAATGAATAAGAATCAAGTGCATAAAAACTGATTCAGTTTTTCTGAGAGATAGTGCTTACAATCACTGAATGAAAGCCACTCTTCACATGTTTTTGAGGGTTCTCAGTAAGTCATGAGTTCTCTACTGTGGATTAGTGTTGGAGGAGAGGAGAGAACTTTCTTTCCCCTCCTTATGATGTGGGAGTAGAGTAATCACTCCAACAGATGAAGTGAAGGAATTGTTTAAAAAATATGTGTGCACGCGCACGTGCACACACACGTATACACACACACAAGTACCAACAATCAGTAGATGGTAATGCCTTCAAGAAGAAGGGCATGCCTCTCATCTGATCTTCTTATATTAAATAACGTTTACACACTGAAAATTCTCTAATGGTTGTCTTTGACCCAGAACTCTTCCGTGGACAGTAAATCTAACTGTAGATTTTGTCTCTGAAATTAGATGTCTAACACTGCAAGCCTAACATCTCCAAAACTGAACTTCTTATTTCCATACACTCCCACACACCTCTCACAGTCTTTCCCATCACAGAAAATATCAACTCCTCTCTTACAGTTTCTCCAATAAATGTTATCAGAGTCATCCTTGACTTTTCTCTTTGTCTTACATTATATATCCAATCCATCAAAAAAAGTCTAGGAATTTTTCCTGCAAAATTCAATCTGATTCACTTACTTTTTCCCATCGTTCAACACAACTTTCAAGGTCTAAGCTTTCATCAACTCTTCCCAATATTTTTATGACAGGCTCCTACTTCTATATCCTGTCTATATCCTTATATATATCTTTTCAGCAGCTAAAATAAACCATTTAAAAAGAAAACATGAGTGTGCTGGATCTCTCTTGAAAACTTTGCAAAGCCTTCCCATCTCACTAAGAGTAAAATCAAAGTCCTTCCTATGGCTAAATGCCTTGACTCATCTTGCAGCCTCTCCCTGGCCCAAAACTTCCCTACCACATACTTCTTTGAATCTCTTTTCTCCCACTCTTTTCTTTGCCTTGTTGTTCCCTGTGTGTTACCATGTGTACATGCCACACCTGCTTCTGTCTCAGTTCCTTTGTACTTGCTTGTTCTTACACCTGGACCAACTATTTCTTTTCTTAATTTTCTTCTAGTATCTGCTCACTTGTCTCTTGGTACTGGGGCATGGTTAATCCATATAAAAATTGCAACATTAATCTGCTGGAACTCTCTATCCCTCTCATTCTATTTTATTTTTTCTACAGACATTATCACTATATGACATAATACTTTCAAAGTTTTTTATTCACAGTTTTGTTCTTATTCATTAGAATGTAGCTCCATGAAGACAGGGTTGTTTGTTATCCACTTCTATATCTAAGATTGTCAGATAAAATACAGGACACTCAGATAAGCTTTAATTTTTGATGAAAACAAGTAATTTTAATACAAAATTATTCCAAATATTGCTGCCTTCTACCAATAGCTTGTTTATGTTTATCTGAAATTCACATTTGGTTGGCCATCTGTATTTGTAGTTGCTGAATCTGACATCCCCATTTATATTTCCAGTGCTGAAAACAAGAAGTGGCATGACTTAAGCATTCAGTAAATATTTTCTGAATGAATCATTTTTATGAATTACATAGCCAGAACACCATTAGTGTTATTAAATGAACATTTATCCCCAGGGACTTAGAGAAGTATAAAAATCAGGAGACTGAAGCCTACTTCTATCCTAGAAAAGTCTAAAGACCAAAGATTGGTTGTGGTAACAAGAATCTACATGACAAAGAAAGAAGGATTAGTGGTCAGATCAGGTACACTTCCTGTATGGCAGGGTAAGCAAAAATTCTCAGGGAAAGCTGGATGGGCTCAAATCATCTTCAAGTTACTTTGGTCAAGTGGGTTGTCTGCTGTGGTAAGAGGACCATAGCAATAAAAATCCATGGGTCTCCTCTTGCACTAAGAAAGGGATAGGATAGAAGGAAGATTCAAAATGGCAGATTAGACACAACTCCAGCACACAACACCTAGCGAGAGAACGCAGAAACCCAGAGATCTCCTAGCTCCAACCAAGGTACCAGGTGCATTTCAACAGGTCTGGTCTGAGGGTGAGCAAAGCCCACTCAGGGCAGACCAAGGTGGGGAGGGGTGCTGCTTCATTCAGAAAGTGCATCTGACTGGTGAGTCCGAGGATCCACCTCTGGCACTCTGGTCCAGATACAGCACTTCCCCCAAAGCCTCAGCAACACACAGAACAGGGGATCTCTGCCAATCAAGCACCGGGAATTACAAGTGCGGAGTTGAATAAGAGTCTGCAGACTGAGCTATCACCCACTCCCCACACCTGGAGAGAGACGGAGCTGTAAGCTGGAGCAGCTGGGCAGCCCCTAACCCATGACCAGAGATAGAGAAAGCTGAAAGGGGGAGACAGCTGAGTGCAGCTGGGCGGGTCCCTACCCTCCCCCACAAACCCCAGAGGGCTGAAGCTCTGACTCTAGTGGGTTGTGCAGCCAGTGCCACAGTCTGAGCTGAACTCTGAATGATCCAGCCCAGTGGAGGAAGGGCACAACCCACCACTAGAGGGGTGGGACTGGGCTACAGTTTTAACAAAAAACACAGGAAGCCTATGTAGCAACGAGTCAGCATTCTTGAAAACCCAGCAGCACCTAAAGGACAGCAGAAGAGGCAGGCCTAATTTCCCAACATAAACAAAAAAGACAAAGGAAGCTTCCCTAGTAACCTGAAAAAGTCCCTAGAAACCCAGTAGCGCCCCCACAGGCAGACAAGCCACCTCATCAAGCAGCTCTCTGACACCAAAGCCAGGTAAATTCACAAAGATGGGAAAAAAAAAAAAAAAAAAAAAAAAACAGCGCAAAAAAGGTGAAACCATTAAAGACCAGAACACTTCTTCTCCTTCAAGGGATCACAGCTCCTCAACAATACAGGATCACAACTTGACCAAGAAGGAGTGTGAAGAATTGACAGAAACAGAATTCAGAAGGTGGATAATATCAAACTTTTCAGAGCTAAAGGAACACATTCTAACTCAATGCAAAGAAACCAAAAACCTTGAAAAAAGGTTAGATGAAATGCTAACTAGTATAACCAGCATAGAAGAGGATATAAATGACTTGATGGAGTTGAAAAACACAGCACGAGAACTACATGAAGCAAAGAGAAGTTTTAATAGCCAAATCAATCAAGCAGAAGAAAGGATATCAGAGATTGAAGATCAACTCAACAAAATAAAAAGAGAAGGCAAGACAAGAGAAAAAAGAGTGAAAAGGAATGAAAAAGGCCTCCAAGAAAATGATATTATGTGAAAAAACCTAATCTACGCTTGATCAGTGTGCCTGAATATGAAGGGGAGAATGAATCCAAGCTGGAAAACACACTCCAGGATATTATCCAGAAGAACGTCCCAAGCCTAGCAAGGCAGTTCAAATTTTAAATTCAAGAAATATAGAGAACTCCACAAAGATATTCCTCAAGAACAGCAACCCCAAGGCACATAATTGTCAGATTCACCAGTGTCAAAATGAAGGAAAAAATGCTAAGAGCAGCCAGAGAGAAAGGTCAGGTCACCCACAGAGGGAAGCCAATCAGACTCACAGCAGATCTCTCAGCAGAAACTCTACAAGCCAGAAGAGAGTGGCTATTCAACATCCTTAAAGAAAAGAACTTTCAACCTAGAATCTCATATCCAGCCAAACTAAGCTTCATAAGTAAAGGATAAATAAAATCCTTTATGAACAAGCAATTATTGTCACCACCAGACCTGCCCTACAAGAGCTCCTGAAAGAAACACTAAGCATGGAAAGGAACAAGTACCAGTCCCTGCAAAAGCAAACCACTTGGCAAAGACCAAAAATGCAATGAAGAAAATGAGTCAACAATAATCAGCCAGTAACAAAATGGCAAGATGAAATTCATACATAACAATATTAACATTGAATGTAAATGGCCTAAACACCCCAATCAAAAGACACAGACTGGCAAACTGGATAAAAAGTCAGAACCCATCGGAGTGCTGTATTTAAGAAACCCATCTCACATACAAAGACACACACAACTCAAAATAAAGGGATGGAAAAAGATTTACCAAGCAAACTGAGAAAAAAAAAAAAAAAAGCAGGGGTTGCAATCCTAGTCTTTGACAAAATGGACTTCAAACCAACAAAGATCAAAAGAGACAAAGGAGGACATTACATAATGGTAAAAGGATCAATCCAACAGGAAGAGCTAACTATCCTAAATATATACGCCCCCAACACAGGAGCACCCAGATACATAAAGCAAGTTCTTAACGACCTCAAATGATATTTAGACTGCCACACAATAATAGTGGGAGACTTCAACTCTCCACTGTCAATATTAGACAGATCAATGAGACAGAAAATTAACAAGGATATCCAGGACTTGAATGCAGAGCTGGACCAAGTGGATCCAACAGACATATACAGAACGATCCACCCCAAATCCACAAAATATACATTTTTCTCAGCACCACATTGCACTTACTCTAAAATTGACCACATCATTGGAAGCAAATCACTCTTCAGCAAAAGCAAAAGAACAGAAATCATAACAAACAGTCTATCAGACCACAGTGCAATCACTAGGATCACTCAGGATCAAAAAAGACACTTGGAAACTGAACAACTTGCTTCTGAATATTGACTGGATAAACAATGAAATAAAGATGTTCTTTGAAATAAAAAAATAAACATGTTCTTTGAAACCAACCAGAATGAAGATACAACTTACCAGAATCTCTGGGACACCTTTAAAGCAGTATCAAGAGGGAAATTTATAGCAATAAATGCCCACCAGAGAAGAGAGGAAAGATCTAAATCAATACCCTATCATCAAAATTGAAACAACTAGAGGAGCAAGATCAAAAAAACTCAAAAGCTAGCAGAAGACAAGAGATAACTAAGATCAGAGCAGACCTGAAGGAGATAGACACAAAAACCCCTTCAAAAAATCAATAAATCCAGGAGCTGGTTTTTTGAAAAGATCAACAAAATAGACAGACCACTAGTCAGATTAATAAAAAAAGAAAAGGGAGAAGAATCAAATAGATGCAATAAAAAACGATAAAGGGGATATCACCACCAATCGCACAGAAATACACACTACAATCAGTGATTACTACAAACAGCTCTACTCACATAAACCAGTAAACCAGGAAGAAATGGATAAATTCCTAGACACACAGGTACTCTACCAATACGAAAACAGGAGGAAGCTGAAACCCTGAATAGACCAATAACGAGGGCTGAAGAAGAGGCAGCAATCAATAACCTACCAACCAAAAGAAGTCCAGGTCCAGACAGGTTCACAACAGAATTCTACCAGATGTACAAAGAGGAGCTGGTTCCATTCCTTGTGAAACTGTATCAAAAAATACAAAAGGAGGGAATCCTCCCTAACTCGTTGTATGAGACCAACATCATCCTGATACCAAAACCAGACAGACTCAAATAAAAAAGAAAACCTCAGGCCAATATCCACGATGAACATCGACGCAAAAATCTTCAATAAAATAATGGTGAACAGATTGCAACAGCACATCAAGAAGCTTATCCAGCACGATCAAGTAGGCTTCATCCCAGGGATGCAAGCCTGGTTCAACATAAGCAAATCCATAAATGTAACCCATCACATAAACGAAAACACCACAAACACCAAGACAAACACCACATGATTATCTCAATAGATGCAGAGAAGGCCTTCGATAAAATTAAACAGCTCTTCATGCTAAAAACTCTCAATAAACTAGGTATTGATGGAACATATCATAAAATGATAAAAGCTATATATGACAAACCTACAGCCAATATCATACTGAATGGGCAAGAGCTGGAAGAGTTCCCTTTCAAATCAGGCACTAGACAAGGATGCCCTCTCTCACCACTCCTATTCAACATAGTATTGGAAGTTCTAGCCTGAGCAATCAGGCAAGAAAAAGAAATAAAGGGTATTTGATCAGGAAAGGAGGAAGACAAATTGTCTCTATTTGCAGATGACATGATTGTATATCTAAAAGGCCCCATCATCTCAGCCTAAAATCTTCCCAAACTCATAGGCAACTTCAGCAAAGTCTCAGGACACAAAATCAATGCGCAAAAATCACTAGCATTCCTATATACCAATAACAGACAAACAGAGAGCCAAATCAAGAGCAAACACCCACTGACAATTGCTACAACGAGAATAAAATACCTAGGAATACAACTAACAAATGATGTAAAGGACCTCTTCAAGGAGAACTACAAACCACTGCTCAAGGAAATAAAAGAGGACATAAACAGATGGAGAAATATTCGATGATCATGGTTAGGAAGAATCAATACCGTGAAAATGGCCATACTGCCCAAAGTAATCTACAGATTCAATGCTATCCCCATCAAGCTACCAATGACCTTCTTCACAGAACTGGAAAAAGCCACTTTAAACTTCATATGGAATCACAAGAGACCCCACATAGCCAAGACAATCCTAAGCAAAAAGAACAAAGCCAGAGGCATCACACTGCCAGACTTCAAACTATACTACAAGGCTACAGTAATCAAAACAGCATGATACTGGTCCCAAAGCAGAGACATAGACCAATGGAACAGAACAGAGACCACAGAAGAAACACCAAACATCTATAACCATCTGATCTTTGACAAACCCAGCAAAAACAAGTAATGGGTAAAAGACTCCATGTTTAATAAATGGTGTTGGGGTAACTGGTTAGCAATGTGCAGAAAGCAGAAACTGGACCCCTACCTGTCACCTTACACTAAAATTAACTCCAGATGAATCAAAGATTTAAACATAAAACCTAACACAATAAAAACCCTAGAAGAAAACCTAGGCAACGCCATTCAGGACATAGGCATAGGCAAGGACTTCATGACTAAAACACCAAAAGCAATGGCAATAAAAGCCAGGATAAACAAATTGGATCTAATTAAACTCCAGAGCTTCTGTACAGCAAAAGAAACCATCATTAGAGTGAATCAGCAACCAACAGAATGGGAAAAAATTTTTGCAATCTACCCATCTGACAAAGGGTAATATCCAGAATCCACAAAGAACTAAAACAGATATACAAGAAAAAAAACAAACAATCCCATTCAAAAGTGGGTGAAGGATATGAACAGACACTTTTCAAAAGAGGACATATATGAGGCCAACAAACATATTAAAAAATGCTCATCATCACTGGTCATTAGAGAAATGCCAATCAAAACCACACTGAGATACCATCTCATGCCGATTAGAATGGTGATCATTAAAAAATCTGGAGACAACAGATGCTGGAGAGGATGTGGAGAAATAGGAACACTCTTACACAGTTGGTGGGAGTGTAAATTAGTTCAACCATTGTGGAAGACAGTGTGGAGATTTCTCAAGGATCTAGAAAGAGAAATTCCATTTGACTCAGCAATCCCACTATTGGGTATATACCCAAAGAAATATAAATCATTCTACTATAAAGACACATGCACACAATTGTTCACTGCAGCCCTGTGTACAATAGCAAAGACCTAGAACCAACCCAAATGCCCATCAATGATAGACTGAACAAAGAAAATGGGGTACATATACACCATGGAATACTACACAGCCATAAAAAATGATGAGTTCAAGTCCTTTGTAGGGACTTGGATGAATCTGAAAACCATCATTCTCAGCAAACTGACCCAAGAACAGAAAGCTAAGCTCCATATGTTCTCACTCATAGGTGGGTGTTGAACAACGAGAACACGTGGACTCAGGGAGAGGAGAATCACACACTGGGGGCAGTTGGGGGTGTATGGGAGAGACAGTGGGGGGAGGGGAGGGACGGGAGGGTGGGGAGGGATAACATGCCAGATATAGTATGCACCTAAAATAAAATAAATAATTTTTTAAAGTATTAAATAAAAGTTTAAATGTAGAAAAATGTTTACAGAATAAAGATATAAAGAAAGAAAATATTTTTGTACAGCTATGTAATGTGTTTGTGTTTTCAGCTAGGTGTTATTAAAAAAGAATTTAAAAGTTTAAAAATGAAAACATAAAGTAAATAGGTAAAATAAGCTAAGTTTACTTTATTATTAAAGAAACAAATTTTTTCAAAAAAAAAAAAAAGAAAAGAAAGAGATAGGATAAAGAAGACATAGCAAAGCATTTACCAGAGAATGTATAACTCAAGACAGAAACCTTGGAAGTCTCAGGTTCTCCATGAGAGAACCAGTATTTGAAGTTTGGCTCTGACAGTAGACGGTTGTAACAGATAACAACAATATAACTCATTTACATACTTTTTTTCTCTAACTTTTTTAAATCCCACATAGAACCTAGAGGACAGGAAGAAAAACAAAGAGGAAGTCAGGGAAGACTTAACGAAGAACGCACACCCTAATTTCTATATTATAAGTCCCTGAGCTACAAGTCAAAGTATAAACCTAGAAGAAGAGAAAACACTTCAAATTGCATGAGAAACTAAAATTTTAAGTAGAATTGAACTACTGTACCTGTAAAATCAAGTCATAGGTTTCAAAAAGAGATCATGATTAGATAATGTTATTATTAAATGATACTATTATAACTGAGTGGCTAGAAACATGAAAATTTGTCAAAGTTTTATTACAGGAAAAAATAAGTGATAATATGATTGTAGTAAAGTATAAAGCCATTTTCTGTATTCTTTTAATATATTTGGTATTAGTTAATAACTTTGGGAGTAAAATGAAGGAGCCAGAGGAAAATGAAAGTGAAAGTAATAAAGAATGAAAGAAAGATAAATAAATGGAAAGGAACTTGAGATTAACATATCCATACAAAGAAATTAAAGTGTAATTCAAACATAATATATCCAACCAGAATGTAACTTACAAAACCTCACATTAGCATTTAGGGGTTCTGAATGGCTATAATTCAGATTAGCTGTCTTCAAAGAACAGTTACAAGGGCAAAAAATGTAATTATACGTTAGGAAAACAATAGATGAGCTATCATAAAGATATACATGGTTAATTATTAGATGACTTATACATACATGAGTAATTTTGAAGAGGAAAATATAAATTTGGCATTGGTGGATAAAGAATATTACAAGCAAGTGAGATTTAAAATATATAATTAGTAATAAAAATGATTTTTTAATAGGTGGTATAGAAAAGAATACCATCTCAAAATATACAACACAGTAAGTAAAATGATAAGGGAGATGTTACTAAAGGACTATAACATCTTTTCTGCATCCAGCACACCAACAAATTATTATGAAAAGTTATCCCATTTTAAAAAAAACAGCAACCAAACAACCAAACAAAACTAAATGCTGAAAAAATTACAACAATAAAAAAATTTAGCACACCATGTCATTCAGATGTCAAGAAAACAGAAAAAAATCACCAGGAGTGAAAATTTCTCTCAAAATGAACTTAGAATGTTAAATCAACTGGATATTAAAAGTAGTTCTGGAAGGAAAAAATGAACTACTAGAAAATAAGAGTTTGAGAGATTAACAGTAGTCTGAAATACTGGTTTGGGAACGTGAGTCTGCACGTAATTGTGCAGCTGAATCTGATCACCACATAAAGATCCCTGAGGGACTACAGCCACAGTGGAAATGAAACAAAAAGTTAACCAATAAAGTGAAACTGTATAGCAAACTATCCGTACTTTAATTCCAGTAAAGGAAAATAACAAACAATAATAATATAGTTTCCTCTTGAAAACTATGTATATTTAACCATAGATGTGTACTTATGTAGATCTCAGAAATTAATATATGCAATTAAGCAGAAGGAAAAATTTCAAGATTAAATAACGATTAAACTGCCATTAAATGAGCTCATCTATCATGCTCCGTAACTGCACATACCCCTATGAAATCACTGTAATTTAATCCTCATGGCAACCCTACAGAGGCTTTAAGGTTCTGAGTGTCTTGCCTAAGATAAGACAGATTTGAAACTGAGAAAGTTCTGTTCTAAACCTGTGCTCCTCTCTCTGTGACTAAGGAAAATCATCTGCACATCTTTCTCATCTTACTGTCACAACACAATAGATTACCTTGATTCTAACACCTTTTGTATAAAATATATTTTTTTAAATCTGTAATAGGGAACAAAAAAAAAACATAGAAATTAAGAGGCAAAGAGACAGAAGAAAAAATGCCATATAGAAAAGAGAGACGAGAAAAAGAACAAAGCATATACAGAACTTTGATATCTGAAAATGTGACACGGAGATTCGAGGAGAAATGCTAGTTTATTAAATAACTAATACTGACGCGAGCCTGTAATCTTAGCTGCTCGGGAGGCCGAGGCATGAGAGTCGCTTGAACCAACGAAGCAGAAGTTGCAGAAAGCCGAGATTGCTTCACTGCTCTCCAGCCTGGAGACAGAGAGAGGCTCGGTATTAAAATAATAATAAAAATAATAACAATAATAAATAACACGAGATTTTTTATATGGCAAACAATTAAATATTTTTTTACTTGTCACAATTTAGAAAAATTCCAGGTTTACTTTTTCTGAAAAAACAGAGAAACATGCATATGTCCTTAGTGAGTCAAGAATGCCTTTAAAAAAAAATCAAAATATCGGCCGGGAGCGGTGGCTCAAGCCTGTAATTCCAGCCCTTTGTGAGGCTAAGGCGGGTGGAACACGAGGTCAGGGATTTGAGACCAGGCTGGCCAATATGCTGAATCCTCATCTCTACTAAAAATACAAGTATTAGCTGGGCGTGGTGGCATACACCCGTAGTCCCAGCTACTTAGGCAGCTGAGGCAGACGAATCGCTTGAATCCAGGAGGCAGAGGTTGCAGTGGGCCGAGATCACTCCACTGCACTCCAGCCTGGGCAACAGAATAAGACTCCATCTAAATAAATAAATAAATAAAATCACAAATCAAAGCAAAGATTAAAAAGAGGAAAAATATGCATATGTTCAACCACATTAAGAAATATTACGCCTATTCAAAGGACGCTTTAAAAAGTGAAAATCAGCCCTTAAAACAGAGAAAGTATTAGCAAAAATAACTGGCATTATGTAATTCGAATTTATAAAATCTCGATTATTTAAGAAAAAGAGAGAATAAAAAAGAATGAGTAATTCACAAAAGAGGAAATATAAATGACCAAATAATATTTAAAAAATCCGATCAATTCTATCACTTATCAGGAAAATTAGAAAATAAAACTACCATGAGATATTTCACAGCCTCTAAATTTGCAAAAATGTAAAAGTCTGACAACATAAATATTGCAAGCATATGGAGAAAAGAAATCACATCCTTTAGAGGTAGAAGTGTCACTAGCAGAAAACAGTTTGGAAAACTATTTGACACTTGCAAATAAATGTGCTATAGCTACAGAAAACTACATAGATAAATTTGAAAAACATAATTTTGAATGAAACAAAGCAAGTCACTGAAGAATGCATAGAAAAGTAACATACAGAGTTCAAACACAAAAAAAGCATTATATACCTTTGGTAGTACACATGTATATCATAAAACCATAATTAAATCAAGGGAATGATGAACATAAATCTTAGAAAAATGCTTACTCTAACCAGAAGGTTGTGGCCGGGCACGATAGCTCATGCCTGCAATCCTAACACTTTCGGAGGCTGAGGCAGGCCACTCACCTGAGGTCAGGAGTTTGAGACCATCCTGGCCAACATGGTGAAACCCTATCTCTACTAAAAACACAAAAATTAGCTTGATATGGTGGTGGATGCCTACAATCCCAGCTACTTGGGAGGCTGAGGCAGGAGACTCCCTTGAACCTGGGAGGTGGAGGTTGCAGTGAGCCAAGATCACACCACTGCATTCCAGCCTGAGCGACAGAGTAAGACTCCATCATTCATAAATGAAAAAATAAAATACAATAAACAGAAAGTGGAGGTACAACTACTAGCAGGTAGACAGTACACACAGGATTTTCAATAGTATTCAATATATTTTTAACTGGGTGGTGAGTGGGTTTCTTAGATGGTCAATGAAGAATCTAATCAGGCGATGAAAAGCTTAGCAAAATTCTGATTGGTAAAGGAAATGAGTAAGAAAGACCATCACTGAACTGGTGCAGAATTACACCTACCAGGATTAAATTATGAAAATAGGAACCGTTAACAACAAAAAAGGTGTGTAAAGATATCATTGCCCAAGGGACATAGAGAAATACTTGTTGAAGAAGATAGTTTGGTGTCTCCATTCACAGAGGATGTAAGAAAAGTTCATCAAATCTACTTGTGATTCAAGTGAACTCTGTATGAACTATATAGCCTAGGACCTGTGATCAGTTTTAGCTCTAAAAAACAAGCCTAATGATGTCCAAAATTATTCTTCAAATCTCAACCTACCTGAGATGATAAATCTGCCTCATCAGAGTTGAATAAACAATCAAATATAATGATGATGTCAATCCAATCTACAGAATTCATGGTTTTATTATAACTAGAATAACTGGCTATTAAAATGTATCATTAACCTAAAAGAATATGACATCATAACAATCTGAAAATTAGCCTTGAAATTTACATTTGAAATTTATAATTGATTTAAGACTTGTGACTTCAAGATTCAAACATAAGGGGATTTAAACTTTAGAGTATGTAAGAGAACTTGATTCACTGAAAGGTTAATATGATAGCTTAACAAGAATTATTTAAGTAATTAAGAAGATTTTGCCAGATAGTGCTGTAAGACTGACCAATCACATATCTGAAGGCTTTTTATGAAAAATTAAATATATAATCAGTTTTAAATATTTGTGTAAATATAGCTAACTTCTAAATCTGAATATATCTCATACATTTTAACCTATTCAACTTTATTTTAATGTGATTGCTCATAATTCTGATAAAATTGTTTATGGCAATGTTAACAAGAACTTATTGTTTAAAGTCTACATTTCTCATCTGTAATTTTGATACCTTTAATGCTAAGTTAAAATTGAGGTAATTGTAAGTAGTCTTGGTCACAAAAATATATCTTGGGTCTTAAAACAAGACAAAAAATGTTTGAAAACTTTAAGAAACTGCAAAAAGGAAAGGCAAGTCAAAGAAGAAAGAAATCACTTGAAATGGATCATGGCATGATTTGAAAGATAATTCCAAAATAACAACATTTATTCATCATGTGCTTTTCAGGCAAACACCCTTAAAGTCATTAGATTTGGCCCAGCCCTTTGTAATGTTGTGACTATGGACAGAACTCTTACTTAATGTCACTAATCATACAAGAAGTTAATAAAACTCAAACATTTGGTTAATACAGGGGAAAATAAGGCCATTGAGTAATCAATTCAAATATATATTTATATATAACTACTACATTAGCTTTTTGAGTTGATACTGATTCAAACACTTCAAACTTATAGATGCAGATATAAATTCACAAGAAGAGGTTTTTGTTGTTTTTTTTTTTTTGTATATATAAGGAGAGCCTAACTTACGTGTTATATTCGCCCACCTTCTACATGAATGCTATGTTCTAGTTAAAATTAGCAGGGTGGGGTGGATGGGGCTGATACTAAAGCAATGTGTTTATCATCTTTATACTGAACCCTCTAGTAATCCATTAAGGTGTTATTATGATTATTTGTACATCAAATATGAAGAAAATAAGGCATAGAAAAATTCAGTAATTTATCTACGTTTTTACAGCTAGTGAGGAACAAATATAAAATAAACTCCTCATACCCTGAACACTACTTATAGTCTGAGTATAATTACTACATTTCAAAAGCAACCTCAAAATGCAGATTACCCACCAGATACGATTCCTTTATTCTTCCTTGGAACTCCATCTTAGTAAAACGTGTATTTTTACTTTCTATTTGGTTGTAAAGTTACTATGACCAGAAATATCTTCATCCCTTTGTAATATTCATGTTATGTAATATATTATTTAGCTATAAATATTTAATATAAATATTTCTGCTAATCATATGCTTTCAGGCAAAACTTAGAATTTGATTGAGAGAGGTTTTTTCTTTTTTTTCAAATTGTTTTTTGAATTTTTATGTTTGTTCTTTGCAGATGACAGACAAAATCAAAGAGACGCCACTGCCCACTCTCCAATTTTGTAAGTCTTAAAAGGAGGTTGCACTAGTAGTGGCAGACTGACTCGTTGTTGTAGTATCTGGCCACCAGTTTATGGATGTGAGAAAGCACCAAGTAGGAGTGATCACCAGACTCTATGTGCCAGTGCTCAGGAAGTTGCAGTAATGCCTAATTGTTCCTAGCATACTGGGACCTAGATCATAATTACAGAGCTTTTCAGTTTAGTATTAAATTGTCAGCCTCTTGATTCTCCACTTTTCTGATGGAGATATAGATAACATCCCTGCCAGGTCAGTTTTTAGCGTTCTGAGGCTAATTTCTAAAGGCACAGTCTAGAGCTTGCTCTTCCAACTTTTCTGATAATTTTGTAGGCACCTAATTCCCTGAATTAAATAGATTTCTGCTTAAAATTCTTAGATTGGCTTTCATTTCTGGCACCCCACTGATAGATTCTACGACATAGACAAACTGCTTCCTACAATTATGATGTGTCCAGATCAATTCATTCCATGTATTTTTCAGATTGAAATCATGTCCAGATAAGCTGTAACCACCAACTCATATGCTTGGTCCAGTTTTTACAAATGATTTTGGTTTTGAAACTCAGGGTTCGTCTCTCACATTGAGAAAATATGCACACTGCTCTCTTCTGAAATGAAAGCACACAGAGATATCTTCACTCCACCTTTTTTGCACTTCTGCTCTATCTTCTTGATTTTGACATTTTTCATTTAGATGGACGATGAGATTTCAGAGGTTTCTCATTTTCATTGAAGAGGAAGTTTGCATTTCTTTTTTTTAAAGAATGCACAGATTGCTTTGTGAGATTCTTACAAAGCATAGAATGCTTTTAGAAGATTTCTAAAAGGATAACTAGAAAATGTTAACTTTACTTAAAAATGTTCAAAGAGGAATTCCACATTTGTTCTTTCCTTGAGATACTTCGGACCTCAAAATATATCATAAATTCTGGGCTGGATACTTAATTTTTAAATGTCTTGTTTTAAAATGTCTTATTAATAACAATGGAGCCAAACTATCATTAGGCAATATGTCACAATACTTGAGGTAATTTCCACTGGTAATGGTAATAGATACAAATTGAGAATTCAATTAAACTTCTACATTTCAAATTTGGGTACTAATTCTTGTCATTTTCAATTGGATATCATTGACTTTAATTTGTAATTAGATTCATAAAAAGTCCATAATAGTTGATATATTAGACCTCATACATCTAAATATAATAGATACAGAAAATATAGTAAGTTAGCTACTCCTCATCTTCACTTGTGGTTACACTAAGAGTATTTTCAACCCGTGGTTTCCTTCAAGAAATAATTTTAAGCCTTCTTCATTAACTTTCTTTTGCACCTTTGTCAAAAATCAGCTGAGTATATTTCTGGGTTGCCTATTCTGTTTTATTGATATGTGTGTATATCCCCCTGCCAATATGACACTGTCTTGATTACTATAGCTATCTAGTAAGCCTTAATATCAGTTAGCAGTCTCATAATTTCTCCTATACTATTATTCTTTGTAATAATTAAAAATGCAAAGATGAACAGAGTGAAAAACTGTGTGGTAACATCTAAAAATAACTCTGAGGTATCTGAGACCTTATTTTTTGTTTTTTATTTTTTATTTGTAATTTGCCACATAGTAATAACACATTTATGAGGCATAAAGTGATGTTCCAATTCATACATACATCATGTAATGATCTAATTGGGGTAATTATCATATCATTACTTTAAAAAGTATCATTTCTTTGTCTTGAGAATGTTTAAAAACCTCTCCTCATTATTTTGAAATAAAATCTACATTGCTGTCAACTCCAGTTATGTAATAGAACACTAGAACTTATTTTTTCTATCTAACTGTAGCTTTATAGCCATTTACTATCTCTCGCTACACTGCTCTTTTCTCTACCCTCTCCAACCTCTGGTAACCCCTGTTCTACTCTCTTTTTGTTTGAGAACAACTTTTAGATTCCTCATGTGAGTCAAATCATGTGATATTTGTCTTTATGTGCCTAGCTGATTCCACTTAACGTAATGTCCTCCAATTTCATCCATATTGCTGCAAATAAAAGGATTTCATTCCTTTTTATAGCTAACTAGTAGATTTTTATCCACTCATCATTTGATGGACACATAGGTTGATTTCACACCTTGTCTACTGTGACTAGTACTGCACTAAACATGGAAGTGCAGATATCTCCTCAACACGCTGATTTCATTTACTTTGGATAAACATGCAGTAGTGCAATAGCCAGATCATATGGTAGTTCTTTTAATTTTTTGGAGAAGTGTGTATGTAGTTTTCCATAATGGCTGTCCTAACTTATATTCTTTCCAGTAGTATATAAGGGGTTCATTTTCTCTACATCACTGAAGTGAGATCATATCTCATTGTAGTTTTCATTTTCACTTCAACGCTGATTAGTGATGTTGAGCAGTTTTTAGTATAATTGTTGGCTTTTATGTCTTCTTTTGAGTATTGTCTATTTGGGTATTTGCTCATTTTTAATAGGGTTATTTAGGTTTTTCTTATTAAGTGGTTGAAGTTTATTATATATATTGAATGTTAGTTCTTTATCAGATGTATAGTTTGTAAATATATCGTCCCATTCTGTAGGCAATCCCTAACAAACCCACAGCTAACATCATACAGAACAGAGAAAAGCTGAAATCTTTCTCTCTAAGAAGTGGAAGAAGACAAAAATGTCAATTTTCAGTTTTATTCAACTTAGTACTGGAATTCCTAACCAGAGCAATCAAGCAAGAGAAAGAAATAAAAGACATATGAATTGGAAACGAGAAAATCAAATTATCCCTGTTGGCAGATAAGGTGATCTTACATAGAGAAAACCCCAAAGACTGCATGAAAAAAACTGGAATAAACAAATTTAGTAAATTTGTATAATATAAAATTAACACAAAAAAATTATTAGCATTTCTATATATCAATAAAATTAATTGAAAAAGAAATCAAGAAAGTAACCCCTTATAAAATATCTACAAAATCAATAAATTACCTTATGGTAAATTTAACCAAAGAAGTGAAAGATCTCTGTAATAAAAACTATAAAACATTTATTGTATATGTGTGTGTGTGTATATATATATATATATATATATATATATATATATATATACACATATATATATATGTATATATAGAAAAAAATTGAAGACAATGGGGATACCCCATATTTGTGGATTGGAAGAATTAATATAGTTAAAATATCCATATTACCCAAAGCAATCTATAGACTCAAGGCAATCCCTATTAGAATATCAATTACATTCTTCACAGAAATAGATAAAGTCATCCTAACTGTGTTTGGAAACAATGAAGACCCTGAATAGCCAAAGAAATCCTCATCATAAATAAAAAAAAGCTGATGCCACCTTGCCACCTGACTATAAAGCATCCTAAAAAGCTATAGTAAATAAAACATCATGATACTGGCATAAAAACAGACATAAGAAAATAATGCAACAGAAGAAAATGCCCAGAAATAAAGGTCCAGTGAATTTTTGAAAAAGGTACCAAGTACACACCACGGGAAAATGAAAACCTCTTCAACAAATCATGCCAGAAAACTTAATATCTACATGCAGAAGAACGAAGGAAAGTAGACCCTTGTCTCTCACTATATGTAAAAATTAACTCAAAATGGATTAAAGATTTAAATGGAAGACCTAAAACCATGACACTACTAGAAAAAAAGAATCATTAGAAAAAAATCTCCATGACATTGAAATAGAGAAGAATTTTTTGGATGTAACCTTAAAAGTGCAGGCAACAAAAGTGAAAACAGACAAACAAGATTATACTAAACTAAAAACCTCTGCACAGGAAAGGAAACAATCAATAGAGCAAAAAGAGAAAACCTTTATTTCTCTGTATCACACTGGTAAAAGCTAGGAATTACTTTATATCTCATTGCACAAAATTCACCAATGAAGTTTTTTTTTAATATTTCCAGAAATACAACTTCAGAAGTATACTGATATTTGAAGGGTCAAATTCTTTAAAATATCCCTATGAGAATGCCTAAGGCCAGAAAATGAAGGCTATTTTCTTTCCTCTTCATCCTTTTTTGGGGGGATGAGAAGTGGGCAGAGATATGGAACTCAAACTCTCTAAAAGCAAAAATTATGAAGACCATATTTCTGAAGGCATCTATAATCCTATGGAAAAAAAAATTGTCCCTTGTTACAAGATACTCTGAGTAGTACTAGTAATTTTTACTTATCATATGTAACTCAGGCAGTATAAAACTTATTTTTGTTTTGATTTTTGTTATGTTTTGCTTTGCTTTTAACTACAGGTTACAATAGGAATACCAGATTGTAGAATCTGTCAAACATTTGAGCCCTCACTCAATGACAGTACGTTCTGCCCCTTCAGTTATGCCCATCTCCCACCACTACCTGGCCCATCAGCATCACTAGTCTAGTAAATACTCTCAGAAGCCACTATTGATTATCATTCTATTACTGACCCAGTGAAACAGAGTTAACATAAAATTAACGTAGTACTGCGGGTTGACAAAGAAAGTAATAGATTCTTAACTTTCAAATTCTAAGCAATTTTCCACAAGAAATAAAGGTCCATTCATGACTCATTTAAATGGAGATGGAAGAGAAAACAGAAAAAAAGATGGATAGGCATTGTGATCTAAGTATCTTTCTCTACTGCTTCTCTTTATACCATGAGGCATAATTAGGTAAAAAGTAAATTAATAAATTAAAGATAAAATTTCTTGAATAAGAAAATACATAAGAAAAATGAATCAGCAGTAATTTTATTAAAGAAAATCATAAATGCATAAAACTAAGGCATAACAATGTCTTCTGCAATGGTTGAACTAATTTACACTGCCATCAACAGTGTAAAAGTGTTCCTATTTCTTCACGTCTTCTCCAGCATCTGTTGTCTCCAGATTTTTTAATGATCACCATTCGAACTGGTGCAAGATGGTATCTGAATGTAGTTTTGATTTGCATTTCTCTCATGACCAGTGATGATGAGCATTTATTCATATGTTTGTTGGCCTCCTGTATGTCTTCTTTTGTAAAGTGTCTGTTCACATCCTTTGCCCACGTTTGAATGGGCTTGTTTTTTTTTTTTTTTTTTTTTTTTTTTGTTGTTGTTGTTGTTGTTGTTTTCCTTGTAAATCTTTTTTAGTTCTTTGTAGATTCTGGATATTAGCCCTTTGTCAGATGGGTAGATTGCAAAAATTTTTTCCCATATCTGTTGGTTGCCGATTCACTCTAATGACTGTTTCTTTTTCTGGGCAGAAGCTGTGGAGTTTGATTAGGTCCCATTTGTCTATTTTGGCTTTTGTTGCCATTGCTTTTAGTGTTTTGGTCATGAAGTCCTTGCCTATGCCTATGTCCTGAATGGCTTGCCTAAATTTTCTTCTAGGGTTTTTATGGTGTTAGGTCATATGTTTAAGTCTTTAATCCACCTGGAGTTAAATTTAGTGTAAGGTGTCAGGAAGGGGTCCAGTTTCTGCTTTCTTCACATTGCTAGCCAGTTTCCCCAACATCATTTATTAAACAGGGAATCCTTTCCCCATTGCTTATGAAATTCATTGAGTCATGTCTGTTCTCATTTATACTATATGCTAGCCTATTTATTAGATCTGTATACAATATGTCATAAATTTTAGCTCCCATGCTTTAAAATTAAGCTAATACAAGGTATAATAGTAATTCTGTTATTACTTCCAATATTTTTTAATATTTGAAGCTTCTTTGGATGCAAGTTCTATTTCAAAGTCAGTTTATTCAAAACATTTTACTTGAGTTGTCATAATTTGCAATCTTAAAATGGAAATTCTTCTTAGATGAAAGTTTAGAAAACTACAATTCACAGACACCTCTTGCACAAAAGGCAAATTTATTCTCCTCAACAATTTTAGAAGTATCAAGGCTCTTTACTCTTAAGGAGTGAAAAATGAATAGAAAGTTATATACACAAACAAATCCATCCAAAAGTAGATGAAGGACATGAACAGACACTTTTCAAAAGAAGACAATATATGAGGCCAACATTCATGAAAAATCATCACTGGTAATTAGAGAAATGCAAATCAAAACTATATTGAGATACCATCTTACACTAGTCAAAATTGCAATAATTAAAAACTCTGGAGACAATAGATGCTGGAGAGGATGTGGAGAAATAGGAACACTTTTACACTGTTAGTGGGAGTGTAAAGTAATTCAACTATTGCAGAAGACAATGTGGCGATTCCTCAAAGACCTAGAAATAGAAATTCCACCCCTCGTCCTGGGAAACGGGGTGCGGCCGGAAAGGCGGCCGCCCCCTCGCCCGTCACGCAACGCACGTTCGTGGGGAACCTGGCGCTAAACCATTCATAGACGACCTGCTTCTGGGTCGGGGTTTCGTACCTAGCAGAGCAGCTCCCTCGCTGCGATCTATTGAAAGTCAGCCCTCGACACAAGGGTTTGTAAATAGAATAAAATAAACAAATAAAAAATAAAAAAATTAAAAAAATAAAAAAATAAAAAAAAGAAATTCCATTTGATCCAGCAATCCCATTACTGGGTATATATCCAAAGGACTATAAATTATTCTATTATAAAGACACATGCTCATGTATGTTCATTGTGGCACTGTTTACGATAGCAAAGAGCTGGAACCCACACAAATGCCTATCAATGATGACAGACTGGACAGGGAAAATGTGGCACATATACACCATGGAACACTATGCAGCCATTAAAAAGGATGCGTTTGTGCCCTTTGTAGGGACATGCATGAATCTGGAAACCATCATTCTCAGCAAACTGACACAAGAACAGAAAATCAAACACTGCATGTTTTTACTCATAAGCAGGCATTGAACAATGAGAACACATGGACACTGGGAGAGGAGCATCACATGCTGGGGTCTATTGGGGAAATAGGGGAGGGCTAGCAGGGGGTAGGGCGGTTGGGGAAGGATAACATGGGGAGAAATGCCAGATATAGGTGACGGAGGATAGAGGCAGCAAACCACATTGTCATGTATGTACCTGTGCAACAATCATGTATGTTCTGCACATGCACCCCAGAAACTAAAGTTCAATAGCTTTAGATCTGAAGAAAGTGTTCAATGACACATCAAAAGGAATGCAGTGGGTGAGACAGATGTTTCCAGGCATTAAGAAGCTACAGATAGTTTTGTGTGATGATATTTTAAGTTATATCTAATGACAACAGTCATAACTGGAACTATAGAAATAAAATCAATTAAGATGTTTCTACTTAAATCTAAACATTTAAGAGTTTAAGGAAAAGAATATGCAATGCTTACCTACGGGGTTGAACAATCCATAATTACGAAATTTCCTGACCACATAGTGTGGTTTAGCCTAACGAAAATTGCTTGTTGTCTTTAAAAAGTTCCAAGTTGAACAAATATTTCAGATATATTTATGTTTATTGATTCAACAACATTCAACAAATGTGTCTGGGCTCCTACCATGTGATAAGCCCCATTCTAGAATCTAGGAATGAGGTAATGAGTAAAAGAGATTAAAAAAAATTGTACCTTACAGAACTTAAAATATAGTGACAAAATATTTTACATAAATGAATATGTAAAATATACCTTATAGTAAATGGAAAGCAGTGAAGTAGAGAAAAATTAAGAAAGAGAATAAGAAGTGCTGGGGTAGGAGCAACATTTTAAGTAGGGAAGTTAAGAAAGTCTTTGAAGAAACCGTGGCATTGGTAATAAGACTTGATGAATGTGGAGGATTGAAATCAACACGATTTTAGGGTGAAAGAGAGTTACCAGTGGAAATAACAAGTGCAAAGGCCCAGAGGTGGGAATATGCCTGGTATATTTCAGGACAGAAAGAAAGCCAGTGTGGCTGGAACACCATGTAATGTGCCTTACAGGCAATGAAAGATTAGACTTTGCACAGAGTGGGCACAACTGGTATCTGAAAAGAATATTCTCGTACTCAGAGTAGAGCAACTATTATAGTAATTGGCCATCTGACAAAATGCCACCTCAACCAAGTTTTGTTTCTTTACCTATTTGGACTTATTTATAAGTTTTTTCTCTTATATTTAAATGGAAAAGGTGAGCGTACAAATAAAATGGGGAAGAAGAATACTAAACCAAGAATTATCCACACTTTTACTAATCACAACCAAGAAATAAAACAGACATATAAAACATTTTCTAAACAGATTTATATGGCAAATTACCTAATACGAAGAATACAGTAATTTAAAGCAAAATATGACCACAAGACGGAAGGCATGATTTCTAGTCTACTTTACATTTTTTATATTTATAAAATAAAAAGAATGACCATACAAGTGGGTTCAACTCTCCACATATTTGATCTATGGTATTTTGCCACATTTTTTTATTAAAAGCATAACTTATCTGAAACATTATTGCCAGTTTTAATCAGTGTAAAGTTTGCCTCATATCTGTCAGTTTGTAAAATTTTTGTTCTTTATGCTGAGAAATTTTGAGAGAGAAATATAATTATGTTCAACACAGATCATAACCCATTTACCATTAGATACAATTCATCCAATGGAAGTGAAAGGATGGCTGTTTCTATAGCTGTCATTTCTATTTTTTTCTCCAAATCAATAGGTCATTTCGGTTTCACATTGCTGGTAAAGACATACCTGAGACTGGGTAATTTACAAAATAAAGAGGTTTAACAGACTTATATTTCTACATGGCTGGGGAGGCCTCACAATCATGGTGGAAGGCAAGAAGGACAAGTCAGATCTTACATCGATGGTGGCAGGCAAAGAGAGAGAGCTTGTGCAGGGAAACTCCCACTTTTAAAACCATCATATGTCTTGAGACTTATTCACTATCATGAGAACAGCACAGGAAAAAAACCACCCCTATGATTCAGTTATCTCCCACTGGGTCCCTCCCACAATATGTGGGAATTTTGGGAGCCAGAAGATGAGATTTGGGTGGGGCCACAGCACCAAACAGTATCATTCCACTTCTGGTCCCTCTCAAATCTCATGCCCTCACATTTCAAAACCAATCATGCCTTCTTAACAGTCCACCAAAGTCTTAATTCATTTAAGCATTAACTTGAGAGTCTACTGTCTAACATCTCATCTGAGACAGGGCAAGTCCCTTCCCCATATGATCCTGTAAAATCAAAAGCAAGTTAGCTACTTCCTAGATACAATGGGGCTCAGGCATTGGGTAAATACAGCTATTCCAAATGGGAGAAATTGGCCAAAACAAATGGGCTACACGACCTGTGCAAGTCTAAAATCCAGCGAGGCAGTAAAATCTTAAAGCTCCAAAATAATCTCCTTTGACTCTACACCTCACAGCCAATTCATGCTGATGCCCTAGGTGGGTTCCTACTGTCTTGGGTGGCTCTGTCTCTGTAGCTTTGCAGGTTACAGCCTCCCATCCTAGCTGTCTTCATGTGCTGGTATTGAATGTCTGTGGCTTTTGCAGAGACACAGTGCAAGCTGTCAGCAAATCTACCATTCTGGGGTCTGGAGGATGGTGGCTATCTTCTCATAGCTCCACTAGGCAGTGCCCCAACAGGGACTCTGTATGGGAGTTCTGACCCAACATTTTCCTTCTGAACTGCCCTAGCAGTGCTTCTCCATGAGGACCCACCCTTGTAGCAAACTTCTGCCTGAGCATCCATGTGTTTCCATACATCTTCTGAAATCTACACAGAGGTTCCTAATCCCCAGTTCTTGACTTTGATGCACCTGCAGGCTCAACATCATGTAGAAGCTACCAAGGTTTGGGTTGTGCACCCTCTGAAGCCACAACCTAGCTCTACATTGGCCCCTTTCAGCCATGGCTGGAGCAGCTGGGACAAAGGGCACCAAGTTTTCTAGGCTGCACACAGCACAGGGATGTTGGGTTCAGCCCACTAAACCACTTTTTCCTCCTAGGCCTCCAGATCTGTGATAAGAGGGGTTGCCACAAAGACCTTTGACATGCCCCATTGTCTTAGAGATTTATATTCAGCTCCTTGTTACTTATGAAAATTTCTGCAGCCCACTTGAATTTCTCCTCAGAAAATGGGATTTTCTTTTCTATGACATTGTCGGGCTGCAAATTTTCCAAACTTTTATGTTGTTTCCTTTATTAAACTGAATGCTTTTCATAGCACCCAAGTCATATCTTCAATGCTTTGCTGCTTAGAAATGTCTTCCACCAGATACCCTAAACCACTGTTTTCAATTTCAAATCTGTACACATCTCTAGGGCTGGAGGAAAATGCTGCCAGTCTCTTTGCTGAAACATAACAAGAGACCTTTTCTCCAGTTCCCAACAAGTTCCTCTACTCCATCTGAGACCACCTCAGCCTAGATTTCATTGTCCATGTCATTATCAGCATTTGGTCAAAGTCATTCAACAAGTCACTAATGAGCTCCAAATTTTCCAACATTTTCCTGTCTTCTTCTGAGCCCTCCGAACTGTTCCAACCTCTGCCTCTTATCCAGTTCCAGTGTTGCTTCCACATTTTCAGGTAACTTTTCAGCAGTGGCCCGCTCTATTTGTACCAATTTACTGTATTTTTCACATTGCTGATAAAGACATACCTGAGACTGTGCAATTTACAAAAGAAAGAGGTTTAATGGACTTACAGTTCCACATGGCTGTGGAGGCCTCACAATCATGGCAGAAGGCAAGGAGGAGCAAGTCACATCTTATGTGGATGGCATCAGACAAAGAGACAGAGCTTATGCAGGGAAATGGCCATTTTTTAAACCATCAGATCTCATAAGACTTACTATCACAAGAACAGCATGAGAAAGACCCACTTCCATGACTAAATTATCTTCCACTGGGTCCCTCCCACAACACAGAATTATAGGAGCTACAAGATGAGATTTGGGTAGGGACACAGAGCCAAACCATATCAATCAGCCTTTTAGGAAATTAGAAATTAATTCATAAATTTATTAAATTGCTTTCTAATATAAGATTAGCTATTTGTATTTACTTCCCTTGCCCAATTTTCTACATGATTTACAATATACTTGTAAATTGTATAAAATTTATGTAAGATCCTTCCTAAGATTTCTATAAAATAGTCCAATTCTTTTTCCCCAAATAAGTCCAATTCTCTCTTTTCCATAGAGTGTAAAACAAATTATATATTGACTAAATGGATAACGATTGGTTTTTAAGCATTTGACCTAAGTGCATAAACATTTAAAAAAATACCTTAATGCACTTTGAATAATTACAATGTTTTCTACATTTAAATGGCTTTAAAAAATTCAATGATCAAGGTACTTTTTTGATTACGCTTATCCAAGAAGTAGCAAATATATTAATGAAATCTGTTAAACTGACAATTTACCTTTGCCATACTATAATAAGTCACACAGGAGGAGAGGGAGGGAGGGAGAGAGGAGGGAGAGTGAAGAGAGAGGGAGGGAAAGAGGGAGGGAGGGAGAGCAAAAGGAAAGGAGGCATGATCTCAAGAAGACTCATACATTATTCCACCACAAGTGAGTATTTGAGATGGATTGAAAAGAAGGAAGAGAATTTTCAAATATAACTTTCTTTATATATATATATATATTTCTGAGATAACTAAATAAAGAAAAAGAAAGAAAAGAGTTGATTTTCAATAGGGGTATCAGCAGTGTTGCACCGGGGCGAGCACAGAAAATCACCAACACAAAAGTATGCCAGATTGCAGGATCTTTATTGCCAGCAGCCACGGAGGACTCATGTCTCTCCAACCTGTGGCCCCAAGCTCAGGGGGAGCAAGGCATTTAAGCTGCAAAATCACATCCTTGTTCAGGGGGCCACAGGGGCATGCAAGGCAAGCTGTACAGAAGCTGGAGTCTGCGGTTTGTTGCAAGGGGAGAGAGGTAGCAGTGGAAATTTTTACCCTTAACACTTCTGAGAATTTCAATACAATAACAATTCTGAGAACTGCACCTCTGCCCAGGGCCCAGGTGGCTTCTCTATAAGACGGCGGTGCTTAGGCTTATGTTTTAGCCCCTATCACAGCAGTAACCTCCACACCTTCATCATTGTGAACACTGTTTTCTGACTTTTCAAAATATCTTGAAATCTCTGCAAATGCATTGCCAACAAACAAAAAGGCAGTACTTAGATTGGGCTCACATAGAATGTACTCAGTATCGTAACTTGAGGTTTCAGAATGATATTTGTTTATATTCAGAGATAAAGTTGACAAATTACCAGAAAAAAAAAAACACCTTTGTAGAAGAATCACTTGCTCAAAAGTGTCCATATTTAATCTGAAAACCTTGTGTAGAATAACTTACACCGCACTGAAGACCCTTTAGGAAAAACAGAATTAGAGGAATGGGATTATCAGTATTAGTATAAGAGCCTCACAAATATATTTTCATAAAACCAAAAGAAAGATAGTACTCATTATAAAGAAAATATTTATGGAGTACTATCTTAGCTAGTACTGATTAGTAATGTACAATTTAGTTATATTTGTCACCTTATATCATCACTTTTAAACAGAGCAAGATGATTTTGTAAATCAGTTTTACTCTTTTAGAGCTAATAAGGTTGTGAGAGTCTAAAAATAGACAACCACCTGACAGGTAATAGATGTCCCATAAATAACGGTTAAACGAGTGAAATTAACAAATGACCCTCCATTCAAATGCACAATGTTTTTCTGAGTTTTAACTCCAAGATCCTAACTGCTCCCCATAAACACATACTGTAACAAAGCACAGATGAGCTGATCCCTGGACACAGCTTAGCCCTCTCTATCCCAGAAGTGTAGTTCTAAAGGGCACCTAGACTTTACCCCATCTTCTTCAGTCTCTCCAGAAATGTCATTTCCAAGACCTTTACTCATACTTTGTCTTTTGTTTATCCTCCTTCTCAAATCACAGTTTACCAGTTTCGTTTTCTAATATTCTACCACTATGACTCAAAATTATCCTATGCTGAAATCAAATTATCAACATTACAGAAAAAGCAAAAATATGTAAAACCATTTACCATCTATTAAAATTCTTCCTACAAGTTAATCACAAACAGGAAGGATTAACTTGGAAGGATGGAATGTTGACTACTACATAGAAATTAAAATCTGTGTAGATTTTTTTAAAGAAACTTTGAAAATTCAGTCTATCTCTCCATATCCTGACTGACTCATTTGTGCATTCTCTTAACAGGTGTGTTCTCAGGGAACACAAACTAATCGCAATTTGGTCAGACATAATTAAAATAGCAATTACTCCCCACCCTCCCATGCAATATATAATGTATTTTTAATTGATTTTGGATTATCTATGCCACTGATTTTCCTTAGAGTAGATAATGTGGAGGCAAGTTTATATGATAGCACAAGAAGAGAAGTAATTGTTTCATATTTAGATGTGGACTTAATGATTTGCAGAAAGTTTTCTGTCATATTTGCTCACCATGGCACAGATTTGTTTTTTGCTCCTACCAGTAAGCAGATCCTAACTCTTAAATTTAAAAAGCAGCTTGATTAGTGCTCAGATTCAAAACTAAGACTTAGACATTGTGACATGTGCTTTGCTTGTTTCTTAAATCAACTGCTCTAGAGGAAGCCAGCTGCCATGTTTGCAGGACACTCAAGCAGCCCCAAGGAGAGGTCCATATGGCAAAGGACTATGACTTCTTGAAAACAACCAAGATTAACTTGCCAGGTGTGTAAGTGAGCCACCATGGAAGTGGCTAGTGCAGCCCCAGTCAAGTCTACAGGTGACTGCAGCCTCAGCTGACATCATGACTATAATTTCAAAAGAAACCCTGAGCTCAAGCCTTTAACTAATTCATTCCCAAAGTCCTTACCCACATAAACTGAGATTTAAATGTTTTTGTTTAAACTGTGAGGTGTAGGGCAGCACAGCCACAGCAAACTAATATACAGTTTGTTTGATTTAAAACTATCAACTACTCTGTTACCTGTCCTAGTATCCTGCCTTGTGTCCTCCTAGACTTTAGCCTGCCTCTCCACATCATCCTGAGGTGGCAGTGCATCTGAGAATGAGTATCTCTGACACTAAGAGGTTGCCATTTGCTTTATACCCTTTCTCACTGTTTTTGACCATTCCAAAAGAAGAGCTTCACACAAATTCAAATCTCTACATTTTTATGCTGCTATATTCCTCCCAATAATATACTTCCAAATCCCTTGTCAAAAAAGCTCAGAAAAATATTCCCAAGGAATTCTGCTGTTTATGAATTATGTCAGAACCATATTCCCCAAAATGGTTGTACGCACTTTAAGAAGGTTATGCATAGCTTTATCCCATACATAAGAATAACGAACAGCCACAAAAAAACAAGAACAGTTCATTGGATGAAAGGAAAATCCTTTCTGCTCAATTTAATAAATCCCCAAATTCTTTTAGACAGGGACCTTGGATTATTACATTTTCTTCTTCAGATAGCTCCTTTGTGCAGCCTTGAAGAGGGGAAATAAATCAGTTAACTGAATGGGTATTTAATCTCTTTCTAGGTTCAAGAGAAAGAGAAGAGATTAGGATTCATGGTTACTTCACTGAAAAGCTCTTGGTCACGTAAATTTGTAATTTCCTGGGAATGGTGCCATTTAGGTATTGTCAGATGAAAATAGGTAAGTTGATCAATAAAAGGTGGCTTTAAAAACTTTTAATTTCAGATGCAAAACATTATCTTTATTAAATTTCTTATTTCAGGTATTCATTAAGCAACATTTATACTACATAAAATACATGTATTTTTTCTCAGTTTATTAGTTTTCTTCTACCACTAATTTACCACCAGTTCAACCACACAGGAGGAAAGGTGATGTCTCATCTTTTCCTGCATCATTAGAGTTTACATTCAGTTTTGAGTCCATGAAAACAGATGATAAAGAAAATAACAAAATAATTTTCTTTCTTTTAGGAGGAACATCTACATTTACGTATCACATACCCAGGTAATAACGGTAGCAGGCAGCTGCTAAGCTCACAAAGATGCTCAGAGTAAATAAGACCACAAAAAGAGTGAGGAATACCTGTAAGAGATTGCATTTCCTAGGCCCTTCTTTCGGATGTTAACTGATGGATGTGGAACATGTGGTCATTTTCACGGGAAGCCACACTTGCCAGTTATTTCCCTATTACTGACTCCATGAATCAACTTAATGAGAGAAGACAAAGTTTAGAATTTCATTAAATGCCACTGCACAGCACTTCTGAACATGCCCTGTTACCCATTTAAACCGTGCTTAAACTCACTTCCTCTCCTTCCTTTTCCTTCTCCAAAGAGAATAAGAATAGCACCCCTTTTCTTCCCTTTTTAACCCTGCTGCTATTGACTCTTCTACTAATCAGTCATTTTTAAATCTACAGTCATTTTTTTGCTTCTCTTATCCCCTAACAAATCTATTACTCAGAAATCAAGAGACTCATAAAAGCCAAGAATTTTGATACTTTGCATGTGTTGAAGTTTCATTCGATAACATTGTCATTTTTGAAAAAAATGTATATTTTTCTTTATTAGCAAGCTAGCAATGTTTTAATCAACTTTCCATCACTAATACTGCTTCACTTATGAGAAATGCTAATATTCAATGAAATTAACCAAGCCAGCCTGTCTTTTAAGGTATTTTTTCCTTTCACTCATGAAATGCATAATACTAAAGCTGATTGCCTGGCTGACTCCATTATTAGATAACCCCAAAATGTCAAATTATTCTGTTTAAATTAGGACAGCAAAGCAGAATTACTAGCCACACACAGGAAAATTGTGAACCATTATAAAATCAGTGAAAAGAAAAGAAGATGCTTATAGGAATTTAGCAGTTTAAAATTAATAATCAGAGTTTAGCTCCTATATTCACCTTTCCCCCCCACTTTATTTCTATTTGGGAACTGCAAGCCAATACATTCAAAAGCAGCAATTAAATTCTCTTGACACCGTGAACTTTCCTGCAGTAGGGTTATGACACTGTGGACAATTAGGCAGCTCAATGTAGGTCATTCAAAATATAATCAGCTTCCTTCTATTTTCTTCCAAGAGATAGTGAGTGCTCCAAGCTAATCACTAACATCGCTTGGTTGAGATTTTGTTCAATTATTTGTGATTCAGGAATCTTCTGAAGGCACATTTTCATTCTTATTAACTTTATTTGGAAAAAGAAAGTATATTCGGCTGTTTTTATTCACTGTGAGTGAGGAAAAACTCATGTAGGCAGATTTTAAAAGCAGAATTTTATCATTAGTGCTGTATTACTAAGATTGTGGAATACTTTCAGAGAAAATAAAATGTTCTAATCAAAACTACTGCTCATTCAGAAGAGTAATGTCACATCGGACATATTCTATTCCAGGTGGTTCTAAAAATGCCTGCACCATAACTAGCCCAGCTAATAATAGAAAGTAAATTAAAGAAGTAAGCCTTAAGAGCATAGTGACTATGCAGGCATGTCTAAGTGCAATTTTGAACCCAAAATAGTTCTTCTAAACAATAGAAATTGTGAAGATGGGAAAAAAGAAGTTGGCAAGATAAAAAACCTTAAAAATGTGGCTTCAAAGTAGCCATAAATTTTCCAAGGGAGCTACTCTACAGTCATTTGTTTTCTGGCAATGCTCCCACACAGTGAACATCCTTTTACAGTCACCAAATTAATGAATTTTGTAACATGAATTTTGGCATTCTACATTTTTTAGATATGAAATAGTCAATTCTCTGAAGAAATTTAATGTTCGTGGTGGGATAAGAGAGTGGAAATTGATTCAAACGTCGCCTATCTGGAGAGTTCTCCAAATTTCTCTACTCAGTGTTCCTGTCTCCCTTCTTTAGACTTCCTTAGTTCTTTTCTCACATTTCTTTAAACATGTTCCTAAAGCTGTATAATTAGTAATTTGTGAGTTTGCCTTCTCCATTCAAGAAATGCTCAGCTCTTCAGGTGCAGGAAGCAGATATTAATCAGTTTTGTATTCCCAGAGCCTGATTCCATATCTAGCAATTATTAAATTTAATAACATGAGTAACATGATTTCACATATCATGACACATAAGGTAGCAGAAATTCCAAAAAAACACTTTTGTTTTTTATTCTATGCCAAAAATATTGTCTTACATATGATTCTAAGACATGGATTTTTTAAAAGTATTTTCTAAGATAGTTATGTTTATCAAAGAATTAACTTCAAGTGGCAGCACAGTAATTCAGCTAGACCAACATTTTAAAAAAAAAATCAAGAGAACAGAATGATAAGGTTAAATTTTTCTCTCACATTTAAAGTTTTTACTCTGCTTAAACTATAAATATTCAATATGTGAACTATTTTCTCTTATGTCAATTTTAGAAATATATCAAATATTTATTTGCATTTGATATATAAGGATAATTCCCAATAGAGACTTCTGAGTTTTGACTTATAACCACAAGGATTATGACCTGGGCTGTAAGAGCATAAACTAATTAATACATTTTTTCTGTTTAACATGTGCATTGAAAATGATTCAAAGTACATGGAAATGATTTTAAAATTGCAAACTACCCCACCACTGGATCCTCAAAATAGAATAGAAGAGTTAAGTTTTAAGTCCCCGAAACTGGATATGAATAATAAACTTTCAGATACCACATCCCAGAAAATAATCAGCTATAAGAGTTGATCTATCACTTCAATTCATCTCACATGTATTGCTATAGATCTTCCAGTGAAAATACAGCATATTGGTCTGAGTTACTGCAGTTGTGAGCCCGTGCTTTTCATGAAAAAAATGGCTTACAGTCTACAAACCATTGTAACATCTCTAGGGAAATCAAGAAGATCCCTGCTGTGAGAAAAGTAATCTATACATGATATAAAGAAGAATAAATATTGCTAATGGTAGATCAGGTAAGATTGGGTACTAAGTTAGGGATCATCAATATACAATGAATAGGAGATATATGGTATTGTTTATTTACAAGTGAAAAACAGATCTCACAATATTTTATCAATTAGTGACTTCCTAATCAATAGAAATATACTACTTATTCTATTAAATTGGAAGCAAGTGAAAATGTTTTAAAACACCAAAGAAAAGTGAAGATTTTTAAGGATCGAAGCCAGATTAGGAATGATTTAATGTCAGTTATTAAGTGCATGTATCCAAAGTTTCTAAATTTCACAAATTAAAGAATCAAGTGGCAAATAAAAACTGAAAAGAAATAGAAAATTTTCACAGAGCAGTTTTCTGAGTGGTTTATTTTTTAGCCTGAAAACTGTCTCACCATGAAGCAATAAATGAGTTTTAAGTTTCTTTATTGGTTTTTTGATAATTTAAACTTCTAGAAGAAAAGTGTAGCTCTTCCTTTGATTCAAATAACTTGATAGTGATCAAACAGCAATAATCCAAAAGTGAAATCCAATTGCAGGACAGGAGCTCATTAATAATTTCTCCTCTCCTGTATCTCAGAGTGGGAAAATGATGAGAAAAAATATATTCATGCTTTTCTAATTCAAGAGGCGTATGACATTAAAAATGAAAAGAAGCAATAAAGACTAGTCCCTTAATTATAAATGTTACTAAAACATTTTGAGATTGTTGGATAGGTATAGATTTTGAGGGTTAGCATGAGGTCTTTTTCAATAAAAAGTTTGTGTTCTTATTTTATTGCAAAGCAAAGCTGGAATGCTGAAATTTATTTGAATGTTTAACTTTTTAGGTTATTAAAATTATGTATTTTCAAATATATGTGTCATAGATACTAATTATCAAATGTGTTGCTTATATATGATTTTATGTCATCTATCTTTAATTTTTTACATGTACTTTACATGTATATATTTATTTTTGTGTGTATATATTGGGTACATTGTATACCTGGATACATGTATTACAGGTATTTAATTGTATATTTTATTGCAGGTACTTAAATAATTGTTTAATTATATATTTTTAGAATGTGTCTGTCTTACAATCATTACTCTTAGCATTTATACTTCATATTTAATTTGTCTCCTACCATTCTCCCCTTATAGTCAATCCAGTTCAGTTATATATATATATATATATATAATTTTTTATTGTGTTTTAGGTTTCGGGGTACATGTGAAGAACATGCAAGATTGTTGCGTAGGTACATACATGGCAATGTGGTTTGCTGCCTTCCTCCCCATCACCTATATCTGGCATTTTTTTTATTCTATTGTTTCACTGTCTCTGCTGTTTGCAAATTCATCCGACACTGTTGTGTTTGACCACAGGTGATTCCTTCTTACTTAAAATGTTTATCTCATCTGCTATCAAGAGAACCCCATACTTCTTGTTATTGTTCCCTCTTTACTGGGCACTCCTTCTCAGTGTCCTTTGTAGGAAACTCCACCTCTTCCTAGTCTCTAAATTTTGGATGGCTCAGAGCTTGGGTCTCAAACCCAGTCAGTTTTCTGTTTCTATTTTATTTCCAAATGATCTTATCCAATCCTGGCTTTTAATACCACCTACAGTCAGATACCAAATGCGAATCTCCTACCTTGACCTATCATCTACATTTCAGAGTAACATAAAAGAAATTTTTACATAGTATTTACATTTCATTTCTAAAGGCATCTCGAACTCAGTATGTCCAAAAGTTAATTTTCTTGTCCTGTGTTCCAAATTTTAGTAAATAGTGCTATTAATTTTCAGTTCCTCTCCTGTGTCATATAATTCACAATCTATTAGCATGGCCTATTGGCTCTAAAAAACCGATATTTGACTCCATATCAATAAACTATATTCTCAATAGGCCCACATTAATTACTTGCCCTGCAGAAGTTTCAGAGACCTTGGAATTCAATTTCAGCATAAAGTACATTAATTTTGAGGAACAGTTGTGTTCAATTGCCAACTGATGACTGATTCAGATCACACAGTCCAGACCTCTATAAAATTGCAGCACGGGCTTACCTCCTTCTGAACGGGTGAGCTACTTACAGTTGCCACCTTCTTTCTCTCCTCATTTCCCTATCTTTACACCTTATCCCACGTGTGAAAAAAATAATAAATGAGTGGCACAAACCTAACACATCAGTATAACAGGTTTTAGGATACAAAATGAACATGTAATAATGGCTTTCTATATGGCAGCAGTAAATAACTATAATTTAAATTTTTTAAAACCATCATTTCCAATAGCACCCAACAATATGTAGCACTTAGGTATAAACACAACTAAATATAGGACCAATGTACTGCAAAGTACAAAACACTAATACAAAAAAAAAAAAAAAAAAAAAAAAAAAAAAAAAAAAACACATAGAAAGCCTAAGGAAAGGAAGAGATATCCCATAATCCTAGGTTGGAAGACTCTTGTAAATGGGACTGAAACAATTGTCATCCATATGCAAATAATATAATAAAATCAACCTAGACAAATACTTTACACCTTGAACAAAAATGTTCTCAAAATGGATCCTAGTACTACATGTAAAATGGAAAACTACTACAATTCTAGAAGAAAACATAGGAACAAATCTACATAACTCTAGAATTATTGATGATTGATGATTTTACATGCAATACTAAATGCACAATATATAAAAGAAATAATTGGTAAGTTATAATCCATTAAAATGAAATATTTCTGCTCTGTGAAGTGCAATGGTATGAGAAATAAAAGAAAAGCCAGTGACTAGGAGAAAATATTTGCAAAACACATCTAACAAAACTAATGTATCTGAAATATGCAAAGAACTCTTACAACGACACAGTCAGTCAACACACAGAGTAAAGAGCAGGTGAAAGATCCTGACAGACATCTCACAAAAGATATAAAATGGTAAATAATCATATGAAAAGATACTCAACATAATTTGACATTAGAGAGTTGCAAACTGAAACAACAACATACCATTACCCGCCTACTGAAATGGCTAAAATCTAAAAAACTAACAAAACCAATTGCTTGTAAGAATGTGGAGCAACAAGAATTCTCATTCCTTGCTGATGAAAATTCAAAATTATAGAGCCACCCTGAAAGACAGTTTGGCAATTTCTTATAAGTCAAACATAGTTTTATCATAATAGCTAGCAATCATACACTAGGTATTTATCCAACTGATTAAAAACTTCTGTTAACAAAACCCTGCATGTTAATAGCATTTTTAATCCTAATAGCAAGAAACTCCAGCAACCAAAATTTCTTTAGTAGATGGATAAACATATTATGGTACATACATGCAATGAAAAATTATTCAGTGATAAAAAGAAATGAGCCACCAAAAAAACTACAAAAAATTGGATGAATTTTAGATGCATACTGCTAAGTGAAAGAAGCCAGTCTGAAAAAGCTACATATCATTAATATTCTAATTATATATTCTGAAAAAAAATAGAGATTGAGCAGGGAAAATGTTTAATAGGCAAAGTGAAGAGGAGTTTTCAGAGCAGAGAAAATATTTCATACACTATAGTCATAAACACATGAAACTGTGCATTTGTCAGAAGCCATAGAATTTCGTAGAGTAAAGCATGAGCCTTAATGTATGCAAATTTAAAAATTATATTTGAGGATACAGAATTCGTAGATAGAAAGTAGACTGTGACAAAACAATCTAATTGTAGTAAAAATATGTGAAGCCATTTCATTGAAAAGGGTAAAAGTATAAGTTGTTGACCTCAGTAATGTTGGAAAACAGTAGAATCTGTAAGACTAAAGGCACAAAATGCAGTGCACAGGCACTATACTTTAGTTGATGGTTATTTCCCTTGAGGATATGGGTAGAGATTCTGATATATTTATAGCGAAATTGAAAAGTTAAGAAAACGGAGAGAACCAGGTTTTCTCACTGTTTTGAAAAGGAGGTTACAGATAAGCAAAGACAAAAGTCTCCAATGACTTGTTAGGTAATAGATTAGAGTTGGAGAGATCAGAGTAAACTTACTTGTAGCTAAATATAGGTGCAGATAATTACACAGAAATATTTACAAATATGTATATATACATTGGTTAGTATACACCCATGTATCCCCTTGCTCTGCCAGCTGAGAAGGCCTAGAAGTGATAGCACCTTAGAAAGGAACATAATTGTGCCCATATATTCGTTTCTAATAGCATTCTCCAATAAAGGAAACAAAGCTCTTTAGATAAATGGCTGGTTCTAGGATCAGGGCAGAAAATAGACAGGATGAGCCTGGATTTTATCATAGTGTCAGAAAGTAAGGAAGTGCTTTGCTTTGGAAGAAAACAAAATAAAACAAAACACACAATGATGGGAATGTCTGCCAAGGAGATACGGGAGACAACTGAAAGGACTCCCAAGTGCCAAAACTGCAACCATTTGAGCAAGACAGTAACTGAAATTGTATTGGATTATAAAACAAAGCATAAAATAAACATCTAAGGGTCAATAGTGACATAAGTAAATGTTGTAAGAACTAATAAATGGGAGAGAAGATCTTCCATTCAGAAGAATCTCAAATAATTTATGTAGATTCTCCATCCTCAAAGAGCTGAAGCAAAATTCTCTACTCTTCTGTGGGGGCTACAAACAGTGACTTTCTTTCTGCCAAAGAGTACAGTATGGACAGGGAACAAGGGTGATTTTAGTGGAGAAAACTGACTATATAAAAACACTACATCTACCACGTGATCAAGTTTAACATCCACAGTGATACAATGTTCATAATATGTACCCTCAAAATAATGGGATGAAAATAGCACTTTACCTCTTTTATCTTCTTCCCCAAAACACATAATTCCAGTGAAAGACAGAGACAAGACCTAATTGAGGTATGTTCCACAAAATTTTTCACCAGTACTTCTCACACCCCTCAAGACCATTGAAAATCGGGACCTGAGAAACTTAAAACAGCCAAGGGCACCTGAAGGGAAATGAAAACTAAATGCAATATGGTAACCTGCGTGGAGACCAGCAACAGGAAAAGGATATTAGGATAAACTAAGGAAATCTTTTTTTTTTTTTTTTTTTTTTTTTTTTTTTTTTTTTTTTTTTTTGAGGCAGAGTTTCGCTCTTGTTACCCAGGCTGGAGCGCAATGGCGCGATCTCGGCTCACCACAACCTCCGCCTCCTGGGTTCAGGCAATTCTCCTGCCTCAGCCTCCTGAGTAGCCGGGATTACAGGCACACGCCACCATGCCCAGCTAATTTTTTATATTTTTAGTAGAGACGGGGTTTCACCATGTTGACCAGGATGGTCTCGATCTCTCGACCTCGCGATCCACCCGCCTGGGCCTCCCAAAGTGCTGGGATTACAGGCTTGAGCCACCGCGCCAGGCTTAAACTAAGGAAATCTTAAACTATGGACTTTACTTACTAATGATGCGTCAGCATTGCTTCATTAATTGTAACAAATGTTTGATACTAATGTAAGACATTTATTAAAACAAAAACCTTACTGAGGACTCTCTTACCCTCACTAGCTGCCTAAATAATTTAACTCCTATATCCAATCTATTTTCACAGTTTTTTCAGTGTTCTAAAACTGTACTTTCTGTAACCTAAAATTGTTCTAAAAGGAAAAGGTTACTTTAGGAAAAAAGATTAAATAATATTATGGGATAAAAACAATGTACTTAGTTAAAAACTTACATAGAACAACTTAACAGTCACATGTGTGGAGCTCAAATAAAACTTTCAGTTCTTCCTCAGTAAAATGTTGATTAAGACAGTCTACTTTTGGTACAGGCTGGTATCACGGAGGATCTGCCAGACTTTAGTGTTTCTGGAGCTCCACTTGCCTCACAGTTGTCTACGTAGGATCATATTTTTTCCTTGGGCCACTGTCTATAGACTTCATCCAAACATACAGGAAATAAACCTATGATTCTTAGCATTCTACCCTGGCAACCATATCCAACTCTACACTTTGAACCTGAACAATGATGGTTACAAGGGGAAACGAAGGTGAAAATTCAGCCAAGTTTTGTACCCATGCTTGGTGCTATATCTCCCTCATAGAATGCAGTACAATTTCCTAATTGATATAAAGGCACCATGTTGGCAACCATGTTGGCTAGTGGTGGCTCCATACTATCTAAGAGAACATAATTAGAAAAATTATAGGGTTTTTTTGCTTTATTTATTAGACACAAATGATCTCTGCTTAATGTTGCATATCTGCTCTCAAATTGATCACTCTGTTCTTCCTCTCCTTTTCAATTTTTTAAACAAGTTTGTTTATGAAATTTTGTATGTTAAAAAAAGTAAAATATGTTATTCAGCAATAAAGAATAATAACAAATTTAACAACTAATCAGCATAAGAAACCCAAATTTAATAATAGTCTTGAAAACCACTGTATGCCATTTGCCAATACAATTTCTTTTCTCTTCATAGAAGAAACTGTTATCCTGAATGTTTTGTTTCTCATTCACATGATTGTTTTAAGAGTTATACTGCTATAAATGTGTATATGATTAATATATTATTTTCTCTATCTGCACAATTATAAATTTTATCCTACTCTCTATATTATTTTGCAAGTGGCTTAATTTTGATATGTTTCTGAGGTATATCATTTTTAGTAAGTATAGCAGTCAATTTATTTGTACTACTTAGTCACATTCCATTGTATAATTTTATATCAATTTTTAATCCAATCTCTTATCAATGAGTATTTTTCTCTATCATACTGTTTTTTCCTTACCAAAGTTATTGCAAAATTTCTCTTGCATATCTTGGAGCATATGTGAAAAAATTTATAATAACACATGCTCATGAATGGAATTATGACATCCTATGCTGTGCGGCATACTTTTAATTTAATTACATGATAGCAAATTGTGTTCCAAAAGGGTTTGGAAAGATTATAGGAAATTCACTAAGTTTTGCCATCATTATTAGAGTCAGCCTTCTTAATTTTGCCAGTAAGGTATATATAAAATGCATTTCATTGTGATTTCCCAAATTACTAAGAGGCTAAAAATATTTATTTGTTTATTGGACATCTGATAATGGAATATCTGTTCTTAATTTTGTTCTATTTTTATTTGTTTCTGTGGTCCTCATTTATCATTAATAGAAAAAATGCATATCTACATATGCAGATATTAATTTAACTGTGAATAAATATACTAGATATGTACATATATACATATATATATTAGATGTTATTATCTGTTAGTTATATGCATTAAAAATTTGTTCTTTAAATTTTGGTTTATCCTATTACCCTCTCCATACTGTTTTTTCATTAAAAGAAAATATTCTTTTTCCTGTTAATTTATTGAACTTTTCATTTATAGTTTGTGCTGCTTGTGTTTTATTAAAAATACTTTCCTTTCACGATATCATAAAGAAATTTTCCTTTGCCATTTTCTACAAATTGCATTGTCTTGATATTCATATTTAAGTCTTTTATCTGTGTAGAATTTGTATTTTTTGGTATTCAATGCAATTAATCACCGTAATATCATTTATTAAAGAAATATCTTTCTTCATATTTGTCATACTTCGGTTAGATTTATGGTTCTAGGATCACTATTCTGATCCATTATCTCATATATCCATGCTTATAACACTACATTTTCTTAGTTTACCTTTAAAATAAATCTACCTAGGTAAGCTCCTAACATTGTTAATTTTTTCACATCTTGATAATTACTTTGCTCTTCTGTAAAAGTTCGAGATTTAATATGATTATAGTCCTCCAAAGATGATTAGAATACAATATGTACTAAGCATTATTAAGGTACAAGTCAGCCTTTGGTAGACATTTTCTGCTTGAATTGGCCTGTGCTTCTCTTCCTTATCTTCCCCATCAAAAGTGCTTTTAAGCTCCAACAGACTGAAGTTTCTTATCTATGATTTGTGCTATCTGATGACATTCCCTTTATCTTAAACTATTTTTAGTCTCTTTTTGTGATTAGAAAATATCTAGAGTTGATTGTTCAAGACTTGTTTTTATAGCTGAGACTGTCTTTTAACCTTCTCCAGTTTCATATTGGATTTATTTAAACATGTGTCTGTGTTATCTACGATGTGTGGATGTAAGCCAAATCAGATGATACGCATGAATCTAAGCATGTCTTTTATGTCCAGTGTTAAAGTATATAGAACCAAAATATGTTTTCAATTATTAATAGTTGAACCAAATGTATTAAAACATGTCTAAAGCATTCAAAAATAAAATACTACCTGGGATTGCTAAAGAAAAATACCTTCAAATTAGGGTGAAAACACACTCATTGCTGATAACGGTTTATAGGCTGGTTTTGCGACAGGAGAGGGCTGACCTGAAAAAAGACCATGAAAATATTGCTACTTGATAAAGGGCTTCACTTTTTTGCTATATTTTGAGGTATTAGATCTCAAGCTCCCATAAGACTAGAGAATATCGTAAAGTTTGTTACCTTTCCTGTTTCTTTCCTAAGATTCTTTGAGCTAAACTTTTCTCTTCTTTTACTATGTTACTCTCAAACCTAAGAGAAGAGGTGGTGTAGAAAACAGAGGCAGAAACAATAGCAGTATTCTAGGAATGTGTGATAAGTTAAATATGTGCATAATATATTTAATGACAAGAAATTTAAAAGTGTTAATTATTTTTCATGGCTCAATTTGAGGATTTTTTCATGTTTATGATGCAAAGAAAGTTCAGCTTTGAAAATTAATGTTATCTATTTCAGACACATAGACACACAGAGAGAGAGAGATCAAAGCACTGTTGTACTATTCATGAAGCTTTAATGTGGAGTGTCTGTCTCAACAGATGTTTGTCAATTTTATTGATCTTTTCACCAGTGTTTTTTTTAGCATTTTTATTATACTTCTTTCATTTTCATTCATTTTACTCTTCATTATTTACTTTCTTTTAGTTTATGTTCAATTTGCTCTTACTGTTCTAGTTACTTGAGATTAATGTTTAGCTTATGAATTTTTAGACTTTTCTTTCTCTAAAATAAATTACAAATAGTGATATAAATTCTACTCTATACACATTTTAGCTACATTCCACAAGTTTTGATATGTTGAATATTTTATATATTCAATTCAAAATAGTTTGATATTGCTAAATTTATCACTTTCTCCCTGAAGTATGTGTTATTTATGTTTGTTTACTTATTTTTAAACATATGGGTATTTTAAAATCTTTTTCCTGTTAATTTTTAGCTTAAATACTCTATGGTTAGCAAATATAATTTAAATTTTTTGCAGTATATTGAGTCTGCTTTCTGACCCAAGATATAATTAATTTCACAAAACTTTTATGTGTACTTAATGAGTGATCTACAACTAAGGGTGCAAAATTGCAGGTAAGTCAATTACATTGAGATTGTTTCAACGCAATGGTCAAGTTTTCAACATTTTGATAGGTTTTATGTCTACATTTTCAGTTAAGTTCCTGAGAAAGGTGGTTAAATTCACCCACAATTATGTTTTTCTATTGTCTTTTTAACTCCGTCAATTTTTATTTCATAAATTTCTAGGCTACATAATTAGATAAATAAAGCGTTTGAAAATTATACTTTCATGATACACTTAATTAGTGATTATTATTAAATGTTCCTCTTTATCTCTAGTAGTGTTCTTGCCATAAAGTCTACATTTTTTTCTAATACTGATACAGCAACACTAGTTTCTTTTGGTGTTTCATGGCATAACTTTTCCATCCCTTTATTTACAAACTGTTTTATAGTAGATGTGTCTCTTATAAACACAACATAAATGCATTTTTAAAATTACATTTTCAGGGAATTGATAGAAACTACCTGGAGTAAAATGAATTTTTCAAATTCATTCATCTAATTTATAAATAAAATAACATTAGGGACCATTTATGTAGCACATACTACATTCCTAAAATGTAATGGACTGCTTATCACTTCTGTTTTTATAACTTTGAATTTTATTTGCTCTTAAATAAGTTTTTACTTTTAGGAAAACAAAGGTGCCTCATTAGCTCATTTTAGAACTTTGATGGTTCTTAATTATTTGGTCTCTACTGATCTATGCAGAACATTAAATTCAGCACTGGGCCTATATGCCATAGCAGTGGGAGTAACATAAAAAGCCAACATAACATAGGTTTAGGAGTCAAATTCCGTTTCTCGACCTTGTTTTCTGGGTCAATTCTCGGCCATGCCTACACATATGGAACTTCTGTCAATGCATCTGACATCTCTGTGCCTTTGTATATGCTGTTTCCTGGCATGAATATCATATTCTGTCGCTTACGTCTAGGAATTCCTCTTCAAACTCCAAGACCCAACTCATTATTAAAGACCCTCTTTAAATTCCTGGATCTGTGTTATCTGAATGGTAACTGCTATGCACATGTTATTACTGAGCACTTGACAAGACCCAACTCATTATTAAAGTCCCTCTTTAAATTCCTGGATCTGTGTTATCTGAATGGTAACTACTATGCACATGTTATTACTGAGCACTTGAAGTGTGGCTAATCCAGACTAAGGTGCACTGGAAGTACAGAATGCACCCCAGACTTCAAAGTTTTAGCTCAAAAACAATAAAAGAACATAAACTAGTTCATTAATAATATTTATATGAACTACATGTTGAAAGGATATTTTGGATATATCAGATTAAATAAAAGTATTATGAAATATATTCACCAACTTCTTTTCCTTTTGATTTCACTACTAGAAAATTTTAAATTACATATATAATTCACATTGTAATTCTATTGAACAGTGCTGGCCTGGACAAATCACCTTCTTCCCATCTATGTGATCCCACAGAACTTAATGGACCTATTTCCAGACATCATACTAGATTATAATGTAATTTTCTTTTACTTTGATATTCTTCTACCAGATTACTATCCCTTCAGGGGCAGGATCTGTATTTCACTCATTATTAGATTTCTGACATATCACTGATGTCTTGACCCATAGTGAGTGCTCAACAAATATTTGTTGAATAAGATCAACAACATATTATATATGTTTCAGTAAAAATTAGCAAACAAGTTAAACTCATAAAGACGATGTGTCTGGAAAAGCAGAACAACCATATGTTATCAGTGATGCTGTATGCAAAATAACAGCTCTTCAAGTATACATACAGATTGAAGTTAGGATAGAATTCCTTGAAGCCTATGGAACCAATAAAGTATTACTGTCCCAAAATAACTGGTTCATGTAAACAGAAAGCAGAGAAAAGAGGTACACTCTTGGGCATTCAGCACTAAACCAGCAAGAAATCTCTGGGAACAGTTGGTAACCACCGAATTCTACCACCACCTCTCATTTCTCTCTCAAGAGATATAAAAAACATTATTGATTTGTACACTCTTAGAATAGCATTTGATCCTTTGTTTAAGATAAACAATCTGTGTTCTTTTAATCTTTTCTAAAGCATCCTATTTCTCAAACCTTGTGATCACTATCAATGTAATTCAATTTTACAAGCTTTCTCATATCTAGGGGACACCATGCCAAGTCCTGTGGAGGACATACAATAAAGACAGGTGTCTAGCTTCAACAACTTAATAATACATAATGTGAAATGGACAGAAAAACTAACCGTAACCCAAAGTAGATAAAAGAATGATAGTTTTGCGGTGTGAATTAACAACGATAAGCATGTGAGAGAGAAAAGAAGGCAGATGAAAGAATGCAACAAAGACCTGATCCCCTATAATTTGAGACTCCTAAGACAAAAATAAACCCTGAAGAGAATATCTTTAGTAAAGGCTTACTTCAGTTTATTATGCCTCAGTTTATTGTGCTTTGCATAGATTCTGTTTTTTTTTACAAATTGAAGCTTTGTGTCAACTCAGTACTAAGCAAATCTGTTGGTGCCATTTTTTCCAACACCATGTGCTCATTTCCTGTCTCTGTGTCACATGCTGGCAATTCTTTCACTGTTTCAAACTTTTTACTATGATCATATCTGTTATGGTGATCTGTAATCAGCAATCTTTGATGTTACTAGTACAATTGCTTGGTGGCACCACAAAGTGTGCCCATATAAGATAATAATTGTTAATTAATAAATGTTAATTTATTAATTGATAAATGTTGCATGTATTCTGACTGCTCCCCTGACCAACCATTTCTCTCTCTCTATTTCTCTCTCTCTCTCTCTCTCTCTCTCTCTCTTCCCCCTCACTCCACTTCCAGGCTTCCCTATTCCCTGAAACCCAACAATATTAAAATTAGGCCAATTAATAATTCTACAAAGGCTTTAAGTGTTCATGTGCAAGGAAGAGTCACATGTCTCTCATTTTAAATTAAAACTATAAATGATTAAACTTAGTGAAGAAGGCATGACAAAAACTGATAGGCTGAAAGCTAGGCCTCTTGTACCAAACGGTCAAATTGTAAAGGGAAAGAAAAAGTTATTGAAGGAGAGTAAAAGTGCTACTCCAATGAACACACAAATGTCAAGCAGTAAAACAGCCTTATTGCTGATATGAAGAAAGTTTTAGCAGTCTGGATAAAAGATCAAACCAGCCAAAATATTCCCTTAAGCCAAAATCTGATCATGGGCAAAGTCACTACTTTCTTCAGTAATATAAAGACTGAGAGAGGTATAGGGCTGCAGAAGAAAAGTTTGAAGCTAGCAGAGGTAGGTTCCTTAGGCCTCAGGAAAGAAGCAATCTTCATAAAAATAAAAATGCAAGATGAAGTAGTAAGTGCTGATACAGAATCTGCTGAAGGTTTTATCTGGAAGATCTAGCTAATATTATTAATGAAGATGGCTATACTAACCAACAGACTTTTAATGTAGACAAAAAAGCCTTATACAGTATTAGAAGATGCCATTTAGGACTTAGCTAGATAGGAGAAGTCAGTGCCTGGCTTCAGGGATTCAAAGAACAGGCTGACTCTTTTGTTAGGGACTAATGCCCCTGGAGAATTTAAGTTGAAGCCAGTGCTAATTTACCACTCCAAAAATGGTAGAGTCATTAAGAATTATGCCAAATCTTCTCTGCCTGTACTCTATAAATGAAACAACAAAGCTTGGTTGATAGCATGTCTATCTTCAGCATAGTTTCCTGAACATTTTAAGCCCCCTTTTGAGATCCACTTGTCAGGAAAAAATATTTCTTTCAAAACATGAATGTTTATTGACAATGCACCTGATCACTTAAGAGTTCTGATGGAGATGTATAAGGACATATTCTTTTCATGCCTGCTAACACAATATCCACTTTGCAGCCCATAAATCAGGAGTTATTTTGACTTCAGGTTTTGTGACTTAATAAATATATTGTGTAATGCTACAGCTGCCATAGATAGTGATTCCTCTGATGGATCTGGACAAAGTGAGTTGAAACCCTATGGAAAGAATTTACCATTCTAGATGCCATTAAACATATTTGTAATTCATAAAAGGAGATTCAAATATTGACATTAACATGAGTTTGAAAGTTTATTTCAACCCCATGGTTGACTTTGAGAGGTTCAAGACTTCAGTGGAGAAAGTAACTGCAGATGTGGTGGAAATAGCAAGAGAACTAGAATCAGAAGTGCATCCTTAAGATATGACTGAATTGCTGCAATCTCCTGATCAAACTTGAATTGATGAGGAGTTGCTTCTTCTGAATGAGCAAAGAAAGTTGTTTACTGAAATAGAATCTGCTCATGGTGAAGATGCTGTCAACATTATTGAAATGACAATAAAATATTTAGAATATTACATAAACTTAGTCGATAAAGCAGCAGCAGGTTTTGAGAGGACTGACTTCAGTTTTGAAAGAATATCTTCTGGGGATAAAATGCTAGCAAACAGCATCATATGCTAGAGAGAAATATTTTGTAAAAGAATCAAAGCATGCAACAAGCTTCATTGTTACCTTATTTTAAGAAATTGTCACAGTTATTCCAAACTTCAGCAACCACCGCTCTAATCAGTCAGCAGCTATTAATGTAGAGGCAAGATTTTTCACCAGCAGAGATGATATGTACTGGTAATCAAAAAATATGTGTGACTATCTTTACTGCAATACTCACTTTATTGCAGTAGTCTAGAACCAAACCAGCAATATTTCTGAGCTATATCTGTATTTAAAAATTATTAAAAAATAGAAAAATTTATGTCTGAGACACCTCCCTCCTCAAATCACATTTCAGGATCTTCAGCATATACACTGGTATCTGCTTCAGTGACCTCTCTGCCTTTGCCCATTGCCAGGTATTCTGACTTCCTATGAAAAGGCAGCTCTTTTATTAGAAGTGTTAGAAAACAGAACAACTTACAAGAACCAATTACATGTTTAATTTTCAAAAGATATTTGTTAGCTATAGGACATTATATTTTAAAATGGATTCACACTCATACCCCTCTGCAAAAGAGTTTTACCTTAGATAAAATAATAAAATAGTCTTTTTAGTTTCTCTGACTGGATTGCTTGCCAGTTGTCAAAATGACAACTCTTTTAACCTCCCTGATCTCAAATTGAAGGTTTCCATCAACTGCAGTTGCAAAGAAACATATTCAAAACATAGATTGCATACCAAAGAGGAGTGATAGAAAATCTGTTGTGTAGGAGTATTCTTTATGTTATATTGTGCTATTTCAGATGTAAGTGTCTTTTTACCTCTTCCTTTATTTTAGCAATATATAAGGGCACTATATTTCTAATTCTGCAAAGAAGATGGGTGATTTCTATAAGAATGCAAGTTTGTGATGGTTTGCCAGTTTTTAAAGAGGAATTACCATAAACTGAATGTTGTGTCTTCTCTAAATTCATATGCTGAAGTCCTAATCCTTAATGTGATAGTGTTTGAAGGTATGGCTTTTTGAAAGTAACTAGGTTTAGAGAAGTCCATTAGGATGGGGCTCCCATGATGGGATATGTTTTTGAAAGAAGAAGACAAGATTCTGTCTTTCATGTGAGGACATGAAGAGAAGGCATCTATCTGCAAGCTGGGTAGCAGGATCAGGAACCAAACTTGCCAACACCTTAAAAATTATGGACTTCCCAACCCCCAGAACTGTGAGAAATTAATGCTGTTGTTCTTTAAGACACCCGGTCTATGATACTTTGTTATAGCAGCCCAAGCAGACGAATGCAGGGATGTGCAAAATCCCACACTTGTATTGTTTGTGTAAACTAGGGAATATGCAAAACAGATTACCCAGCAGAAGAACTCTAACATTTACTCAACTATATTCCTTTCTCTTCCTTGCAGCAGTAAAGATTCCTGAAGCCAGTTGCCTTAGTGGCCATATATACTAGACTCCCTCCAATGCAGATTTTAATATTAGACCTAAGAATTTAGTTTATGATTTACCCCAGAAAAGTCCATGTAAAAGCTATATACAATGGTTAACACAGCTTCTGTTAAGGATTAGCATATTAAAGGAGATGAAGAGAGGGAGATAGGAGGGCGTCCTCTATACATTGCAACAACTCATGCCAAATGTTTTACAAAATGCCAATCAGTAAGTAAGGAGCAGAACAGTGTCCTTTATCTCCTACCTCCAGTCCAGCTTGACTGCACAACAGCTGCCATAACAATGTTGAGACTACCCTTTCACCTTGTTTATATGCATTCATGGTGTGTGCATGCACAGTAACTTACAACATATACACTGGCACTAAGCCAGTCACTGCTGCTTCAAATATGATGGAATAACTAGAGTACTGCCCCAGAACAGCTTAGAAAGTCTCAGGTTAATAAGGGGAAGTGGGGCTATAAGGAGAAACATTATAATATAATGTAAATGCCACAAAAAATTACTTCAAGAAATGTCACGAGTACCAGGAAAGGGCATGAGGCATGTTACATACACTGCTTTGTATTCTAGTGATTATGAGGAAATGATTCCTCTACTGTACCATGACAGCCTCAAAAATAAGCATCATGCTTGCTTTATTCATGTATTAATTCAGTGAAATTATATGTAACATTGGTCTGGATGGGTGCTTGGTATGAGCTAAACTATGTCCCTATAATTTAGGAGCACACAGCCTAATAGAAGTGAGAGACATAAAAGTTGCTCATTTCAGTACACTGATCAAACATAAAACATTCTTGGCTGGTCCGATAGTAGTGGGTTATCAGGGCTTATTAACATTAGTGTCACTAAAGTTGGTATACAACCCCCAACTGCTAAATTTGACTGGCTTTAAAAAAAAAATTCTCAACATTGGAGACAGAATAAGGTAGGATTAACACTTGTTGAGCATATGAGACAGATACTGTTCTATACTTGGTCTTAGCCAGAAGGCCAAGAAGCAATTGAGACAGATACTATTCTAATAGCTTTACCCTGATTCATGTAATGCTCACAACCCTTGAGTAGCTATAATTATTAGCCCCATTTTACGAATGAGAACACTGAGGCAGAGAGAATTTGCTTAGTTCACCTAATGTCACAGATTGAATAAAGATGTGGGACTTCACTATTTTTTTAATTGGACTTAAAAACCACTCTTTTAACTATTAAAATGTACTGCCTGTTGTAGCATACTAGTTAACACTGGCCCTTGATTTCCTGTGGCACCGTTTTCCCCATCTATAAAATGATCAGAATAGTGCCTTTCTAATAGAGATGTTGTAAGGATTAGTTAAAATCATGCATATAATGTCTTTGGAACAGTATCTGACATGTAGAATATGTGGCCAGTAAGTGTTCATTATTAACAATAAATATTTGTTTAATATGGCCAGTAAGTGTTCGTTATTAATAATAAATATTTGTTTACTATATGAAGAGTTTATCTCAGAAAATCTTTTAAAGAAATAAATATTATCACTTCACCAGGACTATTTGCCTAAGGCTGTGGAGCTGGACCAGATACACTTGTAAGTTTTCATGTACCGCAAAGAAGCTTGTTGAATTGGGGAACTTTGGGTGTCATGCAATAACCCAAGCATGAGTGCTCAATATGAATGCCCCTGGGCTTTACCCTGTGCAGATTACATCAAGATTAAGTGCCATGTCCCTGCAGCTAGAAAATATTATAGTTGCCCCAGCCATTATTTATAGCTTCAGAAAGCTTCCGATGTGATTGTCTATGACAAATATGTCAATTCCAGTGCTATGATTATGCAGGCACCTAGCAGAGAGGGTTACACAGTGTATAATATTAGCACCTCTAAAATCCCTTGGGGACACATTTAGAATAGTGAATTCTGTCATCTTGCAATACTTTTTCCACATCAGCTATGCTTCCTTTGCATGAATTCCAGGTAGTAGCAGATGCTTTATTTGGAAACAATGCATATGGACAATAAACCCATTAGTCTTTAAGGTAGAGAATGAAAATCAAAAATACAATGGAGTCAAAAATTTATTCTTTGAAGAGGCTAAGTGCTCAGGACAGTTTGAACTCAGTTTATTTAATCTTCGAAAAATTAATTACCATGTTCAAATTACCTGTTTCTAATACAAAGAAAAAAATCGTTTTCTTTCCCATAAACTGTAGCTTCTTTTTTTTTGTCTTGTCTTACCCTTTTTTTCAATGGATGTGTTGAAGTTGTCAGAGATAAAACAGGAGGAAGATTTCCTATAAATGGAACCCACATTAGCATTGGAAATAGCTCCAGCAGCTGCAGAGATTGATAGCCCTGTAGCTCCTATCTGGGCATCAAGATTAAGGCCATGAGATGAAGGGTCTGATACGAACATTTGTTACCAGTAACATTTCACATGGTCTTTGCTGAAACCAAGTGTGCAGCTATAGTAAGTATGTTCCAACATCCTATTTACAATAATCTTTATTACTGATCTCAATGTGAAGAATAATTACTTGATGATCTAAACTGGAAGAAAAATTAAATCCACCTGATCCAGCTCTTTTTAACTTTCTTATTGTAGTAAAGACAATGTATTTATCAACCATGTGCTTCTGAATCTTACTGTAGAGCCAGAAATAAAGCTCACATGTCTTGACTTCTAGCCACTGCTATTTCCAAAATTACACTGTGTCCTTAATTTGTTAAACTAAATTCTCATCTTGGTAATAAAAAGGGAATAATTTAAATGATAATAAAAGATAACTATGACATGTATCAATGTTGCTTTGCAACATGTTAGTTCAATTAATGGAATTGGTACAAACAAATAATAATGCCATGGAAATACTTCAAGAAATTCATAGTCACATATTTAAAACAACAATGTGAATTTTAAAAGACTGACAAAAATGTTACTAAAAACGATGAAATTGTATAGAATTAAAACCCTTCTATCAAGAATCGGTGGGATATCTGAAACACCACTCATGCCTGCTGCTGAGAGTGACTTTAGTCTTCAAACAGTTTGTAGGTAATTAGAAGCACTTAAATATCTCTGCTTACCTTTGGAACTGAGGAAGAGATAATAAGAAACACTTTGATGACATGGCAGGATAGATACGTAAAAAACAGGGAATCAGAAACCCATATCTTTGATAGCTATTCTCACCAGAAAAAAAATTAAAACCAAGTGAAAACCAGACCCCCAAAATCAACCAATGCCACCACTAATAGTACAGCTTTATCCCCCCCAAAAATGGAAGAGAATTGAGAGAATCTGACCAAAACAACTCAAATAAATACAAGACTGAGGCCTTGGAAAATCTTGTTTCATTAATAATCCCAAACATTAAAAAAGAAACCATGAATGATTGATTCCTTTTGATGTGAATAAATAAATTACCCAGAAAGAAGAGAAAAAAATCTTTGTGGATAAAAGTACATATTGCAGCATTATATCAATTTAATTTGTACATGAGGTATAACAGGTACATTGCAAAAGAAATGTAAGCATATAATTCAGTGAATTCTTAAGTATATATACATGTAATCACCACTCAGATTAAGACATAGATTCCCAGCAACAGAACAGGACCCTCTTATCTTTAATGTCAGTAGTATCAAGATCCCCAGCCACACCATCTCACCCCCAAGTAACCACTATTCTCACTTCTATCACCATAGATTAGTTTTGTTTCTGAATTTTGTATGTTGAGTAAAATGTAATTGTTGTATGATTCTTTTTACTCTATATCATATATGATTTGCAAGATCAGTTGTGTGCAGTGGAAGTTTTTGTTTTTTTTGTGTGGAATTCCATTGTGTTAATATACTATAATTCATCTACTATCTCATATACACTTGGGTTGCTTCCAGTTTTTCAATGTCATGTATTAAACTGCTGTGAAACTATCTTGTACATGCCTTTTGATTTATAAATGTAATAATTTCTCTGTAATGTATATCTAAGAATGAAATTACTGTTTACATATTTAATTTTTATTATTTTTAGTTTACATATAATTGTACATGTTTATGATGTACAGTGTGATATTTTGATACTGAAAAAAATGTGTAATGATCCAATAAAGTATTTAGTATGGCTATCTTCTGAAATAGTTATCATTTCTTTGTATTAGAAACACTCAAAATTTTCTCTTCTAGCTATTTGAAAATATGGAATAAACTATTGTTAACTATAGGCATGCTACATGCTATAGAACACCAGAAATTATTCCTCCTATTTAGCTGTAATTTTGTATCAACTAGTCAATACCTCTCTTATCGTTATTACCTGCTCCCTTCCCAGCCTCTAGTTACCACAATTCTACTCTCTACTTCTATTAAATATATGCATTTAGCTACCACATATGAGTGAGAATATGCAGTATTTATCTTTCTGTGCCTGCCTTATTTCACTTAACATAATATTCTCCAAGCACATTCATGTTCCCACAAATGACAGAATTTAATTCATTTTAATAACTAAATCATATTTCATTGTATATATATACCACTTATTTTTATGCATTCATCAGTTGATGGACACAGGTTACTTTTGTATCTTGGTTATTGTGAATAATACTGCCATAAACATAATAGTGCAGATATCTCTTCAACATACTTATTTCCTTTACTTGGCATATATACCCAGTAGTAGGATTGCTGAATCATGTGCTCCAGTTTCTTCAATAAATGATGCTGGGAAAACCAGATATCCATATGCAAAAAAAAAAGAAAAAGAAATTGGATCCCTACCTATATCCTCCAAAAAATTAACCAAGATAGATTAAAAATTTAAATCTAAGACCTCAAATTATAAAAATCCTAGAAGAAAACCTAGGAAATATCCTTTCAACGTCACCTTCAGCAAAGATTTTATGGCTAAATCCCCAAAAGCAATTGCAACAAAAACGAAAATTAACAATTGGGACTTCTGCACAACAAGGGAAATTATCAACAGAGTAAACAGGTAACCCACAGAATAGGAGAAAACATTCACAAATGCATCTGACAAAGGTCTAATATCCAGAACCTATAAAGAACTTAAATCAACAAGCAAAAAACAACCCCATTTTAAAAAATGGGCAAAGGACATGAACAGACACTTCTCAAAAGAAGACGATAAATATATGAATAAATCCTCAATATCACTAGCCATTAGGGAAATGCAAATCAAAATTGCAGTGAGATACTGTCTCATACCAGTCAGAATGGCTACTATTAAAAAGTCAAAAAATAACAGATGCTGGCAAAGCTACAAGGAAAAGGGAACACTTACATAGTTGGTGGGAATACAAATTAGTTCAGTCGATGTGGAAAGCAGTTTGGAGATTTCTCAAAGAACTTAAAATAGAGCTACATTTGACCCAGCAATCTCATTACTGAGTATTTACCCAAAGGAAAATAAATTGTTCTATCAAAAAGTCACAAGCTCTCATATGTTTATCTTAGCATTATTCACAATAGCAAAGACATGGAATTAACCCAGGTGTTCATAAATTATGGGCTGGAGAAAGAAAATATGGCACATACACACCACAGAATAGCATGCAGACACATAAAAAACTAAATCATGTCCTTTGTAGCAACATGGATGCAGCCGGAGGACATTATCCTAAGTAAATTAATGCTGGAACAGAAAACCAAACACCACACATTCTCACTTATAAGTAGGAGCTCAATCTTGGGTTCTCACAGATATAATGATGGAAACAACAGACACTGGGGATGACTAGAAGAGTATGAAGGAAGGAAGGGAGTTGGCTGACAAACTACTCCTTGGGTACTATGCTCACTACCTAGGTGATGACATCATCCGTATTCCATACTGCAGCATCATGCAATATACTCAAGTTACAAACCTGCATATGTATGCCCCAAATCCAAATGAAAGTTGGAATTAAAATAAATGTCATAAGTCTATAATGATATTTACAAAATGAAACTTAAAAATCAGAAAAAAAAACTAAATTAAGCCTCTCTACCAACACACATGAACATTTTCAAATACCCGAAAATTGATGGAGCAAGAAAAACTGAGTAAGCTGATAAAATAATATAAAATATACATATCTCAAGATATATGTGCATCATTAATATGCTCTACAGATGTGTTTTCTATCCTCATTGTATGATTCAAATTCTGGTGGCCATTGGACTGTCAGTGTACTTATATTTTTCATTACGTATTGCAACAAAATATTGTAGGTTAAAAAATGTTAAAACCTGAAAAATATATGATGAATATTTATTGACTGAGATCAGAATGTGTACATAGGAGAAAAGGGTTATTGCAACTGCCTTGGATCTGTTAGTCTACCAAAAATGGAGATACAATCCCAGAGGGAAAAGAGAAAGGATTCCAGTTGAATTTTTTTGTAAACTTGCTAATAACAGGCCTTTTGGTAACAGACTAATAATGTTTGCTAGCAGAAGAATGCTTCTTTGTGTAATGCTCTTAAAAGGATGTCCTTGGTTTAGGATTTCCTATGAGAAAGAAATCTAGAAATTATGAAATTATGAGGCACATACCCCTGGAAAATGTCATGAAACTGTTTAATGATCTGGAAATAAACTACAGATCTTTCATCATCTAAGCGCTTTCACAGCATAAGATGGCATGCATACCTTGGTTAGAAACCTTTTCTGTTATTGTAGTTCATAAAGTGTGTCTCATGAGGAAAGAAGGATCTAGGGACCCATATGGGATATCCAAGACCTCTCTCTGCTGTGCCTATGCCATTTGGTTGCTTGTATCCTTAACATCCGGTGAGAGCTCAGATTCATGTGAGCATAATTTGACAATTAAACCCTTTGTCATAGTTCATAGTGAATGAACCAAAAATTCAACCATTAACCTTCATAAAATCCTAGATGTAAAAAAAAAACCTCATTCTAGAATGTTAAGACAAGTTAATTCCTCATACAAAATTATAAATGCATTTTTGACATCTTACTCTCTTTAATGATAAAAATCTACCTATCCACTATCTGTTTATCTGTCTATATTTATCTATCTACATATATATCTATAATGAAGTTATGAAGACAGTTTTGGTCCATGTCCATAAACAGCAACCTAAAATATTACTTAAGAAGTCAGAGAATACATGTAAATATTGATTGTAAGTGATATGAGATTTTTATTCTAGCTATCTTTTTGACTCAGGATAATTAACTAGGAGGGATTGATTGATGCAAATTGAAACACGAAAGATAGGGGATGGCATAAAAGTAAAGTAGCCAGTACAATTGTATTTTGCCTCCTAGGGAACAGTTTTTGCTGAGTTGCAAAACATTCATTGAATCAATAAACCTGTGTAGAGCAGCATCTTCTATGCACGAGCCGCTGTGCTTAGTTCTTGGTCAACAATATAAATAACACAAGTTACTTCTATAAGGGGATACTATTAATATTATAACCATAGCAGAAGGTAGGTAAAGTATAACATGATACATCAAATGCTATGAGCAAAAATACCTAGAGGTAATAGATGTATACGTAAGCAGGATTAAATTTAGACTTGGGGTGGATAAATGAGAAGGTGTGACTAGTGGAGAAGGCCTTCACTTTTTGCATGGCACAAAAATCATATTTAGTGGTTGCTTTATCATTTCTGATTCAAAAAATCAATTATTTTTCTTAAAAAGATAATTGATGTCAAAAGACTGTATACAGCAGTAACAAAATATAATAAAGGTACATGCTGGAGCCCAATGCCTAGGAGTTAGTCAGCATTGCTTCCCCAAAGAAAAAATAAATAGAATTGAACAAACATCATCTTGTTATCAAATATAAAAATTATGTTAATACTTACTTTGCTATTTTTCTTTGCTCTAATGAATGTACTACATGGAGCTTTTCCATTAGAATTCTTGGGAAGGGAAGAAAATTTAACCTTGGCACAAAAAGAGCCTAATGTTTTTATAAACTATATAGATATTTTTAAGAATAAAGAAAATAAAAGCAACCTGGTAAAACATGCATGACCACAGTTGATCAATCCTGACAATCCTGACTGTTTCTTCTCCAAGTCCTTTATTTAATGATATAACTCTTCTCTCCTAAGAATTCCTAATTTGGCTGACTTGTATATATAAAGGGAATCCAGGTGCCTCTGATCTTCAAGGCTCCTGTATCTTTCATATGTTTAAAAAAATAATGTTCTGCATCCTCTCTGATCTACTGCAATCTGTTTCCTGGATCTCTGTATTCAGGTAAAAATAGCTTCAAATGGAAGTCATACCTGTTTCCACTTTAAAAAAAAAATACCTGTTGCTTTATTCAATGATGAAAAATGAGTGAGATTCAGTGAAAAACAAAAATCTTGATCTCTAACTACAGTTGATTATTTGAAGAACTCTCTGGTTGGCTAGCTTATTTAATAAGTGAAGAGGTACTAGGAATTCAAGAATATGTTTGAATTACTAGATTAGCCATTATTTAGCTTTTTTCTCTTCAGTGATAGTTGTTAACCCCTCAAAATAGAAAGGATTCATTAAAGAGAAAAAGAAATCTATTGACTTTCTATTTGTGGCAGACATTGTACTACATACATTACATATATTATCTCATTTAATCCTTTAAAAACTTATGGAGAAGCCTAAAATCTGAGAAGTTAGGTACATTTTATAGCTAAAGAGTGTTAGAGCTGAGCTTTAAACTTAGTCCCAAATCAACCCTCAGATGAGCAATAGCTGTCTCTTCAAAGCTTGCTATTAGTCAGACAGGAAACCAATTGAGGAATATAAATATATTTACACAAACACATTTACTATGCTGGGAAAGGAGAAAGAGAGAGAGATAGTGTTAAAGTTCTTGGTAAAGTAACACTCTTTCTACATAATCATACATATACACACATGTGTATGTGTGCATGTAAGTGATGGAGTGGCTGCTGCCATGATGCTGGCTACATCTGGGGAGGTGTAGCCAGGGCTGTGCACTCCATGGAGGCTGCAGGAGCCAGGAATAGGCAGAAGCCCCACACCCTTCTGAGTTGGCAGGGTGGGAGCCTTGTACACCCCAGGCGCAGCTGCAGCTTCCCAGTCACTGCTATGGACCTGGGTATCCCTGTGCTCTTGGGGACAGGGGGTAGGCAGGAGCCCTACCCTCTCACATACAGCTGCAGCTGCCCAAGCTGCAGCTGCAGACCCAGGCATCACTGCACTCTCAGGGGCCAGGAAAGGCCCTCTTTACCAAACAGGCATGGATGTGCCTGCTTCTGCTGCCTGGCCTCTCCCTGATCCTGGGTGTTGTTGCAACCTAGCCAGGTGTGTGCATGCTCAACACAGTGCTGACTCTGGCCTGTTAGTGTTGATCAGCATGGGAGGGAGGCCCAGGGAATGTTGAAGGCAGTTCACGGATGACCTGCAGGTGCCCCTTGGCACAAACAGCCTGGGTGTTGTGGATGAGGGCAGGAGGCAGACAGGCTCCAGGGTAGAAAGGGGCAGGTCCCTGGTGAGGCTCCACCTTAAAGTCAGGGCTGGCCTGAGGCCTGGGGGCTGGGCTCTCAGTTCCATAGACCAAAATGAGAACTTATGAAGCCTTTTCCAGGTCTGCCCATGGCCACCCAGGAACCAATCAGCATGTACTTCCTCCCCTCTGAAGCCCATAAAACCCTGACTCAGCCAGACTCAGAGAGATGACAAGATGACCTGCCTGCAGAGAGGAGCTACTCACCCCAAGGTCTCTTCTCTGTAGAGGGGTGAGCAGACAGATGTCAGGACCACTAGCTGTGGAGAGGAGCTAGTGACAGAGAAGAGCTACCCACTATGGGTCTCCTTTCTGCTGGGAGCTGAGTACTCATTGGGACTACCTGCCTGCAGAGAGTGGTGATCCACTTCAGGTCTCCTCTGATCTGTTCTGCCACTCACTAAAGCTTTTCTTCAACTTCCTCACCCTCCATTTGTCTGCATACCTCATTCCTCCTGGACACTTGTAAAGAACTCAGGACCTGCTGAATCATAGGGCTGAAATATGACCATTGCTCACCATTTTGCAGGTGACAAGAAGAGAAGAGAGAAGGAAAGAAGACCTGTGGCCTTTTGGGGAACCCATACCTAGGAGGTCCCCAAGCCAGAGCTGTGACACACACTTTGGGGTTCTGTGGTTGCTACTATCTCCAAGCTTCCAGGTGCCACTGCATTTCCTGGTGCCAGCTATGGAAGCTGCTTGCAGTAACACCTGGTCCAGCTATAGCCTTGCAGGGAGCCAACACCTGTGCCAATGCCTGGAGCTGCCTGCCCTGCTGCAGCCAGTGTGCCTGGCTGTGCACAGTGGCCAGGCCCCATGCTTGCTCACTCACACACCCCTCACCGCTGTACTTGCCATTGGCAAGCATGAATCCAGGCCAGTAACATGAGCTGAGTGCAGTCTGCCTAGCCAAGTGGGAAAAAGAGTCCAGTGGGCCCCAGCAAAGGCACCACTGACCACAGAGTATTTTGGCTGGAAAAGCAACACCCAAAGCTTATATATATATATATATATATATATATATATATATATATATATATATATATGCATACACACACACACACACACACACACACGCACAGGCTTACTGAATATATCTTTTGAATACATTCTAAATTCCGCCCAATGTAAACATACTTTTGGAAAAGGGCTTCAATACATTTTGATAATTATGATAATGATAAGACATTCTCAAAGGAAATAAAAGTACTTTCTGTCAAGTAATTGTAAATAATCTCAGATATTTAAATTAAGCGACTATTTAAAATATTTGAGGTGTGAGTTTTCTGTGTAACTTTTTCCCTAACATATAACGTCCATGAATCTTGAAAGAGTATGGTATTCAATACTTAAATATTACAGTTCTTATAAATTAGTAAACCAGATAGCATGAGTGAATTAAAAAGCAATTATCTCAAAGACAATAGTCAGAGTGTGATATTTTGAAACTAAGCATAGAAAGACATAAATAATGAATCTCTTTTTCTATTACCCAAATCACCTCAAGATAAATGATGCTGCATAATTAAATAGAGGAAGGTTTATTTTGCTCAGATCCATGGGGAGCAGTAAATCTTTAACACTTACTAAAATTGTGTTAATTAGGTATCCACAAAAGGTGTTGTTAAAAATGGTTGCAGGGTTTTAAAAAATAATGATTTTATTCAGGTGTATTTAAAGTATATTTTAGCCAAGTATCAAAGAAAAAAAAGAAAACAGTGCTTCCTTTTTCATTCTCATCAAAATAAAACAGGCAAATAAAGTTATGATCAGTGTCCAGCAGAATTGACGAGAGGATGAAGCCAAATGAGTATATGCTAGTGTGACATGGCACAAAGAGGTTTAAAATACAGCAAGAAGCACAATTTAACTACCGAGATACCTGTAACGAGATCAGGGGCAATCATATGTTTGTTAGCATTTGGGTCATGCAGAGGCTTGCTCTGAGTCATTTCTCCTTTTTGAACCTCTCTTTCCTCTTCGGTTAAAAAGAATGAGAATACAATATAATATTTCAAAGTTATTGCAATGATCACATGAAATAATGAACATGAAACACTTTGCAAACTATACAATGCTATGAAAAATAACTTATTTCTTTGTAAAGTAAAATTTATTCAGAATGATTAACAAGCATATAGCAGTGTGAACAGAAGAGAGGTCAGAGGTTTGAATAATCCATTTAACATAATCTACAAATTTAAGGGAATTTCAGTCTATATCACTGATCAGATTCACTCATGCTCACCCTTGGTAGCATGACACAGACGATTTGTGAGTTCCTATCCTATTTTCTCTCACTCATCATTAAATGGGCTGGGCCACTCTGGAAAATGAAAAGAGAGGCAGATGGGAAAGCTGTTTCAATGCTGTCACGTCTGGTTTTAAGACTATCCAGGCTCTGCTTCATTCTAAGAAATGGAAGCCAGAGTTTCTTAATTTTCCATGCCCCAAAATAAACAGTCTCCTGTAGACAGAATTACACTCAGTGGCCTTTGTTCAGCATTACTGCGTGGCTCGTTGTTCCAAGGCACTAACTCAACAGGCAAGTCCCTCTCCTAGCTGAACAACTACAAGAACAATGACATTGATTATATAGTGTAGGAGTGGCATTTTGCCCTTGGTTGTGGATGGCACACTTCAAAGAGCTTTGATGTCTTCCCCACCTCCAATCAATCTCTAACTTAAGTCTCATACTGATTAGCATCGTTGCCTTTGCCTTTCTCTCCACACCCAAATAAATGATTAAAAGTGACCTCAACATAACGAAGGACAAGCAACAAGTCACTTACTAAAGAAATGTAGCAAAGTAGGAGTGGAATTTAGAAAAGGCCACACGAATCTAATACACTTTTTATATCCCTACTATATGCTATGCATTATAATTGTTGTTTAACTAAGGTCTTTTTTTTAACAACAGTTCTTTATATATAATTATTTTAAAGTTTTCATATAAATCGAATTAAAATCAGAAAGCCTAATTTGCTTAAGCAATTATTGTTGGAGTCAGAGATTGATTGAATCCAAATTCATGGCCTATATTCCTATCACTAGAACAATACTTCTTATACTTTGTAAGGGTTTTGTGTTCATATTTGTTTTGTTTATTGTGATTGTGTTACCAACAGAGAAATACTTTTATCAAACAAAATCTCACAGAGAAACTCAAGTGTAAAATAGACATGAATATAGTTAACTGGTAGCCCCTCAACATCCCTGTGGTGGCCCCTCTGATACTTTTTTCTAAAGCTTTGCCTCTCTTCATAACTCAGAAAAAATATTTACCCCACCAAGGTAATATGTGCCATTTTTCTGAAAATTGCTTTTGGTAGGTGCAAAGGAAATTGTAGCAGATAGCACTGAATGACACTTCTGAAAGGCAGAGGACAGCCACAGAGAGGAGACCAAAATGGGGCCACAATTGCAACTGGCCTATTTCACAATTCAACCCATGACCAGTCCTGGCTGTAATATATTCAATATCATTTAGCCTATGGATTGTGAATGCAAATTTATTTTTATCAGCATTCTCTCAGATTATGAATCATATATTTTCCTAGTCAAACCTTACAGAAATGTCTGATTTATAATTGCTTTACTTGTCCTTAAAGATGAAAAATGGATTTTAAAGGCACCATGAATGAGTTAAAGAGCATTTTAATTAACGTGCCTTTAATTAAACAAAATAAATATTCTTCAAACGATCCTGATTTTTTCCCACCCCATCTAGGAGAAAGAGCAGCATCCACTGTTTCAGCTCATTAGGTTTTAAAGTTTTAACTGACTGAAAAGTTGGGTTCCTGAATTTATATTACAACTCATTCACAATGGGAAATTAATAGCTCATAAATAAAACTTCTCTTAAGAAGCAAATAATATTAAACATTTTCCTAAGATAAGCATTTTTTTTTAAAATTGAACTGATTTTAATTTCTGTCTAATACCCTAACAATGGAATACAGAGTAACTTGGGAATCAAAGTGCACACAACTGTAGCTTCACCTTCTCATGCACCATTTTTTTTTCTTGCTAGCCAAGGGCAGAGGACTTTTAAATTATTGTTGGTTTTAATTCATATGCAAAAACATAGGCTCAGCAAATGTAACATAGGAGTTGACAAAATTGAGTGAGAAAAAGTTTCTTTTAAAAAAATTAGTGGATAATAGCTACACAAAGAAATCTTTTAGGAAATGTGGACTAAGTCAAGTTTCTTTGTTGTAGCTGGGTTCAGAACATAACTGCATAGAAATGTAATGATAAAGAAACCCATATTTAATGTTGGGGTCCCAGGAACAATTTGAAAGATGACATTGGTCTTCCTTGGGCATAGGGTTGAGACTCTGCAAAGTAGTACCTATTCTTCAAACATCAAGAAAACAGCAGTAGAAATGCTCATCTTTAATCTGCCAAACAAATGCATTATGACGAGAATTCTCTGCTTTTTATCTTAAACTTTAAATTATATAAGTACCATCAAGGGGTGCTAATTAAAAGTGCAGGATCCCAAACCCAACATCTAAAGTGTCTATCTCAATGGGCCAGGTGTAGAGTTTGAACAAGTCTATTTCTCTTAACTGATTCTGAAACAAGTAGTCTGATGACCATGAAGAAAGAGACCTGGGTTTTATGTGTGTGTGTGTGTGTTTTGTTTTGTTTTTTAATCCTGAATATACTTTGTAGAGGATTGGAAAATATAAGATGAAAAAAATACTGAGAAGAAAGCATAACCACCCATAGTCCTACCACTCCAACATAGCTACTGCTTAATCAGCACAATAACTTCAAGATATGTATATAACAGTCCACAGGTTTTTTCGTTATGTATATTTATCTATACATAATGTATTCTGTTATATATATATATATATATATATATAGAGAGAGAGAGAGAGAGAAATATTACATGCATAATTTATAATAGATCAAAAAGTTTTCTCTAGTCATTAAAAACTTCCTAAGTATAAAATTAGATGTTATTAAAATTTTTTCTCAAGATTTTGAGTACATGGTTCTGTGGTCATCTAATGCACAGTGTGGCTAATAAAAAGTCTAATGATTGATTTCTGGTTGCTTTATACGTGACTTTTCAAACAAGCTCTGAAAACATACAAGATGTTATTTATGTGCTTGATAATCTGCAATTGCATCCACTGTGTAGGATAAAGGAAAAAACTAAAATATTGGAGAGGTTAAACAAATGGAATTCTGTTAAACATATTTTCTATATTTTCCTTTATTCATTTAACAATGGACCTTAGATTTTTTTCCAAATTAGTATTTTAAGATCTCATATTGAATTGCCAAGTAGCATTCAGTTTATGAATATACCATAACCTAACCCCTCCAAAAATTATGGACATTTAAATATTCCAAATTTTTCCCAATTAAAATCACTGCTGCAGTAAACATGTTTGGACATAACTACTGGAAGCATGTTCAAGCATATCTATAACATGGATTCCCAAGCATAAAATTTGCTGTTAAAGAATTTTTTCAATATTGTTAGGCTGCTATTGCAAATACTGAGATGAGATACTCAGATAAGATTTGTGTGTAAGAAACTTGGTGAGGGATCCTCTAGTTATTAATATCTATGAGTGAGTGAAAGGAAATGATGAATTTGCAGTAAAGGCTTCAGACAAACCCAACAACGGGGTCGGGAACTGAGATATCCTTTTAAAGGCATTCTGCAGCAGGGCAAGTGGGCTTAGGTTTTTGTAGTTTTAGATCAACCCGTTTGGCTGCCCCAAGAAAAGAGCATCGTCTTGGTCAGGGTAACTCCCTCCAATTCCCAGAGGCATTCAGCGGAATGACATCAGCTGATAACTCTGAGCAGCTGAGGTAATGAGTGCTTCCTACTTAAGGGAGTAGGGGTTTGGTCAGTGAACCAAACATTTACTACGATCTACCACTTTGTGTTCATTATATCCACCTGTCTTATATAAATTCTGATAGCAACTCCTAACCTCATGCTCCTCTTTTATTCAGGAAAATTGATGAGATAGATAACAATTAGTGGAATGAACTATCGTCCCTCAAGTCCACAAATAATTTTCAGTATCTCACTCTTCTGCTTTATTCTACATATTCCTCACTTCTGATGATAACTTTTGCTGGCCAAGGTAACGTGCCTGGTAGAATGACCCAGACCTTCTTCCAGTGAGGCCCTAGTCCTCTAAATAAAAAATAACAATACAATTAAATAAAAGCATTTTTCTTCTACACTTCTAACTAAAACCTCTAAACTTCTAGCCAAGAACCATGGGGATGGCAAGCACATATTTCATGAGAGGGCCACAGGAAATAATGGTAATTGAAGTATTCTTTTATCTACCCCTTTGTTTCTGGACTTATTTTTAAATCCTACCTCTTAGAGGCATAGTACTAAACTAGTCATTGATTTAGAGTATACACTGCAACCTGAAAAATGGCACCCATGTTCCTAAGGTATTATATCCAAACTAATATTTGGCTATACTTTCACCAGAACTCACGACTAGTGGTTTCTGAGTGGTATAGCATGTGACTAAACCAGTGAACTCCATTTTTAATGTACTTATTCCCTCATCTCCTTATCTCTGAAGTAAGATCACAAGTTATAAATCCTTATCATTCCACAAGGTTTCAAATAGTAGTTCTGGCTACAGTCCTATAGGCAGATAAGGTAAACTCACATTCAAAGTCTAAGTCAATTTTAGAAAAAGATTAATATCTGCCCCTATAAAGATGGAAAGCATTCCATAACAACATGAAACCAAGTGGCTGGTTGGTATTTTAGATTAATGATGCCATATGGGGTCCTCAGGGTTGGTCTTTGTTAAAATGTAAACCAAGAATTGAACAGCCATGGTCAGTGAGAGCCTGTACCTTTAGGCATGTACAAAGGCTTCATCCCTGACCCCAGTGTCTATTGAATCCATTTACCCATTGTGCCAACACTGGAGTGGTCAATGGCATGTTGTCTGATATCAGGTGACTGAATCATGTATTTTCAGAGCTCCTTTCATGGGAACTTTATCTGAAGAATAGTAACACACAACATAAATATTTTCATACTTTATGCCCTCTTTAGCAGGTCAGTCTTCATGCTTCTTCACCAAATCTCCTTGGCCCACGTCCTCTAATCTTTTTATAATTCTTCTATACCACTGACCAGCCAAATAAGTCATTTATTATTTTCTATATGCTATTTCATATTCTTACCTAAGGCTGTTTCTCTTTCCACATCAATCGATCGACCAAGTGCAACTGAAGAGTTCAGACCCAGTTCAAAATTTCATGTGTGATTTTTCAGGCTCTGTTCAAGACTTTACCTGGCAGACCTCATGGAGGGAAAGCTGCCCTTCCCACAAAAGATTTGGTATACAACCAGTGCATTGGAGTCTCCGGAAAGAGTTGCAGGGACCCATGCCTACTCTAGCCAGCCATGCTCACATGTGCTTGTCTTCATTCTTAGCTTAGGCACCTCTACTCAGAGGCCTGATGTGAAATACTTTTCGGGCACCTCTTCTTTATGAAGGGTACTTGAAGATACTTTTCTCCACTTCAACTCAATTCTTTTAGACTTGTGCCTTCAAGAAAAAAGAGTGTAGAGCACTTAGGGATCACTTCACCCAGCAAACTGGAAAGACCTGAGAGACTGTGTTAGTTTGTCTTGATATTGAAACAAGTATCTTATTAAGCTTAGTGAAGACAATTGGTTTCTTACAGGAACATCACTACAAACCCTCTTCTTCAGACTACCCTGATAAACTGTGACTCTGCCCACAGGAGAGGTGCAAGGTGTTGAGTGAATGAGACAATGCAAATACCTGAAACCCTCTTCTTCCTCATCTGGGTGCTAAGTAAGCTCTGGCACACCTGACCCACCTGTGACAAACTTTTTGCCACTCATAAACATATTTGGGCCTCCCTCACAGAGCCAGCCCTAAAAAAACACCCTTAGACCTACAAGGAAGTAGTGGGAACAGTATGTGATGAGATCATTAATAGACGTGGATTTCTAGGTTTATTCATGCCTCTTCTGATGGTTATCGAGGCCACTGCTTGAAGTCAGGTTATTTGTTTTACAACACAATCTGACTCTTAACTGACAAATTTCCTGGTGTGCAAAAAGTGGCTGCTGCCAAGAAATCAAAGACTGACTAGGCAAAAGAGCAGCCGGAGAGCGGTAAAGAGGCATCCCCTGCTGGACCATCCTGGCAAAGGCCTTCCAGAAAAGATCACTGAATATGGTCTCTCAATGATGGGGTCCTAAGAAGGAGACTGATGGGCTCCCTGCCAAGGAACTTGTGGCCAGGTTTAGGCCATGAGAGGTCCAACAGACAACCTCTCATGGGTTCTAGCGGTGTCAGTCCCTGTGATTGGCATTGGCACTGTTCCTTCTGAGCCTCCTGGTGGGCCTGAAGATGAGCTGAATGGTCCATTCAGCCTCTGCCAGGTTTTTCAGTATTCAATAACAAACAAGACTAAAAGTTAGACTGAGGTCCCTCTGTCTTCCAAGGAACAAGAAGCCCTACTTCACAGTCATAGTCCAATGCAGAGGTGAGGGGATCTAGTCCTTTATGGGCCTTTTGGAGATAAGTACACAAGTAACATGATTCCCACAACCCTTGGCACCAAGATAAGGAGAAACAGATCATACTCTCTGAAATCGGGTGTGAGGCTACCATCACTAGCACCCTAAACCAGGCCTGACTATGAATGGGTCACTTCAGGTTTCTACAAATCTCTATTGTATGGCTCCCACCACTGAATGTATAGTTGGTATAGATGTATTATGTATGTGCACCCTACTCACCTTCACCCACAGCCCTGGCAAGAATTGATGCAGTTAGGACCATCTTAGTGGGACATGTGGAAGACTTAATTTGCTCCACTACTGACAACTGGTGCCATTACTCCCCACAAAACTAACCACTGTTGGACAAACTTAAGGAAAATTAAAATCTCTATAGCCTTATCTGGCATGTGCACAAGGCTTTGGGTGCCTAGAAACTCACCTTTGAGTACTGGAGGCTCAGTGCTGTCATGTCACTCTCAGAAATGATGGAACCAGATGTTGTGACTGTCACAGGAACTATTGCTCATGAAAAGGGAACTTGGTGTGCATCAATTAATATTACAAATGCTTTTTTCAGCATCTCCTTCAAATCAGATTATCAGGATCAATTTGTCTTTATGTGGAATAGATTCAAATGTACTGTAATGTCCTTCCTTAATGCTATTTAAATTACCTGGCTATCAGTCATCAACAGATAGGTCATAACCCAGAAAAATGTCACTCCTAGAGAAAATACTAGCCTTTCATTATATTGATGACATCTCGTGGTTGCACAGACAAGGCCATCACCCAAAAAAACCTGGATGCCCTCTTGACCCACAAGTGACAATATGGCCAGTCCATTACTAAAAAGTAGGGATCTAGCAACTAAGTAAAATTCCTAGGCATGATCCAGGAAGGTGTACAATTCTATAGAAGACATTTATCAAGCATTGGACTCTCTCTACATGCACAAATAGAAAGAGAAACCCTAATCAACAAGATTCCCTTAGAAGGATCATCCTGATCTTCCTACAGTCCACTCAAGTTACTCCTCCAACCCACCCAGGCCCCACCAATTCATATTTGCTGTTTGAGTAACAGGTTTTATCAACCTTTCAGCTTGACAACTGAAACCTATGGCAGAATAGAGGTTAGAGGTATCTATTGGGCCTTTGGACTCATAGGCTCCCCAAGTCAGCTTAAAGGCATGCATGCTTTAAAAGATTATTATTGGCCTGTCATTGTGCCTTGGTGGTTGCTGAGTGCGTGGCCCATGGTTATAAAGTAGTCTTGTAAATAGAGATCCCAGTCACATCTTGGGTCTGAACATAGCCCTCAAATTGCCAGGTGGAAGAAGCTAAGAAATTATCTCTAGAGAAATAGAATTGGTACATAGAGAAGTGGGTAAAATCTGGCCAGATGGGTTTCAACACCATAAAAAAGCTTCAGGAATGATCCTTTACCCCTAGACATATGCTCCAAGAGCCACTGCCTCCACTGGCCCAGAGGAAACACAGATATAGAAACCTCCTGGACGGTCGATAGGCCTGGGTCACTAAAAGCTCCTCCCAGTTAACTTATACCAGGATGGAAAAGGGTACAGCTGCCATCTCAGCTGTCCTTCATTGAGCACAGTAAAGGATGCTCAGCACAATGAACAGCACTTCATATAGTGTAGATGGCTATCCAGGCCACCCCAGCTGATGAGATATGCTACATTTGCACTGACTCACAGTCTGTGGCCAATGTCCTGGCCATTTGGTTAGGCCACTGGCAAGTCCAGCTGCCACATAAACGAGCTTCCCTATGGGGTTGATACATTTAAAAAACAAATTGCTCCATTCCTAATAAGGTTTTCTTGTAAAGGTTGATGATCACCAGAAAGGCCCTTGGACTGACAAAGAGAAATATAACCAAAGAGCAGACCATGTTTGTCAGCTAAACTCAGAATCTGAATTGTGTTCTAATCCAGAACAAGCAGATGCTCAATCTATTTTCTTCTGGATCCATGAGAAATTTTTATACCCTCCTAGACTGGCCTACATGCATAGGCTACCTCTGTGGCCTGAACATGCCAAAACAACATTAGAAAAATTTTCCTCTGGCCAGACCCTGACCAAATCTAAAAATGCTGCCTGAGAAAAAATCTCTCCAGCCAATGACCAAGGAGTTTCTGATGAAGAGATCACATTGGGCTTCTCATCCAATCAAGAGGATTCCACCAGATCCTGACTGTAGCTGATACTTTCTCTGAATGTGCGCAGGCAGCCTTGTGCATTCCACTGACTCAGGCCACACTATCCAGATCACACAGGACCATACGTGTTTCTTGGTCAGGTTTTCTGAGGGGATTTAATTTGATAATGGCTCCAAATTGTGTCCCAAATTATATATCAATGGGCCCAGTCTCAGGGCACACAATGAATTCTTTATATTCCATATCATCTCCAAGCTGCAGTGATGACTGAGCATTTTAATGGATAATTAAAAGACAGACTTAAGTGGCTGATAGCTAAAGCAAAGATAACCCTAGCCTGACATCGAGGGAAAGCAGTCTGGAGTCTCAATGCAGCACTTCTCTGAAAGGGTACTTCTAATTCATGCTGTATATGTTACTAAGCTGTCTGACCTCTTCCTTCAATTGCACACCCCTTTTTAATAAGCATTGACAGCTGGGACTCTGGAGGGGACGCTGCAAAAGCTTTCTTTCCCCTTCACTCTCTTTCTTTAAACTCAAATACTTACAAGAGTAGAATGGCTATTAAACAATGAGGAATGGGAGATAGTTACCTCCTCTATTTACTACCTGGGTGCACAAGTTGAATTTTCTTGCCTATGAGGACTTCAAAAATAATGACCATGAATTTGAGATCTCCAGTTCAGTATTTTCCTTAAGGTGGCCCTGATACTTCTTCCCATGTAACCCCATGGGATCAATATCAGAATACAAAATGTTACTGAACCACAAAAAGGCCAGAAGACTTTCATATATCATCCTAGGAAATGGATTAAAGTTTCTGTCTTTACTCATGGTACAGGAAAGATTGCCTACATTGCATTCAATGGGAAAAAGTCTCCTTAACTGATACCAGATGAACACCTTCAAACCTAAAAGCCTGTGCAGGACAGGAAGGGTAGAGAAATCTAACCTCTCTTCTCTCTTTCCTGCAGAAAAGCCCGTTGATTCCTGCCTTGACAAATCTGTTGCTTTCCCTTCCACCATCTCCCACAGGGCTAGATTTCCAGACAAATCTGTTGCTTTCTCTTCCACCATCTCCCACGGGCTAGGATGTCAGCATTTCTGGTTTTACTACAAGCTTGTTCTAGAGGTTAAGGTCTGGATGAGTGTGGATAAAAGGAGGAAACTCTGTAAAAGGCAACTGGGAAAAAAATTCTTAGGTTCATCTGAGATATAAGTTAAACTGCAAGTCCGATGGTTTACTGGAGAGAACTGGGAAAAGACACAGCTGAGAACATCACCCTTGGGGTCAGAACAAATCTCAAAAACTGACTGCAAAGGTAATTATTCATTCAAAAGAGACCAAATTTGATTGGATTTATCTGTAATGTAATTTATGGAACTACGCATTGTTAAAAACAATAGAGCATCAGCCAACAATAAGTGGAGTTTAATAGCTGGGCATTGTCTGGAAAACAGCCAGTCAAAAAGAGTCCTGCCAAAAAAACAGTCACCTTACAGTGACTGTATGCATACCCAAGGCTGTACAGCCTGCAAAGCCACATCAGAGGCTTCATTCTGCAGGACAGAAATTGACTTCACAAAAATAATAGCTCCAGTTACTAAACAGGTAAACAAGAAAACAAAAAGTATAAGATGAGGGGTAAGAAGTATAGTACCAGTACCCAGAGCTGCTACAAAAAATCTCCAGTTTCCATGATGATGGTCAATGGGTACAAAAATGTATATTTACACAGAATGAAAAATAAGTTGTAGTATTTAATAGTATAACATGGTGATTGCAGTCAACAATAATTTAGTACACCTTTTGAAATAACTAAAGAATTAAAATTTGAATGTTTATAACACAAAGAAATAATAAATCCTTGAGGCAATGGATACTCCATTTATTCAGATGTGATTATTACTCAGTGTATGGCTGTATCTAAGTATCTCATATACCCCACAAATATATACATTTACTATGTGCCCATAAAAAATAAAATAATCAGTTTCCAGCAAAAATTGCAAGACCTGCAGCAAAACAGGAAGAGTATGGCCCATATGCAAAGGGGGAAAAGCATGCAACATATATTGCCTACTAGAGCAAAGAGATGTTAGATTTTTTTTCTATTGACTTTTCAAAAAAATTCAAGGAAGCTATTGTAAATATGTTCAAAGAACAAACCATAATTAAATAAAGAAAATTAGAATAATATTGCACCAAATAGTGAATATCAATAAAGAGATGTAAACTATAAAAAGGAACTAAATGGAAATTCTGGAGTTAAAAAGTAGAAAAAATTAAATGAAAATTTTACTAGAGATTAGAACTGGCAGAAAGAAAATATTAGCAAATTTGATAATAAATCAATAGACATTATGGAATCTGAAGAACAGAGGGCAAAAAATGAAGAAAAATGAATGTAACCTCAGAAAAATACAGGACACCAGGAAGCATACCAACATACATGTAATGGGAATACCAAAATGAGAAGAGACAGAAAAAATAAAACAGAAAAAAAATTTTTTTAAACAATAACTGAAAACATTTCCAATCTATTGAAAAAATTATACATTTATGAAGCCCAACAAATGATATAAATTATATCAACAAATTAATATAAAACATTAATCTATACCTCTAAGAAGCTCAACAAACTCATTTTTACATCATAGGAAAAATACTGGAAGTAAGGGCAACATGGCTAGCTAGATGCAACCAGGTGGAACAGCTCCCACCAAGGGACCAGGACGACTGGCATGCTCCTAACAGATTTTCAGAAAGAAGGCATTGAGAGTGGTTGAGGAGATGACACAGAAGCTGGGCTAAAGGCAGAGAAATCTGGAAACACTCCACAGGGCTATAATGCACCCAGACTCATTCCTGGCCCCAAATGTTTCTGGGAGAACAAATGAGTTGAACTGGCAATGAGCAACCCACTCTTGCCACTGGCCTCTGGAACCCTGGCAGGAGAAGACCACTCAACCCTCACAGATACTCAAGTTGGCAGTGAGGGCTGCACAGAGAAGTGGTAGGGGCAGCAAGACAGCTGATATGGAGCCCAGAGTGTTTGTTGTGGGAGCATCTGTAGGAGAGCACAGCCAGGAATGGCCATCCACCTAGACCTGACTTGCTCCCATAAGACACTTTAGCTGAAGGGGAACTGTCAGTCCCGAACACTACAGGGTGGTCTTCCCCATCAGACAGGCTGGTCTGACCTGAGAACCCCTCAGTGTACTGACCTCTCCTAGGACCCCAAACCAGCCACACCTGCTTGCAGGGCAGCCTCAGGTGCACTTGGGGCCTGCACATAGCAGACCATGCCTGAATGGCAAAGAGCTTCAGCAGTCCAGCCCTTATGGCCATGTATCCACCCACATGCTCCAGCCCCATACTGCAGCTTCCCCTGGGCCCACAGAAACTTCCACATCACTTTGTTGGCACATGTCTGCATGGCTTTGCTTTTCTTGCCTCACCAGTATGCAGGAGTGCAATTTGTCCCCACTCACCTGCCCCCAGCCAACCATCATTGCAGACAGAGTCTTAAGGAACACAGAGCCAGCAAGCCCTGCCCCTACCAGTGTCCTGCTTTTGTGCTAACACTGCACAGAAAACAGCATATCCATGTCTATGCTGAATGAACATTCCTGCTTGCAGGGTACAGAGAAGGCACCCAGACCTGCATCTCCCAGTATCCTGCCCCCCACGATGACACTGCCTCTGTGCAACCACACACATAATCACAACTACGAGCCTGCCATTACCTTAGATATGTTGCCTCACTACTGTGGTGAAAAACCACAGGGAGTCAGGCACCCTGTCATCTACCACCTGCCACAGCTACCACTACTGCTGCTGCCAGCACATGCGAATGAAGACAGATCCCACTGTTACTGCATTACAAAATGTGTTTGCTGATACCACCTATTAGAGTATAGTAACCCACGATCTGGGAGCACATCAGCCACCACGGTGCAGTAGATTCCCAACCTCAGAGACTCAGAGAACAATGTCAAGACCCAATACACGTCCCCCAGAGTTAGGCCATACAGTCCAGGAGTTGGAAACTGAGTGTGACCACCCTAAAGTCTTCCAGAAATGAAGCCAGTTGTTTGAATCCGCCTTATACTACAATCAAACAGTCAAGGTCATCAAATAGGATGAAGAAAAAAAAGACATACAAAGATCAGCAACCTCAAAAAATTGAAGAAAGATAATCCCACAAAAATGAGAAAGAATGAGCACAAGAACCCTAACAACTCAAAAAGCCAGAGTGCCTTTTGTTCCCCCAACAACTATATCACCTCTCCAGCTAGACTTCTGAACTTGACTGAAATGGCTAACATGACACAAATATAATTCAGAATATGAAAAAGAATGAAGATCATTGAGCTTCAGAACTATGTTGAAACCCAATCAAAGCAAGCTAAAAATAATGATAAAACAAAGGAGATCTGACAAACAAAATGGCCAGCATAGAAAAGAATGTAACCAAACTGATAGAGCTGAAAGGCACACACACTGTAAGTAATGCAATTGCAAGTATTAACAGAAGAATAGACCAAGTGAAGAAAAGAATCTCAGATCATCAAAACTGGCTTTCTGAAATAAGAAATTCAGACATGAATAGAGGGGGAAAAAAAAAAAAACAAAAAGAAATGAAAAAACTCAAGAAATGTAGGATTATATTGAAATAAAATCTATGATTCATTGATGTACCTGAAAGAGATGGGAGAATGCAACCAACATGGAAAACATTTCAGGATATCAACGTGAGAACATCACCAACCTAGCAAGATAGGCTAACATTCAAATTCAGAAACAGCAGAGAATCTCAGAAAGATATTCCCTAAGAAGAACATTCCCAAGACACATAATCACTGGATTCTCCAAGGTCAAAATGGAAGAAAAAAATGCTAAAGTCAGCTAGAGAAAGGACAGATCACCTACAAAGTGAAAACTATCAAACTAACAGCAGACCTCTCAGCATAAACCCTACAAGCCAGAAGAGATTGGGGTCTTATAATGAATGTTCCTAAAGAAAAGATATTCCACCCCAAAATTTCATATCTGGCCAAACTAAGCTTCATATACAAAGGGTAAATAAGATTCTTTTAAACAAGCAAATGCTGAGGGAATTCATTACCACCAGATTTACCTTACAAAAATTCCTGAATGAAGCACTAAACATAGCAAGGGAAGACCATTACCAGTCACTACAAAAACACACTGAAGTATGCTGACCAGTGACACAATAAAGCAACCACATAAATAAGTCTGCAAAATAGCCATCTAACATCATGATGACAGGATCAAATTTACACATACTGCATTAATTCATTTTCATGCTGCTTATAAAGACATACTTGAGACTGGGCAATTTACAAAAGAAAGAGGTTTAATTGGACTTATAGTTCCACATGGCTGGGGTAGACTCACAATCCTGGTGGAAGGCAAGGAGGAGCAAGTCATGTCTTACATGGATGGCAGCAAGCAAAGAAAGAGCTTGTGAGGGAAACTCCCCCTAATAGAACCATCAGATCTTGTGAGACTTATTCACTATTATGGTAACAGCATGGGGAAGACCTGCCCCCATGATTCAATTACATCCCACCACGTTTTTTCCATAACATGTAGGAATTATATCACATATCAATACTAACCTTCTATATAAATGGGCTAAATGTCCCAATTCAAAGACAGAGTGGCAAGCTGTATCAAAAACTAAGACCCATTAGAATGCTGTCTTCAAGAGACCCATCTAACATTCAGTGAGAGAAACAGGAAAAAAAAGTAAGGATTATAATCCTAATTTCAGACAAAACAGATTTTAAAACAACAAAGATTTAAAAAAAAAAGACAAAGAAGGGCAATACATAATAGTAAAGGGATCAATTCAATAAGGAGGTCTAACTAAATTCACATGCACCCAACACAGGAACACTCAGATTCATGAAGCAAGCTCTTAGAGACCTTCAAAAAGACGTTAACTATCATACAATAATAGTGGAAGACTAACACCCACTGATAGTATTAGACAGATCATTGAAACAGAAAATTAATAGATATTCAGGACCTGAACACAGCACTGGATCAAATGGACCTGGTAGACATCTACAGAACACTCCACCCAAAAACAAAACAATATATGTTTTTCTCATTTCCACGTGGCATACACTCTAAAATTTATCACATGATTGGAAATAAAACACTTCTTACCAAATGCAAAAGAACCGAAATCATAACAATCTCTCAAACCACAGTGCAATCAAAGTAGAAATTAAGACTAAAATGTTTACTCAAAACCATACAATTAAATGAAAATTAAATAACCTGCTCCCAAATGACTTTTGAGTAAATAAATAAATTAAGCAGAAGCCAACAAGTTCTGTGAAACTAATGAGACCAAAGACACAACATAGCAGAATCTCTGGGGCACAGCTAAGGCAGTGTTAAGAGGCAGATTTATACCACTAAATGCCCACATCAAAGCTAGAAATATCTTACGTTAACAACCTAACATCACAACTAAAAGAACTAGAGAACCAAGAGCAAACCAACTCCAAAGCTAGCAGAAGACAAAAAAAAAAAAAAATCACCAAAATCAGTGCTGAACTGAAACAGATTGAGATATGAAAAAAAAATTTCAAAAAAATCAGTAAATCCAGAAGTTTTTTTTTAAAAAAAAACAATTAATAAAATAGATAAACAACTAGCTAGACTAATAAGAAAAGAGAGAAGATTCAAATACAAGCAATCAAAAATGACATGAGGGTTATCACCACTGACTTCCCAGAAATACAAATAACTATCAGGGAATATTATAAACACTTCTATGCATATAAACTAGAAAATATAGAAAAAATTGATAAATTCCTGGACACACATATCCTACCAAAACTGAGCAAGGAAGAACCTGAATCCATGAATAGACCAATAATGAGCTCTGAAGTTGAGATGGTAATAAATAGCCTATGAATCAAAAAAAGGCTAGGACCAGACGGATTAATGGCTGAATTTTACCAGATATACAAAGAAGACCTGATACCCTTGCTGATGAAACAATTCCAAAATAAGGGGAAGATGGAGTCATTCCTAATTCTGTGAGGCCAGCATCACCCTTATATCAAAACCTGGCACAGACACAACAACAACAAAAGAATACTTCAGTCCAATATTCCTGATGAACATCAATGCAAAAATCCTCAACAAGATACTGGCAAATCGAATCTGACAACACATCAGAAAGCTTATCTACAATGAACAGATGGGTTTATCATCCCTGGGTTGCAGGGTTAGTTCAACATAATAAAATCAATAAAATGAGCCATTACTTAAACAGAACTAAAGACAAAAACCACCTGATTATTTCAATAGATGCAGAAAATTCTTTTGCTAAGAACACTGCTTTATGTTAAGAACTCTCAATAAACTAGGCATTGAAAGAACACACCTCAAAATAGTAAGAGCCGTCTATGATAAACCCTTAGCCAATACCACACTGAATGAACTACAGCTGAAAGCATTGCCTTTGAAAACTGGGACAAGACAAAGATGCCTTCTCTCACCACTCCTATTCAATATAGTAGGGAAAGTCCTGGCCAGAGCAATCAGGCAAGAGAAAGAAAGTATATACAACTAGGAAGAAAGAAATCAAACTATCCCTGTTTGCATATGACATAATCCTATATCTAAAACTCCATAGTCTCAGCCCATAAGCTCCTTAAGCTGATAAACAACTTCAGCAAAGTTTCAAGATACAAAACCAACATTTAAAATAATCGCTAGCATTCCTATATGCCAATAATCATCAAGCCACGAGCCAAATCAGAAATCCAATTCCATTCACAATTACCCCATAAAGATTAAAACAACAACTCAACATCACTGATCATTAGAAAAATGTGAATCAAAGCCCCGATTAGATATTACCTCACACCAATCAGAATGGCTCTTATTAAAAAGTCAAAAAATAATAGATGCCATTGTGGTTGTCAAGAAAAATGAACACTTAGACACTGGTATTGAGAATATGGGAATCAACCTAAATGCCCATCCGTGAAAGACTGGATTAAAAAAAGTGAGGTGTACATATACACTATGAAATACCATGCAGCCGTAACGAATATTGAGATCATGTCCTTTGCAGGCACTTGGATGGAGCTGAAAGCCATCATCTTTAGCAAACTACTGCAGGAACAGAAAACCAAATGTTACATGTTCTCACTTGTAAGTGGGAGCTAAATGCAATCACATGGACAAATAGAGGAAACAACTCTGTAGCCTATCAGAGTGTGGGGGATGGGAGAAAGAAAAATAACTAATAGGTACTAGGCTTAATACCTGGGTAATGAAATTATCTGTACAACAAACCCCCACGACACAAGTTTACCTATGTAACAAACCTGCACATGTACCCCTGAACATAAAATAAAATTTAAAAGAAAATAAACTAAAAGACAAATGCAAGAAGAAATCCTGAATTAAGCAAGAAAAATATTATGTATCTCTTACAAGGGAACTGCAAAAAGATTAACAGTGGAATTCTGATCAAAAACAATGGCATCAAAAGGTAATAGGATAAGATATTTCAAGTGTTTAAGGAAAAAACTGTCAATCTCCTATATCCAGTATACATACACTTTAACAGTAAAAGAAAAATAATTACATTCTTACAGAGACAAAAACAAAGAATATCTTTTGCTAACATCCCACCTTACAGTAAATGCTAAAACATATTCTTCAGACTGAAAGCTAGTGACCTCAGACTGATTTCTACCCACAAACACCCTCAAAATAACACCAAAAAAAGCAATTGTGCAGTTATAAAAGACAGTTTAAACCTCTTTCTTCTCCTTTATTAACTGAATTTAAAAGCAGTGGTATAAAGCAATATGCATATAATATATTGTTGGGTCTATAACAAATAAAAAGTAAATATATTTACCAGTAACAGGGGGTCGGAGTGGGAGCAAAGTTGTATCGGTCTAAGAAAACAACTCCAGATGGTAATGTGAATCTATGGGAAAAACTGACAAGAACCAGAGATGATAAATAAGAAGTTTAATATAACAAAAGCTTGTTATACTTGTTCTCCCTTTTTATCCAAACCTCCCTCATCTACCCAGTCCAACATAGTGTCTCCTGTCTACATCACTGTTTCTTAAAGGCACTCATTTTCTCTCTATTTCTAGTCTATGCTCTCATCATATTCATCATATTCTCTTTTATGATTCAGGCTTTAGTCAAAGAAAGAAAAATCCAAAAAGGAAATTATTTTTCTGACAACTTACGCTTTCAGCTTTTTGGCACAAACTTTTTCTGAGGGAAGGGTTTACAAAAGAACTTGGGCAATTGCAAGGAACAAGGGAGAGGAGCGTGCAAAACAAACACAAATATTGTAATAAATTCTCTATCTGCTCAAGTTTATAAACTGTCATCCTCACAATGTTTGTATCCTGACTTTGTATTTTCTCACCAACCTATGCATTCCTGAAAAATGTATGTTAAAATGTGACATTATGATTGCTGTTTTAACAGTCCTTTTTTTATATATTTTATTGATACTATATGTTCCTATGCTGACATTTCCATTGCATGAGTGTTTATGACCCTGACTTCATGGTAGATTGAAACTTTTATTACTATATAATATCACTTTTTCTCATTTAATATTTTAGTATTAAAATTATTTTCCTAACTAAATTTTACTTCTTCCGTCTTATTATTTGTTAGCATTCATCTATTAAATATTTTCCAGTACAACTTTTTTTCTCTCAGGCATGTTTTATTAAATAGCATGTCTTCAAGATATAATTTTCAGGAGTCTACCCTGACTCTTGACTGTATCTATTTTCTGTGTTCTGACTGCTTATCATTCAAATCTCTCTGGATAATACCTCCTAAAATTTCTTAAAATGTTACTGTTTTTTAATGGTACCCTGCCTTATTTCCAGTCCCCTTATAGGTTTATTCTGGAAAAATAGAAAACCAAGCAGGTATAAATATATGTCTATACTAGATGGACATGCAGAGACACAAATATAGTTTCTGTCATTTCAAAATGATTTGGATGAAAAAGGAAGAATACGCATATGTTTAGCATGCCCTTTTTAAATATGATGAACTTAGGTTCACAGAGAGTAAGTGATTTGTCCAAACTCAAAGAATAAATTAATAAGCAGAAAGAAAACCAAAGCACTGAGCTCTTAATTTCTATTCAAGAGCTCTTTTCACTAAAGTGTAACTTCAATATACACATTTTTAAAATTTATAGCACATAAAAAATTAACTAAAATCATAATGGTTTCAAGAAAGCACTTCTAAAAGACTTTTGTAAGTATTGCTTAGAATTGAAATGCAGCAATTGTTATAGAGGCTCTCCACTTATTAAACTGGAAATAGCTCCCTCTTTAATAAAACCAGTGCATTAGAAAGTCAATGCATACCCTACTGATGTGCTCATTAGAAGTGGAGACTGGGTTACAAAGATCAATCAACAGCTATCCCATGCAGGATTTCAAGGGGACTTCATTGGACCTGCCCCTACATACCAATTTATAGTCTTCCACCTCTAAATCATCCACAGTGTTCAGATCTTTATTTCTTCCTGAATTAGCTAACCTTTCCCCAGCATTTCATATCACTTTTAATCAAAAATTTCTCTTCTGTTTATCTCTAACCTGTTTATTGACCCTGTGTTTATAGGCAGGACTCAGATATGACAGAAAATGAAAACCGTAGGAGGCTGCAAACTTGGATCATTTTTATTGAAGCTCTCAGAAGATTAACCACATGACCCTGTGATTTATAATAGCAGTTATAAGCCAAGGAGTTTCATACAATTGGATAGACTTCACGAATATTCTCCACATCAAAACTCACAAAGGCTGCCTTTTTCTACTAATCATTTTTACTAGCATTGTATTGTTAATGGACAAATAAAAGAAAATTACACTGAGATTAACATGCCAGATTTTAAACTCTAAATTTTTTATGTCCCAAAGAATACATTCACATTATAAAAATAGATCCAGCTTCAAATTAGAAACAGGGTGCACAGTGAATAAATAAATAAGCAGAGTAATTCTCCAAAGGAGGATCTAAAATGGGAGTAAAATTAAAATGACCTTGTAAGATTGGAAAATGTCCTGTAAAAGGGTGCATTTTAGAAGGAAAGAAGTGCCAAGAGTAATTTAGAATTCCAAATATAAGATACAATATTATGAGTCGGTCTCCTTCCCATATACCATTGATTTCATATGTGTGTGTGTGTGTGTGTGTGCGCGCGTGTATGTGTGCATATATTTACACACATATATATAGAGAGAGAACATACCACAATTTTCCATAAAGTAATATTATAAGTGATCCTATGTCCCCATGTCAGTTCAAAGACATAGAACTCATAATAAAGCTAAAGTTACTTGATATGTATATTTAAAGTAAAAAACATAATACTGAAAAGTTATTTTTCTTGCAAACATTAAAATACTATTTAAGTTTATGTATATATAAGAGAAAATAAACAAATGCAAAGTTTGTCAGAGCATTAACTGATGCTTTTTATTGTTTTTACTTGTTATCAGTTAATACTCAGTCTACTTGCAAACAAGTTGAGCCAATTTGTAAGTTATGTAACAAAAAAGTAAAATACTGATGAAATCATTTTTTGTTCCATATTATTTCTCCTTCATCCTTCCCAGGGATATACACCCTGTAGTGCAGAAGTTTTGTTGTTTACGTACTGCGAAGTACAGAGATATCAAACTGTTTAGAACAAAGTGACTACATTCCAACAAAATGATAGTGTTTAAGGAGACTCACTTATTTATCAGAGATATGCAGTATGTCTCTGTGTTCTCTAGAGGCTAAACAGATTTCTTTTTCTAATATTGTGAGATAAAAATAAATTAAAAAAAAAACAGAAGAGACTAACAGAAGGTTTAGAGAAGAAATCACACAAGAAAACAGAAATATAGGTTCTGGTCCTCCTCCTTCTATCTCTTCGGAGAATGGGAGACAAGTATCAGAAATATGTTTCCCAATGGACAGATGGACTTAAAACAGAAACTGGGGCTTGCTTCCCGTCTGGTGATTTCTGAAGGCTGACAATCCATTATTCCGTGGGAATTAGCATAGAACCATGGTACCACCTGGGTGGCTACTCAGCCAAGCAGAGGAAAAACAACCCAGAGAAGAGACTAAGGATATACATTGGTGGCAGAGCCCAAATAGAGACACAGCTGACCTGCTTCTCTGTCATAGAAAAGGCCAAGTTGAAGTTGCCAAAAAGAGACATGGAAAAAAACTACTATGCCAAAACCACACCAAACCAGATTGCATAGGAGGAACTTTTCTCATACATACTACCCATCACATTAACCGACACTCTTTCCTCCCTGGCCCTCTACTTACAAGGAAGGAAGGAAGTGAGACCCATCAGTACACACACTCAAGATGGAAGAGTGCAGAGGAAGGAAGTTCAGAAAGGAGGGACCTTAAACTCTAAAAAGTGATTGAAATAATGATTATATCAAATATATTACTGACTATTCACCCAAGAGAAACAAATTTTGATAACTACATTAATTATGAATAATATTGGAATGGATGATGATTTAATCAAGAATGAGGGGAAAGTTAAAATTCCTGCTCTCAGCAAATTCAGAGGTCCAGAGCCAAGTATTATATATGTAGTTTCAAAAAAAAAAAAAAAAGAAGCTTTATATTTGAAGACATCTATATTTGAAGACATTTGAGAGTTATCAGATAAGCCATAGCAGGTAAGTAGAGAGCTGATTGACGTAGACCAGGCATCCCCAAACTACGGCCCACAGGCCGCATGCAGCCCCCTGAGGCCATTTATCCGGCCCCCCGCCGCACTTCAGGAAGGGGCATCTCTTTCATTGGTGGTCAGTGAGAGGAGCACAGTATGTGGCGGCCCTCCAACGGTCTGAGGGACAGTGAACTGGCCCCCTGTGTAAAAAGTTTGGGGACGCCTGATTGTAGACGCATGCAGCTTACCTAAGCTGGAACCATCAAAGTCCCTACCATGAAGACTTGGTATTATGTTAAGAGTATTCTATTTCAATCTGCTTTGTCTTTTGCTTTTGAACTTCTCTTTTACTTCTTTTGCTGTTGTTTCTATTTTTATGTTTAATTGGGTTCGTTGGTCGAGTTAATATCTGCTCTATCAACCCTTGTCCTAGGGTGTAGAGAAATAATCAGCTTAGCCTGAGTCACATGCCCACTCCCTGGAAAAGAGAAAACAGGATACTATAGTTGAAGGTTAATGCAGAACCAGTTGTGATAAGAAAGAGGACACTCCGACAAAGAAAAGGCACTGGAAGAAAAAAAAAATGTAAGCTTACCATCTGAGTAAAAGAACAAGAAGCACAGAGAAAGATGTGAAACAGGATAGTTATGTGAAAAATTCTAGACTAAGAATTTCTACTGAACTTCACAGCTAAATCAAAAAGAGAAATATGTAATTGTTCCTGAAAATTATTAAGATAATGCAAAGCAGTTAATCTGGAGAAACAAAACTTAGCTGTGTTACACAGTGCTTTCCTTAGAAGGTTTATATAACCATCCTCAATTAAAAAGAAAAAAAATAAGTATTAGGACAGGAAGAAAGAAAGAGTGGGCATCATATATTAAATTATAATTATATGATGCCTTATTTTGGAGAAGTAAAGGAAAACTACCAACCATTTAACCTTCTGATAATCTGATGTATTAGTCCATTCGCACACTGCTATGAAGATATTACCTGAGACTGGACAATTTATAAACAAAGGAGGTTTAATTGACTCACAGTTCTACATGGCTGGGGAGGCCTCAGAAAAGTTACAATTACAGCAGAAGGCAAAGGAGAATCAAGCACCTTCTTAACAAGGCAGCAGGAGAGAGACAGAGAAGGAAAAAACACCAGACACTTACCAAACAACCAGATCTCATTAGAACCCACTATCATGAGAAAAGCATGAGGGAAACTACCCCTATGATCCGGTCACCTCCCACCAGCTGCCACCCTTAACACATGGATTATAGTTTGAAATGAGGTTAGGGTGGGGACACAGCCAAACCATATCATTCCACCCTGGCCCCTCTCAAATTTCATGTTCTTTCACATTTCAAAATCAATTATGCCATCATGTCTTTCTAATAGTCCTCCAAAGTCTTAACTCATTCCGGAATTAACTCAAAAGTCCAAGTCCAAAGTCTCAGCTGAAACAAGGCAAGTTCATTCTGCCTATGAAACCGTAAAATCAAAAGCAAGCTAGTTACTTCCCAGATACAATGAAGGCACAGGCAGGGGTTAAACACACCCACTCCAAATCGGAGAAATTTGCCAAATCAAAGGGGCTGCAAGCCCCAAGCAAGTCTGAAGCCAGGCCAGGCAGTCACTAAATCTTAAAGCTCCAAAATATTTTTTGACTATGTGTCTCACATCCAGGACATGCTGATGCAAGGGGTGGGGTCCTACAGCCTTGGGCAGCTTTACCCCTGTGGCTCTGCAGGGTACAGCCCCTGTGGCTACATTCATGGGCTGGTGTTGAGTGCCTGAAACTTTTCCAGGTGCATGGTGCAAGCCATCGGACAATCGACCTTTCTAGGGTCTGGAGGATGGTGGCCTTCTTCTCACAGCTCCACTAGGCAGTGACCCAGTGGGGGCTCTATGTAGGGGCTCCAACCCCATGTTTCCCTTTTACACTGCCCTAGCAGAGGCTCTACATGAGGGCTCTTCTTCTGCTTGGACATCCAGGCATTTTTTTCTCTGAAATCTAGACAGAGGTTCCCAAACCTCAGCTCTTGTCTTCTGTGCACCTGCAGGCCCAACACCACTTGGAAGCTGCCAAAGCCTGGGGCTTGCACCCTCTAAAGAAATGGCTCAAGCTGTATATTGGCCTCTTTTAGCCATGGCTGTAGCTGGAGCAACTGGGATGCAGGTCACCAATTCCTGAGGCTGCACAGAGCAGCAAGACCCTTAGCCTGACTCGTAACACCATTTTTCCCTTCTAAGCATCCAAGCCTGTGATGGGAGGGACTGATGTGTAGAACTCTGAAATACACTGGTGACATTTTCCCCACTGTCTTGGTGATTAACATTCAGCTCATTACTTATGCAAATTTTTGTAGCAGCCTTCAACTTCTCCCCAGAAAATGGGTTTTTCTTTCCTACAACATGGTAAGGCTGAGTATTTTCCAAACCTTGAGGCCCTGCTTCTATTTTAAACAAAAGTTCCAATTTCAAACCATTTCTTTGTGAGCATATATAACTGTATGCTTTAAGGTAATGCCAGGTCACATTTTGAACACTTTGCTGTTTAGAAATGTCTTCTGCCAGATAACCTAAATCATCTCCCTCAAGTTCGAAGTTCCACAGATCTCTAGGAAAAGGGCAAGATGCCACCACTGTCTTTGCTAAAGCACAGTAGCAGTGACCTTTTCATCAGTTTGCAATAAGTTCCTCAGTCTCATCTGAGACCATCTCAGCACAAACTTCATTGTCTATATCACTATCAGCATTTTGGTCAAAACCATTCAACAAATCTCTAGAAGTTCCAAACTTTCCCACATACTTCTATTATCTTCCGAGCCCTCCAAACTTTTATGGCCTTGCCAGTTACCCAGTTCCAAAGTTGCTTGCACATTTTCAGGTTGTATTTATATTAATACCAGTACTCCACATGTCTGATACCAATTCTCTGTATTAGTTTGTTTTCACATTGCTGTAAAGGTATTACCTGAAACTGGATAATTTACAATCTAGAGAGGTTTATTTGACACATTTCCACATTGCTGTGAAGGCCTCAGGAAACTTACAATCATGGCAGAAAGAAAAAGAGAAGAATGCACCTTCTTCACAAGGCAGCAGGAGGCAGAGAAAGAAGAGGAAAGCACCACTTACCAAACAACCAAATCTCATAAGAACTCACTGCCTATCAGGAGAAGAGCATGGAGGAAACTGCCCCCATGATCTAGTCACCTCCCACCCAAATCCTCCCTCAGCACATGGGGATTATGATTCAGATTACAATTTGAGATGAGATCTGTGTGGAGAAACAGTCAAACCATGTCACCTGATAAGTACTCAGACAAATTAATGGGTAGAATGTGATCTTTGTTTTAGTGGTTCTCCCAGCTTAGCTGCATTCTAGAATCACCAGGAGTGCTGATTAAAAAAAAGAGGTCTTCAATGGTTTAAACTGAAGCCTGAAAACCTGTATTTAATAATGTGTCTAGCAATTCTGATTTAGGTATCTATGCTTGAGAACTATACTCTCAAATATTGACTGTCTTAACCATGTGCATAATAGGACATTGAATGTTTTGCTCATAGACCCATCTGCCTTTTCCCTTCTCTTCTCTGTCTCTCATTGGTGTGTGTAGGAGGCTGAGGGTAGAGTTGACTCTACAGGCTTTTTTTTCCTAGGCTGCCATTATCTGGCTTCCAGATGGGTTTAGTGAAGGGGAAGTACTAGCAGGATTTTTATAGCAGGGAAAAAAGAAAGGCCAGGGTATCTCTACCATCACCACCACCACCATCGCTACACTTCTACCATGCTCCTGTACTCCCATCACCCCTGCCTGGGGTTGCATTTGAAATGCTGGTCTTGTCTCTTTCGTGGCTTCACCTCTGTAATGGACAGTCCTTACTAGAGTGCCCTGACTTCTATGCTTTGGTAACCATATCTCATTTCTTTTCCTGGACTTTGGAGAGCCCTGGAAGTAAAAGTAGTTTCCAGCTGCTCTTGCACTCTTGGTTGCCTCAAAGTCCCCTGTTTGGCTTCTTAGTTTTCCATAATCCATGTGACTGATTATCTGTATTAAATTATTTCAATGTAAAAACCTACAGTGAAATTCAACCATCTCATGCCTGACACTGTGTGATTAACTGAAGGGAGACCAATATATTTCAGATAACAGCCACATATGTAATAAAAATGACATTTCAGATGACAGTTGAATAGGTAGCAAAGGGGCCTATAAATATATATAAAGATGACTTATAATTTTCACCATTTAGAAGGCTACCATAGTTCTGTATTAGAGTGGAGATGAGTTTCATTATTGCCTAGAGACATATTAGACTATACTCAGAAAACAGCTATGTATAGACTCAAATATTTTAACATGCTTGATGAAAACTCATTTTCTACATGATAATATATTAAAAAGTTAGTTTGGCCTAAAACTTCTGATAGCATAAGTTATCAATTATTTTCTCATTAAAGAAGTTTCATAGGGTTCCTCTGGGATTAAAAAGTTAGGATCATCAAAACACACTCACGGATCACTGGAAGAGTTTTCTAGGACTGTTTGATTTGGGCATAGTTGATATAGTTGCTATTACTGAGGAGTAATTATTCAATAAATTTGGTTAGGTCCTAAGTTACTCCCAGAATATGAAATGAAACACACTATTATTAAAACTGTACTAATAGTATATTTTTGTTTATATTGAATGCAGGTATTTCAAAAAATCCTTTCATGAGAGAAGAAACAGAATATAGATACTTATTTATGTGGCAATTCTAGGAGGGTATCTTTTCTACAGATATTCTGTGGTTGCCATCACTGGTTACTATTGATGACTGGGTGATATTTTTAGTTACATTAAAATTAGTCACACTAAATTTAGTTACACTAATTACACTAAAAGATTATATGTACTTATTAACAGCTAGAAACTTAACTTAGAACTTTTCTCCCAATTAGCAATAATAACTAGGTAAAATAAGACACCACTAGAGAATCTTCTTGAAAGAATGTTTATTTCACCCCACTGCACTTGTAAGTAATTGCTGCCTTCCCTGTTAGAATGAAACCTCCATGAAGGTATAAACTATTGCTATCTATTTTATCTCTAGTCACCATATTTAGGACAGTCCCTGGCACAGAGCAATTGCTGAGAAAATACTGGTAGCATAGAAATTAATTAAACTGAACCAAACTGAATTAAGAGAATAGAGTTTTTAATTTATAATTTATACTAAAATCATTCAGATCATAATGAAAGCTCCTAACATGAGCAATCTTCTCTCCTTCCTTGTCCTGGAGAAAAAGAGAGCATGAGACTCTCCAGCTTTCCTGTTGAGGTCCAGAGACCAGGAGTGAAACGGTAGCCAGGCCTGCACATGTGGCTTACTCAGTGGTTACTGAATTGATTCTCTGCTATCCTTGCCTTTGACTTCTGTGATCAAAAGAAACCATTTCTTTAAAAGGCTCATTTTTAAAATACCAAATTATTTCTCACAAACTGTGAGGAAGTAAATGATGAATGGGAAAGAGAGAACATATTATTAAAAGTAGCAATACCTCTGACAGTTATGCACACAAGATATACTTTAAATAAAAAGGTACAACAAATAATTTGAATATTTTGTAGCTATAGATATGGGTCACAAAATAAAATCATATGTAGGAGTGGGTGTGCTAGATCATTCCACTGTCAGTTTCAAACAGCTGGGAACTATGAGATTCAGAATTCCTGTCCCTATATGCTTCCAGGTTGGAGTTGGACTGAAGAGGAAGATGTATCAGATTTGAGATGCAAAAAAATGGAGCAATGGTGTCTAAATCTACTATAACAAAATATCATGAGCCATCTGGCTCATAACAATAGAAATGTATTTTTCACAGTTCTGGAAGCTTGGGAGTCCATGATCAAGGAACCAGCAGGTTTGATATCTGGTGAAGACCTGCTTCTTCATAGATGGTCATCTTCTCCTTGTGTATTTACATGACATAAGGGGTGAGGGATGTCTCTGGGGCTTCTTTTATGGCACTGATACCATTTAGGAGGGCTCTACCCTCATGGCCTAATCACATCCTAATGCTATCACCTCAGCTTTTGGAATTTCAGCATATGAATTTGAGGGGCGTGTTTGCATTGTCAATTGCAAATAGCCATTATGCTCTGAAAGACTCCAAGGTCTTCGTACCATAATGGATAAACACAGGCACCCACCTGGGTCCAGTGTACCATCTCTTTTCTCCACTGTGTATCTACCTTTTTCTTCTCAACTGATGGCCGGGCTGAAGAACAACAGTCTCAGTCCTTCCCCAGATGCTTACCTGTTCACCCCAGAGGTGTTAACTGCACAGACACCAGAGCTATCCCTAGCCCAGTGTCCCACTGGCTGCACCCATACCACAACTGGTTTGTCAAATATCCTGAAAGTTCCTACTTGTCCACTTGTGCCAGTGATCTTCCAGCCCCCACATCTAGAACCTTGCTTTTTTAGTTCTCTCCACAATTGTATAATGAATCTTTGATCACACATCATGAGTAGTGCCTCTGCTTCCCTACTGTAAGCAGTAGTGCCTCTGCTTCCCTACTGTAAGCAATAGTGCCTCTGCTTCCCTAACTGGACTCAATGATACAATGAGTTTTTCAAGTCAAACATTATTGTTAGGATATCCCTCTTCTCCAGTTTCATCAAATTAGATATCAGTATCTATTGATAACAGTAATTTTATCTTAATTTTTAAAAATTTGTGGAATAAAATGTGCTATTCTTTTACAAAGAGAACTACTGCATTTATATTCAGATACTATGTAACTTCTAGAGAACCTTCATAATATTTTATATTAGTAAAATCATAAGTAAATTGATATCAAGGTAATTCTAACTATTTGTACAATAATATCAGGATATTATTATTTGAAACTTTTTATTTCATTTTTAAATATTTGCTGTTGTGGCTAATATACTTGTTTAATATATATTAAGTAATATAACTGGTATCAGGAGAAAAGTGTATGTTTTATCTCTTTCTCCTTTTAATGTCTCTCCACAGAAAGTTATAACCAAAAACATAAAGAAATATTTAAGGGATCAGAGATACTTGACCTAAAAGAGGCTCAAAAGCTAATTCCCCATATATTTGTTTCTATTCTTGTTATTTCACTTACCCATTTTATATAGATACATATTATTAACTAGACTATGAGTTTGGGAGCAAAGTTTCTTGAGAACAAGAATTGCATCCTATTAGTATTGGAATACATAGTGACTAGAATAATATCCAACACAAGTTGGAATAACATTTTTTAATAAATGAATAAGTGAAATATTTGGTCACCCCTGCCTTCTGTCAGGTACCCTTTTCTACAAAAAGTCATTTAGTATGTCTTATTGTTTCTATGGTTCAGAAATTAATGAGTAGCTCAGCTAGCTGTGTGGCTCTGGCTTAGGGTTTCTCATGGTGTTATAAACAGATGGTAGCAGAGGCTGGGGTCATCTAAAAAGTTTCTCCATTTCTTTGACTAGTGCAGTGTTAGCAATACTCAAACAGCTGGGACTGGAACACTAGGGGCTCCTTGAACATCTCTCTGTGTTTTCAGTCTCTCCATATGATCTCCGTAACATTGTGGCTACAGTTGTAGCCAGACTGTTGAAGATTGCTCAAGACTCTCAGTGTCTCTAAAAGAGAGACAAGTGGATGCTGTATTGCCTTCAATGATCTAGCTTAGATGTCGTGTGGCATGGTGTCATTTTCACCCCTTTCTATTCACTAGAAAAAGTAACTAAGGCCAATCTACATTCAAGGCAAGGAGAATTAAGCTCTGTATGGGAGGAGTACCAAAGAACTTACAGACAGGCTATAAACCTTTCATATACCTTATGCAAATTCACACAAATGTTTGATAGTTTCTTAAGGCACACCACTCATCAGTTTTGCTACATAATAGTTAATGTAAAAGAAAGGGTCTATGTTTTCTTACAATAGCTTTCTAATATATTTATAAGCTCAGAAAATAGTCATCATGAATATAGTAGTGGATTTCACTTGCATCAGGTTATAACTTTCCCTTTAGACTAACATCCCTCTAAATGTCAAAGCTCTAACTTCTGTCTTGAGGGCCTTATAATACCTAGGATCATCAAAAAGTGGAGTTTCCACAAGGGGAAGTTTATATGGGACTCAGTAAAGTTGTAAAGCATAGACACTTCTGCTGGATGGTTCATTAGCATAATGCAGATTTCTGTGTTTTATTCCTTTACCAGAGAGTAAAGAGGAAATTCCAGCAAAGTTGGGAGTTTATTTCAATGGCCAAGAGTAACTATCAGTCATTGGCTACCCTATATATGATTCCTCAAATTTTGCAACATTATTATGTTAGTTTGTCTCTCAAAACTTACTTCCCAGTTTTTATGTGTTCCTTCCCTGTTTTGTCTCTGCTTAGGTCCAATGGACTTTTCATCTCATGCACATGAGCTCCTGAGTAAGCCTAGAAGTTAAATTCCCACAGAGTGAAATAATATGACTCCAACATTGAAATAATCCAACATTCTCTTTTCTGTCTGTTTTTGTAGCATAAACTCTATGCTCTTCTTATTTCAGTAGACTTTACTTTTGCTAGCCAAGGGGCTTTCATTCAATAATATATATATAAAAATCACCTTTTGTATACCACACACTATTTTACATATTTAGCATATATCAAATGAGCAAAACAAATAAATATCTCTGCTCTTATAACTCTACAATGAACATAAATAAATTATATAATGAGAAGTGCTATGGATAAAATATAAAATAGAGCAGAGAAAGGCTGATCAGAGTAGGATAGGGGAAAGCGGACTGCATATGAAAAGCTTTGCTTTCACAACTTTTTTTGTTTTTTGATATACGCTTGAAGACAAGGGTATTTCAGAAGTACCAAACTAAACTTCTTTCTTTTTCATTCCTGCAACTCCCCTAATGTTCCTCAAGGCAATGTATTATCTCTGCCTGCTAAAGGCAAAGCTGTTTTGCAGAAATGTGGAAAAGAAAGGCACACAAATTAATATTTTAGAATACTCTCTCACTGAATCAATAGTAGAGCCTGCAAATTCCAGAGACAAGGATCTTCTTATAAGTATTAAATTCCTCATTCATTCTTGCTAAGATATAACTATTATTTTTAAATAACTCTCTTCAAGGAAGATAGAAAAACCATAAAATATGCATGACTAAAAATAAGCATGACCACCAATCCTCTGGAAATGAAAAAAAAAAAAAAAACGCCTTTTAATAAGCTGACTACCTGTTCATATCAACACAATTACTTAAAATTGCAACAATGCGTCATATGTCATCAACAGAAATAATACTCTGTAGGAAAGATCTGAAATCTGCCTTGAGCTTCTGTAAAAAATCATTCAGAAAAATAAGCAAAATAAAAATAAAAGCACAGAAAAACCTTGAGCAATATAAGAAATCAAAGACTAATTTTTAAATTAAGCACTTTCTTTAGAGGTTATTGTAAGCTACAGTGCTGTGACTTAAAAAATGTATATTGAAATAATTAAACATTTTTCCCTTCCTTTCATACCTCACCCTATTTATACTTTGTAAGTCTTTGTCTTCTACACATGGAGTGATGGAAAAGCATAAAGAATCTAAAGTCAAAGATACTTGCTTGGTTTTTTAAAAAATCCATAGTCTTTTGACATGATAAAATTGAGTGAGAGAGAGAGAGAGAAAGAGAGAAAGAGAGGAGGTTGTGTGTGTGTCTGTGTGTGTGTGTTGTGTTGTGTTGTGTGTGTGTTTATCTGTCTGTGGTTTGGCAAAGAAAGGCTCCTGGAGACAAAGAAAAATGACAGACTACTCCTGACAAGAAAGAAAGAGAGATCTGCTGGTGGTGCTGTGAGAGTAAAAGTTTTGACAAGACATGATAACAGGCTAGAAATCAAAAGGAATGGCTGTATGATGCACGCTGGAACTAGATTTAAAGAAAAGGGTCTCGATATCATCAAAAATGTTATGCCACATGTAGAGTGCATCAAAACATGTGACAAAGTAGGTTTAAAGAATGACAAAGAAACTCATTCACATAAGCAATGAAAAACAGACAGAAAATTCCAGAATAAAATTGTTAAATTACAAACCATTGCCCACAATGAAGGTCAAGTAATTTTTTTCCTTGCCTTACTTACACATTTTCATTATTTTTTTAACAGGTAAAAGTTGTAGACCCATTCATACTAAGGAAAGAGCTACAGTATGACATACAATGGGCAGGTCCACAGAAAGTATCTAATTAAAAACATCTAGATGGACATCTGGAATCCTTGGCACAATCCTAGGAGCAGGAGGAAAGGAAAATCCAAATGACTAAAGTTAATTTTTCCATCATCCAAGCAAGATGGGGATTTGGACACATACTTAGCAAAAAACAATAATAAATAAATGTCACGTTGTTGCACAACCTAACATGATATCTAAAATTTATTATCAGTAACAAATAGCACAATTAGACCATAAGATGCCAAAAGATCATAACGAGAACATAAGAACCCAAAAGAAAATCAATATAAATAATCTCTGCTCTCTCTTTAAAAATAGCTATACTTACTATAGGTTGTGGTAGTTACAATAATAGCATGAACAGAATGGGAATGAATTGAAGAAAGCATCATAATATGATCAAAGGTATCAGCTTATTGAGATTGTGAAATGTTTGCATCTTTAATTTTGGCTTAAGAAATCAGAGCCTGACCCTATGACAGTGGAGAACAATAGGCTGTTATGCATTGTCCATGTTGCCAGTGACAAGATCCGCTTGATGACCCCTCTATCTGAATCTGAAGTCAAAGTGGGATGGGGAGCATGGCCACAAATGACGTCCTGGTATGATAACAGCAAACTGTTACTCTAGTGTCTTGCTATATTTCTTCCTGTTGCATTAATGGGCATGTTCAGAATTCCTTTCGCTCCTCTCTACTTACTCAATCATGAAACCTTAGCAAATCACTTATCCTTCCAGGCAGAGTGTATCCATCTAAGAAGTGACAGGTCGGACCCCAGCCTCTTTCCAGATCTCACAGTCTATGCTTGAACATACCTGCCCTTTTTTATTAAAGCTTTTTATTAAACTATGGCTAGCCAGCATTCAAAACCTGGACTGCTGATGACCACAACCAAACCTAAGTCAATACTAATAAATGTCCATTTTTTTAAAAGAATTACCTAATTACCAAGATCATTGAATCATTTTAAATTATTCAAAATGAAATTATATCCAAGTGTCCAAAATCATACCTTTGTAGAAACCAAAGGTTAACTGCAAAAAGAAAATTGTGACAACATTCTCAGATCAAATTTATAGATTCAAAGGGAAGAGTGTTTTAAGCAAACACACACACACACATACACACCTTATACGAAAATTCATTTAAAGCCAAATACATCAACTAAATGGGTGGTTTAAAAAAATAAACAAGAAAAAGAGAAAAAGAAACATTTGGATGCACTCAGGAAATTCCAGATCAACACAGACAAATAGGTAAACAGAGAGAGTGACATTGTCTCTATCTAGCCTGACTTGAACTCCTCTTTTACAAGTCCCCTGTGTTGTATGCATATCCTTGTATTCTTGGTACCTTGTTTACAACAGACAGACTTCTGTAGGGAGCATTTATATTTTTCCCAGTATTTCATTTGCAATAAATAGAAGTTCTCTGCCCATTGGGGTTGAAAGGCAATAGATGAAACAGCCTGTTCACCTTTCAGTATTTCTGATTGCAAAGGATCTTCTGTGAACATCAAAAGAAAAGCCTTACCAGCATTCAGTAGAAAATAAACAATGAGGCTCATATTTAGTTTGCAACCCCTAGAGAGTTTTCAAGAAGTTGGTGATCTCAGTCATCAAAGAAACTGCTGGGCTATGGGGCCAGGCCTCAGGAGTGCAGATCTTCTTCGAAGAAATGTAAGATTAAATGATAGCTTTCCATAGACAGAGGAGCTAAAAAACAAACACACACACATACACACACACACACACACACACACACACACACACGCACATACACACACCCTCCCAGTACTCATATTGACTCTCGGGGTATATTTTCAATGTAGTGTGCAGTTTAGCTACCTGACAGCCACTTATGTCAATGGTGGCTGGAGAGTTAAATCCTAATCTGCCACTTTCGATCGGGACCCTACCGCTTTCTTTCCTTGCTACCAGAGAGTTCATTTTGTTGATGATAACAGGGAAAAATAATGAAATCATTTGGCTTGCAGCACCAGGCATCAGTACGTTCAACTACTGTTCATTTGAAAACTTTGAGAAGTCAGTTGTCTGTAAATTTTGCTAAAACCAAACTACACATAAGGTGACAGTCATAATAAGTATCATCATTTAATCATTATGTAATTCACATATGCATCAAAACATCAAACTGTACCCAGCAAATATGTTTATAATAATCTCTAATATTTATTTCAGTGCTTTTTTTCATTAATCCTTTTAGGTTTTTTTTTTTTTTTTTTTTTTGCTTCTTCTATGTCTATTAAGAGTAGTAAACTGTCTTCTTAGAAAGAGGTACATATACTCAAATTTGTTAACAAAATTACATAGGGTTTGCAGGGTCCCTGACACCCACTCATGGATATAACCCCAAATTCAAGAATCCCTAATCTTTTTATACTTTAAGTTCTGGGGTACATGTGCAGAATGTGCAGGTTTGTTACATAGGTATACACATGCCATGGTGGTTTGCTGCATCCATCACTCCGTCACCAACATGAGATATTTCTCCTAAAGCTATCCCTAATCTAGCAGATGCACCTAAATATCTTAAACCACTCTCTGTGTTTGCTGTATAGAAGCATTAAAAGGAAATTTCAGGTATTTAAAGGAATGGTACCAAATAGAGCTATGTGCTTTCTGTAACCAGGTGACAGGATCAGGGCTGCTGGGGTGTCTCAAAGATGCTCACTGTTCCCCGATCGGATGTGTTTTGCCAGGTCCTTGGGCCTCACTCACCCAAGAGTGGGGAGAAGGCCCTGGTACTGTGGTGAGTTCGTTCAAGTCAGTCTCAGACCCAGAGAGTTTCACAGAAAAGCAATTTATTAGGCAGAGAGAGAGAAGAGAAATAGAGAGAGCTCCCACACTGCCATGGGAGGGAATCCAGAGATGGAGTCCATTCAGGTAAAGAGAGAGAGAGAGAGAAAGAGAGAGAGAGAAGGCTCCCATGCAGTCATGGGAGGGGATCCCAGAGAGGGAAATCTGGACAGATAAGGGAGTAGGGGGAATTTAACCCCGGAGTTACTCCTCACTCCCATAAAAGTTCTCATCCAGTGACAGGAGCTTTTCCAAACTTCCTCTGGAGTGACTGATCTTTGACTCTGATACTGGATTGGTTGCCTGGCCAGCAATCAAAGCCTCCTCCCTCAGAGATTTTGGCAGGCTTTTTAAACAAAGGAAGCTCACCTGGGCTTTATACCTAGCCTGAGCTGAAGTTAAACAAAGAACTCTAAGTTCCCAGATGGGGAGGTGGATGGAGACATGGTGCTGGGAAGTTCTTGCCTTTGAAACCACACCCCTTGTGGACCTAGGTAGAGAAGTGAACACAGTCCCTCACTTTCCATTTTATTGCTTCATTCATTTAATGAAGAGAACCTCTCAGTGTTACCATGTTGCCTATGATGTGGTATATGATACATACATGAAACATGGCCATTTTAATGAAGCTGAATAGTCTGATAGTAAATTCAGTAAAAACAACCAGCAACCCTTGCAATTATTCATTTTATTCAATGAACTCACAAAGGCTATCTGTTATGCACACCTTACATTTGGTGAAGATAACTCATATTTTTGAGGAGCTCACTGCCAAAATCATTCTCAATATTTTAATCTCTTGGGAAATAGTAATGAAGCTGTGCATCCCTTCAGCCTTTCTAGTAGCAAACCAATCACTGAAATGATATTAGCAGTAAGTTACACACTTCTCAGCTTGCATCCTATGTTATGTCAAAGGCAAGGTTTTAATACCTCATTAACATTTGTCTTTGACTGAATTCCCACTATGTTCAGGGTACTCCATGGAGCTGGCAATGGAAGTAGAAAACTTGATTTCTTCCTCAAGGGTCTTTACAATCTGGTTAGCAGATAAAAGAGACAGGGACAGGGAGAGTAGAAATAAATGCACATCTACAGCTGTATAAATACAGTCATTTCATAATCTACCACCACTGTACAGAGTATTTCACACAAAGGTTAAGAAACAGGGAATTGGGAATTATGACAGGAAAATGATACCATACTGAATAAGTGTCAAGAGTTTTGAAGAGAGTAAGAGACATGATTTGGAGAGGAGCAATTTTGAAAGCATTTCATTTAAACTTATCTGAAATTCCTCAAAGTTAGAGAAGTTTTTTAGTGGTTGAGCAACGTGTATTTGAATAAAATTGAAAACATAATTGAGGATGCCACTAGAAATTAGAACATTTAGCATCTATCAACCATGAAGGGTCATATATCTAAACAGGAGTTGTCCTTTCCAGGTATCATTTTTTGGATGCTGTTCTGTCTACACTGAGCACTAACAAACCGAGAGAAAATACTGACTAGGTCTATCAGGTCAAACACCTCTACTGAAGTCAGAAAGAATTTTTACTTGAGACTGTCTGTAATCAACTAAATAATTAGTAAACCAGAACTCAGTCCACATTATTGATTATATTCATCCGTTTATTTTAATATATGTAAGTGCTAGGAAGGGAAGGGTGTGATCCCTGGCTAGGGCTTCACCCTTGGGCCTGTGCCCACAGACCTAGGTGAGGACAGGCATTTCTGTTTTCCTGCCCAAATGTTGCATTTCCCAAGACCACCCTAGCCCACCACGTCCCCATCCTGTGCCTTTAAAACCCCTACTCAAGACCCTAGTGGGCAGGCACACAAGCAGCTGGACGTCCAGGGGAACACATCGGCAGAAGAAGACACAAGCAGCTGGACGGTGAGAGGAACGCACTAGCAGAAGAGCTCAACAACAGATGGCAGCAAGCCGGCAGGCCACACGCTGGTGGAATGAAGCCGGCCGTGGCAGTCGGAGGAGAGCCCAGACTGCTCAGTGGCCCAACTCCAGGGAAAAAACCACCCTCCTACTTCATCTCCCTTCTGGCCCCCAATCTACCTAAGAGCTACTTTCACTGAATAAACCTTGCACTCCTTCTCCAAGCCCACATGTAATCCAATTCTTCTGGTACACGACGGCAAGAAACCCCGGGATACAGAAAGCCCTCTGTCCTAGCCATTAGGTAGGGGTCTAATTGAGCTGACTAACACAAGCTGCCTGCCAATGGCTAAACCGAAATAGCATACTTTCACCCCGTGCTACTTCCTGCTCTGAATGTGGGTCACTTTCTTTGCCCCTAAAATCCACCAAAAGATCAAGGGAACCATGTCCAAAATCGTGATCTGCATGGTCCCAGGAAAGACATTCTGTGTGATAGAAGCGAGCTTCCTACCAAGTAGCTAGGATACTTTCTTCTTCCTTATGATAGCCAGGGTTGAGCAAAGAGCTTAAAATCCAGACAGCTAGATGTCCTCAACATAAGTACTTAAAGTAAAAAATCATTTTTTATTACTAAACCCTATGTGTAATATGTTCTTTGCTATGCAGGAAACTTAATTATTTGCTCTAAAAAGAATCTTAATAACAGTTCAAATGATAACACCAAGGTATGTATTAATAATGTCATTACAGGAAGCAGATGAATAAATTATAGTTAGGCAATCTCCCAATTATTATGAAACACCCATAATAAATTTCCAAAGGTAATTGATTTGTATTTTTTACTAATCATCATAAAATGTTTCATGATAGTTCAGATTTATATTATGGAAAATGAAGTAATATCTCTATTACTGATTAAGAAGTAATGTACAGTTCATTCTCTTTTTAGGAATTTGCCCTGTCTGGTCTTCATTCAACAGAAGTAAAACATACAGAAATTTGACATATCAAATTCATTCATCAGAATATAAATTGCTTCATAAAAGGTCTCACTAATCTTTTGATTGGCAGATAGTACCAGGCAAGGAGGACAGAATTGGTGATCATCAAATGTCAGGAAATTGAATGATATTTGATAAAGACTAGATTCTTTAATTTTATTAAATTCCCAGAAGGTAGAGACCATTTCTTATTCACCTACTAAATTACCCATTCCTGTGCTTTGTCCCTTAAATATTTGTTTGAGTTTTCTTCTCAAGGGAGACTAATGAGACTAATCAGTTTTTAGACCACATTTCCAATGAAAGTAGTGTCACTCAGTCTAAAGAAGAAATGAAGCCTGCTATCCATTGTAAAATAAATACAATCAGAGAGTTATTAAAGTGATCATTTATAATGATAATAATGATAAAACATCTGCCACATGAGTCAAGATTTATTTGGCTGTACATAAATTAGAATCATAGAAAAGTCTGAAACAAAAAAGAGAGTGTAATGAATAATCTACTGATCATTAACAGAAACAAAATGTTAAGTTTTCACCTTGACCCAAATTTACTATCTATCATATTTCCCACTGGAATTAGAGGATTAAGCATTATTAAAACCTAATGAGAATTTTTATCCTCCTTTGATCTGTGTTTTCATACTCATTTCCTGGTGGACTATTGACTAAAGCTAATTGGCAAGTATTTCGATGAAAGACAAATCCTTTACAAACCCTAGTATCCATAAAAATCAACAAGTTTCCTGTTAAGAATATAGTCTGCTGAGCTCCACCTTCACAGATTCTGATTTGTTTGTCTAAAGGTGCAGGTCTAAAAAATTTTTAAAGCAATTCCCTCTAAATAGGTGTTTGTATCAAATACACTGAGAAACATGTCACAGAAAACAGCTCTTACATATTGGCAATGTGTAAATACAGAACTTTTAATTATATTTTTTAATTGGCAAATATGATTGTATAGGACTCAATGAGAGTAAATGCAATAGTCACTTTTAAAGATTTCCTAGGCTTAGACTGTCTCCCAACCTTCATAAAATCTTCAGTAAGGAGAGAATAAACAATAAATTACAATCTATCAAAAAATCAACATACAATTCTATTTCTTTACCTTCATGAAAATGTTCTATTTTGAATTTACCCTATTATAATAGATACGGTACCCAAAAGATGACTATATGATTGATGTTATCATGAAAACAAACACTTAAAAAGAAGATGTAGCCATATACATACAGACATCATGTTGCTTTAAGAAATCTTTTCATCATTCTGCATCTGTTTCCAATAGGAGAGGAGACATGATTTAGAGGGAAAAAAATGTGGAACCATAGGTTTTAAAAAAAAAAAAATCTAGGATTAGAATTTCCCCATACTATCCACATTGTTTTTAATAGAGTATAACAAGCATTAAAAGAAAAAGAATTGTTTCATTTAAGTTAGCACAAAACAGTAGGCAGTAATAGCCTTGAAAGACTCAAAGTAAAGGTAAGAACAGTCTAAATGGACCTTCAAAGAATAAGAGCTATAAATAAAATTTGTGCAGTGTATCCTATTATGCATGACCTTATTTGATTCTCACAATAATTCTGTGAGAATAGAAATATTTATATTTTATCCTATTAAGAAAAAACTGAAACTTGCAGAGATTGGGGGCTTTGCTCATTAGCACGTAATTAGTAAATAGAATAGGGAAGAGAATCTACATTTCCTAACTTCAAGTTTTACAGCAAAAACCCAATTCCAGGTCTTGAAATTTCCAAAACCTCTATAGCAATTATTTTTAAGTACAGTACTGATGTATTTCACAAACAATTTGTAAATTATTTATTTATTCATTTATTTGAGACAGGCCTCTCAGCTTCCCAAGTAGCAAGGACTACAAGGCACATGTTACTTGCCCAGATAATTTTAAAAAGGTTTTTGTACAGATGGCAACACAGCAACACCATGCTATGTTGACAAGGCTGGTCTCCAACTTCTGGCCTCACCTTGGCTTCCCAAAGTGCTGAGATTACAGGCATGAGCCTCCATTTTACCCACCTGGCCTCAATAATTTACTTTTTAAGTTAATTATGCAAAATTAAATGTTTTTTCATTTATAAAGGTAGCATCAATTGCATACATGGGTATGTTTTTATTATTGATAGAAGAAAAGTAGACATGCAGTTAGAGTGCAGGGAATGACAGAGATCCCAGCTCAAACATCCTAATGTATGTCACAATAAGGTAGAGAAGAGTTGCCCAAATACAGCCTGCCTCAGATGTCCAATTAATGTTTACACTTCAGCATTTATAAAATTACAAAAAGAGCTCAAAGCTATAACTTTCAATATAAGGAATAAGTGATTAAAATAAGAATAAGAAGCCTAGTCAAACCGAAATAGGAGGTCTTTCCTCATTTTAAGTTACCTCCTATCTTTAAAATCTTGGGCATGACCCTGGCAGCCTTTCAAAATTTCTTCTCCTACATTTAAAAAAAAAAAAAAAAGAAAAGAAAAACTAGAGCATCAAGAAGAATGTTTGCCACATAGTAAGTGTTCATTAAATATGGGTTACATTTTTGACAGAAAGATTTCATGGACACCTTAAGGGACAGAAAGAGGAGAAAGAAGATATGAGTGTTGTTATCTTCAATTCACATATAAAGACACTGAGGCTTGAGGAAGTTAAGGTCACATAGCTATAAGGCATGGATTAGGAATCTGAATCCACACCAGTGCCACACACCACAGCCCACACTCTTAACCACTGCATTACATTGTCTTTTTGTTTATTCTTCTCTTGCTCTTTGAATTCTTTAAACTGACATAATGCCCCCAAGGGAAAATATAAGGGAGAGCTCTAAAAGATTTCATGTGGTTTTCAAAGGACAGAGTCTAGTCAGAAAATTACAGAATATTACAAAGAACCTCAGATATCAACCATTCTTGTCCCAAGGACATTCATTTTGGAGTCATTATATAAAAGAGGAAATATCCTCCAAGAAGTTAATCTTTATGTTCAATATCCTAGACAAGTCAATGGCTGCACTGGAATTCAAAACTCAGATCTCCTAACAATTAGTTCAAGTCACTATCCTGTGCTCCTCATGGACCCTGATTTACATACTAGCAGCCATGGATCCAGTATGGTGCTTAGTTGTATATCAAGGACCCTTGTGTTTCTAACCTCATCTTTAGTTGCTCCTACAGGCAGTGGTGTTGGTGGATGTGCTTGTAATATAAAATCATAATTCCTGCCTCCAGATTGTGAGGGATTCCTGGAAATATTAGTATATGTCTCTCTACTTCTAATAAGACAAGTCTTGATCATTTTCTCCTAGAATATGCTCAGGAACCTGTTCTTGCTTTCATCCTGTTAAGGAGAAAGCAGAGACATCAACCGTGACTCCTTCACCACACCTAACTGTCCTTCTTCCCACAATATCCTAGGACCAAGCTACGTAGGCATTCCATGAGGCAAAAATTACTAAGACATGTTCTCAGTTTTCTCCAGCCCTGGCTCATTGTAGAATTTTATGATAGCGTCTTTCAGGGGTAGTTCTTCATATATTAATGAAAGCCAAATTAATATAGAAAATTTTCATGACTATGAACATGAGGACTCAAAATACTACTCTGTATATTGAGATTAATATGAACTTTACTTATCATGCCATTAATACAATCCCAATCAGCCCTCAAGTTGAACGGATGCCTCTGATGGAAGAAAGGGAGATCAGGAACAAAGAAATTTTAAAAAACAAAAACACATTTACGTATTTCAGAAATATTATTTTTTTAAACCACAAGGAATGCGCTTAAATTTCAGGTTATAGTTAGTCACCATGAGAAGCAATCATGCCTAACTCCAAATTTCATGAAGCTTGCTCTAAAAAGCCATGAACTGACTCAATACTAGTTTCCTGTGTCTAAGAATGTGTGTGTGTAAATTTAGAGATAACCTAGACATTTCCTTGCCTCCTGACCTAATTGGCCCCTCAGCTAAGGAGGATGGAATCCTTATCTTGTACCTTTGCCAAATCTCCTAGACCTGAAGAAGGCTTTTAAAAGTGTGTCCCCGAAATGAATAATCTGTAGATAACCTAATTTTACTCTTCAATTCTTCAGATAAAATATAAAATTTCTACCTTCACTCTGCAAAAGATAAAGATATGAAGTCTTTTCATTAAAAATCCCCATTACCCCATTACCCAGACTTTTTTTTTTTTTTTTTTTGAGATGGAGTTTCACTCTTGTTGCTCAGGCTGAAGTGCAATGGCACAATCTCAGCTAGCTATAACCTCCTCCTCCCAGATTCAAGCAACTCTCCTGCCTCAGCCTCCCAAGTAGCTGGGATTACAGGCATGAACCACCAAGCCCACTTAATTTTTTTTTATTTAGTAGAGCCAGGGTTTCACCGTGTTGGTCAGATTGGTCTCGAACTCCTGACCTCTGGTGATCCACCTGCCTTGTCCTCCCAAAATGCTGGGATTACCGGCATGAGCCAATGTGTCTGGCTTACCTAGACTGTCTTTGCTATCCATTCATTAACATGTTTCAGACAGGGAAATTACAGTTTAAATGAGTCAGAGCCCTCAAAATTTCCATCATTTGATTTTTTTAAAAAACCTGCCACATTTTGTTTTGTTACAGAAAGAAAAGTAGGATTTCCCTTATATTTTATATGAAAGAGAGCAAGTTAAAGATTTAATTTTGCCTACTCTTTTCTCTGGGAATTATCATGGCAGTTCCCTTTCCTTTAATAAAAATAATTTAATTTTATAAAATAAACATTTGAGATAGCAAATGAGCTATGTGAATGTTTCCTGTAATAACATCTTTTTTTAGTAGGAAATTGTTCCATGTTTGAGCTAAAGTTAGAATTTCCAGTATTGACAGTTATCACTGGTCAGCTGATCTAATATCTCAGGCCTGGTGTATGTCCTCAGCATTTAATGATGGTAACACCAGGCCAATTTCAACATAAATGATCCTTCATAAATTTGTAATAAACCATTTTGAAATAACTTTATTGTATTATAATATCAATATCTGCTTTGTGATAACATCAATATCTGTTTATTATATGAAAGTCAAGACATACGGAAAAGCATATAAAAGTGAACAAATTGAAATACTACTGCTCTATATTAATATAACTTTAACATTTTAATATATTGCCTTCCAGATTACATATATAGTCTGTGTTTATATATATATATATATAGTGTATTAGTCTGTTTTCACACTGCTAATACGGACATACCCATAACAGGTTAATTTATAACATAAAAAAGGTTTAATGAACTCACAGTTTCACATGGCTGGGGAGGACTCACAATGATGGTGGAAGGTAAAAGGAATGTCTTACATGGTGGCAGAAAAGCGAGAATGAGATCCAAGTGAAAGGGTTTTCCCTTTATAAAACCATCAGCTTTCATGAGACTTATTCACTACCACAAGAACAGTATGGGGGAAACAGCCCCCCGATGCAATTATTTCCCACCAGCTCGCTCATACAACACATGGGAATTAAGAGGGCTACCATTCAAGATGAGATTTGGATGGGGACACAGCCAAACCATATCACATAGTTTTTAAATAACACAAGATTATATAAATTTATTAGCTTTGGAGTGATCATAGATCACTTCCAAGTCCACATGCCACCAAAACTGACACAGAAGTCTGTATTTGTTATCACCAATGTTAAACTCCCAGTCTTCTCTGGACTTTTACGACACTGCACAGTTGGGAGGAAAAAGGTGATTTCCATTAGAGAAGGCGCAAGCATAAATCTAAGGCTGAAAGGAGCTGAGAAACAGCCTCTACTCATGATGAGTGACCAAGCACCAGAGAGCTGGAAGGCATTGACCGTCGGGAGATATACAAATGAGATCTTGAAGAACTTTTTTCTTTATATTCAGAATGTACATTTCACACCATTCTCAAGTGTTCGGAATTGAATTATAATTATTTACTGAATCTATGGACTTTCAACTAAGAGGTCTTAAAGTGGAATGAATGGAGCTCATCTACTCAGACTACATATCATTTTGAAACCTTATTTTTTTCTAGTTAATATTTTGTGACAACATAAGCATAATACTTACAATTTTATAAAGTGGCTTAGTACGTATGTAAACATATCAAGAATTATGTTGACATATTTTAAGTTGTTTCTAATTTTCATACAGTATAATGAACAATTTTATATACAAAAGTGTATAATTTTAAAATAATTCTTGGAAGTATAACTAAAATTTTGAATTTTTAATTTTAGTTATACTTCTAAGAATTACTAAAAAATTATATTTTAAAATTTTTAGAAGTATAATTTATAGGCCAGTGGTAGTACACTTCTTTAGTGTTTGATATCTATTAGCCAATCACCCTCCAGAAAAATTGTATGTCCCTATGAAGTTTCCCATACCCACACCAATACTAATTATTCTCAATTTCTTTTTTAATTTATTTGTGGGATTGAAAAACAACAAAGATATTTTTAAATCTCATTGCTTGATAGTGACACAGAACATCTTATCATAAGTTCACTGATCAAAAAATGTATCATTGATATTAGGATGCTCTGATGAAGCCAGTAATTCTCATTGCAAATCCAGAAATAATCTTATTTGTTGCTAGAATTATTTAAATGAAAGCCTGCTTAAAATAACTTAGAAAATATACCAAAGAGCACAATAAAATCTAATAGAATGCTAACCCTTCCAGATGAATAGCTCTATTAAGTGAATGCTTCTTTTATATATATACTAAATCAATTTTACCAGAAAGATAAAAATACCACTTTAAAGGAATGTTTATGTAGAATATGTAGCATAAAAGTTTCAAAGTAGATTCCCTTGAGGGTCAGATAACTATATTTGGAAAAGAACCTATTTTTTTACAGGGGCACAAAATAAATGCTTCCAATATATCCCTTTAGCAAATGGTTCTCTTTTATAGTTTTACAAAGTCCACTATTTTTTTTAACATGGCCATTGCATAGAAGAAACTACTTTTCTAACAGTTTTATCTATAAAAATAATCCATCTGATTTTTCCTTTTCTAGAAATGTTAAGCCTTCATCTGGGTATGACATAGTTGGGGACCACATATTTTGATAATATTGTGGATATATAATGTCATCTTCCCAAAGATATCATTATTTCAAAGTGGAGAGTAAACATTATGCTTCTCTCTCAAAGCCTTATTATTTATTTTTTATTTTTACAAGAAATGATAGTAGTACATGTAACATATCCATTTTCTAGGAATGATAACACACAATTTTTAACAATTGTGGCTGTCCCATAAATGTTGATGTTATTTAGAATTCCATTCTTGATCCTCTGTTTCTGTCATTCTGCCATGACCTTATTTAAATTCTATTCAGAATAAGCTCAATATGTTCAAGATGAACTCATTATCCCTTTAACACTACCACCCCAACACACATACATACAAAATTCTCTTCCTCCAATATTGTTTTCTTGAACAGTTGCCCTGTTAACAACAACAAAGTCATTCTAGACTTTCTTTTAAATGTCCAACATCGAAACAGTCACCAAGTCCTATTGATTCTACTCCCTAAATATCTCCCCCATTCCTATTGACACACCCTTAATTTAGGTCTTGATTATTATTGTGACATTCTAGGTTTCTTTCTCTGCTTCTAATCTTCTTATCCAAACTTTAGCTATTCCCTAATCAATTATCCTTAAGGCTCTCTGAAGAATCATCCTAAAATTCTGATGTGATTATATCACCAACATTCTAAAAAGTCTATAGGTTTTAAAAACCCCTTAGCTTCACACACACATCTCTGTATATTATGATGCCTGCCTGCTCTGCAGTTTCACCGCCTACTACTCATCCACACACATTCTATACGGCGTGTCAGCAATTCAGAAGGGCTCAATGTGCCCTGAATTTATCTCACTCTTCCATTCGTCCATTTCTCTAAACACAGTATCCCCCTCTTCCTATTCTTCATGTTTCCTGCTCAGACAATGTATATCTTTCAAGAAAATTAAAATTCACCTTTCCCAAACAAATCTTTCAAAACATTATGCTGAATTGGATAGTCTTCCCTATAATTTCACAAAAAGTGCCATTTTACAGTATTTCCTTGACTTAAGGGAGAGCTTCTTGATAAAAAGCCCTCCTCCTTCCATACATGTGACCCCAGCACCTATCACACTGCCCAGTCAAAATAATGAATGTGTAATGTAAGAAACTTCTGTCTTACAGGCATTTAAACAGGAACTGGCTTTCCACCTACCAAGGATGCTTTAGAAAAGGTTGAATATGGCCATCTCTGTTTAGAACATGTAGAGTCTATGGTATATAAACTAATTAACAAAAAATAATGAAACTGTGTGAATATATTTAGTTATTTTCAGTACATCCTTGTTTGTTTGTGTTGCTATAAAGGAAACCTGAAGCTGAGTAATTTATAAAGAAAAGAACCATTAGGTCCATGGTTCTTCAGTTTGTATAAGAAGCATTATTTGTATAATAATGCCTTACCATTAGAAAGTACAGACAGACTGTCCCTACTCCAGCATCTGCATCTGGTGAGGGCCTCAGGCGGCTTCCACTCATGGAGGAAGAAGGAGACCCAGAATGTGCATTGATCACATGGCAAGAGAGGAGTCAAAAGGCAGAGAGAGAAGAAAGATGCCAGGCTCTTTTTAACAATCAGCTCTCACAGGAACTAATAATAAAATGAGAACTTATTCACCACCTCCCCCACTCATGGAGGGCACTGATCTATGCATGAGAGTTCCACTCCAATAACCCAAACACCTCTCATTAGGCCCCACCTCCAACACTGGAGAACAAATTTTAGTGTGAAATCTGGAGGGTAGTATACCAAATTACAGCACAGTGTCAAGCATTTTTTTTGTGACTGGGCCACTCAAATCTCCCATCCATAACCTCCATTACTCTTCAAAAGCATCTTAAACTAAATACAGACTAAATAAATATATTACACTTTACAGATGATATAGCTATTGGAAGTCATTTCTCCGTAAGTTTTCCATGTTGTGAGCAATGGCACTGACAATCTTTGCTCCAAACCATCTTTCCAAGGATGTTTGTGTAGTGAGCAATTATCAAGATAGACTTAGTGTCTTCCTGTAAAACAAAGAGTAAGATTTTTACTCCCCAGTATAATAATGTCCACCTTTGAGACAAAAGGCCGGTTTTCCTTTAATCTATTATAAAATATCTGAGTTCCCTAAACTTGAGTTTCTTTAGCTGTGATGAATCAAACCAAATGTGCAGGATTTTCCTTGTCCCTCTTTCGTCACTTTCATGGGACTGAGAGTCAAGTGAAATGACACAAACGTGCATTTCACATGGCTTGCTGCACAGTGAGTATCAAAGCCCCCTGTCTTACACCAAGTGTTTTGTTGCTTTTTTCAGTGTCCATCAAACAGTAGGCTAACTTGTTAGTTTGCAAATACAATTCATTTCAGGCCCATCACAGTTCTTAAGAATAGCTTTAAGATAAATTCTATCCTTCAAACCAGATTGGCATTGCAAACCCCATCTTTTGAAAACAATTCTGGAACAATTTCCATTCATAGATTACCACAGAGAACATTTAGTTAATTAGCAGTGTATTCAGCCCTAACACCCTAAACATCCAAACACAGATAATAATCATGCCCAAACTAGTTCTTTTTATCAAGAATGGTAGTCTTGCTCTATGGCCCCTTTATAAACCAAAACCCATTCTTTTTAATCTTAACCCCAACCAAATTATACACATTCAGCCTCACTTGGTTCATTGCAGAAGGACTTACATTTTTCTGCCTTCCCAAGAATATTTACAAGAATAGGTAGCAGCCTGTGCTCTTGGAGGAGGTTATAGCTGATTAGACATAAAAATTATCAATCAGATTTTTTAATGATCGCCATTCTAACTGGCGTGAGATGGTATCTCAATGTGGTTTTGATTTGCATTTCTCTAATGACCAATGATGATGAGCATTTTTTCATATGTTTGTTGGCCTCCTGTATGTCTTCTTTTGTAAAGTATCTGTTCATATCCTTTGCCCATTTTTGAATGGGCTTGTTTGTTTTTTTCTTGTAGATCTGTTTTAGTTCTTTGTAAATTCTGGATATCAGCCCCTTGTGTGTACCTATGCAACGATCTTGCATGTTCTTCACATGTACCCCAAAACCTAAAATGCAATAAAAAAATACATATATATATTTTAAAAAATTATCAATCATATTCAGCATGTGTACCCCATACCTTCAACTCTGGCTTGATTAAATTTTTGGAATATGCCTGCAGCCTCATTTATGCCAAAAGTATTAATTAGTACCTCTTTTGTTTCTGTAGTGCATAATAATGCCTTACCATTAGAAAGTACAGACTGATTGTCCCTACTCCAAAAATCTGAAATCTAAAATACTCCAAAATCCAAAACTTTTTAAGCATGGAAAAAGCAGGACATTCAAAGAGAATTTTGGATTTGGGATTGCTTCGATTAGGGATACTCAACCAGTAAGTTTAATGCAAATATTCCAAAATCTGAAAGAAAAAAAATACAAATCCTTATGGCATTTTGGAAAAGAGATATTCAAATTGTATTAAGTATTTGTAACAAGCAAAATTAAACCAAAGACATTTTATTTTACTAAGGAGAATATAAGTTTCCTTAGGACAAGAAGTCTTCTTTGGAAACCATTTGGCTTCCAGCAGATACTGAATACTTACTGATATGTTGATAAGCAAGCAGTCTACTACAGTGGATACCAAACCTAACTACACATCAGAATCACTCAGGATGCTATATTTATTAAAACGTAATCTCTGGAGGCAGGGCAAGATAATCTCTAGTTTGGAAAAGGTCCAGAGTCAGAGATGTAATAAGAATTTGAAACAAGTTGATAGATGATTGTGACCATGAAATCTTTTGGAAATAATCATAATTATAGCCTATTTTCAGTTAGCAGCTTGCTAAAGAAACAAACAAACAAAAAAAAAACAACAAAACCCAGATATTTCATATGGTAGTGATTAGTTTCTAAAGTAAAAACAAAATTTTAGAAATATGATTCTCATATATAAATGCCCCTTCTTAATATCAACAAAATTTGACTGACCCTAATAGTTGTGATTTTCTCTGATACTAATTGAATGATACACAATAACTGTTATCAATGTAGTAACTTCTTTTTAATGTTTTATTTATTAATAGCTCAATGGTATCTACATATATTTGAAAAAGTATGTGTGTATATAGGTATATGTGAAAGAAAAGCATGCCTATTCAATCTACAGATATGGTTATTCTACCTAGAAATTCTCTGACTATATTGAATATTTCTTCCTGCTCCTTCTCAGATTTCTGGATACCATACTGAGAGCCAGAGCAACTTTCATGGAGGATATGGCCCAACTTTAGAGACTTTTGGCATTTAAAAACTACCAGGATATTAACTGAAAATTATTATATAATAGCATACTTTTCTTACCAAAATACCTAAGTATTCCAACTTTTCATACAGTATCTTTTGATTTGTTGTTATCATACCCTCAAGATAGACACTATTTACCCTCATCTTTTAATATGGATACTGCGATACGGAGAAGCTAAGTGATTTGCTTCAGGCTTCCAGAAGACGTAGAAATCCTAAATCTCCTGGCTGGCATTTTCTTGTCTGATACATGAGACAGCACTGCCCCTCTAAGGCAGCTGAAGGTATATAGGAATCAAGCTTCGAGGTAGGATTTACCTTTACTTTCAGCCGAGGTTTATAGGAAGCTGAAAGCTCTCTAAGCAGCTAAGAATTCAACTGCTGAGTCATTTTTTTCCAACCATTCAAACAGTTTAACAGTTCTTCCTCTCCATAAATCAGAACACAGACTTCTAATTCCAAGATGATGAAAACCTGTCGCTTGACAGTGGGGTGTGCGTTTGATGAATATCCCAAGGTGATAGAACATATCTCTTACTGATGAGCTCAAATGAAATTGTAGATTTAAGAGGTAAGTGCAGTATAGAGAAAAGAAGATTAAATCACATTCAGAAGAAAACAACATTTGGGAGAAGAGATCTAAAAATCAAAACTGTCAAAGTTACTGTAAGGTTATGAAAAATGAACTTTAAAAAGCAAAACAGGTTATTATAACTGATTGTATTGTATTTGTAACTGTAAACAGGTTATTACAATATACCATCAAGCTTACTGATTTGTTATGAATTGAATTATGCCCCTCAAAAAATCCATATGTTGAATCCCTAAGCCCAGTATTTCAGAACGTGACTATATATTTAGAGATAGGACCTTTAAAATGGCAATTAAGTTAAAATGAGTCTCTCAGTTGGACCGTAATCCAGTCTGACTGAAGTCCTGATAAGAAGAGGAACTCTGTACACACAGAGAATCTCCAGGGAACACGTGCACAGAGGGATGGTTATGTAAAGAGACAGCAGAGAGCAGTGCTCTGCAAGACAAGGAGAGAGCCCAGAGGAAACTCACCCTGATAGCACCTTGATCTTGGACTTCTTGTCTCTAAAATTGTGTGAAATAAGTTTCTGTTACCTAAGCCTCCCAGTGCATGGTCTTTTCTTATGGCAGCCTTTGTAAACTGAGACACCACTGATTTTGTAGTTTTTTTTTTCTTTTGCCTTTTTTTAAATTGCATTTTAGGTTTTGGGGTACATGTGAAGAACATGTAAGACTGTTGCATAGGTACACACATGGCAGTGTGATTTGCTGCCTTCCTCCCCATCACCTATATCTGGCATTTCTCCCCATGTTATCCCTCCCCAACTCCCCACCCCTGCTGTCCCTCCCCTATTTCCCCCAGACAGACCCCAGTGTGTGATGCTCCCCTCCCTGTGTCCATGTGTTCTCATTGTTCAACACCCGCCTATGAGTGAAAACACATGGTGTTTGATTTTCTTTTCTCGTGTCAGTTTGCTGAGAATGATGGTTTCCAGGTTCATCCATGTCCCTACAAAGGACGCAAACTCATCATTTTTTATGGCTGCAGAGTATTCCATTGTGTATATGTGCCACATTTTCCCTGTCCAGTCTATCATCGATGGGCATTTGGGTTGGTTCCAAGTCTTTGCTATTGTAAACAGTGCTGCAATGAACATTCGTGTGCACGTGTCCTTGTAATAGAATGATTTGTAATCCTTTGGTATATACCCAGTAATGGGGTTGCTGGGTCAAATGGGATTTCTATGTCTAGGTCCTTGAGGAATCGCCACACTGTCTTCCACAATGGTTGAACTAATTTACACTCCCACCAACAGTGCAAAAGGATTCCTATTTCTCTACATCCTCTCCAGCATCTGTTGTCCCCAGATTTTTTAATGATCGCCATTCTAAGTGGCATGAGAGGGTATCTTAATGTAGTTTTGATTTGCATTTTTCTAATGACCAGTGATAATGAGATTTTTTCAGATGTTTGTTGGCCTCATATATGTCTTTTTAATCTAGAAGGGTAAAGGACTATACCTAAGATCACACAATGGTACACTTGTCCTTGGTTCACTGCTACCCTTCTGGGGCCTTTTCCTGAGCCACTCACTTGCAGCAGAAGGTGTCACTGCCTTACCCATTGGCTCCTGTGATTCGCCTCTACACAGGATCGCTGTTACTTATGACTGTCTGAGGCTCTATTTCTGACTGAAGGTTCACGCTCAGCCTTTACACAGGCTAGGGACACACAGAGTGCTGGACAGTTAATGCCCCCAAAAAAGGCTCTTCATGCATAATGGACAGGGATTTGTTGAATACGTATCCCAACTTCCTTACTCCTTGGTCAGGATAAATCTGGGGCCTCTTTGTGTGCTGTCTCCAGTGGGGCTAACCTCTGATTGCTCACAGTAGTATCTGGCTTGATGATGTACTTCTTTAGGGGATTCATTTCCTCTTCATTATATTTTTCAACTCCTCTCCCAATAATTCCTAGGGTGACCTCTCAAATAAACTACTTCCACTCAAATTCTTGCTTAAGATCAGCTTTTAACCCAAACTAAAATTCTGTCTTCATGTTCCTCTCATTTAAATCATCATTCCAGTTTATAGATGTGAGGTTAGGCTACAGATTATTTGAGAAAGACCTAAAAATTTTCTAAAGCCTGTTTTAAGCCAGATAAAAAAATTAAGAAAAGCACATGCCTCCCAACTTTGTAATAGTTCTAGAATTTAAATTAGTTTTGAAAATGTCCATCCTGAAATCACTTCTCTTTGAAGACCTTTTACTCTTGCCCTATAAATATGTTCATATATGTCCCCTTAAAAATTTTTTCTTGACTCTGGTTTCCTCCAGTTTCTGTTGAAGTCACTGAAATATTTCTGGCAAAAAAAAAAAACAAAACAAAAACAAAACAAAAAAACAGTAAGAACACTGCCATATCAATAACACCTTTCAATTATTACCTTACACAAATGTTTTAATGCAGTCTAATTTTTTAATTTTTTTATAGCATAAGCTTTATAACATCTTTTTTTACTCCAATATCAGAAAATCATTTCCCTATCTTTTCTGCTCAGGGGATTAAGATTTGGTTTTTACATTTATATCCTATTCTACTAGGAATTTATTTTACTATAAAAAGATCCTCATCTGTATGATATGGTTTATCACTCGCTTCTTCTGAAATCCTTCCACTCCAGTTTCTTTGACTCTTCTCATCATCTGACGCTTTTTGATTTCTATTCATTCATTAATGCTTGCTTTGTATATTCCTCCTCTTCTGCCTACTCTGGAAATTCCCCCAGAGCCTGCCTTCTGACCAGTTATTTTTTATTACATATTTCTTATAGTATTTTTATCCCCAGCTTTATATTTGTACTTTTGTATACATATACTTCTTACTAAACCTTAAAATCAACAAATTCAAAAATTAATCTTATTTTTTATTCTACGAGTGAAACATCCTGTTTCCTCAGTATTCTACTCTACTCTGATTAACTGTATTATCATCTACCCAAATGCCCATTTCAGAAACCCAATAGTAGTCCTATAGTCTCTTAATTATTGCCTCAACTCACATTTCAATGAATTAATCATCAAGTTCCAATAATTTTAATTCCCAAATACTCATCACATCATTTCTCCTCCCTTAGTTCAACCTACATCTTTATAAACTGGTCAATACATTCATTGTATTTTACCTAGTTAATTTAGATACCTTCTGCGTACAGTACTGTACCACTCAAAACCATGCTTCCTATGGCCCCAGAGAGGTGCAATAGCTACAGAAATTACTACTGCTCACCAGTATCTCTAGGCCTTAATTCTTTCTGCATGTAGAAAAACTCCAACCTTCTCTGATCTCTTACACTTAAGTAGGGCCCTATTAATTCTTTGGGCAACGGTTTGTATAGGGAAGAAATTATTGACAGGGGAGGTGATGAAAAGTCTAACTGTGACTTTCCATTCTCTATTCCCTTGCATCATTCACCAAAAAGATGGTACAAACCATTTAGCCAAGGTCCAAGTGAATATTTAGGTCTGAAGACCCTACTTCTTCCAGCCTAACTGAAGATTTGTAGGCTAATTTGTTATCACAACTTGAAAGATTACCATTATTGATACAACATCTAAAACAAAATTTTGACCATGTCACACCTAAATAAATTATCCAATAGTTTGTTTACCATTCTTGAAATATGGCCCAACAATCTTACACAGTAAAATAAGGACTTTTGTAAGTTATTCTCCACTTAATCTTCATTTCATGCTCGGTACTTTCACTTTATGTTCTAATAATATACTAAATGCTTATTCTTTTTATATACACCATACAATTAATATCTTCACACACTTTTTTTCTGAAACAGAGTCTCACTGTGTCACCCAAGCTGGAGTGCAGTGGTATGATCACAGCTCATCACAGCTTTGACCTCCTGGGCTTAGATGATCTTCCTACCTCAGCCTCTAGAGTAGCTAGGACTATAGGCACCCACCGTAACACTGGCTAATTTTTGCAGATGTTGAGGTTTCACCATGTTGCCCACACTAGTTCAAGTGACCCACCTGCCTTGGCCTCCCCAAGTGATAGGATTACAGGTGTGAGCCACTGGGCCCATTCGTATCTTCACACTTGTGTCCCTACTTTTATCTCTACCTTGAATTCTTGCCCTCCTACTATTTGATTGGATAACTTCTACTCAAACTTTGAGACTCCATTCAGGTGTCAGCACCTCCAATAAGGATTTCTCGAACTTCATGATGATTATAAACTTCTGCAGGGAATGTTTGATATTTATCTTTTTAATCCCCATCTTCTATCATATTGCCTTTTACTTAAAAGGCATCTCAACTGATGTTTCTTGAACTCTCTTCACAAAATAATTCCAAGACAAATAATCAAAATCCTTAATCAAATGAAAGATTTAATCATTTTAATCAGATTTTCTCCACAAGACTAGATACATCATTTTAAATTTATAAATGAATTGATCATTTTCAAATAAAATGAAATACAACTAATAACATTACCTTTTAAATTGTATTTATGTCTCTGGTTTAACTATTTATTAAATATATATTTAGAAAGAAAAGATAATCTTTAAGGAATCTTACTAAGCATTGGGAAAAACTTAAGTCTCTTGGCCTAAGATATCAAAGTTATTTTCCTCAGTAAATTCTTTATTTGATCCCATTTATATCTGTTCTGTCTTATACTCTATCTTCCAAAATTGACCACCTCTCTCCTTGTTCAATGGCCTTCAATCTTATCAGAAAGCAAAATCCAATATCCTTATTAGACTGCACTACAACACACCTTATTTTAACCTCTGACTTCATCTCTTTCATCTTCCCCTTAGTCCCACTGATACATCAACATCCTTTCCCTAACATCCCTCAAACATAACGAGGTTGCTGATACCTTTGTATTTGCTCCTTCCTCTGCCTTAAACAATCTTAACCAAAATATCTGCATGGTTCTCTATTTTTGTCTCTAATTTCATCTATGCTCAAATATTAATTTATCACATGGATGTTCTCTGACAAACATCTATAAAATATATACCTTATTATTTGTATCTCTTTTAGACTTTTATTTTTCTTGATGGATCTTTTTACCTCTTTATATATGCCTATTTATTTATTGTTAGTCTTTTGACACTAGAATATTAGGTCCTTTCCCACTGTATTATGTTTTTCTTTGACAGGGGCTTTGTACCTTCATTACTGTATCTCCAGGGTATAAAACAATATTTTACATATAGTATGGACTGAAATATACTAGCAGACCAAATACATGAATTAATTAGACAATTTTGTCAAAGGGGTTTTAACTTAATGGAGCAGACAGTGGCATAATTACAGTAAAATAAGTTCTATAAATACCCTACATGAATAAAAGCAATAGGCTATGCTGGTAAAGAACCATAACCAATACAATCTAACTCATAGATCGAATTACCTAATCACTATCAACGGCATGGATGTAAAATGGGAGTTCCTCTTACTTCGTTTTTCCTTTTTCTTTTCACCTATTTTCTTTCTTGTAATCTGACAGTTCTCTAATTCTGAATAATATCTTGCTATGTTGCCTATGTGCTTTTTTATTATACTATAATAATTTTACTCTGTAAATTGGACCAACTATGCTCATAAGAACAGGAATGGAAAAAAGTTCCTCTTCCAAAATTTCCATTCTACTCAGTTGCAATTCTAGCCTCTAAATATATGATAATACATATTATCATGACATTTGAGACCTAAATGAGTCTTGAACTATAGTCGCACCAATTGATAGAAAGTTAATACTAGGGAATTACAACTCTGTACCAAGCACAATAATAAAGACCTCATATACAAACATTTCAATTCTTAATCTTCATGACAAACCATGTATGTTATATACAAATCCTTCAAGAAATATGTATGTTTGTCTCTTTTGTTTATCAAAACATGCAAAGAAATAAGACATTTAAAGTAATAATTTTCATTTAGAAATATCCTTCTGCTTGGCTGCTGAAGTAGATTTTACAGTCGTCCACAGTCAAGACAACTCTCACATCTAATACCAAAATTTTCCAGCTTTATCTACCCTACTAAGTTGATGTGGGGCATATGGAACTGGGTGTCAATGAGTGGAGACACAGAACTCTGGGCGTTAGACTAAAGCAGACACTAAGATCCTTACCTGGGATATAGTGTAGCCCATCTACAGTCATGAGCCACATAATAACATTCCAGTCAATGACAGACTGCATATTCAGGAGTGGTCTTATAAGTTTACAATACCATATATTTGCTGTACCTTTTCCATGTTTAGATATATTTAGATACACAAATAACTTCCATTGTGTTACAGTTGTCTACTGTATTCAGTAAGCAAATTGCTGTGGAGGTTTGTAGCCTCAGAGAAATAGGCTACGCCATGTAGCCTAGATGTATAGTAGGTTATACCATCTAGATTTGTATAAGTACATTCTGTGAAGTTCGCACAACAAAATTGCCTAACAATGTATTTCTCCAAAGGTATCTCTGTCCTTCAGCAATGCATGACTGCACCTCCCTCACTCCCTTTAGGCACAATGTCTGCAGTTTCTCATGCCCTTAGATTTGGTGTATTCTTTGAACTTCTAATTAGATATTTTTTTGGCTTAATATAGTCTCACCCTATTTTGCTATGCATTTTTTCTAAATACTACATATGATTAATTCCATTATGTTCCATTTCTGGGAAGAAACTAAGACTCCGAGGAGTTAAATAAGTATCCCAAGCAACCCAGTTCTTTAAGTGGTGGTTCTTTGACTCATGTCTGACTTCATACTATTTTATTCTGCCTCAGATTAAAGATAAAATCTGAACTATAGCCAACATCTCTTGGATGCAAATCAGTGAAAAGTGGTTTGTACACCCACAAATGATTCACAACAAACTAAAAAGAATTCTATTATCCACTCCAGTTTGTGTCAATTTCACGAGGTTCTAAGCATTAGTGTTCATAACTGAAAATAAACCAAATTAAGACATCTTTCTTTTCTGATTTTATAAAAGGATGATATTTTAAATTATTAATATGCCAGCTTATTAATCTGGCTTTAGCAATCAGTCAAATATCTGTCTATGTTGAAATATGGTATTTTAATATAAAGCAAGATAATGACTTAGTTTTTTTATTGATGTATTTTCCTTGGATCATATGGATCGTATTCCAAGAATATTTGGTTTCTCCATTATAGGAGACTGTGAATAAGACATTTTATTAAGGTTACCTATGTATATTCATTCATAATATCTAATTTATTGCCAAACTATATTGATACTTTAAAGTATTGCTTAGGGCATCTTTTCATTTCTCTGTCATCACCCTGAATTAAGTTCTTATTGTCCTGAGTACAAGTCACTGGGCTTGGAGTTATTGCAGAAGTGAAGCATTGCTATGGGTCTCAAGCACAATACAAGGAATCATAGAATATTGGAATATATCTCACTTTAGAAAACAGGACTATTTTCAAATACATATAGCTATCACTAATAACAACAAACTGACTTAAATTATTACTTAATTTATAAAACTTCAATGTTATGTATTTAAGGTATATTAAAAGATCAATTGTAATCACACAAGGGCTATAAACAGTTTCTAAAAATAGCGAAGTACACACTCAAAATATTTGGAATGACTTATGAAAATTACAGTTAGTTCTAAAATGAGCTCTTTACCATTACTGCATTACAATTCCTAAATTAATAACAATCCAAAAGTTTAGCAACTGTGGAATGAATAAATAAACTGTGCTTATACTTGTATAATTGAATATTATTCAGCAATGAAAATGAACTCCATGCACAACATAGGTGGATATCACAAATGTAATACTGAGCAATGGATGTAGACACAGAGTAATTTTACAAGATTCCAACTCTCTGGAGGTTTGTATAGTGGTCACCTTGACAGAAAATGGGATCGATGATAGACTGGATAGGGAAAATGTGGTACATATACACCAGGGAATATTACGCAGCCTTCAAAAACGATGAGTTCATGTCCTTTGTAGGGACATGGATGAACCTGGAAACCATCATTCTCTGCAAACTGACACGAGCAGAAAATCAAACACCACATGTTCTCACTCATAGGTGGGTGTTGAACAATGAGAACATGCGGACACAGGGAGGGGAGCACTACACACTGGGGTCTGTTGGGGGGAAATGGGGGAGGGATTGGGGGTGGGGAGGTGGGAAGAGATAGCATGGGGAGAAATGACAGATATAGGTGAGGGGAAGGAAGGCAGTAAACCACACTGCCATGTGTGTACCTATGCAACAATCTTGCATGTTCTTCACATGTACCCCAAAACCTAAAATGCAATTAAAAAAAAAAAAAACGGGACTAGGAGAAAGCAAAAAGAGAGCTTCTGGAGTGCTGATAATGTTTTAACCCTTGCTATTGGCAATAGTTAGCCAAATGTTCCACCTCCACAAGTTGTATTCTTACCTGTGTAAACCTAGGTGGTTTAAGATTCAATTAAAAAGATTACTAACAAAAGTTACTGACTGTCCTAAACTTAAAGTACCACTTGAGTCAGGTTATTTAATTAATATAAAAAGACTAATTCATGAATCTTCCAAATCAAGACAAGTCTGAGAGTAAATAAGGATGTCATTAATAGCTTTGCCAGTGCCATCCCATCCAAACAACATCAGGACGAGTGGTTACCCTGTTCAATTTCTTGAATGCTTATTTCTTTTCTTCAGTCCTGCCATAACTATTTATGAACACAATTTATCAACCTTTTTTCTCCCATTTTAAGCTTTCTGATGTCATAGCTTCTCTAAATGCCCCAGAATAGTGAGAAGAGTAAAATTGATAGCATGAAATTAGAAATTTAAAACAGCAGCCTTTGCTCCATTAAGATCAAAGCAGTCTTTGACATTTAAGAATGTTCAAAACTGAGTCATCAAAAAGTACTGATTGGAATTATTAAGAATATTGATCATAATTCAAAGAGTAGGGTAAGACAGAAAGCATAAGGACATGATGAAACCCATAGAGTAAGGGAGGCCCATAGCAGAAAGAAAAGGATGGTCCCATTGTAAGATGAAACTGCTTCCAAAGAAAAAACAAAGCTATCTCTTTGCATATGATTTTCAAAGAATAAACGAGTCTTTGAAAAATTAAAATTCTCATAGCAGGCCGTTAATTCTTAGGGGTATGTAAGGATTTTGCTCAAGCATTACAGTTTACCCACTATCAACCTAAAGACAGTGGGATATGCAATGTCGCTGGAAAGAATAACTTTTCTACCAATTTTTCAGTTATTAATTTTTCAGGCATTTTTAAACAAGGTGACAAGTGATGGTAAAATGAAAAATAAATTAGTTTTTTGGTAGTCTAATAGGATCATTCTAAAATCCCTCTCCAAATCCTCTCCTTCTGCCTCAACAATCTCAGCTGTCTCACCCTCAGCAATGAGACTGCTCAAGTACAATTTTTTTAAAAAATAATGGTTCAATTGATCTCTTCATAGTTGATGAGTTGTCTTCTGAAGTTACTTTAAATTATTATTACACTGGACCCTTTTTCACCCCTGATCTTCAGCAGGGTTCATTCTTAACATTGATTTTCATCGTTTCTGACATAATTGGAACTAGAACGAGTCCAGCAGGAGCAAAAGTCCATCCACAAGAGCAGCTTTTCAAACATCTATTTACTGCTCACCTGTGCAAAGGGGAGATATGAATCTGATTATGAAGAATCCAAAAATCTCTTCATTTTTCCCCGCTTACACAAAGTAATACAAAAACCCCTCAGAGAGAACCTCCATCAGACCTTATCTGTTTCCACAAACTTTTATCTCTGCTGATCTCAGGCTCAGTTACATCAGAATATTTTACTTTTTGGAGATATCGCTTATCAATTCTTTCCAGCATGAAAAGCATGTATTAAAGTGATCACCTGAGTTATCCCCCATGGCAATATTAAACATTACCTTTTCTACCAAGTGATTTTCTGTCACCTAGTGTGTTTGATACTCTTGGGAAAGTCAGAGATTCATTTATAAAGAATTATGCTACACAGTCACAAATTTAATCCCCCAAATCAATAGCATTTAGATTTTTTAAGACGATAACCAAGGTAACATCAACAATAAAAAAGGTCTCTGTTCTTTATAGTCAGATTACTTTCACAAAGCTAAGTATTTGACCATTGGAAAACCACAGTGTTATAATGCCTATTTAGTGGGAGACTTCCCCACTGGGTATGTTACAGCAGGAGAATGTAAAGCTTCAGAAAGTGTCAACAGAAAACTTCCAAGAGCAATTCATCACCACTCTCATGATGTGACATTAAAGACAGTTTATCTCTACACACCAGACAGGTAGAAAGCAGATAAGTGGCCCTAAACTGGTTGAAGCGATGATCAGATCATATGGTACATTCACTCCTCTTGGTCATGAATCACAGAGTTTTATACTAGCCACTTAACATGATCCTGCGTTTTATAGCCTAATGTAGGAATGTCAAACATTTTAATTCACCAAAGGACAAATGAATCATAAATGTTACAACCCAGACACAGGTTTCACTGTTTATAGACATACAGAGGTGTCAGAGACATGACACTTTCATTTAAAACTAGGATTGGATTTCTGACTGATAAAATTTTTGACAGAGAACTCATGCTTTCAGGTACTAGAAAAGAAAAATTTTCTCTGCCACAGGTGGCCAGTTGCAGAAGCTGGTCTTAAAGATGTTTCTTCATCCCCAAATATTTCTTGGCCAGTTAGATTCTCAATCTTGGGACCACTGTTATAGATACATTATGGTACATTTGAGCACACTGAGAAGGAGTAAAAAAAAAAAATTGTTTTTTACCTGTCAGTAAACAATTCTTTGTTCAGGGTCTCTGGTCCATAACTCTACACTGAGATTCGCAGTATCTACAGCTACATGTGGAGTTTGGATGAGCAAGATGGATTGTGCCATTAGAAGAGTTTAGGCAGGATACACATAACAAATTAAGCTAAGGGAATTTCTGTGCAACTATGTCTAGGTTAAGAGTGATAGTAGCTGCTAGGTTCATAATTTGCATCCCTTATTTGGAGTCAGAGAGCTGCAGGTTTTGTCCTCAGTAAACTGGGGATAATACTAGCATCCATTTCAAAATATCAGTATGAGAATTAAATAAGAAAATGTTTCAGTGTTTATTTAAAAGAAAATCTTACATACTTTTTCATACAAGAAATTTAAGTTTCTACTATTGATATCAATAAAGACATTAACCAGCTCAGCTCTCAAGCAGCCAATTTCTTATTTTTGTAACATCTGTTGTTTGTTTCTCAAAATGCTATTTTAAGAATACAAGTGCCAGCAGCCAACACACAGCACTAAGACTCTGTCCAGGAACTTCCATTTCCATTGCAAGTGGATTTTGACAAACCATGATATAAGTGCAATTAAGAAAACTGTATTTACTTACTGAAAGTCCCAAGTCCGTGTGAAGACATTATTTTATAGATAAAGTGAGTTCTAACCAAATTTATACTACTTGAAAAGCAGAGATGAAAGTAGAACTTGAGCCTAGAGCTTCAGACTGCAAACCCAGATTTACCTAAGGTAACCAAACTCTTCTAAAATACATACCGTGATAAGCAGTTTGTTGGGGGGAAAAGCATCCTACATGTTCAGTACTATAAAATTCTAACTGGAATTTTTAAAAGGAAAGAAGAAAAGAGTAATTCATATGAAACTTGAAAGTGCAGCTTCAAATGAATGACTGCTTGGAAGTGACAAAAGTGGAAGTCACCAAGATTATACCAACTATAATTTAATTACACCAATGAAGATTATACCAATGATGACTTAATCATTCATCACTCACTGTCTTATATATGTGTACTGAGTAGCTATAGGCTCGAGACTCTGCTAAGCTCTACTGGACTAAGTTATGAAAGAGAGAGGAGGGCAGGGGGAACTCTTGTGGCCAAGAAGCCCACTTTTATTTATTTTATTTATTTATTTTTTTTTTGGTCAGGATAGAAATACTTAAACATTGTTATAAAAAATATAAGTTCTAAGACAAAAGTGTAATGCTGGGAAAATCACTGGTGGAACATATCATTATGTAGAGAGGAATCAAGGAAAGCTGCTTAAAATGAGGTAGGGTCTAGAAGGTAAAAAAATAAAATAAAATAAAAACTGAGTCAAAAAAGAGAAAGAAATAAATATTAGGTCCAAACAGGTACAAAAGAACAGGGTACCAAGCACCACAATGTGTGATTTAGGAAACCTGTACATATGTTATGAAAAAAAAGGCAGAATGGGGAGTTATTCAAAGCAGAAAAGGGTGAAGTTGGAGGAGGAAAAAAAAAATTTCAGGTGAGGATACAAACAAGCACATGCCTGGGGAAAGAAGAATGACAATACCTAGAAAGACTTAAAATTATCCAGCAGTATCTCTCTCATTACGTGGCTCGGCTTCACTAAAGACCTAAAAATCTCTGTGATCAAGCAGCATAAAAGAGCACACAATTATCTGTCCAATATTTAGATACAGGAGAGATGTGCAGTAATGAAAACATCACAAGGAAAATCCAGTTTGAGAGCAAAGATTGCTAAGCGGAATATTATCTAAGTTTCTGTCAAACACCCAGACTTGAGCACAGGCTCACTGCCTAATCGCCCCATATGTGCACAATCAATCTCATAACACACTCCAACAGTCAAAATCCATCAGCACATTATGAAAAACCACTGATTAAAGGAAAAAAAGTAAACCTCAAGTTATCACTGACAAAGTTTAAAAAAATAAATACCTCTAAAGAGAAAAAATGAATTTTTGCCCCAAGCATACAATTTTAGAGAAAGCTTCTGCCAGTAAATATTTAAATTACCTCTCCTTATTTCTGACTTCCCTTCTAACATGTAAAGCACTTGGAGATCACCAAGTCCATTATTATTATTATTATTATTATTATTATTATTATACTTTTAAGTTCTGAGATACATGTTACATAGGTATACACATGCTATGGTGGTTTGCTGTCCCAATCAACCCATCATCTACATTAGGTATTTCTCAAATGCTTTCCCTCTCCTAGCCCCCTGTCCTCTAACAGACCCGAGTGTGTGATATTCCCATCCCTGTGTCCATGTGTTCTCATTGTTCAACACCCACTTATGAGTGAAAACATGGAGTGTTTGACTTTCTGTTCTTGTGTTAGTTTGCTAAGCATGATGGTTTCCAGCTTCATCCATGTCCCTGAAAAGGACATGAACTTATCCTTCTTTTATGGCTGCATAGTATTCCACGATGTATATGTGCCACTTTTCTTTACCTAGTCTGTCATCGATGGGCATTTGAGTTGGTTCCAAGTCTTTGCTATTGTGAACAATGTGACAATAAACATACACGTACATGTATCTTTATAAAAGAATGATTTATAATCCTTTGGATATGTACCCACTAATGGGATTGCTGGGGCAAATGGTATTTCTGGTTCGAGATCCTTAAGGAGTTGTTTCAGTGTCTTCTACAATGGTTGAATGAATTTACACTCCCACCAACAGTGTAAAAGTGTTCTTATTTCTCCACATCCTCCCAGCATTTGTTTTCTGACTTTGTAATGATCGCCATTCTAACTGATGTGAGAAGGTATTTCACTGTGGTTTTGGTTTGCATTTCTCTAATGACCAGTGATGATGAGCTCTTTTTCATGTTTTTGGCCACATAAATGCCTTATTTTGAGAAGTGTCCATTTATATCCTTTGCCCATTTTTTGATGGTTTTTTTTTTTTCTTGTAAATTTGTTTAAAAACTCCTTGTAGATTCTGGAAATTAGCCCTTTATCAGATGGGTAGATTGCAAAAATTTTCTCCCATTCTGTAGGTTGCCTATTCACTCTGAGGACAGTTTCTTTTGCTGTGCAGAAGCTCTTTGGTTTAATTAGATTTCATTAGCCAATTTTGGCTTTTGTTGCCATTGCTTTCGTGTTTTAGTCACGAAGACTTTCCCCACGCCTATGTCCTGAATGGTACTGCCTAGGTTTTCTTTTAGGGATTTTATGGTTTTAGGTCTTATGTTTAAGTCTTTAATCCATCTTCAGTTAATTTTTGTGTAAGATGTAAGGAAGTGGTCCAGTTTCAGTTTTCTGCACGTGGCTAGCCAGTTTTCCCAACACAATTTATTAAACAGGGAATCCTTTCCCCATTGCTTATTTTTGTCAGGTTTGTCAAAAATTAGTTGGTTGCAGATGTGTGGCATTATTTCTGATGCCTCTGTTATGTTCCATTGGTCTATGTATCTGTTTTGGAACCTGTACCATGCTGTTTGGGTACTGCAGACTTGTAGTATAGTTTGAAGTCAGGTAACCTGATACTTCCAGCTTTGTTCTTTTTGTTTAGGATTGCCTTGGTTATATGAGCTCTTTTTTGGTTCAATATAAATTTAAAGTAGTTTTTTCTAATTATGTGAAGAAAGTCAATGGTAGCTTGATGGAGGTAGCATTGAATCTATAAATTACTTTGGATGGTATAGTTATTTTCATGATATTGATTCTTCCTAATAATGAGCATGAAATGTTTTTCCATTTGTTTGTGTCCTCTCATTTCTTTAAGCAGTGGTTTGTAGTTCTCCTCGAAGAGATCCTTCACAACCCTTGTTAGTCATATTCCTAGGTATTTTGTCCTCTTTGTAGCAATTGTGAATGGGAATTCATACAGATTTGGCTCTCTGTTTGTCTGTTATTGGTTTATAGAAATGCTTGTGATTTTCGCATGTTGATTTTCTATCCTGAGACTTTGCTGAAGTCGCTTATCAGCTTAAGCAGATTTTGTGCAGAAAGATAGGTTTTTCTAAATATACAATCATGTCATTTACATACAGAGACAATTTGACTTCCTCTCTTCCTAAGTGAGTATGCTTTGTTTTTTTCTCTTGCTTGATTGCCCTGGCCAAAACTTCCAATACCATGTTGAATAAAAAATAAGAAAACTACAAAAACTGAAAATCAATGGCTATGTGAACCTATCAAAGAACTGAGGTCACAAGACCAAAGAAAAAAAAACATTCCCAAAACTAGAGAGTCAGGTACATCCAGAGAGTTAGAGCAACAGTATTATGCTTAGAAATATAAGCCCTAGTAACATAAATTTAGAAGAACACATATAATTTTAGTGAATTTTAGGAGGCCAAGTATGGATCAATACGAAAGTGAAAAACTGCATAGAATTGTGGTTTGAAAGGGACCCTCACATTTCTGTGACTTTACCATCAGGAACCCACCAGATTATTATGAAGAAGATCCAAGAAAGAGCTCCTCTGGGTCTTAGTAAGAAAACAGAAAGAATCTCCTTTATGAGACATGGCAAGTACCCTCTTCATAATAAAAGCTTGCTCTCTACAGAAAACTATTTTGCCAGAATATAATTTTGAAATCTTATCATGGCTTAGGATAGGGATTTCCTCCCCAATAGAGATCCCTCCAAAATCTTTTTCCTCTCTAGAAAGAAAAAACATAGTTAACAGTAGACTATGTTTTGAGGAAATAGATTAGGAACATTGAACTCAAGAGACAGTAAGAGGCAGTGGTGGAGAGGGGTGGAAATACATCAGTGGAGAAAAACTTGTGAAGGTCACAGCCACAAGATGCAGGCCCATTATAAATATAAAACATCATCAAAAGTTTATTAAATGATCCCCCTGCTCTACACCCTCACATTTCCACCAAGAAAGATAACATACAAAAAGAGTGGAGTCTAGCTGAAGAAAACTGCAAGGTCTATCAAAAAACTGCAAAATAAAAACGTACTATCTCTAAGTAGTATTTTCAAAAACCCAAAGCCAAGAGGGGAGAAAAACATAACATTAGTGGAATTAAAAGCCTCTATTACCAACAGCTACAGCAAGCATTAAAATCAGCCCAACTCTTAATAGAATAGCATATGAGCTCACACTCAAGGTCTATTTCCCTTAGTTCCTATTGGTAAGTACACCATATCTGGGTTTAATTTAAAAATTGCAAGATACTCTAAAAGTCAAAAAAAATAGAAGAGACAAAGCAAATATCACAACTAGACTCAGCTGGGGCACAGTTTAAGATTTATCAGAATAGGAATTTAAAATAAGTCTAACTAATATATTAGGTTCTAATGGGAAAAGTAGACAACATGCAAGAAATGATGAATATTCTAAGCAAAGACATGGGAATTCCAAGAAAGAATCAAAATGAAATTTTAAGAATCATAAATTTTGTAACTGTCTACTTCTATGCTTTGAAAGGTTTAGGAAGGATTAGTATTAATTCTTCTTTGAAAGTTTGGTAAATTCAAAAAAGTCACGAAGCCCTCTAGTCCTGAGCTTTTGTTTGTCGGGAGGTATTTTACTACTACTTTGATTGATCGATTGATTGAATGATTTGTAATTGGTAAGTTCAGGCTTTTTATTTCTTCTTGATTTAGTCTTGGTAGGTTGTATTTTTCCAGTAATGTATTTATTTTCTCTAGTTTATCCAATTTGTTGGCATGTAATTGTTCATAATATTCTCTTTTGATCCCTTTTGTTTCTGAGACATTCATTGTAATGTCTCTTTCATTTCTAATTTTATTTATTTGAGTGAAATTATTCCCAATAGCAGGATATAGAAACCCCCAAGTGTTCATTGATAGATGAATAAAGAAGTTTCCATACATATATGTATACATATATGTGAATATTATTTAGCCTAGAAAGGAGATTCTGATATTTGTGACAATATAAATGAACCCAGAATTATGCTAAATGTAATGAGCCAGGAACATTAAAAAAATACTGTATAATCTACCTCATATATGAAATCTAAAAAATAGAGGAAAAACAAAAACCAATATATATAAAAACAGAGTTACATAGGTAGTTACCAGGACAGAAGAGGTGGGGGAAATGTAGGCCAAAGGATACAAAAATGCAGTTATTTTGGACAAACAAGTCTAGAGATCTAATTTACATCATTAGGTCTATCATTAGGAATTGTATATTGGAAATTTGCTAAGATAGTTGATTTTAAGTATGCCTATCCTTCCCCCAAAACAAAACAGGTAACTTTGTGAGATGATGGCTATATTAATTTATTTGACTGTAGTAATAACATCAATATGTAAATGTCAAAACATCATGCTATACTGTTTGGGAAAAAAACAAAACTGTTTTTCTCTGCTCTCACACCACATCAGCCTTCAACATGAAGGCTTCTACAATCACGTGTTGGGGATGGTTTTCTCTCCATCATCAAGTGAGCAATCATTTCTGCAGCAGACACCAGCTGGGTATCTTCCAGTTCAGTTCCGACATTATCTACGTAGGGATAGCATCAGATCCTACAAATTAAGTGCCCAGTCCCCAATACTGTCCCCAACTTCTGACAATGGTCACAAGTCTGAGCCTCTGAAAGTTCTGACCCTTAGCTTCAAGTTGGGGTTCCCATGACTCCATTTTTGGGTTCAATTAATTTGCTAGGGAGGATCACAAAACTCAGGGAAACACGTTTACCCTTCACTATTAGATTACAAAAGATACAGATGAAGAGATGCAAAAGGCGAGGTATGGGGAAGGAACAGGGAGCTTCTATCCTTCCCTAGGTGTGCCACTCTCCAGGAATCTCCATTTGTTCAACATCCCACTCTCAGTAATGGATACATCATCCAGAGATAAAATCAACCAAGAAACACTGAAGTTAAACTACATACTAAACCTAATTGATGTTTACAAAATGTTTCACCCATCTGCTATAGAATATGTATTCTTTTCACCAGCATACGGTACATTCTTCAGAAGAGAGTATATCTTAGGTCACAAAACAAATCTGAACAAGTTCAAAAAAAGGAGAAGTTATATCATGTATCTTTTTGAACCACAATAGAATAAAATTAGATATTAAAAAAAAAGAAACCTCAGACACTTTATAAACATATGATAAATGGGTAAATAAATTAGACAATAAATTTTAAAATTTCTTGAAACAAATGAAAATGGAAATAAAACATACCAAAATCTATGGGATACAGCAAAAGCAGTACTAAGAGGGATGTTTATAGCAATAAACATTAATACCGAAAAGTAGAAATAATTCAAATAAACAATTCAATGATATACCTTGAGGAACTAGAAAAACAAGGACAAACCAAACCCAAAATTTGTAGAAGGAAACAGTAAAGATCAGAGTAGAAATAAGTATAATTGAAACAAACAAACAAAAAATACAAAAGATCAACAAAACAAAAATTTAGTTTTCTGAAAAGATAAAAATCAGGAAACCTTTGGTTAGACTAACTAAAAGAGAGAGAGGGAGAAGAACCAAATAAATAACATTTGAAACAACAAAAAAAAGAAGACATAACAATGGAGACATAAGAAATACAATGAATCATTTCAAACTATTATGAACTTTACATCAACAAATTAGAAAGCGTTGAAGAAACAAATAAATTTCTAGATACATAAAACCTACCACCAATACGGAGCCATAAAGAAAAATAGAAAACCTCAATAAACCAATCGTAAGTAATGTGATTGAGGCAAGAAAACAACAACAAGAACAACAAAAGCTTCCCAATAGAAAGTCCAGGACCTGATGGCTTGACTGCTGAATTCTAACGAACATTTATTTATTTTTTAATTTAATTTTTTTTTTTTTTTTTTTGAGACAGGGTTTCATTCTTGTTACCCAGGCTGGAGTGCAATGGTGCGATCTCAGCTCACCACAGCCTCCGCCTCCTGGGTTCAGGCAATTCTCCTGCCTCAGCCTCCAGAGTAGCTGGGATTACAGGCACATGTCACCACGCCCAGCTAGTTTTTTGTATTTTTAGTAGAGACGGGGTTTCACCATGTTGACCAGGATAGTCTCGATCTCTCAACCTCATGACCCACCCGTCTTGGCCTCCCAAAGTGCTGGGATTACAGGCTTGAGCCACAGCGCCCGGCTCTAACGAACATTTAAAAAGCTAATACCAATTTTACTCAAACTCTTCAAAAAAATTAAAAAGCAGAAAATACCTCCAAACCCATTCTACGAGACCAGGATTACCTTAATACCAAAATTAGATAAGAGCACAGCAGTAAACAAAAGTACAGGCCAAGACATCACTGATGAATGTAGATGCAAAAATCCTCAGCAAGATACTAGCAATCTGAATTCAACAACACACTTAAAAGACCATTCGCCATAATCAAACGGGATTCATCCTAGAAATGAAAGGATGATTCAACATATGTAACTCAATGTGATACATCATTTTAACAAATTTCAAGAAAAAAATACATGATTCTTTAAAAAGATGCCAAAGAAACATTTGATGAAACTTAACATCCTTTTATGGTAAAAATCTCCATCAATCTGCATATAAAAGGAACTTAACTTAAAAATAACAAAATCTCTGTATGACAAACCCACAGCTAACATACTGAATAGGAAAAAATCTGAAGGCCATTTCTTGAAGCTCTGGAACAAGACAAGGATGTCTGCTTTCACCACTTTTATTCGACATCGTTCTGGAAGTCCTGGTCAAAGCAATTAGGCAAAAGAAAAAAAAAAAGTTGTCCAAGTTGGAATGAAAAAATTCAAGTTAGGTTTGTCTTCAGATGACATGATTTTATATTCAGAAAAACCTAGAGGCTCTTAAAAAACCTGAAGGCTCTACAAGAAACTGTCAGAACTGATAAATTTATTCAGTGAAGATATAGGATACAAAATTAACATGCAAAAATCACTAGCAGTTTTATATGCCAACAGTGAACAATCAGAAAAAAATCCATTTCCTAAGTATTTTATATTCCTTATAACCATAGTTATAAGGAATATAAACTATATAACTATAGTTATATAGTTTATATATAACTAAATATAGTTATAAGGAATATAAACTATATAACTATAGTTATATAGTTTATATATAACTAAATATAGTTATAAGGAATACAAACTATATAACTATAGTTACATAGTTATATATATAAATATAGTTATATAAAAACTATATAAAAACATTGGTATTTCTTTCAAAATGCCAATGAAATTTTTCACAGAAGTAGAAAAAAAATTCTAAAATATTTACGAAACCACGAAAGACCCCAGATAGCCAATGTAAGTCTCAATAAAAAAAACAAAGCTGTAGACATCATACTACCTGACTTCAAAATTTACTACAGAGCTGTAGTAACCAAACCAGCATGGTACTGGCATAAAAGCAGGCTAATAGGCAAATGGAACAGAATAAAGAACTGAGTGGTAAATTCACACATTTATAACCTGTTTATCTTTAACAAGTATATTCGCCAATAACATCCAATGGGGAAAGAATAGTCACTTCAATAAATGATGCTGGGAAAATGGGACAGCTACCAATAGAAGTATGAAACTAGACCTCTACCTTTCACCATACACAAGAATCCAATCAAAATGGGTTAAAGACTTCAATCTAAGACCTGAAACTATGAGACTACTAGAAAATAACATTGAGGAAATACTCTAGGACATTGGTCTGGGCAAAGATTTTTTTGGGTAAGACCTCAAAAGAACAGGCAACCAAAGCAAACATAAACAAATAAGATCACCTCATGTGGAAAGCTTCCGCAAGGAAAAGGAAATAAGAATAAAATCCTGTCATTTGCAGCAATGTGGATGGAACAGGAGGTCATGATTTTAAGTAAAATAAGCCAAACACGGAAAGATAAATATCACATGCTGTCACTCACATGTGGGGACTTTTAAAAAAGTAGATTTCATGAAAACAGAGTAGATGGATGATTATTAGGGTCTAGGTAGAGTGAAGAGGAGAGGAGGATAAAAAGAAGTTGGTTAATATGTAAAAATCTATGGTTGTATTGAAGAATAAGACCTAGTGTCAGGTAGATCAGTAAGTAGGGTCACTATATTGAACAATAGTGTATTGTATATTTCAAAATAGCTGGAAAAGAATTTGAATGGTTCTAGTATAAAGAAAGAACAAATATTTAAGGTGTCAGATATCCTAAGTACACTGATTTGATCTTTATGAATGTATTAAAATATTACATGTATATCATATGTACCCTGAAACTATTTACATCTGTTATGTATCAATAAAAAAAAGAAATTCTTAAAAACTCTTCAGGTAAAAGGAAAATTATACAGCTAAAAAACTGGAATCTTTAATAAAAATAAAGCATTCAAAAAAGAATAAACAATTGTCTTTGATTTTAGTTATTTTTAAAAAATTGAAAAGAAAAAATTTTGTTAAAAGTAATAAGATATTGGGTAATATAGCATATTTATAAGAGAAATGGTTGACAGCATTGCCAAATGATACAGAACAGAGAAATTGGGAATATTCTGTTATAAGTTACAGACACTACATGTGATGTGGTATACTATTATTTGAAGTTAGACAGATTGGCTAAAAATGTATATTGTAAGATCTAGGCTAACTACTGAAAATATAAAAAGAAATAGGAATTTATAAGGTAAGAGAATAAAGTAGATTCATATTAAATACTCAATTTAAGTTGGTGAAGAAAGAAAAAGGGAGAAAAGAATAAAGAAAAATACAAAGAATGGAAAACAAATGTAGATATTAATTCAACTATATCAATCATCACATTAAATCTGAATGTTCTCTTCGTGTTGAGGGACATCATGAAAAAATAATAATCTGAATCTTCTTAATATACCATATAATAGACAAAGATTGTTAGGATTTAAATTAAGTGAAAAACAAAGATACCTAAATACCTGTTGTGTAGGAAAAGAACAACTTTAAATACAAACACTAAAGTAATTTAAAAGTAAAGCAATGGAGAAATATACATCATGCTAATACTAATCACAACAAAGCTGTAGTGCCTATGTTAATTTTGAGACAAAGCAGATTTGACTAAAAGAAAACTTTTCAGGGATAAAAAACAAAATAACAAAGGATCAATTCTCCAAAGAACATAACATTTTTTCACGTATATTGACCTAACTATAGTGCATCAAAAAATGTAAGGGCAAAAAATTATCAGCCCTACTCTTTAGTTAATAGATCGAACTGTCTGGAAGTCTGTAAGGACATAATTGACCTAAACATCACTATTAATCAACTTGATTTATTTGATATGTATAGAATACTTCACCCGACAACAGCAGAATACATATCATCCTCAAGATCACAAAGAACATTTATCATGGTAGATTTCTGGGTCATAAAACACACCTTAACAAATTTAAAAGAGTGAAAAGATATACAAAGTGTGTTGTCTGACCATAGAGAAATAAACAAGGTATCAAAAACAGAATGATGGTTAGAAAATCTGCATATTTGGGGATTAAACAATATGCTTCAAATTTATTTATGGATCTGAGAAGGCTCCAGAAAACCTTTAAATGTTCTGAATTAAATAAAATGTCAATTCAACTTAGCAAATTTTGTGGGATTCAGCAAAAGTAGTACTTTGAGGAAGATTTATAACATGGATGCACATTTTTTTTAAAAAGATCTAAAATAAATAATATAGAATTTTACTTTAGGAAACTGGAGAAAGAAAAGCAATTTACACCAAAAACAAGCAAAAAAATATATATATATAAGTAGAGTAAAAATGTATAAAATTGAAAACAAAAAAAAAAACAGAGAAAATCAACAAAATACAAATCTTGTTCTGCAAAAATTCAATAAAATTGATAGGCCTCTACCTAGGCTAATCAAGAAATTTTTAAAATTCACACCTTACTAATACAGAAAATAGAAGACAGATTATTACTACCTATTTGATGGTCATTAAGGATAATCAGGGTATGCTGTGAACAATTATCAGCCTACAAATTTAATAACTTAAATAAAATGGAGAAATTTATTGAAAGTCACAAACTACCAATACTCACCTAAGAAAAAACAGAGGACCTAAATAGGTCTGTATCTATTATTTAACATTGAATCAATAATTACTAACATTTAAAAAAGAAAGCACTAGGTCAGTATAGTTTCTCCAGTGAATTCTACCAAACATTTAATAAAGAAATGATACCAATTCTCCATAATCTAGTCTGGAAAGTAGAAGCTGAAGGAATATTTTCTTACTCATTTTGTGGGGCCAGCACTACCCTAATACCAAAACCAGATAAATTTTCATTATGAACAAGAGGAATTAATTACAGATCAATACGTGCTATGAACATAGATGCAAAGACCTTTAACAAAATATTAGTAAATCAAACCCAACAATACACACAAAGAATTATAGATCACAATCAAGTGTGATTTGTTCCAGGTGTAAAAGTCTATATCTATTTTTTAAAATTAACTGATGCAACAATCTACCATATCAATACGCTAAAGAAATAAAATATGGACATATTGGTTGATACATTAAAAAACACACCATTTAGGATAAAAAAGAAACTCTTAACAAATTAGAAATAGAAGGAGACTTCCTCAGCATCATAAAGAATATTCACCAAAAACCTGTAGCTAATATTATACTTGGTGGTGAGAAGGTGGGTGTTTTTCCCTTAAGATCAGGAACAAGGCAATGATGTACTCTCTCACTACTCCTACTCAACATTGTACTGAAAGTCAAGAAAAAAAGAAACTAAAAAGTAAAGAATAAAAAAGTAAAAAACTTTTGTTAACAGATATATCAGTATATGTAGAAAAGCCTACATTATTGACAAAAAAACAAAACATCTTCTGGTACAAATCAGCAATTATAGCAAGATGCAGGAAGGATATAAGTTAATACACAAAAGTCAATTGCTTTACAGTCTTGAATGTACAGAAATAAACAATTGGAATTTGAAATTCAAAGATCAATTTGAAATTATAGTTGTACTATCAAAATAAAAATAACATAAACCCAAAAAATATTTTAAAACATTTACAGAGTTTAATATCAAAAGCTACAAAACTATGATTTTAAAAATTTAAAATATCTAAATAAATAATCCATGTTCATAGAATGGAAAACTCAAGTTGTTCAGATATTAATCCTTCCCTCTTGATATACAGATTCAGTGCAACCCCATTGAATCTATATATCCTATTATTCTATATTTTCAATTGTTCTATCTACTACACATATAGATATCTAGTTATTCCCATATCCTATGCATTGTCTGTACTCCTTTTTAACAGCCCATTGAACATGTTCATGTGGGTCTATTTCTGGGCTTTTTTTATACCGTGTGTTTATTCTTTCACCAGCACCATACTGTCTAGATTTTATAGCTTTATAGTAAATCTTAAAATCATCCTTCAACATTGTTGTTATTTTTCATTATAGCATTCCCTATTCTAGGCTTTTTGCCTTTTGTATAAACTTTAAAATCAGTTGATTGATGTCTACAAAATAGCTTGCTGGTATTTTGTTGCCTTATGTGATAAAAGGGACTCTGTGGATATGATTACATTAAAGATTCTGATATGGGACATTATACTGGATTATCCAGGTCAAATTAAGCAGTCACAGTGTCTTATGAAAAAGGAACAGGAGGGAAAAAATGAAAGAATAAGATGTAACAATAGAGGCAGAGGTTTTAATATATCACGCTACTGCTTTGAGGATGGGGGAGTGTCCATGAGCCAAGTAATGGAGGTGACCTCTAGAAGCTGAAAAGACAAGGAAATAGATTCTCCTTTAGAACCTCCAGAAGTAATGCAACTCCCAACATCCATTTTGGATTTCTTATCTCAAGAACTGTAAAATAATAAATGTGTGTTGTTTTGTAAATTTGTAGTAAATTTATAGTAATTTGTTACAGCAGTGATAAGGAACTAATACCTGTACAAAATAATGGATCCTAATGCAGACCTTACAGTGTCATAAATATCAAGTCAAAATGAATCACTGAATCATAAGCCTAAATAGAATATAGAATATTATAAAACTTATTGAAGGAAACATAGGAGAACATCTAGGTGATTTTTGGTTTGATGATTAATTTTTAGATACCATACCAAAAGTAAAAACCATCAAAGAACATTTATTAAATGATCTTTATTAAAAGTTTTAAAACAACTTATTTTGGAAATAGGCTACTAAAAGAAGCAAAAGACAAGTGTCATATGTTGAATAATGGCCCCCAAGGATGTCTGCATTCTAATCTCCAGATCCTATATGTCACTTTACATGCAAAAGGGATTTTGCAAATGTGGTTAAGGATTTTGAGACAGGGAGATTATCCTGAATTATCTGGATTATCCCAAAGTAAACACAAGGGTTCTTATAAAAGGAAGGCAGGAGAATGAGAGTCAGAGAGAGAGACTGCCAAATATTGTGCTGCTGGCTTTGAAGATGGAGGATGGGGTCATGAACCAAGAAATGCAGGCAGCCTCTAGAAACTAAAAGAAGGAAGGAACAAATTCCCCCTTAAACCCTCTAAACAGAATATAGCCTTGCAACACCATGTTTCTGAGACTTCTGAACCCTGAGAAATATTTGTGGATAAGTTTGTATTATTTAAGTCACTGACTTGTTACAGCATCAATAGGAAACTGAAATTCACAGTCATAGACTGGAAGGAAATACTTGCAAACATGTGGCTGAAAAAGGATTTGCATTCAAAATACATAAAGAACTTTAAAACTTCACCATAAGAAAACAAAAATCAATTTTCAAAAATGGGCAAAAAATACGAACAGATACATTACCAAAGAATATAATCATATAATTTTTAAAGAATATTAGAAGCAGCTCAGCATATTACTCAGGCAATTGCAAACTGTATTATCATACAATCTGGCAATTGTGCCCCAGGGTAATTATCCAACTAATTGAAAAAAATGTATGCCCAAACAAAAGCCTACAAAAAGTGTCCATAGCAACTTTATGTAAAATAGCTAAAATCTAGAAGGAAAAAAGATGCCCTTCAATAGGATAACAAGTAGTATAAACAAAACAGGTATAATAATACCAAAAACACCTCAACAAAATACCTTGAAATTACTCCTCAAAATTGACAAAATCTTCAAAATCAAGGAAAATATGAAAATGTCAATCTACAGGTGCCAAAGGATACAAGAAAACTAATTATAATGTGGTATCCTTGACATGAATATGTATATATATGTACATAGGTATATACACATATATTTCAGATGGTTAGCATTAAATTTAGTAGAAAAATAGTTAAAGCCACAAATAAGTTATAGACACAACAGTAAAAATAAAATAAGAGATGAAATAATTTTTTTATTGTACTTTAGATTCTGAGGTACATATGCAGATATGCAAGATTGTTGCATATGTACATTCATGGCAAGGTGATTTGTTGCCACCATCCCCCCATCACCTATACCTGACATTTCCCCCACATTATCCCTCCTCTACCCACCCTACCACTATCCCTCCCCAGCCAATGGACCCCAGTATGTGATGCTCCCTCTTAGTGTCCAAATTTTCTCATTATTCAACACCCACCTATTAGTGAGAACATGCAGTGTTTGATTTTCTGTCCTTGTGTCAGTTTGCTAAGAATGATGGTTTCCAGTTTCATCCATGTTCCTACAAAAGACAGGAACTCACTGTTTTTTTATGGCTGCATAGTAGTCCATGGTGTTTATGTGCCACATTTTCTTTGCCAAGTCTATCATTGATGGGCATTTGGGTTGATTTCAGGTCTTTGCTATTGTAAACAATGTCACAATGGATATGCATGTGCATATGTCTTTATAATAGAACAATTTAAAATAGGACTCTTTGGGTATATACCCAGTAACAGGATTGCTGAGTCAAATGGAATTTCTATTTCTAGATCCTTGTAGAATCTCCACATTGTCTTCCACAATGGTTGAACTAATGTGCACTCCCACCAACAGTGTAAAAGTGATCCTATTTCTCCACATCCTCTCTAGCATCTGTTGTCCCCAGATTTTTTAATGATCACCATTCTAACCGGTGTGAGATGGTATTGCAATGTGGTTTTGACTTGCATTTTTCTAATGACCAGTGATGATGAGCATTTTTTCATATGTCTGTTGGCTTCATATATGTCTTCTTTTGAAAAGTATCTGTTCATATCCTTCACCCACTTTGGATGGGTTTGTTTTTTTCTTGTAAATCTGTTTAGTTTTCTGTGGGCTCTGGATATTAGCCCTTTGTCAGATGGGTAGAATGCAAAACTTTTTTCCCATTCTGTTGGTTGTTGTTTCACTCTAATGATTGTTGCTATTGCTGTACAAAAGCTCTGAAGTTTAATTAGATCCCATTTGTCTATTTTGGCTTTTGTTGGCATTGCTTTTGGTGTTTTAGTCATGAAATCCTTGCCTATGTCTATGTCCTGAATGATTTTGCCTAGGTTTCCTTCTAGGGTTTTTATGGTGTCACATCTTAAGTTTAAGTCCTTAATCCACCTGACATTAATTTTAGTATAAGGTGTGAGGAAGGGGTCCAGTTTTGGCTTTCTGCACATTGCTAACCAATTTTCCCCACACCATTTATTACACAGGGGATCCTTTCCCCAATGCTTGTTTTTGTCCAGTTTGTCAAAGATCAGATGGTTGTAGATGTGAGGTGTTTCTCCGAAGGCCTCTGTTCTGTTCCATTGGTCTATGTCTCTATTTTTATATAAAGCTATTTTGATTTACTTTAGCCTTGTAGTATAGCTTGAAGTCCAGCAGCGTGATGCCACCAGGTTTGTTCTTTTTGCTTAGAATTGTCTTGGCAATGCAGGCTCTTTTTTGGTTCCATATGAAGTTTAAAGTGTTTTTTTTTTTTTTTTTTTTTTTTTTTTTCGAGTTTTGTGAAGAAGGCTATTGGTAGGTTGATAGGGATAGTGTTAAATCTATAAATTACTTTGGGCAGTATGGCCATTTTCACAATATTGATTCTTCCTAACCATAAGCATGGAATGTTTTTCCATCTGTTTGTGTCTTCTCTTATTTCCTTGAGCAGTGGTTTGTAGTTCTCCTTGAAGAGGTCCTTTACCTCCTTTGTTAGTGGTATTCCTAGATATTTCATTCTCTTTGTAGCAACAGTGAATGGGAGTTCGCTCTTGATTTGGCTCTCTGTTTGTCTGTTATTGGTATATAGAAATGCTTGTGATTTCTGCACCTTGATTTTCTATCCTGAGACTTTGCTGGAGTTGCTTATCAGCTTAAGGAGAGTCTGGGGTGAGGCGATGGGGTCTTATAAATATACAATCATATCATCAGCAAATAGAGACAATTTTACTTCCTCCTTTTCTAATTGAATACCCTTTATTTCTTTATCTTGCCTGATTGTTCTGGCTAAAACTTCCAATACTATATTGAATAACAGTAGAGAGAGAAGGCATCCTTGCTTAGTGCCATATTTCAAGGGAATGCTTCCAGGTTTGCCCTTTCAGTATGATATTGGCAGTGGGTTTGTTGTAAACAGCTTTACACCTGCAGTGGCTGCAGAACAGTAAGTGCTGCTGCCAGTTTCTTCTTCTGTTATTTCATCCCAGAAGGGTACTTTCCAGATGTTGGTCTGAGCTCTCATTTATGAGGTGTCTCTTTGGGTATAATGGGATCAGAGAGCTGCTTGAGGAGACAGTCTATCCCTTACATGAGATCAAGTGCTGTGCTGGAAGCTCTGTTCCATGCAGAGCTGCTGGGCAGGTACTTTAAGTCTGCTGCAGTGGAACTCATAACTGCCTCGTTTCCCAGGTGCTTTGCCCTAGGAAGGTCAGCTTTGTTTATAAGTTTCTGTTGTGATGCTGCCTTTTTTCATAGATGCCCTGTCCCACACAGAGTAGTCTAGTCACAGTGTGCCAACAGAGGTGTTGCTGAGCTGCCTCAGGCTCTGCCCAACTGCTGTGTGAAATACCTTGGTAGTGCTGGACTGCCTCGGTAGTGGGGGATGTCCTTCCTCCTCACTGAGCTGGACCATCCTGGGTCCAGCTGTGCTTGCAGCAAAACTCTCAGTCCAGAGCATTTCAGATTGCTTGTTTTGTGGAGTTGGCACCCACCAAGCCAGATCACCTGGTTCCCTGTCTCAGCCCTCTCCCTTTCAGTTGAGTGGGTGGCTCCATATCCCAGGCATTCCAGGCACCACTTGAAACAGCCACTCAGACTTGTGTGAGTTTCTGTACACTGACAGGCACTGGCTGAAACTGCTGCACTGAAAACTTGTGGTGGTTTTCATCCAGGGAATCTCCTGCTCTGTGGGCAGTGAAACTTATTTGGAAATGCAGTGAGTACTCACCTTCTGTACTGTTCTCACTGGAAACTGCACTATGGAGCTGTTCCTATTTGGCCATCTTGGATCCTCCTCCTACTGACATCTTGTATGAACACACAGTTTAGAAATCTTGAGTTTTCATCTTTTTTAGAAAAAAAAAAAAGTTGTGTCTTCTTTTTTTCCTCTAACATTTAATGTTGCTGTGGAGTAGTCAGCAATCCGGTTTTTGTTCTTTTGTGCTTAAAGTGGGCTTATTCTTGTAAGATTCTTCTATGAAGTTTGAATATTTTTTGAGATTACACTTTTTTTTTATTTTAAGCTTTGCTTAGAATAACATGTACTCTATTTCAAAATTTAAAACTTTATGTAGATTTCCATTACTGGGTATATATCCAAAGGATTATAAATTGTTCTACTATAAGGACACATGCACACGAATGTTCATTGCAGCACTGTTTACAATAGCAAAGACCTGGAACCAACCCAAATGCCCATCGATGATAGACTGGACAAGGAAAATGTGGCACATATACACCATAGAATATTTCACAGCCATCAAAAACGATGAGTTTGTGTCCTTTGTAGGGACATAGATGAACCTAGAAACCATCATTCTCAGCAAACTGACCCAAGAACAGAAAATCAAACATCACATGTTCTTATTCATAGGCAGGTGTTGAACAATGAGAACACATGGACACAGGGAGGGGAGCATTACACTCTGGGGTCTGTCGGGGGGAAATAGGGGAGGGACAGTGGAGGGCTGTAGAGTTGGGGAGAGAGAGCATGGGGGAAAATGCCAGATATAGGTGATGGGGAGGAAGGCAGCAAATCGCACTGCCATGTGTGTACCTATGCAATAATCTTGCATGTTCTTCACATGTACCCCAAAACCTAAAATGCAATAAAAAAGAAAGAAAAAAAAAGAAAAAAACTTTATGTAGATTTAGAAAATTTTTATTAACTGTTTTTGCATACTAGCTGCAGTGCAAGAAAAGTAAAGGAGGAAAGGAAAAAATGAGAAAAATCAAAGACCAAAGGATTAGAACAAGAATAAAGGATAACTTATAAGTTCTAGTTCTGCCCCGTTAGTTGTGTGTTTTAGAGAAAGTTGTGTAATTCCTAATTTTCTTCATACCCATGAGGATTATAATCCCTGCTCTATAAAATATGTGAATTAAATAGGAAACCAGATATGACTATGTCTAGCATACTGTCAGCTCTGAATGGCCAACCATTAATAAAAAGGAGAAGAAACTACATTTTAAACATGACCTATGATGAATGGAGAATTTTATATAGGGAAATTCAGTATCATTAGAAGATTGCTGAGAAATCTGTGATGAAAATTATACTAACAAGTTGTTTATAATCCAAGCTTTATTCTGCTGTTTATGACTAGATCTCATTGTGTTCTCTAAGATTTTATTTGGTGTATGACCATATTTTATCCTCACAATTCAAATATTACCTAAGTATATTTTAAAAGAATTTCTGCCTTTTTAAGTGAACAATTTCTGCCTTTTTCTTTCCTGTGAAATATAAATGCAACTGTCTTCCAAGCCTCAAATATGTGTAATGATTTGGGTCCCATTGTCATTCTCACTTGTCTATACCTATAGGAGGCAAAGCTGTTTTCATTCGAAACAACAGGCATACAAATACACCAATCCCTGATATCTGGTGCTGTCATTTTACATTGCTACAGTCTGAATGCACTGTCATTTAATGGCACAAACTAAATTGATCTCTATTTTTTTTAATTCAAAAAAATATATACTAACAGGGTTTGGAACCATAAAGAATTATAGTTCATAATGACCAATTTTAACATGTTTTACAATCCATCAAAATGGGAATAATACCTTAGGGTACAATTTATTTTTCCTTATCATAAAATTCTGCCATAGTTAGAATGGTCATACACATTTAAAAAATGAGTCCCTTGCAGAGGTAATGAAAGGAAACTCATTCAATCTTCTTTCTGATGTTTTATTTTGGCTTTTTGACAGCTGAAGATACCAAAGTACCATCAAATGACTTTAGCACAGTAATGAAAAACATAAGCATTAAGCAAATTTGTCCACATGAAATAATTGACAGTGGTACAAAGTGATTCAATTCAGTGGTTTATAAAATATAGGAATCTGATTTAAATTAATTTGGAATTGCAGACATGAGAAGCATATGCTACATGGCAAACCAAAGAAATGGAGTCATGTGCTTTGTGTATGTATCATCTAGATTCATTTCCATTTAAAAGAAATAAAAGCACAAAGCATGTTATTATTTTTAGAGAGTGTTCCTAGTTCTTCTTCTCTGGTATTACATGGAAGTGTATAAATGATCCTGCTCTCTGAGAACAAACAACCTCATACATAAGAAGCAGGAGGTCAAAAAAGAAATAAAATACAAAGACATAGAATATTGATTGACTGAACCACTAGATTTAAATCTGCCTTTCCTGAACATTCTTTCATTATAATTCAAGACAAATGGTTATTTGCATAAAAAGAAAAAGTTATTTGAATGTAGGCATGTTTATTTTAAAAGTTTGGTGTTTTTCTTTGAATACCAATTTTTAAATATATTGATATCATAACTCAGAACGAAGATTTAAAAACAATTTTTAAATGATACATCGAATAACTACAATATGATAAGAAAATTAACTATTTTAAGCTTAAGACTTTCAACAGGAAGAAAACAATGTATGTTCATTTGTAGCATGGGATTCTAGGCACAATGAGTATACATATAATTTTATATATATACAGCATTATGTGCTGTGGATCAAGATAACTAATTTCTCTGTCTGCCAAAAATTATACTCACTGTAAAAGCAGAAGAAATTTCTCAACCAAAATTGATAAAACACTATAAATGATTCCTGCTTATTTCAACAAGATAAAAGAAAAAGGCATAAATATTGAACATGATGCTTGAAAGTATTTTAAAAGTCAAATTAATACTTTATTTGCAACATAAAATAAAACATCTGGTTATTTCATTGTTCACTGTTGAGACAATAGCAAGTGGCTGATATGGGAAATTACAGTGAGTTCTTTTAGTAACCCATCTGTCTGTAGTGTAGCTATTACACAGCTTTTCTTTATTGACATTTTGTGTCTATGTCAAATATGTTTAAGGACTATTTAAAGTTTCATTATTACAAAGTTTCCCAATATTTCTTTGATTTAAAATATTTTATTATTTGCATGATTCATTTATATGTCAGTAAGATCCTAACTAATTTCATTATTTGACTTAGGAGTATAACAGATGATTTTTGTTCTTTGTATTTACTTGTTTTCCTGATAGTTTCTTTTAGAATTTATTTTTTAAATAGCTTTTTACTTCAGGAGTTTATAATTCATGAACAAAACACAAGGAAACATGAACTAACATTTACTGAATAAAAATTTCTAAAAGCTAGAGATTTTATATGTATTATAATTCATCACAGTAATACAGCACAGTTTTTGTTTTATTCCTGATTTATAGATGATGAAACAGAGTTATCAGAGAGGTTAAGAAACTTGCCAAGGATTGCATACAAGAAAAGGCAAGAACCAGGGCAATAGGCCAGATCCATCTAGCTTTAACGGTTACATACTTAATGTAGGTGATACATTAGTTGATGAAAGAAGAAAAGCCATATGATTTTTTCTTTCAAAAAGTACAAGAATATTTAATAAAAATAGCTATTTTCAATTTTTTAAGAAGAATTGTTAGGAAAACTAGAAATAGATTAAAATTTTCATAACCTGATAATGTATATTTATCATAAGCCTACAATAAACTTTATATCAAATGGTAATAAATTCTATAAAATCAAAAACAAAATAAGGACATCTATCACCATTTCTACTAAACTTTGTCCATAAAGTACCAGTCATGGAATTAAGAAAATGAAAATACGTAATTATACAAAGATAGAAAATGAATAAAAAGTATCAAAGTAAAAAAGAACCTATAGACAAACTAAGAATTAGGTGGGGGATTGATTAAGTTTATTTTGCATACAATCAAGAATCAGAGCATCAGTGGCTACTCATAATAGCAAAAACACAGAATTAACCTAAATGTCCATCAATGCTATATTAGATAAAGAAAATGTGGTATATACACACCATGGAATACTATACAGTCATAACAAAGAATAAGATCATGTCCTTTTCATGGGCATGAATAGAGATGGAGGCCATTATCCTTAGCAAACTAACACAGGAACAGAAAACCAAATATTACATGTTCTCACTTATAAGTGGGAGCCAAATAATGAGAACAAACAGATACATAGATGGGAACAACACATACAAGGCCTATCAGAGGGTGGAGGATAGAGGATAGAAGAAAGAAGAGGATCAGGAAAAACTAACGGCTACTAGGCTTTATAGCTGGATGATAACATACTCTGTACGATCAACCTCAATGACACAAGTTTACCTATGTAACGCACTTGCACACATACCCCTGAATTTAAAAGTTAAAAACAAAAATATCAGTGGCATCTGTATATACTAGCTCAACACAAAACATAATGCTCAAATATATCATTTACAATGACAGTATAAATATACACATAAATTACCTAGGGAAAAATTGACTAAAAATGTTCAACACTTTACATAGAAAATTATGGCACTTTACTGAAATACTGGATGTATTCATAAATAAGTGGAGAAATATATCAAAATCATAGACTTAAAAAGTTGATCTGATATGCATATCAATTCTCTCCAAATTAATCAGTATCATTCCAATAAAAATCCAATCAGATTTTTATACAATTATTAAGCTGATTTTAAATGCAATGATTCCAGAATAATGAGAATTTTGAGAAGCAAAATGTGGTGAGAAAAAGATAAGCCTAGGAGATGCCAAACATTATTTAAAAACTAAAATAATTTGAGCATGTGAGCCCTGGTATAAAGAGAAACAAATTGAATGGAATAGAGCACAGGTCTGCAAACTACGGCCTGGAGGTAAAACCTGTTTTTGTAAATAAATATTTTTTGGCACATGGCCATACTCATTGATTTACATATTATCTGTGGCTGCTTTCCCACTAAAAAGGCAGTGTTGAATGTTATAAGAGTGACTGTAGAATCATAGAAATGTGGAATAATTGCTATCTGGTCTTTTAACTTAAAAAAATTTGCATACTCCTAGGTTAGAGAGCCCAGAAGCAGACTCATGTACTCATCAACATGAGATAAGTGAGATAAATGGTATTGCAGATAGGTGGGGAAAACAGACTTCTTTTCTCAAACCATTTTTAATGGAAAATATTAAAACATTGGTTGTCTATGGACCGTTAAACACACTTTTAAATGGATTAAAGACTTGTAATTTTTTTTTTTTTTTTTTTTTTTGAGACGGAGTTTCGCTCTTGTTACCCAGGCTGGAGTGCAAGGCACGATCTCGGCTCACGCAACCTCCGCCTCCTGGTCTCAGGCAATTCTCCTGCCTCAGCCTCCTAAGTAGCTGGGATTACAGGCATGTGCCACCACACCCAGCTAGGTTTTTTTTTTTTTTTTTTTTTTTTTTTTTGTATTTTTAGTAGAGACGGGGTTTCACCATGTTGACCAGGATGGTCTCGATCTTCGACCTTGTGATCCACCCGCCTCGGCCTCCCAAAGTGCTGGGATTACAGGCTTGAGCCACTGCGCCCGGTCAAAGACTTGTAATTTTTAATTAAGAAGAGAATCCTCATGGAGCCAGATAGAAAAGAACTCCAAACAAAACTTCAAATCACAAACAATAAAGGGAAAAATTTTGTTGTTAATTTTGACTATAGTAAAATTGGTAATCAGAAAGACTACAATATGCCTTTTCACATGCTGTACTTAAAACTTGAAATTATCTTTTCCCAGATATCTAAAAGTCTACCTCCTTATATTAGGTTCTTTCTGAAACAAAACCCAGAAGATAGATTTCAGAGGAAGTAGTTTATTTAGAAGTGATCCCAAGTAACACAAGTAGGTTAGTTCCTTAAACAGGAAAGTGAAGGAAATCAATAAAGTTGTGCAAATAAACAGGTTCCTGCTATTGAAAACTGGGGCTCAGGCTTCTTGGAGACCTCTGAGAGACTGTATGTATGGAACAAAGAAACTGGGATCAGTATCCATGAATCTCATCCAACATTACTTGAAGGCTGGAGATGTTATAACTATAAAACTTCTGGTATAACTCATATATATACCAAGTACACTCTTACAACCAGAGAATGCTCACACTCAGAGAGTCCCAGTTGCAATAAGAAGGTACCAGATATACTTAAATGGTCATTGCTGAGGGGACATTGGTGAGGCATGCTTAGTTGAGCCTCTGCACAAATATCAGCTCAACCGAGTGGATTTGCCTGACTATCCCACATAAAATAGCATCCCAGTTCTATAGGCACTATGTTCTTGACCTGCTTTGTATTTATACATCTCTTTATTGTTAATTCTGTGTTTTTGCTATTATGAGTAGCCACTTCCACTAGAATATGAATTTCCAGTGAAAATTTCTAAAACCAGAGATGTTTTAGAAAGTGCTTTATTTCCAACATCTAGAATAATGTTTGAGACATAGTAGGTGTTATATGCTGAATGTTTATGTCCTTCCCAAATTCATATGTTGAAGCCCTAATCCTTAATAGATGGTATTTGGAGGTGGGGCTTTTGGAAAGTGATTAGATTTAGATGAGGTCACGAAGGTGAGACTTCCATTTCGTTCTCTCTCCTCTCCTCTCTCCATCCACCAAGGAAAGGCCTTGTGAGAACATAAGGAGGAAAAGGTCTCTCCTTAAGAACCCACCCAATTGGCGGTAATTTGTTATAGCAGCTGGAACTGACTAATAAAATAGGTGTTCAATTACTTTTTGTTAAGTGCATAAATTAAATGCCACTTCATACCCAAAGAGCAAAAAGTAAAAACTGAGTATATCAATTATTGTGAGGAGATTACATAAAGAAAATTATTATACATTGTGGTGGAAGTGCAAATGAGTCTAAGAGTTTTAAAGACCAACCTACAACATTAAGTATAATGAAAAGCACACCTACCCTAAGACCAAGTTACATGAATGATGTAGCAAAACTCCCATTTCTGGCTTTAATTTGCAGCAATTTCTGCCCATTGCAGTGGACATATAGAAGGATGTTAATCACAGAGAAATATTATAAGAATTTTTTAATCTTGAAAATCCTTTTATAAATGCCAAGCACTATCTTGTTGGTGTCTTGAATTTACAAATTCTTCTTTCTCCTCTATCTAATGGAAATATATTGGCTCTTGAACAACATGATTGTAAACTGCAGGGTCCAAATGGATGAAATTTTTTTTTCAACCAAACAGGGACTGAAAATATTGTATTTGTGGGATGCAAAACTTCCACACATGAAGGGCTAACTTTTCATATATGCAAGTTTCACAGGGCTGACTGAGGGACTTGAGTATAAGCAGATTTGGGTGTACTTAGGATCCTGGAACCAATCCCCTAAGTATCCTGAGGGGCTGACATAGATATCATCACAAGAATTAGATTTGTAAATTATTTCAGTTTGCGATGCACTATTCCACTGGATCCTCATAACAATTCAGAGGCATTCTTGGTACAAAGGACAGACTGGTCGACACAACCTAGCTTATGTTATCAAGATCCTTACTCTACAAGGGTTGAATAGTCTAGGGAGGAAAGTAGGAGTCTATTTTACAAGTAAATAAATGCAATCTCAGAAAGATTAATTGCACTGTCCAATGATAGTGCCAGTAGATGACACAGTCAGAATTTAAATATAATTTTTCCCACTCTAAATCCATGCTCTTCTCATTGTTGTAAACTTGCTATAGTTTAGCCACAATAAAATCAGTCCTCAAAGTAATAAAAAATTTAAATGAAGAAACAATTTAAAACTTGCTGGTGATTTCTACACAATTATAGCAAAATGAGAATCAAATCTGTCTATAGAACATAAAAAGTCTTAGACATTCATATAAAGAGACAGAAGCCCAAGTTTTCTACTCATGAAATTGAAATACATGTAAAAATATTCTACACTTCAGAATATGTGTGTTTATGTGTAGTTTTCACTGATAATATTTATGCAATATAACTTCCTTTTTCCTTTATGTGATTATATCGAATAAGTACCAAATTTTGTAAACGTTAAATTTAAAAAGTAATTATGCCATTAAAAACAGGTGTAGCCATTCTTTGTGGTTTTTTTTGTTTTGTTTTGTTTTTTTAAAGAATCTCTGTTTAATTTTAAATTTCAAAGAAGGTAGTTTTATTTTTCTATAAAGTTCAGTCAAGGATTAGAGGCTTGAGCTGAAATTCAAACTTTCTTCTAAGACTAACTCTAAGATTTTTTTCTATCTGGAAGCCCTGGATTAAAAACTTTGCTACAATGATTAGTCCAAGATATCACAGCTAGAAATACGGTCTTCCATTTAATGCCACATAACGTAGTTGCTTTATTAGTACTCTTCAAGAAGGATCACTTACTAATTCTAGAGTGTTTTGAATCTTACGGTCCTCTAAATATGAAATGCACTAAGTTGAAGCTACATTACAGTAGAGAAGCAAGAGTAAAGGAGAAGCAGGAAAAACATAAAATATGTCTTTGGGCATCAAAAAACCTCATATTTTGGTCCATATCTTTTTCTTCACTAGTCCTGTGGCTTTGGATAGGTTTACTTAAATTTGCTGAATTCTTTTTTCTCATTTATAAAATTGAAATGACAATACCTAGTTTATCTATAAGTAAAGTTTGCTATTAGCATTAGATGAACTACTATATGTGAATGCATTCTTAATTTATACAAATCTTTCAATATGCATTGAAAATGTTACTACGATAATACAAAAAGCTTACCTCATACACATAAATTTTCAGTAAGCTAATGCATGTGAAATTCTATCATTCATTCATGAATGCATTCAATCAACCAGTATTATTGAGCACCTGCAGTATGTTGGGTCTTATGTTAGACACCAGAAATATGTAAATCAGGAGATCATGCCTTCTTGAACACAGAGTCCAGCATGGGAGAGAGAAAATGAAGCAGATAATAATAAAAAGCTTGCTAAATGGAATATTTGCTCTAGAAGCACTTACTGCAACTGCGAGATTTCACATAAGAGGTGATGATTGAGCTGAATCTTAAGACAGAGGATTAGGCAGACCAAGAAATAAAGAAAGGTCACTTTGGTTGCAGGAAACAACAAATGCAAGAAGATATGTGGCAAGAGAAATGTGGTACCTTCTAAAGAAACCACGTAAAGTTTAGTGGCACAAAAGGTATCTGTAGTGAAGGAAAAAGAAATAAGTAGGAACTAGCTTGTAAATTACCTTGCATGTTACAGCTTTATCTTGAAAGGATAAATTGTTACTGAATAATTCTAAGAAATTATTCTAAGAAAGAAATGAAAATTAGGTTTCTACTTGTAGTAATGGCACTCTGTGCAGGAAGAAACCTGGAGTTTTAAAACCAGTTAAAAGACAACTATAAGAAAGTAAAACATAATGAACATCTAAACAAAGGTGTTGGCATTTAGAGTAAAGAAAAGAGGTAAGATTACAGAAAAATCAGGAAAAAGAATCAATAGGGACTAACTGGATTGAGGAAAGAAAAAAATAAAGAGTGACATAAAACCAACAATAAAAAGATAAATGAGTATTATTGAATCTATCTTGATAGAATGAATTATGTTTAATTCACTGATCACCTAAAACCTAAACTGAGCTATACACACAATTATAATGACTGCATTTTGGCTCCACTGATAACTACTACATCCTTCCCAATATAGATTAGTTTACTCAGATTCATGAAAATTTTCCTGCCCAGGACCCATGAGAGTCACTGTAGTCGTTTCTTCCACTGACCTTTTTCTACCTCATTTCCTGATTCTGTTAGTATGCGAGTTCCGTGCTGGTTACCTTAGAGTGGTAACTTCTAAAGATTTACTTACTACTATTTTTAAAATTTATATTACACACATCCAAATAAAGTTTTAAAATAAATATCTTCTTCTCTGCAAAAAGAAAAGTTCTAAAAAATATTAACTCTACCAGACTATTCCAGAAATGGCTCCTCTGCTATCCATGTAATCAGATTTGTTCTGTACCACTATGACATACAGTTCTTCCTTAGAAGGGATTTTATTTTGCACCTTGACTCTTTGCAGAAGAATTTCCAGTTTGAGTACGACCGTTAAAAATCTCTGCCACTACACAAACATCCTAGGCATTGCAACTTAGCCAATGATGTGATTTTAAATGTGTTTCCCAGTTGCTGCCTCTTAGACTTTTAAAACTTAACAGTTTACACTGTAAGTCGAAATAGCTGTATTAATATTATTTTGAGTAGTTTCTGTCACAGAAGCACTTTACATAAACAACAAATACTAAATATATTTAAGGTAGTATTTTTGTTGCTATTTCAATCCAGTTTAATAGTTTGGTAAGATTACTAGTACATAATTGAATGATAAGTATATATTAAAGAAATTCATTATTGACTAAATGCCAATACTATAAAACAATTTGCTATTTTTATTCAGACAATTTAATATATGTCCACTCAGTACCACATAGATATAATTTAAAAATCCTAATGGCATTTATCAAAGATCCTGCTGATGAGTAAAAGATACCAACTCAGATTTTCTTAAGTGGTAGTCACAGAATCAAAGGCAGGCTTAGCAAACGAGAGGGACCTAAGTCAGCTTTGGGGTAAGCTAGCAGGAAGAATATCCCATCACTCTATGTAATGCCTATACTGTATATCATTATCCTTGATTGGCACAACTACGACCACAGGATACTACTGCTGTATCCCACACTGCCATTGCAGGCTACCCCAAGATTTTGTCCATTCTGGCCTCTTTGTATCCTTCACCCAAGGAGAGAGGAAAGAGGGAAAGTTCTCTGGGGAGAATTTGATTGGCTGATAGGTCACATGCTCAAATCCTGACTTGCAGGATTTCTCCTTTCATGTTCTATGGTGGAAGATGAGGCATCGCATCCCTTTAGAACTACACACAATAGAGATGACTTTACAAATGGGGAAAATATATTATTATAAGATGCCAGGAGGTAGCATATAAGGAGGTAGTATTTATAGGGTGCTGTGTATACATATGGGTCACAAGAGATAGAGTTGGAAGGCATTAACAGGACCATAAATCAACCCTGAAGCTTATTATTTTTATTATATCACTTGTCATAGCAGGTCATATTAAGGCAGGTATCTGTCTCCTCAAGTGAGTTTCTTCAAGTCAGGGAAGACGCATGGATACTTTAAAAAGTTATATGAATTAATGCTAATATTATCAATAAAAAAACCTATTTCTCTTGTACTTAGTGCATAGTGTGTGCCCCATTTTATATAAGAATTCACATATTTATGATTTTAAGATGTTTTATCATTTTCTATACAATATGTTTTTTGAGATCCTACAATAATAACTCATCAAAGGGGCTTCAGAAAATTGAACATTTTATTTTATGAATTCCAAATAATTTACATCCCAAAATGTCTTTGCATCACAAGCTTCCAGAAATCTCAATATATGAACCCCACGTTGAAATTTTATCTGACCATCATTTGCTTAACATCAGAAGCTGATATTTTTGTCCTTTACATCTGACATGGCTCCAGCTGGGTTCCTTTTATTGTTTGTTTGTTGTTGATTTTAATTGAAATGCATCATCCTTACCTCTTGGTAACCCTCTTTATAAATTGTCTGTTGTTTTATATTTGTGGTATGTTTAAAAGAAAACAGATTCAAATCATATTTGAGAGCTGAAAGTTCAGCCAAGAATTCAATTATGTAAATTAGAAAACAAATGCCAGTGTGAAGAAAACCAACCACTCCGGCGTTCCTTAACTGAGGCGGGGGATAGGGGAACAATGTAAATAAGGAGAGGAAAAGAGCTTTGCTGTAGCACTGAGAAGAAGATAAATATTTTTTTACATTCAATCTTATAGCAAGTAAGGACCATCATCTACACTACCTTCCATCCTAAACATATCTGCAGCCAAACATATGAACCACTGAACTGCAAGTATGCTTTATATTCTCAGGTGGCTGATCTTCAAAAAGGGCACTGTTCTCTCATTTGTGTGGGTATAGATCTGCACTGCTGAGCAAAGGAAACAAGGCAGCAAGCAATCAATGTACCCTGGGGAGGTGGGAGGGTCTGAAACATAGACAACTGGATGCTTTGGCTTTGGTACACAGTCTGGAGGGTTCATTTCAATGAATGCACACCTTCAGATGGTAAAAAAAAAAGTCCTTGGAAAATCAGTTTTGGAAGGAACCTTAGAGATTTCCATTTTTTCTTTTCTTTTGTTTTAGTATTGGTTTCCGTGGATTCTATGAGACTGTATAAATGTGTCTCGGGGCTGCTTCAGGGGATGGAAGCAAAGTAAGCTGGGCTCAGGGTCCTCATCACCTTACCTTAGCCAATACAGCACTTCTTTTACCTGTTGAACACATCAGTTTTCCCACTTAGTTTAAGAATGCATTTTTCTGTTAAGAAATTACTTTTAAAATCACCAGTCCAGTTCAAGTGAATACTTCATTTTACACTTAAAAGAAGAGGCTAGAAAGATTAAATTAGTAGACCAAGGTCAAACAGCAGGTATTAATAGGGCTGGAACTAAAATGTTATGCCCCTTTCCTAGCCTGTGTGTTTACAACAAGGTCACATTATTCATCTTTTATTCAGTTCACTAAACTCTAGACTTTCCAAACTTGATAGCCAATCAAAGCACTTTCAGCACACAAAATTTCAAAAAGAGATTTTGAACTCAGTGACTTTAATCCAAAGAAAATAATAAAATAATTGATAAATGTATAATTATTAGTAATTTTCAAAGGATATATCAATATGTATGAAACTCTTTTGTTAAAACAAGCACCCAATGACTCTCAAGTTTGCCTCAGGGATAATCTAGAAAGAGCTTTATAAAGAATGGAATATTTCTAAGAATAAAGAATGGGTAAGTAAAAGAAAGGCAGTTGCCAACAGAGGAAAGAGCACACAAACGTAGGTAAGCATATTAAGTACACTTATGTATTTATAAATGAGAAAATAAATTACATTCAGTAACTCAACAAGATAAATGTGTTCAGAGGACACGGACAGATGCTCTGAAATACAAGATGCAATTCATGTAAGGTAAGATACCATCTTACTGAACAAATGTCGACATAGGAGGAAAAGGTAAACTCCCAGAACACTTTGCATTCGGGTTAACAGCTGTGGTCTCGCTGTATAGGCAAATGTTTAAGTGCGCTTATGGAGACTACGTTATTTCCTTAGTATAACCGTAAGGACTATTAGCCATTTGCCACAGTTTATGCCTCTGTCCTCCCTAAATGGCAGGTATATTTTACTACTAGCTCCTGTCAGACTGGTTCATCTCAATAACTGATGAACCTAAGCAACCACGTCACCCAATTTTAGTCAATCAGGCTTCATTTTCATCCTTTCAGGTCACACTTGCTTTATTTAATACAGCTGTGTTGAATCAGCTGAAATGCAAACCATTCAATAGAAGCCTTAAGCATGTGACTAGAGCTTCACATAAATATCTCTAACTCGAAGCTTTAATATAAAGTATTGCACATATATACACAATCAGTAAACAGGTTAGAAGCACTGCTCAAGTAGATAACAGTTGTCTATGTTGTGAATAAACACTGCTTTTTATTCTGAATAAGGGCAAGCCTAGAGAAATCATAGCATTTTATCAAAGATTCTCCTTTTTTTTAAGATAAATGATTATAAGTCAAAAAAAAAAGTCCTGGGTAATAAAAATGAAGAACTTAACTTTAGCATCCTTCCATTTTTCCTCACTAGAACTATGCCAAATCCAATAACTAATCATCTAAAATAACTCAGGGAATAAGCAGAAAAAAAAAAAACTAATGGCCTGTAAGACTATTCCAGAAGTTTAATATATTGCAGTTGCTTAAATTATTAATACCTGTGTGTCTTGAGCCCATATAGTCAAATTAAAAAGCATTGTCATGACATAGAGGGTTAAAAAAAACACCCTAAGATAGAAAATCTACATAAGACTTTTTTTTGATCAAGCAGTTAGGATTATCAGCCCTCTGAAATCAAACTGGGGCATCAACCTTAACAACTTAAACATCACAGCCAAAAAGCCAACTCTAACAGAATGGAAGGTGGATCCAGAGTATAGGACTAAGAAGAACCTAATTTAGTAGAAGCCAAAAAGAACAGCAGCCAGAGACAGTGATAAACTTGATATATGTCTAAAAGATGGAGGTAAGAGGGGACTTTGTGGTCTTTGCACTGTGTTATTGATCTGCTAGCTGGGCTATTTGATGTGTCTGGTAATAATACATTATTTCCCCAGCTTCAGACTTAAAATGTGAGAGTAAAAATTAAAAGAGTAAAGACTATTTTTCTCCTTTCTTGTGCATTTTTACTATACTACATTTGTCATGAGAATAGTAAGAAGTTACACACATTAAATATCTCTCTTAAGAGCTATGATGATCAGTAATTTGAACATCAGCAAAAGGGTGTGGATAATCTTAACAATTCGGTAGAGAGCTTTAGATCACTATCTTGAATTCTAAGCACACTTAACTCCATGAATTTGTGATGTGAACATAGATTTTGGAGTCAGACGGAGTAAACTTAGGCAAGTTATTTAAACCCACTGAGCTCCTTATAAAATGGAAATAATGAGATAGAACTCATAGGGTCACTGGGATGATTATAATAACAGAATGTTGCAAAGAAAGTCCTTAACGAGTACCTGACACAAAATAGTATCCATCAATATTCCTTAAAAGAGCAGATCATAATGAATAAGTTTACATAAATCAGTGTTCTAAACCCTGGCTTGCATCAGACTCACCTGTGGAACAATTTTACAATAGAGATGCCCAAACCCTATCTTAAGAGATATTCATTCAGTATGTATAGCACAGTCTTTTCTATTTTTCAAGGAACTCCATGGGTGATCCCTATGTCTAGCCACAGTGATAGTCATTCTTACAAAAGTATTTTTCATAGTCAAAGAACTTGAAAAGTTGAAAATTAAGAAGACTTTAATAAAGAGTCAGCAACTCTTCTGCCTTTTTATTGCCATCCACCATTATACATACCATATAGAAAAGGGTGTGTGTGTGTGTGTATATATATATACACAATGTGTGTGTGTGTATATATATATACACACACACACACACACACACAGAGAGAGAGATAGGTGCTGACTGTGATTCTATAATTTACCTATAATTGCATGAAACAAAGGAGGTATTTCTATGCAGAAGATAAATTATTTGAGAAATCTTCCAGGGAACTAAGCAAGTTCATCTCTGTGTGACTCTGAGCATTGTTAGCTCTGGTTGGAATGCAGTCCAAGATATAAAAACAGGAGCCTGAACTCAGACCATCTGGCCTATGCTTCTGCCTTGGATTCGAGAGTTATAAAATATGATAGGTGCAAATTAGTCATGCATACCCAACACACGCTGCCTCTCTCCTCCTGCATGACCCTCCCATTATGTTTCAGAATAGCTTCTGGAGCCTGACCAAGTTCATAACCATGATCCAAGTAAAGAGAAGCCAAAATTGAAAGGAATCCAACTGTGAATCAATATTAAGATATATCCTGCCAAGTATCTTAGACTATAACAATGGAACCCATAAGTGCATAGTTCAGGATAGTGGATCTGGACAGGAGAACTTGGAGCAGCGGAGATAAGCCCTATGATTTAAACCTGAATCAAAAGATATTCAAATAAATTAGGGTAACACCTAGATTTTTATTCTGTATATTATTTTGCCACATGAAATGAAGGAAACATTTCACTTCATTAAATATTATTCTCTTTGGATGCTATTAGGAAAAACATTCTGATGAAACCACTAACATAAATATATCAAAACCAACCTGTCAGTGCTTTATTGATGTTCTCTATTCAGTTATTAATAAGAAAAATAGCAGCAATAATTATACTGTGCTTACTATGTGTCAGATGCTATTCTAAGGGTTATTTACACATTGACTCAATCTTAGTGACTACCATATGAAGTAGGCAATTTTTTTACACCCTAAGTAGAATATCACCTAGATTCTCCTTAAGGAAGGACATTCCCCTGGCTCCTGGGAGTGCTGCTGGAAGATGACCTACAGCTTTCAGATGGGTAGATCAGGCAGCCCTGATCCAATGATTAATCGTCATGTGGATGTCAAGTCTGACCCTCTTGCCCTAAGTTAGGAAAACTGTAGGCTATCCCAGTTTTAAATCTCTTCATGGAGTTGTTGGAAGACTTCCTCAGAATTCCACCATTGCTCAACTTCTCCCTCTGCCCTATCCTACTTCCCACCTTTTCCACCCACATTCTGAAGAATATTCCACAATAAATGTCCTGCACCTTAATCGCTGCTTCCGAGTGTGCTTCCCATGTAACACAATCTGCAACAAGCCACTCAGGCAATTTGACCATCTTGAAAATCTCTCAGAAACAGGCTTCATATTCTAACATGTCAGTAACACATTCTAACTCAGCGTTTTGCATCTCTCTGCTCACTCCAATTTAAGCATATCACTTCATCTTCTACTACCTCTGTGTTTATTGGTCTTACATTCAGAAAGAACTCTTAATATCTGACTGGTTACTTAATTATCACCTAAAAACATTTTTCTCTTATTAGGAGACTACATCTTAGAGAGTCTGGATTCACTATTTCTAGCCTGTAAGTAACTGTCAATGCCTAGAATTAGTATTTCTCAGTCTTGTATGTTATGGCCAGGTTAACAGGAACACAGACAACACAACTGAGAATTTATGCCTAAGTAATTATCCCTAGCTATTTAGTGCAAAGAAAAATCTTCAGATGTAACAGGCATTGAGATTTTCATAACTTCCCTATTTTTTAAAATTTTGAGATTGTAATGTGATGTTTATTGTTTTCCACCAATCTTCCAAATTCCAAAGAATTGTAAAGTATAAAATTCTGCATAATTTCTTCCATTGACTCCTAATGTTTTTCCGCCCAGTTCCCTGTCTTCTGCTGAATCTTCTTTGGGTAAAACTACTTCTCACTCATTTGTCAGCCATATGGTAGTGGTTGGGCAACCATGTTAGTATATTATCCCATCTCCCAGGCCACAGTGATGACAAAGGGATCTCTGGGAAGCTAATAAGATTCCTCCCCAGCATTTTCCTAGCTGGAACTGAGAAAGAACATTATTGCAGCTCCAACAGAGCCATCAGCCAACGAATTCCTCAACTTGTGAAGCTTACTATTTTGTGATGTGAGATACTAGGACCCAAGAAAACAAGAGAAAGTATCAAAGATAGTGACTACCCTAATTCCAGTTGTTTCTATGGTTCAACTCTGGCTCTCTTTTTCAAAGTTTACTTATTCAACTTTGCTTTCATTAACACTCGCATTACCTGAGGGAGTAATTCCAAGCTCCTTTCTATGATATATACAAACTCCTTCACAACATTAACCTAACCTACTACAATCTAACCTCATATTTACGAACTACATGTGCTCTGACATTCCCTCCACCACGCTCAGTGTTACAGTGATATTATAAAGTGCCTGAATGGTAATTCAAGACATAACACAAACTATGCCTCTTTGGGGAAAACACACCCCAATTCCTCCTGTCAGGATTAGTCTTTAATTCCTCATGCACTAATGACCCTGTCATCATTCATTTGTAGGTCTGTGTCCACTACTACCTTGTGAGTCACAGAAAGTGTGAAGATAATGGTGAATCTGAATGGAAGAAAAATCACAGAAAAAGGATGCCTTGTATATATTACCTCACAGGCTTTAAGGATAAGCAAAAGATACATAGGGTTTTTTTTCTATTTGTTCAAAGGCACCAATAATAGAAAAATGCTTAAACCAACACTAAAAATAACATCTACAATTGCTCAAATGTTTTGTCCTGCTAAAGAGCCGCTTCATATCTACTGCGACAACTCCAGTCTTTATCAAGGTAGACACCTGTGACAACTGCTTATTGATATCATGCTTTCTCCTAATTGTTTATTTTGTTTTGTTTTCTTGTGTTTGCTTTATTCTTAATTTGCATTACTTCCTTTGGTCTCCTAAAGTAAAAACTTAGGTTATTGATCTTAGATTTCTTTTTTTAGCATAAGCATTTAAAGCTGTAACTTTTTATGTAAGAACTTGATTTCTCAACATTTCACAAAATTTAAGTCATTTTCTCATTTTCGTTTACTTTTAAAATTTCATTTGTGACATCTTATTTGACTCAGGTGTTTAGAGGTGTTCTCTTTAACTTCCAAGGATTTGTGAATTCTCCTGCTATCTTCTGTTACTGGTTTCTAGTATAACTTTATTGTGGACTGAGATTATTTCCATTTTTAAAATTTATTAAGGTGTATTTTTGGCCCAGAATGTGCTCTATTTTTGTGAATGTCCTACACAACCTTCATAATTATGTGTATTCTACTGTTGTTGAGTGGAGTATTTTACAGACGCCAGTTAAAGCAAGTTGATTGATAACAATGTTGTATGTCTCTATATACTTCCTGACTTTCTGCCTGCTTGATCTATCAATCATTGACAATGGCATGCTGAAATCTCCAACTATAATAGTGGGTTTGTCTATTTCTTCTTTCAGTCTACAGTTTTTGCCCCACATATTTTGATGCTGCATTGTTAGGGGCAAACAGGATTATTATGTCTTCTTGTAAAATTGACCCCTTTATTATTATAATGTCGCTCCCTGATAATATTTTTCTGAAATAAGTTTTGTCTGAAATTTATATAGCTACTCCAACTTTCTTTTGACTAGTATTAGCACGATATAGCTTTCTCCATCTCTTTATTTTTACTCATCTGAATCTTTATATCTTAAGTAAGTTTCTTGTAAATAATATGTATTTGGTCTTTTTTTATTCATTTATTTTTTTAGACAGAGTCTTGCTCTGTCACCCAGGCTGGAGGGCAGTGGCACAATCTTGGCTCACCACAACCTCCACCTCCCAGTTTCATGTGATTCTCCTACCTCAGCCTCCTGAGTAGCTAAGATTATAGGCATCTGCCACCATGCCTGGATAATTTTTTGTATTTTTAGTAGAGACAGGATTTCACCACGTGGGTCAGGCTGGTCTTGAACTCCTGACCTAGTAATCCGTCCACCTTGGCCTCCCAAAGTGCTGGGATTACATGCATGAGCCACCACGCCTGACCATATTTTCTTATATCCATGTTTAAAATATGCCTTTAGACCACCCATACTGAAAGCAATTGTTGATATATTTGAATTGATATTTGTCATGTTTGTAACTATTTACTACTGGTTACATTTGTTCTTTCTTTTTTTCCTCTCTTATCCAATTTAGCTTAGTTTAATTGAACATTTATTTGAATGTTCAATTAGTATGTGTGTATGAATTATAATTCTTTGTGAAAATTTCTTAATAATTTCCTTAGAGTTTACAATATGCATTTTTAATTCATCAGATTCACCTTCAACTAACATTACACCACCTCATTTGTAGCATAGGTCGTCTCTCCCATCCCTTGAAACATTGCGGCCATTCATTTCACTTACTCATATGCTATATCACACAATGCAACAGTACCATAATTACTTTCAACAGTTTTTAGAGCAGTTAAGAATAGGCAAAATGTTTTGTTTCGCCATTATTTATTCTTTCCCTGTCTCGCTTCCTTTTTCTAGGTCCATATCATTCTTCTTCTCCATGAATAACTTATTTTAACCTATGCTTCAGGACATGTCTGCTAAGGTAGATTTCCTCAGATTTTGTTTGTCAAAGAAAGTCTTTATTTCACTTCCATTTTGGAGGATAATTTAAGGAGATACAAAATTTTAGATTGGTGGACTTTTTCTTTCAATACTTTAAATATTTCACTCCACCCTTTTCTTCTTCATGATTTCTGACAAGAAGTGCCCTGGATTTCTTACTTTTGTTTTACACAGATAAGGTACACCACCAACTCCACGACATCATCAATGTTTTCTCCTTTGTACTTGGTTTTCTGTAGTTTGAATATGATATGCTTGGGTATGACTTTCCTTGGTATTTATCCTATTTGGTGTTGTCTGAACTTCTAGAATCTTCAGTTTGGTGTCAGTCATTTTGGAAAGTTCTCAGGTATTATAACTCCGAATATTGTTTGTACTTCATCTTCTCTTTTTCCTCCGATATTTCAATTATGATCATGCTATACCTTTTGACACTGTCCCATTGTTCTTGATATTCTCCTCTGTTTTATTCAATTTATTTCTCTTTACTTTAAGTTAGGGGTATTTCTATCTTCAAGCTTACTGATTATTTCCTTAATCATTTTTTGGACTACTAATGAACCAACAAAGGCATTCTTCATTTTGCTTGCCCTTCTTTTTTTTTTTTTTTGGTTTGGAGCACTTCCTCCTGATTCTTTTTAGAGTTTTCCTCACTCTGTTTTCATTACCAATCTCTTCCTGCATGCTGTAAGCATTTTCTATTAGAACCCTTAACATATTAAATACATTATTATTTTTAATTGCCTGTCTTCCAACACCTGTGTCATACCTGTATCTGGTTCTGATGATGGCTTTGTCTCTTAAGGCTGTGTTTTCAATTGTCTTTTGGAATACATTAACATTTTTTGCTGTTGTTGAAAACCATACATGCTGCAATGAGTAATAGGAACTGAAGTAAAGTAATCTGTAATGTGAGAGATTATGTTAACCTGGGTAGGAGTTGGGATGTGCTTAACGTTTGCTATAGCTGTAGGTGCCAGGGCTTCAAATTTCTCTAGATTCTTTGTTCTGTCTCTTCTCTTGACTTAGAGCTTCCTTAAGTCACTCTCTTGTGGGAAAGTCTGTATTTCTCAGCTTTTTCAGAGGTTATCCACTGTTATGGTACAATGCTGTTGGTATATAGTAGCAATCATATACCCTTTTATCAGTATTTTTGTGAATATGTGCCTTGGAGCTTTGACCTTAACAATGTTTCTCCAGTAAAATAGATTTTCCCCTTGCCTCCTACTTCTATCTCTGACTACAATATTTCCAGGAAATTTTTTAAATTTCTAACTCTTGTTGACTACGTTTCTTTTGTCCAGCCTTAGGTAAAAAAGGAACACTGGAACTTCCTGGGGAGGAAAACCCTCCCTGAACTGGGATAAATCTCTAGCAAAATCATTTTCTCTAGAGAGTGGGTGTTTTTCATGAAGAAGTCTTTAGACATATTTCATAATGATAATAGTTGTTCCTCAGTATCCATGGGTTCTGCATTCACAGATTCAGCCAATCACAGATTGAATATATTTGGAAAAAAAATAAGGAAGTTATGTGTAGTAAACATGCACAGACATTTTTTCTTGTCATTATTCCCTAAATGATACAATATAACACTGTTTACATAGCATTTACATTTTATTACGTATTGTACATAATCCAGAGATTATTTAAAGCATATTGGAAGATAGGCACAGGTAATACACAAATACTCAACATTTTATATAAGGAACTTGAGCATCTTTAGATTTTGGTATCCACAGGAGTTCCTGGAACAAATGTCCCACGGATACTAAGGGACAACTATACTATCCCTTCTTCCCCTTCTCAGATTCATAAGAAATCTTTCTTCACCTTTTTTTTTCCTTTTTTTGAATTTATTGTGAGTACCGTAATCATAAAGAATACAGTAAAGAATATGTTTAATACTAAATACATATTTTTCTCTCTCATAGGTGTTCATAGAATGTTCATATCAATGACAAACTTTTATTTAAATTTATTTATTTTTCTTTTTTTTAATTGTACTTTAGGTTCTGGGGTATATGTGCAGATCATGCAAGATTGTTGCATAGGTATATACATAGCAATGTGGTTTGCTGCCTCCATCCCCCCTTCACCTACATCAGGCATTTCTCCCCATGTTATCCCTCCCCATCTCCCCATTCCCCTGTTGTCCCTCCCTTAGCCCCCACCAACAGACCTCAATATGTGATGCTCCCCTCCCTGTGTCCACGTTTTCTCATTGTTCAACACTCACCTATGAGTGAGAACATTCGGTGTTTGATTTTCTGTTCTGTGTCAGTTTGCTGAGAATGATGGTTCCCAGATTCATTCATGTCCCTACAAACAACACAAACTCGTCATTTTTTATGGCTGCATAGTATTCCATGGTATATATGTGCCACATTTTCCTTGTCCAGTCTATCATCGATTGGCATTTGGCTTGATTACCAGTCTTTGCTATTGTAAGCAGTACTATAATGAACATATGTGTACATGTGTCTTTATAATAGAACCATTTATAATCCTTTGGATTTATACCCAGTAATGGGATTGCTGGCTCAAATGAAATTTCTATTTCTAGATACTTGAGGAATCCCAACACTATCTTTCACAATGGTTGAATTAACTTACACTCCCACCAATGGTGTAAAAGTGTTCCTATTTCTCCATATCCTCTCTAGCATCTGTTGTTCCTGATTTTTTAATGATCACCATTCTAACTAGTGAGAGATGGTATCTCAATGTGGTTTTGATTTTCATTTCTCTAATGACCAATGATGATAACCAACATACATTTTTTTCCTATGTATGTTGGCTGCATATATGTCTTCTTTTGAAAAGCGTCTGTTCATATCCTGCTCCCACTTTTGGATGGGTTTGTTTATTTTCTTGTAAATCTGTTTTAGTTCTTTGTAAATTATGGATATTAGCTCTTTGTCAGAGAGGTAGATTGCAGAAATTTTTCCCATTCTGTTGGTTACTGGTTCACTCTAATGATTGTTTCTTTTGCTGTACAGAAGCTCTTCAGTTTAATTAAATCCCATTTGTCTATTTTGGCTTTTGTTGCCAATGCTTTTGGTGTTTTAGTCATGAAGTCCTTGCACATGCCTATGTCCTGAATGGTTTTGCCTAGGTTTTCTTCTAGGATTTTTATGGTGTTAGGTCTTTTGTTTAAATCTTTACTCCATCTGGAATTAATTTTAGTGTAAGGTGTCAGGAAGGGGTACAGTTTCAACTTCCTGCATATGGCTAGCTGGTTTTCCCAACACCATTTATTAAACAGGGGATCCTTTCCCCATTGATTGTTTTTGTCTGGTTTGTCAAAGATCAGATGGTTGTAGATATGTTGCATTGCCTCCAAGGCCTCTGTTCTTTTCCACTGGTCTATATCTCTGTTTTGGTACCAGTACCATGCTGTTTTGATTACTGTAGCCTTGTAGTATAGTTTGAAGTCAGGTAGCATGATGCCTCTAGCTTTGCTTTTCTTTGCTAAGGATTGTCTTGGCTATGTGGGCTCTCTTTTGGTTCCATATGAAATTTAAGGTGTTTTTTTTCTAATTCTGTGAAGAAGGTCATTGGTATCTTGATGAGGATAGTGTTGAATCTGTAAATTACTTTGGGCAGTGTGGCCATTTTTATGATATTGATTCTTCCTAAGCATGAGCATGGAATGTTTTTCCATCTGTTTGTGTCCTCTCTTATTTCTTTGAACAGTGATTTGTAGTTCTCCTTGAAGAGGTTCTTTACGCTCTTTATCAGTTGTATTCCTAGGTATTTTATTCTTTTTGCAGCGATTGTGAATGGGAGTTCACTCTTGATTTGCTTCTCTGTTAGTCTGTTGTTTATGTATAGGAATGCTTGTGATTTCTGCACCTTGATTTTGTATCCTGAGACTTGCTGAAGTTGCTTATCAGACTTAACCAGGAAGAAGTTGAATCCCTGAATAGACCAATAACAAGGGCTGAAGTTGAGGAAGCAATTAATAGCCTACCAATGAAAAAAGTCCAGGACCAGATGGGTTCACATCTGAATTCTGCCAGAGGTACAAAGAAGAGCTGGTACCATTCATTCTGAAACTATTCCAAACAATACAAAAAGAGGGAATCTTCCCTAACTTATTTTATGAGACCAACATCATTCTGATACCTAAACCTGGTAGAGACACAACTAAAAATGAAAATTTTAGGCCAATATCCATGATGAACATTGAAATGAATATCTTCAATAAAATAATGGCTAACTGAATCCAACAGCACATCAAAAAGCTTATCCATCATGACCAAGTAGGCTTCATCCCTGGGACGCAAGGCTGTTTCAACATATGCAAACCTATAAATGTAATCTATCACATAAACAGAACCAAAGACTAAAACCACATGATTATCTCAACAGATGCAGAGAAGGACTTTGACAAAATTCAACAGCACTTTATGCAAAAAAAAACTTTCAGTAAACTAGGTATCAGTGGAAAGTATCTCAAAATAATAAAAGTTATTTATAACAAACCCACAGCCAATATCACACTGAATGGGCTAAAACAGGAAGCATTCCCTTTGAAAACTGGCACAAGACAAGGATGCCCTCTCTCACCATTTCTATTCCACATAGTATTGGAAATTCTGGCCAGCACAATCAGACAAGAAAAAGAAATGAAGGATATTCAGTTAGAAAAAGAGGAAGTCAAATTGTCTCTACTTGCAGATGACATGATTGTATAATTAGAAGACTGCAACATCTCAGCCCAAAATCTCCTGAAGCTAATAAGCAACTTCAGTAAAGGGATCTTTCTTATCTTTAACCATCAACATGTATCTTTACCTGGTGGTAAAGCCAATGAGAGGGTGAGAACTATTTTTAATAAATGAAAAATGTTAATAAAATTTGCTTTTAAAAACCCACAAAACTTGATACCAGTGATAGGACTTATTTTTCGGGCACTGAATAAATGCCCCAGAAGACTCCTGATTCTAAAAGAAGTATCTGAGAGGTTTTTGAAAAAAATTGGCCATTAAAATTTCCTGAAATGTCACAGATAACAGGAAGTTAGATGTGGTAATGTACCTCAGGGGTGATAATTTTGTGTCCTTTAAATATCAAATTGCATCCTAATCCTAGGATGTAATCCTGTATGACATAACTAATATAGTTTTATGTAAATGAATTTTGTTTTTCAAGTTTTTAGAAACCTTTGTATATTTTTACTTATTTATAATAAAATATCACCATCTGATGATATAAATTTCAAAATGCAGGTAAAAAGTTCTATAGGTTCTTGCATTTAAAAACTATTTCCCGTATGCCTTCTGCATTCTTGCCTACAGACCCTGTGCTAAGACCCACTGCCATAAAAATAAATAAAGGTCTTTCCCGCTAAGTAATTTACACTGTAAAAATGAGAGATATATCCGACTTTCAAGATGGCCGCCTAAGAACAGCTCAGGACTTCAGCTCCCAGTGAAAGTGCAGAGGGTGAGTGGACGCCGCATTTCCAGACGAACTCTTATTGCCCACAGACCAGGAGATACCCAGGCAGAGGGGTCGCCAGCGTCGCAGTCCCAGCCGGTGCGGCTGTTTTGGCCCCCCGCGGGGCTGATTCCGCCCGCGCGGCTGCTGTGACCACTCCCTGTTGCTGCGGTTCTCCGTACAAAAGCCACTGGTCTGGGAGCCCTCTTAGCTGGCGAGCAGAGCCTTGAGACGGCAGAATAACCCATTCATCTGAAATAGCGAGTCAGGCCAGGAGATTCCTAGGCAAAAAGTCCGCCAGGAGCCGGCGCCGCGGTTCGAGCCGACTCCGTGAGTCGCAGCACGGGAGATCCCGGCGCCTTTTCAACAAGCGACCCGAACGCGGGGTCATTCAACTTAAAAGAAAAGACTCTGAGTCAGGGAGCCAGGTGATCAGGCTCGGTTAGTCCCACCCCTCCACCCCCAACAACAACGAAAACAAAAACAGTAATTGGAAACCCTCTGGGTTGAGCCCTTCAAACCAAGCACAGCTGAACCTGGACGGGTCCGGCTCCGTGGGGGAGGGGCTTCTGCCATTACTGAGACTCTCCACCGCTACAGCCGAGGCAACCCGCCGTTGCCGAGGCAACCTGCCACAACAGAGAGAGTCCGCCATAACAGAGGCGGGGCCACCATTGCCCAGACAGTTCTAACTACGCCCATATAAAAAGGACTGCAGGGAAGAGCTCAGGGCAGCTGGGCGGAGCCCACAGCAGCTCAGCAAAGCCCCTGCGGGCAGGCAGAGGCTAGGCGTGCTACTAGCTGGGCGGGTCCGACCTGAAAAAAAGAAAAAATCAAAAAAGGCAGTAGTGCAACGGAAACTCATAAAGCTCCAACTCCCTGGGACAGAGACAGACAACAAGTGGATAAACCCACAAAAATGGGTAGAAACCAGTGTAAAAAGGATGAAAACTCCCGAAACCAGAACACCTCTCCTCCTAAAAGTGATCACAACTCCTCACCAGCAAGGGAACCAGACCGGATGGAGAAGGAGGGTGATGAAATGACAGAATCAGACTTCAGAAGGTGGGTAGTAAGAAACTACAATGAGCTAAAAGAACATGTTCTGACCCATCGCAAAGAAAATAGGAACCTTGAAAAAAGATTGGAAGAACTGCTGACGAGAATGGACAGCATAGAGAGGAGAATAAGTGAATTGATGGAGCTGAAAAACGCAACACGAGAACTTCGTGAAGCATGCACAAGCTTCAACAGCCGAATTGACCAAGCAGAAGAAAGGATATCAGAGGTCGAAGACCAACTCAATGAAATAAAAAGAGAAGGCAAGAGCAGAGAAAAAAGCGCAAAAAGGAATGAACAAAATCTTCAAGAAATGTGGGACTATGTGAAAAGACCTAATCTACGTCTGATAGGTGTACCTGAATGTGATGAAGAGAATGAATCCAAGCTGGAAAATACTCTTCAGGATATTATCCAGGAAAACTTCCCTAACCTAGCAAGGCAGACCAATATTCAAATCCAGGAAATACAGAGAACACCACAAAGATATTCCTCAAGAAGAGCAACCCCAAGGCACATAATCGTCAGATTCACCAGGGTTGAAATGAAAGAGAAAATGCTAAGGGCAGCCAGAGAGAAAGGTCGGGTTACCCACAAAGGGAAGCCCATTAGACTCACAGCAGATCTCTCAGCAGAAACCCTACAAGCCAGAAGAGACTGGGGGCCAATATTCAACATCCTTAAAGAAAAGAACTTTCAACCCAGAATCTCCTATCCAGCCAAACTCAGCTTCATAAGTGAAGGAAAAATAAAATCCTTTGTGAACAAGCAAGCACTCAGAGATTTCATCACCACCAAACCTGCTCTACAAGAACTCCTGAAAGAGGCTCTAAACATATAAAGGAACAACCAGTACCAGCCACTCCAAAAACACACCAAATGGTAAAAAAGCAGCAACACAATCAAGAATCTGCATCAACTAACCAACAAAACAGCCAGGTAGCATCAAAATGGCAGCATCAAATTCACACATAACAATACTATCCCTAAATGTCAATGGACTAAATGCCCCAATCAAAAGACACAGACTGGCAAATTGGATAAAAAGCCAAAACCCATCAGTGTGCTGTATCCAGGAAACCCATCTTACATGCAAGGATACACAAAGGCTCAAAATAAAGGGATGGAGGAAGATCTACCAAGCAAATGGAGAGCAAAAAAAGGCAGGAGTTGCAATTCTCATCTCTGATAAAATAGACTTTAAAGCAACAAAGATCAAAAGAGACAAAGAAGGACATTACATAATGGGAAAAGGATCACTGCAACAAGAAGAGCTAACGATCCTAAATATATATGCACGCAATACAGGAGCACCCAGATACATACGGCAAGTTCTTAATGACTTACAAAGAGACTTAGACTCCCACACAATAATAGTGGGAGACTTTAACACCCCATTGTCAATATTAGACAGATCAACCAGACAGAAAATCAACAAGGATATCCAGGACCTGAACACAGACCTGGAACAAGCAAACCTAATAGACATTTACAGAACTCTCCACCCCAAATCCACAGAATATACATTCTTCTCAGCACCACATCACACCTACTCTAAAATTGACCACATAATTGGCAATAAATCACTCCTCAGCAAATGCAAAAGAACAGAAATCATAACAAACAGTCTCTCAGACCACAGTGCAATCGAGTTAGAACTCAGAATGCAGAAACTAACTCAGAACCGCACAGCTTCATGGAAACTGAACAACTTGCTCTTGAATGTTGACTGGATAAACAATGAAATGAAGGCAGAAATAAAGATGTTCTTCGAAACCAATGAGAACGAAGACACAACATACCAGAATCTCTGGGACACATTTAAAGCAGTCTCTAGAGGAAAATATATAGCAATGAGTGCCCACATGAGAAGAAAGGAGAGATCTAAAATTGACACCCTATCATCAAAATTGAAAGAGCTAGAGGAGCAAGATCAAAAAAACTCAAAACCTAGCAGAAGACAGGAAATCACTAAGATCAGAGCAGAACTGAAGGAAATAGAGACACAAAAAACTCTTCAAAAAATCAATAAATCCAGGAGCTGGTTTTTTGAAAAGATCAACAAAATAGACAGACCACTAGCCAGATTAATAAAAAAGAAAAGAGAGAATAACCAAATTGATGCAATAAAAAACGATAAAGGGGATATCACCACAGATTCCACAGAAATCCAAACCATCATCAGAGATTATTACAAACAACTCTATGCACATAAACTAGTAAACCTGGAAGAAATGGATAAATTCCTGGACACCTGCAACCTCCCAAGCCTAAACCTGGAAGAAGCCGAAACCCTGAATAGACCAATAACATGGTCTGAAGTCGAGGCAGCAATAAAGAGCCTACCACCCAAAAAAAGCCCAGGTCCAGATGGGTTCACAGCTGAATTCTACCAGACATACAAGGAGGAGCTGATACCATTCCTTCTGAAACTATTCCAGACAATCCAAAAAGAGGGAATCCTTCCCAAATCATTTTACGAGACAAACATCATCCTGATACCAAAACCCGGCAGAGACTCAACAAGAAAAGAAAATTTCAGGCCAATATCCATGATGAACATAGATGCAAAAATCTTCAATAAAATACTGGCAAACCGATTGCAACAGCATATCAAAAAGCTCATCCACCATGATCAAGTAGGATTCATCCCAGGGATGCAAGGCTGGTTCAACATACGCAAGTCCATAAACGTAATTCACCACATAAACAGAACCAAAGACAAAAACCACATGATTATCTCGATTGATGCAGAGAAGGCTTTTGACAAAATTCAACAACCCTTTATGCTAAAAACCCTCAATAAACTAGGTATTGACGGAACGTATCTCAAAACAATAAAAGCTTTTTACGACAAACCAACAGCCAATATCATACTGAATGGGCAAAAACTGGAAGCATTCCCTTTGAAATCTGGCACTAGACAAGGATGCCCTCTCTCACCACTCCTATTCAATATAGTACTGGAAGTTCTAGCCAGAGCAATCAGGCAAGAAAAAGAAATAAAGGGTATCCAAATTGGAAAGGAGGAAATCAAATTGTCTCTATTTGCAGATGACATGATTGTATATCTGGAAGACCCCATCATCTCAGCCCAAAATCTCCTGAAACTGATAAACAACTTCAGCAAAGTCTCAGGATACAAAATCAACGTGCAAAAATCACAAGCATTCCTATACACCAGTAATAGACTTCAAGAGAGCCAAATCAAGAACGAACTGCCATTCACAATTGCTACAAAGAGAATAAAGTACCTAGGAATACAACTAACAAGGAACGTAAAGGACCTCTTCAAGGAGAACTACAAGCCATTGCTCAACGAAATAAGAGAGGATACAAACAGATGGAGAAACATTCCATGTTCATGGTTAGGAAGAATCAACACCGTGAAAATGGCCATACTGCCCAAAGTAATTTACAGATTCAACGCTATTCCCATCAAGCTACCAATGACCTTCTTCACAGAACTGGAAAAAAACACCTTAAACTTCATATGGAACCAAAAGAGAGCCCGCATAGCCAAGTCAATTCTAAGCAAAAAGAACAAAGCGGGAGGCATCACACTACCGGACTTCAAACTATACTACAAGGCTACAGTAATCAAAACAGCATGGTACTGGTACCAAAACAGAGATATAGACCAATGGAACAGAACAGAGGCCTCACAGGAAATACAACATACCCACAACCATCTGATCTTCGACAAACCTGACAAAAACAAGCAATGGGGAAAGGACTCCCTGTTTAATAAATGGTGTTGGGAAAACTGGCTAGCCATGTGCAGAAAGCAGAAACAGGACCCCTTCCTGACACCTTACACCAAAATTAACTCCAGATGGATTAAAGACTTAAACATCAGACCTAATACCATAAAAACCTTAGAAGAAAATCTAGGCAAAACCATTCAGGACATAGGTGTAGGCAAGGACTTCATGACCAAAACGCCAAAAGCAATGGCAACAAAAGCCAAAATAGACAAATGGGACCTAATCAAACTCCACAGCTTCTGCACGGCAAAAGAAACAGTCAGTAGAGTGAATCGGCAACCAACAGAATGGGAAAAAATTTTTGCAGTCTACCCATCTGACAAGGGGCTGATATCCAGAATTTACAAAGAACTAAAGCAGATCTACAAGAAAAAAACAAACAAGCCCATTCAAAAATGGGCAAAGGATATGAACAGATACTTTACAAAAGAAGACATACAGGAGGCCAACAAACATATGAAAAAATGCTCATCATCACTGGTCATCAGAGAAATGCAAATCAAAACCACATTGAGATACCATCTCACACCAGTTAGAATGGCGATCATTAAAAAATCGGGAAACAACAGATGCTGGAGAGGATGTGGAGAAATAGGAACACTTTTACACTGTTGGTGGGAATGTAAATTAATTCAACCATTGTGGAAGACAGTGTGGCGATTCCTCAAGGACCTAAAAATAGAAATCCCATTTGACCCAGCAATCCCATTACTGGGTATATATCCAAAGGATTATAAATCATTCTACTACAAGGACACATGCACACGAATGTTCATTGCAGCACTGTTTACAATAGCAAAGACCTGGAACCAACCCAAATGCCCAACGATGATAGACTGGATAGGGAAAATGTGGTACATATACACCATGGAATATTACGCAGCCATCAAAAACGATGAGTTCACGTCCTTTATAGGGACATGGATGAACCTGGAAACCATCATTCTCAGCAAACTGACACAAGAGCAGAAAATCAAACACCGTATATTCTCGCTCATAGGCGGGTGTTGAACAATGAGAACACATGGACACAGGGAGGGGAGCACTACACACTGGGGTCCGTTGGGGGGAAATGGGGGAGGGGCGGGGGGGTGGGGAGGTGGGAAGAGATAGCATGGGGAGAAATGACAGATACAGGTGAGGGGACGGAAGGCAGCAAAGCACACTGCCATGTGTGTACCTATGCAACAATCTTGCATGTTCATCACATGTACCCCAAAACATAAAATGCAATAAAAAAAAAAAATGAGAGATATATAAAAAATTACACTATTGTAAGTGTTATAATAAGGGTTTGTAATATAACCTGTTCACTAACTGGTTCAATTGATACCTTTTAGCACCTACTATTTATCACACATTGTTCTAGACACTGGGAATGCCTTACTAAATAAATAAAAAATATTCATCGAAAAATGTATAGAAAAATGACAAAACAAATGGGCGTAGAGAGTGCTAAAGGTAAGAGTGGAAAATTAAATACAGTGATGGTGGAAATTTACACAATATCTTTGGTAACATCTAAGCAAAGATCTGAAAAGACATAAGAAAGTGAGACTTACAGCTGCCTTGGAGAACATATGCCAGGCAGTGGAAAGAGCAAACGCAAAAGCCCAAGAGAGGGAGCTTCTCTGGCATGTTTCGGGAAAATACAGACCCATTCAGCTAGAAAGCAGTGAGCAAGAGGGAGAGAGAAAGAATGAAATTCAGAGAGGAAATAGGAAAGACGGAATACATAAATCATGAAGGTCATTTAAGGACTAGATTGTACTTTAGGTAATACTTAAAGCCACTGGGATGTTTTGACAAGATCTACTTCATGTTTTTAAAAGGGCTGCTTAGACTGCTATAACAAGAATGAAATATCTAAGAGAATACATATTCTTCTCAAGTGCACATGGAACACTCTCCAGAGTAAACAAGGCCACAAGCCTTAAAAAATTTAAAAAGATTGAAATCATATGAGTACTTTTTCTTATCACAATGGCATGAAACCACACATTAATAATAGGAAAAATGTAGAAAAAAACTCACAAATATGTGAAAATTAAATAACATGTTCCTGAATAACCATGGACTCAAAGGAGAAATTAAACAAGAACTTTAAGAATATCTTGATACAAACAAAAATGAAAACACAACATACCAAAACTTATGGAATGCAGCAAAAGAAATCCAGAAAGGGATATTTGTAGCAATACACACACCTACATGAAAAGAAAAAAAAAAAAAACCTGAAAAATAACTTTACATTACACCTCAAGGAAGATAGTAAGTACAAACATTGCAGAATAAATGCAATAACAAAGATCAGAACAAAAATTAAACATAACAGAACCAGAAAAATAGACAATACAAACAAAACTAAAAACTGGTTTTTTGAAAAGACAAAACCAACCAATCTTCAGCTATACTAACAAAATAGAGATGACACAAATAAGCAAAATTAGGAAACATTACAACTGATACCACAAAAACAAAAGGGATCATAAGAAACTGTTATGAACTACTATATACCACTAAATTAGATAACCTAAAATAAATGAGTGAATTCCTAAAAACACTGCAACCTACCACTGAATCAGGAAGAAACAGAAAATACAAACAGACAAATAATAAGTAAGGAGTTTACATCAGTAATCAGTTACCCTTCAAATAAAAGCTTCATTGTGTCTTCACTGCTGAATTTTACCAAATGTTTAATCCAAACTAATGCCAATCCTTCTCAAACTCTTCCAAATATTGAGGAGAATAAAATGCTTGCAAATTCATTTTACAAAGCCAGCAATTTACAATTTACAATTGTTATTTCTGACAACATGAAAGGAACTAAAGGAGATTTTGCTAAGCAAGAAAACAAAGAAAGACAAATAAATACTGTGTGATCTTACTTACATGTAGAATCTAAAAAGTCAATCTCATAAAAACAGAGAGTAGAAAGTTGGGTTGAGGAGGAGTTGGGAAAAGGGAAGGTGTTGATCAAAGTATACAAAGTCTCAGACTGGAGGAATAAATTTTAGTGATCTATTGCACTATTGCACTGCATGGTGACCAGGACTGATAATCAAGTATTATTCATTTCAAAATTACTAAAAGAATACATTGTTAAATATTCTCACAGAAAAAAATAGTAAGTTAGTGAGGTGATGCATATATTAGCTTAACTGAATCTTTCTACTGTTATTCTTAGAACAAAACATCACATTGTACTCCATAAATACAGGCAATTATTTGTCAATTTAAAATCGTGAAACAAAAATAAACAATAAAATAAAATTTGAAACTGTATAAAAAGAATAAAATCTGGGAAAGGCTATAAGCAAAAAGACCTTTAGGACAGGGATACTCAAATGCTAGTTCACAAGTGAGATATTTATGCCAAAATGTAAACCAAAGCACCACTTCCTCTGTTAAGAAAGTCTTACAACAACAACAACAACAACAACAACAACAACAAACTCAACTGTATGTGTAGTGACAGAGTTCCTTCGATGGGCTGTGATTTGTGAAGCAGTGCTTTACAATATGACTGCAATGGGCCACATAAAAAAAGATGGCATCTTAGATCCTGGTCATGGTGTGGGTCAAGGAAAATGACTCATTTCTATATAGATAGATACAGGTTTCTATAAGCCCACATCCTCACAGGATTTGATGATGGGTTAAATATGAGATATAAAATAGCAATAACAACAACAAAATCAACAGCAACACTAGTTTCTGAGCCTGAGATACTAGAGTTGTATTTACTGAAATGAAGAACACAGGAGATGAGAAAGATTTGGGGAAAAGATTCTGATTTTACTTTTAGGAATTTTAACTGTGAATGTCCAAACAGAAATACCAAGTAGGCAGTTAGACAGACCCTGGAGTTCAGCCAGGCCTGAGCTAAGTATATACTACTTAGGTACATATCATCATTAAATATATGAAATTTAAAGACTTAAAATTGGATGAGATCATCAAGTGAATGAATTATCTTTACTCTATACACACAAGAGAAGTGATCCAAGGATTAATACCTGGGACCACTTGATAATTTAGAAGTCTAGAACAGGAGTAATCAATTGGGAAAGGAGGAAGTCAAAGTGTCTCTATTTGCAGAGGACATGATTGTGTATTTAGAAGACTATCATCTCAGCCCAAAATCTCCTTAAACTGATAAGCAACTTCAGCAAAGTCTCAGGATACAAAATCAATATCCAGAAATCCCAAGCATTTCTATACACCAATAACAGACAAATAGAGAGCCAAATCATTAGCAAACTCCCATTCACAATTTCTACAAAGAGAATAAAATACCTAGGAATACAATTAACAAAGGATGTAAAGGACCTACTCTTCAAGGAGAACTACAAACCACTGCTCAAGGAGAGGACACAAACAGATGGAAAAACATTCCATGCTCATGGTAAGGAAGAATCCTGCCAGACAATGCCGAGCTTCTGTCAGTGTAGACTTCTTTCTGCTGCTGTTTCTCAGCTTTGGGCACCATTACATTGCTTTACTTTCTGCTTCCACATGAATTTGGAGCTTTTCTTCATGATTCCTATGGCTTGCTGGGTCCTCACACGTATCCTTGAATACTTAGGAAATAAACACCACCAGCATAGCCAAGACAATTCTAAGCAAAAAGAACAAAGCTGGCTGCATCATGCTGCCAGACTTCAAGCTATACTACAAGGCAACAGTTATCAAAACACCATGGTACCAGTATCAAAACAGAGACATAGACCAATGGAACAGAACAGAGTCCTTGGAAGCAACACCACACATATACAACCATCTGATCTTCAACAAACCAGACAAAAATAAGCAACGGGGAAAGGTGTGGGGAAAAATTGGCTAGCAGTGTGCAGAAAGCAGAAACTGGACCCCTTCCTCACACCTTACACTAAAATTAACTCCAGATGGATTAAAGACTTACACATAAGACCTAATACCATAAAAACCCTAGAAGAATACCTAGGCAAAACCACTCAGGACATAGGCATAGGCAAGGACTTCATGACTAAAACACCAAAAGCAATAGCAACAAAAGCCAAAATAGACAAATGGTATCTAATTAAACTTCAAAGCTTCTGTGAGCCAAATCTAGTCTACAGTCTGTTTTTGTGCAGCCGCAAGCTATGAATGCTGTTTTTAGGTATAATAATGGTTGTAAAGAGAAAGAAAACAAAAGAATATGCAACAGCAACCATAGATAGTCCAAAAAACTTAAACTATTTTACTATGCAGCCATTCACAGAAATAGTGTGTACCGACTACTGGTCTAGAAAATATGATAGGTGTGATCAATAAGATAAAAAGCAGGGGAGTGTGGTAACCTGGAATTCAACTGAAGACAGCATTTCATAGAGAAGGGAATAATATTTTTGTAAAATAGGGATGATAGATCAAGAGAGATAAAAGTGTAGAATGGACTACTGGATTTAAGAATATGGAAAATGCTGACGGCCTTGACAAAAGAGTACTGTTCAATAAGTTATGTGAATCAAGGCATGACTGGGAAATAGAGATTGAAAACAGAAATAGAGACTACTCTTCAAGAGAAATTTTCTATAAAGAGGATCTGAGAAAAGAGGCAGTACATGGAGTGGTGAATGAGTTAAGAGGAGTTAAATGGTAAAAGTGGGAATAATGACAACTTGTTTTTAAGCCTATAAGACAGACACAAAATGAATGAAACTTTTCATCATGCGATATTGGGAGGGACTGTTACTGTAGAGATTCTCTTAAGTTGTTGAGAGCCAATAGGATCTAGGTACAAGTAGACACTTAGGGGCATGGCCAGTCCCTCCACAGTAACTGGAGGAAAGGGAGAGAACAATCTGGAGGCAAGGATACTGTCAAGTAGGAAAATGCTGTGACAGGAGCTAATATATTCTGATGACTTCTATGTTCTTAGCAAGTGGAAGAAAAATCATTAACTGAGAATGAGGATGACAGAAGAGCTGTTGGAATTTTGAGTGAAGAGCTGAGAAAAATACTTGTTCCCAAGAGTGGGAAAGGGAATATAGTATTTTTGCTACCCAGCACTAAAATTCAATTTAAAGGAACTTGTCATGAATTGAAAATAATACAGTCCTCATGGTTTACTAAAGCAGGAAGAGGAATTGGGTAGGCACAGAGCTTGATTTAACCAGAACGGGGGTTTTGCCAAGTGCACGCAATAAATCTAGAGGAGGCAAATTAGTTGAATGTGATAAAAAAGAGTGATTATAATGATGGATCATGGAATCTAAGCCTTATAAAGGAAAAACAAGGACATGGTGGAGTCTACAAAAATCCATTGAGTTATACACATATGCTATGTGCAATTTTTCTAAATTATACCTCAGTACATGTTTACCTAAGTCTTTAAAAAAAGAGAAGAGTCCAGCAGGATAAAATATAAGTACAAAAGAAAAAATATTGAATGGAAGCATACTAGTTGAGTCATTAGAAAACGACCAAGTTAGGGATATGAGCGCAATGGGGAAATAGGTTCTAAGAGAGAAGGTTGAAACATAAGACTAGAAGACTGACTTCAGAGAGGAATTTAATTTTAAAAGTCTCCATTCATTCTGGAAATTGTATATATGATATAGTCAGCAAAAGTATTTATAATTCACATAATGACTTTGAACTAGCAGAATGGAAGCTGATTATATTTCTTATATTTGCAGAATTCAGAATAATCATGGTAAGATACTTAAGAATTAGAACTCAAAATACTCATAATAAGATGCAATGAAGTTAAAAAAAACAGAAAAATTTTTATTATGCTAAATATACTTGGGAAGTAAAACTAAGTACACAAATTAAAACAAAGGAAAAGGTGGTTTTATGACCCTATAGTGAAAATGGTATAAAGGCCTAAAATAGATGATATTGAGTCTTGTCTCACACACAGGATGCCCTTGAACAAGGTAAAGTATAAATCTAAGATCACTCACACTGAGTTCAAAGTAGATTTGCAACTCCTGATTCAGTGCTATCTGGAGATCAATATGTGATCATAGAACGGGAAGGAATGAGTAAGTTCTACCTGCAGTGCATGCAGCACAGGCCATGGGCATAAGGATATTATCATGGATTTGTTTGGGGTACCACGTAGTATGGAGAGAACACTGATGGGTTCACATTTGGCTATATAACAATAAGAGAGGGGTCATGAGCAAAAGCTCAAGATGCTGATTTCTTCCAGGAGACTTTTGTAAAGATTACTGAATATTGATGATTTAATATGGAATGAGCAGGTTTTCTGAGCCTTTGTTTGTTTGTCAATTGATTGCCCTTTATAAAGATAAGGAAATAAGTGAATTTGAGCTTCAGTTTTCAGATTTAAGTACAGATATCAGAATAAGCAGAGAAGAGAGAGAATGGCCACATCCTGATAGAACAAGAGCTGTTTCCCTTTGTTTCTTTCTACTTCAGCTTATAATAAGTACAGTTACCTATGACTGGAAATAAAAATGAGGAAACTATTGTGTCATCAGCAAGACAGAAATCAGTTCCTGCTGCCCTAGCCAAGTTCACAGGCTGTTCCAGAAACAATGGCTGCAGCACTACCCATCAGGAGTTTTATTATGTGAAGCCTCATTTTCTTTCCTGCCAGGCAATGCTGAGCTTCTCCTGCCAGCGTAGACTTCTTCCTGCTGCTGTTTCTCAGCTTTGGGCACCATTACATTGCTTTCCTCTCTGCTCACATGAATTTGGAGCTTTTCTTTGTGTTTCCTATGGCTGGCTGAGTCCTCACACATATCCTTGAATACTTAGGAAATAAACAACACCATAGAGGAGAGTGATGAAACCACGTAGAGAAGATCTACAGTCCAGCACTTGCTCTGTGTAAAACTTCATTCAGCCTAGAGCTATGGAGACTATCACAAGTTTGTAAATCTTTCCTAGGATTAACCAAATACAATTTGAAAAAGACATAAAAACTCATTTTGAAAACCAGAAAAATCACAATCCAAATTTTACAACGTCAACGATGTCTCCTAGATCCTTGCCAAGCTGAGGTTGGTAATCAAACTAAAGAGGCAATTTTTCCACTCCCACTTGCTTTCTATCTCCTCTACTTTGAGTCATTCTGCACAATAAGTTTATTAAATTCTTCACTTCAAATCCACTTCCCTTCTTATCTAAGAATCTACAGGTGACAAATAAAGGTGAATCCATACACATGATAATTTTTGTATTTCTTGACATTATTCCCAAATGTTGGTGGCATTAACTTGCAATCAACACTTGATTAAGCCCTGATCTGTGGCACATCTAACTCCCAAATAATTCTAGAAGGGAATTTCCATTCTAACACCCAAATAGTTGTCTTCCAATCCCTGCAATCATCCCCTAAATCATTTCTCTGGGCTTTTTACGTTAAATAGGCTCAGATTTAAAATATATATATATTTGTTGAATGGTTACTGTTTGCCAGATTTCATGCTAGCACTTCCCCAAATATTATTTGATTTCACCTTTAAACAACCTATGAAAAACTGCATATACCATTATAGTCATGCCCTTTCAGATGAGAAAAACTAAGCCCTTCATAATGGTTAAGTGATTTTTATCAAGGACTCACAAGTGCCAGAACCTGGATCTTCCCAAAAAGGCACTCCGCTCTCCTATAAATTTATTTAAATTCTTTATAAATATATTTAAATTTTATGCATATAACATCCCTTGAGAGAGTAGGTTCTTAATGCATTTCTTTCTTTTTATAAAAAAGTTCTTTCATGTATTTATAGCTTGCCACCTTTAAGGTTCTATTGTTTTCATGAAATTCTTTCCAACATATGTTCATTCTTTATGGCATTCTCAAAGTCACAAATGTCAGTATTACAGGTCTTAAATTGCTAAGAAATGTGAACCTCTTCACTTCTTACAGTGAGAATCTGCAAAGAATAATAATTCTCTTTTGGAAGATAAGAAAAATAACTAAGCACAATATTCAGTAAAAGGAAGATCATTTTACTAATTATATTAAAAACCAGAAGCTAGTCAGTCTAGGGAGGACTGCACAGTTTTACAGTGAGGTTTAAGCATTTTACATTATGTCTTATACCACTTCTAAATTTTATAAGGGATTTAGGATCAAACAGTTTAATAGTACTATTTATTAACCCATTATGTACATAAGAAAACTAACTAGAATGAGATTAAAGATATCAAAGTAGTAAATAATACATTTTTAAAAGAATGTCATTTATTTGACTGCTACAATGAGTCAGACATGAATACACCATTCCTTAGCAATTACTATGAAATTATTTTCCCTTTGTTTTCCTAAATATTCTTAATGTAGTTAAAATGTTAAAGCATCTTAGTCCATTTTTGCTGCTATAACTAAATACCAAAGATTAGGTAATTTATAATAAACAGATGATTATTGGCTCACAGTTGTGGAAGCTGGGAAGTCCAACATTAAGAGGTCAAGAGCTGGTGAGGCTCTTCCTGCTGCCTCATCCCATGGAAGAAGGGCAAAGACAGGGGAAATAATCTGTGATAATATCACTAATTCATTCATGAGGGCTCCACATTCATAACCCAAACACTTCTTTAAGGTGCCACCTTTTAATACTGTTAGAATGGCAACTAAATTTTAGCATGAGTTTTGGAGGGGACAAACATTCAAAGGATAGCAAAGTAGAATATTCAATCTAAACTAGAATGATGTATAGCAAATGAAAGCTACTCTCTGAATCTAATACACTTATTATAGTTTAATAATATGACTTTCTAGTAGCAAACTATTGTAAATGGTAACTTTTTTTATTAAAATGTGTTTCCATAGCCACTTAGGCAAACAAATCAAAGCCAAAGTATAGGATGAGATACAATTTTAGTGATTTAGATTAATCCCCTTTTTCATAAGTGAGGAAAAATGAAGGTCTGAATCATTCAAGTCTTTGGTTCAAGGTCAATAGCTGGTTAGTAATTACATACAGGTTAGAACAAGTTATCTAATGCAATGTCTAAGGGTGGCTCAGTTCAAGGCTATTCTTTACCCATTCATTTATGGATTCACTCAACAAGCAATACATCAAACAACCAATACATGCCAAATCCTGGCCTAGGACCTGGTATAATAATAAATAAATAGACACAATCCTATTTAATATAGACATTAAATAATAATATATAATAAATAATACATAATAAGTAAATGATAATAATGAAATACCAATTGTGAAAATTTATCCAAAGGAAATATGCAATGTGCAATGAGAACAAATACTGCAAGAATCTTACAAGGCTGCCCCTAAGAAGTGGCATTAGTGGAATGATTAGTAAACTTGAGAAAGAAAGCAGGGTAGAGATGGAAGACAAAAATCAGAAAGTGAAAAAAGCCAGACTCACAAAAATAAGAAAATAAGAATTTGTCAGAAGAGTCTGAGAGAGGAAGGAGTTAGTAAATAAGAAAAATGAAAGAGGATCACGTGACTAGAGTCCCATGGGCAGGGGGACATGTAGCAGGAGATGAGGCTACAGAGGTGATCAGTGATGCTTGTGACTGTGACTCTAGTTAAGGACTCAGGGCATTATTCTAAGTGCTCTGGGGAATCCATTGAATAGTTATCAGCAGGGTAATAATCAGATTCTATATATTTTTAAGAAAAATTCGCCTATTTTCATTTATGGGCAAGAGGCTTTGGAGATTGTAAAATTCATGATGCAAAGCCAATCATCAGAATCCAAAATTCAAGGAAGAGTCCAAGAGTTCAAGGACAAAGTGATAGTGGCTTTGATTAGGGGAATGTTTCTAGGAATGAAGAGAGTCGAAAATCCAGGAAATTATTTGGAATTTAGAATATTCCCTTCAAAAACTATTTGAAAGTTAGAATAAATATTTTTTGATTTTTAATTAGGGTCTAAGAAACATTAATGTGCCAATTCTGGCTTTCATGCCCAGAAGTACAATGGTACCAATTATTGGAGGTACAGAAAAATTGGTAGGTAATTTGTTGTTTGTTCTACTTTTGGGAAAAAGAATGTCAAATTTGAGCTAACTCTGAGACATGTGCAAGGAAATATCAGTTGAATATATGGCTATGAAATTTAAAATGGGCATAGAGGTCCCATTTCAAACATGGAAGTAGAAAAATTTCCCCAGAAAGTAAATGTAGTTAGCAAAGGTTGAGCTCTGAGAAAGTCCAAAATTTAACATTCAATTAGAGGAAGTAGAGTTGAAAATGAGTCTAGAATGAACAATTAAAGAGGAGGGAAACTAGAAGACTGTAGTGTGATGAAAGTCAGGGGAAAAGAGTGTTTAACGTGTTTCAGCAGGAAAAACATGAGAAAATATGTCTAACAATGTTAAACTATGCAAGTGAGACAAGTTACTTAAGGTTTTTACCAAAAGGCATTTCAGTAGCATGATGAGAGCAGTCAGACTGCAATGGATTGAAAAGTAAATAGGAGAAAGTTACAATAACTCTAGAGAAATTGGTTGTGTCAGGAGGAAAGAAATAAGACAGTAACTACAGGAGGTATGGAGTCCATAAAAGGCTTTTTAGATAAGTTTCAGACTATCTTTTTTTTTTTAGCACATTCAGTGAATTATCTATTTATTTATTTATTTTTATTTTACTTTAAGTTCTGTAGTACATGTGCAGATCTTGCAGGATTGTTACATGGGTATACACATGCCATGGTGGTTTGCTGCCTCCATCCTCCCGTCACCTACACTAGGTATTTCTCCTAATGTTATCCCTCTCCAATCTCCCCACCCTCTGCTATCCTTCCCCTAGGCCCCCACCCACTAACAGACCCCAGTGTGTGATGTTCCCCTCCCTGTGTCCATGTGTTATCGCTGAGTTCCAGACTATCTTAAACATAGGGGTTTTTCAAAGAGATCACAGAAAATGTATATTATCAAAAAATAACACATGGATTTCAACAATTTTTTGTACCAAAATAAACTTGTATTAACTTGTTGCAGTATGTTTGAACGCTATCTAAGAAGGATAAGACATCGGTTTGAAAAGAACCTCTATCAGAGCAACATAAATTTTGTTAAAATTAAAGTAAGAACAAACATTAAATTTATGGTGAAGCTTATGTAAAATAATAATAAAATCATTGATGCTTTATGGAAAGTTTATAGGGACAGTGCCCCCAAAGAAATCACCCACCTACAAATGGATAACTCATTTTAAAAGGGGATGAGAGGATGTTGATATTGAAGCCCATAGTGGCAAGCCATCCACATCAAATAGTGAGGAAAAAAATTAATCTTGTTCATGCCTTAATTGAATAAAACCCACAATTAACAGTAGAAACAGTAACCCATAACATGGAACATCTCTACTGTTTCAGCTTACAGAATTCTGACAGAAAAATTGAGCAATCTCTCCACTTGACGGGTGCAGAAACTGTTGTGCCCAGATCAACTGCACACAAGAGCAGAGCATTCAGTGGCAATTTAAAACAGGCAGAATCGAGATTCTGAAGCATTTCTTCAAAGAATTGTAATAAGAGATGAAACATGACTTTACTAGTGCAGTCCTGAAGACAAAGCACAAAGCAATGGGTAATGAAAGGCGGCCAGTGGTCCACTCAAAGCAAAGCGGACCTGTCAAAAACAAAGGTCATGGCAACAATTTTGGGGGAAACACTCAAGACATTTTTCAAGACTTGGCTTTCTGGAGGGCCAAAGAACAGTAATATCTTCTTATTATGAGGGTGTTTTGAGAAAGCTAGCCAAAGATTCAGCAGAAAAAAAACTAGGAAATTTCACCAGAGAGTTTTTCTCCACCATGACAATGTTCCTGCTCACTCCTCGCAACAAACAAGGGTGATTTTGTGAAACTTTCAATAAGAAATCATTAGGTGTGTATCTTACTTCTCTAATTTGGCTTCTCTTGACTCCTTTCTCTTTCCTAACCTTAATTTGTAAAGGGCACTCATTTTTCTTCAGCTAAAAATATAATAAAATAATTTTTTAAAGATTACACTGAGGGTCCCAGGACCCTCAGTTCTTTAGGAATGAACTACATGACTGCTATCATTGCTTACAGAAGTATCTTGACCCTGATGGAGCCTATGTTAATAAATAAGGGCTATTTTTTTTCTTATTTTTATTTTAATTCTATTTTTCTATGAACTTTTTGAAGTCGCCTCCTATTCTTTGTCGTTTTCTCAGACTATTCAAAACGAAGGCAACATCATTTTTAGCTCTGATTTCTGGTTTCTCAGTTCTAATCTCTGGGCTCCTCCATGTTCCTGTGATGAAAAAACACAACTTGTCCTCCAGGTCTAAAACTTGGATATCATTTTGTTTTCAGGTATTATGACAGTATCTTGCTCTATTATATATTACTTTTAGTAACAGAATCTCCATCCACTTCAAATGAAGACCAATCTGTAAAGAAGAGATATTCAAAAAGATAATACAGGAGTTTATGTTTATGTATCACTACATTCTGAAACCTCTTTCTTCCTCTTTTGCCATCTCCATACAAATTCCTTCGGCCTAACTGGATCCAAGAAATTTTTTCATTGAAGTTCTAGGATTCTACAAACACTTTTTAAAAAACTACTGTCTGACTCCATCACCTTGAGACATTTATTCAAATGTTCTACAGTAAGAACTATACCTACAAAGTAGGGAGATGTGAGGTGATCCACTGAATTTGGGATGAAGTTATTATACCTTTTATTTAGCTGTTTCATTTCTCATATATTTTCAACAAAAATAAAAGTGAAATGATAACTTAGGAAAGAGAGGAGATTTTTAATTCCAAAGTGTCAACAATGGCATTTCCAGAAGTGTTCACTTTTAGCTTACATACGAATTTCTTTGTTTTTAAATTTCAGACTCATAGAAGGGACAAAAGAGAAATAGTACCAATCTGTCTGATTCAAAACCACTTCTTCAATATATTTATTTTGAAAGTTTTAAAATACAGAAATGCACACAAATTATAAAAATGCAGCTCTGTAAATTTTTACAATGAAAACCCAGATCAAAAAATAAAACATTAACAGCTAGAAAGAAAATCCCCCACTTGGCCTCTCCCAGTCTCTGTCTATACTTCCTGACAGGGTAATTTCTAAACCAACTTATTATATATAAGTTTGCTGGGTTTTGGATCTTTATTAATAAAATTTAATATATGTATTTTAAGTTCTTGACTTTCTTTGCTAACATTTACACATGTGAGATTCATCTACATTTTGAGTAGCACACATTATAGTTTATTGCTTGGTAATGTTAAATTATATTAATTGGCACTATGAATCTATTCATTCTACTGTTGATAAAAACTGGATTCCTTCTAGTTTTGACTACTGTAAATAATGCTTCTATTGCTTCTATGAGTATTCTTATGTCATTTGACGCATATATGTTTGGATTTCTATTGAGTATAAAGATGGGAGTTGGAATACTGGATCACTGATTATATGTTCAGTAGAAGTTGCAAAATATTTCCCAAAATTATAATAATTTATCCACCATCAACAGTGAGACTTTTAGCACCTTGTCAACAACTGGTATTAGCAGAACATTGCATTTTAGCAACATTGGAAGGTGTATAGATGCAACTCACGGTGGTTTTAATTTTTATTTCCCAAGTGACTAATAAGATTGAGCAATATGGAAATTTGCTTTTTTATCGAGGGGGGCCAAGATGGCCAAACAGAAGTAGCTGCAGTGAGTGGCAGTCAGGGAGAGAACTGAAAGACGTGAGTGAATATAGCACGCTCAACTGAAATATCCAGATACTCTCACTGGTTCTGATGGGGAAATAACTCAAACCAGGGAAAATGAAGAAAAGCAGGGACAACAGGGAGCAACAGCCCACATGAGAGAGACACATGAGAGACACAGAGTCAGGGGAACCCTGACCCCCTGCCAAAGGAAGCAGTAAGTGAACGTGCAACACCAGCAAAAACCATGCTTCTCCCAAAAACCCTTGCAGCCCTCAGATCAGAAGATTCCCTTATGAGCCCACATCACCAGGGCTTTGGAGCAAACACAGAGCTGTGTGGACTCTCAGCACAGCAGCTGCTCAGGGATGCACAGAGCCCAGGAACTTTACATACTCCAGCCCTAGAATCCTGACAAAGTCACTGAAACTCAGGCAAGATGGGAGGATCCCTTCACACCCCTTGGAAGGGAGCTAACACCAGGGGGCTGAGAAGCATCTGTCCGCAGGCCCCACTTCCACGGCATCTCACAAGACCCACTGACTTTGAATTCTAGCCAGCCGGTTCCAACAGGGTGGACTCTGCCTGAGACAGGACAGAGCCCTGGAGAGGAGGGATGGGCCACCATCTTCGCTGTTTGGAAGACTCCACCAATCCAGCCTGCGAACTTTGGAGACTCCAAGCTGACTAGGGCAGAGGTGATTCCCCTGAAGAGCCTGGCTGTTTTCCCGAGCCTGGCTGTTTTCATGCTTCTTTAAAAAGAACCCTGATCTATTCCTTCTCACAGAGTGGGAACTCCCAGATGGAGTCTCTGGCCATCCTTACAAGTATTCTACAGAGTTCTGATTTCTCCCTGGGATGGAGTGCCTAAGGGAAAGGGCAAGCCACCACCTTTGTTGTTTGGGTGTCTCACCCAGCCAGCCTGGGGGCCTTGGAGCACCCAAACTGATGGGGCCGAAGGGATCTCCAGTGCAGCACAGCCACTCTACCTATATGTAGCCAGACTGCTTATATAAGGGACCACTGATCCCATTCCTCCTGACTGGGTAAAAGTTCCTGTTGGAGTCTCCAGTCACTTCCTATAGGTCCATTCAGTCTGCACCAGAGGAAGGGGCAGGCTGCCCTCTTTGGTGTTTCACAACTTTCACTGGTGATATCTCCAGTTACTGGAAACACCGAGGTGACTAGGGTCTGAAGAGGACCCCCAGCAAATCGAAGCAGCCCTATAAAAGAGAGGCCAGATTGTTAAAAGAAAAACAAACAAACAATAACAACAGGAAAAAACACAGAAACTGCATCCAAAAGTCAGCAGCCTCAAAGACTGAATGTAGATAAGCCCACAAAGAAACGCTGAAAATTCAAAAACCATTGTGCCCTCCTTCTTCCAAATGACCACTATATCTCTCCAGCAAGGATTCAGAACTAAGCTGAAGCTGAGATGGCTGAAATGACAGAATTTTTCTTCAGAATGTGGATAAAAGTGAACTTGGCTGAGCAAAAGGAGCACATTATAACCCAACACAAGGAAGCTAAGAATCATAATTAGACATTGCAGGAGCTGACAGCAAAAATAGCCAGTATAAAGAGGAACATAACTTGACCTGATAGAACTGAAAGCATACTACAAGAACTTTACAGTGCAATCACAAGGATTAATAGCAGAGTAGACCAAGTGGAGAAAAGAATCTGAGAGCTTGACGACTGTCTTTCTGAAATGAAACAAGCAGACAAAAATAGAAAAAAAAAAGAATAAAAACAAATTAACAAAACCTCCAAGAAATATGGGATTATGTAGAGACCAAATCTACCACTAATTGTGGTACCAGAAAGAGACGGTGAGAATGAAACCAATTTGAAAATATATATCAGAGTATCAACTAGGAGAACTTTCCCAACGTATCTAGACAAGCCAACATGCAAATTCAGGAAATGCAGAGAACCCCAGTAAAATACTCCATGGGAAGATCATCCCAAGACACAGAATTATTAAATTCTCCAAGGCCAAAATGAAAGGATATATATTAGTGGCACCTAGAGAGAAAGGCCAGGTCACCTACAAAGGGAAACCCATCAGATAAACAGCAGATCTCTCACCAGAAACCTTACAAGCTAGAAGAGTATTGGGGACCAATATTCAACATTCTTAAAGAAAACAAATTCCAAGCCAGAATTTCATATCCAGCCAAACTAAGCTTTGTAAACAAAGGAGAAATAAGTTCCTTTTCAGTCAAGCAAATGCTGAGGGAATTTATTACCACCAGACATGTCTTAGAAGAGTTCCCAAAGGAAGCACTGCATATGGCAACGAAAGAACATTACTAGTCACTACATAAACACATTTAAGTACACAGACCAGTGACACTTTAAAACAACTCATAAACAAGACTGCCAACATAATACTGAATAGGCAAAAGCTGAAAGCATTTCCCTTGAAAACTGGCACAAGACAAGACTGTCCTTTCTCAACACTCCTACTCAACATAGTATCAGAATTTCTGGCCAGGGCAATTAGGCAAAAGAAAGAAATAAAGTATATTCAAACAGGAAGAGAGGAAGTCAAAGTATGTTTGTTTGCAGATGACATAATCCTGTATCTACAAAACCCCATCATCTCAGCCCAAAAGCTTTTTACCCTGATAAATAATTTCAACAAAATCTCAGGATACAAAGTTAATGTGTAAAAATCATTAGCATTCCTATACACCAACCACAGACTTGGAGAGATCCAAATCATGAATGAACTCCCATTGACAATTGCCATGAGAAGAATAAAATACATAGAAATCCAGCTAACATGGGAAATGAAGGACCTCTTCAAGCAGAACTAAAAACCACTACTCAAAACAAAAATAAAAAACCCAAAACCTTAAATGCAATAAAATAAAAAAAAAATAAAAATAAAAATAAAAATAAAAAAATAAAAAAAAAGAATATATAAAAAAAAATCAGAGAGGACATAAACAAACAGAAAAATATTACATGCTCATGGACAAGAAGAATCAAATTTATGAAAATGGCCATACTACCCAAAGCAATTTATAGATTCACTGCTATTTCCGTTAAGCTAACAATGACATTCTTCATATTAGGAAAAAAACATTTTTAAAATTCAAATGGAGTAAAAAAAGAAAAAAAGCCCAAATAGCCAAGACAATCTTAAGCAAAAAGAACAAAACTGGAGGCATCACTCTACCCAAGTTCAAACTATACATCAGGGCTACAATAAACAAAGTAGCATGGTACTGGTAAAAGATCAGACACCCAGACCAATGGAACAGAATAGAGAACTCAGAAATAAGACTGCACACCTACAACTTATCTTCAACAAACATGACAAAATAAGCAATGGGGAAAGGATTCCATATTTAATAAATGGTGCTAGGAGAACTGGCTAGCCATATGCAGAAAATTGAAACTGGACCTCTTCGTTACAACATATACAAAAATCAAATTCCATTGTGGAAGACACTTCGGTGATTCCTCAAAGACCTAGAGGCAGAAACGCCATTCAACCCAGCAATCCTATTACTAGGTATATGCCCAAAAATATATGAATCATTCTATTATGAAGACACATGCATTTGTATGTTCATTACAGCACTATTCACAATAGCAAAGACATGGATTCAACCTAAATGCCGATCAATGATAGACTGGATAAAAAAATGTGGTAGATATACACCATGGAATACTATGCAGCCATACAAAGAAACAATGGCTACTTTGAACCAAATAATGTAATCTGTAAATTTAACTGAACTTATAGATACTCAGTTCCTCAATTGCCTGTTCCAAAACCCTCTGTTAGATGACATTTACAAAAATACAGTGAAAACAACGTATGAACTTCAAATGATAGCAAAAGTATATCCATTATAGATATTTAACTCAAGTGCTAAAATGAGGGAACTGCATTAGCCCTTTATTGTTTCTTCTTTTCAGTTGATTTAAGATAGTTCTCACATCATCAAATGTTATAACTCAAAACATTAACTTTTCAATGGGTCAGACCAAAAATATGTATTTTAGAATGCAAAACTTGTCAAATTCCTATATGCTTGCTAAATATTCTACTTGTTTGTTTGCTATTGTTTAATTTTAAATATTCTATGTGGTAAAGCTGCTATAATTATGACAATGTTTTAAAAAAAAATTTTAAACCCTAATATATTTTTATCTCTTGTTTATACCCCCTTTTTTACTAGTGGCAATATATTATTTCATCTCAGGACACATTAAATAATCCTCATTTAGTCTAGCTTTTGAATTTAACCTTAATTGAAATACTTGCAAAAATACTTCACAGTTAGTTTTGATTTTTCATCAATAATTGAATTTAAAACTGGCATTGGGTCAGCAGAGGGGACATGCTCTGAATTTGTCACTGAAATGAACACAAATAGAATATAGTCCAAATGTACTAATTTGGCTCCATGCATAATATAATAATTTCCCAGTTTAATGTGATCCTCCATGTAGACACAGTTTATTTATAACTTTAACCCACAACTTTGGAAAAATAAGACTTTCCTCCAAAACCATTCTTTCCCTGAAGTAGTTTCTGGTTGTGGTGGGAAAAACTATGATGAATTTGAAAAGACTTGATTCCAAACAGTCAGGGAATATATACTCAGATCCCAGACAGGACTCTTTAAAAACATTTTGCCAAATTTTCTTTGCAAATAAGAGATGAATCAGATATTTTTTTTTCTTTGTAAGTAACATAATAGGTTGCTATTCAGTAAATACATTTATAATATCTTTTATCACACACCAGAAAGCTGATATGTACAGAGTTTGACTCCCTCTCCAGTCCATTATCCACAAAAGACAGAATTGTTGAATTACACTTTTTTTTTCAGCCATAAACTCTTAGTTTTCAATTTGGGGCACAATTCAGAGTGTTATAAAAGATTTTTATGATCTATTTCCCCCAGTCTCAGAGCCAATTATTGTGCTATTTGTATATGCAGCAAATTATTCAAGTATTAGTCATCTCCCTTGTTATTTGCTTTCTGGTCAAATTATGTTACAATAGATTGTGGCTGCATTAGCAGTTAGAGTATTTAATTTCATTTTTCATAATGTACCTACAAGCTGCCAAACTGAGTTGTTAAAATGGGTGGCAGTATGAGGGCGGAGTATTATTGCTGAGAGAGGGTAGGTCTTGGGCCTGATGTCAAAAGTGTTCATGATAAGGCCTGAACAGGGTGAAAGTTTTCTTTAGGGGAGTAACTGAAGACAGAGAAAGAAAATTGCTACATCAAATTTTAGAAAACCTTAAATGCCAAAGACAAATGAGTGCCAAAAGGTTGGCCTTACTGACGTCGTCTCATGGTGCAGCCCAGGTAACCACGTAATTTTGGGAGGCACAGAGTTCAATTACGAATCTCTTTAAATTATCTAGGCTTAAAATATAGGTATCCAGACCTGGGTGAAAGCAGTTAGAACAGAAAGAAAGAAATGATGTCACAAGTGTATTAAGGAATTTTGGCAATTGATACTGGGGACTGTGATCAAATGTGGCTTCCAGGTGTAGTGCCTGAAAAATTATATCCTAACATACATAAGGGAATCAAAAAAGAACAGAAATAGGATGGCAAATTTGCTCTAAAAGTTAAATCTGAGGTATCCCTAAGACATATAAATAGGAATATCAAACAGGCATGGAAGGGAATTGGAGAGGACCAAAAAATGAGAAAATTTGCTCTTCCACCTTGATTTTCAGTACACAAATGACAAAACTATAAAGTAGGAAAATGTGTTTATGCAAGGTTACCTTCCTTTGTCAAGCCTTTCAGGGAATGATTGAACTAGGGTCATGATATTCTCTAATCGACGGAAATCCAATCTCTCACCTTCTCTGGGACACATTGGAAGAATTGTCTTGGGTCACACATAAAATACACTAACATTAATGATAGCTGATGAGCGAAAAATAATAATAATAATAATTCAGAAAAAGTCCCATGATAATTTGAGAACGTTTATGAATTTGTGTTGGGTTACATTCAAAGCCTTCCTGGGCTGCATGCGGCCCACGAGTTGTGGGTTGAACAAGCTTGTTAATACATTCAATCTTTGATTCAAAAAGCATTTATTGATCCCATGTTATAGATCAGAAATAAGAATGTGCAAAAGGAACAGAATTAAGATGTAGTTAAGGGGTAGAAAAAAAACAGAATTTGTTACTGAATCTACAGTAGGAAATACTTTCCAAAAATTCCAGACTTCTTGATATGTAGATTAAAATACATTAGGAGGTGACGTAAAAAATACATTTTAAAAATATTATTTGCATTCTGGGGAACAGCCTTTCCAGAACTGTTCCTCTGTTATCATGATCCCTGAGAGGAACAATGACCTATGGCAGCACAATGCATATGGAGACTTTAGGGAATTTCATGATATCAAAACAAAATGACTCCACTCCAATTATTCATTTATTTATCCATTAAGCAAATGTTTATTTTATGCTCACTATGTGCAAAGTACTGTGCTAGGTACTAGATGTGGAACAGTAGACGAACAGATAGGATCTCTTTGTCATGTTTACAATGTAGTATTGAAATGGGAGACGTTCCCTTGTCCCCCTAGCACGGCATGTTATGTGAGCATGGCTTGCTTCTTCAGTACCCCACTGCTCAAACTTCTATGGGGGGCATACAGACTTGCAGGCTGTGGGGCTCTGACCCCACGGCAGCATCTAGGGGTAAATGCTTACAGACGAAGCCCCAGAGTGGGTGTCTTATAGTGTGCTCTCTCAGCTTACCTGTCTATAGGCGGCTTGTGCTAGTCAGCTCAATTAGACCCCATGCCTTATCACTAGGACAGAGGGCTTTCTGTATCCCGGGGTTTCTTGCCTTGGTGTACTGGAAGAATCACATCATATGTAGGCTTGCAGAATGACTGCAAGCTTTATTGAGTGGAAGTAGCTCTCAGCAGATGGGGGAGCCTCAAGAGAGATGGAGAGAGGAAGGTGGTTTTCTCCTGGAGGTGGGCCACTCAGCGGCCCAGGCTCTCCTCCAACTGCCCCACTAAATTCCACCTCATTCTGCTGGTGGACAGCCTGCCAGCATCTGTCCGTATGCTCTTATACTGGTGGGTTCTTCTCGAAGTCCAGCCGCTTGTGTGCATGCCCACTAGGGTCTCAGGGGTTTTCATAGGCACAGGATGGGGGCGTGGTGGGCCAGGGTGGTCTTGGGAAATGCAACATTTGGGCAGGAAAACAGAAATGCCTGTCCTCACCAAGATCAGTGGGCACAGGCCAGGCCTGGGGGTGGAGCCCTAGACAGGGACCATGCCCTTCTCTACCCAGCACTTCCCTGACCCCTCCCATATCAGTATTTTACCACAGACCAAACCCACTCTCAAGAGTCTTTCCAGACTCAACTAGTCACTGCGCACTGCCTGTTATTTCTTTCGACTACCTGTTTTCATCTTCATTACCTTAAACATTATTTAAATATTTGCAGATATGCCAATATCCTGATGGTCAATACTTATTCAAGTCCTCCAGAAGCTTAAAATTCAAGATACAGTACTCACTTAAAATATTTGAGATGGATGAGTATGCTCTGCTTAATGTATTTGTTAGAAATAGAAAAACATTGTAAATTTCATACTGTTAATCCATTAAATTTTTTAAAATATTTAAGCAATAGTGTTTTGTTGATAAAAGGTTAGTTTAAATGGACAAAATTGCTTTGTAAAACAAGTATTTTCAAAATACTTGAGATTATCTCAAGTAGAGATTATCTCTTAGTAAAAGAGCAATAGGTAGAGATTATCTCAGTAAAAGAGCAATTATCTATTAAGAAAAGTATATATTTTGATTTCAGTAGCAAAACAAAAGAGGATTAGAAATGTAACAGTGGAGGCCCTCCTACCCTGCATAACCATTATTAGGTGACAGCTTGCCCTAAAAGTAGTACTTTTACTCAAACACGCAGGGCTTACATTAACCACTTGCAAATGCTTTCTTTCTTCTTTACAGACTTTTTTAGCAAAGTTAATTTTTATTAATTTGTTTCTCAACAGCACCTTTTACAGAGGTTACATGATCTGAAATATTTTATTTAGGGCAGATTTAATTTTCAATCTTCCAAAGTATCAAAAAGGTAAGGACTTTGCAAAACATGCAGTTTTATGGCACGGAGCTTTGTTTTCCTACCCAAATTAATAGGAATGTATTTTCAGGTTTCTGAATAAAACTCACTATAGAAGTTTTATTTTTTTCTTTCTGAAAACTCACTTATGTATCAGAACTAATTGAAGACAACTGACCACTGACATTCTGGGCAATGTCTTCTCTGTTTTTAGATTTGACCTAAAAATAACTAAAGAAAGTAATTTTTGCATGCCTGTAGGCAATAGATCATCCTGTTTGGGAGAAAAGACCACTGAGTAAATGGCTTTATCTTTTAATTGATTAAATTCCCAACTGTTTTGATGTGGTATACCCTTTTTAAAGGTTAGAACTTCCATCTGTCTATCCTTTTACATGAGACTCTGGGAAGTCTCAGCTGCAGATGTGGCAGTCCCAGGGCAAAATGAGGGTAAGCTAAAAGTTGTGATCTTCCAAGTTAAATAAGAAGACAGCATTTTCTATCTTTTTTTTTTTTTTCAGGCTTTTTTTTTTTTCCAGCCAGTCTTTCACAAGCAGCTCACTGGTTCCATAAATAAAGAGCAGCATCCTCTGTAGATGACCTTGTAAGAATGTCCCAAAACAGCCCATTCTCTGATTTGTGCATTTCTCAAGACCAATTAAGATCTTTTTTCCCCTTCCACTTGAGAAAGTGATGCTTAAATGAAATCCAGATCATATTGCTGAAATATTTTTCTACTACTCAATTCTCAAATGTTAGAAACTCTTTCATTAGATGCCCAACTATGTAATTGCAGACTTCTAAACTCCAAAAAGAGAGAGGATCCTTGGTTTAGAATTGTGAAATGACTTAACAGATCACGTGGACTACAGATCTGGCTTAGACTTTCTCTTTGCTGAAGAGGAGAAAGATGAGATGTGGCTGATATTGAATAGAATTAATCATGATTTTAAATACAGGAAGAAAACATATGAATGGTTTACATTGAAATATTGTTGGAATAGCATTTATCAGTTGTCAGGACCTTGAAATTAGATATTGTGTGCATTTATATCCCATTTTAGCTGGCAGAATCGTAGTGATTATAGTAGTAGAGGCTTAATGTTATTGAAAGAGCAAAAGAGACAAAGAGAGCAGGGGATTAAAAATGCCCTTACTGTCTAATGAAAACAAAAAATGCCACCAGATAAAGGAACACAGACACTGGGCAATTATGGCTATAAAGAGAGTCTATCCTTACTAAGACCAAAGATCACAGAAAGCCTGTATTAGAGCAATATGGATACATAAAATATTCCTGTTGTAGTGAGTTTTCCTTCCATCAAAAATAACAAATTTATGATTGTTTTAAACAGTAGTTGCAATTGTCATCTTTGCTTTCAGAAATGTCCAATAAGAAAAATAACCCACAGAGTTAGGAAAGATGGAAACAATATCTTGGTAACAAAGTAGAAGTTAGAATAAGAGAGATGATGTGTTTTGTAATAAGAAACAAGGAGACCGTATCCTCATCCAATAGTCTTAATAGTCTTACTAAAGGGATGTTGGTTATTTGAGAAAAATTAAAAATTTGGAAAACTTATATTCAGATTCAACATATTCAGAATCAGTTAAAGTGAATAAGTATTTCTGGGCACCAGTGAAATATCAGATGAAGTTAAAGAGCATAAATTTGTGCATATTCACTAAGAAAAATAAAAATTTTCAATAGATATATAGACTAAAACATTTTGACTAAAAGAAAGCAGCAGAAGTTGAAGAATTTCTAGGCATAGAAAGTCAAGAGTTCAGAAGATTCAATGGTACTTGTTAGCAAGCACATTTTGAAAATGGCTTACAAAGTGGAGGGAGACTGTTGAGTCCAGAAGGAGTAATAAATTAAAACAATAGCCAAAAAGTCCTGTGAGTGTAGAACATCACTTTTCATTTGTAGTAAGTAAGTGGCAGAAGTGAGAGGCATAGAAGTGGTCATAAAAGGAATGATAATAGATCTTAAAGGTTGAATGATTCTAAGGACTGAAGAATTTATATACACACATTTTTAGTGCCGGTGTTTACTAAGGATTTAGACAACATGCCAAGCTTTTTGCTATACTCTTACCAGATAATTTTTCACTTAGTTCCAGGAACTATATTACAAAGATACTCTAAGTAAATCCTGCATATGTGTAAACTGTGGTTTCCAGAGAGCAACTTTCCCAAGGCCATGTAGGTATTAACAACATTTTCTAATTTAGATCTATTAATTTCTGATTCAGTATTCTTTACCACAAAGCTTTATTCCACCCCCTATGGCTATACTTGTGAATGTCTAAGTGTAAAGCAGTAGAAAATGTAACTGATTCTGAGAATTTTGAATACTTGCCCTGGCGTAGACACATAAATTATAAGGCTAGAGGGGTCAAAGTGTCATCAACACAGAAATGTGAGAGACGAAAAGTAAGAAATTATGAAAAGGGAAAGAGGGTAGAGGCAAGATGTGATAAAAAATAAAAATAGATGCCATAGGCAGAGGAATAACATTTGAAAGATAATAATTAAGTCATAAGGCAGAATAATAATCCAAAAATAAACAAAAAATAACAATTATTATGGTTTCCAGAAGGCATGGGGCAAGCGACCTTTATTGGAGAAGTAAACAAGATAAAAAGGAAATGGCAAACCCAAGGATTTTTTTTTTTTTTTTTTTTTTTTTTTTTTTTGAGATGGAGTCTCACTCTGTCACCCAGGCTGGAGTGCAGTGGCGCGATCTCAGCTCACTGCAACCTCTGCCTAATGGATTCAAGCAATTCTTTTGCCTCAGCCTCCAGAGAAGCTGGTATTACAGGCTCCTGCCACCCTAATTTTTTAATATTTTTTAGTAGAAACAGGGTTTCACCATGTTGGCCTGGCTGGTCTCGAACTCCTTACCTCAAGTGATCTTCCCCTCTCAGTCTCCCAAAGTGCTGGGATTACAGACATGAGGCATTGTGCCTGGCTGAACCTAGGGATTTTAAAGAGGTCATACACCATAAAAGAGGGGATCTCAGATACAAATAAGAAGCCATGAGTGGGCACTTGTGTGCTGAGGAAAGGAGTGAGGCTGAGTGGAAGGATGGTGAAACTGTGAGTTCCTGATGCTGCTCTGTGAAGCCCTCTACACTCCTGTGACCTTGTGCCAGTTACTAACCCTCTCCTTGCTCCTGTTTCCTCATAGATAAGGTGACAGTAAATAATGATAGTACAAACCCACAGAGTAATTGTTTAATCTCTGACTCTGATCTCAGAGCCGTATTCTGTAATCTGTAACCACCGTATTCTATAAAGATGGAATATATAATATCAGAACCTAAACCTTTGACCTTTCGATTGTCTCAGTGTCCCACCATTCAAATTGTAGTCCTCTAGAATCCAGTGTCAGGAGGATAGTGGCACATAAATTTTATTATGCTATGGTCTCTACTTTAGCATATGTATGAAAATTTTCTGAACATTTGAAAGTTCTGACAAAGTTTTAAAATATCTAATTTTCTGTAATTCTACAAATTAGCAATATCCTCTGGAAGAAGCTGCCTAGCTCAGATTTCTCCCCGGTAAAAAAAAGAAAACTAATTTTTTATTTTACAGTTTTCCAGAAAGGGTAGTTTTACAAATGTCCTTCCTAATGTACTTGCTCTCAGTGGATTCCATTGTATGAATTATAATGAAAGAAAAATGCTGGGGGTGCCAAAACCCTGAAACCAACTGTCCACTGCTAAGTTGCTAAGTAGGCAGGATTGCGAATTCATTCTGCAGCCTTTGTCTTTATAGAGGTCACCATTCAGGACAATCCAGAAAGAGGTGATACCTACTAGTGAGTAGTGATTATTCAGCGTCATAGTCAGCGCAAAAGAACACATATACCATGTGAACATGAGCCAAAAGTTGCTGATTATAGGATAGTACAAAAATAAAATGGGTCACAGCCAAAAATATCTCAGCAACCTAAAAAACAAGACAATGCCTCACTTTGATGGCATGGTCTCTTAGTTCTTTCAAAAGGAAAATGTTCTTTTATTCATTCATTCCACGAGTCAGTCTGATAATCACTGATGAAATGCCTTGACATTATTCTCAGTTCTATACTGAGTTACACTGACATGACGCCTGATATCAAAGAAAAAAAATTATCTTGTAGACATAAAGACAGACATTAAATAATAGGTTGCTGCAATTTGAGGGAGCCCGATTACTAAAATGCTTTTCTCAGTGCTAGTTATGAAATGGTAGAGAAGTAGATACAGAGTGAGACTGGTAGAGGTAGAAATCACAGCTCTATATCTGATATTCCTTGTACGTGGGAACAGATGACTTCTTGATACTGCACCCTAGAATCTGGCATAGGTATAGCAGACAACAATCGCAGACTTTCCTAGATGTCTTCCCTAGATGGTCTACCTCTGAAAAATTTGTGGTAATGAGTAATAAACTGTAATCCTGGAGCTGACTAGATAATGCAACAATTAACAAATTAGTAAATAAATTACATGAATGCCAGCAGAATAGGAGAACTCCCACTACAGTTTATCCTCCAAAACACTGGGTATGATATACTGATTACAAAAACTGTGCCATCCAGCACCCTTTGCTGCATTCATGTGCTTTGCCATACGACTTTGCAGCTCCATCTATCAAGGTCTATTTCTCTCTTCCTTCCATAAAAGCTATTTACTTTGACCAAAAAAATTCAGCAGAAGTGACTGTATGCCTTCTCCAACCCTTGACTTCAGAGGACTTGCATGTTTCTGCCAAAAAAAAAAAAAAAAAAAAAAAAAACCCTAACATTTCATGAGAACAAGTCCAAGCTAACCTGCTAGATAATGAAAGATGGTTCAGAGCAGACATGAACGTGCACCAATAAGGCCAACCTGATGCAGCCAGTCACAACCAATTTATGAACTGTTAGGTGACATATGATGAACTCAGGAGAGATCAGCTCAACTTGGGGCAGATTAGCACAAGAGTTAAGCCAATCTCACAAGACTAGAGTTAAGTCACTAACACTTTCAGGTGTTTTGTTATGCAGAAATATCAAATATCTTGATACCAAGTATTGTCAGACTTACTCTCCTTGATGAATTAAAATCTGGTAGCTCTGAAATGGAACTCCTGTACATGTGTACCAGGAAACATATAGAAGCATTCATGCCATAATTGTTTCATAATAGCAAAAAACAATTTTTAAGTGAAAATAAAATGTTAAAATCAAAATAAGGGAAAAAGTTATAGTATATTGGTATAATTGGAGCATTGTTCATCATTAGAAATGGATAATTACATATACAAGTATCATCATGAATGATTTTCAAGTATATATTATTGAGTGAAGGGAGAAAGTCACCAAAAATTAACAAAGTAGGACTCCTTTGACATAAAAATAACAAAAATTTAAAAATACTCTTAAGAGATACCTACATGTATGGTAAACTATTTTGAGGAGGCAAAGAGATAATTAAGACAAAATTCAGGATAGTAGTTAACTTCTAGAGGGGTGGGAAGCAGAGACAAGATGGCCAACTAGACATAACCAGGAAGCACTTCTCCCACCAAGGGAGACCAAAATATCCAGTAAACTAATACTTTGAAAAACCTTTTGAAAGAAAACACTGAGAGCTGATAGAGAGGTGATGCAGACCAAGAGGCTGAAGAGGGAAGAAGCTAGGAACCCCACATGGACTTGCCAAATGCCAGGACTAGTTCCCAACCCTGAACAGCTCCTAAAGAAGGGGTAAGTGAAGTGACAGCAGTACAGGCAACCCACCCTTACTGTGGAGCTCTGGGATCCTAGCTGCAAGAGATCCTTCTGCCCCACAGACATGTGCATTGGCAGGAGGATCTGCCTGGACAATAGGCAGAGCTATACAATACACAGCCTAAACAAAGCCCAGGAGATTTTGTGCTGGGGCAGCTGCAGCAGAACACAATCATAAGCTTCCAAAGTTTTCCATCTTCCTCTGAGTATCTTGAACCCATGCTGACTGCCTGCCAGACCAGGAGAAAGCAAGGCTGTCTTTCCAGTGGGACTGGTGCATGTCCGATCTGCGTGTCCCTGTCCATTAGCCCCTCCCAAAAGGCCCTTGCCTGGCCACTTCCCCAAGAGCCTACTCACAGCACAGCATTCCCTACCCAGCTTGAGTGCTTTCCCTCCAGCCTGGGAGCACTTCTGTTCCCCCAGCACAGCCAGTGCCCAACCTGGTGGGGCCAGAGGACAAAACAGCAAGCCCAGTCCCAGCACCCTAAGGGTTAGGGTATGCCGCACTGGGGTGGAAGCTGAGATCTGTGGCTGGAACTCAGTGCAGGAAGAGCTCCCACTCTCAGAATACTGAGAAGACTGTGAGGCTCAGGTTCCTGGGCTGGCATGCCTTCCTGGAGCTGGGCATGCCTCCTTCTACAGGGCTGGTCCAGGAAGGGTGTGGTCTGTCCACCAGCTGCAGCCTCTGACTGAGGCAGACCCACAGTGCCCGAAATATCTAACAGGCCAACAATTTGAGTGCAGAAGGCTTGGGACAAAACTCACTGGACAGGCCACATACTAGAGCAGCCACCAGAATGAGACTTGGTTGAGGGAGAGCAAGCTGGGTGGTCCACATAGCTGTCTACTGGGCAAAAACAATACAAAAAAAAATAAAAATACAGCCCTAGCCATGGGCAAAAACAATACAAAAAAAAAAAAACACACAAAAAAAAAACAAAAACAAAAAAAACATACAGCCCTAGCCATGGGCTATGGGCACCTCATCAGCTATACACCAACAGCAACATCACCCTACCTGGTGATACCCCACCTTTGACCTAATGCATCAGCACACCACCAGCAGACATACCTCACAACCTGCTCCAACTCTGCCAAGCACAGAATACCAGTGAGCCCCTGGAGTGCTGTGGGTCTCCTGGTGACCTGTTCTTCAGCTTGGGTAGCCCCTAAGAGAGAGGGGAATCACAGGCCATCAGTGTCCCCCTTGGGGCTAAGGAAGCGTGGGCTCAGCACCAGTGATTGGAAGGGGCTTCCCTAAGGCCCAAGAATGGACCTGCCAGAGGAATAATCTTTTCCCCACCTTGTCCTCCCCTCCACATCTCCCCCATTGGAAAGCACTACTATAAACACACTAAGTTACAAAGAGCTATGTGGCTGAAATCCTATTTTCTGGCCATTACTCATAAAAGCCATCTACTGTCTCATATCCTGAATAATGTCACCAAAAAGTTCTAGTTTATATCGCCTATGAAATCCAGTGCAAGAATATAGCTACAAAGGAAGATCCCATAAAGAGCCTTGGCCCTCTGAAAGCACCCAGAAATGAATCCAATCAACTATACTCAACTTAGACCACAGTCAAACCCTCAAGGGAAATAAAGAATATAAAAACAGAAAGCCCCATCCAAACAATAGCAAATTCAAAAAGATAAAGGAACACCAGCCATCTCGGATGAGAAAAAATCAGTGCAAGTACACTGGCAATTCAAACAGCCAGAGTCAATGTCTCCTTACCTCCAAATGATCGGACTAGCTTCCCAGCAATAGTTCTTAACTGGATTGAAATGGCTGAAATGACAGACACAGATTTAGAACCTGAATGTCAAGGAAACGTATTAAGATTCAGGAGAAAGTTGAAACCCAATCCAAGAAATCCAATGAAACTATCCAAGAGTTGAAAGACAATGCTGCCACTTTAAGAAGGAAGCAAACTGAACTCCTGGAACTGAACAATCCACTATACGAATTTTATAACACAATTGGAAGGCATTAAACAACAGAATAGACCAAGCTAAAGAAAAAATCGCAGAGCCTGAAGACTGGTCCTTTGAATCAATTCATTCAGATAAAAATAAAGAAAAGGGTTGTTTTTTTTTTTTTTTTAATGAACAAAATCATGGAGAAATATGGGATAATGTAGAGAGACCAAACTTATGACCCACTGACATTCCTGAAAGAGAAGGAAGAGAGTAAACAAGTTGGGAAACATAGTTGAGGATATAGTGCATGAAAATTTCCCCAATCTTGCTGAAGAGGACAACATGTAAATTCAAGTAATTCAGAAACCACCTGTGAGATATTATGCAAGATGTCAATCCTTAACATACACAGTCATCATATTTATCAAGGTCAAAGCAAAAGAAAAAAAGTTTGAAGGTCATCACTTACAAAGGTAACCCCATCAGGCTAGCAGTGGATTCTCAGAAGAAAACATACATGCTGCAAGAGACTGGGGCCTATTTTTAGCACTCTTAAGAAAAAAAAAAATCCAGCCAAGAATTTCATATCCTGCCAAACTAAGCTTCATAGCAAAGGAGAAATAAAATCCTTTTCATACAAGTAATCGCTAAGGGAATTTGTAACCACTAGACCAGGCTTATAAGAAATCCTTAAAGGAGTGCAAAACATGGAAATGAAAGATTAATTACCAGCTACCACAAAACTAGACTTAAGTATATAGTCATAAACACTATAAAGCAATTACACAATCAAGCCTACAAAACAACCAGCTATCAACACAGTAACAAGAGCAAAATCTCACATATCAATATTAACCTTGAATGTAAATCATCTAAACACCCCTCTTAAAAGGCATAGATTGGCAAGTTGCATTAAAAGGAAAAAAAGACCCAACCATCTTTTGTTACAGGCTCAAAGTAAAGGGATAGAAAAGGATGTATCATGAAAGATCACAGGTCACTGTGCTCTTTTTCACAGATGAAACACAGTTAAACCATAACAGTAAAAAAGGACAAAGATCATTACATGATAAAGGGTTCAACTCAATGAGAACACTTAAATATCTTAAATACATATGCACACAACACTCAAGCACTCAGATTTATAAAACTAGTTATTTTAGAACTACAAAAAGACTTAGCCACACAATAATTGTTGGAGAGTTCAACACCCAACTTCCAGCATTAGATAGATTATGAAACACAAAATTAACAAAGAAATTCTAGAATTAAAATTGAAACTAAACCAATTGGACCAAATAGATATCTACATAATATTCTTCCCCAAACCACAAAATATACATTTTTCTCATCCACACACAAAACATATCCTAAGATTAATGGCATGCTCAGCCAGAAAGCAAGTCTCAAACATTTTTTTAAAACTGAAATCATACCAGGCACACTCTCAAGCCACAGTGCAATAAAAACAGAAATCAATACCAAGATGATCTCTCAAAACTGCACAATTACACAAAAATTAGATAACTTGATCCTGAATGCTTCTTGGACAAACAATATAAATAAGGCAGAAATTAAAACTTTCTTCAAAATTAGTGAAGACAAAGGCACAACATACAAAAGTCTTTGGGATACAGCTCTGCAGTGTTAAGAGGAGAGTATATAATGTTGAATGCCAACACAAAGAAATTAGAAAGATCTCAAATTAGTAATCTAACATTCCATCTAGAAGAACAAGAAAAGCAAGAACAATACAAACCCAAAGTTAGTAGAAGAAAAGTAATAACTAAAATCAGTGAAGAACTGAATGAAACAGATGTAAAAATCCAAATGAAAGATCAATGAAACACAAAGCTGGATCTATGAAAGAATAAACATGATTAATTGACTGCTAGCTAGATTAACAAAAGAGATACAGAAGGTACAAATAAGCAGAATCAGAAATTTAAAAGTTGACATTACAATCAATCTCACATAAACAGAAATGATCCTCAGAGACTAACGTGAACACTTCACACAAATTAGAAAAATCTAAAAGAAATGAATAAATTTCTGGAACCACACAACCTCCAGAGATAAAACCAGGAAGAAATTGAACCCTGAACTAATCAGTAATAAAAAAAAAATCCACCACCAACAACAAAAAAGCACTGGACTAGACAGATTCACAGCCAAATTCTACAAGATATACAAAGGGCTAGTACAAATCCCACTGAAACTATTCCTCAAAAAATCAAGGAGGAGAACTCTTCCCTAACTTATTCAATGAAGCCAGCATTATATAGATACCAAAATCTGGAACAGGAACAATGGAAAATAAAAACCTCAGGCCAATATTCCTGATGAACATAGATGCAAAAATCCTCAACAAAACACAAGCAAATCAAATCCATTAGCATATCAAAAAGTTAATTCACCATGATCAAGTAGACCTTGTTCCTGTGAGGCAAGGTTGTTTCAACATATGCAAATCAATAAATGTGATTTACCACATAAGCGGAACTGAAAACAAAAACCTTTGATTATCTTAATAGTCACAGAAAATGCTTTCAATAAAATCCAACATCCCTTTTTGATTAAAAGAAAGAAAGAAAAAAAAAACTTAACAAACTAGGCATCAAAGGAACATGCCACAAAACAGTAAGAGCCATTTATGACAAACCGACAGTCAACATCATACTAAATGGGCAAAAGCTGAAACTGTTTTCTTTGAAACCTAGAACACAAGGATACCTACTCACCATTCCTATTCAACACAATATTGAAAAGTCCTAGCTACAGCAATCAGGTAAAGAAAGATCTAAAAGGTATCTAGATAGGAAAAGAAGTCAAACTATCTCTCCTCACTGACAATATAATTCTATGCTTACAAACGCTTAAAGACTCTGCCAGAAGGCTGCTGGAACTGATAAATGACTTTGTTAAAGTTTCAGGATACAAAATCAATGTACAAAAATCAGCTGCATTTCTATATGCCAATAATGCTCAAGCTAAAAGTCAAATCAAGAATGTAGTAACATTTATAACAGACACAGAAAGAAATAAATACCTAGGAATACAGCTAACTGAAGAAGTAAAAGATATCTGCAAGGGGAACTACAAAACACCTCTGAAAGAAATCAGAAATGACACAAATGAAAGAAAAAACATCCCATGCTCATAGATTGGAAGAATCGACATAGTTAAAATAGCCATACTGTCCAAAGCAATTTACAAATTGCTATTCCTTTCAAACTACTAACATTATTTTTTACAGAATAAAAAAAATTATTCTAAAATTCATGTGGATCAAAAAACAATAGCTTATATAGTCCAAGCAATCCTAAGCAAAAGAAACAAAGAAACAAACAATGTGAAGGAAACATCACATTGCTTGACTTCAAACTATACTGTAAGGCTACAGTAATCAAAACAGCAAGATACTGCTACAAAACAAACATATAGATGAATAGAACAAAATAGAGAACCCAGACATAAAGCTGCACACCTGCAGCTATCTGATCTTTGACAAGGTCAACAAAAATAACCAATGAGGAACAAGACTCCCAGTTCAATAAATGGTGCTGGAATAACTGGCTGTCTGTTTGTAGAACAATGAATTAACTCAGAACAAATTAAAGACTTAAATGTTAGGCCTCAAACTACAAAAATTCTCTAACAGAACCTAGGAAATACCCTTCTTGATTACGGCCTTTGCAAGGAATTTGTGGCCAAGTCCTCAAAAACAATTGCAACAAAAATACAGATATACAAATGGAATCTAATTAAATTATAGAGTTTCTACACAGCAAGGGAAACTATAAACTTAGTAAATAGGCACCCTACAAAATCGGAGAAAATATTAAAAAACTATGTATCCAACAAAGGTATAGTATGCAGAATCTATAAGGAACTTAATTAAATAATCAAAAAACAACCCCATTAAAAAGTGGGAAAAAGGACATGGACACTTCTCAATTAAGACACAGGTTGACTTGGTGGCTCACGCCTATAATCCCAGCACTTTGGGAGGCCAAGGCAGGCAGATCTCATGAGGTCAGGAGTTCGAGACTGGCCTGGCCAACAGAGCAAAACTATGTATCTGCTAAAAATACAAAAAATTGCTGGGCATTGTGGTCCACGCCTGTAATCCCAGCTACTTGGGAGACTGAGGAATGACAATCGCTTGAATCCAGGAGGGAGAGGCTGCAGTGAGCCAAAATCCCTCAGCTGCACTCAAGCCTGGAAGACAGAGAGAAACTGTTTCAAAAAAAAAAAAAAAAGATATACAGGTGGCCAAATATATGAAAAAAATGCTCATCATCACTAATCAAAGCAAATCAAAACCACAATGAAATACTGTCTCACATCGGTCAGAATGGCTTTTCTTAAAAAGCAAAAAATATGATTGATGTTGGTGACATTGTGAAAAAAAGGGATCACTTACATGCTGCTGCTGGAAAGGTAAATTAGTTCACACAATGTGGAGAACAGTTTAGAGATTTCTCAGAGAACTTAGAACTACCATTTAACCCACCAATCCCATTACTGTGTATGCCAAAGGAAAATAAACAGTTCTACCCAAAAAGAAACATGCATGTTTATGTTCATTGCAGCACTATTCACAGTCACAAAGACACGGAATCAACTCAGGTGTCTATTAGTGGTGAACTGGATTTTTTAAATGTGGTACATATATACATGGAAAACTTTGCAGCTATAAAAAGGAATGAAATCATGCCCTTTGCAGCAACATGGACACAGCTGGAGGCCATTATCCTAAGGAAACTCATGCAGAAACACAAAATCAAATACTGTATGTTCTCACTTGTAAGTGGGAGCTAAACATCGGGTACACTCAGACATGAAAATGGGAAAAACAGACACTGGGAACTACGAGAGCGGGTAGAAGCAGGGGGTCAAGAGGTGATAAACTACCTATCGGTTACTATGCTCACCACTGGGGTGACATGCTCAATTGTACTCCAGATCTCAGCATCACACAATATACCTTTGTAACAAACCTGCACATGTACCCCCTGATTCTAACATAAAAGATGAAAGAAAGAATAGAGAGGTGGGAGGGAGAAGAGATTGGGATGGAGCATGCTAAGGCTTTCCAAGGTAGTGAAAATGTTCTGTGGTGCTATGTACATATCATATACACATATGGAAGCAGTATTCCGGCATAGTTCTGGAAGGATAAATAAGAAGCTGAATACAGTAAGTACCTATTGGGCAGGGAACAGGGTGACTGTAAAACAAAGAGTGGGGACATTTTGCAATATGCCATTTCAAATAATGAAGGAGAATGGATGTTCTATCACTAATCTGTATTAACTTGTTTAAAATAAACAAAATTAACGTTAAAAGTTACAATAGCAAAATATTGATGTGATTTTGTATCTCTTAGCATTTTCCAAATTCTGTATAATGAACATGAACAGCTTAGCTTAGTATGTTTTAATATGGGACTGAATTCACAATACCTGCTTCTTAGTTATAAGAAATTGTGTAATTTCTCTAAGTCTCAATTAGATCCCTTTGTAGTATGCTCTAATAGCATAATTTCATTACTCTCACCACACCTGTAGTTAATTAGTATTCTCTATATTGTCTACCAGACTATAAAAGCTTTAAGAAGACAAGAATAGTGTCTGGCTTATTCATTGCTTGATCCCTAATGCCTAATACAATGTTTGCCCACTGTAACCATTGTTGGTGATTATTACATGTTTACTATGTATAGTATTTACTATATGTAATATAGTAGTAATATAGTAATGTACTATATGTAATATAGTAAATATTGGCAAATATTTACTAACATTTGAAATACTAACAGTAATATTACTATATGTAATACAGTAAATACATAATATTTATGATATGTAATAATTACCAACAATTATTTATATGTGTGTATATACATATATATATATCATTAGATGTAATTGGACAAAAACAAGTCTTGAAATTGAAAAACACACTTATTACATCTTAAAAATAATTCACCTCTGATACAAACATTTTAAAACACAAACTGAAAGTATTATAGAAAGCTTTTTACACTTTTAGAGGGTACTCTTAGGGTAAAAACTTAATTGGGGGTTTTGTATAAAGGCTTTATAGATGCTGCATCTCCTTAAGGGATAGAGTAGACTTAGGTAATGATTTTAGGAATTTATTAGTTTGTAAAATTATACCACAATTCTTTATTTATAATTGAAACATATCCTTTATGCTGCAAAATCTATTCCTGTGCATGCTTTTGGTTTATTGAGTGACATAATAAATTGCTTGATAATAATTTATACTTGAATCATTTGAACTTTGTACATCACAAAATCAGTTTACCATAAAATTATATCATTGGTTACAGAGATGTTTAAGCCAAAAATAGACATCAGTCAAAAGCTGCAGATAATTGGAGCATTTACTTCTTTGCCATGAAATAGGGTATTTTCCCCCTTGCTGTGTCATCTGAATTATTTAATAATTTTAAGTCTAGAAGTAGATACAGCATCAGACTTAAAATTAAGTATCCATGTTGCTTGCCTCTCAGTTTGCTTTATCCCAGGTATGGAGTTTGGGACTAAATCAATTCCCTGGATCCTGCGATGACTACAAAGATTTTCTTCACCAAAAATCAGATTAAAACCTTGTTTCTTCAGAGCTGTGAGTGCACTACAGCACTTAGAAGCATATTCTGTACTATTTTCTTTCCCTCTTCCAAATGTTATCCCAGTTGTTTGGCTGGGGCTTCTGTCTTGGTTCCCAGTCCTTCTTTTTCATCTGTCACATTTTCCATTATCCCAATTTCTAACCGACTAGTCCTGCACTCTAGGCTCCTATTGGAGGCTCTGGCCCCTGCCCAAGTTTTATGTATGCTTCTCTCTAAGGTTTACTCTCTACTTGCACCTCTTGGACACAACAGTGGACCCCACTGGGTGTGAATAGATGTCTCTTCCTCCTACAACAGCATTGTTAAATGTTTGTTTGGTTGTGTCTTGAACCCTTCCAGCAACAAAAAGCTCAAAAGCAAGACATTCCCTGTTACCTACCTCTAGTTCTTTGTTTGAAAGTTCTGCAAATGGAGCATGTTCTGACTTGCAGTTCTACTGTTTAGGATTACATAAAAGTTGAATGTGGAGACATTTAGAATAAGTAAGTCAATTTTTGACTGTGGAGACGTTGGTCATTGTTATTTGTCCATGCTCCAGGTTCTCAATATTTTAAAAAATGTGGTTCATGGGGCATACCCAGAAGTGGAATTGCTGATTCAAAGGGTAGATGCAATTTTTTTTTAATGTTAAATTTTCCTCAATATTCTTGCAACAGTTAACACTCCCACCAACAAACCATAAGATTTTCTAGTCTCCATATCCTTAATGATTTAGTGTATTCTCCGAATTTATACTGTTTGCCGTAAAAAAATACATGTGTCACTTTTATTTGTTTAAAATGGGATTTGTTTATAGTGACTGATAAATTTTATGCCCATTTAAATACTGAGTTGAAGTTGTCATTCCTATGGGTTACAGTGAGCTACAATTTAATCAGATAAAGTACACATTTGTCTATGATATTAAGTAAAAATATGTTTTCTCAGACATTTTTCTTTGATAATGGGATTTTATCTAATGAAGAATATTTTTTCAAATTTTTAAAGATTCATTTTTATCAATCTTTTATGGCCTCTTTTATCTCTTACTTAAATAAACCTGTCAGTTATCAGAATATTAAAAATGATTCACCTATTCTTTTTTCTAATACTTTGATTTTGTAATATTTAAGTTTTTGAGCTATCTATCATTTATGTGAAAAGTGGGAAACAAAAATCTAAGTGCAGTTTGCTAAAGAGGACAATTATTAAAATACTATTTTTTACACTGTTGTAAAACATACTAAATTTCCATATGTATTTAGGTTTATTTATGAATTTTAAAATTTCATAAAATTGTTTAGTCAGTTTATTCCTATGTTGGTACAAATCTTTTAATTATTATATCTTTATAATATGATTTAATATCAGAAATGCTAATTTTCTCTAACTATTCCTTCTTTTTCTAAGGTTCCTTTGTCTATTCATCTATGTAAATCTTAGAGTTGTCTTTAGTTCAAAAAAAAAGAAATCATGTTGGTATTTAGATGTACTTATGAATAAATATATAGCAAGTCATAAGGGAATTTTCATATGAATTTAAAATTCTGAAGTAAGGAGAATGTGTTTTTATTTTAGACATTTTATCATACAAAATCTGTCTCTCCACTAAATCATGTAAGCTTTTACATCCTTCAATATCATTTTTACCTACACAGAGTTTCAAAGACATTTTTCAGGTATTTTATATGTTGCTTACAAAAGTTTTTTGTATAACGCAAAGGCTGGGGGTACTGACTCCCACACAGTTGAAAACCATTTTTTTTTTTTTTTGAGATGGGGTCTGTCCCCCCGGCTGAAAGTACAGTAGCACAATTTCAGCTCACTGCAACCTCTGTCTCCCAAGTTCCAGGGGCCCTCCTACCTCAAGCTCCTGAGTAGCTGGGATTACAGAAACATGCCACCACATCCAGCTAATTTTTTTCATGTATTTTTTATAAAGACAGGGTTTTGCCATGTTGCCCTGGGCTGGTCTTGAACTCCTGAGCTCAAGACATCCACCTACCTTAGCCTCCCAAAGTGCTGGGATTGCAGGTGTGAGCCGCCATGCCCAGCCACTATGTATAATTTTTGACTCACCCAAAACTTAACTACTAATGACCTACTGTTGACCAAAAGATTTACTGAACACAAAGTCAATTAACACGTTTTGCATGTCATATGTATTATATATTGTATTCTTATGATAAAAGAGAAAAGAAATTGTTATTAAGAAAATCATAAGGAAAAGAAAATATACTTTTTATTAAGTGGAAATGGATCATCAAAGATCTCCATTCTCATTTTCACATTGAGTAGGCTAAGGAGAAAAGAGGAGTGTTGGTCTGGCTGTCTTGGGGTGGCAGAGGCAGAAGAGGCAGAGAAGGTGGAAGGGGAGGCAAGAGAGGCAGGCATGCTCAGCGTAACTTTAAGGAAATACATACATTCTGGCTTGTTTTCCCTTTTCTAAAAATGTTTTTATACTTTATAAATTTTTCTTTCACCATAAGAAAAACTGATTTAGTTTTTCCAATGCCTATATCATGGAAGGGTCCATGTTGTAAAAGAAGTCAAAAGCAGTCTTGAATAATCAGAACCATTCTGCTAGACTGTCTAATGTCAATTTGTTTTCTGGAACTGCTTCTTCATATTTTCATCACCTGGCTGTAGTTCAGAAGCACTCATCTCCATCAAGTCATCATCTGTTAATTTCTCTGATGTGATGTCAATTAACTCTTGATCTTCTCCAAATTCCACATACTGAAATCCTTCACCTCCACTCCCCAACTTTTTTCTGCAATATCTACAATCTCTCTCACTATATCCTTGACTGGCTCTGTGGTAAATCCTGTGAAGTCATGCACAAGAACTAGACACAATTTTCTCCAGCAGGAATTTATTGTTTCAGGCTTGATGGCTTTCACAGTTTTTTCTATAACAATAACATCTTCAGTGGTGTAATCTTTCCAGACTTACATCATGTTCTCTATATTCTCTCTATCAGGGTTTCTTTTTTCATAGCCTTGACAATCCTTTCCATAGAGTACCATGGGTAATGAGCCTTAAGGTCCTATGACCCCCCGATCTAGAAATTAAATTAGAGATGTTATGTCTGCAGGCAATTAGATCATCACTTCAACACCATTTGTGTTGAACTCATGGGATTCTGGGTGGCCAAGGGCATTGCTCAATATCAAAAGAACTTCAAAAGGCAATCCCTTATGGCAAGTTACATCCTTACTCCAGGGACAAAGCATCAATGGAAGACTCAGAAAAAGAGTTCTCATTGTGCAGGACTTCCTGTGGTACAACCAAAAGATTGGCAACTGGTGTTTATCATTCCCCTTCAAGGTTCAAGGCTTAGTAGCTATATAGATAAAGGCAGTCCTGATCATAAACCTAACTGCATTAGCACAAGACAGTAGAGCTGGCCTATTCCTTCCTGCCTAAATCTTGGTGCTCACTTCTTTTCCTTACACTAATAAACGTCCTGCATGGCTCTCCCCGCCCCTCCCCGACCCCCGAATAGGGTGCTTTTGTCTGAATTAAGAACATGTTCGGGTAGCTATCCCTTCTTCTCAATTACTTTTTAATGGTATCTGGGAACTCATCTGCTGCCTCTTGGTCAGCAGAATCTGCTTCCATGGTTATCTTTACATTTTTTAAGTCAAACTTCTTTCTAAAATTATCAAACTACAATTTGCTGGCGTTAAATTCTCCAGCTTTAGATCATTCACCTTCCTTTTACTTTCAGTTTTCATGTAGTGACTTTGCTTTTTCTGCAATCAGTCTTTACCTATGCCTTTCTGATAGCAATTCTGCACCAAAATAAAAGCTACATTTTCAATATGAGATAAAAACGTATTTCACAAATAGCACACGGTTTTTGCACCCGCTACTATAGCTGCAGCAATGGCTTTGTGAATTTCCTTCTTTTTTTGTACAATGGTCCTTACGTTAGATTCATTTATCTTTAAATGGTGGGCAACCACAGCTGCAGACCTCAATCTATATTAGATATCAAGCAATTCAACTTTTTCTTGTAATGTCATGACTTTGCTGTGCTTCTTGAGAAAATGTCCAGCATCACTATCAGCACTTTGTATGGATCCTATAGTGTTATTTAAGGTTTACTATACTGTACTACATACGATGAAAAAATACGTGAGAACTGTGACAGATCACTTTTAACAGATATAGGGTTTATTGCAGAGATGAATTATGAGATGATTACATACTTGACACACATTCACATTGTGTTTTAAAGAGATGCTGGCAACACTTGAGCTTACTACTACAGCAACAGGAGGTGACTACAAAATTTTTATAGTAATACTTTATGTACTATAAATAATTTTATGCAGTTATGATTTATTACTGCATCTTTACATTTGTTACATTCCTCTCAACTGTGAATGAGAATGCAATGTATGGGTCTACAGGTGTTTGTGTGTGTATGTATTGTAAATTTTAATTTTTTATAGTATATTTGTATATATTTTATGGTAGTAAATATAATATCTATACATATTTTATGCATTCATGACTTTTTAAATATATTTCTAGATCATTTGGTTCATCTGAGAGTTTTTCAAACTGTTGCAAATCTCCAAAAAATTTTACAATGTATTTATTGAAAAAATTTTGCATATAAGTAGACCCATGCAGTTCAAACTTGCATTATTAAGAGTCAACTGTACTTACTAATGAGAATTTTTGTTATAAAATAACTTTGTTCTAAATTAATTTTATTTAGTTATAAAATAATTATTTTCATGTTAGATGTGGTGAAGATTTAATAATATATACCAAATCATCAAGTTTTATGATATCAAATCATTGAGGTTGTACACCTTAAATAGTTATAATTTTTAGTTGCTAACTAGGCCTCAATAAAATTAGAAAAATAAGAAAATAGGCCGGGCGCAGTAGCTTACGCCTGTAATCCCAGAACTTTGGGAGGCCGAGGCGGGTCACGAGGTCAAGAGATCGAGACCATCCTGGTCAACATGGTGAAACCCCATCTCTACTAAAAATACAAAAAATTAGCTGGGCATGGTGGCGCATGCCTGTAATCCCAGCTACTCAGGAGGCTGAGGCAGGAGAATTGCCTGAACCCGGGAGGCGGAGGTTGCGGTGAGCCTAGATCGTGCCATTGCACTCCAGCCTGGGTAACAAGAGCGAAACTCCGTCTCAAAAAAAAAAAAAAAAAGAAAAAGAAAAATAAGAAAATAAAATAATTATGACTAAATTGATTTTTAAATATTTGATATCTGACTTGCTTTTGACTTAGTTATTTCATATTGAATTTTCATTAGTTCTAATAGTTTTCAGTTACCTCTCTGTTAATTAGAAGGCTTTTTAAATACTACACATAAATACAGGTATTTACATATTTTTCTATACAATGATTATAGTTTATAATTTCTGTTTCATGACTCAATGCATTGGTCATAACTTTTAGACTCATAGTAAAATAATAGTGATCACAGACATATTCTTTTCCTTTTAAGTTTCAAGTGCAATATCTCTAATGATACAATATAAATTACAGAATATGTAAATATGAACATTATTACATTGTAGAAATACTCATTACTAGAATGCTAACTTCAATTTGGGAAAGAATGTTTAAGATTTTTGCTCTTGTTTTGTTTCGTTTTGCTTTGTTTTTGGACATCTAGTAAGAAGTTATGTTTTCTCCCGTATACATCAATGTTAGAAAAAAAAACCGAAAGTAAAAAAGGATTTATGAACATTTTATGTAAGTTTGGTTTGTAACAATTAACTGAAAATTCCCTCTATGAATATTAATTTCATGCATATCAAGTGTCTACATTCAGTAATTATCCAATAATTTTCAATCAAGTAAAGAGTTTTTTCACCTCCGTATTGCTTCTAAATACCTACCCTAAAAGTATCAAGAAAGTATAACCATTGATATATGTGTGCACTTTGTGCATTTTTTAATAAGTAAATTCTTATCTGTTGAACCTTTTTGTGCATGAAAGTATGGTGGAATTATTAAGCAGAAAAGCTCTAAAAAGAGACTGCCTGGGTTCTAAATCCTAGTTATAGTCCATAAATTTAAGAATTCACTTTTTTCACATTTTGACATCTCAAAGTGATTGGCTTCTTGACATACATGACATAGTCATAATTTAACTCAGTGTTTTCTATCATAGCGTTAAGATAAAATAATTATGCATCTTATAATAAATCAGATAAACAATAAATTAAAATGTTGACCTTGGATATGTTATTTAAGAGCTATCATCTGTACAATTTAATTAATAAACACTTACAGACTTACAACAAAACTTTGAATGTATTACATGTAAAGACATTTACAACTGTATCAGCTGTTTAGTAAGTGCTCAATAAATACTATATATTTGTTATTGCTTGAAAATTAAAGATCAGTTATATCAAATTCCCACTACTTGATAGAGTTCTTAAACTCTATCAAACAAGAATAAGCTAGATGCTTTTCTATCTTTTCTCACATTTAATCCACACAACAGCCTAATACTTATATTATCTTCACATAATAGATAAGAAAAAATAAGCATGTAACAAATTACTTCCTAAAAATTCAAATAATGAAAGTAGCAAAACCATGAATTAGTTGCAGATTTCTTTTCTTTTTTCTTTCTTTTTTTTTTTTTTTCATTTTGATATAGAGTTTCCCCTCTGCTGCCCAGGCTGGGACTGCAGTGGCGCCATCTTGGCTCACTGCCACATCAGCCTCTGGGGCTCAAGTGATTCTCACACCTCAGCCTCTGGGGTAGCTGGGACTACAGGCACACCACCATATCTGTCTAATTTTTTTGTATTTTTAGTAGAGATGAAGTTTCGCCCTCTTGGCCAGGCTGGTCTTGAACTCCTGGCCACAAGTAATCCACCCATGTCGGCCTCCCAAAGTGTTGGGATTACAGGGGTGAGCCACCATACCCAGCCAAGTTGCAGATTTTTTTTCTGACTCCAATAGTTATACCCTTTGACATCTTAAAAAAAAAAGTCTAAAAATTTACCATATAATTACAACTAAATGAATAAAATTATTTAATGTGTTTTATAATATTCAAGCTAATTAGAACAGTAAGAATGTAAATGCCTAGAAGTTATAAACACCATTAACACTTTCATTCCTTCATTTTCTAATATTATATTCATAGCTAAAAGATTAATTCAAGATAATCTTTGACAAGTCCCCAATTAAATCTAAACAAAATTTCTTCTGTAGAACTTCACAATTTCAAAAATATTCACACCTGTAATCACAGCACTTTGGGAACCTGAGACAGGACAATCACTTGAGGCCAGGAGTGTGAGATCAGCCTGGGCAACATCGCAAGAGCCTGTCTCTACAGAAAAAAAAAATTTAATTAGCTGGGCATAGTGGCACATGCTTGTAGACCCAGCTACTTGGGAGGCTGAGGCAAGATGAAGCCACTGCACTCCAGACTAGGAAACAAATTAAATACACACACACACACACACACACACACACACACACACACACACACATAATGTATATATAAAATAAGAGTATTTCAAAAAATATACGTACAAGTACATTTGGTATATGTGTTCATATAAAGTTCTAGTAAATAACTGAATAAAAACTTTAAGCAACACTGAAATATAAATGCTGTTAAGGGAAATTTCCTTTGATTTCATCCACATAATCAATTTGACAAATCACAAAATAGATCACAGAAAAATGTCAACTGATTGCCTTTAATATATGAATCTTCATAAAAATGATATCCTATTTAATATATCAAGTTTACCTAAAATGCATTTGTCTGCTGACACATTGTAAAATAGATTGCCGGGATCAATAAAAAGAAGAACTGCTGAGAGGCTGAGTTCCTGAAACCTCTGAAATATTCATCATCAATTTTTTTATTGGTTATTTAGTAATCAAGCTTTTACACTGTGATATCCAGACTGAATATGTAATTAATGGGAAAACAAAATGTCAAGAAAAAATGCGGCCAGTGAGTTCCTTATTTAAATATACTGTTTCATTAAAAAGAGATTCTTTAACACTTGTTTACAAAATTCTAATAGTGACTGTCCTAATCTTCTGTCAACATCTTAATAGCCTCATATTTGTTTTCTAAAAATTTATCTTCTCCTAATAAATCACTCTTCAAGAGCCCTGGCATCTAACTACATATTTAAACTTATTTGCTATATCAACTTATAATGAAGATGAAGCCTATTAGAGCAGGCAGTTCATTTCAAGTTCAAACAATGAGCAACCATAATTCAGGAATTCAGCAAGCAGAACTGATACTCAAAAAGTGGTGAAAAGCAATCCAAGTTCATGCCAGTACATAGCATCCTAACAATATCTTTGAACTTTCCCATTCAAGTGCCAAATTCTGAGTCAGGGTTTTAGATCTTTTTCAATTTCTGCTTTTATTCTTCTGCTAATGGGAATTAATTATCTACCCACTAAGTAAAAGCAAATAATTGCACAAAATAAATAGGGAGATAATTAATTAGTACAATAAGCAGTAAGTGATTGCTTTAACACACTGAAATAACAAGGGAAGCCAGTCTGTCCCTTTGTTTCTTCCTAAAGTCGGGAGAGAAACATGCTTGCAGTGACATGAGCACAGATGGGTATAATTGTCTGATGAAACTGAACCTTACTAGTAGAATTGATGACCCACACCACTTATTTTTTCCTCACTCAGGAACTCCCTGTGAATATATTTTGCTTTGCTAGTATTCTTCATTCCTAAGTAACTGGATGAAAACTCTCCACATCTGGGAGGAAGATTCCATGCATTGAAATGGAATTTGCAAAAACTAGATTTTATTAATATGATCTCTAACACCCTAACCATGTCCCTAATCCAATTTAGATTTTACTGTCTTTGTCTAAAAACCAAGTAATATGGTTTGGCTCTGTGTCCCCATCCAAATCTCATCTTGTAGCTCCCATAACTCCCACTGTTGTGGGAGGGACTCAGTGGGAGATGACTGAGTTATGGCTATGGGTCTTTCCTGTGCTGTTCTCATGATATTGAATGGGTCTCAGAATATCTGATGTTTTTAAAAGACAGGGGTTGCCCTGCACAAGCTCTCCTTTTGCTTGCCACCATCCAAGTAAGATGTGACTTGCTCCCCCTCATCTTCCACCATGATTGTGAGGCTTCCCCAGCCACATGAAACTATAAGTCCAATCAAACCCCTTTCTTTTGTAAATTGCTCAGTCTCTTGTATGTCTTTATCAGCAGCATCAGAATGCACTAATACATCCAGTGACTATAAATGAGAATTGCTCGGGTTCTTTTAATAATTAAAAAGAGGTCTACAATTCTTGCCTAACTTCTGAAGGAATATATGGTTAAAACAAAAAGATATTCACGAGGGAGAGAGCATTGGAGTGCAAACCTGGATAATAAGTACTGGCCACAAGAAGGAGCATGGGCTGAGTCCCAACCTGAGATTGTGACACTTTCAGAAGGGCTAAGGGATGAAAGAGACCTTAGAGAATTCGAGAACAAGCATCACCTTCAAATACAGAAGATGCTGAGTCCATCTGGGAAAAGGAAAAAATCATTAACGCTGGGCCATTGCTAATGGCAAACAGTAACATAACTCATCCCTGTGTTATCAGAATCAGCCTCTAGCTATTAGAAGTCAATTATCCATGTATTTCTCAATAGTTTACCGAGATAACCTTGCAGAACAAGAGAAAAATCTTTAATTCTGCTTTTCTTCCAAATGCCATTAATGTTTATAGGGTCTTTATACCTACTCACACCTTTATGATCACATTAGCTCAGAGACACATTCCCCCACCACCCCACAAGGGACTATGGATAAGAAAAGAATTCTGCTGCAGTGAGTATTCACAGTATAAAGGTCAGGTTTCCAGTACAGGAGATCCATTATTTTCAAACAATAATATGGGAAAATTCTTTAATTATTTATTTAACATGACTGGAAAACAATTCATGAAAATAGTTCAATGAAATTGACAATTTTAATAAACAACCTGGGAAATCTGTATTTGAGAAACTTCTCTGTTTTGTTTTTAAATCATATGCAGAACACTTCAGAAATAACAGGAATAACTACTCTTTCACCACTCTTTGAGACTTTTTGAAGTCTATAAAAGTAGTTGATAAAAGGTTGTCTTGCATCTGTGGCAGAATAGGACAAATACTCAACATCAAAAGTGAGAATGTGACAAATATTTTGACACAATTGTACAATCACAGTGACATATACAATAAAGTATTAGAAATAAAGAAAAACACTCTGACAGTATGTCAAGTGCAGACACTTTTTTATCAAAAGAGAAAACAAAAGACAATTACAGTACAGGAAAAAAATAAAAATAAAAAGGAAGGGAAAGAACAGATAGGTCTTGAAACCCAATGCTGAGATTTCAAAGTGAATTTAACAGAAAACAGCATTGATATGCCTTTGGCTGTCACAGTGACAATGGCATAATTGACACACTCTCAGGAAAAGAAAAATAATTGGTTTCATCAAGCAGAGGAGAAAGAGTGTCATCTAGCAAACAGTGACAGAAGTCATGGCAGATGTCCAGCCATCAAGGGAAAGGAAGGGTCTGCTCTAACTGTGAGGGAGCAACCCAGGGAACACCATCACCTAACACATTGTGAATCCTTTTCAAATCAGAAACTGAATATGTTACTTAATTTTTGTTGGATGCATTTGCTGGGAATTAAACATCACAGTAGTTCTCAATAGAAGTTCATCTCTAGACAGCAAAAATAAGGCCTACATTTTGGATGGGCAGTTTCATGGGGGCTAAACCATGGAGCAGTAACAAAATCATTTTTAGGAAAAAAAAGGTAGTTTTTAGCATTTGACATACTGGAGGCAATAATTACAGGCACTGGATTCATGAGTCTGAATGTATTTGATAATAGGAGACTACTTATACCTGAATCTGGTGTAGTAAGTACAAATGTTACAGTCTACTTCCCGCTATAAAAAAATTGCCCATCTGTAATTTTTGTAATACATATAATCAAGGAAGATGGGAGCAAAAAGGTTAAGGTCAAGGGAAACCATCAAATAAATTTCATATCATAATTTTTCTGATAATTGTATAGATGATAGATTATATCAATATTAAAAAATAATATTATTGGTTATTAGAAAATCATTGAGAATGTTTTTCCTGCTGAAAAATGTGTGCCTTACACCCAATCACCTTCTCTAGTAAAATACCAAGTCTAGGTTTCCACTCTATTATGGCTAAACTAGTTTGAACTGGAGGACTCTAAGATGGAGAAAATTACAAATACAGTGATCAAGCAAAGTGTTAACAGGATCTTAAAAGAATGAAATTGAAAATATGTAAAGTTGCTGGAAACCCAAGAACAAAATACTTTCATTTACAAGATAATCATAATCACTATTAGAAGAGCAGCCAAAATCAATGAGAACTACTTCTCTTCACCTGTTTCATTTAGATTCAAATCAATAAGTACCCTGGCTCTCCCTCCTTTGTAGTATGTGTATGTTGCCTTACTGCCCATGAATCATTGGAAAGCATCAATTCATCATCAGAAAGAATCCTACCTTCCTTGGAGCTAATCAGAAAAACTTGAAGTCGAGAAAAAGATGCAAGTGTTTCCTTATTCTTCTCCTCAGGTCACCTTTCTTTTCTACCACTCCCTCCTACAGGGTACCAGCTTCATCTCACCACTGTCCTGTATACTTCAACTGGCACATCCCATTCCAGCCTGGATATTCATGTTAAGTGGATTACCTATGTGACAAATAGGCTTTTCTCTTGCTATTATTAAGGAGCTTTCAAAAAATTCCTTTGCTATCTCATTATGTCTTAAATCACTGGGGGTAGGATTGGAAGAGACAAATGAGGGAAGCAAGTAGACAACTTCATGTTTATCCACTTCTCACTTGGCAAGACGGTGTCCTTATTAAGACTGTGGACTCCGAAAGCAGCCTTCCTGGGTTTCGATCAGTGCTCAGCTTTTTATTATTTGTGTGAATATTTGTATTAGTCCATTTTCTCACTGCTATAAAGATACTTCCTGAGACTGTGTAATTTATAAAGAGAAGAGGTTTTATTGACTCAGTGTGGCATGACTGGGTAGGCCTCAGGAAACCAACAATTGTGGAGAAAGGAGAAGGGGAAACAAGGAATGTCTTATATGGTGGCAAGAAAGAGAGAGAGTGCACAGGGGAAACTGCCACTTTAAAAACCATCAGATCTTGTGAGAACTCCCTTACTATCGTGAGAGCAGCAAGAGGGAAACTGCCCCAGGATCCAATCACCTCCCACCCGGCCCCTCCTTCAACACATGAGGATTACAATTCAAGATGAGATTTGGGTAAGGACACAGAGCCAAACCAAATCAATGTTCTTTGTTTCTTTCTCATTATTTACCAATTCCTGGCCTGAATTTCCTCCTCTGTAAAATGGAGGTGATAATAGAGTCTACTTTAATTAATGACATGCAAAATGCCCAATGCTAAGCCTGGTACTAAAGAATCTTTGATAAAAATTAGTGTAACAAGAGGTTACATATGACTTTCATTGTCTTGGAGTTTAAACTGAGGTTTAAAAGGCTGAGAATATTATCACAAATGCTCAATATACCATAACCTAAAATGTGATACTAGACCTTCACAGACTAAATAATCATGGAAGTGGTTCTCATGGTACTTGGAATATGTAAGGGAAAGTAAAGGACCTTTCAGGAAGGTTAAAGTGAACTGTAGTAAAAATTTCTTTAGAAACAATACGCAGAGGGCTGTGGCTAGGAGAGGAATGCTTGCCTACACTAAGACTTATGAGGGGACCTGCAGAGAAGCATTTAGAGAGTTTGACACATGTCCCTGGGGTTTGGAGACATCTGGTTGTATACAGGTTGTAACTGACTTATGACTGAGGGCACCTAAAAGGTAAGAGCTTGGATAAAACTGGCATAGAAGAGCAAAGTGTCCATTAAGTGGTGGCAGAGCTAAGGTGCCAAATGTGAACCCCAGAGTAGGGATGGCGGTGATCTATTCTGAGCATTGCACCTATCCAATATAGCTTCCTGCCTTGGGTGAAATGACTACAGCAGAGGAGTAAGAAGGTGAATCTGAAGAGGCAGAATCTAAGGCAGAAGCCATGACAGTCAGAAAGATGCAGCAGCACCTCTGCCAGAAACATCAGGGAAAGATTCCTGGGGTTAGGACAGCTGCACCAAAGGTGCTCCACGCAAGAAAAACCCAGAAAGTGTACATCTACCATTCTAAAAGCTTTAGTGCCAAATTACAACAGTACCCATTAATTATAAAATACTTTTTTACTTTTTCAAATAAAAAAGATGGGCAGGTCAGAAAATATATCCTAGAAAACATCATGGCTCAGCTGTAACTCAGTTTACAGAGTCAAAATACTATAAACACTGAATCGATCTGACAAAAATTACAACTTAACTGCATTGAGAGAATGGGGATGAAAAAATTCCTCTTTTTATAGCAGGGGCTGGTGAATAAATGTGAAAAAGGAAAAAGACTATCATATTTTATAGTAGAAAATCAAAAATGATCTAATTGAAAAAACCAAGATATCAATATAAGCACATTATTTAGAGATTTTAAAATAAAAGCCAAAATATTAGCCAAATAAAGTGAGAGTTCTAGCCGGGGTAGTGGAATAGCCACAAAACGTGGTGGCACCAGGTGAGGCAGGAAGTGGGGTGGGGGTTGATTGGTAGTCAGTGGTGAGAGCTGAGAGACTGAAGATTTTTATAATAAGCTTGAAACATTGGTCAACCCCTTATAGAGTATGTGCATATAACTTTGGTAACAACAAAAAACCATAAAGAGGAGGAAGAAAGGAGGATGAAAGAAAAAGAAGGCAGGAGATAAGGGAGTTAGGGATGAAGAAAGGAAGTTTGCGAATCTAGTTATTTGTGCTGCTAATTTGTAGTTCCATAATAAATGACTTAAATTTTAAAATGATAAAATACCCTGAGTTACCCTCAAAACCCAAAATCCACATATTTAATTTTTCTGTTTTCCTGGTGCTATTAAGAATTATCCCCAAAATAAAAATATGTACTCAGTAAACACCATCCCTGAAAGTGAATTCTCATTGCTCATTGCTTCTCTACCCATCTGCTGCATGTCAATGCAGGTTCATAGGACTTTTGCAACTAAAATCTTCATCAGAAATTCCATCAGCAGGTGTTACCTGTGAAGAGCATGATTTCACCTCTAATATCAATATCTTGTGGCAGAGATTTCTTCTCCCAATTGTTTCAGTCTCAGAGGCCACTAACTGAGCAAATGGGCATTAATTAAGGAAGACAGAGCACCTCTATCCAAGCTGAAGACAAACACTAGCAAAAGTGAAAAATAAGATTGGGAGCTGCAAAATCTGCAAATAGATATTTTAAAATCTGGTGAATGAAGGACAAATATCTACTCTGATTATGTAGCTACACATTCCATGGAAGAGACAAGACTACAAAACACAGTAATTCCAATGAATGCTTTTCTCAAAGCAAGCAGTACATATACTCATTATCACTGCCAAAATTCCATTTTCTATGACTCATTTGTGAGCTATACAGAAACAAGCCACAATCCTCAAGTTCACCTTTAGACTGGGGCTCAAATCCCAAATGTGCTGGTATAAAATTAAGAGAGCAGCAGAGACCAAAGAGGAAAGAGATAAATTTTTAGGAATTTTGCAATTGTCTTGAGGGTATTTGGATCAAGAAGGAGAAATCCACAGACTATAACACCATTTGTTTGCAGCATAAATACCAATGTGGCTCAGTCACAAATACAGTATTCCATCTGCCAGCTGTGAGGAGGGACAGGAAAGCAATTAGGCATATTATAAATCACAGTTTGAAGTGGCAGGTTCATATGATTCATGATATGTAAAGAAAAATCTAGATAATGTGTTTTTTTTCTTTTAAGTGAAAAACAAGTGAAATAATTTAGGATTCTTGAAGTTTTCAACTGATTTATGGGATAGAATGGCAGCCCACTTAATTAAAGAATTATGTAACAAATTTATAGGACTGGAATTGTGTTTCCCATTAACACACATGCACCATTAATAATTCTTTCATTGTCTCCTTTATATACCACCACCTGCATAATCCTCCTTGCCTGCCCTCCCGTTACCCTCACAATGGCAATGATGAGAAACTTTGGGATGAAACATCTAAAGGACAGGAATTTGAGAGAGAGAATACTTTTCTTATGAGTAAACACAATTATTATTACTATGGTCCACAAAGCCCTGTATTTTCTGGCTTCTCCCTACCTCCCCAGTCTCATTCCACACCATGTTCCTACTTATTCACAGTGATGCAACCATCTGGCCTCTTTTTTTTCTTTTCTTTTCTTTTCTCCTCAAAAATTCTAATTCCTAATCCTTTTAGGACCGACATGTTTGCTCTTTGGTGTAAAATGCTACTCTATGTCTTTATCTCTTTCACCTAGCCAACTTCCATTAACCTCTAAGCCTCACACATTGCCTTCTCTTTTTCAATATCCCCAAACTAAGTCTCTTTATGATATAATCCCATCATTTCCTGTGTGTCTCCTCAGACCATTTATAAAAACTATAATTTAATTGCAATTAAAGTTATAATTAACTATATTTCTAGAGCATTATAAGAAAAGAAAAGTTTGCCTTTTTTGATATAATACTCATCCTCCAATAAGGTGGCTACCTCCATCAAATAAGGATTTTTTTTTTTTATTTAATCCCAGTGATTGGCTCAATGTTGCATATGTGGTCTGTTGTCAGAAGATAAAACAACTACAGACTTTTATAGAGAACTGACTTTTTAACTTCCTGAAATTTGAAGGAAAACAACATTAAAAATTAAAGCTCTAGTCTAAAGGTTGATCAGAGCAAAAAACTGCTGAAATATTAGCTGGTGGGCTTGGCAGTAATGTGTTTTGAGATTCTACTCTGTCAACAAAATACTTCTAGATATGGAACTGATCTGTATAGTTTCTGACCTCTGGACTCTGCCAATCAATTATGGGAGTTAAATGTGCAAATATAACTAAGACGTGAAGCCTCCAACAGAGTAAATGCACACATGAATGTAAGCTAATTTGACTATCGTAGAGTTTGGTGATGAAAAGCCCAATTCTAAAGTAGATTCTGAAGGACTCCTTCAAAACTTTCTAGCCAATTACTTTGAGCCTGTTAACTCTGTCTCATTTTTATTACCAGTAAAATGACTAAAGGAAAGCATCTCCTATAAAGAGTTTTAACATACATCTAAAGTGCTTAAAGAGCATAGAATAAAGTAAGCTAAGAACTCTGTGCATGTGTTTCAGCCTATAGAACTCTGTATTTAAAAAATAAAAATAAAAACTAAGAAAATGCTATAGTTAAAGAATTAACCAGAATTTAGGAGAGTTCATCAGAGAAAAGAATAAGAAATTGAATTTCCAAGAAAAAAGTCTGAAGGTGGATGGAGACTGTAGGGTAAACGCACCTGACAGCAATAACTTAAGCATACCCTTAGAACAACCCTCTATGGCAAACACATCTGAATGTGCTTATGATGCTAAGGCATCCAGGTGCGGCCAACCTGGAGATGCATTCGTTGTCTACGAGGAACATCTGAGTCATTGGCCCAATCCGTGGAACATGGGCCATACAGAGGATTGAAGCCCTGAGTTTCAGGTTAAATGAAGGTTGCCAAATGGAGGCTGTCAGGGAAAGAGTGTTAGGTGAAAATGCTGTATAAACTGCAAGATATTTGCATGTGGTTACAGTTTTCCTGTCCAGCCCACCACCCCTGGGCCATGTGGTTATGCTGGCCAGTACTGGACAATTTCTGTACGTAATGCAATTCTCCTGTCCAGCCTGCTGCCACAGCTTCTCTCCCCTGTATATAAACACCTAATACAACCCATGCATGTGTTTGCCATAGAGAGCTGTTCCAAGGGTATGCTTAAGTCTTCGCCTCTTGAATCTGGTTCCTTCGTTATTGAGGTTAACAGAGGTTCAGTACAACAGGGATACAAATTTGTATAATGGAAAAAGAGTAAATATTTCAAATGAGAAAAGAGAAGCCTCAAAACTCAGAGACAGAAGTGAGCTAAGTGTGTTTACAGAAAAAGGTTTATTCTATCTGATTATGTGTATTACGGAATAAAACCAGCATAAATGAGCAACAGGAGTTGAAGGCCTTGGGGGCAGGTGCTGAAGAGTTTGATTCAAGAGCTAATTAAGAACTACAATGGTTTCCTGTGTAGGGAGCAACCTGATTAAAATAATTTAGGAAAATGATAATCGCTGCTTTAATTAGAATGGATTAGAAAGGAAGAGAAATCGTCCGCTATGATTTGATCAGCAGCAGGACACAAAAAGAAGACTATGAAAATTGAGGATGGGCTTATAGGGGAATTAACAGAATTGCATTATAGATTCCAAATGCATATAACAGGAAGGCTATAACCTAACAAAAAGGATCAGAGTGTAACGTTATGCTTATTTGTAAGGTAAATACATACATTATTAATATTTAATATGTTTTATAAATAATATTCTGATATTTTTGTTTAGAGAAGAAAAATCTCATCAGACCCCTATTAGTAATAACAGGAATGCCTCTCCCTAACTGCCCAACCCCAATTCTATTTTAGCCAAATTGCTAGACTAGCCTGCAATAACCGATAACAAATCAGACCTATCAGATACATCCGCTACTTTGAAGACATTATCATTAGGATTTCAGCTGACTCACCAAATTCATTTTACATAGCTTACCAAACAGCTGTCAGGCTTCAATTGATTTTGTGTCACTCGAAAACCAAGAACTTAGAAGTTAAAAGAACCATATCACAAGGTTGACACCTTAATCTTACTCACCTCTGGTAAGAGGTTTTGTGACTGACATTATTAAGAGATTAATGAGTACTTGTTCAATGATATATTTATGCCTTATGAGCACTTTGTTCTCTATCAATCCTAGTTTCTCATCTGATCATTTTCAATCATCAAGTGACCTATATTTACAAAAATACTGCCTACTTTGTATATCTTATCTATAGGATGGCTAAGAATCCTATCTTCTGGTGATAAGTTATATCTAGCTATCTTAAGGGGAAAAGCAACTTGTATTAAACACAATGTATAGAGTGCCAAGATTTGCACAAGTTGCTTCACATTTTATCTCATTTAATCCTTTATTGAATTCTAAGAGATAAAAATAACTATTCTCTCTTCTCAGGTTAAAAAAAAACAGAGGCTCAGGAAGTCTGGGGGAAATGTCAGAGTTAAAACATGAAATCTGCTTTGCAAGCCTTGGGTGCCTTCATATCACTGTCTCTCTTGGTCTTTTCACACAATCCAACATTCCTAATCCTCAGATCATGATTATATACTCATACAACACCACACCCTCTACCCAACCACAACCATGTAGTGGAGACAACCAGCCAAATAGTCAACTAAGAAAACTTGATAAAAAGGGGCAGCAAAAGGCCAGGGAAGCAGAGACCGACTGCCCTCTTCTGCCAAGAGAAATAGAACTTGCTCGTTTCACAGACTGCATGGCGTTGTTACTGTTTGCGAAGCACCGTCCCAATGCTTAGGTAATACACAGAACAAGATGACACAGTCCGCAATCCTGGAGACTTACAGTTTAATAGCTAAGAGAAATTGCTTAAACCATAAACCCAGGCAAGAATGACTAAGAAAATTTCTGTTTTGGAGATTAGAAATGTTTTATTGTAAGAGATGCCTTGATGAAAGTGTTTAATTTTATTCAAACAGCAATAGAGTTAAGAGCTTAATAGGTGAAGTAAACACTAGAAACAACTACCACAGAAGGACAAAAAGATGTGACATATTTGGGAATGATGAGAAATCCGACCTAGATTTCTGTAAACACTCTGCCTATAAAATGTTTGTGTGTGTGCCTGTGTGTGACATAACCTGAAAGTGACTAATTTCATGACCCTGAATCCATACTATTTAACCTTCTTTCATAAGTGAAGTCACTAAAAAGTTTTATACAGGATAGTGATACAATAAGTACTAAATCATTATTATCATTGCTAGTATTGTTATTGCCTATGGCAATAATATTAATAAATAATAACAACATATGTTAGGTGCTTATGAAACTCTAGGTACTTTGCCAGGCACTTAATATTTATTTTTCATTGATTTCTTAATCTGGCCTTAAAAATTAGAAATGGTTTTATTCACATTTGATAATGGTAGAAATCAAGCCTCAGAGAAATTATCATTTTCTCAAGTGTTTACCGATAGTGACAGGCTGCTCCTGGTATCAAACCTACACCTGGCTCTCCGTAGCAACATTTTCTTAACTACTACACTCTACTGTCTCTGCATTTCATATGAAAAATGAGGTGCATAAAGTGGGCAAGCTGGATCTTATTGAGACTTGTCAGAGAGACCAGTTGTTCACCAATTGGTAACAGGCATTTTCATTTCCTTCCTGTCTTCACAAAAATTATTGCAAAAGCAATTTAAGCCTTTGCCTCTCCTCTCTGTAGCTTGATATTCATTTCCTTGGTTTGCTATGTATTGCCACACTGAGAAATACACATTCCTGAGAGAAGGAAGGTGAAAAATTGAGATTTCTGATATTTTACTTTCCACTAGCATCGAAGAAACTCAAAGCAATTTACCAACAGTGACTCCTTTATTCTTACTTTTGTTAGTGACAGACAAGGAGCAATGCTAATGATTAAAGAACAATGTTCATAGTACAGAGGTTTTTAAGCAAATTAAAATATAACTATTCTATAACACAACAATCTCTTTTCTGGATACATACTCCCCCAAAAAAGGAAATCACCATCTCATAAGGATATCTGTATTCCCATGTGTATTGCAGCATCATTCACGACAACCAACATTCATAAACACATTAAATGCCTATCAACAAATGGATAAACAAAAGGTGATCCACACATACACAAACACACACAAACACACACACACACACACGAATATTATTCAACCTTCAGCCTTGAAAAAGAAGATTCTGTTACTTGCCACATGGAGCTGGAGGATATTACACTATAAGTCCCCATCCCCTAAAAATATTGCATAATCTCACTGGTATGTGTATTTTAAACCACTTAAATATACAGAAAGAGAAAAATAGTGATTACCACAGGTGGGGTGGAGAAGAGAAAATAGGGAGCTATAGGTCAAAGAAAACAAATATTTAGGATGACTATGTCTAGAGGTCTCATGTACAACAGGGGACTAAAGTTAATAAAACCATATTGTATTGGGGATTTGAAAATCTATAGTTTCAAGATTAGTAATTTTAGCTATGTGACTGATATGTTAATCTGCTTCACTATAGTAACCATTGTACTATGTGTTTATATGTATCTATGTATTTATATATATTTAATGACATCCTCTTGTAAACCTCAAATACACAGAATTATTTTTTTCAAAATGAACATGATCTTATTAATCACATTATTTTGGTGGCTGAAAGAACACATAAACCAAGAGATGCTTTAAGGTATGGTTAAAATCAGATATATTATTGAGTTTAAACCCAAAGGAAAGCAAATTGCCAGCCAGAGCTTTGACTTATTTGATAACAAATAGGAAAAAAATCTCTGGGTTGAAAAAGAATAACAATGAAATAATTTTCTGCTCAATTCCTAAAGGACATAGTTATATTTTTTCATAAGCTTTCTCTTTTGTCCACATTTTCTTTTGTGTCAAGATAGTACTTCAGAATGTGGTAATATTCTGAAGAGTATAAGGAAGCAAAGCTTCAGTTTTAAACACAGATCTGACACTTACTGACTGTGTGATCTTGAGAAAGTCATCTACCCTTTCTCACGTTGGGATAGCACTGGTCTTAGGATACAAACATTAAATGAAGGCATGGAGGCCAATTGTTTCAAATTCTTTTGGTTCCAACATTCATTTTATGATTTATGTTATAAATTACTTTTCTGGAAAAATGACTAACAATCTCCTTTTTTCCATTAATTTCAATTTAAGAAATATGCAGCCCAAATGTCAGTATTCTAAAATGTTTGCAGGGCAAAGCAGTTAACATAAACGAGTATTTCAAGATGAATAAAATACATTAGGGAATTCATGGTCTCTACCTTCAGACACTGAAGGCTACATTTTTTCAAAAGAACATAATGGGATCCAAACAAAGGACATCCGCAGGCTAAAAATGTTCATGTTTTTTCCTGTGCAAAAGTAATCTATTTCATTTGACCATTCAGCTGCCACTTGCACCATGACCCCAGATTGCTGCATCCTGTCTATTCTTTTCAGCTAAACTTCTTGAAATTATTATCTATCTCTCTAAATAAAACTCAGATTCATCTTATCATAGGTTTCTTTTAATCAGGAGTATTGCCATTACTCAGGTCTTTTCTTGTTAGTTCCTTCTGCTAAATTTGGCCCTGGTGATCACTTTGATTTCTTTGCACCTCTACTCTTGGAGCATCCATGAAACCTACCACCCTTGCCTGTCCTCCTCTGATTTCTTCTAGCCCTCCTCTTGGGGCTTCACATCCTCTCTAACCAACATGTAAGCAATGTGCTTCCTTTGGCTCTTGTTTTAGCCCAGTAGCCTCTCCTCTGTATGCTCTCTTTGAAGATCTCAAACATGCTTATGTGGATAATAATACCACCCACATTAAAGGCCCTGAAATTTTTCAGAACACCATATCTAAAGGTGTATACTCCTGTATTAAAGCTAATACTCCTGATTAAAACACCATATCTATGTTAATGTCTTATAGGCACCTCAATTCCAATGTCCAAAACTACACTGGTTATCTTACCAATCTATCTCAGTTCCAAATCTACTCTTCTTTTCCTTGCTTTGTGATACTGGAGTGTGTCCAATAAACATCTTTCCTTTGCCAGACAGTTTGCTGTTAGGCTTTGACAATGGAGGCTAATGGAGGGACACTGTAAAGCCATTATAGAAAAAACTTCTTTTCCAGACTGTGCTGTTTGGTTTCCCACAGATTACATATGAACGGCCCAGTAGTACTGTCCTTAATGACCCTCACAGAACCATGGCCTATACTCTCCAGCAAGCCTCTCCACCCACCATCTGGCTGATTCTGTATACCAGCTCCAGCCAGCAACCTCTGGAAACTGTTTCCAGCCACATGGAGAACCACACTTATGAACTACCTCTGGCCTGTAGTCTCTGGCAAATTTCTTTGACACCATCAGGCTATGTTTTTCTGTTTCAGTCATCCTCTCTAAAAAGGTTTGAATCACAGTCTGGGAGTAAAAGAGATTTGCTAAGTTCTTAGTCTCTTTACTTAACATCCTACAATCCTAGAGGAAGTAGCTGCTTTCTAAATTTGCTACTTCTATACCACTTAAAGGACTCCATTACACTTTTAACTAATTTTACCAATTAATTTTTCTTATACTGAATTTCCCGTCTCCAAATTATTGGTGTGATTTTCTATGACTGGACACTGAATAATACAGAATTGCTACCAGAAGTAGTCCCAGGAGGCAGACACTCAAAGGTGGGATTGGGGAATAGGATTGGTCCTTTCCTTGAAGTCAGTACTGTCCTGAGTTACTACTTGCCAATGCAAAAGCCTATGCTGATCATTCTTGACAATCAGTAGCATCACAATTAGTCATGTTATGTACTTAATTGTTACAAAGTTCCAACTGAAATAGGTGCCTTGAATGCCCATATAACTGCTGCACTTATCTGCAGTGAAAATGACTACAAGGGCCATGTTTTGGTACAGAATATCCTGATTATATTTGGGTACTAATAGGAAAAACAAGCAACCAAAAACCCCAAAAATAAATAAAACAAAAATAATAGAGATATTTTATTGATTATATTGCTACAAAATCAAATACTAAATTTAGTTGTGCAGGTTACAGAATTAAGATATCAGTTACATTTACATTCTTCCCAAGTTTCACGTGTGAGCATAAGGACGTTGATTTAAAAAAAAAAAAAAAAGACACTACAATTCTGAATGAGGACATCTTGTTAGACTCAAATGAAACAGAGCATCTCAAATCCCTGAAGCACAATGAACCCCCCTGGCCAATGGAAGTAGCTTTCACTCCTGGGTCTGAAAAGACCAGTCATCCTTTGCTTGAAAACTCTGTGATAACTTCACCTGGGACAGATTCCTTGCCAGGATATTCTCCACATGCAAGTTACACAGTTTGGCCCAAGAGGAAATAGATTATGCTCCAAAAAATTGCAAAGTTGTGTTAATATTTGTCACCAAAATCCTGGGGCATGTGTTTTGTAGTTAATTCTATAGCTATTAAACCAAGGAAGATGGAATATAATACCAGATCAAGCAAAATGCATTTATATGAGGGCAGCTACTCAATAATCTGAATTTAATGAATTGGACTTTACACCTGGAAGTGGTTCTGATGTCCTACTTGGTTGGTGGAGTGAAATTAGGACTTAATATTGGTATATGTTTAATAAGGATGAGCTGTTAATGCTTCTCTACAATGATGAGCAGGAATGAATTCAAAGTGTACAAAGATGGGAATGTTGGTATGGATTAACCTATGATATGCCCAGCTACCGACCAAGAAGACCCAGAAGATAATTTCTCACTATTCAGTACCAAATACATTTCTAAGGTCAGCACTCTCAACCTTGAAAATCTCCATGGTTCTACTTCTTAGTTGGCCAGATATGACAATGGGAAATACAGCAATTGAGATAGGCTTCTGATTTCAAAGAGATAATGGGATTCCTAGAGAAGCAGAGACAAGTGACATCACATAATTGTCAAAGACAAAATAAACACATTTGTCACAAAGGGCAGCAGAAGTACACCAGTAATCACAGGGTTTTGACCTACAGGGCTCTCTGAGTGTGACTAATTGATTACAATGTCACTAAGAAAGAAACAGATGGGAAGACTCCAAGGACACTATTTAAATGTACCAGAAAAAAGAAATCTAAGTTTGATGGCCAAACCCTAACCTGAGTCACCACAATGCTTGGTCATGAATTCTAACTTACTTTCCATATCTAAGGTAGTGTAAGATACAGCATCTTTTAAAGAGCAGTCTGGGTCTCCTTGAGGAAGGACCATGCAGCAATGCCACTAGTATATTTAACAATTATTTCTCCAACCATTTTCCAAAAGGTACTGCAGCCAGCTACTTAGATTAACAGTGTACAAAGGAAAAGTCAATACTTTCTGGGCATTACTAAACATTGACAAGGTATCAGTAATTCTTGGGGTCCCAAAATACCACTGTGACTCACCAGTTAAAACAGGGGTTTATGGTAGTCGAGTGACAAATGGAGTCTGCCCAAAGTGAACATTTTAGTATGTTCACTTCAATACATTGTATATGTTCACCAAAGTGAACATTTCAGCATGTTTGATTCAATACACTGTCAGTATTCCAGTGAACAAAATTATACATATGCCAGTTACTCCTTTTTCCCAACCAACTCATTACAAGAACAATGGACCCATGGGCAAAGTGTCCCTGGTAGCAGGAATGAAGGCTGTCCCATGGTTCAAAACTTGGACTTTCTCTTACCAAATCTGACAGTTACTGCTATTGCTGAGTGTCTAATCTGAACTTCTGCTAGAATATCATTTCCAAGGCTAGTGTAGAATCAGCCAGTCAACTGATAGTAAGTAGCTTATGTTGGGCTTCTTCCATTGTGAGGGTTCATATATTCATCTTCCCTAAAATATACACATACATTCTGAATATGGGTCAGTCTTTCCTCACACAATGCTGTTGCCTGGATCATTGTTGACAACCCTGTAGACTGTGCTATTTTGCAGAAAGTCAATCACAATTATCCACTGTGACAGTATTCCAAACGGCATTGCTTCTGATCAAGTAATCTTTTCAAAGCAAAAGTATATAAATGGGTTTATGCCCACGGAATTTCTGGTCTTTTCTCTTTATTTGTTTTGTATGCATATGCACACAAACTCACACAGTTGTTCATATGTTGGCTATTTTCTTCTTATCTTTCCCTCTTTCACTTGTTATTTCACACACAGTTGTTGGAAGTCAGCAGGTCAGCTTTATTATTTATTTATTTATTTAGAGACAGGTTCTCTCCTGGGCTCAGGAAATCCTCCCTCCTCAGCCGCCTGAGTAGCTGGTACTACATCTACATGCCACCATGCCTAGCTATTATTTATTTGTATAAACAGGTCTTGCTATGTTCCTCAGGCTGGTCTCAAACACCTGGGTTCAAGTGAGCCGCTCACTTTTGCTTCCCAAAGTGCTGGGATTATAGGTGTGAGCCACCATTCTCATCCTTTAGGTCAGTTTTAAAATTTAATCTTTAAATGGCTGACTAACAGCAAACTACCTTGCCATGTTTGTACCTATGCAACAATCCTACATGATCTGCACATGTACCCCAGAGCCTAAAGTACAATTTTTAAAAAAGTAAAATAAAATAGCATTGTAAGACTTAAAAAAAAAAAAGACTGACTAACAGGTCCTTGACATTCCTCTTCCTTTCACTGAATTTTAAACATACTTGTTCCCATCTCTAGGCACCCACCTCCTTTTTTTTAGAACACTGACTTTAGAAAACTTGGAATTGTAAGTCCTTTCTTTTCTCCTTTAACACATAGATCTTTTTAAACGCTTCTTGCCAGTTTTACAACCCAGGAATCTATTTTTCAAGGACCTGGGTGCTGTTCTTTAGAAATCTAATAAAAGTGAAGTCTCTAACTCCCGGTGTCCATGGGAGGATATAAGGGTAAGTTCCTTCTTACTCAAAACACTGCAGTAGCTTCTTGATTATTTCTACTCTCAACTCTTTTAAATTCATCATATTCTCTGTCACCTGAATATTCTATTTAAAGGATAAATGCATGCCACTACTTTTTTACTATTTTTAAATTTCCTTCATAACCTAAGCCCACACTGAATTCTCAAACACAGACATACCTATTACCACAGATATGAAGATGTACCATAGGAAACTCAAAGCATAAACATGGCACACCTTTCAAGACCATCAACATTACTCAAATATTTTGGGGAGCAATTTAATTAACAGCTAATTTAAAGTTACTAGTAAGCAGATATAAAATAAAGTAGAATCCAAAATTCACATGAAATTTTAAGTTTAAAATAACAGCTTTTAAGTTTTAAAATAACAATGCATTATTAATAACTATCTCTGTTGTTAGGGATATATTAGTGAAAAAGATGAAGAACCACTGTAATCCCAGTGCCTTGGGAGACCCAGGAAGGAGGCTGCTTGAGGACAGGAGTTCAAGACCAGCCTGAGCCAAAAAGTGACACCTTGTTTCTACAGAAGATTTTTTTTTTAAGTTATCTAGATGTGGTGGTATATACCCATAGCCCCGGCTACTTGGGAAGCTGAGGCAATGGTCAGAGGAGGATCGTTTGAGACCGGGAGTTCAAAGTTACAGTGAACCATGACCCATGATCATGCCATTGCACTTCAGCGTGGGCAACAGAGCGAGACTCTGACTCAAAAAAAACTTTTTAGGTTGATTTTGCTTGTGCAAAAAGTACATTAGTTATATAGTTTCATGTTGCCATTCCAAATGCTGTTTTTCTCAACTAGATTGTCCTTCTGCACTCATATATCATGAGGTTTCTTCCTGACTCATACTCCATTCATCCTTTACAATGAATTTTCTGTCATTCCATGTTTTCTCAACCCATGGGAAAAGTAAGCTAGGATCCTTCTTTGCCTACTACAATAACTATACTTGCTGGATTATATTAAAATTATCTGTCTACATGCTTTTTTACCTGTTATACTGCAAGTTTTTTGATTGTAAAAACCAAATCTTAATATGCTATTCAACTACGTATTACTAGCACCTACCACCATGTGTAATAAATGGCTGATAGTCAAAAATACCGCTTGAATTAATAATAAACTACACAGCCACACATCATATAGGGACACATTTAAAGTAAGTTTGATGATTTAATCCCTATTTTTCTAAAGGAGAATTCTAGGCTCTAACATCAATGGATCTATTATAAACCATGCATTCCAATGGGAGTGATATCGCCTCTAGGGGACGGAAATCTGTTCTTGGAAAAAGAAAAATACCCTAGAGATTACAATGATTTCCCTACCTGACAAAATCTTAATCTGTCATTGATTGCCTTGGGTATTATATTAGCACCAATAGCACTGAGTTCATGAAACATATACAAAATATATAGAAGATCAGTGCTATAAAACTACAGTGAATAGATGGCTATGATTAGAAAATTTTCTCTGCTTTGAGTATCCGCAATGTCAAAGTCATATCATGAGCTTCTGTGTATGCCTACTGGATGCTATAGGCTATAGGCTGCCTTGTGGAAATTAATTAATCTTCAGTCGTAGTGTGTCAACTGAAATTCAAAAAAAGTAATAACAACATATATTTCATTACTAAATTTTATAAAAGTTATTCAACCAAACATTATTCTATCTAGTCCTGAAAACAAAAATGTTTACAATATATGAAAGAATATATAGTTAAAATTTATTTTCTCATACCAAGCAAAATTAAAAGTTATGTTCACCAAAAATCATTCTGGGAAATTATTTTTGGTTGTTTTACTTTACCTGGAAAAGCAACAGTTTTAAGTGATTTTAAAAGTGGCTTCCTCTGCAGCCATACCACCCTGAATGTGCCCAGTCTTTTCTGAAACTTGTTTACATTGCTACTCTTATTATGTATTCACATAAATCGCTAATTTATATATGTAGTTTGATACGTTATAATTTATATAAGTAAATTAAAATCTAAAATCTTTATACTAAAAGTGACTTTAAAAATACAGTTTTAACTTACATGTTAATAGGATTTTAACTTTTAACCTGAAATGTTACTCACTCTTAACCCTGCATTGAATAAAGAACCAGGAAGTGGAGAAGCCAAACTCAATCCTGTCTTGTGGTTGCAAATTCAACTTTTAAAAAACATTCATCCCAGCTGGCTCCTGGCAATCAGAAATCTGATGGAAAAAGTCATTCTATCATAGCGCATGTTGATTTTTCCACCTCTGCCTGAGGCCTTAGGTGCCCTCTTAATGGACTGTGATTCTCTGCTCAGAAGAAAAGTATTTTCTCCCCAGACATCCTGGAAAATGCTCTTCTCAAAATTAAATACACTACAAATCACAACAGACCTAGGGCTTGACTTAAAATTCTGTAATGTGCTCTCCTGTCAGCTGTGCTAAACAGAGCTGATTAAAAGACAGTTTAAAACAGAGTCCATACGAAAGGCGGGGATTACGTAAAGGTGGGCCAGTGCACTCTTCTAATTCATATCTAGGGTCTGGCAGGCTGCTCACTGGACAGGCACAAGGAAACATTCACCAATCATGCAAGTGAACATGGTGGAATGCCCCCTCAAAAACAAAAAACAAACAAAAAACTTCTATCTCTTAGATAGAGGGCCTCCTATTGTCCTATTAATCTTCTCTACTTCAAAAAATCTTTGTTGTATAGAGATGCCCTCATCTATTTTCAAAGAGAAACCCACAAGTCTTAGGCCCCATTTAGTAATTCTACCACATCTTACACAAAACCATAGAAATACAGCAAAGAATAATAGCCTCCTTTGTAAGTTGAAGGTAAAATTACTGAACAATGAGGCATCATCTAATTAACACAATGAAAAAGATTCTTATAATAGGAATTGCAATCTGTGTGAATCCCAGAAAGCTGAAAACAACCAAAAATGAAAAACAGTGACTTCTGGCCAAAGGTTGGCATAAAGTATTTGACTAATCTGATCAAACAATATAAAGTTGTCATTATGGCATCTCGATCTATTTGCAGTTCCCATGGCATGTAGAGATTTGTAATGAGCCCTCTAAAACAGAGCCCCCCCTAGGAAAGTAGATGGTGATAACACATTGTTTTAATTTAACCATGGCTGTATTTCCTGAAAGAAGTTAGGAAATTGATTCTGAAAAGATAATTGAGTATATACAGCCTCTGCTGTATTGGATTAATTAGAAAAACAATGCACCAAATGAATTCCATCCAGTGATTTTCTTCACAAGAATATAGCGATGGTTAACAATGTATGTTTCAAGAGCATTCAGATAATCTCTCATTTTTTGTTTTATTATTTATTCAGATTTAATAGAAACTTTGTTTTCAGACACTCTTCTAGCCCCAGATGCAACTATATAGAAGAATAAGATCTAGTTCCTGTACTGATGAAATTCACAATCATATGGGATACAGAGTCATATAAATCTATAATTGCTTAAGTCCTATAAAAAGAGGCATATGCAGATTTTTTGGAGCAAAGAGCAGTAAAGAACTCAATATTTGGAAAAGTTGCAGCAAATTTCATAGATAATATCACATTTAAAATTTCATCTTGAAAAGTGAATGAGTAAAATTTTTCTAGATGAGGAAGGCAAGAAAGACTAGTTCTGCTAAAGGATTGCCAATATAAAAAAGCAATGAAAGTGTGTGGAACAGAGAACAATTCAGCCTGTTCAAAACGATGGATGTGACCCTGTGGATATCATATAAAGCTGAAGGGGTCATGTGAGGTCCGGTAGATTAGGACTGGTGTGACCCAATATTGGTATACATAACTTGACTTAAAATGTGAATTAATCCATAACAATATAAATAAATAAATGGAGGAAAAGAGACAAACGATCTGTGCAGAAACAAACAAACAAAAAATGATGTAGATGTCCCACTATCAAGGAGGTGGAGTTAAACTGCATACATTTTGGATGATGTGTGCCATGACTCCTTCCAAAGAACATAACAAGGAGAAGGTGAAAATATGGTAACTTGAGAGTGTCCGAATCTGTCAAACTCTCCCTCAGCTGGGCAATTAAGGTCAACATTAACAGTGACAAGCCATGTTGATAGTATGTACCCTTGCTAAAATGTGATAAAAATGTCACTTTACCTCTGTGATCTTCTCCCAAAAAGGCTATTATCCCAGTTTAATTATACAAACACAAGACAAATCTCATTTGAGGGGTATTTTATCAAATATCTGACTAAGGCTCTTCAAAACTGTCAAGGTCATCAAAAAAGAAATCATCTAAGAATTTATCATAACCAAGAGAAGACTAACAAGTTATGAGAACATATATGGAAAAGAAAAAAGTACATCAAATACAAACTAAGAAAATCTGAAGTATAGACTTTAGTAATAATGTATCAATATTTGTTCATTAATTATAACAAATGCATCATACTAATGTAATACCTTAATAATAGGATAGAATGGGGACGGTATGGGAACTCTCTGTACTATCTTTATAATATTTTTAAGCCTAAAACTATTCTTTAAAATACTATAGACAGTCAGTCCTACATATCTGCTGTTTCAACCAACTACTCATCAAAAATACCGTATTTGTGTGATGCAGCACCTGTGGATACTGAGGGTCACTGTTTTGCATCTGTGGGTTCCTCATGGCAAACTTCAGGACTTGAATATCCATCAATCTTAGTGTCTGTTGGAGTCCTAGAACCAATTTGCCATGAATAACAAGGGATAACTGCATTTTTAAAATGTGAATTGAAATAGTTTCACACCTATTATAAGCAGATCAGGAAAAAAGTATCTATTCAGTCAAAATAGTTAACCCCGTAAGCTATAGAGATCTAGCCTCAAATTAAGCAAATGTAAGACTCCCACAGTTTTTTAGAATTACAGTTCTTTCATTCATTTTAAAAAGTACAAATCTACCCTCTGAAGGTTATCTAAAGTCTCTGTTAATTATCTATAGCTTTAGTCATTTCTCATGCTCTCTCCAATTATTGTAATTTCTAATAGGAGGCAGATTCAAACTGAAAAAAAAAAAAAACCCAGGAAATGGCATTCTAGGATCACATAGTTAAAATCTGGAAATGTTAAAACCAAAAGTTTGATGTCTGATAACGGGTCTACAAATTAACTATAGACCAGGAATCTTCAAAATTTTGGCCATTTCTGTAGCTGATATAGATTGTCACACACATCATCAGTAAGTGAAGAGTCTCAGTCATAGAAAGACTGCAGACTCATTTGTTAATTATCTATGGATAACAAACATATTTTCTGTTTGGGGAATTATTTCAAAATCAAATATTTTCTTCTGTTATATTCATAAACCAGTATGATATTCTAAAATTTTAATATTTTAGCATCTAATCAATATCTTTCAGTCTTGCATCTTCACCTGGCAGTAGCATAAAATTATTTGATTGATGGTATCTCTTATTTAGAAGATGAAGAGGAAGAAAAGAGTCACTGTACTAAAACTGTACCTTAGGATTTTAATTAACTTTTGGAGTATTATCCTTTAAGAAACAAAACATTTTTATGGTTAAATAGCACACATGTAGAAGATATAAATGTTCACATTAACAAATTCTCCTTATTACCAATATGAAACCACCACTCAAGTGAAAAAAAAAAAAGTTTAAAACATCAACAACATCGCAGACATCTTCAGCATGCATTTTTGAAATATGTATTTTTCACTTTTCATTCAAATTCTTCAAAAACTATTGTCTTTTGGAGTCATCTATATTGTTGTAGAAATCTGAAGTTTCTTACTTTCTTTGCTGTATAGTATTTTATTGTATGAGACAATCCCTACTTAATAATTCTATTATACAAGGACATATGGTTTGTTTACAATTTGGGTGTTATGAATAAAATATCTATTTTTGCATGTTTTAGTGTCCATATTTGTGTATTTCCATTGATTATGTACCTAGAATGGCCAAGTTACAGAGACGCATACATTCAACTTTAATAAAAATCAACAAAGTATTTTCCAAAATGATTATGCTTATTTACAATTAACATCAGCATTGTTCATGAGAATTCCCACTGATATGCAAGTTTGCCAAAATTTCTCCTAAGTCTTTCACATTTTTAGCGATTCTAATAGGTGTATACTGGCATCATACATAATTTTCATTTTCATTTCTCTAATTACTACTGAGGTTGAACAAATTTTCATTTGACTATTTGGATATCCTCTTTGTAAATCAGCTTGACGTTCTTTTTTTTTTTTTTTTGAGAGGGAGGAAAGATAATTCAGTCCTTCCTAAAATGATTTTTTTTTTTTTTACTTTAAGTTCTGGGGTACATGTGCAGATCTTTCAGGACTGTTACATAGGTATACACATGCCACAGTGGTTTGCTGCCTCCATCCCCTCATCACCTACATTAGGTATTTCTCCTCCCCAATCTCCCTAACCCCTTCTGTCCCTCCCCTAGACCCCCTACCCTCCAATAGACCCCAGTGTGTGATGTTTCCTCCCTGTGTCCATGTGTTCTCATTGTTCAACACCCACTTATGAGTGAGAACATGCAGTGTTTGGTTTTCTGTTCTTGTGTTAGTTTGCTGAGATTGGTGGTTTCCAGGTTCATCCATGTCCCTGCAAAGGACATGAACTCATCCTTTCCTGTGGCTACATAGTATTCCATGGTGTTTATGTGCCATATTTTCTTTATCTAGTCTATTGTTGATGGACATTTGTGTTGGTTCCAAGTCTTTGCTATTGTAAGCAGTGCCGTAGTTAACATACATGTGCATGTGTCTTTAAAATAGATATATTTATAATCCTTTGGGTATATACCCAATAATGAGATTGCTGGGTCAAATTGTAATTCTACTTCTAGATCTTTGAGGAATTGCCACACTGTCTTCCACAATGGTTGAACTAATATACATTCCCTCCAACAGTGTAAAAGCATTCCTATTTCTCCACATCCTCTCCAGCATCTATTGTCTCCAGATTTTTTAATGATTGCCCATTTTTCCACACTGTTTTCTCATTCATTTGTAGAAATTCTGGATAAGGGTCCTGTGACAATTATATATTTTGCAAGTATTTTCTCTCACTACGTAATTTGCCATTTCACTCAACAATGACTTTTGAGAAAAAGGCCTCAATTTTATTACAGTCAAATTTACCAATTTTCTAATTTGTTAATCTCCTTTATTCTCAGCACTCTATGTGTTTTGTTTAAGAAAAATTTTCCAACTGCAAGGTCATGGAGATAGTCTTCATTCATCTTCTGAAAACATTGTTGTATGCCTTTAACAATTGGAATTGATTTTTATATATAGTGGGAGATAGGAATCGAGTTTCATTTTTTTCAGGTGGATATCCAATTATTCCAACATTTTTATTGAAAAAATAGTCCCTTCCAAACTGCTATGCATTTCAATTTTGTCATAAATCAAATGTCCATATAGGCATTAGTCTGCCTCTGGGGTGGTCTCTCTTCCATTCTATGATTCATTTGTTCGCTTACTGTGAGTATATCATGCTGCCTTAAGTTTTATAGCTTTTTCTTGAGTCATAATACCTACTAGGATAAGAACCTCTTGCATTTTTGCTTCTTTACTTTGGCTATATGCACATGTGTGTACCTGTGTGTGTGTGTGTGTGTGTGTGTGTGTGTGTGTGTGAGTGTCTGTCTGTCTTAGTAGAATAATCTTGTCATGTTTCACTAAAAATTTCTAGTATGAATTTGGTCAGGGTGATCATTATGGAGAAAATTGGTACCACCTAATGTCTTCCAATCCATGAAAAAGATATATGTCTCTTTTATCTAGGTTTTATTTGACTTTTCTCAATAATGTTTTATATCACAAAGATAGTAAAGAAAAAATTCTATATAATCATTCAAGTAGTAAAATTTTAGCTATAAAAAGGCTTTGCATTTCTCTTGAATAATCAACATATTCAAAGAAAAAGGAGTACTATAATTTTTTTAAAAAACATTGTGACATAAAGGTTTTTACCTATAAAGTTGTTATTCTTGTGGGAAAATAAAATATTCATGCATATTTAATGCCCTGAAATGATTACACTTATATTTTATTTAGAACATTTCTTATAGATTTTCTAGCTGATAGAAATAGAAAACAAGATCAAGAACTCAGGGGGAAATAAAGTCAAAATGAAAAGAACTAATATTGAGCACTGAAATCAAATAAACATGTGAACATAGATAAACACCATCACTAGAAATACCAATTTAAAAACAGAAGGCAAGACCTTGAATATAATTCTTGAAATATAAAATGCTTTTGGTAAACAATATTTATTTTAATACTAAATCACATCTAATAATAACACCTCTTCTAGGTATGTAGGTAAAGGCGAAAGCCATGGTTAGTAAAAGCAAATTTCTCTACCTGCATATGGGTAAACTAACCACTTTTAGTATAAAAGGAATGCTTCTGCTTTCAATCTTAAAGCACAATGCTGATGCTTAATTTGAGATATAAATATCAGATTTGGAAACACTACAAAACTGCATACTTACTCTAAGAATAGATGTCTTAGTAAATGCAATCAGCAGTCCATTAAAAAACATCAAAACCAATGTAAGGTTTGTTTTAGCCATGGCAGATGTTTTCTTTTATTGAGATATTAAATTTTACCACGTAATTTTTTGAAATACTTTTTCAAACTGTCAATTATTTGATATAGTCATTGCATTCACAGATATTTTAATACTGAACCATCCCACCATAGTTAAAACAAACTTCAAATTGGTTGTTTTTTTTAGTGAACTGCGCATTTTGAGATTTTTAGTGAACTAGCATTTTGAGATTTTTGCCTAAATATTTATGCATGTGATTTATCCAATCATTATCATATATTTGTGTTGTATTTGTTAGGGATTTTAAAAAATAGTATATAGAGAGTTTGCAAAGGAATAATTTTCTTCATTGTAAAATAGATATTCATCACAGAAAATGCTTTTGCCTGCCATTTTTATGAAAAAGGAAGTCACTTTTAGATAAACTTCTCACTTTCCTATTTATCTAATTTTTCTCCATGTATAAGTTTAGTAATTTATAATTTCCTAGAAATAGTGTATACAGCGTGAAAGACAGAGTTGACTGTGGTTAACAACTAAATGTAAGAGATGAGCAGAAGCAAAGAGGAGATGAGAAGGGAAGGACATGAGGCTGGAAATCAATAAGTAATCTAAGGATATAGAAGACGTTTTATCCCTATGAAACAGAGTCACAATAATATCAATACTTCTAGACATCTCAAGCTACTTTCATGTGCCAGCAATTAAGTAGGGTAGCCATTAATGATTGTTCAGGCAGTATACTGCACAATTCCAGGGCACCATTTCCACTGCATTCTATATGAAAGATGCTTCTGGAGTGGTACAGTGCAAAGCCTGAGTATCAAATACAGTGGCCCTTCTTTAAACACTTTGTATATTAACACAAGTCACTCTCAGAACAGCCCTAAGAAGTAAGAATTATTACTATCCCATTTTACAAACAAGGAAACAGAGAGTAAGTGCTTTGCCAACATTCCCACAGCTAGATGCAGTAGAATCAGGCTTTAGTCCAGCTCGAGTCCATGCTACTACCTAGGAAATAAAGTTTTGTTGAATTGAACAAATCCGTACAGAATTACAAGTAAATTTTTCTATGGGCTAAGAGAAAGGAATAAACGAGTTTGGGAAAGGATGATGGGAAAGATTCAGTGAAATAAGTAATAGAAAACTGTGTCTTGAAGGAATTAGTGGTATTATAATAGACAAAGAGGGAGTGGAGGGCTCCTCAGATGGATGGAACAGTGGGCACAAATCATGTCAGCACCTACTTTTACCTATGAGAGCATGTGACCGAAAAGATACTTGGACAGCAACACGGGGGAATTATTGTCATCTACTGGTACGTGAGCAAACTTGGAAGTATTGGCTACATGAAAGCAATTTGTAAAAAGGGCTTCAGATATCTCAAAACAGAAACATAGTATAGAGAGTAGGAACATTAAATTGCCTTAAAGAATTTTTCTGTGGTATGGACTGTTGACTAGGAGGACTGGACAAAGAGGACCATGCATTCTCACTGTGGCCCATCAGTTCCAACAGGAAAAGAGCGGGGGGCTCTCATAGAAATTACAAATGTGTGACAAACTGATCATGCTCATTTTTTAAAGTAAATTAGTCTCCTAGGAGAAGCACGAACCATGTGCAACCATTTTCAATGTTCTCAGCTGAACCTCATACAGCATGATGCCCACAAACTTCGTGATAAAAGCTAACAAAAGGAAACCTTATTCCCCCAAAATAGACAAGCATTTATAAACACTAGCACTTCATTGTTATTAATACACAACACTAAATGCACAAGAAGTGACAGTGTCACTCTCCACCACTGGGGCCCTAAGATCCTCACTACATTCTGCATCTTATCTCTATCCAGAGCCGCAATGCCGCAGGGCACCTGCTTCAGGCACACTCCTAAAGCCAGGTGAAACGGGAAAGCAGCAAGATTGAAAGCTTATATAATATTTATTTATTTTCATAATTAGTGGATGAGATAAATGGATAAAATGGAAACCCCTGGACAAACTATTTGAAACTTCATAATGAGCATATACAAAGCTCTCCAAGATTTTAATGCATTATGGACTATAACATATAAGGAAATGAGATTTTCACTCAGCTCTGTGGGAGTTTTATCTAAGCTGTTATCTACAAGTCTTTACATTTCATGGCACACATAAGTAAGCAAATTCATCCCCTCTTTTGAAACACATTCATGTATTTCAGCCCACATAGGGTGAGAATTCTGGATTTTTAAGTGTAAGTTTGCCTTTATCCAACTCACCTCTGGTTCCAAATTTCCATTTGCACTGACGTCTCAACGTCCAATGTCATTCCATATCCTTTTCTATCCCAAATTCTTTGTTTTTGAGACAAAGTCTTGCTCTGTCGCCCAGACTGGAGTGCAGTGGCGTGATCTTAGCTCACTGTAACTTCTGCCTCCTGTATTCAAGCAATTGGCCTGCCTCAGCCTCCTGAGTAGCTGAGATTACAAACACCTGTGACTATGCCCAGCTAGTTTTTGTGGTTTTAGCAGAGACGGGGTTTCACATCTTTCTCAGGCTGGTCGGGAACTCCTGACCTCATGATTCTCAAGCTCCCACCTCAAGCTCCCAAAGTTCTGGGATTATAGGCGTGAGCCACCATGTCCAGCCTATCCTTCTAAATTCTTATTTTCCGTGCTACCTCGCCTCATACATTGGTTCCTTTAATCCCCACAGTATCACAGTCTGAAAACTGTATAGATAGAAGTGACTGAGAGCTTGAGCACCAGAGGCATGCACATCACAGCATGTGTGGCACAAAACTCTTCCAGCTCATTCTCACACACGTATGATACTAGACAGTTTCCCACCATGGGAAAAATTGCAAAAGTCTTCTCTTCACTACAAGCTTCAACTTCCTGACATTTGATCTCTTTCCTTCATTATCCTCCACTTGTTCATCTGGTCCGGTCCCCATGTGATTACATTAGGCTCACCTGGATAATCCAAGATACCCTTCCTGTTTAAGGTTTTAAGGTATGTGGTTTTTTCTTTATTTTGTTTTGTTTTTCAATTAGCAGCACTAATTCCACTTGCAACCTTAATTTCCCTTTACTGGGTAGCCTAAAACATTTAAAGCTTCCAGAGATTGAAATGTAGGCATCTTCAGCAAGCTACTCATCTACTATCACAGTGGATATCCTTTTGGTATGTGCTGGATTCAGTTTGCTAGTATTTTGTTGTGGTTTTGTGAATCCATCTGTTTTTTTTTTTTTTTTTTTTTTTTTTTTCAATTTCTTAAGGTGGAAGGTTACTCAATTGCTTAGAGGTTTTTCTTCTTTCTAAATATATGTGTTTAATGCTATTCGTTCATGTTATTGTTGCTGCTGCTGTTTGTTTAGTGGCTTTACTGAACTATGTTTATGAAGTCTGTTCTTCGTAGCGTAGAGCTATCAAAGTCTCTGCTCAACTTACTGGTCAAATATTAACTGAACATAAACCTCTTTAAATGCCAGTAACCAATAAGTTCCCAGCTTTCACCAAAGGGTTCTCAGTGTATCTGCTGGGGCATGGCTTCAACACTCAAGCCCAGCAGTTAACACTCTGCCTTAGCTTTTTCATCTCACTCTGTTGCCCAGGCTGGAGTGCTGAGGCACAATCTCCACTCACTGCAACCTCTGCCTCCCAGGTTCAAGCGATTCTCCTGCCTCAGCCTCCCGAGTAGCTGGGATTACAGGTGAACGTCACTATGCCCAGCTATTTTTTTTTTTTTTTTTTGTATTTTTAGTAAAGATCTGGTTTCACCATGTTGGCCAGGCTGGTCTCCAACTCCTGACCTCAGCTGATCCACCCACCTCAGCCTCCCAAAGTGCTGGGATTACAGACATGAGCCACCACGCCTGGCCAGCTTTTACTTCTTTCTTTTTTTTTTTTTTTTTTTTTTTTTCTTCTTTTTTTTTAGATGCCTCAGGAGTCTTTATTCTGGTTAGGCCACAAGTTAATAACATGGCCAGCACTTAATGGTGAAAAGGGCTACGTTTTCTTCCTCTTCCTCCTCCTCCTCCTCCTCCTCCTCTTCCTCCTCCTCCTCCTCCTGTTCTTCTTCTCTTTTTAGAATTATACTTAAGTTCCGGGATACATGTGCAGAATGTGCCATTTTGTTACACAGGTATACGCACGTGCCATGATGATTTGCTGCACCATCAACCTGCCATCTGCATTAAGTATTTCCCCTAATGCTTTCCCTCCCCTTGCACCCCAACCCTCGACAGGCCCAGTGTGTGATGTTCCCCACCCTGTGCCCGTATCTCATTGTCCAGCTCCCACTTATGAGTGAGAACATCTGGTGTTTGGATTTCTGTTCCTGTGTTAGTTTGCTGATAATGATAGCTTCCAACTTCATCCATGTCTCTGCAAAGAACATGAGCTCATTCTTTTTTATGGTTGCATAATATAATAAAAATGTGGCACATATACAGGTTTTACTTCTTACTTGTGGAGAGTTTAGGGCCTTCTTGAGTCTTTCTTGAGTATGCACATATCCTCATGCAAGAACATGTCTCTGCATGTGAGGGCCCTTCTAGGATCCCAGAGAAATGTCAGATATTTCCAAAGCTTTAATAGATGGATCCAACAAGCTTTTTTTTTAAAGTGTTTTGGTCAACATACCCTTTCACTACCTCAACCAATTGCCACTAATTATTTCAACAAACATCCCTGGGCAAAAGTGTGTTTATACTGAAAAAGCTCTAGCACAGGTCAAATACAAACAAGCCTTAGGAGTAGTATTTTCCAAGGAACTGCCACACAGGTCAAATAATGATAGTTAAAATGAGCTTGGTAGGAATTCCAACATCAAATATACTCTCCAGTGGCTGCTAGACTGCTGGTTTTCAAGATGATGACAAGGCTGTTGGTTTTCAAGGCTATCACAGATGGGAAGAGGAAGACAGGGATAGGGTAAGTTGAAGCATCACAAAGGTTAATCTATTCATTAAGAATAAGCCATTTTTCTTTTCTTTTTCTCTGGAGTACAATGGTCCAATCTTAGCCCACTGCAACCTCCAACCCTCCAGGTTCAAGTGATTCTCCTGATTCTCCTGCCTCAGCCTTCTGAGTAGCTGGGATTACAGGTGCCCACCAACACGCCCAGCTAATTTTTGTCTTTTTAGTAGAGACAGGATTTCATCATGTTGGTCAGACTGGTCTTGAACTCCCAACCTCAGGTGATCCACCTGCCTTGGCCTCTCAAAGTGCTGGGTTTACAGGTGTGAGCCACTGCACCAGCCCATTTTCCTTGAATAAATGTTCACAAATTACTTTATAAGCCTTTGGTTCTTAAAACATTGATTTTTGTTAATTTTTTCTAGTGTTCTCATTGCTTTTCATAAAAGAGAATTTTTGAAAAGTTCTTATGCCACTATTTCCACTGATGTCACTTAACGTTTTCTGTTGAGATACTAGACATTGGCACCCTGTAATATAAAATTTAATTTTAAAATAGTTTTAGTATTTTTATGAAACCCTTGTGTGGAGCATATAGAAATTGAGCTGGATAATAGTACAATTAAGCTTATTCATAGTCAGATAACTTAATATAATCAATGAGCTGATTAATAAATTGGTTTAGAACTACAGAGAAGTCTCCAGTGGCTTGCATTTTGTTCTCATAATTGAGCAGCTTCTGAACAATTTGAACAAATACATAGAAGATATTTTTAAATCAAACATTCAAAAGTAATTTTGATGGATTTTAATATTTTTAATATTTTGATAGGCTGAAATATTGAGCAAAATAAATGTATAATAGCAAGACCCAATATAAAGCCCTTTGTAAATAATTGCATTTGTATTTTTTAAATTAATTATATCCTGCATTTTAGGGGAAGCAAATTTAGTAGCAATTTGTAATGGAGAAAGAAGAATAGAAAAAAAATTTAAAAAGAAGAAAATGAAAATTGTTTTAGTTGACCCCCTAAATGTTATGTCCTAATAATACAGCAAGTTATGGCTGGTGCACACACATACACATCAACTGCTCTCAGAAACACTGATTAGTAGTTAATTCAAAAGATGTTTGTCGAGCACATGACATATGCAATGTACGCTGTTTAGATACTATTAACATGAGGATATATAAGAAAAGTCTTGGCTTTGTCTTCAATGAGATCACCATTTAAAGAGATAAATGAAAACAAATCATAAAAAATGCAACAAATGTTATATTATAGATCATCACGAAATGGTAAGGGATCACTCAAATAGCAAGATTAATTCTGTTTGAAAGGAATAGTTTGGGTAAGTACACTTTAACTGACACACAAGGGTTTGAAGATCATTCCAGGGACTGGAAACAATTTACACATACGGAGCATTTACATGGGTTTGGTCCTGAGGTAAACAATAAAAATAGAGCAGTCTTGTCTTCTTCTCCTTGAATTCCACAATCTAGTGAGACACCCTCACCCTCAGCAGAAAGAGCTTTCTAATCCCCTCCAAGTAAAAATTAACCAGAATATCTTATTTATTAAATCGGCAAATCACTTCTGCTGACAACTTCACTTAGTTTTACACTTGTGACGGGTAAAACTTCAACTCACTCTGTGACAAGTTCTATGGAAATATAGTTGAGTATTACTCAGTGAATTAGAGACAAGCAAAAAGGATTACAGCCATACGCAACTACTCATAAAACCCTAATATGAAGCTAGTACAGTCATCAGACTTTTAATTAAAGCTTTGAAAGTAGTTCTTCCTCTATAATATGCTGAATTCCTCTGAACTTATTACACAAGCATTTTTTCAGTGAATCGCTACAGCAACTCTGAGCACTGAACAAGATTTATAATATCACAGATTGGATGACAGATAATGGTGGAAGCTAAAGATAATAAATAATTATTGGTACCATCTGGACTCATTGAAAAACATCCTTTTAAAAAGTGCATTTTAGAGCCCTACAAAAATAGAATTTGTGCAAAGAAAACAAAAATGTTAAATTTAAATTAGATGGGAGCAAATATACTAATTAAGAATTCACTGGGGAACACAGATCTAATTTAGAAGCAATTGACACAAAATTATTCATAAAACAGGATGGTTTTTCAGATTATCATCTACAGTGATGAAGTAGAATAAGTTCTCTATTAATCTCTTCATGTCAAAGACACCAAATGCCACATAATCTAAACTCTGGGGTCACTCTGGTAGTTTTTCCAATTTTCAACTGAAAAATCTGGTTTCTATTGACATTGAGCCACATTAGTTTCACTGTGAAAAATACAATTATATATGCATACAGGCTATGTATTCTATTCAGGTCTTTCCAAATCAATGGGGAATGAGTTAATCACACAAAAATGTTAGTGGATGGCTTTGTAAAGATCTTAGTTTTGATGATCCTTCTAAACCTATAACAGCATTTTTTTTTCTTGGTGCCTAGCTCCTTCCTGAGGAGAAAGAAAAAATAGGCTAGAATACCTATATATATTTCTATCTGTGTAGAAGCAGCTCACAGTAATGAATTCCAAGAAATCAGTTTAGGGGCGGTAGTCACCACAAGGGCACATAATTATTTGCCAAATGCCCATAAAATACAACACACACATTTTACACATATCACTTTGTATTCACCCTATTTTATTCAGCTCACAACACATGCTCAGAGAGAATGCTATCTCTGTCTTCCAGACAAGGAAGCTGACTTGCCCAAACTCAGATTTGTTTATACTATTGGTACAATATCATGCAATAAATGAAAAGCTACAGAAGCAGTTAAATGGAGTCACTTGAAAATAAAGGAGCTAGACCAGATTGGAAGCTGGAGACCTGCAAATCGACACGGAATACTCAGGACACACTGTGTGGGTAAGGATAGGATTCAGGAACACTGTTTCTTTCCTTTCAGAGATGCTTGGCAGTCTCCCAGTAACATGACCTTAAAGTGGGAGGTCTATGACAAACAGCTGCCATGATCATATGTTGACAAATTTGTTACCTAATAAATTTTTGTTTTACTTCTCTGAGAAGCTGCTGCAATTCAGTAAACATCTTCATTGCAGTAGCTTGATTAGAAGATGTAAACACCTGAAGAAGCAGAGATACTTTTTATTAAGATAAAATGACTTTTCTACTTTGCTAGCCATTGATCAGATTATTGCTACTGTATGTTTAAAATCCACAACTTGTTTGTCCCTGCTAACATACCAAAACATTTTTATTCACAGTTTACTTCAGATCACTGAGCATGAACTGAAATTATGTTTGTCACCAATGGGAAAGTAAAGATAAGGAAACTAACAGACCTGTCAGTCAGCTTGAAAGCTAAGGTAGGTTTGTTTCACCTAGAATATGGATAAACTCAAAATATGCCTTGCTCTGAATTTCCATAATTTATTTACATGCAGACAAATCTTAAGTGTATGGGGAGGGGTTGGGAGAGGGCATGTGTATCCAGCCCAATTCTTTCCAGGAGTTTAGACAAATGCTTACTCAAAATTCTCTGATATGCTATGTGAATCACAGTCTTGATGCTCTAAATGCTGAAATTATTTTCTTCCCTTTCTTCCTATCCAATCCCATTGCATACGCTCTTGCCTCTTAGTAACTAACACCAGTAAAAGCTTAACTCTGAAATTTATCCTTGACTATGCTTCTCCCTCTCCTTGAATCCTGTACCCTCCCCCCAAATCCTGTTCAGTTTATGCTGATCCCTTATTCCAGCCCAAAATACTTCTTCAGTCTGTCTACTTCTCTCTATCTCCATTACTGCCCCAGCTTGGCCATCTTCATTTCTGGGTGGAGTTTTCCACAATCTCCTGACAGCTCCTTCCACCTAAAATGATCCTTTAAAATGTTAATACAATTAGACTGTTCTCAAGCTTAAACCCCTTCTATAGTTTTCAGATACTTTTATCATAAAGATAAAAAAAATCTTACTAACATTGTACCTCATGTGTCATAAATCACTCAGAGATACTCCAGCCATTCAGGTTACCTTTCAGTTCCTTGTTCCAAATTCTTTCTGGCACCAAGACTGTCACTCATATGTCCATTCTAGTTAATGGCTTCATCCCACTATTTCAACCTAGACATGACTTTCTCCAAGAGATTTTCCGTAACCTGCATCCTCCCCTCCTTGCCATCATCAGATTTTCTCAGCTTTTGCTAAAAATGCACCTAGCCCTCCCTGTATCTTAGCCATTATCACATTACATTGTCATTCTTCAATTGTCTCTTCTACTAGATAATAAGTTCTAGAAGGAGAAGGACAATGACTGGATTAATCACTGTTCTATCCCCTGTTTCTAATGTAATGCCTAATACTCAGTTAATGTTTAATTAATATTTTCTGAATAATTCAATGAATAGGTATTACTTGGCAGGCAAGGTATAAAGGAATCTAATCACATCAGACTCTTTCAATATCTGGCTCTCCCTGCCTATAGAATTAAGTTAAACTCCTTTGCATGATCTGCAAGACACACTTTCAATTTGATTGCAACATTTTGGTATCATCTCCTGTGATTCGCTCGAGCTATGATCCTCATTGGTCTGTTAAGAGTTCCCCAAACAAGAATTCCTTTTGGTTTCATTCTTTACCTCCTTTCATCCCTAGTATTGAAATATCTTTCCTTACTGATAAAGGAGTTAAAAATAAATTACTTAGGCAGATAGTGAGGGTATGGGAGTCATTGGTAAGGTTTTCCTTTTAATGAAAAGCAGCCCTAAAATCATTTTATTTTCTAACTAACAGCGGCCTGTAAAATTGATCTGCAGACATAGACCAAGCTGGAGGCTTTCGTGGGTGAATGCCAGCAGTTGCAGCAATAGGAAAAGGCTACCTGGGACTAGTCATGTTCAAAATGATGGCTCCATCTTCCTTTTTCCTTTCCAATCACATGGGCAGTAGGGAGCAGACAACATAGTGCTGGCCAAATGGAAAGTAGCTTTGCATAAAAAAAGATTAAGGTGGGGTGGCCAGCTTCCCCACTGGCTAATTAAACAGCACACCTGCTCCAACCAATCTGTGGGGGCTGTGTAAATCCAACACCACCTTTCAAGCCTGTCTATGAAATCCAGTGCACTCCACCAAGGGCCAGAATTCCCATTCAGGTGCCCCTCTCTTTTTTTTTTTAATTATACTTTAGGTTCTGGGGTACACGTGCAGATCATGCAGGATTGTTACATAGGTACCTACATGGCAATGTGGTTTGCTGCCTCCATCCCTCTGTCACCTATATCAGACCCCTCTCTCTTAAAAGAAAGAGAGCTGTTCTTTCTCTTTCTTTTGCTTATTAAACCTCCTCTCTTAAACTCACTCCTTGTGTGTGTTCATGTCCTTAATTTTCTTGTCACGAAGCAAAGAACCTCAGCTATTACCCCAGACAATGTCACTGCTTCATTACCTTTTAACCTTCTAAATCTACCTAGTTTTCAATGTTCAATTCAATTGCCACTGCTTCTCTGGAGCTGTTTGTAAGCGCCTCAGAAAGATATAATCTTGTCTTACTCTCAATATACCTATACAAACCTCTTAGAAAGCATTTCTCATTCTCTTATTATCTGTTTGCTTATGTATCTTATTTACCAGACTCCTGAAAACGGAATAATCTTCTCTCTGAAATGCCCCTTCCTCTACAGATTCCAGAATATGGTGGCTACTCTGTTAATTTATGCTAAGGAATAAACCTCCCACCAATGATCATTCACTGTTATTTTTTAACTTGCATTTAAACTTTCAGTTTCAAAAGACAATAATGTTACTATATTTGTTCTCCAAATTTAAGGTTATGTAACAGGTGTATTAGGTTATCATGCACAGCATGTTAAGTAATTAATCAACTCAACGCTTGAAGCCTGAAAGGACAACCATACTCTAAATACCATTAAAATGTTTGTTACTCATCTCCTGTATACATTCTATCTTAAGCTTAGTCCTAGAATTTTTATTACCACTCCAGTACCTAATATCAGATTTAGTAATAGAATCTATTGTCAAGTACCTAGCTTTACCATTGCATGAAAATTTAAGCCTTGTCATTAGCATTGCTCTTTCGTAGATTAGTAAGATAGATCATTTTTCTGCTGGCTTAATTTACCAAGATTCAAAAAAAAGTACACTTTCTTCATTGTTCTTGTATTAGTAACAATTATTATGAAATATGTTGCCAAAAAGTAGTAATTGAGGTAGAAAACACACATTTGAAATGTTTCCGTCAAGTAAGCGAACGTGTCTGTCAAGTAAACGTTGTGCAAAATATATATATATACACGCACATGCACACACATATGTATATATATTAGTATGTGTGTCACATTACTTTTTAAATACACCCCCCAATATATATTCTGATCTTCCCATTCTGGCCATATCATGGCAATACCCGTTACTGCACTTACCCCATGCTACAAGCAACTGCGAAACAGGACAAAAAATATAAAGCAACTGTTTTCAGACACTGGACCTCAGGCAATTTGAGACTCTCCAACAGTTGAGAGAAGAAAAACACATGTCAGCCCCACTCCATCACCACATTCCTTTTGCTTCCTGCCACTTGTAGGACTTCTGTGCTAGGCACTGCAGTCTCACTGAGCTGAAGAGGCAAAGATAAGAGTTTGGATCTAATGAAATTGCTGGAATTTAGGGCTGTAAAATGGGAAAAGTTTGGACAGGTGGCAGAATTTTATGTGTGGTTTCACCACACATCAAGATCAAGAATTGAATTTAGCAAGACTCTGTGGGGACGAGAATGCTGTGAAGGTGGGAGCTGAGCAGAAATTCTACAATCTCAACAGCACTGGAAAGTGTTAAAATTCCAGCCAAAGTGAGAAGAGCTTTCTGAGCATGCCAAGAATTCACTTGATGGTGGAAAGGCCACAGTTTAGGATTAAGGATCTTTTTTTTTTTTTTTTTTGAGACGGAGTTGTGCTCTTGTTACCCAGGCTGGAGTGCAATGGCACGATCTCGGCTCACCGCAACCTCCGTCTCCTGGGTTCAGGCAACTCTCCTGCCTCAGCCTCCTGAGTAGCTGGGATTACAGGCGTGTGCCACCATGCCCAGCTAATTTTTGTATTTTTAGTAGAGACGGGGTTTCACCATGTTGACCAGGATGGTCTCAATCTCTTGACCTTGTGATCCACCCGCCTCGGCCTCCCAAAGTGCTGGGATTACAGGCTTGGGCCACCGCGCCCGGCCACAAGGATCATTTTTAAGAGCTGTTGCTCTCAAAGTGAGTTCCGCAGCTTCTAATGGGTCACTAGAAGCTTGGAGGATGAACAAAATCATTATAATATTTTCATAATAATGATAACATATTATTATCTTTTCTCCCATGTTAACATTTACACTGATGAAGGAGAATAACAAGTGAATAGAACTTCTCACAATTTAAAATAAACCTCAGCACCAAAATCTGCTAATAGCATTATATTCCTTACTGCAATGAGCTAACAGTACAAAACTGTCATTATTATCATCACTATATAAATTTTTTTAGCTCAACTTAATGTGGTTGATGAAGCACTATAATTTCTTAATTTTATTAAATTTTGGTGCCATATATATATAAATATATATATATAATTAATACTCTTTGTATATGCACAAAGCACTTCTGCTGCATGCCAAAATACAGTAGCTGTCTGAAGAAAGAGCATTCAGACAATAATTTTTGAGTTGGAAGTTCACCTAAATGTTGTTTTTAAAGAACATCATTTTTACTTGAAAGAATAATTGACCAAATAATTGATGATTCAGGTTTAGATACTTTGTAGATATTTTCTCAAAACTTTATAAAGTAAGCCTGTATCTTCAGGAAAACAACTGATAGTATTTGTAGTCAATGAGAAAATTTCAGCTTTCAAGTAAAAATTATAATTTAGAAAGCCTGTATCTGCTTCTGTAAGTATGACCACTTCCTGTACTTAATGATTTTTCTTTTTTAAAAAAATACTCCTTTATTTTTCTACAATAAACTTAATTTTTGTCTTATATATGCATAGTCTGTCTCATTTATTTTCCCAGGGTCACAAACAATGTCTGGAAGCTTTTTAAAGAGGCAGGTTCATTTGGTTTTTACAGCCATCCATCTTCCCTAGCATCTACAGAGACACCCCCATTATCTTGTTTCATCCTCAGTCATTGGTCTGAACAGGTTGCCTTAGAGATGTATCGTTGCTCTGTGTAAGGGTTCTTCAAGCCAGCAGTTCTGTCCTCTACCCCTGGACCACTCCTGCACACATGTGTATCTTTCTGATGCTACCACGTCAGTCGAACTTGAAGCAATCGGTATGTTGTCTCAGTCTGATTCTTGAGACATCTCCACAACCATGTCTGTTTTCAGATCTTGCTGCTATCCTGGTTCTGATTTAGGCAAAGAGGAATAAACCTCCCTTTCTCTCAGATCCAACAAAGTATCTTTGGGACTCATTCCAAGAATCAAATCCAGAACCTTTTTTCAAAGACACTGCTCATCTCAGCCATCCTCTCTTTCCTTCCAACTCACTATAATTTCTTAAATTGGAGTTATCAAGCAGGTGTGCACCTCTGTGTAATTTCTTTTGCCCATTTTGCTTTCTCCTCAGTCTGTTATCTACACTGAATCTTATCCATTTCCCTCACAACCTAGGATCTTGACCCTGAATAACTAAAAAGACATTATTTTTGCCTTTTTTCATGTAACTTCCCTAAAATAATGGACACTGATTGGTGCTACTTTGGTGGAATACGAAGAAGAAAGACATGCATGTAAATGAGAAAACGAGAATAAAAACTCAGTTCATTTTTCTAAATATTATCCCATAACACAACAAAGTGAAGTGTGAGCTCTCTGATGGAAGCACTCTAGCCTTTTGCATCAGTCAGCATCTAGGTTGCAAACGACAGAATCCATTGTGTTTTGAACAGAAAAGGCATTAACTGGTTGCCTTCAGAGTCTTTGGAAGGGCCAGAGAGCCATGCTCAGGGATAATAACAAGCAGGAACACTCACATCACACCCTCCATGGTTAGCAGCTATGAGCTCATGGTAGTGGGGTCCAGATACCGAAACTGGCACCACACATGACGTCAGGGCACTATTTCTAAGAGTTCTGCCTCCTGCTGGAAGTGTCTCTGCCACAGGCTGTTTGGTGAATATAAATTTCTGATATTTTATATAGTAAAATGTCAACATTTGGAAGATCTTTATAACTCATGAACCAATGTTTACCAAATTATCAATACACAGTGTTACAAAGTCCTGCATGAGGAAAAAGTTATTAAACTACAAGATAGCCCTGTGGATTTTAGTATGTCAGAAAACCAAAAGGTGTTGGTATGGTTTCATAATATATTCAATTTTGTAACTAACTTCTAAGAAATCACTACTTGTGATGTTTTGATTCATATCAAAGGGAAATATCTTCATTAACATGGAAAAGCTATTAAAATTGTCATCACTTTTCAAACTACATATCTGTATGAGGCTGGATTGAATCAGGTAGAAAAAAGAATCAAGAGAATGTCAAAGATCCATATATTACTAACCAAATTCATCTAATTGACATTTACAGAACACTAAAACGACTTTTACTTTTCAAGTTAACATAGCATATTCACAAATAAGCACTGTATTCTGACCCATAAAACATGTATTAATACATTTTAAAGTATCAAAAATCTATGGAAAAAAAATCCGATACTACAAAATTAAATTAGAAACAAATACTAAGATACCTAGAATGCTTCAAATATTGGAACATTAAACAACATAATATTAAGTAGATAACTGCTTAGAGAGGTAATTAAAAATGAGGAGACTATTAGGGTTTATTTCTTTCCCTATTCTGTTCCATTGGTCTATGTGCCTATTTTTATGTCAATACCACACTGTTTTGGTGACTATGGCCTTATAGTATAGTTTGAAATCAGATAATGTGATGCTTCTATATTAGTTCTTTTTGCTTAGTCTTGGTTTGTCTATGCAGGCTCTTTTTTGATTCCATATAAATTTTGGAATTGTTTTGTCTATCTCTGTGAAGAATGACCATGGCATTTTGATGAGGACTGCATTTAATTTGTAGATTGCTTTCAGGAGTTTAGTCATTTTCATAATATTCATTCTACCTATCCATAGCATGGGATGTTTTTCCATTTGTTTATGTTGTCAATGATTTATTTCAGAAGTGTTCCGTTGTTTTCCTTGTAGAGGTCTTTCACCTCCTTTGTAGGTGTATTTATAAGTTTTTGTTTGTTTGTTTGTTTGTTTGTTTTGCAGCTTTTGTAAAAGGGTTGAGTTCTTGATTTAATTCTCTGCTTGGTCGCTCTTGGTGTATAAGCTACTGATTTGTGTACATTAATCTTGTATCCAGAAACTTTGCAAATTCTTTTATCAGTTTTCTAGGAGCTTTCTGAAGGAGTCCTTAAGGTTTTTAAGGTAAACAAGCATATTGTCAGCAAACAGGAAAAGTTTGACTTCCTCCTTACCAGTTTGAGTGCCCTTTATTTCTTTCTCTTGCCCAATTACTCTGGCTACGATTTCCAGTACTATGTTGAAAAGGAATGGCGAGAGTGGGCATTCTTTTCTTGTTCTCTTTCTCAGAAGGAATGCTTTTAACTTTTCCCCATTCATTAATATGTTGGCTGTGGTTTCGTCATAGATGACTTTTATTACATTAAGGTATGTCCCTTGTGATGCTGGATTTTGTCAAATGCTTTTCCTGCATCTAATGAAACTCAAGATGGATTAGCAGGCGTCCCCAAACTTTTTACACAGGGGGCCAGTTCACTGTGCCTCAGACTGTTGGAGGGCCGCCACATACTGTGCTCCTCTCACTGACCACCAATGAAAGAGGTGTCCCTTCCTGAATTGCGGCGGGGGGCCAGATAAATGGCCTCAGGGGGCCGCATGCGGCCCGTGGGCCGTAGTTTGGGGACACCTGGATTAAAGACTTAAACCCAAAGCCTGAAAGTATAAAAATTCTAGAAGATAACATTGGAAAAACCCTTCTAGACATTGGCTTAGGCAAGGATTTCATGACCAAGAACACAAAAGCAAATGCAATAAAAACAAAGATAAATAGCTAGGACCTAATTAAATGAAAGAGCTTTTGCATGGCAAAAGGAACAGCCAGCAGAGTAAACAGACAACCCACACAGTGGGAGAAAATCTTCACAATCTGTACATCTGAAGAATCTACAATGAACTCAAATAAATCAGTAAGAAAAAACACAATCCCATCAAAAATGGGCTAAGGATACAAATAAGCAACTCTCAAAAGAAGATATACAAATGACCAACAAATATATGAAAAAATGTTTAATATCACTAATGATCAGGGAGAGGCAAATTAAAGCCACAATGTGATACCACTTTACTCCTGCAAGAATAGCCATAATCAAAATATCAAAAAACAGTAGATGTGTGGATGTGGTGATCAGGGAACACTTCTACACTGCTGGTGGGAATGTAAACTAGTACAGCCACTATGGAAAACACTGTGGAAATTCCTTAAAGAACTAAAAGTAGAACAACCATTTGATCCAGCAATCCCACTACTGGGTATCTACCCAGAGGAAAAGAAGTCATTATTCAAGAAAGATACTTACACTCGCATGGTAGCACAATTCACAATTGTAAATTCGTGGAACCAACCCAAATGCCCATTAATCAAGTGGATAAAGAAATGGTGGCACATATGTACATACAATGGAATACTACTCAGTCATAAAAAATTAATGAATTATCAGCATTTGCAGTGACCCGTATGAGATTGGAGAGTGTCATTCTAAGTAAAGTAACTCAGGAATGGAAAACCAAACATTACATGTTCTCGCTGATATGTGGGAGCTAAGCTATGAGGACGCTAAGGCATAAGAATGATAAAATGGACTTTGGGGACTTGGGGGGAAAGTGGGAGGAGGGCGAAGGATGAAAGCCTATAAATATGGTACAGTGTATACTGCTCGGGCAATGGGTGCACCAAAATCTCACAAATCACTACTAAAGAACTTATTCATGTAACCAAATACCACCTGCACCCCAATAACTTATGAAAAATAAAATAAGAAAAATTTTTAAAAGGAAAAATTAGAAAAATATCTGTTGACCTACTGAACATGCACCATATTAAATTTACTAAATACACCTAAGAAAATACTTCAATAAATTTAATTTCAATGCTTATTTATTAAACACAAAGGTCTAAAAATGCATTTCCATATTAATAAGTGAGAAAAAAGAAAAATCAAAGGGTGTAGAAGAAAGAAAACAGCAGAAATCAAAAAATAAAAAATTCATAACAAAAGAAAACAAAAATAATTCTTTTGAAAATATTAGCGCAATCAATCTACCCCTATAAGACTAACTAGAATAAAAGAGACAACACAAAATATGATTTGAGAGAAGAAATATCATTACAGGTATAAAGGATATTGAAAAAATGTTATGAACAATATCCTGCCAAAACTTAGAAGAAATAAACAAATTCACAGATACATTAAACTACCAAAATTAACACAAGAATAAATAAAATCTGAATAATCCTATATATACTAAAGAAATTGCATTTATTAAGATAAAAACTTACAAAAAAAAGACACACCAAGTCCAGGAAATTAATATTTTACTATTTAATTCTATCACTTATTCAGGGAAAAAATAATAGTATTTACCTTACACAAGTCCTTTCAAAATAAAGCATGATAGAATGCTTTATGCAATGTTATGCAATAATATACCTAAATATAAAAGTTTAACTTTGGAGTCTTTTCAGATACCAAACGATAATATATCAACAACATTTGGTAAACAGATTTCTGAGAGATGGTTCAAAAAGCTTAAATCAGTTATTAATTAGAGTTTATTCTAATTAAAACTTCTGCTCATCAAATTATACCATTTTAAAAGTGAAAATGTAACCCTTACACTTGGAGAAAGCATTACAATACATGTATCTGACAGAATATGGAAAAAAATTCTACAAATTAATAATAAAAATACAATCCAATGTTTTAAATGGGTAAAAAAAAATTTAAATAGATAACTGACAAAAAATATATATCCAAATTACCAACAAGAACATTAAAAGGTTCTCAAACTTCATTGATAGGAAAACCCAAATTAAACTATAGTATGATACTACTTCATACTACCTATTATAGCTAAAATCAAAAGGGCCCACAGCACCAAATATTGGTAAGAATAGGCAGTAAGTGGAGCCTGATTCATTGCAAATAAGAATGTAAAATAGTAAAAGCACTTTGAAAAACTGCTGGGCACTTTCATATAAAGTTAAATATACATCAACTCTATAGGCAAGGCATTTATCTTATGGTGCCAGAACTTGAAAACTCTCAAATGTTTAACAATAGGAATATGAATAAACAAATGAAATACTAAGAATATAAATGAATTTCAAATCCAATATATTGATCAGAAAATCCAGACACAAAGGAGTAGATGCTATATAATTTCATTTATACAGTACAAAAGCAGGCAAAACTTAAGTATAGTAAGGTAAAACAGAATAGTGGTTTTCTATGGAGCACTAGGAAATTTTCCAGGATGGAAATGCTCTCCCTAGACTGAAATGTTTGCTACACAAGCATATACATTTATCAGACTCTACATATTGTACATTTATTGTTGTCTTGCACAGAGATTTCACTTTAATAAGAAGAAAATTATCTTACTGCACGAAGCCTCCTTTAGTTAATTCTACCCAACTCTAAATGGACAACATGAAATTATCAGTTACTAGTTCAATTTGCAGCTCTGCTAGAACTTCAAATTATGCTTTTGTGTGGTTATATGTTTTCTCATGTATGAAATTATATAATTGGAGCACATGGCTTTATAGTATAACTTGCAGATATAAAATTTTATATATCTATATTTATTTTGATTCAAAAATTGAATAACCAAGGTTATTTCTTATTAAAAAATTGAACTGAAGTTTCCCACAGTGTCGGGGTCAATCATATATATTTTTAAATATCCATAATAAGGTTTTTCTAAGAGAATCAATGATGAAGTTTGATTACAGTAGACTGTGCATTTTCATCTGCCTTTTACACAGCATCAAGATATGTTGACAAGAGAAATAAGAAGGGGAAAAAGAACTATATCCATAAGAATGACAAACCCAAAGTGGTGTCTGTCACTCATAAATAAGGTCTGCGCTGGAGGAAGCAAGCGTGAGAACAAGTCAGGAATAGAAAACCAGGTTTTAAATCAGATATAGTGTAACAGTATAGCTACCACTCTAATGAGAGAGATTTTTCCATGATCTTTTTTGATTTCACGGAATATTTAGAAATATTCCAAAATTATATTTTTAACACTGGCATCAAGTCCTGCAGGTTTCCAAGGCATACTTGATCAAAGTGTATATCTCTGTAAATGTTTGCCTGCACAAAACAATTCAGCAAAACGTTAATTCTATGAGATTCAGTGTGATCCTAAATTGTAATTTGGCATCATTTAATTTCAATTACTGCATTCAGGACAGCATAAATAATCCTATTTACACACTTAATTCAAATGTACATAATACGCTGTAGAAAAATACAAAATTTGAGAGAGGAAATGAATTATCTTATGTTTAAACACAAAATTGAATGGGATTCTCATATTTTGAAAGCTGAGGTTTTTTTGCCTCTACGTATATCCTGTTTGCTTTTTAGTACGAAAAGGGCAATCTATCTGCATACCTCCTGTATTTTTGTAGAATTCCATTAACTGTACGCCCAGAATCTCACAAGGATAACATTTTGATATAGAACACTTAAAGAAGGAAAAGAAGGATTTTTGCTTTATTTTAACTTGGAGACTATTCCTAAGATATTGGTATGTCCTTTCTAAATAAATTCTAATTAGAGTTCTTCTTTAGCACTTCGGATGTTCTCATAATTAGTAGGGTCTGCCTTCAACCAACCATTGAAGAAAGTATGAAGGCTCTTAATGTTCCCAGCCTCCAAGTTCTGCTGTCTACTTGTGATTCCTTTCCTTTTTCCAAATGATCTACTTTCTCCTTTTCAGGAACTCAAGATTTTTCTACTACTTCCTGGTATTAAAATAAAACCAGTAAACTTTTCAGTAAAATACAAAGGGATAAAGCATATACCACCCAAGAAGATGTATCATACAATCCTCTACCTCATTACCCTGCCATATACATCTCCCTAGCACATGTTTCTTTATTACATGCTTCTCACACTAGCACATTGTTTTATCTTTCTATTGTTAGTGCCAGTGTATGGAAAGGAAATTAACTTTTGAATATTGTCTATGTGTAGAAAATTTGCTATATTCATGTATTTATTATAATACTATATATGCATTCATACTGTCTGAATAATGAGTTTTATTTCTTCCTTTTCAATCTTTATAACAACAGTTTTTCCTTGCCTTATTGTACCACCCTCAATCCTCTAGTAGTGTTGAGTAGAAGTGCTGATTGACATGCTTGTTTCATTCCTGTTCTCATGAAAAATCTTCCCTTCACCTTACATGGATACCCTTTATCATATTAAGTATAGAGATGTCTGTGATATCACAAGGTTAGCCAAGATAACTTTCAATAAGTCACTTTTAATAGGAATTATACCATCTCTAGCTTAGGAAAGAGGCTATCTACCTAATTTTTCAAACATTAAAGTTCTGAAAACTGTAAATTATCTTTTTCTGTATCTTTTAATATAGTCCAATGTATCTGAGACATCAATTTTATGTCTAAATGAATTCCATTCAAAGTTCTTGGCTACAAGTATTGAGAGAGACTTGCCTTGATTTGTCACTCCATCATAGGATGGAAAATCACTTATTTTTCTGTTAAAAGGCAGCTGAGCTCTTCTCCAGAGTTGCGTATCACTAAATAAATCTAATGACACTTTGTAAATCAGCCAAATACCATGAACTGACAATAAAATTATCTGAATGTGAAATAGCCTATGCTTTACTAAGGAAATAATACAGCTAAGGAATTGGTATATAAGAAAATAATAATGTATAGCCATATTCTCTTGAAAAAATGGTGTAATGATAGGTTCATTTCCCCAACTTTTATGTCCTACCATAGACAGTGTCCTATCAGCTTTCATCTTTCTTATTACTGGATATGAATGAAAGGAACCATGTGATCAATGTACTTTTGTTCACTTCAGTAACCAGAGTAATTCAGAGTGGCTCCAAAAGACCATCATAAAGACTTAATATATTCTTTCTTTACAGTTTTTATTTAAAGCTATAGCATGGAAATTTAGCCTATAATAGTCATGAAAAAAATAATTATCCCCTCCAGGACTCTATGTCAATTTTCCATCTAAATATGGATTTTTATTAATGTTCATTATAATTTCACATAAGCATGAAGAAACTAACATTTTATTGCAATTTTCAAGGGAGAGAAAGTAAAAGATAGTATCTTGTTCCAAATGACCTAAGAGGTACTATGAGGAAAAAGTCATTTTCTAAAACTATGCACTTACACTCCAGCTTCCAAATTCATGACCTAAGCAGTACAGGTACTCAGTAAAGGCTGAATATTAATGATGATGTTTCATGTCAAAGAAAAATTACCAAATTAAAATTACATACGAGAGAGAGAGAGAGAGAGAGAGAGAGAGAGAATGTGTGTGTGGCTTGTCTAAGAATATTTTATCAGATGTAGGCTCTAAATAGTTAGATAAGATCTTGTCTAAGAGAAAAAGTTCATATTTTTACTTATTTTATTCACAATACAGATCCCTTGAAAAAAAAATCTCTATCAAAATAATCTACCATGATGGAATGCATTCACAGTGAAAGTAGACTTTTGGGTTAAAAAAAACACAGTACAAACACACATTTTCACTAATAGGTTGAATCTAAGGAATATGTTTAGTTTCTAAATGAAAATGGCTTATTTAGCAAATGCTTGTTGGCAAGTGCCCAGTCAAATCATAAGCAGGGAGTTAGAAATAAAAACTAATTTTGTGAACCCAATTTCAAATTAAATGCATTAAATTACTCAGCCTTTCCAAACATCCTGACTTCTTAAAACACAATGAGATAAATTTACTTAAATAAAGAAAGAACATAACTTATTCATTTATAGTCACTAAGTTGAATCCACTTCTCCCAGGCCACTCCTAATTTTAAGGGTAAAAGTCAATAGCATTTTCAGGGACTTTTATACTCACAGTGATAATAAAAGAATGAACCTGGAGCACAATAGCTATCTGTACTGCTGCTGTTACAGACAGTGCAGTCAAACTCTTTTAACTCTCACCCTATTGTTAATAGGTCAAGTCCCAGTTTACCTGGAATTTACAATGCCACCATCACTTTACCCCCAGCTCTCTTAAGTATCCGTCACCCTCTTATCTATCACCTCTACCCTCAGCCCCACCACCCAACTTATTGTTTCTTGTAGATTCACAGAAAGCAAAATTGGTGTTCTCAACTAGCTGTTGGTCAACACCTAAACAGGAGCTTTGTAATTTCACCAAAAGGATGCTTTCTATAATACCATTATTTCCATCAGTCATAAAGAAAGAAGAGTCAGAAATGAAAACAACAGAACAATGGACAACTTCATTTGCAGATACCAACATTTGATTTTCATCCATTTCCATGTGTCTCAAGATTTTTCAAAAATCCAACTATAAAAAGCACAAAAGCCAATCTTCTCCTAGCGCATACAAAAACAGACAGCAAACCAAAGCTGGCTATCAGCTTCAATTTGCCAAACCCTGCTCCAAAGAACAGATTGGAGATAAACAATTGATGAATCAGATAATCCATGTAAAAGACTACCAGAGAAGTCCATATTAACAGATAATCATGGCTTGAACTCATGTTTTGCTATAGGAATAGAGGCAAGTAAATGAAATTTAGATATATTTCAGATAAGACGTGGTAATAAATATAAATATATCACATTATGTGCTTTTTTCTGGTGAAGATTCACTTTTAGAAATAAGATAAAATCTCTTAGAACACTAAAGAATTTTAAGTATTTAATTTTATTTTGTTTGATACCTCTGGGCTTGAAATTAGGGCCATGTTTTGTTTTGTTTTGTTTTCCTATTTTAAAATGTGTTTGAGAGACAATTGACATAAGACAAATAAAACATAGTAAATATATAAACATGGTTTAAAATCTTTCCATGAGTTTCACAACCTAAATTTATAAATAGGATCAAACATTAATTAAAAGCCCACTCAAAGTCCCCTTTTTGCAAAGAAAATGTTATTCTTTGCAAAATAATATTTTCTACTTTGATTTTTACAATTTAATCTTCAATCTGTTAAAGATATAGCTTTTTTTTAATCTAGGTAGCTTTTAGGATCAATTTACTGATATCATTAGTCTTTATAAATATAACAAATGTTAGGACCACCTTTCCTGTTACAAACTCTATAAACATATAGAGTTAGGATTAATATTAGAGAGAGTAGGCTGGGTTGGGGAAGGTCTCACAAGGGAAATGTCATTTGGGTTTAGAAGGCTCAGAGGTATTTGCCTGTCAGAAAAGGACAAGGGAAGGCCTTAGAATTAGAGAAAATAGACTAAGAAAATGTGTTGAGTTATAAGAACATGCCACACTGGGGAATTTTCTAGTCCTGCAAGGGGAAGAACCATAAAAGAATGAGATGTGAAAGAGAATACTGAACTTGATTATAGAGTACTTTCTTTAAAGCCATGCCAAGAAATGTATATAGTTCTCTTAGTTTGAGTCAAATTTAAAGTGTGGAGATACACTAAACACAAATAAAGAAAGAAAAACTCTTCCTTCCCTAACTACTTTGGTAAGCTAAAAATTCATAAAGCTCATAGTCTGCCTGAAGGCAATAATAAAATAGAACAAAAACACCAGTAAGATCTGATTATAGTCACTCTAGCAGTTAGAACCTTATTTCATGGAATGAAAATGCAGCATTAAAGCTTCACCAGAACAATTTATAATGCTTCTCTTTTTAATTCCATTTAATGCTTTTATGACTATTTCAAAAAATGAACTAGCTGACCAATTCATGATACCAGTTATCATAATTTGTAATAACAACACATTGGTTCTGCATAAAACATCCCCCACCCAAACTGAGCAGAGGGATTCACACTCAGGAGTCATGGAAAATATGAGAGATGTGAACCAGTGCATTGCATTTAGCTGTGCACTTTTTCACAATGTCTCGATATTGACCAGGAAAATCTCACCTGAAAGTCCTCTCACCCTTACAGCAGGTTCTGTTCACAGTGTTTGAATATACAGAAGCCTATGCTTATGCATTTGGCCCCAGAGATTCTGCTAAAAATTACACACCCTGTTGCTCAAAGAACAGCAACCAAATATCAAAGACAAAAAGATAACTTTGAACTTACAGACACCTGTGCTATGGATAAAGAATTCTGACCATGCCGTAACTGCTCAAAGAGCACATAAATCACTCTCAAAATAATAAAATTTTAAGTATGTAGATAATGACAATGCTGACTGTAAAATTAAGTAATCCTAGCAATGAAAAAGAACAGAATATAGGATATAGGAGAGTTTCATGTGTCCTAAACATAGAAATAAGTTCAGGGTAGCATATGCAATCTTAGCACATCTAATAAATCTCTGGACAAGAAACCTTAATACTATTCCTTTTGAGCTTTCTATGTGTTGTGCCATTCAAGATTAATACTCAACTTTTTAAAATCTAGAAACCTCTCTTCTCATACACACACACATAAATCCCTTCAATATTTAGTTGTCCTTCATATAGACTGAAATTTAAAACAGACATTTATCAGCCAGAAAGATGGAAAAACAGTGTGTGTTCAAGTCACGAACAAGCATTCTCAATTTTACTGTCCCTAAATGTCAAGCAGAGGGACTAATTGGAAAGGAATTACTAGTGATGATGCAAAGAAGCCAGGGTGATTTGTGGGGTGCAGAGAGATGAGTACAGCTCTGTCAAATAAAATATTTAAGGAGTGAAATTTTAACAATTTCGTGATCAGAAAAGGAGTATTTTGACCATTAACAGAAGGAAGAAAAATTTGGAATCTAGAAATAAAAATAAATTTATAGGTTTCACCTTAGCCATATATCCTCCAAATTCTAAGGACAAAGGCCAAGATGTGCATTTTCATAGTGTCCTATATTTTCAAATATTGCTTTCTGTTATGCTCTCCTAATGCATATTTTTAAGATTCCATGGTAAACTTCTCTCCTTTTTTGTATGATTTGTTTTTCAATATATTATAATAGTTTGCAACAAAATAAAGGCTTGTTTTCCAGAGTATAAATTCAATATCAAATAAATATGTACCTATTCCAAAACTATGTTCCATGAAGTTATAAACTGGATTTTAATACAATATATGGATTACATACAAGAAGTTGCAACTCATATTAGAGTAGTAATTCTCAACTAGTGGGACAGTTGGGTAAGAGCAATAACATTGTCTAGCAAAGGAAGTTTTTCAAACATGTGAGTGTACACATGCACACACACACACACACACACACACGAAATTAGGGAACATACCCTCACTGCCAGTCCTTTCGAGTCCACTGACAACACCTCCAGGGCAAGGTAATTCCTCCTTGTTTTGAACAGTTTTAGTAATTACCAAAAGAATTAAATGTTATATATTTATATGCCCTTTTTCCAAGGATCACTATTGGTACTATTTCTGTATTTTGGGTCTACTTGGAATGAAGTTATTCTTTCTTTCACATGACTGCACCAGAAATTTTAAGAAAATAATCAGAGCGCAAAAACCGCCAATTCCATCCAGTTTATTCTTTAAATATGTTAAAGGACATCAAATTATTTCTCAAAGAAGCATGGAAAACAACTGTTGAGATCTTTATCAGTCAGAGATCAGCCAAAGAGGCAGCAGATCTATCTATCTATCTACTTAACTATCTATCTATCTATCTACCTATCTACTTACATATCTATCCATCTAATTTATCTATCTTTGTATATGTGTGTGTATCTTCAGATTTATAGAGAGATTTGACCTTACGTAATTTTGGAGACTGATTACACAGTAACTACGAGGCTCATTCATCTGTATTTGACGGTGGAGTCTGAAGTATATATATATAAGGTAGTAAGAAAGAAAAGATTCCTGAAATGGCCATACTGCCCAAAGTAATTTATAGATTCAATGTTATCCCCATAAAGTTACCAATGACTTTCTTCACAGAAATGGAAAAAAACAACTTAAACTTCATATGGAATAAAAAGAGAGCCCACATAGCCAAGACAATCCTAAGCAAAAAGAACAAAGCCAGAGGCATCACCCTACCTGATTTTAAACTATACTACAAAACTGCAGTAATCAAAACAGCATGGTACTGGTACCAAAACAGAGATATAGACCAAAGGAACAGAACAGAGTCCTTGTAGGCAACACCACACATCTATCACCATCTGATCTTCGACACACCTGACAAAAACAAGCAATGGGGAAAGGAGTCCATGTTTAATAAATGGTGTTGGGAAAACTGGCTAGCAGTGTGCAGAAAGCAGAAACTGGACCCCTCCCTGACACCTTACACTAAAATTAATTCCAGATGGATTAAAGACTTAAACATAAGACCTAACACCATAAAAACACTAGAAGAAAACCTAGGCAAAGCCATTCAGGATGTAGGCACAGGCAAGGACTTCATGACTAAAACACCAAAAGCATTGGCAACAAAAACCAAAACAGACAAATGGGACTCAATTAAACTGAAGAGCTTCTGTACAGCAAAAGAAACAATCATTAGAGTGAACCAACAACCAACAGAATGGGAAAAAATTTTTGCAATCTACCCATCTGACAAAGGGCTAATATCCAGAATATACAAAGAAATAAAACAGATTCACAAGAAAAGACAAACCCATCAAAAAGTGGGCAAAGGATATGAACAGACATTTTTCAAAAGAAGACATATATGAGGCCAACAAACATATGAAAAAAATGCTCATCATCAATGATTATTAGAGAAATGCAAATCAAACCCACACTGAGATACCACCTCACACCAGTTAGAATTTTGGCGATCATTAAAAAATCTGGAGACAACAGATGCTGGAGAGGATATGGAGAAATAGGAACACTTTTACATTGTTGGTGGGAGTGTAAACTAGTTCAACCATTGTGGAAGACAGTATGGCACTTCCTCAAGGACCTAGAAATAGAAATTCCATTTGACCCAGCAATCCCATTACTGGGTATATACCCAAGGATTATAAATCATTCTATTATAAAGACATATGCACATGTATGTTCATAGCGGCATTGTTTACAATAGCAAAGACCTGGAACCAACCCAAATACCCATTGACGATAGACTGCACAAGGAAAATGTGGCACATATACACCATGGAATATTATGCAACCGTAAGAAATAATGAGTTTGTGTCCTTTGTAGGGACATGGATCAATCCGGAAACCATCATTCTCACCAAACTGACACAAGAACAGAAAATCAAACACTGCATGTTCTCACTCCTAGGCGGGTGTTGAACAATGAAAACACGTGGACAGTGGGGACAGAACATCACACACTGGGGTCTGTTGGGGGGGGCAAGGGAGGGACAGCAGTGGGGTGGGGAGGGCAGGGAGGGATAACATGGAGAGAAATGTCAGATGTGGGTGACGGGCTGATGGAGGCAGCAAACCACATTGTTATGTGTGTACCTGTGCAACAATCCTGCATGATCTGCACATGCACCCCAGAATCTAAAGTAAAATTTTAAAAAAAGAAAGAAAAGACAAATATGAAGTAAGGCAATAAATAACTCACTCTGTGAAGATGTCTTGGAATACACAAAGATGTACTGGAACATCTACTGGTGTCCTGTGATCTCAAAGTTTTCAACTTCGATGGGTTGAACTTCAGGGAAGCTGGCATCCTTCATCATGTTGCTAACCATGGATCTGACCTAGAAGTCAGAGGAGCTGAAAGAGGATATCCAGCAAGAGCTAAAGGAGCTTGGTCCAGCTGCTGCCCATGCCAACAAGGTAAGCCAGCAGATAAGCCTCAATGCAGCTTATGGCTGGTGCTTCACTTCCACCTGCCAAAACTCTGCCAAAACTCTCCCAAAACGTCTAGTGGCCCATGCTGACCAGAAACTGTGCTAGAAGGGGCACTGTCAGAAAACAGTGCCAGCTGAGCAATGCCAAAACAATACAAATCCACTATATTGTTTAGCAATTTTATCATTAAATAAAAGCATACATTCCTTATACTGAAATAATTATGCATCTACCTTCTTGCTGATTTTTACAAAAGGAATAAAATTATTTCACAGATCTTAAATGCTGCATATTCTACATACAGCCTCTGTGTGAAGTATAAATGTCCCCATTTCACAGAGTAGCATGAGGGACCAGTAGACCTAGAGGAGACCACGAAGATCGTGGATTCCATTTTACTATGTCTGTCTTACAAAGAAACAGACTCAGCAAGGTTAGTGGGTTGAATCAGATACACAATCTTTCTTAGGCAAGAGCCAGAGCTAGAAGCCATATCTCCTTTCCATCAATCTGATGATTTTATATGCACTTCATATATTTGTGTAACTTATAAACAGTAAATGTAAAAATATTATTGCTTGATACAATATTATTATTCACATTGCCATTTTTCTTTTCCTTTCTCTTGGGAAAAGGCAATGGTTGAATTTTAAGATTGCCTTTACACAGTCTCCAAATCTGTGATTCTCTTAACTTCCTCTATAATAACTTCTTCAAGTCTTCACGAGTTTCTGTTTTCTGTATATTTCATTTCTACAGTTATTTGAATTTATCAGCTAAATTGATGCATGCATTTCTGTTTTTAAATCCATATTGAGAATGAATTAGTCAACAAAAGCAGTATGCTTTATTGTTTATCTAAAGAGTGTCCACTTTCTGATGCAGATAGAAGTTCAACTTTGTATTGCTTTAGGCATAAAATTTAATTGAAAAACAATACACACCTTAATTAAGTGATCTATGGTCATTCTCCTGTACAAACTATTTCAGCACCAACAATGTTTGCTGCTGTATAAGCTGCATTACCATCATTGTTCAATGTACTCTTAACTGAAGAACTACCTAAACTTGACAATTAATGCAGAGACATAAATGTGTGAATAAATAAGATAACATCTAGGAGAGAGGATAAATCCTATATACAAAACAAAATATAACCAATATGCTTTTGTTATAATAACAGAAGAATATTCTTATCAGTGTTTGCTGTTTTGTTTCCAAATCCATTCTTGTCTTTGTCTACCGACATTTAAAAAATTAGTTGATATTGTGCTGCGATTACAAAGGTGAAATGAATAGATTAGTATTTGCACAGCTGTTTATGGTTTTGGTTTATAGCTCTGGGACATCCCATTCTGAAGACATTCCGTTCCAGTTCATTTTAACAGTAATTAGAAGTACCCCCATAACGAGGAGTTTGCTATTGGAAACAACTTCATTAGTTTGGGTGATTTTATTAGTTTCCTTTAGGGTGAGAAACTAGCTCTAATAGTTGTAATTTAATAGGAAAATTACTGAAGCAAGAAAGATTCCACTGAATCTTAAATGAGGCATTAGACAGAAGTTTCCTTTCCAAAGAATGAAATATAAGAGCACCGCCTTTACCTTTAAAATTTCTATGTAAACGCATATAAATTAGCATGAAAAGTATATTTTAATTAAAAGCCTAAATATTGCTTAAATGAAACACTGAGTTCTCATACCAAAAAATACAAGCAAAATTGACATAAATTGGAAATTCATGTGTCCATAGAAGGCATTTTTCTTCACACTTTATTTAAAGTGAGGTAGAGTCAACACAGTTGGCCTTTGTGAAAGGAATTTATCTTTCTTTGGATAAAGAGGTTAATTCACTTTTCTAAGCTTGTTCTTTTCTCTTGTTTCCATCATATCCCCTCCCTTTTTTCCCCTCCCACATCCTCTCCCTGAGTAGCAACATTTTCTTTGCCACAAGAAGAATTAATGGGACAATATTATCACCTCTGGTATACACATGATTCTTTATCTACAGAACACTTTGTAATAATTTAGGAATCCTTCCTCCCACTTCCAATGAAATATGGCTCAGCATTACTTTCAGTACTTTATAGATGATAAAACAAATAGAAATTTACTTGAGATTTCAAAGCAAATTAACAACAGATTAGTAATGTGAGATGTAAGTGTCTATCCTTCTTCGAGACTATATTTTGACACCTCCACCATTTGCAAATAATAATCTTTTATCATAAAAAAGTTTTAATATTTCAAAATATGTGGAATGTATAATGCCTGGATGCTAAAACAAAGAAGCAAATATAAGATAAAGTTTATATTTTGGCTTCAAGCTGATAGTTCAGGTACAAAATGATGGTCTTCTCATGTCTGGGTAAAGATGTACCTCAAAATCTATGAATTACAAATCCACAGAGTAGGAACTTGTCTGTCATCATGACTTTTGCAGCCCAAATACAATGACTTTTATAGCTCAAATACATAACACAGTGCTTGACTATGGGAAACTTTTCATAAATATTGGTTGAATAAATGTTGGGTCAAAAAAACAATAAATAAAACAAAAAATGGTCAACCCTACTGACCTTTAGAAACTAAAGTTTCTCTCACATTGTTGAAGAGTTTCTTGTCTATGAATATTCTTCCCACATTGTTTCTACATTTTATACCCAAATCACTCCCCTTTATGCCAACCAATTTTCAGCTTCTCCATCCACCCTGCTTATCTATCTTGCAGAGCTGAAAAATAACAGACTCACTCTCCACTACTCTTTTTCATTTCTATTAGGTGATGTCTCACTTCTGAATTTCTCAGGTCTTGGTTTAATGAGCATCACTGACATTAGCTGGAAATCCAAGAAAAACATTTTAGATTGAGTGACTTAAATTTGAAAAAAAAATAGATACTGGGAGGAAATTAAAACCCTCCCTAAAGAAGTAGGTGGATGCATGTTCTCACTTACAAGTGAGAGCCGAACAATGGGAATACATGGACACAGGGAGAGAAACAACACACAGTGGGGCCTGTTGGAGGGGTGGGGGAAGGTGAGCATAACGATAAATAGCTAACACATGTGGGGCTTAATACCTGGGTGATGGGTTGATAAGTGCAGCAAACCATGATGGCACATGTTTACCTATGGAACAGCCTGCATGTCCTGCATATGTATCCCAGAATGTAAAATAAATTCTAATAAAAGAAGTGAGTAGAGATTTGGAGTCATGCAAAAAACTAAAGAGAGGAGAAAAGAATAAAAGATTTGGAGGCCAATCAAGAGAAGATATATTTTGTGAAGATACTAATTCCTTAAATATTTCCAATGTGAAGTGCTGAGTGAAGCATTATGTTTTCTACAACTTTAACTATTTGATGTCATCTTGTAATCTTCTTTGAAATTGACACGTCTTCCTATTACAATCGTTCCAACATGTCCAAAGGAAGAAGATTATAACTGGGAAAGGAAGACTCCCAAGTCTACAATGGCCTCAACTGGTAAAAGGATAACATCCTCAAAATTAGTGATTCTTAGACTAATTTTGACACCCTGGAAAAGGCAGTCCTCAGCATAACAAGGAGAATTTCTCCAGTATGTACAATTCAAAAGAACCAATAGATATTCCTAGTTATAATTTTTTTTAAAATCATATCCCCCACCTCTGAAAATGGTGGCACTGTGTATACCACATGAAAGAAGGAAGTTCCAAATCTGAAGACAGAAGAGCAAAAAGAATTCACTTGTGGCATTCTACATATTAGCAAAAGGGGAGATTCTATATGTGCTGATACTAGTAATAACAAGCTCACCTCAGTTTGTAATGTAACATGGTCTAACGTAAACTAAGAATATGTTTATCAAGAAAACAGGCAATTATGTGCAATAAGTGGCTCACAATAAGTTCGTGTGGCTGTTGAATAATATAATTCTACTCTTAATTGCTGAACCACTAAAAGTTAGGTAGTAAATGTATAATTCATTGTCACACTAGACATTACAGAGCATGAACTTAAAATGAGTGCCATACAAATTCAGACACTGTGAAATCATATTTCAAAGGGGCAATATAAATAAATCTTGGGTCAAAAAATAATAAGCCTGTGTATTTATACATACATAAGAATTTGAGCTGTTTAATAATAAAAAATGACTAAAACTTTTCATTTGCTCAGTCATTCCTCAGATTAACCAATAATTCCAAAATTCTTCTCAATTCCACAGATAAAATAGACTAGTCAGTTATTGCCACAATAATGTAGCATAATGAATTACCCCCAAAACATACTAACATAGAATAACTGAGCATTTCTTATGCACAAGTCTATAGGTCAGCTGGAGTTTGGCTGTTCTAAACTGAACATAGAAAGCTTGTTTCAAAGCTATGAATTGGGTCCAGATTGGTTCCATGTGTCTGTCATCTTCATTTGACCAGTAGTGACCTGAGTCATATTCTTCTCATGGTAATGATCAGAAGCCCAAGACAACAAGCCCAACCTTGAAAGCCCTTTTAATCTTCCATTCAAGTTTCATCTTCTAACATATCATTGAACAAAGCAAATAACATGATCAAGCCCAATATCAATGTTGCAGAGAAGTATATGCCTTTCATAAAGAAAACTTTTCCTGATTAATAATTTGATATCCCAAACTGAGGGAAGAATGTAGTCTGGTGGAAAAACCCTTGTTGCTAGCTCAATAACTAAGGACACTTGGAACTGAAGGAAAAAAGGATCTTTGAAAATGTCAGAGAGCGATTTTACTCAAAATAGGCCTATCTCACTTCAGAAACATCCAAGAACATTTAGAGTAATGGTTATAATAAAAAGTAAGTAAAATAAAAGTTGGCTAATTCAATGCATATTCAATGAGCAATCTAGTATGTGTCAAGCACTGCACCAGGCCCTGAGGAAAGAAAAAAATGCACAGAAACTTCTCTATAAAACTGAGAACCCAAGGGAACAGAGAATTGTGATTTCAGGTCTGGAGTCTAAAGGGGCAAATAACATGTCTCAAAGATGATGAGATCTAATGGCAGCATCAACATTAATTCTACATGGCTCTTGTAGCATAATCAGGCGTCAAGAGTGCATACTTTTGCAATATGATAGGTGTGAGACTATGGAAGGACATGGAAGATGTCCTTTGTTACTGTAAGAAGCTCCCACACACAAGTCTTTGAGACACCAAGAGAGATTTGAAGAGGCTATAGTTCCAGGAATTTGTGTTTGTATGAGACCCTATTTCACTTCCCACTGGGGAACAATGACAATGCCTATTGTTTATTTTAATTTATATCCAAAAAATATTATTTCAAATAATTGACTTAAAAAAGTGTTGGGTCAGATTTCAGTACAGCTTTCTTAGGAGAAAACTAGAAGAGAATGTTTATCATAAACATTTAAGCAACATATAAACATTGAGCAATCTTCCTAGGCATAGCATGAGTTTTCTGCACTAAATCGAAGGCTCATTTCCTGGATCCTATGTAATAATGCCTTGTCATTGTCATCAACATCATCATTACTACTGACATTTTCAAAGTACCAGAAACTGTATAAAGTACCTGACCTATATTACCTCATTAAATTCTGAAACAATCACATGAAAATAGGTATGAATTATATTTTATGAAGAAGCTGTGTCTCAAAGTAACTTGTCTGAGATTATACAGCTGATAATAGGAAAGTCACACTTTAAACTCGGGTTTATTCTGATACCAAAACATTAGGTTTTAAAAATTTATTAGACATTTTGTCAACATATATGATACAATTATTGCTTGGTATTGCTTGGACTTGGTTGTCTGACCAAGGCTTCAGAGCAAGCATTGACTAAACCTGCACCACACTTCCGTTGGTGGGGTGAGAGTTAATATACTCTCCTAATTTAACATCTGATACTAACAGAGGTATTTAAGACTATTGAATGGACAATGAATCCATTTAAAACAATGACAGTTGTTTTTTACTGATCAAAGAATATGTTGTGATGATTTACACGTGTCATCATGTGTTTTAGTGTACAATAAAAGCCAAGTCGATATTCTATTGATCAGCTCATTTTGATGGCTACCTCAATAATATTAATTTCTCAGTCCCCTCAATGGATATAAATTACCAGAAAGAGCAAAAACTTCAACATACAAAGAAAATAAAGAAATTATGCACAAATAATATGTAATAAAGATTCTACAAGGTAGAATTTTGTTATTTTAATAGTAAAGCTAGGCTGGAAAAGGAAAAAAAAGCTCAGAAGAATGATCTTTGATTTTTGCCCAAAAGAAGAAAATGAGAGAAATATGCAGGCCTCCTTTTGGCAAATCCTTTGAGCCCTGCAAGTACACACAAAATGTGATCCTTCATGTCCAACATGAAAAGAACTGGGTCCAGTAACAGAATTTTAATTGTTTTACTCAGGCAGCAAATACTTAAAATCTTTACTGCAAAAATACGAGTAGATTACAAAAAAATTTTTTTAATTACCCATTAAGTCAATTTTTAATGCTTACAGAGATTTCAAGAATAAAATATACTCATAATTCTGCTATTTGCCACTTGCCTTCTGTTTCTTTACCACTCCTTTCTTAGCCAACCTCTTATCACCATAGACATAACTGTTACTTGAACTTCTGATTCATTTTTTCATTTACGTTTCCAGTAAACATATTTTCTGAGTTTAACCCTCATGTATACTCTTCCTGGTGTCTCCCCAAAATCGTATTGTTCCTTTCAGGACCACTAACCAAAAAATCTAGTCTTCTCATCTCTCTTTTCACCTTTTTTTCATACATAGGTTTTCCCAGTGACAATTTTTCTTGCCAATCTGGATAAATTCCACTACCATTTAGATTAGGTATCAAAGAAATCTTTTTCTGTACCAATTTTCTTATTGTCTATGGATTTTCTTGACCTGAATAACTTAAAGCTACTTTAAGGTGAATTTTTTTTCTCATCACTATACTTCTTCCCACATACAAGTGAGAAACAGAAAACAATAAAATGATTCTAGATATTCTTACAATCACAGGGTTTTAGGTTCATCATTCATAACCTTCTGTATTAATCAAAACTTATTCAGTGGCAAATAACAGATATTCAAACCATCTTTAAAAAAATGTATGGTATGGTTTAGCTGAGACATAGGAGGAACTAGCTTCATAAAAGTCTGAAACTAGAGCTTGAAAGATGACTTAACAGAGCTCCCTCTCTTTGTTAATTTTCTTTTCTTTTTTTATTGTCTTTCGTTTTCTTGTTTTTTGAGACAGAGTCTAACTCTCTTGCCCAGGCTGGAGTGCAGTGGTACAATCACAAATCATTGCAAACTCAACTTCCTGGGCTCAAGCAATCTTCCCACCTCAGCCTCCTGAGTAGCTGGGACTAGAGGTACATGTGACCATGCCTCACTAATTAAAAAAAAAAAAAAAAAATTGTAGAAACAAGATCTCACTACATTGCCCAGGCTGGTTTCAACCTCCTGGGCTCAAGTGATCCTCCCACCTCGGCTTCCCAAAGTCCTGGAATTAAAGGCATGAGCCACTGTGCCCAGACTCTTTCTCCATTTTTAAGCTCTACTTCACTTTATGTTGGAATTCTTTGCTCTGACTACAGATGGATTTCATATGCACAGCTAATGAAGATGGTCATCAGTAGTTCTTAATTTCCATTATTCATATTAACAAAAAGAAATAAAGGTTTATTTTATAATTATTATCGGTCTGCTTGGGTCAGTGCTCACATTGAACTAATCACTACTGCCAAAGACACAGGACATTATAAGTGGCCAATCTTAGGACCCATGCCTGGTGAGGGGAGAGGATATATGACATTAACTGACAGTCTCATTATACTTATGAAATGGGTTTTATCAGATTCCCCACAAAAGAAATGCTGAGTTTACAAAAACCCATGTTTCCTCACTACATTCCACCTTAAGCTGTCAAGCATCTATGTACGTTCCTTCCTATAAATATAGAATATTCATGTCTATAAAAATAAATTATCACTCACAAAAAGAAATAGCAACTAAAGTGTGACAACACCAACTCTCATCCATTACTGCATCCAACAGAAATCCTAGCATCGCTTATTTGTATAATTTGTTTTTCCCCTCCTGAGTTTGAACTCAGCTGAGAGACACAGAAGTCAGACAGACAGATATCAAAATAAACATTATTGCTTATTAAAATCAAATTAGGAAATGTAGCTTTAGCCTTGAGTCAAAAAGACTTGCTATTACTTCTGTCTTCAATTAATCAGAGTTATTCAGAGTCCCAGGGAGAAGCAGGCAGCAGCAGGCCTTCCCTGGCAGGTATAGGGCTTGTTTTCAGCTTACCATATGGCCAAGAACAAACCAAAGCAGATGTTCTCCAAAATCAAAAACATCCTACAGAGAACAGAAGAAGATGGGCCCTGAATACTCAGTTTCTTCAACCAAACTCATTTTCGTAAGTTGGTTCTTCTGCCCATGGAGAAAGCCCATAATGGAGGAGACAGAGAAAAACCAGGCATGTTTTATTGTAATGACAGTTCTCTACGTGGAAATACGGAAGTGAGAATAAAACTGCTTCACCCCAAATGGTAAATAACAGATATTTCTCTTCCAAGAGCCTTAACCTATGATTAAATGGTATCTGGAAATCAAAAGTAAATGGAAATTGTAAAAGAGGATATCAAGTGGTGGTAGGTTATTAGTGGGTAGCAGATAACCTGAAAATCTCAATGGCTTACAACAGCTTTTGGTTTATTTCTTGCACCCTCTGAATTTCCATCAGTGGTCATCTGGGTGCATGGGGTTGCTCAGCTCCCTGCATTGCTATGGCTATGTTATTACCTTATACACCTTATATGTTGAACTTTCTCAGGCTCTTGTTTTCCCAATTAAGGATTTCTCTGTCTTATGACTCTATTAAAAGCATCGCAGCCCATCAGCCTGTTTAATTTCTTGCAATGATATTAGCTAATAATTAAATCCATAAATCTTAGAGGATCCTGACCTTAGCAAAAAGCCATAACCTTCTTCTCATAATCCTAGGCTTTAGGATAACTCCTACTATCTTGACTTTCCACAAAAAGTTGCTGTATTGAGAAAGAGCCAATCTGCTCCTCTGTTCCAAATTGCATCCTAGTGAATGGTGCTTTATCATGAGCACCATTATAAACTAGGTTTAAGCGATTCTCATGCCTCACCCTCCTGAGTAGCTGGGACTACAGGAGTGCAGCATCACACAACACTTGGCTAATTTTTGCATTTTTAGTGGAGATGGGGTTTCTCGGTGTTGGCTAAGCTGATCTTGAACTCCTGGCCTCAAGTGATCCACTGGCCTCAGCCTCCCCAAGTGCTGGGATTACAGGTGTGACCCACGGCACCAGGCCACTTCTTCACTCTTCTTTCAAACAGCTCAATTGTACTACAGCTTATTTCTTAGTGGAATTTACCCAAAACTTCAAGAATTTGCCAAAACATGCTAGCAACTTGAGGTTTTTGTAACATATACTTTTCATCTCTCTGGTCTCTGTAAGTCTAATTTCCAAATATGACAGGTAACTGCTTAATCTACTCCTTACTTTGTTAATCCAAAGAAGCAAAGTCTCCAAACCGAGGGCAGCAGGACAGGATTCTCATTGTCCATAACTCCAGATCAATTCAGCCAGTTCTATTTTCAGATTCTCTTACTTACAACACTTTTACCTACAAATTTGTAAGTTTATTTATAAAGGGTAAAAATGCAAGTTCAATGATCTAAGTAATGAAGGGGATTTTGTTTGTTTGTTTTGTAAACTTGGAAATTCAGGATATAGCTACTTTTAGGCAAGACTGGATCTAATTGCTCAAAACCTACCAGGGCCTCTCCGTCTCTCAATTTCTCTCTCTTTCCTTGCAATACTTTGCTTGGTGTTGGCTTCATACTCTATGCAAAAAAGTCTCCCTGTGAAGCTTGGAAAAATAGCCACCAGCAGCTCCAGAAGCTTCTTAAGACTAGAAGGTGAACATCAATTCTGGGAAATGGTGTGGTATTCATTATCTTACAGTGGAAAACAGAATAATGCCCCCCAAATATATCTGAATCACCAGAACTTATGAATATGTTACTCTACAGAGCAAAGGCGACTTTGCAGATATGATTAAGACTAAGAACTATGATATGGGGAAATTAACCTGAATTATTTGGGTAGGCCCAATATAAATCAAATGAGCTCTTGAAAGTGGAAGAAGAAGGTAAATAAGTGGATCAGAGGGATGACAGCATGAGAAAGATATGACGCCCCTTTGCTCGTTCTGAGATATTGGACGCTATGTGCAAAGACCAGAAGGAAGTCTGTTGAGCTAAGGGCAACTCTCAACTGACAGCAAGGGAGCAGAGAGCTCAATATTACAGTCAGATGAAATGGAATTCTGTTAAGACCTAAATGAGAAAGAAAGCAGATTCTCCCCTAGTCTATGTAAGAGAACATTTTAATTTTAGCCAAATGAGACTAATATTGGATTTGCCAAATACAGAATTGTATAATAATAATTTTATATTGCTAAATTTGAGTTAAACACAAGCTGTGAAACTTTTGTAATTTGTTACAGCAGTGGTAGAGAATGAATACACTTGCTTAGGTCACAAGCCCATCACGTGGGCAGCTACTGTTTGCCATACAGATTGCCCAAGCCTAGATTAACTGCACCAGAAAGAGGAAGAATCTTACTACTGACAGCTTGACTAAAAGTACAAGAAATGGGAAAAGTAGAGAAGAAGCAAAGCCCAAAGAAAACTGGGAAATACCGCCTCACTTTTCTATGTTTATGTTGTCACTTACTCCAGTGCCATATTTTACTACTACCTTCACAGTGTTTTTTTGAAATACAGCTTTGCCTTTTCTATTTTTTTGTTGTTGTTGTCGTCGTTGCCTTTTCATCTCTACCAACAGGTAACTGGTCTGCTTTTGTTAGCAGTGTTTTTGCTTTCAGGTGTGTGAGTGTGTGTGTGTGTGTGTGTGTGCGCACGCGCGTGTGTGTTTTTAGAAAAGGGGTGTTGTTACGTTGCCTAGTCTGAAGTACAGCGTCTTCATGGGAGCAATTATAGTCCAATACAGCCTCAAACTCCTGGGCTCCAGTGATTCCTCCCACCTATAGCCTCAGCCTCCCAAGTAGCTAGATTATATGCACATACCACTGTGCCTGGCTAATTAGCAATGGTTTTTTAAACAAGCATGAAAAGAATGATCAAAAGACAGAGGACTGTTATACAGTCTAATTTTGGTCCTAGTTTGGTATGTAAAACAATCTTCACTTATAAATATTTCATCTATTTTCAGATGCTATATAATTAATAACCAAAGCAAAGCCTTAAAGGTGGAATAATCAATCTTGCTTAGAGACTTAGATCATTCATATTTATGAAGAAAATGCAGGCCTGCCGATACTAAAGCTCTTGTTGTAGATCAGCTTTGTCAGTGGTTAAACATTCAATATTGTGCACCAACCGTTTGCTATGCTTCATTCCTGGTGCATAGTTTACACAACAAAGCCTAACAGAGTGATAAAAATATAGCAGGAGCTCAGCAGGCACAGAAGATAAAGATAAAGATAAAGATGGTAATAATTATAACAATCAAAATAGTCATGTCTGCCATATTGTTCCTTAGCTACAGCTGCATTTCAAATTCTAAAAAACGTGAAGTCTTGCCTCACTGGAAAAATATACAGCTATGGATTTCCAACTGAAAAACGTCAAAAGAATTATCATCACTAGTGCAGAACTTTTTTATGTTGTCATAAAGCTAAAAGAAGTCAATTAGGTCTAGTACTTCATTAATGGTTTCCACAAATCACATTTATAGCTCACCCCATATCCGGTGTGATACTCAGAAATGCATTTAGAAAGATAAGTTTTGACACCCTTATATTATGGTATTGTAGAAACTGTGGGGGTAATTAATTTTTACTTATACCGCAATGAATCCAAGCAAAACTCTAAAAGCCATTTGGCCAATTACTGACTCTTTAGGGCAATGAAGCCTTTGCAGAAAGCTTGAGTTTATGTTACTGGTATGATCAAAGCTTTAATGAAATTGCTGCATGGCAGAAACTACTGGACTATTAAGAGAAAACTACAGAAATAAATGAGTGCCTAGCTCCGAATCTACAAAAAAATGGGAGCCTTCTGGTTTTCTTTGATTGTCTATTAATTTCTCATGATATAGCCCCCTGTGGTATTCCTCTGACAAATTTCACTGAAGCATGTTTTCTCTTTTGCAAATTAGTAAAGCAAAGTCCTGCATATGATCTTCTTAATGGTACTTCGTATCCCACTGTTCTTTATTATTATTTTAAGAAGAGTAGGTGTTTTCTCATTCTCAAGAGTAATGACTGGACTAGCTGGAATTCTTTTATGGATACGGAACTGTATAACCCAATAGGTGTTAGGAAGAATTCATGCTGTGCTGCAGCTCCACAAGCATTCATCCACCACTAACACTTGTGTTGCAATGTTGTAAAACTCACAGTGATATTTATATGGTACAGTAAACCAAGAATTCAGTGAAAGACTTAACTTTCTATTCTTCCTGAGTAAAACCATTACTGACTTGGATATCACATCCCTTCAACACAGGCTCATTCACAAGCCCAGCTTAATCAGTCATTTATATTCTTATGCGTTCATTGAGATATACAAGGGAAGTATAATTAAGAATGCAAAACAGTGAGAAGAGAGTATGAACCCATTCACTTGAATTTGTTTATTAAAGTTTTATGTTTATCTTGGCTGTACTTTCCAAACAGATATAGGATTTCACTGTTTTTCACAACCTGCTCAGATATGCCCCAGGTACAATTTGCCATCATCAATTACTTGGCTTGTTTCAGCAGCCTCCTAACAGATCCCACGCTTCTGCCCGGCTTCCCAACTCAAACACTATTCTCAGCAGAGCAACCAGAGTGATGCTTTTAAAACTTAAATCAAATCATGTCTCTCCTTTCCCCAAATCAAATGATGGCTTATTATTTCACTGGGATAAGGAGCTAGTGTCCTTAACTGACCTGCAAGCCTCTTGTCTAATCCAGCACATTGTAACCTCTGACTGTGGCCTCCTATCACCGTCTTCTTCAGCCAGTGTGTTCCAATCAAACAGGTCTCTTTTCTATGTTTCAAACAAGCAGGCATGCTTCTGTCTCATGGCTCAGTATGTTATTTTCCCTGTACCTAGGAATTTTACACATGGTTCATTCCCTTACTTTCTGAAGATTTTTGCTCAAATGTCTTCCTTCCAATAATTACAGTACTCCTCTGCATTCATTTAAAAATTTCAACTTCCAACAGGGCATGGTGGCTCATGTCTGTAATCCCAGCACTTTGGGAGGCTGAGGGGGGCAGATCACTTGATGTCAGGAGTTCAAGACCAGCTGGCCAACATGGTGAGACCCCACCTCTACTGAAAATGCAAAAAATAAATAAATAAATAAATTAGCTAGGCATGGTGGCACATACCTGTAATGGTAGGAGAGTGGTTTAAACCCAGGAGGCAGAGGTTGCAGTCAGCCAAGATCACACCACTGTACTCCAGCTTGGGTTGACAGAGTGAGATTCTGTCTCAAAAATAAAAAAATAAAAATCAGCTTTCTTCTTTTCATTTTATCTCCCTCAAGTCTGCGTTAGTTTTCTCCATAGCACTTACCACCACCCATAATACTTTGCATTTTACTTATTTATTCTGATTAGTATCTATTACCCCACTGCCCCACTTGTATGTAAATTCCACAAAGGAAGGTTTTTTGTCTATCGTATTTAATGTTATTAATGCTATGGTGTCTGAAAATACATGAAATATTTATAAATGAAGAATGTTTACATATTAAACTAGGACCAAAGATAGGAAATCTATAACTATGGCTTCATCCTAAATGTAGACTTATTTCTTCACTGCAGATTTGTCTAAGTACAAGATAAAATCAGTCTAAAGAAAAACCCAGCATTCAACCTAAGTATTTGCTAATGCCTACAATGTACTTAACAGTCCAGAGATGCAATGGCAAGAATGGTGAAGATGGTGTAGTATGAAGACATGTCGTTTCCATGTCTTCATGAAAACAAGCACAATGAATTAATACTTTGGTAGGAGAATGCATTAAATTTTTAATATTCCCTTGTTATTGAAAAAATACACAAGAAGAAGAGATATTATTCCTTTATATATACTAAAAACTCAAGGTTTTCTCCTTCAGACACTGTTAATAGCTTTTGGATTGCAAGCTATAAACAGAAGTTGCCAGTCACCCAAAGGAGACATCTGCTCTATCGTTTTAAGACTAGAGTCCTCTCTGTAGAGAAGACAGTGAAAGAGCCTGATTCTAGGAGTTGAGAAGCAAAAGGAGTTTAACCCTGAAGAAAAGGATGAGTTTGGGAAATTCATAAATTTCTATGCATAGTAGAGACCTAAATCTTTGTTATATTAGTCACCAACTGTAGATATCAGATATTAGCTGTAACCAATAATTAAGCACTGAAGTTTGACAATCAATGAAATTCTCCACAGCCCAGTCCTCAGGCAAGGGAGAGGACTACCTTAAGCAGTGTTTGTGATCCTACCCAGGGATTGGTGCCCAGATGATGGCAAATCAGTAGCATCAAGCAACAGATGGAACAAGACACCACCAAGGACTAATAAGAAGTCTCTCATTTGTTTTATAAATGCTCTTCTAGCTGCCTCCAACTCTCATATTATTATAAAGTGTAGGCTGTGAAAAAGCATTTCCAAAAATAAAATTGAGATTTGACTTTTTTCACCATTTTAGCAAATGAGGTTTTAGGGGTAAATTTAAATTAATTTAGAAGAAAATAAACTATATTTCCCTCTCTTGTCCTCAAAGATTATGGAGAATTTTACACTTGCTACCAATTGTGATCTTACTCAAGATTACTGAAAATATTTTTATAGATCATGGCCGCACTATGTACACAGTATTCAAAACTCCAATAAATCGAGCTTATTGGTTTTTAAACCAAAGCCAAGACTCTGTAGAGAAAAACAGCAGAGACAGATGAAAAATGTTAATAATCATTCTTAACTTTAAGAATAGCAACAATAATGAGAAAAAACAACAGTGAGCAATGCTGAGTCTCCATTTAAGGAGAGACTTTGCAAATGTTTACAAGCCCTCCTAGATAGATACACAGTGAGTGGCAGAAGGTTCAAAAAGAAGAGAGAGCAAACATACCACAGACGGTTATTTTTAAGGTCCTTTTTATCAGGCTCTGAACGTCTAAGAGAGAACATTTTTCTGAAAAGGGAAGGGCATTTTTATCAGATGCGGGAATATTGTAATATCCTAAGCTTGAATATAAACTCAGATATGGTCTAATGTTTTGAGACAATTTGTTGCAAAAATACCTTCAGCTTCCAAAAGAAGCAATGAACTTCTTGAAATTGAAGTATTTTCTAGGGATAGAAAGTTTTTGAAGAGAGATACTAGAATTTTGGAGTGGGTCCATTATTCAGATGCTATAGCAGCAAATCTCGCCCCAAACTAGGCAGATCGTACCTTTAAAAAAAGATCACTCTGGGACCCAGGCCCTAAGAGTATTACAGCACTCAAAGTGTCTGGCTGAATTACCTGAGCACTTTAGCATAAGCTTTGGCTGTGTTGAAAACCAGAGAGCAATACATATCAGCCTCTTGAATATCCATCCAAATGAAAATGAAAACGTGTCTGCATTTAACTAAAGCTAAAAACTGATTCAGAAGTCTCCGGCCACATAACACTCAGAATTGTTTAGCCAGAGAAAGAAGAGATATGTGTTTGGGAGCAATAACCCAGATTCCGCCAGCTATAGCAGATGGCAACTGAGCAGAGCAGTAAAAATGCATGGCTACTCTGAATGTCCTTCTACTGTAGGTCTCCTGAGAGCACACTACACAAGCAAGGCAAACCTGATACCCTGAAAAGTTAGATGTCCCTTAATCTGCTATCAATATTGTGCCTAGAAAATACAGCTGAGGACAGTATTAGTGCAGGGCATGGAAGGCACTGGACTGGTATGGCTGTGGGAGATGCTCTTGGAGTTCTGCATTGAAGGTACCAGGGTGAAGTGCACTACCCTGCAGACTGCTCCCACGGGCTGAAGAGGAAAGAGTCTGATGACACAGATCACTAAATTTCTTTTTTTGGAGTATACATTACAAACCCTTTCTGAAGCACGTCTACAATCTCTGTAAACAAATGATCTGATGGTAAAGACATTAATGGGGAATGTAAAAACCAGTCCTCCTTACACCACTTCAAAAAAACAGCAGCCTTCTATTCCCAAAAATGCTTTTATTTAATAACTAAGCCTGCGTATCCTGCCCCAGCAGCACAGTCAACAAATGGCACATGCTTCTGAGGGACTGTGCTACCTGGAATACTCTCTCCTTGCAGAAATTGCTGTGATTGTACAACAGAAGTCCAGGCATCTGTGTGCAGCCATCTTATCACTTTGAGTCAATGTGGTTCAGAGTAATATTGACATATGACATGGGCTTCTTCAAGATCGTATATATTTATAGTTGACATCCCCAATAACTATTCAGATAGTGATTATCTATGATTGGTGTTTGATATTCCTATTGTACACTGCTAGTTGATCCCACCTCAGGTAAAATGGATATAAAGAGAGCATTTGCAAAATGGAGGTGGAGCCATAATCATATTTGGCAAGTATTAAGGTGTATAAGGAGAGTTTTCTACAAGACAGATATGGAAATCCCCCAAATCCAAAAGCTGCAGTATTATTTCATTATTTGAAAGGAAAGTAGTTGACAGTGTTAAGGTGTGCACTACTTCTTTGACTAACCTACTATAAAAGACTCTCACACAATTAGCTTTCCTGCATGGAATCCTTATGTACATAACAAAGGCAGAGAGAAATGCTTACTCAGAAAAAGCCTGAAGAGCAGCACAATAAAAGTGTTCATGTTGCTGGCTTGCCGTGGGTAAATCCTGGCTCAATACAACCTTCAGTAAAGAAGAGAACAATGGCAGCTTAAGAGATGGTGAATTTGGTGTGCCAAGCAGTTTCCTGCCAGACTCTGGCCTAGTTAAAGCTGACCAATGGCAAAGGACTGCCTGAAGAGTAAAACTGTGTGAACCATGAGTGATTATCAAAGTTTTCTATGTATGTGTAGGTTCTAACAGGAGGTTTGGGAGACCTGTCTTTGAGTAAGGCACTACTTCTCTCAGATGTGTCTTAGGGTAGTTATCTAATTCAGTACTTTAAGTTATTGGGGACTTTTGGGCTTAAGAATTTTTCTGAATATAATGCTAAAGGTAAGTTGCATTTATTTAAACTAATATACTCTAGCACTATTTAGCAGTTTTTAAATCAGTGCTTTCAATTTTACATATGTTAGGATATGAAAAAGCAAGGCATAGAGAAAGTCAGTTCCATAGCTCAGCATTTTTGAAGGGAAGGTCATTTGAATCAGTCTTCAGACTACCTTCTTACTGGTTTACAAACTGTTGAGGTGCATATTAGCTGAGTGAGAGAAAACCAGAATGCTCATTTATAGTTCTTTGTAAAGCAACGTAGCAAAATACTTACCATATTTTTATGTCCGGAGACAGAAAAAGTTTTAAAAATAGTTTTTAATAAAGTCAGATATTTAAATGATGTTAAAAGAAAAACTTTAAACTAATTAAACGAGCTTATTCACCTATACGGCAGAACGCAGAACCAAAAGGGATTGAGCGAGCTCCACTCAGCAATGCAAGCAGTTTTATAAGCCCAACACAGAAGTTAAATACAGAAATCACCTGATTGGCTACAGCTAGGTTTCTACCTCATTGGAACATGGTGTGATAAGGCATTTGCTTTATTTGAGCATGGTCTAATTAGTTGGGTTGCCTGTGAATGGTTGAGCTCAGATGTTATCGATTTGCTGACAAAAAATTTGTTGCAAAAAAATGTACTTCTAATTTAGGTTTCAGTTTGGTTATCTACTCAGTGAGGTTGTAGCTTGTTATATAGAATTGCAAAGTTTAAAACAGCCTCAAGCTAATGGCCTCCTGCTTATTTAATTTAGTAATGATAATGACTAATGTGCATAGTAGAGACAAAATAAGCCAATAAATAATTTAAGATGAAAAAGAAACAGCAATACACATGTACACACACAAATACATACCTATGAATCAAAAGAGAACAACTAAAAACAAAGTTAAGCTAGAAAGAGCACTGCCCAGATGCAGAGGTTAAACATTTCAGAGATAACCACATGTTTAAGAAAGCTAAATCACCTCTTTAGAGTTGTGTGCTCACAAAGAGAACCCAAAACAACCACTGTCAAAGTTATAATACTTTTGATGGATTTTGACAAACCGGAGAGGAATAAAGAAAAAGACCAAACCTGGTCTTAAAAGAAATTAGACTCTCTGACACAACTCCTCTTGTAAGTGTAACCCAGGGTAGCTGTAACCAAGGATATAGAAAGGAAGGCACAAAAAGCCCCATTCATTTTTTTAAAAAACTGCTAATATGAGATGAAGGCCAGTAATGGCAAGATCTTTCTATCTGGCAATTAGATTATGACAAGACACTCAAGGTCAGATCCTTAGAGGATAAGAAATTAGATCCTCAAAGATAAACAAGAGCCAAAATAACTTAAGGTTAATGAAGATGAATAGGACATAACCAGAAATTGTCTCTTAAGACCAGCCTGGCCAGCATGGTGAGATCCCATTTCTACTAAAAATACAAAATTGGCTAGGTGTGGTGGAGGTACCTGTAATCCCAGCTACTCGGGAAGCTGAAGCAGGAGAATCACTTGAACCTGGGAGGCAGAGGTAGCTGTGAGCCAAGATCACGCCATTGCACTCCAGCCTGGGCAACAGAGCAAGACTCTGTCTCAAAAAAAAAAAAAGAAAGAAAAGAAAAGAAAAAAAGAACCATTCATAATGATACCTTGTTTAGGTGCATTTTCCACTTGAGCAAAATGTCATTTGGCTATTTTTCTGTACCCCATAAGTCACTACTAGGAAATCCATGTACTTAGAGATGGGGGAGTATTTTGTAATCCATAAAGAGTGATGTACCATAAAGCAATTTATAGGGACAGGTTGCAATTTAGTTAAGAGTTCACAACTGTCTTTACCTCCTGTGCATCATTTTATGTACTTCCCTTTTCTAATCAAGGTTTGATTTCATAGTCTTGACGGATGTGATGAAATTCACCTATATAAATAAAACTTGTTAACTACATCACAGGAGATGAATCAATGGTTCTAGACTCCAGTTTACAAGTACAAAAAAAAACCTAAAATGAAAATTCAATCAAAATCTTCCAGTCGTAGCAATGCATTCAAACTTTGTAAAAATCAATTACTCATTCATTCATTTACCGAATGCGCTAAGGCCTCTTGAGCTCATACTCCTCCTCCCCTGAATGGTAATTTCAGGGGTCTCACAGAGAGTTAGCTCCTGATCCCTGTGCTACAGCTATTTGTCTGTGATAGCACAGCAAGGATTTGGCTTTTGATACTTTGTTTCAGTACTCTTTTGTTTTGATTTTGTTGCCAACCTTTGTTGAATCTCTGTACTATAGGAAATTTTCAATCCATTCATAAAAACCTCTACAAATCATAAACTCTGTCATTAACAATTCAGCCCATTATTTCTGAAATTGGCTGAATTTGACTAAGGACAACTTAGACTCCAATGGTCCCTTTGTGGCACCTTGATCTCCTTAAACTTGTCCAGTTATGACATGCCTTTGAATTTCAGGGCTTTAAGACCTCACCACTTGTCAGCTAATTTTGCTTGGTACGAAGAAGCTTTAAAAATGAGAACATGTCCGTAAAATATCTCAAACTGTACAGTCCCTTAAAGACTGTCTATCTTACAACCAAACCCTTCCTCAGCTCTTCCTTTATCCCCCCAAACACCCTCAAAACTCTTGTCTCACCAATGCCCTCCATGGGTACCACCATACCCCTTTTCCATACACACTACTCCTGACTCCTTTTGAGCTGCTAACTTAAAGAAGCTGACCTCTCAAAAAAGAAATAGTGTCTTCCATGCCATTCACAAGATGGCCACGATATCCTCTAAACCACAATCCCTCCAAGGTCTTCAATTATAAGTCAAGGTCTCTGACAAGGACTCTTAAGCCCTGCACCCAGTCACTGTAATATCCTAGCCTCCCAGAAAGTAAGAATAATGGCAAGGGATACCAGTGAGTCCAGGACTTGAGAGCAATAAACAAATAGTCATCCCAGATTTCCTCTAGATTCTAACTCTAACACATCCTGGCTTCTAACCAACTTAATACCTTTCACTTCACAGTCATCGACTTATAATCTTTTTTTTTTTTTTTTTTTTTTTCAGTGTAGCCCTTCAGCCCAAACCCACAGGATCTTTTTGCTTTCACACAGAAATCAACAGTTTACATTATGCTTCAGGGGTTTACTAAAGCCCCTATTTGTTTCCGTCAAACCCTAAATGCAAATCTGAGATATTGAACCTTATCCTGAAACTCTTATTTATTACTTAGATGACCTTCTCTGCTCACCTGATTTTGACACCTCGCTTGTCCACAGTGCATATTTACTACAAGTTCTTGCCCCTAAGGGGCATAATGTCTCCAAAGACATGCAGTTATGTAGCCCTCAAGTGCATTATGTAGAACATGATATTTTCCCTGAAGGAACTAATTTATTCACTAAATGAATTAACACCATCATCAATTTTCTTATCCCTGAGACCAAAAGAACTGCAAAAATTTATAGGATTTATTGCCTACTGCTAGAACTGGATTACTAACTTCTATTACCACCTCCCCTTTTGAAGCCACAGCTAAGGAGTCCATTCCCAAACCCCTTAATTGAGATTTCCCTCTCATGTCTGCATTTCAGACCCTCAAATCCTCTCTATCATTTCCTGCCACTCTTGGACTCCCTAGTTACTCATTGCCTTTTTCCATTTTTTTATGCACAAAGGAAAAGGGCATGCTTTAGGTGTTACCATCCAAAAACACAATGTAAGCCAAAGTTCTATTGGATACTTTAGCCTCACTTTAGACCCTATGGCTCAGACATTTTCATTTTGCTTTAGTTGCTGTTGCTACCAACTTGGTCAAGATCAATGCTAACTTAATTCTGAGTCATGCATTCAACATTTATGTACCCCAAGTAGTTAAGACCCTACTACTGACTGAGAATATTCAACATTCTTCCACTTCCATCCTCATGTCTTGTGAGATCCTACTACCTTATTTCTTTCATATTATTACTTAACACTGTCTACACCTCAATTATCTACTCTTCTTCTCCCGCTATCTGAAGAAGAACCTGATGAGTACATCACTCTCACCCAGACCTCACCAGAACTCCCAAATACCCAGATGTCACCTCTTTTGTACACAGTTCTTACCTCAGGCATGCAAATGAGGGATTTTAAGCAAAACATACTATCCCAGGTTTTCAAACATTTGTTGAGTTTAAACTCCTACCTAAAGTTAAATCAGCCAAGCAGTTAAACTGATAGCCCTTGCCAGATTTGCATACTAGCACAACATAAGAAATCTGACATTTGCACAGGTAGCATATATACAATGGAACTCAGGTAGCTAACCTATTAGAAGCCTTGCTACCCAAGGAATTAGCTACCCTCAGAGCTGAAGATCACATTACCTGACAGACTCCTGTTGCTAAAGGAAACCCTTTGGCTGACTAATATGCCAAGATAGCCACTTTGCAAGAAAATGTTTCCTCAGTTGCCTGCACAACACCCCTTGCTCAGCCTCCTTTAGAGATAGAAACTCTAATTAAGGAACTTCTGGAACAATTTCTAGCCTCTAAGGCTGAGAAATCTCATTGAAAACGAGCTAGATGTTTTGTACACTCAGATGGGCTTTGAGGACACCCAGATAGCTACTTTTTCTTGGTTCCTTATTCCGAATTTGATCCACAACCTCAGCAAAGTCCACAGCAAAAAAAATCTTTAAAATATCCTTCACAAATACTGGTAGGGTCATATCAGTCTCATGTTAAGCAGATAATCTCAACTTTCTCCATTTGCCAGAAAAAAACAATCCTGGCAAAAACATAAAGGTAAGGCAAAGATAAGAGAGAGTTTCCTCTGTTCCCTGCCTCACTGAGAAATGGATTTTATTCAACTCCTAAAGTATTATAAATATGAATAGGTTCTATCATAGTCTGCATGTTTTCATGATGATTAGAAGCTTTTTCCTGCAAATGGGATACTGCCATTACTTTATTTAAGTTGTTTTTAGAAAGAATTTTCCCCACTTGGAGAATCCCTTTTTTCCTGTCTATCAATAGAGGAAATCCTTTCACTGGTAAGGTTACTCAGGATATTCAAATACCACTTTGACTCTCATAAAAACTCACTGTTCTTAATACCTTCAAACCTCTAGAAGAATATAATGGTACAATGGTGCTTTTAACCTCATAGCAGCAAACTCTCTGAGGAACCTAACCTGTCTTTGCCCAAAGTGTCTCCTTTAGACCTAATGATCCTTTGATCTCCCCACCACTCAGTCAACTTTAACCATTGTCCTGTCAAATTATTACCAGCAGGCCAATCAATGAGATATTACTCTGGACATTGCTTTGGAATCAAGCAGACATTGCAATCTGCTGCAATATATTATCCCTAAATACTGCCAAGCGATTGTGAAGTGTACTTATACTTACCCACAACAAGTCAAGTTGTCTCTCCCAAGATATACCACCACAGCTTTAACATTATTTTCAGATGGGAGACCTAGTCTTCTGGAAGAAACTATTGAAAGACCAATCTTGAATCCAAGTATAAGAGGCATTATGCTGTCCTCCTAATTACCAATACCACTGCAAAGCTACAAGAAGTACAAGCTTGGGTTCATGTTTCACAATTTAAAAAATAAAAGCTTTATTACAAATGGAAATCCACACCAACAGGATACCTTAAACAGTGGATCTTTCAAGAGTCCCTAGAAGAAGATGACGTCATGAGATATACTGCATTCCCAAGAACTTGGCACCAAGGAGATGACAACCCAAAGTGGTCAGCTTCTACCCAAGGCACTGCATCAAGATCCCTTAGGATTCTTATACTTAATTCCTTCTATAAACCTACTTTGTAACCTTCTCATCATCATTTTATTTTTCTTATTGAGATATACTTCACCATGAAGTTCATCCTTTTAAAGTATATGATTCAGTGACCTTTAGTATATCCACAAAGTTGAGCAACCATCATGATAATCTAATTCCAGAATATTTTTATTAGCTTAGAAAGAAACCCTATTCCCATTAGCAGTTACTCCCCATTCCCCCTACTCTATCCCACCCAGTCTCTGGCAACTACTGATATAATTTTTGTCTCTACAGATCTTCCTATTCTGGACAATTTATATAAATTGAATTATACAATATGTGACATTTTGTGTCTGGTGTCTTTTACATAGCATCATGTTTTCAAGGTCCATCCATGTTGTAACATGAATCAGCACTTCATTCTTTTATACAAATGAGCAATGTTTCATTGTATGGACATACATTTTGGATATTCATTTGTCAGTCATGGACATTTGGTTTGTTTCCAATTTTTGGCTATTAGGAATAATGTCAATATGAAAATTTGTGTATATGTTTTCGTATCAATATATGTTTTTAATTCTTCTGGGTCAGTACCTAGAAGCAGCACCTCTGGCTCATACGGTAATTCTAAGTTTAACTTTTTGAGAATCTGCCAAATGGTTTTCCATTTAACATAGCTAAATATTTATGTATTTATTCATGACAACATGAGATACACTGCATTCCCAAGAACCTACCACCCAGCAGATGGCATCCCAAAGTAGTCAGCTTCTACCCAAGGCACTGGATCAAAATCCCTTAGGATTCTTATACTTAATTCCTTCTATAAACCTCCTTTGTAACCTTCTCATCATCCTTATTTTTTTCTTATTGAGATATAATTCACCATGAAGTTCACCCTTTTAAAATATTAAGCTATGTTATAATTACACGTAGCAGATGAGCCATTTAACATAGCTACCAGCAATGTAAAAAGGTTCCAAATTCTCCTCATCGTTTTCAATAGTTGTTATCCATCTTTTAAAATTATACTTATCCAACTATGTGTAAGGTTGTATATCATTGTGCCTTTCATTTGAGTTTTCCTAATAACTAATAATCTTGTGTGACTTTTCATGTACTTGATTGGCTACCTGTATATTTTTAAGAAACTAACTCCTTTTAATTTTCTATCATTCACTGGTTTCAACACTTCCTTGATTCATGTCTTTTCGTTTACCTTTTGGCCTTCCCTCCTGTTTCCTTTTTCTATATTCTTCATTTACCTACAAACATTGAGGACTCCAAAATCATTTGAATGGCATCCACAGAACTGATTACTCAGTCCACAATCTTTCCTATAACTGTGGGTTTTGTTGTCCCTTTTCTCTCAGTTCTACCATCTTTCCCGAAATTCCTCTTCTCATCCTTAAAACCTCTACTGCTATTAATTTAGCTGTTTTTTCACTTTTCTCACACACACTGTTGGGAAACTCTTCTTACAGTTTATACAGCTTAAATGAAGATTTAAATTCAATCTGGACCACTTCTAGAAGAGACGGTGTTTGTTTCTCTTGCAGTTTTACAGATGATCTATTTCTTAGTTCTTGTTTCTGAATGATCTATTTCTTAGCTCTTGTTTCATAAAAATGTGAATGCACCTTTTTATGCTGCCAACTCTGATGATTATACTTGTAATATTCATTATATTTTCACAGAAGATGCAACTTTATATCAAACAACTCCACCATAGGGTATTGCCAACAGAAGGTACTAAAATATTACATGTAGAAAACTTTCAATCAACATATTACAGCCATATAGTAGAAAAGATAACCTATAGCAAACAACTACTTCCCTCCCTTTTTGATAGTTCCAAAAGACACCTATTTCATTTGTGGAAACTGAGTGTGCTTTCGCTACAGAAAACTGAACAGATGTATGTTATTAAAACAATGTTTCCAGTTCTTTTCAGATCTTTAACTCGATTCCCTTCTTAAACTATTTAAATTAGTATCTATCTTCTTTAATGCCCTGTCACCAATCTCAATAGCACACAAGTAACTGCCTCCCAAACACAAAGACTGACACTAACTATGAGCTGCAGTTTTGTCCTCACTCTGTATATGAAGACATCCGTAAAAAGGAAGCTAAGTGCTTGAGAAAAATTGACTGCTGCATCCAATCATATTTGGACCCCCATTGTACATGGAGCAGCTGCAGTACTGCAATACGAACTACTCAAGAAGTGAAATAAAACTCTTGCATCCACCATGCCCCACTAGAGGAGATAATTATAACTCCAGAAAATGTGACAAAGAACACTGACCTCCTCACCCAAACTTCAAGAGCCTTGATGTGCAAGTCTCTACAACCAACCAGCACTTCAGGTAATCTGAGCATCCAGAAAGAGAACATGTATTCTGGCCAGAAGCAACTGCTGTGCCACAATTGTTCACAAAAACTTCTCTGACCTCTATATCACACCAAGAATATTTTATATACTAACCAAAAAAATTGCTTTATCACCACCACAGTTGTTATCCTATCATCAAAGGACCTCTCCACATCAGTCTCCTAGAATCCACTATACTGGTTGCCAACTGGATGTTAAGTCTTGAGACAGCCTCTAATAAATATTTTTCTACTTATTCTTATAGATATACACTTAATTAAATGCTGTGCTTCCGGAACCCTTTCTGAGTTCCAGAATAGCTTCACAGCATAACAGATGGTTGAATTAGTTCTCCAAAAACAGAGCTAGCAAGAAACTGCTGACTCTATAGACTATAACTCAAAACCATGATATAAAACCCTACTGAAATTATTCTCATGCCTAAGATTGTTTTAAGACTAACAATTTTTGTCTTGAACAAGAGAATGGGGGAAAATAATGGCAACAAATTTCTTTCTTCTTTTCCCTGAACCTATTGATGAGGCCTGAGGTACACCTTACAACTTTCCATGCTTTGTCTCATAACCAATTAGCTAAGATTACAACGACATGTCATGGTTGAGTCAGTAAGTTTAGAAATATTTGTTCCCTAAAACTAGGCTGGTGCGGCAGCTCACGCATGTAATCCCAGCACTTTGGTACGCTGAGGCAAGCAGATCACCTGAGGTGGAGAGTTCAAATCCAGCCTGAACAACATGGAGAAATCCTGTCTCTACTAAAAACACAAAATTAGCTGACACAGTGGCACATGCCTGTAATCCCAGCAGGAGAATCACTTGAGCCCAGGAGGCAGAAGTTGCGGTGAGCTGAGATGCCATCGCACTCCAGTCTGGGCATCAAGAATGAAACTCCATCTCAAATAATAAATAAATAAATATTCCCTAAAACTAGCTAAACACAGAGTAAAACACTTCCTGTTCAAATAACTTACTGAGACTTCCACTTCTCAACAACCCACATATAAATCTCCCCATCTTCCAGCTTGTTTACATCTCCTTTATAAAAATTTAAAGTAAAACCATCCTGCTGAGACGTTCTGATTTTTGGATCTGAGATGTTCTCTTTATTGCAATAGCCTGAAAAATATCAATCTCCTTACTTATCTGATTCTGGTTTTATAGTTATAATTTACAAAATTTGACCAATATAATTAATCAGTGCAAAGTGATCATCCTATTTAAAAAACCTCTTACTCGAATCCAGTTATAACTAAGTAAGAAGTTTGATCAGGAGAAGAGCAAACTTATGCTACTTCCTAATACAATTCATTATAACGGAGTAAAACTAAAGCATGCTATTAAGATGAACTAAGTTGGGGACCCAGGAATATTAAAACTCTGCCTTGACTATCTCATCCCTCTTCCTCCACAATTCCCAATGATGATACATTCATATTGTAAGAAAAGAAAAGCAGAGAAAAATACTATTATTAGAGGAATGTCTGAACCGTACTCTATTTTAAAATTCTAGTAGTTTGGTTGACTATGCAGAGAGCTCCTTTAAGTATAAGCAGCATCATAAACTAAAGTAGGCCCTAAGACTGCTGCTTTGGCTTGCAATGCCTAAACCCTACTCTCTGAAATTTCCATTCAGGTGGGACACTCATGCATGAATCAGTACAAGAGGGAAAATGAATGTCTCATAAAATCTTATATGTAACTCAAAGACTGCAATACTTTTTAAAATTTGGGTGGAACAAGTGCCCTAGAAATGAACTAAATCCAGATCAACATTTTTTTTAATAGGGCATGAAGAAAAGGAGAGCAAGGCAAATAGGATCTTCATTTTCCTCATGCCAAAACCAGCAGTGAAGAGGAATGATTCCTAAAGACGGAATAGAAAAGACTTCTACTACTGAGCCTCTACCTGCTAAGTCAGTGAAGTTAACAGGATGATCAATACAGCTGAGAAACTGAAGATTTTTATAATGTAGTGAGAACTGCAACGTCTAAGATAGTCTATATTGTTTTTGCTGAAAAATTATTATTAATATATACTACATTTTATGATATGTTATTAATATAATAAATGTGTGTTACTTTTATCAGATAGCTAGTCAGTTTACATAGCAATTGATTTTAACTAAACTGTCATCCTCATTGTTTATAAAGACATAAACTTATTTTAAAAAGGATAAAATCAATAGTTTTTTATTTTCCTTTATCTAAAAAATTGTCCTTAAAAGGCAATAAATCCACAAATCAGGTAAACAAAATTTACAAAGACTCCCAGTAAAGAAAAAAAGAAAATTATTGTAATTTGTCTTCTCTTTATTGATCTTGGTACTTGTTCATTATATGGTCATTAATATGAAAAATTATTTGCATTTTAGAATTTGTTAGCTTTTAAGCAATCATTTGTGGAGTTTTTAAGGGAATTTTGTTGTTTGTTTGTTTGTTTGCTTTAGTTCTGAAAATCCTGTAGAACCAAACATTAATATTAATTCCATCTTGGAACAAAATTTGGAAGAGAAAAAGCAAGAGTTCTAAGTTTTCCCTCACCCTAGGAAACATGTATAAGAAAGTCTGAGCTCACAGGGACATTTACAGCAGGAGGCTCTTAAAGGGCTGTTTCTAATCCAAACAGTAATAAAAAAAAAAGTTTAAAGTTCAATGCAGGACTTTAAGTGTGATGGGATGATATAGAATAAAAAGGGATTTAAGTAGAAATATAAAATGGCAACTGAGCTCCTGAGGCAGCAAAGAAATTTTTCTTTGCAGATAAAATAGGATGTCTTATATCCTATCACTTTTCAAATGGCATTCATAAAGCAAAAGCAAAAAACACTCAAAAGGAAAAACAGGAAAATGACCCTTCTGCAGATGGAAAGAGTCTTTTGTAAAAACAAAACAAAAAAAAAACTTTATTCCTCTCTAAATCAAAGTCAGAAAACGGAATGCCATAACCATGTAAAGTAGACTATTCAGATTCATACCTTCACCCAAATGAATCAGATACTAAGAAGAAGCAGTTTTGTAACTCTTGTAACTTTGTAAATTGGAAATCCAAAAATTCTGTCTCTAAAATTTGCTGTAACAGAATAGTTTATGTGCTACCATTATACTCTATCATACGCCCTACACGTGGCTCTACCTACACGTACACCTTCAACCTCCTTCGTGAAGAAGTGAGGCAACATCTATGCAGGCAAATGTCTCTCTTAGCCCCCTTCATTTTCTTTTTTGTATTTTTTTATTATGCTTTAAGTTCTGGGGTACATGTGCAGGTTGTACAGGATTGTTACACATGCCATTAGCCCCCTTCATTTTTTAGGAACACTTTAATCAGCCCTTTCCCAGCTAATTACAAAAGCATAAAGGTAATCCCTTTATACACTATACAGAATATCTGCACCCCAGTTTCCTGTGAGGAAATTGTAACCCCAAGTTATGTGCAATTTAACCCTTATTGAAAGCCAGAATGTAGGCACATTGTTTATGGATAATGGTCTGAGGGCAGGTGGTCCTCTACTTCTTCATCTATTCTAAATTAGCACCAAACATCAATATCAATCTTCAAGAATGGAGAACTTGCACCACATTGTTCTGCCCCCTTAAAGAACTGCTCTAACTGAATTGAGCTTTTTCTCAATGTCTTTGAACCATTTAAATAAACAGCTCACTCAGAGTTAATCCTGCATCTGTTAGGGACAAGAGAAGTGGTGCTTTTCGAATAAACTGATTGGCTTTAATTTATGGATATTCTAAATCTTATACATTATTTTATTCCATCGTTGTTTTGCCTGATAAATTTTAAAGGCAAATTTGCATCTCACTTCTAGTAACTGCACAGAAGCATAGAGCTGTCCCTCAGTATCCAGGGGGTGGGGGGAAGAGGTCGGTTCCAGGTTGGCCCACGGATCCCAAAGTCTGCAGAGGCTCAAGTCCCTTTTATTAAAAAGTGTAATGTTTGCATATTACCTATGCACATTCTCTGATACGCTTTAAATCATCTCTAGGTTATATGTACTAATTAATACAACATAAATGCTATGTAAACAGTGTTACACTGTTTTGATTATTTATTTGCATGATTTTTATTGCTTTTTCTTTTTCCAACTATTTTCAATCTGCAGTTGGTTGAATCCTCGGATGCAGGACCTGGGGATACAGAAGGTCAAATGTACTAATCTGTGCTAATCTAACTCAGGGTTAATTTTTCTATGCGTTTGCTTCTCTTTGGCCCTATTCCTCTCTATTTTTAGGTGTAACGTGCGACATGCTCCTTAATAGTAGATTTATTATTATTGGTATATACTTAATTAAAAGACAAATTGAATAGTAATTAAAGAAGCTTTCTAAAATAAAACTAAACTTCATGGAAATAATCAGAAATACAGCTGATAAATTATCATTACTCATGTCTCTTTTCAGCTTTATCCTTTAATTAGCCAAGCACTTAGGTCATACTGATTATATTACATTGTTTTAATGCCAATGCTCTTGTGCAATTTACATTTCAACACACTGAGAATAAAGGTTTTATCTTTAACAGTGCTAAAAATATTATTTTACTGGTGACATAATTAATGAGCCACCAGAAAAGCATGTCTATAACCAGGAAGGATATGAAAAAACGACAGACAGGGTCATATGATAAATTGCTATATTTTGACATCTAAAGGATTATTTTCAATTATTTTTCCCGGACAATTAAGCTTGTTCAAATTCCATAATGGGTTGTGTCAGTCATCATCATACATAAAACACTTTGATGGTGTACACTAAGTTTTTTCTCCTCATACAAATATCTTAAGACCTGCAATTACACCTCATTAAACCTTGGCACCACAATTTGGAAGTCCCATTCATAGTATTTAGTCTAAAATTGTACTAAATAAATAACATGTATTATCTCTAAAGCATTCATGAACTTGTCTGCAGGAGAATATTTTAAATTGCATAAATTAGGTAGGGTTTCAAGTGTCAGTAGAAGTTGATAAAATAAAATGATAAAAATTGTTCCTTTTTCTGCCATAGAGAACATGTACCAGATCAATTTATTTCTGTTTTTATTGATGTATAATAGTTATACATATTTTAGGGGTACCTATGATATATTGATACCTATGTACAATATGTAATCAGACTAATTGGAGTAACCATCACCTCAAACATGTATCTTTTCTTTATGTTGGTAACATTCTAATTCAGCTATTTTGAACTATACATTATTGTTAACTATAACATACTATCAAATGCAGAATCTTATTGCTTTTAACTGTATTGTTGTACCCCTTAAGCAACCTCTCTTCCTACCTCTACTCGCACCTTCCCAGACTCTGCTAACCATCATTCTACTCTTTAACACCATGAGGTCCACTTTTTTAGCTCCCACAAGTGAGATGAGAACAGCAGTATTTATCTTTGTCTGTGCCTGGCTGATTTCACTTAATATAATGACCTCCAATTCTATTCATGTTGCAGCAAAAAAAAAAAAAAAAAAAAAAAAAAAACAAAAAAAAAAAAACAGAATTTCATTTTTCTTCATATTTTTGTATTTCTCTAAAACAAGTAGATAATTAAGAAGAAAGAGGGTCAGGCATGGTGGCTCACGCCTGTAATCCCAGCACTTTGGGAGGCCAAGGCGGGTGGATCACGAGGTCAAGAGATCGAGACCATTCTGGTCAACATGGTGAAACCCCGTCTCTACTAAAAATACAAAAAAAAAAAAAAAATAGCTGGGCATGGTGGCACACACATGTAATCCCAGCTACTCAGGAGGCTGAGGCAGGAGAATTGCTTGAACCCAGGAGATGGAGGTTGCGGTAAGCCGAGATTGCACTATTGCACTCTAGCCTGGGTAACAAGAGCGAAACTCCATCTCAAAAAAGAACAAGGAAGAGGAGGAGGACAAGAAGAAAATAAAGACAGGAAGGAAAGAAGGAAGAAAGGAAGGAAAGAAGGAAGGAAGGGAGGGAGGGAGGGAGAGAAGAAAGGAAGAAAAAAGAAAAAGAAAGAAAGAAAGAAAAGAAAGAAAGAAAGAAAGAAAGGAAAGAAAGAAAGAAAGAAAGAAAGAAAGAAAGAAAGAAAGAAAGAAAGAAAAGAAAGAAAGAAAGAAAGAAAGAAAGAAAGAAAGAAAGAAAGAAAGAAAGAAAAAGAAAGAAAGGAAGGAAGGAGAGAAAGAGAAAGAAAGAAAGAAAGAAGAAGAAGAAGAAGAAAGGAAGAAAGAAGGGAAAGAGAGAAGAACGGAAGTGAAATTCTACTATGTTCCATGTCATATCAGGAATACTAAATTTCTCTCTTTGTTTTAGCTACCATAAAGTTGGCTAGTTTACCCATTCTAAAATTGCATTTATGGTCAGAAACTCTGAATGATGACAGCTTGCAGAACTTTAAAAACTGCAGGTTTCTGAGTTCTATCCCTATTCTGTTATGCAGAACTGTAACTGGCCCTGAGAATCTGTGTTTTGAAAAGTTTTCAAGGTCAGTAAACATATGAAAAGGTGCTCACTTTCATTAACTGTAAGGGAATACTAATTTTAAAAAAATGCAAAACCATTATATATCCACCAGATTGTTTCAAAGAAAAAAAAAAAGATAGAAACCAAACCCACCTTGCTACAAATGCAAATTGGAGCACTAGTTCAGAAAATTGGTAGGGTCTTCTAAACACTGAAAATGACAATTCCCATGGCACAGCAATTTTACTCTTAGGTATATAACCACAGAAATGTAAACCAATGTTTTCCAGAAGACATAAACAAGTATAATAATAATAGCACTATATGTAATAGCCAAAAACTAGAAGCAACTGAAATGCCTACCAAGAGCAGAATAGGAATATAAATTTTAGTAGTGTATAGAACTATATTCATTAAAAATGTTTATGGCAATGAATAAACTGGATAAACTACAATTAAAAACAAGAACATAGATGAATCTCACAAACATAATATTCAGTGAAAGAGCCAAACATTGAAAAACTAGAGTATAATTCCATTCATATAATGTTCATATGAATTCCATTCATTTCATTCATATCATTCCATTCAAATCATGTTCAACAAAATTTGCAGAAAATATGACTGAGAGGAAATTACTATTTATAGTTTATAAATTTACAAAATTTTTTGTAATTTTAAATTTATATTTATTTTAATATTTATATTTATTTTAATCTAATTTTAACTTAATGTATACATAGATTTATAAATTATAAATTTATAAATTAACTGTTTATATTTACACACAAAGATTTCTTACCAGTCCTATAAGGAAAGTGCTAAAATGTCCTAATATAAATATGTGATCATGCAACATACAAAAAAGATATACAAATGAACAACATACCCATAAAAAGGTATTCAACATCCACCAAAGAAGTGTGAATAAATATCTGAGAGATTGCATTTCACTTGCCAGGTTAGGAAAGATTTAGATATTTTACAAATCCTAGAATTGTTTAGGGTAAACAGGTACTATCCCGTAAAGTTCGTAGGTATCTACATTACTATGTGTCTGTAGGACAGTTTAAGAATATAAATCACATCCATAATGTTAATCCACTAAACGCAAATATTTTTGTCTGATTAAATTACTATTCTGCTGCAGCACCTCGAACAGTGATTAATGCGTGGTAGAGGCATGCTGAATGCGTGTTGAATGACTGTGTGAATGAACTAAGAATAGGACAAGATGAAGAATAACATATTAACAAAAATTTTGCTACAGAAGTCTTCATAGTAGAAAAAGGAAACAACCTATATGTCTATCATTGGAATCCTGCTTCAGTACAATGAAAAATTAAGTATTAGATGCAATAATGTTTCCTTATTCGTTAATATAATAAGTGGTAAATAACGACATATTAATTTAAAAGGAAGTTAAATTATCATATATAACATACCATTTTATATAAAATTATTTGTAAATACTTATTTGCATATGCTTACAAAGAGATGAGTTTGGAAGGATAGTCACCAAAATATTAGTAGCACTGTTTTCTGAATTATGTGGCTTAGTAACATTTTTATTTTCTCTTTTGTATGTTATATTATTTGAATTGTTTAATAATGGACATGCATAATTTTAAAGTGATTTTAAAAATTCAAACCAAATTATATTGAAATATACACTTATAATCACCTTTTAAAGCGTCTCCTGTTTGCCATTGAGTTTTAACATTGGCAAAGATTTACTGGGTGTAGAAATTTAAACAGCCCTAATAAAAATAATGCCTAACATTAACATCATCTATTGTATTTTAGAGCTTAATTTACCATCTGTTACATTCAAACATCCCATCTCTTTACAATTCAATATATGTTGTGGTAACTAGAAATCCAAATGTGTATCCAAAATAGACCATAAATGAAATATCCAAACATAAATTACATTTACTCGAACTGAATGCAAATGCCCGAAGACCTCTTCTTGGATTAGCATCTGTTTCCTGATTTGTTTTCATCTGGAAATATGAAAACTTAATACTCCCTACTTCAAAATGAGCAAGAAACCATTTTTATTTGCCTCAGAATGGTAAAGGGAATTGCTAAAGAAACATTTGCTGCCCCAGTCTATGCACAGTACTTCTAAATGCTGTTTCTGAGACACTAAAATAGATACTGATAAAATAAGTATGTTTTTATTGCACAGAGTGTCAGGTGTCTTATCAATGACTTATTTAAGAAATATTGTATGTCAAATATGTCCTCAGCCTTGCATTAAGTGCTATGAAGGGCAAAGAAAAAAGCATAAGAAAAAAAAAATTCTTCTTGAGATGTTCTCAGTTATTTGGGAGAGATGAAACTCTTAGATAAGAAAAGGACTGAAACAATTTTAGACAGCCTATAATCAGGTGATAGACAAAGTGTGTGTGTGTGTGTGTGTGTGTGTGTGTGTGTGTGTGTGAGACCAAGAAAATGGATTAAAATATTTCTTAAAACTTAAGATCTAGAGATGCAAAAGCAAAAATCAAAAAATGTGAAGGATGACTAACTAATAATATGCAGCTTCACAGATCAAAGCAGGTACAACTTCATTGATAAGTCCCACACCCCATATGCTAAACTGAGTTTGTACTGAACATAAGAACAAAATCCATCACTCAGTATTCCCAATATGAATATTCAAGTTTCCACAAATAATATGCTATAAAACTATACATTCTTGTTAGAAGCCTACTACCTGACTTTATGTAAAAGAAGAATAAAAGGCTTAGGAAAAACATAATGTTGGAACAAAGTTACATGCCACTGTGATCTCCTTAGTGGGACCTTAGGATTCCTTGTTGACTAAGGCATTGAGAAATTGACAAATTCCTTAGTGAGAAAAGTATTGCATGCATTGGAAAGCTCTATAGTAGCTGTTCTATGACAGCAGGCATGATGTTAGGAGACACTGCCATTGTAACCAGCTTCCTGATTGTAATGAGAATAGTGGCATCTCAGAAAGGTACAAGCCCCATTTCAGTATGCAACTCCCGAAGCAAAGTAGGCACAATTGACATAATAGGAAATAACATCCCAGTAAGAATCAAAAGGTATTGACCTATGATCTTTGACCTTCAGTAATGGAAAATTGTTCACATTATTCACATTATCCCTAGGAAAAAAAAAAAAAAAACTGGTAGGAATATTACTAAACTACTGTTTGATCCAGGTAACCTAAGGAGCTCTAGTTCAAGTGGGTACTATAATGAAGATTCACAGCCTGTAGCACAGTTACCCATTTTAGTGGAATCCCCTTGAAGAAAGATCCTGTGATACTGCCCAACAACACAGTGTAAACATCCAAGTTTGCCCAGAAGAGACCTAAAGTTATTGTTTGAAGTGACTCTCCAGAAAAGAAAATAACTTTTCAGGAATTATTGGATGCTGGCTCTGAGTTTATCCTAACACATGAATACGAAAACCATCAGTGATGTTCACCAGGAAAGTGAAGGGATATTGGTACAGGGGATAAAAGTTATTTTGGCCCAGGCTCACAGTGAGTACAGTGATTCCACAAAATCGTTGTGCATAATTTCTCCAGTTCCTGAATGCATGACTTCAATGGACATATTTGGTAACTGGCCAAATGGAGTGTAGTAAGAGCCATTACTGCAGAGAGGTTCAAGTAAAAAACCCTAATTTTCCCTCCATCCAGGAGGCCAAAAACAAAATCTAATCTCTGGAGAAACTGCTGCAATTAGTAAAACCATCAAAGTCTTAAAAGATGCAAGAGAAATGATTCTTATTACTAACTCATGTTGTTTATCTTTTTGTCCTATCCATAACAGTAGTTTTAATAGTAATTTTTTTTTATTGTACTTTAGGTCTGGAGTACATGTGCAGATCATGCAGGATTGTTGCATAGGTACACACATGGCAATGTGGTTTGCTGCCTGCATCCCCCAGTCACTTACATCTGGCATTTCTCCCCATGTTATCCCTCCCCAAACTTCCCATCCCCTGTTGTCCCTCCCATGGACCCCACAACAGACCCCAGTGTGTGATGCTCCCCTCCCTCTGTCCATATGTTCTCATCGTTCAACGCCCGCCTATGAGTGAGAACATGCAGTGTTTGATTTACTCTTCTTGTGTTAGTTTGCTGAGAATGATGGTTGCCAGATTCATCCATGTCCCTACAAAAATCAAGAACTCATCGTTTTTTATGGCTGCATAGTATTCCACAGTGTATAAATGTCACATTTTCCTTGTCCAGTCTATCATTGATGGGCATTTGGATTGGTTCCAGGTCTTTGCTATTGTAAACAGTGCCGCTATGAACACACATGTACACAAGTCTTTATAATAGAATGATTTATATTCCTTCAGTATATACCCAGTAATGGGATTGCTGGATCAAATGGAATTTCTATTTCTAGGTCCTTGAGGAATCGCCACACTGTCTTCCACAATTGTTGAACTAGTTTACATTCCCACCAACAGTGTAAAAGTGTTCCTATTTCTCCACATCCCCTCCAGCATCTGTTGATCCTGATTTTTTAATGATCACCATTTTACCTGGCGTGAGGTGGTATCTCAATGTGGGTTTGATTTGCATTTCTCTAATAATCAGTGATGATGAATATTTTTTCATATGTTTGTTGGCCTCATATATGTCTTCTTTTGAAAAGTGCCTGTTCATCTCCTTCTCCCACTTTTGGATGGGTTTGTTTGTTTTTTTCTTGTAAATCTGTTTTAGTTTTTTGTAGATTCTGGATATTAGCCCTTTGTCAGATGGGTAGATTGCAAAATCTTTTTCCCATTCTGTTGGTTGCTGATTCACTCTAATGACTGTTTCTTTTGCTGTACAGAAGCTCTGGAGTTTAATTAGATCCCATTTGTCTATTTTGGCTTTTGTTGCCAGTGCTTTTGGTGTTTTAGTCATGAAGTCCTTGCCTATGCCTACGTCCTGAGTGGTTTTGCCTTGGTTTTTCTCTAGGGTTTTTATGGTGTTAGATTTTATATTTACGTCTTTAATCCATCTGGAGTTAATTTTAGTGTAAGGTGTCAGGAAGGGGTCCAGTTCCTGCTTTCTACAAACTGCTAGCCAGTTTTCCCAACACCATTTATTAAACAGGGGATCTTTCCCCATTGCTTGTTTTTGTCAGGTGTGTCAAAGATCAGATGGTTGTAGATGTGTGGTGTTGCCTACAAGGCCTCTGTTCTGTTCCACTGGTCTATATCTCTGTTTTGGTACCAGTACCATGCTGTTTTGATTACTTTAGTTTTACAGTATAATTTGAAATCCAGTAGGGTGATGCCTCTGGCTTTGTTCTTTTTGCTTAGGATTGTCTTGGCTATGCGGGCTCTCTTTTGGTTCCATATGAAGTTTAAGTTGGTTTTTTCCATTTCTGTGAGGAAGGTCATTGGCAGCTTGATGGAGATATCATTGAATCTATAAATTACTTTGGGCAGTGTGGCCATCTTCACAATATTGATTCTTCCTAACCACGAGCATGGAATGTTTTCTGTTTATTTGTGTCTGCTCTTATTTCTTTGAGCAGTGGTTTACAGTTCTCTTTGAAGAGGTCCTTTACATTCTTTGTTAGTTGTATTCCTAGGTATTTTATACTCTTTGTAGCAATTGTGAATGGGAGTTCACTCATGATTTGGCTCTCTGTTACTCTGTTATTGGTGTATAGAAATGTTTCTGATTTCTGCACATTGATTTTATATCCTGAGACTTTGCTGAAGTTGCTTAGCAGTTTAAGGAGATTTGGGGCTGATATGATAGGGTCTTCTAAATATACAATCATGTCATCTGCAAATAGAGACAATTTGACTTCCTCTTTTTCTAATTGAATACCCTTTTTTTTTCTTGCCTAATTGCTCTGGCTAGAACTTCCAATCCTATATTGAATAGAAGTGATGAGCGATGGCATCCTTGTCTAGTGCCAGATTTCAAAGGGAATGCTTCCACTTTTTGCCCATTCAGTATAATATTGGCTGTAGGTCTGTTGTTAATGGCGTCTATTATTTTGAGATATGTTCCTTCGATACCTAGTTTATTGAGAGTTTTTAGCATAAAAGGCTGTTGAATTTTTTAGAAGACCGTCTCTGCATCTGTTGAGATAATCACGTGGTTTTTGTCTTTCGTTCTGTTTATGTGATGGATTACATTTACAGACTTGCATATGTTGGGCCAGCCTTGCATCCTCGGGATGAAGCCTACTTAATCATAATGGATAAACCTTCTGATGTGCTGTTGCAGTCAGTTTGCCAGTATTTTATTGAAGATTTTTGCATCTATGTTCATCATGGATATTGGCCTGAAGTTTTCTTTTTTTGTTGAGTCTCTGCCAGGTTTTCGTATCAGGATTATGGTGGTCTCATAAAATGAGTTGGGGAGGATTCCCTCTTTTTGTATTGTTAGGAATAGTTTCAGAAGGAATGGTACCAGCTCCTCTTTCTATGTCTGGTAGAATTCAACTGTGAACCTATCTGGACTTTTTTTGGTTGGTAGGCTATTAATTGCTGCCTCAACTTCAGCCTTTTTTACTCATCTGTTCAAGGTTACAACTTCTTCCTAGTTTTTGCTTGTGAGGGTGCAAGTGTCCAGGAATTCATCCATTTCTTCTAGGTTTACTGGTCTATGTGCATAGAGTTGTTTGTAGTAATCTCTGTAGGTAGTTTGTATTTCTGTGAAGTCAGTGGTTATATCCCCTTTATTGTTTTTTATTGCATCTATTTGATTCTTCTCTCTTTTGCTTTTTATTAATCTGGCTAGCAGTCTATTTTGTTGATCTTTTCAAAAAACCAGCTCCTGGGTTTATTACTTTTTTGAAAGATTTTTTGTGTCTCTATCTCCTTCAGTTCTGCTCTTAGTTATTTCTTGTATTCTGCTAACTTTTGAGTTTTTTTTTTTTAATCTTGCTTCTCAGGATTTTTCGATTTTGAAGATACACTGTTGATTTTAGATCCTTCCTCGCTTCTCTGTTGGGCATTTATTGCTATAAATTTCCCTCCAGAGACTGCTTTAAATGTGTCCCAGAGATTCTGGTACATTGTGTCTTCGCTCTCGTTGTTTTCAAAGAACATCTTTATTTCTGCCTTCATTTCAGTGTGTATCCAGTTGACATTCAAGAGTCAGTTATTCAATTTCCATGTGATTGTGCAGTTTTGAGTTGGTTTCTTAATTCTAAGTTCTAATTTGATTGCACTGTGGTCTGAGACACTGTTTGTTATGATTTCTCTTCCTTTGCATTTGCTGAGGTGTGATTTACTTCCAATTGTGTGGTCAATTTTAAAGTAGGTGTCATGCGGTGCTGAGAAGAATGTATATTCTGAAGATTTGGGGTGGAGATTTCTGTAGATGTCTATTAGGTCTGCTTGGTCCAGATCTGAGTTCAAGTCCTGGATATTCTTGTTAATTTTCTGTCTCGTTGATCTGTCTAATATTAACAGTGGAGTGTTAAAGTCTCCCACTATTATTGTGTGGAAGTCTAAGTCTCTTTGTAGGTTGTTAAGAACTTGATTTACGTACCTGAGTGCTCCTGTATTGGGTGCATATATATCTAGAATCATTAGTTCCTCTTGATGCATTGATTCTTTTACCATTATGTAATGTCCTTCTTTGTCTCTTTTGATCTTTGTTGGTTTAAAGTCCATTTTATCAGAGACTAAGATTGCAACTCCTGCTTTTTTTTTTTTTTTTTTTTTTTTTTTTGCTTTCCACTTTCCTGATAAATCTTCCTCCATCCCTTTATTTTTAGCCTATGTGGGTCCTTGCACGTGAGATGGGTTTCCTGAATACATCACGCCAATGGGTTTTAACTTTTTATCCAATTTGCCAGTCTGTGTCTTTTGAATGGGGCATTTAGTCCATTTAAATTTAAGGTTAATATTGTTATGTGTGAATTTGATCCTGCCATTTTGATGCTAGCTGGCTGTTTTGCCCATCAGTTGATGCAGTTTCTTCATTGTGTCAATGCTTTTTACCATTTGGTATGCTTTTCGAGTGGTTAGTACTGGTTGTTCCTTTCCTTGTTTAGTGCTTCTTTTAGGAGCTCTTGAAAGGCAGGCCTGGTGGTGAGGAAATTGCTCAACAATTGCTTGTCCATAAAGGATTTTCTTCCTCCTTCAGCTATGAAGCTTAGTTTGGCTGGATATGAAATTCTAGGTTGAAAGTTATTTTCTTAAGGATGTTGAATATTGGCCCCCACTCTCTTTTGGCTTGTAGGGTTTCTGCTGAAAGATCTGCTTTGAATCTGATGGGCTTCCCTTTGTGGGTAACCCAACCTTTCTCTCTTGCTTTCCTTAGCATTTTTTCCTTCATTTCAACCCTGGTGAATCTGACAATTATGTGTCTTGGGGTTGCTCTTCTTGAGAAATATCTTTGTGGTGTTCTCTGTATTTCCTGGACTTGAATGTTGACCTGCCTTGCTAGGTTGGGGAAGTTCTCCTGGATAATTTCTTGAAGAGTGTTTTCCAGCTTGGATTCATTCTCTCCATCACATTCAGGTACACCTATCAAACATAGATTAGATCTTTTCACATAATCCCATATTTCTTGAAGGCTTTGTTCATAACTTTTCACTCTTTCTTCTCTAATATTGTCTTCTCATTTTATTTCATTGAGTTGGTCTTCAATCTCTGATATCCTTTCTTCTACTTGGTCGATTCGGCTACTGAAACTTGTGTATGCTTTGCGAAGTTCTCGTACTGTGTTTTTCAGCTCCATCAAGTTGTTTATATTCTTCTCTAAGCTGTTTGTTATTGTTAGCATCTTGTCTAACTTTTTTTCTAGGGTCTTAGTTTCTTTGCATTGGGTTAGCACATGTTCTTTTAGCTCTGAGAAGTTTGTTATTACCCACCTTCTGAAACCTGTTTCTATCAATCATCAGATTCATTCTCTATTCATCTTTGATCCCTAGCTGCTGAGGAGTTGTGATTCCTTGGAGAAGGAGGGACGTTCTGGTTTTCAGTGTTTTCATCATTTTTGCACTAGTTTCTTCCCATCTTAGTGGCTTTATCTACCTGTGGTCTTTGTAGTTGGTGACTTTCAGATGGGGTCTCTGAGTGAATGTCCTTTTTGTTGATGTTGAAGCTATTTCTTTCTGCTTAATAGTTTTCCTTCTAACAGTCAGGCCCCTCTTCTGCAGGACCACTGGAGGTCCAATCCAGATCCTACTTGCCTGGGGATCACCTGTGGGGGCTGCAGAACAGCAAGGGTTGCCACTAGTTTCTTCCTCTGCTATCCTTGTCCCAGAGGGGTACCCGCTTGGTGTCGACCTGAGCTCTCCTTTACAAGGTGTCTCTCTGGGTGTGCAGGGGTTGGGGAGTTGTTTGAGGAGACAGTCTGTCCCTTAAAGGAGCTCAGGTGCTGTGCTTGGAACTCTGCTATTCTGTGCAGTGCTGCTGGGCAGGTACTTTTAAGTCTGCTGCAGCGGAACTCATAACCACCTCTTTTCCCAGATGCTCTATCCTAGGAAGATTGACTTTATTTACAAGTTCCTGTTGTGCTGCTACCTTTTTTCCATAGATTCTCTGCCCCACATGGAATATTCTAGTCACAGTCTGCCAGCAGAGGCATTGCTGAGGTGCCGCAGGCTCTACCCAGCTGCTGTGTGAACTGCCTCGGTAGTGGCAGACTGCCCAGTAGTAGGGGATGCCCTTTCCCCCACTGAGCTGGGCTTTCCTGGGTCCAGCTGCACTTGCTGCAAAACTCTCAATCCAGAGCATTTCAGATTGCTTGTTTTGTGGGAGTGGCACCCACTGAGCCAGATCCCCTGGCTCCCTGGCTCAGCCCCTCCCTTTCAGTTGAATATTGTCTCCCAGTTGTTCCAGGCATCAGTTGAAATGGCTACCCAGATTTGTGTGAGTTTCTGTACATCAACCCGGAACCAGCTGAAACCACTGTGCTGAAAACTTGTGGTGCTTTTCGTCCTGGGAATCTCCTGGTCTGTGGGCAGTGAAACTTGTTTGGAAATGTGGTGAGCACTCACCCTCTGCACTGTTCTTGCTGGGAACTGCACTCCAGAGCTGTTCCTATTCCACCATCTTGGCTCCTCCTTCCAACAGTGAATTTTTTAAATCAGTTGGCAAACTGAAATTCAGCTGCTATTTCAAGTATGTTAGGTTCCCAGAAAGAAAATCAACATAGGTCTTGGCACCTGATATATTTATTTACCTGTTAGCCTAAAAAATGCTTTTTAAAATATCAGTTTCCCAAGACAAACCACAGAAGTTTATTTTCATCTGGCAGAGACAGAAATACACATTCATTGTTTTGCCTATATCAAAAAAAAAAAAGTACAAGATGGGGTTTTAAAAGGCAAGAAAGACTTTATTCAAGTCTATTGCAAAATCGGAGAGAAATTAAACTCAACTCCACTGAAACAGAAGTTGGAGGGTTTTTAAATGTTGGACTAAGCTAATGGGAAAGTATTGAAGAATGTTTTTTGTACCTGCTGGATGGTGGGTGGGGAAGTTGGTCAGTGTAATTAGGCCACTGTGTTTGCTAGCTGGTGCTTTTCAAAGTTAGACTTCTGCCCTCCCACAGAGACTGAGAAATAAAAACTCTATTATTCTTGATGACTGCATTTCAAAGAGACCATTTTCAGATCCCTGATAAAGGCAGTCCTTAGTTGTAGAAGATTTACATCTCAAACGAGGAGACAGAGAATTTACAATTCCAAGTTTTGTAAAGTAAATGCTCTAAGAAAATGAAAGTTAGGTTCCTACAGTTAAGAAAAAACCTTCTAAAATTTTAGTCAAGCTGAGGGGACTCTTAGGCTATCTTGGTCACCTTAGGGGCGTATTTATTTAATGCTTCTATTCTCTGATACAATCTAGAAAACAATCTTTAAAATCTATAAGAACTTTGGTAATCTTGACATCTCACAGCTTTTACTTGGTGAACAGAAAACAGTATATACAAAAGATACATTAATAAAACACAAGTATTCCAAAGAGTAGGAGATAAATTCTGTGAAAATGCCTATATCCACCACGTTGGTCCACTTATTAAAAATCCAATGCTGCAGAATGCCACAATTTCTCCTCAAAAAAAAAAAAAGAAAAAGAAGAAAAAAAGACTATGTCTAGAACCCTGGGGATTCTAAAGAATTCTTACTACTTCAAAATCAGTAAGTAAAAGTTAATGGAGAGCTAGGTCATTCTCCTGAAGTCAGGGCTGCAGAGGGTTCAGACCCTTCAGAAATGAAGTTTTGTTCACTCTACCAGCAAAAGAACTTTGACCTCAGACCCTGAGGCTTCAGGGGAAACGATATAATATAGTTTGTAGAAGAATAATGACCAGTCAAAAAATGCTGATACAGAAATATGTTATTCCTTATTTATTTAGTAGGTAATTCATTGCATATTTCCCTTCTTCTTTTTCCCTAATATGTAATATAAAATTTATCAATGATAATGAACTTAAATTTTTTTTAGTGACTAGTTTACTGAGTATTTAGGTGAAAATGTGACTGAATAAGAAGAATTTGCTCCAGTGTTCCATCTCCTTTGTTCCAGGAACTACTACATGACTTTATCATAGCCCTTGTAGTCCTGTGACCTGCAAGTACTGGGAGAGCCAAGGGAAGATGCCAGAACATCCAAAGGCTGGAAAATGAGTGATGTGTCCTCAGTCACCTATCCTGTCTTTTCCAATGGTTTAGGGATGACCCTAGATGCCCAAGAACTGTAACAGTCTGCAAATCCTGTACCAGCAACTGACATATCCAGGTTCTGTCATCAGAACTGATTAGGTGGCTGACGTGACCTATGGAGTGGAAGGAAGAGCAGTGTGGTGTGGCAGTCCACTGATAGACACATAGGACAGGGGAGCCCTACCCCCAGCCAAGTGTGCAGTGAGTGAGTGTGCTACCCATCCTGGGAATCCATGCTTTTTCCATAGAACTGTGCATCCCACAGATCATAAGATCCCACTCATGATCCCACACCACTGGGCCTAGGATCTCAACCATGGAGGCCACACAGATTCTCAACAGCCACTCAACTAGAATCTGCTTAAGCCTGAAGAGATCCCTGGATAGGAGAGGTGGCCAAGACCACAGCTGAAGCTGCCTGTTTTATAAGCAGTTTGAGCTTATAAACTTGAGGGAGGGACTGGAACCAACATTGGGACTTATAGCTGCCTAACACCCTTGAGGGAGGGGTGGGAACCAACATTGGGACTTAGACCTGCCTAACACACTAAGCTCCTAGTGCAGAGGTAAGGGTGGCAGCTATCACTATGGCTCCAGTCTGTGCTTTTCCCCTGCTGGAGCTGGGTAGGCTGAACAGTTTGGTCCCAAGAGGTATCCTTCACACCTCAACACACTTTTTGGGCCTGACGCTGACCCATCCCTCCTCACTGGGTGGGGCCTCCCTGCAGGAACTCCAACAACTCCAGCCAGGAGCTCAAGACAGAACTCTGATCTCCCTGGGCCTGAGCCCCTATTGGGAAAGGTGGCCATAGTCTCCGCAGACCAGCAGACTTAGTCTTCCCTCCTACCAGTTCTGAGGAATCTGGGCAGCCCAGACAAGTGGGTTTCCCCACAGTGAAGCACACCCCATCCACCAAGGGACAAAGTGTGTCATTAAATGGGTCCTTCTCCCTGTGCCACCCAACTGGTGAGACCCTCCAACAGAGGTTTTCCGACACCCCATATAGAAAGATTCCTATTTGCATCAGGTTGGTGAACCTCAAGATCAGAGATCCCAGAAGAAGGAGCAGGGACCCATCTTTGCTGTTCTCCAGCCTCCTCGAGTGACATCTCCAGGCACAGAAGCACTGAATAGGGCCTGAAGTGAATCCCTAGCAAACCGCAGCAACCCCACAGAGGAGGGATGTGAACATTGAAAGAAAAACAGACAAACAAAAACAACAACAGCATCAACAAAAAAAAGTCCCCAAGAAACAGTGGAAGAATGTCTCAAGTTAGTTAGGCACCGCGAGGGTTGATCGTTTCTTCTGGGAACTCATCTGCAGGTCACAGAGATTACCATGCTCTTCTTAGCAGTCAGATCTTACAACAACATCTCTCTGTTGCCTTCCCACACTTAAAGACAATAGCAGCTTTCTGCAGTTACTAACATCTCATTCTTTTAGATTTTCCAGCTTTTCAACACTTGCATAAACACTTTGCTGAATTACACTCCCACTTTTTGAAACACCTTGCATAGTTCCTTTTATCCTAAACAGAATATGACTAAAACAGTGCCCCAAATGGTAGGGTTCTTTTCGTGGGATGAAAATCAGTGACTTATGCAGTAACTATTGAATATATTTTACTACCTGATTTGTGCTTCCAAGAGTATGCCTACCATACTTGAAAATAGTACTGTTAAGGCATTACTACCTTATAATTCAGTTAAATGTACAGCCATGGTGCATCAACAGCTTTATTCCCCTTGTATTGTACAAAGTGACTAAAGAGTGTGGAGATTGCTTGAAAAGATAAAGCATCTCTAAGAGCCCAGAAGTAGTGTTCTCAGTAGTAGAAATAGAATAAAATGAAAGACCTCCCAGAAAGGGAAAATTAAAGAGGCTTAAAAATACTTAAATAGAATTTAAGTGAAGTTTTATATTTGTTCCTTTATATGACAGAAATTCAAAGTAAACATGCTCAGGAAAATATTACCTCATCGTGCTCACCTGGATGGTGCTTTCCTAACTCTGGCATCCTGCATTCCCTCTGTATTTTATTGTCTGCTACTTAATGCAAAGGTAGAGATAGTGAAAGATGGGATTCTTAAGAAGTTTATAATCCTGATAATTCCAGAATGTTAAGATATTGATGTATACACCATAAAAATTAACATAGATGGGGACATAGATAGAGATACATTTAATACTCAAAGAATGATCAACCATCTTTATCTCACCCTTGAAAAGCTTCTTGATAGATACAAACTTATCTGAAAGAGTAAACATTCCTCATGCATGCAGTTCTCTTGGGCAATTGATGAGCAATATTATGTAGGCTTTCAATTTTCTTACATAGGAGAAATTGGGTGAGTCACTTATAACCTACTAGATATTAAAATTTGATATTTATAAACTAAAACACGTATATAGTATAATTTACTAAATTATTGAAATTAGCCTGCCTACAGACATCCTTCCAGAACACCTACTGAAATAGTTTTAAAAACTTGAGGTTTGGAAAATACTTAATTACTTGTTGTTATCAATGTTGCCTTAAGCTGGTCATGGTTTTCTATATTCTTGCTTTTTGTTTTAATGTTGCTATTATACTAGCATCATTGATGTCAATTTAGTTTTCTGGATAAGCAAACAAGCCCAGCATGTTGATAGAGTAGCCAGAAACCACTGAAGTTTATTTTATATTGCATAAATGGATGGTTTTATGTAAGTATTATATTGACAGCAACAGGCTTGTAATTTGGATGGAAGGACAAAGAAAGAGAAACAGAGTGGCTGTAAGAGTTTTATCTTCAACATAGGCAAAGAGGCAGCTGTTTTACCATGGCCAGTTCAGGAGAGCTTCACAGGTTGAAGAAGGCTAAGGAGCTTGCCAGGAAAGCAGTACCCCTTCAGACAACCATTAGAATGTAGAAGTCAAGGCTACTCCCATTATCTGGCTGTTTGAGCCTTGTTTCTTTTACCATTTAGGGCTGACCTATATATGTGTATAAGACTGTCTGTCTATAGCGTACGTTACTATACTATATATGTATGTATATTTTCTTGTGTATATTATACAATAAGAAATTATTGAGAGGGATGACTGTGTTCTGATGTTGGTCTGAATTTCTCATAAACAAGGTATTAAGTGGTAGAAAACCAATCCCTAATCTAGAAGGCATGGGCCAGACTGCTACTATATTTCACGTAGCACAAGATAATGTCTCAAAGAGATAGAATAAATTAGCAAAAGTATATTTGATCATTTTAAAAGTATCAAATGAATGCATTAATAAGTAAAAATTTTCAAGAAATATTCTCTTTAATTCATTAATTATATTAACTATTAATACCAAGAGGATAGAAGAAGTGTACAGATTCAAACTAAAAAACATTTTGTGCAGAATTCATGGTAGTATAGATTCTTGCTGGAGCCTTTTACAATCATAAGGCTCCCTGCCTGCTGGCACTGCAAACCAGTCACCCCTGAGCCGTCTCTCCCTCTGGCCAGACATGATTGCTGAAAGAGATGAGGATTTCACTACCCTAGCAACACTATCCTCTCTTGTTTCCTTGGCAGCAACAGGGAATCCAAAAAAATTAGCCAGAGGGCAACAACCAAAACCTGGAGAGGACAACCTAGGCTTCTAGAGCCATTTGAATGCAAGGGTCTGTGGTGTATTCAAAGGAGTGAGGGGTTTCTAAGCAAAAGAAAAAAAGTGAAGTGCATATCCCTTATCAAGTCCATGAAAGGTATTATATGTCCCTTGAACTACAAAGCTGAAATTTCTGTAAAGAGCTGGAAATTTACTCCTGCACTCAGCTGATTTGCTTAATTATAGGAAATCTAAAGTATCCCATTAGTTCAGGTTCTACTGTATTATTATGGAGAGCTTTTTATGGATAAAAATGTCTCTGAAATATGAGAAAGCTTTCTTGATGCTGTAGGTGAACTTATCTCCCAGTCATCATCTTCCCAACTCAGCTTTAACGTCTGGAGTAGTGTTACCCCAGACACAACAGTTATTTAATCTCATTTCACTTTTCAATGTCAGGGCACATTAATATTTTATAAATAGAAACAAAGTCCAATTCTAGTTGTTTCTCTTATTTAAAAAGTCCAGATATATTTTAAAGTGACATGATTGCTTTTGTAATTATAATTTTATAATTATGAATCTAATAGAAATCTAAGATTCTTCTTGTGCTCCCTCCATTTTATCAGACTCTCCAATAATATTTGGCCTATATAAACCAACTATCTTCTCAATGCATTAGACCAGAAAAAAATGCCAAATGTAGTGCTGCAAGGATATTTAACTAAAAAGAAATTATGGAAAATAATGACTTTCTATAAAGAAAATTTTTAAAAAACTATAATGGTAAATACATACTGTCACAATGCTTTATTTACTCTTTCATTAAAATGCTGATGTTTAAATGGATTTTTGGTTATCAAACATTAATAAAGTGATTTTTTAAAAATCTATCAAATAATAATTGCAAAGGACTTAACTCATGTGATCCAGTTCCAAATTTTTTTCACTGTGTGTGAGAGACAACTTAGTGTATTTCAACAACAACAACAACAACAACAAAATTCTTTTATGGGGACAGATACATCTCTCCTGAGTTAATATTTCACAGGACTCATGTCAGAGGAGGTTGAGCCAGTGTGGATCACTGACATACACAGTCCAGATTGGATACAGCATGGTTTTATTTCACTATATATCATAATTCAGGGGATTTTCTCCCACCTGCCATATGCAAATTTTCTATAAATCAGTCCATTTTATCACCGAAATTTTTCCCAAAGTGCTCTCACTAGTCTAACAATTACACAAAGGAAAGCACCACTACCCACCAACATACATAACACCCTTCTCCGTCAGTGCTTTTAAACATCTAGTACCACATATTCTTATTATGTCTGTGGAAAAAAAATTATTAGCAATAGTCTAAGATAGGTAATCTCCAAGTTATTTCTCTAAGCCCATCAAAGGCTTCAGTATCCCCTGAAACAGGTGGGTCCCTTGCAGCTGGAAGGTGGAATGTCTAGATCCTTGTCTTTACCTCTGCTTCAACTACATTCATCATCCTTTCTTTCTTTTCACTTTGGGATTTATCATTCTATATCCTTTAAGAGAAAAATAACAGATTTTACTCTCCTGAAGCAAGAAAATGTGCATGTTGTAGCTGGCAAATAAGAAAACAAAGGCAGATGAGTGTAAGTATGTATTAATCATTTGTTGCCTAATAGGCATTATTGTCTTTTCCCAAATAAATTGTAAGTTTCGAGAGGACAGAAACACTTTCTATCTTGTCAATCTCCAGAGCACTAACGCAGTGAAAGGAAGAGAATGCTCAGGAAAAACTAATTGGCTTTTCCTGCCTTCTTTCTTTCTCCATCAGTAGTAAAATCACCTTAAATTCAGGACTGATGTTTATTTTTGGATACATATGCTCAAATGCCTGGGACCATGAGTGATATCTACTTTCTGGCAATTTAAAGCACTTTTTCAACAGGATCGTGAGAGTCAACTGTGTTTTATGCACAGTGAGTGAAAATCAATGACCTGTCTATGCCTATCACAGCATGTCACATCTCTGATTGAATCTTTTCAAGCTGCTTATCAGACATACAGCACAGGGATAAATTTATCTTTATACACTTTATATGTGTCACCAAAAATAGCCTCAGGATCACTATAACCTAATGACTCTGAGAATGTCTTATAAATGATTAGGCTGTGCTTGATGGTGAAAGCATACACTCTGTTCTTCAAAGTCTAAAGTACAATATTCCTAAGAAGAACTTAGTTACCCAAAAGTTACTCCTAAAATAACACCCATGGTATTTTAACATTAGCCAAATGAAATGTCTTCAGCTTTTACTCCTAATTTTATTCACATTGTCGGCAAAGCACCACAAAGGTCATTTAAATCATAGTCACGGTGTTGTTTCTTTTCAAAGAACTATTGCCTAAGCAATTTTGTTGTTATAGCTGAATTAAAATTATGCAAATTTCGTTAATTTGATACAATATCTTCTACCAATATGGTAAAGAGTAACATCTAAATATTTTGAATCTATAAATATCTTTCAATCAATCATTTTCTGAGTTTATGAAAAGCAAATGTTACACTCTACTTGTAAATTACCCAGAAATTTTTGCAACTCAATATAACTAATTATGTAAATGAACAGTTGAGGAAAATCATTTTATTCAAATATATATAAAACGCAATTTTTTCAACAATTCAGGAACTACATTACCTTAATTTAAATACATTTTCTATGTCTATGATGATATTGATGTGCACTGCCATATTATATTAACCCTAGAGACTTGTCTATAATTTATTTTCAAGCATAATATAATAGTGTAGGGAAATGATACCCAAACTTATATATAAAGTATGCTGCCCCATATGTGAAAGCATAGTTATTGGCTCACCATTGCTGGTGTATGTATTTGAGAGATGTTGCTCTAGAAATGAAAATTGATTTGAGATGATCCACACATACTTTCTCATTTGATTCTCTTTATAATCAAAATTATACATCTGCAGCTCAGGTGGCTAACAAGCATGTGGCAATCTCTGCTTAGAGATACAAATGAAGCTACCTGGTTTATATAAAGATGAAACTTATTAATTAGCTGCATCAAGGTAATGTTTTCACACAACCCTCCAAACTAATTTGGCTCAAGGATACATACACATGCATAATACGAAAAGAACACAAAATCACTTTTTTATTGTCAACTCTCTAAGGATCTCTGATCATCTGGGAAAAAAAGTTTAAACTACTAGCAAGACGTAGAAGACCCACCTTAAATTGATAATTGCTTACATATCACTGCAAGCTCAATCACTTTCTCATTCATTTAACAAATATTTATACAGGATGTATGCTAAGCCAGCACTGTAACAGATATAATGGACACAAATAGAAGCAAGTAATAAGTTCTTTCCTCAAGGAGCTTTCAGTTTAGTGGGAGAAAAGACAGGGAATAAAAAACAATAACAATGAAAAATAATATGGTGTCTTCTGTGCACATTGCTAAAGGGGCATTAATAAGATTGGGGGAAATTCTCAAAGAAGAAACAGCCATGATAGATGCCTAGGAATCAATCAGGTAGAGAACACGTTGAAAATACCAGGCATTCAGCTTTCTGTTTAGACCTTAAGCCTTTGCTAATCCTTCAAGCTCAAATTGTGCCCCCCATGTGTGTTTTCCGGACACTTTTCAATTCCTATGATAACAGTATAATTGTAATTTCTTCTTTATTTACTTCCACCCATGCTTCTAGAATTATATTTCTACATGTCTCTTTATTTGTTTTCAAGTCCCAGTAGCCTATAACCTACATAAAAGGTAGGACTGCATTTTTATTTTAATAGGTGTCAAAACTTCCAATATCTTGAACTGCCAAGCATAGAACAAGAGCTAAGTGAATCTTCTTGAACTACAGTTGAGGGAAAGAATAGTTTGTACAAAAGCACAAATGTATGAAACAGCATGATAGGGAGTCAGTATGGCTGGAGGAATATACAATGAGGTCCAGGATAGAGATGGTTCTAATTCTTCACAAGAATGGTGACCCTTTTGCAATATAAATTAATGGGTCAATTATAGCTTTGAAGCTGAACTTCTTAGATTGTGCCCTAACTCTAATAGTCACTATTTTGTCTTAGAAATGATACTGAATCTCTCTATGCCTCATTTCTTTCCTCTATAAGAAACCTACTTCCAGATTTTTTATGTTAAAATGAATTAATTTATATACACTTAGAATAATACCCTTCACATGGTAAGCAATCAACATGCTAGCTAATATTTCTAGGCAAAGAAATTTGCCCTTTTTAAAAAAAAAACAATGAGGAGACTGAAACATGCTAAGCAGTGATATGGTATAAGCACCTTGGGCTCTTATCAGTCAGGATTCACTTCAGAAAAGAGAAAACATCATTTGCCAACCTAGTTGGTAGTTAGCTGTTGCATAATTGCCTTCAAGCAGTTTTTCACAAAGGTATGAACACGTTTTATTTATCCCTGATTCTGCACCTTCTATAAATTCTGTCCCATAGTAGATCCTCAATAATGTTTAATTAATAAAGAAATGCCTTTGGAAGAAAGAATAATATTTTATCCAAACCTTTTTATTCTACTAAAGGACTTTTAAGCCATCCCTATAAGAATGAGTTAGGATTATTGCTGCTTTCTTTTTGGTCGAACAATAGATGTCATGAAAACCAAACAATCTAGAGGGGCAGAAAACATAATTCAGATACAAATCCATGCAGAGTTGGAAGAGATTAGCAATATAATTTAGAGCAGTGCCATGGTCTGTGAGACACATCTGATCTGCCAATGAACTCAGAACAAGGAAGTAGGAACCATCTGCAGACTCATCCAAAACCACTCCAGTGAACAGCCTCCACGCCAGCAGGTCACCATCCACATTTTTTCTCTTTGGGTTCCAGGTGTGGAATTAACAAGTTGTTCATTAATTCAGGACACACACCTGCCAACAGCTTTCCCCATAATTATCCACACAGCTTCTTTCGATCCTCCTGTTTTCCAAAGTCAATGCTGATGCCTGTGCTAAGTTTCTCAGGATAACAAACAAACTGCCCAGAAGCCATAGATAAATATCTAATCCCCAACCAAACATGATATTTCAGACATGGCAAGTCGGAATTTGCCACCCTGGAGCCAAATCTCGGCAGCTGCCCATGGCTTATACCACATTGGTTCTAGGGATTCTTGCTGTAGTGTATTCTTACAAGTGAGACCATTTAAGAAAAATATCCCTTGAATCTTTCAACTACCAAACCTTATTATATTGCCTACAGAAAGACCTTAATTCCACTTTAGAGCAATTTATGTTACAGAAGTTTCTCTGTATTAAAGTCTGCCTTAAGTGTCTGTCTCTACTCTCTGTGTGTAAAATACAGAAGAACCTGCAGTTGGTAGGAAGTAATTAGAAGAGGAGATTTGAAGTAGGAGGTAGTTGAAACAACCATGATAGAGATCAATCTTCCCAAATCCCTACTGGAGAAAAATTTTCTTCCTATCAGAGCACAGAAATTGGAAAATTTTTGTTTTGTTTCGTTTAAAGACAGGATCTTGCTCTCTCACCCAGGCTACAGTGCAGGAATACAGTGGCACATGCAATCATAGATCACTGCAGCCTCCAACTCCTAGGCTTAAGTGATCTTCCTACCTCAGCCTCCTTAGTAGCTAAGATTACAAGTGCATGCACCACTTCCAGCTAATTTGTTGTTGTTGTTATAGAAATGGGGCGTCGATATGTTCCCCAGGTTGGTCTTGAACTTCTGGCCTCAAGTGATTTTCCCATCTTGGCCTTCAAAAGTACTGGGGTTAAATGTATGTGCCACCATGCCTAGTCAGAGAACAGACTTTAAAAGAATTCTGTGTTGGGCCAAGTGTTGTGTGCATGTGTCATCCATGGAGTTGCCCTGCTCAGGTCTCCCTCAAGGGAATCTGCTACTGGGACTATGACTGACAGGCTTCAGCTGCCACAACTTTAGATCCATGACAGCATTCACCCCAGTTTGTGCTTCCCCCAGGCATCTCTTAACTGATGACTGAGCACAGCAGGAGTTAGAAAAAGGCATAGCTACTCAGTGCAAGATAAAATCTGGCTCAGGGGCTTCTCAAATGTCTGTCCGAAACTTTCTCAGAACTAATCTCCAGAGGTTCTTCTTACCCAGCTCTTCCTTCCCTTTTTCCTTTCAGGTGCCAGACCTATATTGTAATCTGAAGCGTTCTCCTTGCCCACTACTCTTGGTACCTCCCGTCTTATCTTTCACAGGAATGTCATACTTCATGGGGTTGATTACTGTGACTATTACTGTGCAATTTTCAAAGCCAAGCAAAGAAGTTTACTGCTTGTATATTATATCCCAGTTTTGAACTCTAAGGGATGAAATGGAATTCACAGGAAAAAAGAACATGAAATTCAGTAAGCCAAGTTCAAAGATGAAAACTTTACTAAAAGTAAAGTAGGATGAAAACTTTACTAAAACAATATTCCTTTTTTTTTTTTTTTTTTTTTTTTTTTTTTTTTTTTTTTTTTTTAATTAAAAGGTCCGGGTCAGGCGCAGTGGCTCATGCCTGTAATCCCGGCACTTTGGGAGGCCGAGTTGGGTGGATCACCTGAAATCAAGAGTTTGAGACCAGCCTGGCCTACATGGTGAAACCACATCTCTACTAAAAATACAAAAATCATCAGGGTGTGGTGGCATGTGCCTGTAATCTCAGCTTCTCAGGAGGCTGAGGCAGGAAAAATAGCTCGAACCTGAGAGGCAGAGGTTGCAGTGAGCCGAGATCGCACCATTGCACTCCAGCCTGGGCGACAGAGAGACTCCATCTCAAAAAAAAGAAAAAGTGTCCGACCATGAAAATAACGTAATATGTGATATGCACCGACATACATATAGCTATACCTATCTATCTTCTTTTTTAGAAAGGTTCTCGCTATGTTACCGCAACCTAGTCTTAAACTCCTGGGCTCAAGCAATCCTCCCACCACAGCCTATTGAGTACCTGGGACTACATGTGCACATCACCACACCTAGCCTATACCTATTTATCTTATATAATAAAAATAATGCAGATATGCATATATTCCTAGCATTACATATATAAATGTGTATGTGTTTAAATCTTCCTTGGTTTTCTGAGCAATCTTTATACTATTCTATTAATTGGAAGTTGCATAATAAACTTTGCCATTTATTAGTTTTGCATGTATCTTGGGTTCATTCAATTAAGTAAAATCCTAAATATTTTAGGTAATTCAAGGTGGGTTTTATGATTGCATGTAAAGTTCCCAACTGCCTTCCTCTCCCTTGCTGATTTCATGGAAATTAAATCTTGATAAAGATTTTTGGCAAAGTGAAACTCTTTGAATATTCAGTCACAGACCTACAGCTTTGTTTTGTTTTGTTTTGTTTTGTTGTTTTGTTTTTGAGACAGAGTCTCTCACTCTGTTGCCCATGCTAAAGTGCAGTGGCACTATCTCAGCTCACTGCAACCTCTGCCTCTTAGATTCAAGCAATTCTCCTGCCTCAGCCTGAGTAGCTGGGACTATAGGCACATGCCAACACACCCAGCTAATTCTTGTATTTTTGTATTTCACCATGTTGGCCAAGATGGTCTCAAACTCCTGACCTCAGATGATCTGCCTGCTCAGCATCTCAAAGTGTTGGAAGTACAGGCGTGAGCCAAAGCACGCAGACTACAGTATATTAATAGGATTGTTGCTTAAAGATATTTCACAGACTGAATGTGGAAATAGCTATTGTTATACCATCCTCTAAATAGTTTATCTGCGCTGTAAATTTAAGATTCACACTTTAATTATTGTGAAATACTCCCGAGTCACAAAAGGCTGTGTTTTTTGATAGTGAGTTTTGAAAACCTATTGCAGATCTCTAGTCCTTATTGATCTACAATCCCACTGCTGTATGGGTTTGTATCTTTGGAGCTGCTACTGGATTATAAGAAAAAGCCTATGAATATTGCTTCTTGTCATTTCAGGGTTGCCAGAGTAACAGGTAAATGTGGATGTTCTCACATAAAATGCCTCTATAGCTAACATTTCTAAAGATTGTTACCAATATAAACTGATCAGAAGCAGTACTTGTCAATTTAGAGGAAAGGAGTTTTCCAGTCCCTTGCTAGATAGCCTACAATTCATTTTGGAAAAGCTTAAAATTTAATGTGGCCCTGAAAACTTTCTTCATTTTCTCCTAGTCTACCTACATATTTAATTCTTCCAATAATATTTACCTCCTTTTATATTTGAAGCTAAGAGAATTTAGCTATTCCCCTTCATAAGCTTTAAAAATAAATCTACTGAGCCCCACACACCATCTAAGCTTGGTGGTTTTGCAGAATCAAGGCTCATCTAAAAGGAGATAGAAAAAAATACATATATTTTTTAAAAATGTAAAATCTTCTTCTTGATCTATATGGTAACTTTCTAAATTTTAGCCTAGCTGCATACTGATTAAAAATGTGTGCATGATGCAGTGTGTATTTATATATATATTACTAGGGCATGTAATTTGTCACCAAAACACAAGTCAAGAACCCGGAAGTGTCAAACTCTAATGCCAACTCTGGGAGAAATGAATTGCAATTTCACATTCAAACCTGGAGTGGGGTTATTGGGACACAGCCAACCAAAGCCATAGTAGGTAATTCTATAATTATACCATGCAAATAATTAAGAATGTAAAAACCCCAAACATTTTATATTATTTATTTTATTTTATTTTCTCAAAATTTTAAGATTTCCTTTTCTATCTCTCTATTAAATTCTCAGTTATTTTTCTTTTAGTAGAAATTTCAGGTTAATGTATTTAATGACACACAAATATTGATGTGAACAATATGCACCCAAGGTGCAAACTACACACATCACAAATCATCCTGTTTGGCTTTGGGAGTAGTTAAACAGTATCCTCTCAGAGCCACACTCCACATTAAAAGTAAAAAGGCATCCAGGGATACGGCAGGGCTTCTGAAATAAAACTGCACATATGTGGGGAAAGGTTGGCAGCAGCAGGATCCTTTAGAACAAGGAGGAGAATGGAGGAAATGAACGAGCACTTACATTGCTGAGTGCCTTTTATGTGCCAAGAGCTCTATAATTCTCAACACAACAGCCTGTATTTACACTAATCATAGCATTTATTGCAGGAGTGCTGATTATCTCTTACTTGCCTGTCTTCTCTACTGGATTTTAAGTTTATTGAGTGCAAGATCAAATGTTACTTATCTGTTTTTGCCAAAACATTACCTCCCGGTGACCAGCACGAAGCAGCTAATCAATAGATATTTGTTGACTTAACGAATAAGTTAATCTGCCAACAATTAATATTCTCATTTGATGAACAAAGAGACTAAGGCCTTTAACAGTTAAGTGACTTTTACAGGTCACATAGATCACATGGGTTAGTTATAGCTGAAGAGGAATACAAATCCAAGCCCGTCTGATTTCAGAGAACCAACTTTCTACTGCACCAAGCAGCTCCATGGAGGCCATAGTGGACCAAGCCTCCGAGAATAGCCTTAGGGTTTGTGAAAGGATGTCAGTGTGAGAGAAAATTTTCACATGTCTTCACCTGAACCTGAAACCTTCATTTTATTTCAGAGAAATAAAAATGAAGAGGGCAAATTTATTTCTGGGTACACTTCAAACTAAGACAAAATCATAGCAATGAGGTAGGGAAAGTCTCACATTTCCTGGCAGCCTCTTCAATAGTGGACTTTCCTCTCCAACAGTTTGTGTTCATTTGCTTTTCTCTGTGCTTCTTTCCTGTCTTTCCCACCACAGCTTCTTTCCTTATGAGGTTTAGAATTCCAGGGAGACATGTGTATACGAGATCCAGGAAAAGCAGCTAAGAGGTCACAGTGGAGAGTACAGAACCTGGAGTCCATCTACCAGAGTCCCATCCCCACTCTGCCCCATTCTGACCAGGTGACATTGGGCAAATGATTCAATCTCTCACCGTCTCTGTGTGAGCTCCCCTGGTAAATGAGACTATTAATAATAGTATCTACCTACTGTATAAGAATTAAGTGAGTTAACACATCTCAAGTGCTGAGAACAGTATCTAGAACATGGTAGGAACTTAATGAAGAGTAGCCATTATCATTACCATGTCCTTAACCCTAAAATTCAGGACCAGAGCAAGTTGCATGCATAACACAGCCCACTGATCTGCAAACACATCTATGATGTTCCAGGTTAGGCTTGGGACATAGAGACCCAACATAAAACTCCCCCCACCAAAGGCAACAGTGAAGTGTTGCTGGAAGTAAGTGAAACAAATCTGAATAATATTTTCTAATATCCCCTAATTTCAATAGGCAATGGCTTGGAACATAAGCAGCTATAGTTGGGATCATTTCCTCCATGCCAATAACTACATGTAAAGGCCATTCTTGCGTGTCTAGAGAAAAAAACAAAATAGTAGTCTTTCCTCATTACTCTTCTTCGAGTATGTAAAATAATATTGCAAGTTTACTTCAGTACAAGAATGTATTCCACTGTCTCTTAACCTGGATTACTGAGAACTTAAGGTAAGAGAAACTATGCCCAATTTATTTGGAAATGGCAAATATATAAGAAGCTAGGATCAATTTATTTGGAGCCATTTTTTTAGTTATGGGTCCTCAAAAGAAAAAGCAATTATTAGGATGGTAAAGGGGTAGGGGCTGACATAATTAAATAAGGGCGTTTTTTTTTTTCATATAATGTATCCTGAGGTATGCAGTCTATGGATGGTGCAATTGCTTAAATAAGTTATCAAGGACTTGTTCTGTCCTTACTCTGCTCTCATTAAGATGCATCTTTCAGGCTTTATTTATAAGATAGCTGCTTTAATGCTCATCATTAGATTGAAGACCACAGAAAAAGAAATGACAGAAAAGGGCAAAGGACAGAAGGCTGAAAAATCAAACTAGAAATATACAGCTTCTTTAAAACAACCTTCACAGAAGCTCCACCCAGTGACTTGCTCCACACGGTGATTTCCACCTTCATGGCCAAAATTACTTGGCTCAATCACACGAAATTGGTGATAATAAGCTATGCCATCCATTTAAAAATATGGCATATGATCTGATCGAATATGGCATATGGAGACAAGTAACGCTGAGAGACAGGGTGTTTTGCTATTCTATACAGTATTGAGCTTCTATTAGTAAGAATAAATTGCTTAATAAATATTGAGGAAACAACTAGCAATGTCACCCAAGTTCACGAAAGAGGAAGTCTATAGATTGCCTGTGTCCTCATAAGAAATTCTCTAAAATGGTCAGGACACCATGACTACAAACAATAAAGAGCCATGATGTATTTCCTCAGTGGAATACAATAATCCTCCACTTCAGCAGAGCCTGTACCCAGAGACAGGATAAAAATAAGTGTATTAATAAATACAAATGTAGGCCTGCAAAAACAAAACTCTACAGCAATAACAACTCATGGCATCAGCACCCAATCCTCTTCTTAGGTTGTCAATGATGACCAAATGGTTAATATAAACATGGTTTTTAGCTTACATTCCAAAGGAAAGATTCAAAAGATGCCCAAGTAAAAACTCGTGATACCTAAGAGGTGTCAACCTACAATCACTTTTTGGTGATAACATATAAGAGAATGCAGATTTCATTTTTAAGAAAAGAAATAAATGATGAGATTGTATACAACAGTTTGAGAGAAAAGCAAATGGGCATCACAAAGACAATATGTCAAACGGGTCAAAGGAAGGAATCTGAAAAATCACTGTAGAAAAATAGTAAGTTAGGTGGATAACAAGGTTAAGCAACACATGCAAAAGGATAATGGAAAAGGGAAGAAAAGCAATGCAATACAAATAATAGATATGAAAAGTATATCATGGTATGCAACACAGAAATAATCGTTGTATATGAAAAGGAGTAAATAATATGAAAAAGAAATAATTAACTATTTAACAAACATTTCTACTCAAGGTAGTATTGAAGACTACATTCCCTGAAAAAATTCTCAGTATATAAAATGCAGAAATACATTATAAAATCTGATTCAAAAAATACTTGTAAATATAGATATGAACTAGCAAAACCATAAGGAAGTTTCTCAAACACCAAAATGAGTAGATGATACATACGTACATACAAAATATATACATAGCATGTTCTCACTCCTATGTGGGAGCTAAGAAAGTGCGTGTGTTCATTCATTTGTTAATTCTTGAAATATCTGGGGAGTACCTGCAGGCCTCCAGACTCTAGAGCTGTGCTGTCCACTCTGGCACCCACACACACTCTGAGCAGTTGAAGTGCAGCGAGTCCACTGGAGATGCACAGTGAGTGCAAAGCATGCACCAGCTGTCAAAGACATTGTACACACAATGTAAAATGTAATACTGATCATTTTCATGTTGACAATACACTGAAATTATAACATTTGGGATTCAACCATTTTCAAAAAAATGTGATTACAATTTAATAAAAAGAAAGTGAATCTCATGAAGATGGGGAGTATATTGGTGGTTACCAGAGGCCAGGAAGGGTAAGGGAGAGAAGAGGATAAAGAGAGGTTGATTAATGCATAGGAAAATACAGTTAGATAAAAGAAATAAGATCTGGTGTACAATGGATTAATAGAATTACTAGAGTAAACAATAATCTATAGTAAATTTTAAAGTCGCTAATAGAGAACAATTTTAACATTTCCAGCATAAGGAAAAGATAAATGTTTAAGCTGATGGATATCCCAATTATCATGATTTGATTATTACATATGATATGAATGTATCAAAACATCACATGTATCCTCAAAATATGTTACATCTATTATGTATGAATTTTTTAAAAAACAGATTATACCAAAACATTAAAAAATGTAAATGCCTAGAGACATAAATATGTAAGCAAATACTAAGAATGAAGTAGAACCAAGGAATTAAACTACCATAAAACTGCAGTTTTCCTTAAGTCATAAACAGATACCTAGAATCACAGAGTTCGTTTGTTTGTTTGTTTGTTTTTTCATGATCCGCCCACCTCAGCCTCCCAAAGTGCAGGGATTACAGGTGTGAGCCACCGCGCCCAGTTAGAGTTTGAGTTTTAACAGCCAAAAACTAGGCATTAGATATGAAAAAAAGTAGAATTTTTTAAAACTCCTGAACTAATCCCAAAAGCAATGGAATAAAGCATAGAGAACGCAGAACTTCAGCAAAGTTTCAGGATACAAAACTGATATACAAAACTCAGTACTATACACAAGGGGAACTGAAATTTACAAGCAAAAAACAACCCCACTAAAAAGTTGGCAAAGGACGTGAAGAGACACTTTTCACAAGAAGACATATAGGTGGCCAACAATCATAGAAAGAAAAGCTCAACATCACTGATCACTAGAGAAATGCAAATTGAAACCACAATGAGATACTATCTTACATCAGCGAGAATGGCTATTACAAAATAGTAAAAAAAATGGCAGGTAATGGCAAGATTGCAGAGGGAAGGGAAGGTTGTACTGCTGGTGGAAATGTAAATTTGTTAAGGCATGTGGAATGCAGTTTGGTGATTTCTCAAGGAACTTAAAACAGAAATATCATTCAGCTCAGCAATCCCATTACTGGGGATATATCCATAGTGCAGTATAATGTAAAAATAACATTTATATGCACTAGGAAACCCCCAAAATTTGTGTGATTTGCTTGATTGTGATATTTTTCTTACCGCAATAGTTTGGAACCAAATCTGCAATATCTCTGAGACATAACTCTATTTTAAAAATAAGAATAATATGCACAATTTTATGCCATCCAAATTGAACATGTAATTAAAATTTATAACTTCTCAGGGCCGGGAGCAGTGTCTCACACCTGTAATCCTCCCAGCGCTTTGGGAAGCCAAGGCAGATGGATCACCTGTGGTCAGGAGTTTGAGAGCAGCCAGACCACCAAGGAGAAACCCCAACTCTACTAAAAACACAAAATTTTTAGCCAGGCATGGTGGTGCATGCTTATAATCCCAGCTACTCTGGAGGGGGAGGCAAGAGAATCGCTTGAACCTGGAAGATGGAGCTTGCAGTAAGCCAAGATCACACCATTGCACCCCAGCCTGGGCAACAAGAGTGAAACTCCGTCTCAAAAAAAAAAAAAATCATCACTTCTCAGAAAACTGAATTCAAAAAGATAAACATTAGAACAGAACTACAAACATTTTAAAACTTGAATTGTAGTTTAAAGTATAAAAACACATATAAATATACATATATACATACACACACACTTCAACTAAGCCCGAACAGTTTTTTAGGGTTTTTTTGGTGCCTAATATTTGCACATATTTGTGGGACACGTGATATTTTGATACATGCATAGAATGTGCAATGATTACATCAGGGTATTTACGCTATCTATCACCACAAATGCTTATCATTTCTTTGTGTTAGGAACATTTCAAATTTTCTCTTCCAGCTATTTTGAAATAGTCAATATATTGCTGTTAACTATACTCACCCTATTTTGCTACTGAACACTAGAATTTAATCCTTCTAACTAATTGTATTCCTTCTATCTAACTACCTAACTGTTGGTACCCATTAACCAACCTCTCCTCATCCCCTCCCGACATGCATACACAACATGGCCAGCCTCTAGTATCCATCATACTACTCTTTACCTCCCTAAGATTTTGACCATTTGTATGTTGATTTTGTATCCTACCACTTTTTGTTTAATGAGTTCTAAGAATTTTTGGCAGAGTTGTTAGGTTTTTCTATACATAAGATCATGTCATCTGCAGAGAGGGACAATTTGACTTTTGTAACCTTATTTATGTTGAAGGACTACAGTTTGACTTTTTCTTTTCCAATTTGGATGTCTTTTATTTTCTTCTCTTGTCTGTTTGCTCTGGCTAGAACTTCCAGTCTTATGTTGAATAGAAGTGGTAAAAATGGGCATTCTTTTCTTGTTCCAGTTTTTAGAGAAAAGGCTTTCAAATTTTCACTCTTCAGTCTGATGTTAAGTGTTGGTTTATCATAGATGGCTTTATTATGTTGAGGTATGTTCCTTCTATGACTAGTTTGTTGAAAATTTTTATCATAGTGATATTAAATTTTATCAAATGCTTTTCTGCTTCTTTGAGATGATCATATGATTTTGTCCTTCATTATGTTGATGTAACGTATCACATTTATTGATGTCTGTATATTAAGCCATCCTTGCATCCCTAGAATAAATCCACTTGATCATGTTATATTTATCTTTTTGATGTGTTGTTGAATTCAGCTTGCTAGCATTTTGTTGAGAATTTTTGTGTCTGTTTATCAGGGATATTGGCCTGTAGTCTTCCTTTTTGTTGTGTCCTGTCTGGTTTTGAGATCAGGGTAATGCTAGCCTCAAAGAACCAATTAGAAAAAAGTTTCTCATCATCACATTTTTTTTATAGTTTGAAAAGAATTCATGTTAGTTCTTCTGTATAAGTTTCAGAGAATTCAGCAATAAAGTCATCCAAATCTTGGGCTTTTTTTTTTCTGGGAGATTTTTTATTATTGATTCAATCTTATTACTCATTATTGGTCTGTTTATGTCTTTTATTTCTTCCTGGTTCAATCTTAGCAGGCTATATGTAACCAGGAATTTACCGATTTCCTTTAGGTTTTCCAGGTTTTAAACATATAGTTGTTTACAATAGTGTCTGATGATCTTTTGTATTTCTGTGGTATTTGATATATTGTCTTCTTTTTCATTTCTGATTTTGTTTATGAATCCAGACAGCTTTACAGATGAACTCTACTAAACATTTAATAACAAATAATTCCTACCATATAAAAACTTTTACAAACAACAGAAAAAGAAAAAGGCATTTTTATGAAATTAACATAATCACAGTAGTAAAATTTAACCAGAAAATAAAACAAGAAATAAAATTAAAATCCAATGTGGTAGCATAGGACTAAATGCATACTTGAAAATAATTGTTTTGAATTTAAACTGAAATTACTTTTCATGATTTTGTGTTCTTCCAGATACACAATTTTATGAATGCAGGTGCAAAGTATGTAGAGAGTTAGATTTAACACAAGAGGTTCTGCCAAACAAATTTGAAGAAACAAAATGGAAAAAAGAGTTGGGTACATTTGAGCGGTAGTAATTACAGTGGCAGGTCATGGAATCTATTCTGGGTAAAGAAGACAGAAAGGATAGCAGAGGAAACGAAGGATAATAAAAAGATGCTAGGGTCATTAAACCACAATCCCTCGGTGGGGGGTGGGGGTAGGAATTGATTTGATCAGCAATCCTTAGATGTAGGAAAGGCAGTATTATTATCACATTTATATATGATGAAAATGAGACTCAGATATGCGAACAGACTTTTCTAAAGTGAGTATATACATGAGAAATTAGCAGAGTTCTCACTCCAATATGAATACCCTGGCTCTCAATCCCTTTTCTGGTCTTTACTGACTTCTACATCTTGCTATTTTCCTAGTTACTACTATTTCTCAGGGGCTAATTCTCACATAGGGTCAACTAAGCATTCCCACAATTCAGTCAGATTTTGTTAAGGCTCAGATTTTATTTTTATTTTAATAATGTTGTAAATTCTAGTTTTCTGAATTAAATATTTAAGATGAGAGGAAACATCTTTTTAAAAAGTGAAATGAATTTTATTGCCACAAAATGTCCATACTGCATAAGAATGAAGAGCACAGTCCAACATTCTCAAAATCCATATAGATTCTTTTACAATTAATTTTCCTCAAATCTTCCTTATCTATTTATATTCCATTCACAAGGTTTCTCTGCTCCTTTCTTGAAGGTTGAATTTTGAACACACTATTTACAACCTGCAGGGTTTTTGTGTCCTGGTTCTACATTATAGGTTTGCTAGAAAGTGCTAAGACTATAGAAGACTATAAAACACCGCATAAAGTCTATTTGTTTGACAACCTTTCCTCCCCTTGGTAATCTTACCAAGAATTCCTTCAAGGTCATCAAACTTAAAATATGTATTTATAATCGTTACGTAATAATATGGGAAAATGGGACTTGTTTGGACATCTTTTTATACAAACTGACATTTATTCTTCTGCCAATATTAATAAATAAAAACAGGTGCAAAATACATGTGTCATCATTCAGAAAACCGACAAAAATTACTGGAGAGTTACCACTTAAGTAAACCAGTTATCATTTAAGCACCAGGGTCAGAAAATGTATGGGACTTAGTTTGATTTATCTTCTAGGTATGTGCCTGCTTCTTTGTATCATCAATTTCCTAAGTACAACCTATCAACTTGGAGAGACACACATTCTGGCTCAACAACATTAGTGCATTAACATCCTTGAGGGCATTCACCACACATGTAAGATGTAAATCTAAAGCAAATCTATTCTAAAATTATGTTTTTAAGATATTATTATAAAAATTTAAAGTATCCCCAGAGAAATAAAACTCAAACACGCTCTAAAATTAGAATGCACTGTATTGTGTCCAAAAGTGCTGTCGTAAGGAAAATTTGTGTTTAGAAAATACAGCTGTTACCTTGATATTTCCTTCTTTTTTTATCATTCCTAAAAGGCCTTGTTTGCTCTTATTTTTATTTCTCCTGCCCTCTTCCACTGTATAATTTACTCTTACACTTACTTACTTTTGATTTTTCAGTAGTTTACCCTACTTGATTTTCTATATAACATTGAATTCCTGCCAGTTTTGTAAAACTCATTTCATAATGCTTTAAAGTGTGATTTCTCTCAAACCCCAGATGCAGTAAATGTGAAACACTGTGCTGTGTGGTAATTTCAGTCATTGCATTTGTTTGGTTAAGACAACTTAATTGCTTGCAGAAGCAGCTCCAGTTTCAGCCAGTAAAACAAATTCAATGATCACTGTGAGTAAGGTGAGAACAAAGAAGAAATAATATTTCATTGTTCTGCTGGTGGCTCTTCACCTATCACTGGTGGGAAGTCAATGTTGGAGGGAGGGTGTCAGAAAGAGTGGGAATGAAGAATTGACAAGTAATGTTACCATGAAATTATTGCTGAACCAGAGGTAGAAAAATATCAAGCAAATATTTCAAATAAGAGACAGCTACACGCAAAAGGGAACTCTGAGAGCTTTCATCACAATAAAATGTATTTTTAAATTAAGAGGTACAGACGTTCCTCAAATTCCTAGTCTCCGAAAGTGCTGTATTGAAGTGATCTAATAAACTATTGCTGAAGTAGAAGAATCAGGTTGACATTGGCAAGATTTGTAAAGAAACTTTTAATGTATATGTTGTTACATCTCATTCTACCTCTTCTCTTAACTCAGAATGTTATATGGGGAATTTAGAGGATGACCCAAGGTTAGAAAGTAAGAAGTAACTTAATCTCATTCATATCAAACCACATAGCTCTTCCAGAGGAGGAGACACTGAATCAATCATGGGTGGGAGAATCCCAATATCCATTGCAACCTTATGAGTTAAGAGACCATCTACAGATGTGTAAAGTTTAGGAGAGTAAAGGAAATGGCAGAAGAATTCTTGGAAAACCAAGATGCCTACTTTGGGCAAATAACATTTTGATGAGCTCTGCAGATTGACTTCCCTGAAGGTCATGTTCAGAGGAACTCATAATGCTCAGATGGGCAATAGTACTAAGAACACCACCCAGGCCCACTGGCAGCAGCCCATGCCTTTGAGCATAATACTGAGCTGCTTCTACTCACAAGCCCCTGAGAAAATTGTTTCATTTTTATTATCTGGTGGGATCTGTGAAAGCCTGGAGTGTTAGAGTTCCCTTCTGCGGGTAAGGCACTTAAAATATTAATCAAGGAAAATCCAGAAATTCTTTATGTAAATTGGGCTGATATTAGATAGGAATGTGTATAGCTGTTCACTGTGCATAAATCCTTGAAAAGATAGCTTAGATCAACGGGCTTTGGTGATTCATTTTGCAAGACATTCAGGAACACAAAAGACCCACAGATAATTTTCTCTTAACACTGTCTTTCACTGAATAACTACCCAGGAGAGAAATATCCCTTCAAAAACAATATCCATAGGCCATAGCAAGAACTCCAGCCCCAACCCATACTTTCTATACTTTCATAAAGAGATTTTCTCAAAAATATATATATTCTAAATGCAATTTCAGGGCTGATGCAATTTTTTTCTCTTCGTGCTTTTGTTATCTACCACTTTGCAATTACTGAGTGACTCTATTTCACAGTAAAATGCTCCATAATATTTATTGAGCCTTTTTATATGCCAGGCAGCTTGCCAACCACTCTACATGCCTTACATAATTTAAAGATTGCAATAAGTTTATAAAGGAGATATGATTCCTGACTTATAGTTAAAAAAGCAAGACTTCCAATCAAGACTATATGGTAAATTCTGTCTGTGAGCTACATACTCATACACACATGCACATTTACACACCTATGTGCATGTACAGATATACATATATTCAACCCACTCCCATTGATATTTCAAAAAGAGTTAATAAAATTTGAATAAGCTGGAATAAGATGGCCAAATAGAAGCTTCCACCATTCATGCCCCATGCAGGAACATCAAATTTGGCAAGTATCTACACAAAGAAAAAGTATCTTCCTGAGACTCAAAAATCAGGTGAGCAATCACAGTACCTGGTTTTACCCTCAGTTCACTGAAGGAAGCACTGAAGAGTGTAGAAAAAGCAGTCCTTTTTTTTTCTGGGATATATGTGCAGAACGTGCAGGTTTGTTACATAGGTATACACGTGTTATGGTGGTTTGCTGCACCCATCAATGTGTCATCTACATTAGGTATTTCTCTAAATGCTCTCCCTCCCCTATCCCCCCACCCCTCAACAGGTCCCAGTGTGTGATGTTCCCCTCCTTGTGTCCATGTCTTTTCATTTTTCAACTTCCACTTATGAGTGAGAACGTGGTGTTTGGTTTTCTGTTCTTGTGTTAGTTTGCTGAGAATGATGGTTTCCAGCTTCATCTATATTCCTGTAAAGGACATTAACTCATCCATTTTATGGCTGCATAGTATTCCATGGTGCATATGTGCCACATTTTCTTTATCAAATGTATTGATTGGCATTTGTGTTGGTTCCAAGTCTTTGCTATTGTGAATGGTGCTGCAATAAATATACATGCACATGTGTCTTTGCAGTAGAAAGATTTACAATCCTTTGGGTATATACCCAGTAATGGGATTGCTGGATTAAATGGTATTTCTGGTTCTAGATCCTTGAGAACAGTCTTAAATGCCAACTCCACCCCTCACACATACCCTGACAACAGCCACATTATGTAGAGACTCTTTGCACTTGCAGGAGAGAGAGAACACAGTTATTGTGAGAATTTGCATTAAAACTCAGTGCTGTCTACACTGAGAAATACTCAGCTGACATCCATGGAAAGAGCATTCGGGCCAGCCATAGCCACAGGGGAATCCTCCATTACAATAGTCTACTTGTGTTTTGGCTAGACTTGCCAACATAGGCTAAAGTGCTCTGAGGTCCTAAATAATCTTGAAAGGCTTTCTAGGCCATAAGGACTGTAACTCCTGAGGCAAGTCTTAGTGCTATGTTGAGCTCAGAGCTGGTGGACTTGGACTTGGAAGGCTTGAGACCTAGTGAAATACCAATTGGGGTGGCTATGGGAGTCCTTGCATCACCCCTCCCCTAATCCCAGGCAGTGCAGCTCACAGTTCCAAAACAGATCCCTTCCTTGTAATTGAGGAGAGGAGAGGAAAAAGTAAAGAGGACTTTGTCTTGCAACTTCATTACTAGTTCAGCCACAATAGGATAGGGTACAAGGCAGAGTCATGAGACCCCCATCCTAAGCCGTCACTCACAGATGTCATGTCTAGACACCCCCTAGGCCAAAAGAGAACCCACTTCCTTGAAGGGAAAAACCAGTCCTGGCAGTATTCATTACTGCTGACTAAAGCGCCCTTGGGCCCTAAATAATTGGTAGTGATAACAGAGTACAACATGCCATGGGCCTTGGGTGAGACTCTGAGATGTGCTGAATTCAGGTGTGACCCGGCATATTCATAGCTTTGGTGGCTATGAAGATGGACTCCTTCTGTTTGAGAAAAGCAGAGGGAAGAGTAACAAGGACTTTGTCTTGTAGCTTATGTACAAGCTCAGCCACAGTGGGAAAGAGCACCAAGGGGGATCTTGGGGTCTCTGATTCTAGGCCTTGGCTCTTGAATGGCATCTCAGGATCTACCCTGGGCCAGAAGGGAGCCCATTGCCCTGTGGCAACAGTTGCAGGTGTAGCAGCATTCACCAAAAGCTGACTGAATAGCCCCGGGCCTTAAGTGAACATCGGCAACATCCTAGCAGTGCTCCCATGGGCCTGTGGTGGTGGTGGACTCAGGGAGAGACTTCTCTGCCTGGGGAAAGGAGAGGGAAGAATAGAAGGACTTTGTCTTTTGGTTTTGGCACCAGCTTAGCCACAGTAGAACAGAGCACCAGGTAAATTTCTAAAATTTGTTACTCTAGGCCTTGGCTCCTGGATACATCTCTGGACCCACTTGGGGCCCAAAGGAACTTGCTGTCATGAAGGGAAGGACACAAGACTAGCTGGCTTCACCACTTGCTGATTGTTGAAATTTAGAACCTTGAGCAAAACATATTTGACCACAAATGAGCTTAATTAGAACTCAAAAACAATAATATATCTAGATTATCCCCTAAAATATTTGAAAATTAAGTATACACTTCTTGATAATCCACTGTCATTAGGAAATCACAAATACACATTAGAAAATATTTTAATATAATCATAATAAAACACAACATGTCAAAATGTATGACATGCCACCTAATGAGGTGCTAAGAGAAATTTAGGGTTTTAAATGTTTACTTAAAAAAACAAGAAAAGTGAAAAATCAAAAATCTAAGCTTTCACTTTGAGAAGCTAGAGAAAGAAGTACAAAGTAACTCAAGATAAATGGAATAAATAAAATAATAAAGATAAGAAAATAAATATAATAAAGCAAATAGCATTCAACTTTCAAAAATAAACAAACGACCTGTTACATTACATCTGTTAAAGAAATTAAATTATTAATTAAAATCTTCCTTAAAAGGAAGCTTCTGCCAAGATGGCTTTAATGGTAAAGTCTATCAAACAATAAAGAAAAAAAATACCAATATCACCAAAGTATTTTCAGATAATGAAGAGGAAGGAACAATTTTACTCATTTTGAAACTGATACCCTAAAGTTAAAACTTAACAATGACATTGCAGGAAAAGAACAGAACAGTCCAATATATATCCCTCGTAAATATAAATTTAAAAGTACTTAAAAAAAATGGTATTGATTCATTCCAAAAGACAAACAAGAAAAGGCAGAATTAACTCCAATAATACAAGGAAATAACTATATAATTGTTGCAATAATTGCAATAAAAGATTTAGCCAAAATCCAGTACCACTTCATGATTTTAAAACATCTCAGAAAACTAGAAATAAAAGGAAATATACTTTTATTTATTTAATAGAGCACTTCTACAAACATATACAGTAAATACCATACTTAGTGGTAAAACAATTTATCACTGAGGTCACACAAAAAAGGCAAGGATATCTGCTCTCAGAACTTCTCTTCAACATTGTAATGGAATTCTATCTAATGTAAGAAGACAAACATTTTAAATAAAAGGTATGAATATGGAGAAAGAAAAAGTAAAACTGTATTTATTTACAAGTAAAATAAATGTATACCTAGAAAATCCAAAGGATTTCACCCAAACTAATAGATCTAATATGTGAATTCAGCCAAGTCTTAGGATACAAGGTCAATATACAAAATCAATTGTATTTGTTCATACTAGCAACAAGCACTAGAGATTGAAATTTTTAAAAAAACAATACATTTTGTTAGGAGTAGCATTAAAAAAAAAAACCCAAACACCAGCAATACATTTAACAAAAGATATAAAAAACCTCTATTCAGACAACTTCAGAACATTGCTGATAGAAACTGGGAAACCTAAATAAATGAGATATGCCATAGCAATGAGTTAAAAGAATATTATAAAAATAGCATTTGTCCCCATATTAAGCTATACATTCAATACAATTCCAGTCAAGCTCACAACAGGTTTTTTATAGAAATTGGCAAGAAGATATTAAACTTTATATAAAAATGCAAACAACCTAGAATGGCCAAAGTAATCTTAAGAAAGAAGAACAAAGTTGAGGGAAAACACTGCCTGATTCTACTGGTTACTCTAAAACTATAAAATCGTAGTAATTAAGATGGTGTCATATTGACACAAGTATAAAAGAAAAATAGAACAATAGAACAAAGTAGAATCCAGAAATAGGTGGACTAGACAATAATTTTTTAAGTAGAAGTCATGGAGCACTAAACACAAAGAAAAATTATAAATTGTACATTATAAATATTAAAATTTTATTCTTATCAAAAGATCTTTAAGAGAAAAACACAAGCCAAATTGAAAAAAATTTACCAATGCATGTGTCCAACAAGATTACACAAATCAATAATTAAAAAGACTGGCAACCAAATTAAAAATGGGCAAAAGAATTTAGACAGATGCTTCAAAAATTGAGTATACAGAGAAAAGAGGATATATGAAGGAAAATATATTTAATTATTGGCATGGATGAAATATAAATTAAAGCCATGGGATACCACTATCCACCCACTAGAATAATCACCCCTAAAAAGACTGACTCTACCAAAAGAATGAGGGGCAACTGAAGCTCTCATATATTGTGGTGGGTGGGGGTATAAAACGGAAGAACCAATTTAGAAAACTGTTTAGCAGATTTTTAAAATAAAATTATACATACACCGATGTCTAGCAATTCCAGTCCTGGGTATTTATCAAAAAATTGAAAACTTAGGCCCATAAAAGACAAGCACAAAAGTGTTGACTGCAGCTTTATTTATAATAGAGAAAAAAAAAAATGTAGAGGAAGGAGACATCTGTCAATAAGAGAATGCATAGTGACCCAAAATTCAAGTGAAGAAAATATTTCAAGGAAGAAGTAATAATCAGCTGTATTAAGTTCTGTAAGAACTGAATTGACCACTGGATTTAAGTAAATCATAAGAACCTAAATAATATTAAATAACTTAAAATACAATTTTTAAAGGTTTTATTTAATGTCAACTACTTCAATTGGATAGAATTACCTCACAATATATTTTTCACTTTTGTGCTTTGTATTATAACTTCACTGCAATACACATTTGTAGTAAATAAACAGTATAATGTTCTTCCTAAAATTAGCTAATATTCTCAGCACTTCCACAATAATAAATCCATTTCCCTAATTATTATATTTTCATATCCTTAATATTCAGTGTTTGTACAAACAAATTGACACATTTCACAATTATTAATTTGTCCTTCTATCCCTCTAACAGTAATACATTTATACTATACTCCTTTGACTCATGGGGATTTCAATATATAAAGCATATGATGAGATGTTTTCATTTGATTATAGATGTATGCTTACCTTTATTTGAAAGTGAAATTTTTAGATAATATAAAGTCAAATAAAATTGTTTATTTATCCATATGGTTAGATAAGATGGTAACTTTCAAGAACACAGAACATGCCAGAAATGACTATAAAATGGACATTCAGCTATCTGGACTTCATAAGAACAAGTAGACAGAGCAGATTCAGGCTGAATACTGATGTAAATATTAAATTTGGTATCTTTCACTAGTTCAAAACCTAAAAAAAAGAAAATTGTAAATAACTTAATAGGTTAAAAAAGAAATCACACTGAAAAGAAAAAAAAATTAAAGAATTTGAATTTCAAAGAAGATAAGTCATTTACACAAAGTCACACAGCTAATCAATATCCAATTCATACTCAATATATAATTTTGAGTTTTTAACCATTATAAGACATTCTCTCTGTGATCCTGAAAGATGTCTTGGCCTACATCTTTAGGCCACTCAAAGACATCTGAAACCAGCCAGAATTTCTCTTAATTGATTAATAAATTTTTCAAAACAGTTTGAATGGAAGCTCAGGAATCGTTCACATCTCCCACTAGAATGTAAGCTCCATTAGGGTTGGGACCTGGCTAGTCATGTTTATTCACATCCACACTCTCAGTGTCTAGAACACTTGGTACATATACTGTTTTCTTGATAAATATGTATTGAATGAGAGAATAAAAGAATAATCAAAATTTGGAGATTTTATCTGTTGTCTGATTTTCGTATCCCAAATTCCAGTCACATAAAAGATTATATCTCAAATCACAATGATCTAAGTGTTCAATCGAAGAGATAAGAGCAGTAGGAAGTGGTATTACAACAGAAGGGAAATCTATCAATATAGATCAATAGCATAAGAGGTATAAAAAATTAAAACCTATATGGAGTATTTTGGGGAAAGTCAGTTATTGAACATATGCTTATGTTTTAAGGGCACTGTTATGGGTTGAATTGTGTTCTCCTCAAAACGTATATGTTGAAGTCCTAACCCCAACACCTCAGAATGTGACCTTATTTGGAAATGGGGTTGCCGCAAACATCGTTAGTTAAGTTAACAGGGTTCATACTAAAGTAGAATGGACCCTAATCTAATATGACCAGTGATCTTATAAGAAAGGGAAATTTAGATACAGACACACAAATAGCAGTAGTGATGTGAAAATGAAAGATTACAGTGATACTTCTACAAGTCAAAGAAACCCAAAGATTGTCAGTAAACCACCAGGAGCTTGGAAAGGCATGGAACAGATCCTTTTCTGAAAGTCCTCAGAAGAAATCAAACCTACCCATTCCTTGATCTCAGACTTCTAGCCTTCAGAACTGCAAAAGCATGGATTTCTGTTGTTTAATCCACCCAATCCAGCAGTTTCGGCAAACTAATATTGGCACCATACAGATAATCAATTATACCCATTGGGCTCTTAAACCACTGCTACTTGATCATCTTTCTGTAGCGGGTGGTTTGACATTTATGGAAGATGTGAAATGTCATAATAAAAAAAAAACTTGAGCTAAAGCTTCAAGGAATGGTTAAACTGGATGACCTTTAAATACCTCCAACTTTGAATGTTATAGCTCTACAGAGCTAAGATTATTTCTCTCTCTGGGGTCATTATTCAAAAGAGAAAATGGAGTATCAGTTCCAGCAAAATTTCACTAAGCACTTAAGAATACCATGCATCAAGTGTTGTCCTCTTTTGAATGGTTTTTCAAAGCATTTGAAAGCGGAAAGTTGCAATTCTTGCCTTCAGTACTCAAGAAATAGGAATACAGGATAAATAACAAAGTAGATAACCTTATAATATTTTATGTCTGGTTTTGTCCCATGTGTTTGGGCTGTGTGCATTTTCAAGGAATCTGTTAGCATCCTGTAGAGCCCTTTCCTCTCACACTTCTTGGTTGTAAGCCATCAAGGGTCTGATTCCTGCTCTCAGCATCCACAGTTCTCAATACATCCCTGAATCCAGAGGATAAGAGTGTTGATAAGAGAAACGCTAGAGCCCAGTTGTACTACGTGGAATGTTATAGAGCATCCATCACTGGGAGTCAGCATAACTGTATGTTAATCATTGTAAATATTTGTTACAATAAAAAGAATACTCACTGAACCTGTTTAACACTTTATGACACCTTTTCTTACACATCCTTACCTACCACAAGTCTTTGAGTTATCTGAAGACAAGAACCATCACTTTACCTTATTTCCTAGTACAGTGTGTACCTGGTACTTTGCCTGGGAATGGAGGCATAAGCATAACACATCTTTATCTCCTAACAAGTATATTAATATTAACAGCACATGATACATTTGCATAAAGCATTGAGACAATATGTCTCTAAAACACAAAGATTCATCAAGCTCGGGGATACTACTTTGCGCTTCTCCCTGAAAATCAGCCTAACATCTGAAATTGGTTTAAAGAACCCTTCTTCAAATACGCCACATTTCTTTGTGCATAACTATATCAATGCCTATTTATTACATTTTCTTGAAATTATCCCTTTATGGCTCCTTTTTCATCTGATTATGTACTTCTAAGAAGCAAGGATCATTTAAAAAAAAAAAAAATTTATATCACCCAGCATGTATCTCGAGTCCTGAAACTTTATAGGTGCTCAAAACTACTTGCTTAACACATGTTAATTGTTTCTCAAAAGGTGAAAGAGAATAGACTTGCATATATAAAATACCTGTAGAATATCCAGATGATGATGCAATGTAGACATTTGAAACATACAATAAAAGATCAAAATGGACTCAGAAGTCAAGAAAAAATGTAAGTCTCAGAATTTGAAAAAGATGGCCCAAGTATGCTCTCTACTGTTCCTTTCAGATTCTACCTTACATAGCACCTGTGAAATTCCTTCCTTACTGACCTCCCTATGATTTGTTAGTTGTTTTTTCAATTTCCATCTCTTCTGTATATCCTACTGGGTTATATGCTTCTATACTTATTATACAATAGTTAGATCATTATATAAATTTCTCTGCATTGTACTTTCCCTATGTAACAAAATCCTTCCTATTCACTTGTTTCCCTATGTAACCTATTAACGATTACATAATATTCCATAGTACCTCTACTTAATTAGGGTAAATAAGTAACCTGCTATTAAAGAGAGATCTCAAAACTACAGTGACCAAAAAAATGTTTATTTCTCTTTTATCTAATAGTTGGAGTCAGTTTTTTTTTTTTTTCCATCTACAGGTAGCTTGTTTCATACAGTCTTTCAGATTTCTAGGCTGATGGCAGTTCTAGCATCCTCAGCGTGTAGCTTCCAAAGTTGATCTGAGCATTCCCATTCCCACCCTGGACTGAAGAAATAGCATAAAGGGGCACATGCAGGAGGTGTATGGTCAGTCCTGGGATTGGCACACATCAATTGCATTCATATTCCATTGAGAAGAATTGATTTATAAGGCCACATATAGACTCAAGGCAACTTTGGAAGATCAGCCAGGCAGTCATATTCCAGCTACTACTTGATTACCACTATGGAAGAAGAGAATCAATCTTGGTAGACGACAGCTAGCAATTTTCATCCTATGTGGATTTACCAAAATTTGCTCAAATTTCTTCCTAATATTGGGTCTTTATTTCTTATTTATCCTTACTTACCAGTGTTTTGATTTACACAGATTTCAGGAAATGAAAGTAAGATTCAATAAACATGGTAACATATTGCTTTCCCAAGTGTGCTGTAATTCTTTGCATTTCCATTACTGATATAGTTGAGAGAGTTCCCTTTCCCCATCATACCTCTACCAGGAGTAGGTGTAATCACCATTTTTCTTTTGCCATTCTATTGAGTATAAGTTAATAATCATTGTCAACTTGAGTTCCCATTAGCTGACCACTAGAAACCTTTAGACTCTACAATATTTTTACTGGTCATTTGCATTACTCCTCTCTGAATTCACTTCTTATACCCTTTACCTATATTTCCATTAGGTTATTTATCTTTCTGTTATCAGTTTTATCTCATGGACTGTATATTTTTTAAAATAAAAAGAGATTTGATAGCCCTAAGATATGCATATTTTAGTTTATTTCTTCTCTCACCCTCTCCCTATTTCATAAAATTCATCAACCTTGATATATTCCAAATGACAATGTTTCAAATGTGCCAGGATACAATAAAGTTTCCTTATAAATTTTATCATTTAATCTTGGGGTTAACCTGTTCTTTAAAAATAATACAATAAATATTGCATACTGATATTTCATTTAACAGTTTTGAAATAGGCCCATAAGCTAGGCATCAACAAGAATACCGTCTTCAAAAAGTACAAAATATCTTGCCTGCTAAGGCCCCACCATGCCAAGCAACACACTGCAGAAGAGCTAATTCATTTGGAGAGGAAAGTGCTCATCTAGTAAATAAAACACAGGGCCCCTAGTTCAAGTAGAGTGTGATTTGAGATTGATATACTAGGCATTTGATGGGCTTAATTTGTTCCCCAGTGATATGTAATCAGCATTACAAAACCTCTCATGCATCACTGGGATGAATTTGGATAATCTTCAAATCAGCAATCAGAAAAACCCCTAAGCAGAGTATATCTGTAAGACTGAATAATTATGTCTACTGTTCTTCAGAAAGCTGAGAGAAGTTTGCAAACAATAATTAAGCCCTAGAACATTTATAAAGCATGGGTAAAATATTATTTTCTTTCTATAAACAAAGAGCAGATGAGAACAGTTAAATGATTAAGTGAAAGACCTAAAGATAGAATTCCTGAAGTGCTGATGTCAGGGTAATAATTTAGCACTAGACTCCTCTTCCCTTCTTTTTTTTTTTTTCATTTTTTTTTATTGCATTTTAGGTTTTGGGGTACATGTGATGAACATGCAAGATTGTTGCATAGGTACACACATGGCAGTGTGCTTTGCTGCCTTCCGTCCCCTCACCTGTATCTGTCATTTCTCCCCATGCTATCTCTTCCCACCTCCCCACCCCCCGCCCCTCCCCCATTTCCCAACTAAAGCAGATTTACAAGAAAAAAACAAACAAGCCCATTCAAAAATGGGCGAAGGATATGAACAGATACTTTACAAAAGAAGACATACAGGAGGCCAACAAACATGTGAAAAAATGCTCATCATCACTGGTCATCAGAGAAATGCAAATCAAAACCACATTGAGATACCATCTCACACCAGTTAGAATGGCGATCATTAAAAAATCGGGAAACAACAGATGCTGGAGAGGATGTGGAGAAATAGGAACACTCCTCTTCCCTTCTTGTTATTCAAAAGGGAGGCCTCCTCAGGTCCTGGTTGAATAAATGCAAGCAGCATAAAGAATCTTACACTGGGGCTAGTCAGCAGATAAATAGGATACTTTCCCTTTGCTGAGCTGCCAGACTTTACTCTTTAAAAGCCTGAGCTGTGTCACACAAAGGGAGATGAAAAAAATAAATCAAATCTTTTTGTAGCACTTCTTAAAATAACTGCTTTTTAACATATGACAAAATTTCTCAAATTTTAGATAAAATTAAGTTGGATTTAGAATAATTTAAATAAAGTATGAAAATCATCATTGTTTTTTTATCAAGGCATAAGGGGGCTATTTTCTGATAGGCTGGCAGAATTTAAATATAAAGACTGATTTCTTAAAATATGTATGACTAGTAGGAGAATAATTTGTTTGAGTCACTTCAGTTTTGCCACATTTAATTATTGTAATAATTATATAATTAATGGATCACATTATTATGCATAGTAAAAAATAATTATAACAATAATATAGATGTCTATGTTTTATTTTCAAATTTTGTAAAATATATAAACATTGAACAAATGTTTGTTTAGTTGTTTGGCATTTTAGTATTTAATTCTTTTTTCTTCAATGTATATTTTTGGAGCTGATGAAAGAAATGATTTTTTAAATCCATTCAAGATTTTCAAAATGGTACTTATTCCACTGGGTAACAGAGAATAACTGTTGTAACCTCTGCCTCCAAAATATATGCCAAATTATTTCCTTTCTTTCCATCTCCAACAATCTCATCCTAGTACAAATTCCCAATCAGCTCACCTGAACAACCACAAGGCAATTGGTCTTCCTATCTTCACTCTTGCTCTCTTACAGTAAAGTTTCCCAGTATCAGCCAAAATGATATTTTAACAAGATAAATCTGACCATACCATCACAAACTTAAAACTTTGACTTTTTTCATTGCACTAAAAATAAAATTTCCATTTCTTACCATGAGCTATAAAACTCTGTATAATCACTGTCCAATTCTACAGCTTTATTTTTTACCACTGTCTCCCGTGCTCACTATTCTTCAGCCACACCAATCTTTTTTCAGCTCCTGAAATATACGAAGTTATTTCTCACCCTTGAATCTTAACACTTGCTTTTCCCTCTCTCTGGAGTTCTGTCTCTAAATGGTAACTCCTTTAGTCATGTCAGATCTCAGTTAACATAGCATCTTCTCAAGGACACCTTCCGAGGCCATTTTATCAAGTATTGCCACTTCCTGGCTCACTGTATTTACATTACCCCATTTTATCTTCACAGCACTGGAATTATTTTAGGGAATTTTGTTTTTTTGCTTTCCTGCTTACTGCTGGATTTCTCCAGAATAACATTATATCCATGACAACAGGAATCTTGCCTATCTAAACCATAATTTTATCCTAGTGCCTAGAACATTCTGGAAGACACTGGTTGTGCAATAAATATTTGGGGATGAATTAACTTCAAGTTTACTAGTGTTTCATCACATCTACAAAGGACACCGCTAGAAACCATCCAGTCTAAAGCACATGTGCAACAATTTCCAATCTTCCTTTAAAACTATCACTTTGGTGTACAAATATTGAAGAAACAGAGGGCTCATTTATCTTACTCTGCTAGCATCTTAGCCTGAGCTTCTATTGCATGATTTCTAGACTACACCAAAACTTCATGTTCTTCCTACTTCCACACTCTTTACAATAAATTTCTCAAGTATCTTCAAATTAATCTTTGAAACGTATGTCATATGTCATTCAAAACCTTCAATGTATTTTCTACATATAAAATAAGGTCCAATATCTTCATGCTGTGCTTCCCAAGCTTCCAAAATCACATCTCATCATGCTCATACCTTGTTGGTTTCCAAAATTTACGTTTTGTTCATGCCATTCATTGGTTCGTGACCTGCTCCTATCCAAACCTTACTAACTTTTTTTTTTTTTAATTGCATTTTAGGTTTTGGGGTACATGTGATGAACATGCAAGATTGTTGCATAGGTACACACATGGCAGTGTGCTTTGCTGCCTTCCGTCCCCTCACCTGTATCTGTCATTTCTCCCCATGCTATCTCTTCCCACCTCCCCACCCCCCCACCCCTCCCCCATTTCCCCCCAACAGACCCCAGTGTGTAGTGCTCCCCTCCCTGTGTCCATGTGTTCTCATTGTTCAACACCCGCCTATGAGCGAGAATATACGGTGTTTGATTTTCTGCTCTTGTGTCAGTTTGCTGAGAATGATGGTTTCCAGGTTCATCCATGTCCCTATAAAGGACGTGAACTCATCGTTTTTGATGGCTGCATAATATTCCATGGTGTATATGTACCACATTTTCCCTATCCAGTCTATCATCGTTGCAAACCTTACTAACTTTTAAAGGCTAAGATATTTCACCAACTCACAAGATTTTCAACCTGATCCAGGAACCACTGATCTCCTATTTCTTTGAATAACACCTGCAGTGGTAATGAAGGATAATATCCGTATCATTCTTTTTTGATGCTAACTTATTTACTCCTGTTTTATTACTAAACTGTTTTATGCAACATTTTCTCATTCACTCATTCATTCATTCATTTGGCATAAACTAGTGTTAGTCTTATGCTGAATGCTAGAGCTATATAAATATCAATACTCTTAAACAAGTCATTAATAACCTACTGGAAGTGAATAATGCATTGTGCCATGTTCATTTAATCTTCACAAAGGCTTTCAGAGGTAGTTTGTTGCTATTTCCATTTTACAATGACAGCATGTATTAAACAAAACTTGCCTAATGTCACTCAACTAATAAAAGATTCAGATGCAAGGAGCAGGTTCTGAGTGACCACAAAGTCCATTTTTCACACTGCCACTCAGCAAATATTTTCCAACATAATGTTTACATTATCTTAAAGAGATATATTTAAATGTTTTATATGTCAGTATAACAATACTTCAGAAGCAAACTCTCTTGCTGTAAAATAAAGTCATGCACACACACACACACACATACACACACACACTAGCAACAAGAACCATGCATTCCAGTTAGATATCAGAAAAGATATACTAGTGTTACCTGGCAAGTGTTCACTAGCACTCTGAAGGAATTTTTTATTTTACGTCTCCTAGCTGACTTGGTGTTTCACAAATCATAAGCCCTCCCTGGAATCTCCCTCCAGTCTGACTAATCAGCACTAGACTTGAGGTTTCTAGAATACTAGCAGCTTGAATTGGAAACAGTCTCTCTGAATCTTCAAACAGTCCTGAATCAAAGCATTTCCAGGACCTGTGGGTGGATTAGGAAGAGAAAATGTCATGATGCTTAAGGCTTTCTCAGGGTTCCTGCAGAAAGGCTTGGTATGATATTTTCTCTTCCCTGGGCTGGAAGAGTGCCTGGGAACCAATATTCAGAGCAAGATATTGAAACATTGAATGTGTCCTTGATGGAATGAAGAAGCTGAATAGATAGATGAACAGAGTGCTCTGAATCTCTAATGCTATGAAAGTTTAAGGAAACTGGATTGCAAAAACGTTGCTTAGTGTCTTACTGTTTTTTTAGAAAGGAATACACTTGCTGTCATCCCACAGTCCAAGTGAGCAGACCACATTGTAACATCCACGGCAGCACCTCTACTTAATTAGACTGACATTTTAACATCAGCAATGGAAGCTGGTAGTTAGGGGGGAAAAAATTTCTTCAATGAGCTAAGAGAAAATAACTCTCCATCTAGAATTCTATGGCAAAGCAAAACTATTTTCAAAAATGAAGAAAAATAAAATCAGCAATGGAAGCTGGCAGTTAGGGAAAAAAATTTTCTCCAGTAAGCTAAGAGAAAGTAACTCTCCATCTAGAATTCTATGACAAAGCAAAGCTATTTTTGAAGAATGAAGGAAAATAAAAACTTATTAACATAAATGAAAACTAAAGAAACTTATCAAGAGACACTCACTAAAAGATATTTGCTAGGATATTATTCAGGCAGAAAGAAAATAACTCTACATTGAAACCTGGAATATAACAAGAAATGAAGTGTAAATAATTGATAAACATATGGGTAAATACAAACTGACATTATCATATAAAAAGAGCAACAATGTTTAACTCATAAGGAAAAGAGGGAAAACAGAATCAACCTAAAGGATTTGACATAAGTATTCGACATATTTATGACATATATGTTGGGAGGGTAGTTGTCTGAGTTAGTTTTCTAAATGTACTCAAACTATGCTTGGGAAGGGGTGAAAGGTATTAATTTACTTCACAGTTTGCTAAGGGGCTAATAAATAAATATAAAAATAATAACTTCTAAACTGGCAGAGCAGGGAGTTCTAAAAAGAAAAAGGATAGAAAAATAACTGGCCATTCAAAAGAACAAAGGAAAAATAAAACAAAAAGAAAAAAATGAAGAAAGGAGAGAGAAATAGCACAAAACAAGATTTTTTAAAAAAATTCTAAATGTATCAGCAATATCAATACTTTTAACTCAGTTCAGTTAAAAGACAAAGATCACTTCATTTAAAGAAACTTTAGCTATCTTTTATTTCAAGAGACATAGAAAACTTAAGAAAGTACGAAAATGTTAAAGTGAAAGGATGGAAAATATATACAAGTTAAATTTTAACCAAAATAAAATTTGTATTATTTTGTATTATCTAATATAATAGATAAAATTTGCATTATCTAATATAATAGATTTTTAAACAAAAACATTTCTAAAAATAAAAAGTTTCATACCTTACTAAAGGGTTTGATTCACAAAGAAAATATGGGAGTTTTAACTTACACACACTTAAAACTCAGCTTCAAAATATATGAAGAAAAAAATTGATAGAAATACAGAAAGACGACTGAGAATTTTTCAGTAAGTGATAGAACAAGCAGACAAAAATCAGTTAAGATATGGAAAATTTAAAATAACACAAGAAGTTTGATTTAATGGACATGCATAGAATATTGCATACAGCCGTGGGGGATATGTTTGGAAAGTACATTTTTTTAAAGCACATCTGAAACAATTATATCAGAAATTACAAGTGCTAGCCCATAAATCTGGTAACAACATTTTTCAAAGACTATCATATGAAAACAAGTTATGATGCATGATTTAATTATCATATAAATGACAATTTTAAAAATCAGTAAGAAAAATATAACAAGATAACTACACACTTTTGGAAATCGTAAACATAATTCTGAACAACTCACGGTCAAAGGAGCAAAAATAGAAATTAAAAATATTTATAACCTAGAAGTAATAAAAATATGCATCATCATTAAATATTGAGATAATATTTACTTGAACACATGTAAAAAGAAAGCTTATTATAATCGTTCCAGTAATTTTATTTTGTTTTTGTTTTTGTTTTTGTTTTGAGACAGGGTCTCACTCTGTCACCCAGCCTGGAGTGCAATGGCACGACCTCAGCTCACTGCAACCTCCGCCTCCCAGGTTCAAGTGATTCTCCATCCTCCTGAGTACCTGGGATTACAGGTGTGTGCCACTGCACCTAGTTAATTTTTGTGTTTTTAGTAGAGACGGGGTTTCAACATCTTGGCCAGGCTGGTCTCAAACTCCTGACCTCCTGATTCACCCACCTCGGCCTCCGAAAGTGCTGGAATTACAGGCATGAGCCACCTCGCCCAGCCTTTATTTTGTTTTAAATGACAAAACAATATTGGCAGGAAAGTCTTTTAATTTCTTGAAAAGAGGAAATTCCCTGAGGGCAGGCAGAGACAAAGAGTGTAGGTGGGACTACTCCCTACATCCCCAGTGCTGGAAACTGCTCTGTAACTTGGCCAAAAGTTACAGCAAATTTTTAGCAGAGTGAGACCATCTCTCTAAAAAAAAATGAAACATATGATTATTTTAATGAATGTCAAAAAAGCATTTAACACAATTCAACATTTCTTTATAATAAACACACTCATCAGACTGGATATGGAAGTACCATACCTCAAAATAATAAAGGGCATATATGACAATCTCACATTGTTAGGTTACACTCAACAGGGAAAAGTTGATGGCCTTTCTTGAAATATCTGGAACGATACCAGGATGCCCAGTTTCACTACTTTTATATGACATAATACTAGAAGTCCTGGCCAGAATAAATAAGCAAGAAAAAGAGAAAAAGGGCATTCAATTTGACAGAAATAAGTTAAATAAGCCTTCTTCACAGACATGACTTTAACCTAGATAAACTTCAAGACACTGATATTAAAAAGACTATTAGAACAGATAAATAAATTCAGTAAAGTTCCAGGATGCAAAGTCAACATACAAAAATCAGAGGTATTTATATATGCCAACAGCAAACAATCTGAAACAAAATCAAGAATGCAATTCTATTGACAATAACTACAAAAAATGCAAAATACCTAGGACTCAACCTAACTGAAGATATGAATGACCTATACAAAAAAAAACTCTAATTAAAAAATTGAGGAGGAAACAAAAAATTGGAAAGATATCCCATGTTCATGGATTAGAAGGATTAATATTTTTAAAGTGACAATACTACACAAAGCATTTACAAATTCAATGCAATGCTTATCAAAATATTCCTATTCTTCACAGATATAAAAAATCCTTAACTGTATATAGAACCACAAACAATCCTGGATAGCCAAAGTAATGCTGAGTAAAAATAATAAAGATGGAGGCATGACAATATAAGACTTTAAAATGTACTACAAATCTATAGTAACCAAACAGTATAATGATATAAAAACAGACACATTGACCAATAAAACAGAATATAGAACCCAGATATATGAATCCATGCATTTATAATCAACTTGTCTTCAACAAAGGTGACAAGAACATACAATAAGGAAAGGACACTCACCTCAATAAATGATACTGAAAAAATGGATAACTATAAACAGAAGAATGAAACTTGACCCCTAGCTCACCTCATACAAAATCAAATCTAAATGAACTAAAGATTTAAATATAAGACCTGAAATCATGAAATTAAGAAAACATTGGGGAAATGCTCCGGAACATTGGCCTGGGCAAAGGTTTTTTACATAAAGCCTCAAAAGCACAAGCAACCAAAGAAAACAAACAAACAAAAAGACAAATGGGATTACAACAAGCTAGAAACCTTCTGCACAGCAAAGGAAGCCATCAACAAAGTGCAGAGACAACCTACAAAATGGGAGAAAGATTTGCAAACTGTTCATTTGACAAGGGGCTAATACCCAAAATATATAAGGAGCTCATATAACTCAACAGCAAAAAAAAAAAATTCAATTTAATAATGAGGAAAAAATTGAAACAGACAGACATTTCTCAAAATATGATACACAAATTAGCAACTGGAATATGAAAAACATTTTGAACACCACTAATCATCAGAGAAGTGTAAATCAAAACCACACTGAGATATCATCTCACACCAGTTAAGTGGCTTGTATCAAAAAGACAATAATAGATGCTGGCATGAATGTAGAAAAATGGGTACCCTCATTCACTATTAGGGAGAATATAAAGTAGTATAGCCACCATGGAGAATAATAGTATGACATTAAAAAAAAAAAAAAAAAAAAACTAGAAATAGAACTACCACATTCTCCAGCAACTCCTCCACTGGATATATATTCAAAAGAAAGGAAATCAATATATGAAAGAGATATCTCCAATCCCATGTGTACCACAGCACTATTCACAATAGCCAAGACATAGAATCAACCTAAGAGTCCATCAATGAATGAATAAATAAAATGTAGTATATTACACAATAGTATATACTATTGTCCATAAAAAGAATGAATTTGTTTTATTTGCTGCAACACAGATGCAACTGGAGGCAGTTATGTTAAATGAAATAAGCCAGACACAGAAAGACAAATATTGCATGTTCTCATTCATATGTGGGAGCTACAAAAGAGGATCTCATGAAGATAGAGAGTAGAATGTTGGTTACTACAGGCCAAGAACTGTAGAGGGGAGGGGATAATGAAGAGAAAAAAAAAAAGAATATAAATGTATCTCTTACCACTAAACTGTATACTTTAAAAATGGCAAAGATGGTAAACTATATATTTATATGTAATTGATTAAAATAAATTGATTAGTTTTAAAAAGAAAATTCAATAATGAATTAATTTCAAAATTATATAGGATCTCATTCAAGGCAGGAAACACCTTTTTCAGTCTATACAACTGTGTTAATACTGACATAATGTATAAAAATGTGCTTAGCAATATATTAAGCATTCACTAACCACTCAATAAATGCTAACTATTGGAATTTTTGATGTTGCTGACAGAGTGACAGAACAAGAAAGAAATTTTTAAGCAGGTCTATCAAATACATTCTATACAACAAGAAACGTATATACAATACTCAAAATTCAGATAAATGTGAAACAGACATTGAAAAAAAGACAATTATGAATTCTGTACTACTCCATAGCTAGAAGGCAGGAAGCATGATCTGATTAAATTACAGTTTGCCCAAATCCATAAATGAGAACTATTCATGTCAGTCTATCTGTGTTGGAGACACTACATGTGAATTTACTTATACCTGAGGAAAAATTTGGGATAAGATATATGTAAATGTTTTGTTGACCATAACATAAAATTTATCAACTTGCTTTTGCAAATTTAGAATATTTTTGTCCTATTTTTCATCATTCTTTTCTTATATATAGAAATTTCCCAAGTCTTTCTCATTAAAAAACATACATGAACATCATCCATGAACAGGGAGGGGAGCATCACACACTGCAGACAGTTGAGGGGGCTAAGAGAGAGACAGTGTAGGGTGGGGAGGGTGGGGAGGGATGACGAGGGGAGAAATACCAGATGTGGGTGATGGGGAGATGAAGGCAGCAAACCACCTTGCCATGTGTGTACCTATGCAACAATCCTGTATGATCTGCACATGTACCCCAGAACCTAAACTACAATTAAAAAAAAAATACTTACATCTCTGTTTCTCCATAAAGAGATGTGTTTAATGACATACAATCAACAGATCAAAGAATAATCTTTGAAAAATTTTTTTTAGTTATGAAGTAATCTGTATCACAAATTTACAATCAGATAGTCTAAAATTTTCACCTACAAAAACAAACAAATATACCCTATATATTAAAATGTAGGGCTTTCTTGGCACATTAATTTTTTTACTAGAAAATTATTTATGGCATTATGTAGTTGGAAACACAGTCTTTGGATCAGGCTAACTTGTATTCAAATCTGAATTAATGTCATAATCATTAAAAAAATAACATTCTCCCTCTCATGATTGTTTTTGAAGAGAGAATAAAATATTAACATGTAAGGCAATTGGACATCGGTTGCCATCTAAAACACTTTGAAACTTGTTAGTTTTCCTTCTTTCAATAAACAGTAACGTAAACTTTTCTAAGTTAAGATCCTCTAAATTGTCTTTTCTTCTATTATAAGGAAATATCTGGGCTCCTTTGAGATTTGTGTGCACTTTAGCATTTTAATTTCCTGAACAAATGAGTTAGTTAGATCCCCATCTTAGGAGAGAAATTTTAGTAACTGTTACAAGGAAAAGTTCTCTAGCCTTAGTTTTATTTTTGGCTCTTTGCAATCACTTTCTCTTAACAAAGCATTTCTTTCTCAGGTCCTGATATGCTTTACTTTCATTCAAGGTTTTATTCTCTGACCTGATGTAATTTAATTTACTACAATTCCACTATCAGCATTATTAGGCAGGAACATTTCATTTTCTAACATCTATGTAGCCATTTTTAAACTTTTAAATGCTTCAACAATTTTTCTTTAAATAATGATTTCCCAGAATAACTCTTTGTAATAGTTAAGCTTTATTTAAAAGAATGTGGAAAAACTGGAAATAGTCCAAAGAAGAGCAGGCAAAATGATTAAAGGGACAGAAAATAAATTATCTCAGAAAATGTTGGAGTGTGTCAAAAGGAGAAAGCAAAGCTATTACGTAACTGGTCTGATTCATCAAACCTCCTTACAAATAAAAGTTAGTGGCCTTGGGAAGTTACACTGGAAAAGCCAGCACACACACTTGTGAACCACAAAGAATGAAGGAAGTCTTCCAGGTCTACCTCTAGTTCCAATCCTGATCGCTCTAGTTTTTTTCCGATTTCTCATAAAACTAAAAACATAAATAAGAAATGGCAAATAGGTTGTATTACATGACCTAACTTGATTAACTTGTGGAAGTTGTTTTGAGAATTATGAATTTTCATTTCTACAGTGATTAGGATCTCCTTCTAAAAGAATTTGTTAGGAGATTAACAACACATTCAGCTATGACTCATCAAGAGGCCTCGTTAGAATCTATGAGAATTCTGTGGCAGTTAGTACCTGAGTTTTCCAAGGAAAAGCTTGGAAGACTATGCTGTCTCTCAAACACACGTTCTTATTTTGGGAACAAAGGAATAGACAGAGAGATAGATAGACAGACAGACAGAAAGACAGACAGACAGACAGACAGACAGACAGACAGATAGATAGATAGATAGATAGATAGATAGATAGATAGATAGACAGACAGACAGATAGATAAACTGAGAGACACTCTCCTGGATCTTGTCTCCAGAGTCAGTGTCTATACTAGCTATCTCATACTTGCCCTCTGCCTTTTGTCACCTGGGAAGCTATATCAAATAGTTTTCATACCTTTCAGAAGGCATGAAGTTATGTATTAATGTCTTAATATATATATTACAGACAGATATATCCAATAGGAGGTACTGGCATATCAGAAAGCAGGAAGAGAATGAAATTAGGACATTTTCCCCCTCAACTCCTTTCTTGCCACATTGCCATGGATTCCCTAAGGCTCCACTAAAGTTATTCTCAAGTGATGCTTTCCATATAGGTCTTTCTCCAAATTCTGGTAACTGCTCCATCTCCTTAGTAACCATTCCCTATAGTTACTAGGCCTAGGGCTCTTGGTGCTTTTTTTTGTTTGTTTTTTAACCCTGGACACAACTTTGAAAGCAGTGGCTTTCTTAAACTCTGCTCAAATTCACCCAGTTTAAAAGTGCAACCTGTTTTCATCGAGAATCTCAACTGATCGAGTACCTCCTAAGTATAAACTTCTCCACATATATAGTCAATGAATATGGATGCTTATTTAAGCTTTTCTTTAAGCTCAATAATGGACAATTATGTATACTTGTCTATATATTGCTGAAATGTTTAATAACCTAAAAGTAAACTTCAAAAGTATTGTCTGGTTTTAGACTAATACAAATATTAGCCCCCATTTCATTTTACCTATCTCCAGATTATATGAAGTCTAAACCATTCTTAGTACAGTTCTGTGTCTTTCTGAAGCATCTACTCAAAAAGAGTTTGGGTTTCCAGGAGTTGAACAGTGTACTGGAGGATTTCCTAAAGCTTCCTACAAGTTTTGGAAGGAAGCTTTCACATTTGTTCAAATTCAACCAAAGTTCACTGTACTTCTAATATTACCAGGTAATATATTGGAAATAGGTGTAGCAACAAGGCAAAGATCCAAGACAGAAAAAAATGAGTCATTTTTTCTGGCCTCCCTTCTACCTCACCTCCTGAAAAGAGCTCACAATATAGGAGATGAGGTAGAAGAATAAATAATCAAGTATAAGTAAATTATCAGAAATAAAATACTTCGACATTCATTCATTGAACAGTTACCATACGGTAGGCAAAATAATAGGTATAAAGGTAAAAAAGATTTAAAAAGTGGCTTCTGAAAACAACAAATGCTGGAGAGGATATGGAAAAACAGGAACACTTTTACACTGTTGGTGGGAGTGTAAATTAGTGCAACTACTGTGGAAGACAGTGTGGCGATTCCTCAAGGACCTAGAAATAGAAATTCCATTTGACCCAGCAATCCTATTACTGGGTATATATCCAAAGGATTATAAGTCATTCTATTATAAGGACACGTGCACACGAATGTTCATTGCAGCACTGTTTACAATAGCAAATACTTGGAACCAACCCAAATGCCCATCAATGATAGAGTGGACAGGGAAAATGTTGCACATATACACCATGGAATACTATGCAGCCATGAGTAAAAAAACAATGAGTTGTGTCCTCTGTAGGGACATGGATGAACCTGGAAACCATCATTCTCAGCAAACTGACACAAGAACAGAAAATCAAACACCACATATTCTCACTCATAGGCGGGTGCTGAACAATAAGAATACATGGATATAGGGAGGGGAGCATCTGTGGGGGCAACTAGGGGAGGGACAGTGGGGAGTGAAGAATTGGGGAGAGATAACATGGGAGAAATGCCAGATACAGGTGATGGGGAGGAAGGCAGAAAACCACATTGCCATGTGTGTACCTATGCAACAATCTTGCATGTTCTTCACATGTACCCCAAAACCTAAAATGCAATTTTATATATACATATATATATATATATATATGTATGTATATATAAAAGTGGCTTCTATCCTCAAAATGATTAAGATCTAGTAAGAAATCAGACTCACAAATCATTGTAATTCAATATGATAAGTATTTACAGTGGCACAAACAAAAAAAACAATTAATTTTCATCAGGGACCATTTGAGAAGACATCATGAAGAAGATGGCACTTAAGGAAGATGAGGAACTTGCTTAAGAGACATCAAAGAAAAACAAAATAATAAAAGTGTTTAGAAAATGAGAAGAGGGCCGGGCGCGGTGGCTCACGCCTGTAATCCCAGCACTTTGGGAGACCGAGGCGGGTGGATCACGAGGTCAAGAGATCGAGACCTCTCTGGTCAACATGGTGAAACCCCGTCTCTACTAAAAATACAAAACATTAGCTGGGCATGGTGGCGCGTGCCTGTAATCCCAGCTACTCAGGAGGCTGAGGCAGGAGAATTGCCTGAGCCCAGGAGGCGGAGGTTGCGGTGAGCCGAGATCGCGCCATTGCACTCCAGCCTGGGTAACAAGAGCGAAACTCTGTCTCAAAAAAAAAAAAAAAGAAAGAAAGAAAATGAGAAGAGAATTGGTATGAGTAGAACATGAGATGGGGATGAGAGAGATGAAAGTGTATGTAGGTGTTTGGGGTCTAAAATCTGGAAGAGTAGATGGAATGTATATAATCACCAAAACCACCACCAAAGGCCAATTATTCACTGGGCTACTGTTGCAGTTATAAGAAAAACAACAATGATGTGTATTTGAATAAAATCAAAATAATACAACCAGCAAATGAATTCAATTTCTCCTTCCTTATTAGACATTTATCTGTACTCCTAATTCACTTCTTTCCTCCTACATGGTGAAGAAATAAACAGGAAAGGGAAAGTAAATAAAAGACCAGCACATATCCTGATGAATGATCTTGACTTCCATTTAACAAAAATATTGAGACCCTATAATTTCTGAAACACAATGACAGGCAATGAGAGAAGTACGAAGACACAAGATATCCTATTTGCACTCTCGTTTTATAAAAGAGAAAAGAAGAGCACTGTGAAATAACTAGTTCAAACTCATTCAGGTATATGGAAGCATCCTTAGTAATATTCCAAATACGAGGATGCTGCAAATAGCATTGAAAAGCCTTGCTTCCTCATTCACTATTAGGGAGAATATAAAGTAGTACAGCCACCATGGAGAATAGTATGACATTTCAAAAAAAAAAAAAAAAAAAAAAAAAAAACTAGAAATAGAACTACCACATTCTCCAGCAACTCCTTCACTGGATATATATTCAAAAGAAAGGAAATCAATATATGAAAGAGATATCTCCAATCCCATGTGTACCACAGCACTATTCACAATAGCCAAGACATAGAATCAACCTAAGAGTCCATCAATGAATGAATAAATAAAATGTAGTATATTACACAATAGTATATACTATTTGTCCATAAAAAGAATGAATTTGTTTTATTTGCTGCAACACAGATGAAACTGGAGGCAGTTATGTTAAATGAAATAAGCCAGACACAGAAAGACAAATATTGCATGTTCTTGTTCATATGTGGGAGCTACAAAAGAGGATCTCATGAAGATAGAGAGTAGAATGTTGGTTACTACAGGCCAAGAACTGTAGAGGGGAGGGGATAATGAAGAGTAAAAAAAGAATATAAATGTATCTCTTACCACTAAACTGTATACTTTAAAAATGGCAAAGATGGTAAACTATATATTTATATATAATTGATTAAAATAAATTGATTAGTTTTAATACTTGTCAAGAAATGATATAATTCGATCACTAATACCTATGATAGTAATAAGTGAAGACTCGCAAAATCTTTGCGATTTGAGGAATATTCTCAGTAATTTTTTAAACTGGCATACTACGTTGACTTTTTTCTTGCTGATATTCCGATCAGCCACAGAAACTGCCAGCCAAGGACCAGCAAGAACAATAAAATATTTTCCATTTGCTTTCTGTATTGATCAGTGCCCAGTCAAGAAAACAAAATTACTACACAAGGTAATTCCATAGAGATAATTTAATAGGAGAAATTAATTATAAAAACGTCTGAACTGCTGAAAGACAGCTAGAAGAAGGTGAGGCAACTCTTGAGATCAGTGACTGCAGGGGCTACAGGAAGACACTACCCCCCTAACATCCACTAGGGCCAGAGGGACTAGGAAAGCAGAGGAGTTGCTGAAACTCCAAAGCTTGGCCATTGGTGAAAGCTAGATTCAGGAGCTGAGAGTTGAGAGAAAACAGCTGACTACAGGGAGCTAGAACCACGTAAGAGCTGCCGTCACTGCCAACAATGCCTAAGGCAGAGAAAGGGAGAAAAATGCCCTAGAACGGTCTTCTTGCAAACATACCTAGCAAGAGGTTTATGGTAAAATGGTAACATCACATTTCAAAAGGTCAGAGATTGTATAGTTGACAATTTTGTATCACCAAAAGGAATGTCTAATAGCATCATCAAGCTCTTTCATGAATATTTGGTCCAAAGAGCATGGCAGTCACTAATAGATTTGGGACATTAAAAAATATCTCCTACATTTTTTGTCAATTATTTCTTAAAGCAATCTTTCAGATACAGTTGACCACTCACTCCTGTGATACTTAACTGTACACTCTGATATTATCATAATCCCGAGCATTCAGTGAACATTTTGGGTGCCGCATATTTAACTGAGCACTTCTTGTCAATCATTTAATAACCACTCCATGAAATAGGTAACAGAGAAAAACACACACACACAAACACACACAATCTGTAGATTTTTTAAAAAGTAAAACAGAATAAATGATCAGTCAGGGTTACATGGTTTGGTAAACTATTACTCTAACCTGGGATTTAAAGACATTGGAACCCTCCTTTTAGCCATTATACCTGCTAGTAAAACGCTATACAACATCCATTTGTTTGCATACCTCTCTCCTCCAACAGAATACAAGCCATGTAAGGGGAGGTTCCTGCCTTACTGATATTCATATTTCCCTCATTCGTCAGTGTAGTAGCTCTCCATTAGTGTGGGTTGAATGAATAAAAAATCAATATGCTTTAATCTTTACACAAAAGTGAACAAAGTAAAAGACCAACACAAAAAGTACATTCTCATCAAAGATACTAACCCAAAATATTACAATTGCCCTCTTAATCTGACAACAGATTTATTCTAAAACTTCATTTTCTCTTTAGTAATTCTCAAACTATCTAATTTTGAAACATTTATTACCAAATGCATTTAAGTACCTATTTGTGCATTCTAAACCCAAGCTCTGCAGATCAATAAAACCCAAACTGATTTTTAAAAAGAGATTCTAAAACATTTTTAAATACTACAAAAGCAAGAATAAGATTACAAATTGAGTTCAAACACAGAAAAAACTCTGGGAAATATCAGAGTTTTCCCAAAACAAGCTAAGTGATGCCTGGCAATTAGGAATTTAGGAAAAAAGAACATTATTAACTAAGTAAAACAACAAGCACAAAAGAATATATACATCTAAATTGGCATTGACTTTTTAAATCATCCTTTGAAGAATGTACACTTAATTGAGTCATGCTGAAAAGTTGAAATTATTTTTTGAGCTTTATTACCTTCAGAGTACCACCAAAAAGTTTTGCCCATTAATATACACCTCACTATCCATTTTCACTATTAGTCCATCAGAATCAGTGGCCATATCTGGTTCAATATTGTATTTCCAGCAGCCAGCAGAACAACTGTGAGTCACAGGCAGTGTGTACAGAATAAAAAAATTAAAGAATAAATGCATTCACACCTGAAAAATACTGAAATATCCTTCCTTCTGAGTCAAAAAAATGTGTGTAACATAATGGGAAAAACTTTCAGCCATCCACTAGCTCTTATCCTCACTTTCATGTCATCCATCCCCTGAGGTAAGCACTTTTTTGATTTTTTTCTTTACATGTATTTGTTTTAAGGGCTCACTCTCTCACGCTGGCTAGAGTGCAGTGGTGCAGTCATAGCTCACTGAACTCTCAGTCTCCTGGGCTCAGGTGATCTTCCTGCCAAAAGCTCCTGAATAGCTGGGACATACCCAGCTATTTTTTGTTTTTAATTTTTTGTAGAGACAGAATTTGTTATGTTGCCCAGGCTGTTTTCAAACTCCTAGACTCAAGTGATCCTCCCTTCTTAGCCTCCCAAGGTGCCGGGATTAGAGTGAGTCACTGTAACCAGCACTGGTGTTATTTTCTTTTTCTTTTTCTTTTAAGTTTTACTTTAATCTCAGAAGTACAGGTGCAGGTTTGCTACTTCAGTAAATGTATGCTCATGGGGGTTTGTTGTACAGATTACTTTGTCATCCAGGTGTTAAATCTAATTCCCATTAGTTATTTTCCCTGACCCTCTCCTTCTTCCCACCCTCCACCCTACAATAGGCCCCACTGTCTGTTGTTCCCATCTATGTGTCCATGTGTTCTTATCATGTATCACCCACTTGTAAGTGAGAACATGTGATATTTTGTTTTCTGTTTCTGCATTAGGGTGCTAAGGATAATGGCCTCCAGCTCCATCCACCATCCTGCAAAGTACATAATCTTGTTTCTTTTTCATGGCTGCATATTATTCCATGGTGTATATGTATTACATGTTCTTTATCCAGTGTACTGTCAATGGGCATTTAGGGTGATTCCATATCTTTGCTCTTGTGAACAGTGTTGCAATGAACATACACATGTATTACTCTTTATAGTAGAAGGACTTACATTACATTGAATATAGCCACCTTAATGAGATTACTGTGTTGAATGGTAGTTGTGTTTTTAGATCATTGAAAAATCACCACACTGTCTTCCACAACGATTGAACTAATTCACACTCCCACCAACAGTGAATATGTGCTCCTTTTTTTCCACAACCTCACCAGCATCTGCTTTTTAGTAATAGCCATTCTGGCTGCTGTGAGATGATATCTCACTGTGGTTTTGTTTTACATTTCTCTGATGATCAGTGATGCTGAGTTATTTTTCATAAACTCGTTGGCCACATATGTATCTTCCTTTGAAAAGTATCTATTCACGTCCTTTGCCCACTTTATAATGGGGTTGTTTGGTTTTTTTCTTATACATTTGTTTAAGTTCTTTATTTATAGATGCTAGATATTAGGCCTTTGAAAGATGCATAGTTTGCAAAAAATTTTTCTCAATATGTAGGTTGTCTGTTTATTCTGTTGATAGTTTCTTTTGCTGTGGATAAGCTACTTAGTTTAATTAGATTACATTTGTCAATTTTTACTTTTGATACAATTTCTTTTAGCATCTTTGTCATGAAATCTTAGCCCTTTCCTGTGTCCGGAATGCTAATGCCTAGGTTGTCTCTGGGATTTTTAAATATGTTTGGGTTCTACATTTAAGTCTTTACTCCATCTTGAGTTGATTTTTGTACATGGTGTAATAAAAGGGTTCAGCTTCAGTCTCCTGCCATGTGGCTAGCCGGTTATCCCAGCACCATTTATTGAGAGTCTTGTCCGCAATTGCTTGTTTTTGTCAGATTTGTAAAAGATCAGATTGTTATAAGTGTATGACCTTATTTCTGGGCTCTCTATTCTGTTCCATTGTCTCTTTTTATACAAGTACCAAGCTGTTTTGATTATTGTAGCCCTGTAGTATAGTTTGAAGCCAGGAAGCATGATGTCTCAAGCTTTGTTCTTTTTGCTTGGAATTGCTTTGGTTATTCAATGTCTTTTTTGGTTCCATATGAATTTTTAAATACCTTTTTCTAGTTGTGTGAGGATTGCCATGGTAGTTTGATAGAAATAGCATTTAATCTATAAATTGCTTTGGGAAGTATGGCCATTTTAACAATATTGATTTTTTTTTCTACTCATGAGCATGGAATGTTTTTCCATTTGTTTGTATTGTCTCTTATTTCTTTGAGTAGTGTTTTACAGTTCTCCTTGTAAAGATCTTTCACCTCCCTTGTTAGCTGTATTCCTAAATATTTTATTCTTTTAGTGGCAATTATGAATGGGATTGCATTTCTAATTTGGATCTCAGCTTGACAGCTTGGCTGTTGTTATTTCGTACATTGATTTTGTATCTTGAGATGTTGCTGAAGTTGTTTATCAGCTGCAGGAGTTTTTGGGCCAGAACTGTGGAGTTTTCTAAATATGATATTATGTCATCTGTAGATAAAGACAGTTTGACTTCCTCTCCTTCTGTTTGAATGTTCTTTATTTCTTTCTCTTATCTGATTGTTTTAGCCAGGACTTCCAATACTATGTTAAAGAGAAGTGGTGAGAGAGGGCATCCTTTTCTTGTGGCAGTTTTAAGAATGTGTCAAGCTTTTGTCCACTTAATATGATGTCAGCTCTGGGTTTGACATAGATGTCTCTCATTATTTTGAGGTAATTTCCTTCAATACCTAGTTTATTGAGAATTTTAACATTAAGGGATGTTTAATTTTATCAAAAGCATTTCTGCATCTACTGAACTAATCATGCGGTTTTTGTCTTCAGCTCTGTTACATGATGAATCACATTTATTGATCTGCATATTTTGAACCAATCTTGCATCCCAGGAATGAAGTCTACTTGATCATGGTGGCTAAGTTTTTGGTGTTCTTCTGGATTCAATTTGCCAGTATTTTGTTGAGAAATCTTTGCTTTGATATTAATCGAAGATATTGGGCTGAAGTTTTATTTTTTTGTTGTGTCTCTGCCAGGTTTTGGTATCAGGATGATGCTGGACTCATAGCACGAGTTAAGGAGGAGTCCTTCCTCCTCAATTTTTTAGAACAGTTTCAAGAGAAATGATATCAGTCCTTCTTTGTACATCTGGTAGAATTCAGCTGTGAATTTGTCTGTTCCTGGGATTTTTTTAGCTGGTAAGCTATGTATTACTGCCTCAATATTAAAGCTCATTATTGGTCTGTTCAGGGATTCAATTTCTTTCTGGTTTAGTTTTGGGAGGGTGTATGTGTGCAGGAATTGATCTATTTCTTCTAGATTGTCTAACTTATGTGTGTAGAGATGTTCATAATATTATCTGGTTATTTCTATTCTCGTTGTATCAGTGGTAATATCCCCTTTGTTGTTTCTGATTGTGCTTATCTGAATCTTCTCTATTTTCTTCTTTATTAGCCTAGCTAGTGTTCTATTTTTAGTAATTTTTTCAAAAAACCACCTTCCGTATTCATTGATCTTTTGGATTAAATTTTACGTCTCAGTATTTTTCAGTTCAGCTCTGATTTTGGTTATTTCTTGTCTTCTGCTATTAACACCTTTGTGATTGGTTTGCTCTCGGTTTTCTACTTCTTTTAGTTGTGATGTTAGGTTGTTAACTTGAGGTCTTTCTATCTTTTTGATACAGGCACTAAATTTTCCTCTTAACACTCCCTTAGCTGTGTCCCAGAGATTCTGGTATGTTGTATCCTTGTTCTCATTAGTTTAAAAGAACTACCTGATTTCTGCCCTAACATTATTGTTTACTCAGAAGTCTCTCAAGAGGCGGTTATTCAATTTCCATGTAATTTTACGGCTTTGAGTGATTCTTTTAGTCTTGATATTTAATTTTATTGCCATGTGGTCTAAAAGAGTGGTGGTTATAATATCAGTTCCTCTTTCTTTGCTGAGGATAATTTTCCTTCCAATTATGTGATCAATTTTAGAGTATGTGCCATGTGGTGATGAGAAGAATGTATGTTCTGCTGTTTCTGGGTGGTGTCTATCAGGTCCATTTAATCCAGTACTGAGTTTAAGTCCTGAATATCTTGGTTAATTTGCTGCCTTGATTATCTGTATAATACTGTTAGTAGGGTATTGAAGTCTCGTGCTATTCTTGTGTGGGAGTCTAGGTGCCTTTGAAGGTCTCTAAGAACTTGCTTTATGAATCTAGGAGCTCCTGTGTTAGGTGTGTGTATATATATATATATATATATATATATATATATATATATATATATAATTTTTTAATTGGGACAGTCTGTCACCCAGGCTGGAGTGCAGTGGTACTATCTCAGCTCATAGCAACCTCTGCCTCCCAGGTTCAAGTGACTCTTGTGCCTGAGCTTCCCAAGTAGTTGGGATTACAGGTGTGAGCCACTACACCTGGCTAATTTTTGTATTTTTAGTACAGACAGGATCTCATCATGTTGGCCAGGTTGGTCTCAAACTCCTGACCTCTGGTGAGCTGCCCTCCTTGGCCTCCCAAAGTGCTGGGATTACAGGCATGAGACACCATGCCCAGCCAGGGTGCCTATATATTTAACATAGTTATATCTTCTTGTTTAATGGAACCCTTTATCATTATGCCCTTGTCTTTTCTTATCTTTGTTGGTTTAAAATCTGTTTTGTATGAAATTAGGATTGCAACCTTTGCTTTTTTTTTTTTTTTTTTTTTTTTTTTTTTTTTTTTTTTTTTTCATTTTCCTTGTGCTTAGTAGATTTTTATTCCCATCCTTTTATTTTGAGCCTATGGGTATGGTTGCATGTGAGATGGGTCTCTTGAAGGTAACGTATCCATGGGTCTTGGTTCTTTATCCAGCTTGTCACTCTAGGCCTTTTAATTGGGGCATTTAGCCCATTTAAATTCAAGGTTAGTATTGATATGTGTGGATTTGATCTTCTCATCAAGATATTAGCTGGTAATTTTGAAGGTTGCTTTATGGTTGTCACTGGTCTGTGCACTGCAGTATGTTTTTGTAGTGGCTGTTAAGGGTCTTTCTTTTCCATATTTATTGCTTCCTTCAGGAGATCTTGTAAGGCAGATCTGGTGGTTACAAATTCCTCCAGTCTTTGCTTGTCTGAAAAGGATCTTATTTCTCTTTGGCTTATAAAGTTTAATTTGGCCAAATACGAAATTATGGGTTGAAATTTATTTTCTTTAATAGTATTGAATATTGGTCCCCAATGTCTTCTGACTTGTAGAGTTTCAGCTGAGAGGTCTGCTGTTAGTCTGATGGACTTCCCTTTATAGGCTACCTGATATTTCTCTCCAGCTGCCTTTAACATTTTTTCTTCCATTTTGACATTGGATAATTTGAGGATTGTGTGTCTTGGGGCTGATCTCCTTGTGAATCATATTACTGAGGTTCTATGCTTTTCCTAAAATGAATGTTAGCCTCTCTAGCTAGCTTGGGGAAGTTCTCATGCATGATATCTTGAAATATATTTTCCAGGTTGTTTACACTCTCCCCAGCAGTTTCCAGGACACCTACAAGTCATAGATTTGGTCTCTTTTCATAATTTCATATTTCTTAGAGGTTTTGTTCATTTCTTTTTATTCTTTTTTCTCTATTCTTCTCTGACTGTCTTATTTTGGAAAGCCAGTCTTTAAACTCTGTCATTCTTTTCTCAGCTTGGTGTATTCTGCTATTAATACTTGTGATTGCATTATAAAATTCTTACAATGTGTTTTTCAGCTCTATCAAGCAGTTATGTTCTTCTTTGTACTGGCTATTTTGTCTGTCAGCTCTTGTATTGTTGTGTTGTGATTCTTAGCTTTGTTGGACTGGGTTCAATGTACTCCTGCATCACAATGATCTTTGTTCCTACCCATTTCTGAATTCTATTTCTGTCTTTTTAGCCATCTCAGCCTGGTTCAGAATCTTTGCTGGAGGGGTTGTGCAGTCATTTGAAGGAAAGAAGGCATGCTGGGATGTTGAGTTGTCAGAGGTCTTGAGTTGGTTTTTCCACATCTTTGTGGGCTGTTGTTTCTTCTAAAATCTTTGAAGTTGCTGATCATTGAATGGATTTTTTTTCTTTTATCCTATTTGATGACCTTGAAGGTTTGATTGTGGTATAATGTGGGTCCAGTTGACTGGCTTTATTTCTGGAGGATTTTAATGGGCAATTTCTCAGCTCCCCATTCTGGGAGTGCATGCTCTAACTCTGGGGGACTTGTATCAGGCCTTACTTTGTCCTATGGCTCCTTTAAGTTAGGAATCCACTGCACTGGCAGGACCAAGATGTTCCCTGACTGCTGGTCACTACAATCTGATGAGTGGTGCCAGCCAAAGCATTTTGTAGTATGGAGGTAGTGGAATATTTCCATGTTCATATGTGCCAGCAGCAATAGCGCAGTGGTATGCATGCTCGTTGGCTGCAGCAGGGTGCTAGTGGGTGCCAGGTTACCTGCCTCCATGTGGGCATTCACAGCAGTGATAGAGGCATCATAGCTCAGAGGGAAGGAGGATCCTGCTAGCAACTGTACATGCAGTTGTGCTGGTGGTGGTGCCCAGCACAGGGGCTGGGTCTGATAGTTGCAGGGCTCTGTTTCTTCTATTTTTTTTTGTATTGTATGTATTTAAGGCATATAACATAATGTCCTCATATACTTATCTTTATATACATTTACATAAAGAAGTTATTACTATAATCAAGCAAATTAATATAACTATCATATCATATGGCCTGTAATATTTCCATAGCAATTTGAAAAATAATTTCTCTCTTGTTGGATTACAATAGCCAGTCCACTAAATCCACTAAGAAAGGTGTCTACAGGGAGCTTAAAAAAAATCAAAAGGCTTTATATATTCCTAGACCTACTAATTAGCATTTTAGATGACAGTGATAAGAAGTGGTAATAATCTGAAACAAAGGGATGTGAAAAGAGTACCTTAACTAGGGTGATCATCCTTCTCTACCTGCCTGGGACACTTCACATACCACCTGTGACCTCGACAGAATTATTTGCCATGCCCCTTTCACTCTCTGAAGTACCTTGTTTTAGGAGGTTAATGACACGTTCATTTCCATTTTAATTCATTAATAATTCAAAACATCTCAAGTTTTCTTCCAAATTGGTTCTGTTATTTTTTTAACCAGTTTTTCTTATTTCCCAGACTTCCTTCCTCTCCCATTGCGTGTTTATTTTACTGTTATTAAAGTGAACAAGCAATGAAATAAATACTTTTTATTATTCAACAAATTGCCAAAACATATGTTTTACATAAATAAAGATGGAATCTTGGACTATTTAAACCTCTGTAAACGATCATGAAGGTAATAGGATTTTATGAGCTCTGGCACAAATGAAAATGCTCTTTAGAAAATGTAGCATCAATTTATGGTCAAAAATGGAGAGCTCACAATACTATAAAGATTTCTAGCTTCTCTTAAACAAAGGACTTTTTCCAGCACTACAATTTTAAGGCCAGTTTTGCCACAAAATTAAGAAAGCTGCAGCACAGTTGATTCATTCATTTCAACTATCTCGGCCATCCATGCAGATTACTCCAGAGACAATGAGACCATGAAATCAGTATTGATCATGAAGACAATTGAAATTAATAAGTCAAGCTCACAAGAAAATTATACACATGACCTTGCTTCAGTAGAGAGATAAATATGTATTTCTAATGTGCCTTTATAAAGGATGTCTCACAGGTCTTTGGTAAAGAATTTTTTCTAAACCTGTTCAGTGGCACAGTATGTAGGTCATTTCATTCATTCTCATTTGTTCATTCATTCTTGCATAAACTCTAATTTTCTAATGCCTAGTAAGTGCCAAGCATGGTGAGCACAGAAGAAAGCAGAGATATCCAGTAAGAATTCATAGTAGAGTAGAGGAGACAGATCCATGAATATCACATGATATATTAAAGAGAAATATGCTCCAAGTGTTTTGCAAGCACAGGAAGAAGTGACTGGCTGTATCGGGGGTGAAGTATTGCCTCACCAAAAAACAGACGAACAAAAATGCACACACACATTTGCGTGTCTTTGAGGATCCTCCTTCATCTACCCAGCACTTTCTGCTCTGTCTTCACCTGTTCTTACCTTCCCCTAAATTCCTAACCTTTTCAGTTTTCCAAATATATCATACTTTTTATACCTTCATACCTTTGCACAAGAAAATTCCACTGACTGCTGTGTCCTTACCCAATACCTGCTTACTGACATATTCCTTTTAAGGCACGGCTTAAGCCTTTTCTGACCACAAATCCTGAGGGAGTTCACCATTGAAATTTTTGCCTTATTTTTTTATGTGGGCTAGGGTATGACCTGTGTTACATTCAACTGTGATTCTGGTATCTTGCATAGCACATTCCATAAATATTCATTGAATGAATAAATGAAAATTTAAGCTATATCCTAAAGGATGCCACAAAATAATTAAAAGTTAAAATTTTATAAGTATTTACTGTTCATAAGACCTAGAAATTCCACTTCTAGGTATTTAACCAGGAGAAATAAAAACATATGTCCACATAAAGACACATACATGAATAGGATCTTATTCAAAATAGGCAAAACTGAGCATAACCCAAATGTCCATCAAGAAATAGTATTCAGCAATAAGAAGGGATTAACTATTGATTCTTCTAAAATCATGGATGAATTTCAAAAACATTAAGCTGATTGCAGAATGAACCCTTGAGGTCTATCACCACCCACAGCCACCCTACAGCAGCCTTAACTGCGACCCCTTCCATACTGTGTCATTGTTTAAATGTTTGCCTATGTCCTCCAGAGCACAATGACAGGAACAACCATCCTTGTCTGCCCCAACACCAAGTAGGCACTCAGTAAACACGAACGAATGGGTGACTACACTGACGAATGGAACTTACAAGATCTGTCTTTCCAATGGCCAGGGGGCATTTGGTCCCCACAGGAAGGCTATTGGACATCTGCACAGTACAGTCCTATTTTTGGTGTCCTTTCCTTTCTGAAAATAAAGTTGCGCTTTGGAGGAAAAATTTAATTAAGCTGAGAAAAAGAAGCCAGAAACCAAAAAGTGCATAAGTATTATTTAATTTATATGAAACTTTAGAAAAGACAAGTCTTATCTATAGTGATAGAAAGCAGATCAGTAGTTGCCTAGATCTGGGGATGAGGAATAGGCATAGACTGAGATGAGCCGCAAGAGAACCTTTGGAAGTGACTAAAATTCCATTACCTTGACTGTAATGTTAGCTACATGAATATATACATTTGTCAAACATTATCAAACTCTGCAAATAAAATGTTTGTATTCTATTGTATATAAGTTATACCTCCCTAAAGTTCATTTGTAAAAATTTTACGATAATTTGCATCTAAAATGGCATATCAGATTTTTGAGAGTATAAAATTTACAGAATTTGAGTAACCTCCTTAACAACAAATATAAAACTAAGTTAAAGGCATTTATTTAGAATAAGAACTAAAACCACCAAAATTTATAGATATTAAAAAATTGACAAATACTACAAACATTACAAAATACTGAAAAACAAATTATTGATTAACTGAAACCTCTAGGGCATCTTTTTTCTCTATATTTTTTGGCCACCTACTCTTTGATTAACACTTCATAGAATAATAATTTTCTGAAGAAAAAATGAAAAGATAATTCTGTCTTTCCTCTAGCCTAGAAGGTTAAAATTTGGTTTCTTTATTGAGAGTTTATAAGAGTTTTGTTGAGAATCATGACTTATCATTGATAATGTCATATGACCTTTTATGAAGTTGTCAAATTTGTAAAATCTGTCTATTATGCTATTTTCATATATCAGTTATTTCATAATATATGCTAGTCCATATATGAGCTACAGATACACAGTGTTTATAGTACTGCTATACGTTTGTGCCCCTATGAATTCTGATAAACCCTATTCTATGAAATTATCATTTAAAAATTAAAACATATGGTACATCTATATTTATATATTTCATTACCAAGTATATTTCTGAGAAGAGAGAGTCATTGTTAATAGGATCAATGAGAATCAAATCCTCTACACAAAATTTTGCATCACCTGGTGTATGAAAAATTCTCCCTAAGTTAGCTTCTAGGTTTTACTTTTTAAACCTTGTGTCTTCTCTGCAATGCATACAAGCCTAGTACCAAGTATGATAAGGAGCCTTTATAACACCATGAGATCTCTGACATTGCGCTCCCCTGGCAATAAGACAGAATGAGTTGGCACAGGTCCAGTAGTAGAGTGGAAGCCCTTTCTGCACTGACAACTAGCAATAATGTATTGTACCCAGAAGTGACTAAAATCCACATAAATATCCCACCAAACCCAAAATAAATGTGTCTGCATCTCCATTTCCTCTTCAATTTCAAAAATGCTCATAAAGATTCCAGTACCACTGACAAAAGGGTGACAAGAGGGGAATTAATTAAAGAAGAAAGAGGTGGTAACTGGGTTCTAACCCATTGCCCTTAGAACATACATTTTTTTTCAAATTTTTCATAAACATATGACCATAAGTACATTACTAAGGCTCATTCATAAGCTACACAGTAAATCGACTACTATGTATCTAGTGAAATTTCTTCATCATTCATTCATTCAACAAATATTTGTTTTATGGAGAGTTCTAACCAACAGAAGTTATTCCTCTAATTCTAATAGTTTTGAAAAATACACCTTGAAAAAATATGTGTACGCTTTATTTCTAGCAAAGAAAAATTGCAAAGAATTCTTTCTGGACCTACTCATGAACTCAGAACCCTTAGTGAAATTTGGTGTGAAGCTGTATAATTCTAAATTGATGGTTTAGGTCAAAATGTTTCATATAGAAGACTGAAGAGGCCTGAAAAATGAGTTTCTTGGCTGGCTTCAATCATGATAGTTACATTATATCTGCCAAACATCTGAACATTTCACATGCATCTTATGTCAGGCTCATAACAGCTTCACAGAAACCTTGAAAAACAAAATACTTACTGTGTAGCAAGGGAAATATATTTTGTGAGATTTGAAATCTAGGGACAATGTTCTTCAAACAATTTAAAGAAGGAAATGACCTGCTTTCTGAAAAGATTTTTCTAGCAAGCACTTCTCAAGAGGTTAGACAGCAATCTATATATATAATATATTGATGTATAACATATAGACATACTCTTTTTTCATTGTTTCTGGGGAAATTATCTTTCTCTGAGATTGTAAAGTGGGTGATAGAAAGTGGATAAGCTGATTGATCAGTCTGAGGAGATTAGAGTGTGTGAATTGGAGCAATATTTGCAATAAGTCATGTGTTTTTTTGCAACACCTTGGGATTACTCACAGAGCCCCACTCTACTTACTATAGTGGTAGCTTCAGCAGATATTTTACTTCACTGAAACTAAAAATTTGTTTGAATTAAATTTTTTGCCTTCTTAAAAATGTAATAAGCAAATTGCATTAAATATTCTATCTCAAAAATGTGGGTTAGCCTTTAAAATCACAAAGTGTTCATATCAAGTAATATCCAAAATGTAGATGGTTCATATCTCACTAATTTTAAAGATTAGAAAAATAGCACGTGTTTTCTCCTCTAAAAGAAATATCCTCTTCGGTGTCTCTCTGTTTCCTTCCCCATCCACCCAAATGATGAACTAGGGCCCCTAATTGTGGAATCTGTCTGCACCAGCACCATTTAGTTTCTACTATCTGAAACATATGTATAGCATGTGTGTGTGTGTGTGTGTGTGTGTGTGTGTGTGTGTGTGTATCTAAGCCTGCCCAAGCCCTGCCCAAGCTCAAACCTACTCAAAGAGTGGGGAGGGGCAAGTTATGCCTCTTATTAGAAACTCACAAACCACAAGCAAAGGTGGGTAGATAATAAGTTGCAGCCCTCTTCAGTTCCTGTTTTCAGAACATCCCACCACTCTTACAGATCTGTCTGGACACACCTGAATCCTGAAGGCAGCATAGCTGAGCTTCAAGGGAGGAACCACACCAAATTAAAATTGAAAAGTTGATATAGCAAAAAGCTTCTGAAGACATTTTTATAAGCAAGATTAATGAAAAAGAGGTTGTGTTTGTGTATTTAAAATAAATGGAGTTTATATGTAAGTAACTTAAAAGCCTTGCCCTTTAAACACTGGAAGGAATAAAATATTTAATTTAGTAAAATACCTGTTAATATAATATATACTTGTTCTCTTAAAGCCCCATTTGTCTAGTATTACTTCTAGAAAACTGATTGGTACCCTAAAGACCACAAAGAAATTACAGTTCCTTCCAGTGGGCGGTTAACTCATCTTAGTTCAATGGTGAATCTGATCCTTTCCAAAATAAAAATAATGATATCCACAAAAGCTACTACTCCTTCTGTGTATGTTACACAACAATATTGTTGGATAATAGGCCTACTACTAATAATAAAATAATTCAAAAATCAGTTGTAGAAAGGCCAAAATGGCCAACTACATGAAGCCAGATGGAACAGCTCCCACCAAGGGACTGAGAAAACTGGTGTGCTTTTAACAGATCTCCAAAGGGAAGGTGCCCAGTGGACAGGGGAAGACACAGGAGCTGGGCTGAAGAGGAAGAAAGCTGGGAACCCTGCATGGCTATAGCACAACGAGACTCACTTTTGAACCACAACAACTATAGGGGTGAATTGAACTGTCAAGGAACAACCCATTCTCACCACAACCCTCTGGGACTCCAGCAGGAGGGGACCCCTCAACTACCACAGACACTCCATTCGGCAGGGAGATCTACTGAGAGTAGTGGTAGGGGCAGCACACCAGCTGATGATCAGCCCAGAGGTTTGGTGTGGGAGCACCTGTAGCAGAGCACAGCCAGGGACAGCCATCCCCCTAGGCTCAACTTGCTCCTATAGGAGACTATAGTCCTAGAAGAACTGTCTGATCTGATCTCTGTAAGACAGTCTTGCACATTACCTGGGGCTGGTCCAATCTGAGCATCCCTTGGTCTGCTGGCCTCTCTGGGCAACCCATTCTGGCCACACCTGCTTACAGGTCAGCCTGGGGCACCTTGGGGTCCCACACCATAGCTTCTATACTAGCAGACTGTACACGACCAGCGGAGAGCTCCAGTGAGGTGCTCCCAATGGCCACAGACCAGCTGGCATGCTTCCTTCTCATACTGCAGCTTATCCCAGCCCCACAGCATCTCCCCACATCACTTTGCTGGTGCATGTCTGCAAGGGTAGGTTTTGCTTTACTTGCCTGGCCAGAGCATGGGAATACAGTTCACCCCCAGCCCCACCTGCTAACCACTATTGCAGACAAATCCTTGGCAGCCACAGAGCCAGCAAGCCCCACCCCCACCAGCATCCTATCCTTTCACTAACACTGCATGGAGAACAGCAAATATTCTCACAAGCTGAGCAATTATTCCTGCTTGTGGGGCACAGAGTAGGCACCCAGACATGCACAGACCAGCACCCCACCCACAAGCCAGCATCACTTCCAGTGCAACCACCCACACAGTCTCCAGCAGGCCCCCCTTGTCCCCCATCTGTGTTGGTCTACTACTGTGGTGAACACCTGCAGAGAATCAGGCACCTCTGCATCTGTTAGCACTCTGCTGCAGAACAAAACCTCTGAGAAATGTGGGATTATGTAAAGAAATCAAATCTATGATCTATTGGTGTACCTAAAAAAGATGGGAAGAATGGAAACAACTTGGAAAACATATTTCAGGACATCATCCATGAAAAATTCCCCTACCTAGATAGAGAGGCCAACATTCAAGTGAAAGAAACGCAGAGAACCCCAATAAGATACTCCTCAAAAAGATCCTCCCCAGACACATAGTTATCAGATTCTCAAAGGTCAAAATGAAAGAAACAATGTTAAAGGCAGCTAGAGACAAGGTCAGGTAACCTATAAAGGGAAGCCTATCGGACTAGAAGCAGACCCATCAGAAGCCAGGCCAGAAGAAACTCTACAAGCCAGAAGACATTGGGGACCAATATTCAATATTCTTGAAGAAAAGAAATTTCAACCCACAATTTCATATCTGGCCAAACTAAGCTTCATAAGCAAAGCAGAAATAAAATCCTTTTCAGACAAGCAAATGCTGGAAGAATTTGTTACCATCATACCTGAGTTAAAAGAGCTCCTGAGGGAAGCAATAAATATGAAAAAGATCATTGGCAACCTCTACAAAAACACACTAAAGTACACAGACCAGTGACACTATAAAGCAACCACATAAACAAGTCTTCAAAATAACCAGCCACTATCATGATGAAAAGATCAAATCCACAAAAATCAATACTAATCTTGAATTTAAATGGGCTAAATGAGCCAAGTAAAAGGCCTAGAATGACAAGCTGTATAAAAAAAAAAAAAAAAAAAAAAAAAAAAATCCATGGGTAAGCTGTCTTCAAGAGACGAGCTCACATACAATGACATCCATAGGCTCAAAATAAAGGGACTGAGAAAAATTTGCCAAACAAATGGAAAATCAAAAAAAGCAAAGTTCGCAATCCTAATTTCATACAGATTTTAAATCAACAAAGATAAGAAAAGACAAAGGCATTACATAATGGCAAAGCATTCAACTAAACAAGAAGATCCAAGTATGTTCAAGATGTATGCATCCAACACAGGAGCACTTAGATTTATAAAGCAAGTTCTTAGAGACCTTCAAAGAGACCTAGACTCCCACACAAGAATAGTGAGAAATTCTGATACCCTACTGACAGTATTAGTCAGATCATCAAGGCAAAGTAATAACAAAGATATTCAGGACCTGAACTCAGGACTGAATCAAATGGACCTGAAAGACTCCACCTGGAAACAACAGAATATACATCCTGCTCATCGCCACATGGCACAGGCTCTAAAATTGATCATATAATCAGAAGGAAAATTCTCCTCAGCAAATGCAAAAGAACTGAAATGATAACAACCACTCTCTCAGACCACATGGCAATAAAATTAGATATCAAGACTAAGAAAATCACTCAAAATCATAACATTATACGGAAATTGTTATGACCTGCTTCTGAAGGACTTCTGAGTAAATAACAAAATTAAGGCAGAAATCAGAAAGTTCTTTGTGACTTATGAGAACAAAAATACAACACATCAGAATCTCTGGGACACATCTAAGGCAATGTTAAAAGGGAACTCAAAGCCCTAAATGCCTGCATCGAAAAAATAGAAAGACTTCAAGTTAACAACATAATATCATAACTAAAAGAACTAGAGAACCAAGAGCAAACTAACCCCAAAGCTATTAATAGCAGAAAACAGAAATAACCAAAATCAGAGATGAAATGAAACAAATTGAGACATAAAAATCAATTTAAGTGATCAATGAATCCAGAATGTAGTTTTTTGAAAAAATTAATAAAATAGAATGCTAGCTAGACTAACAAAGAAGGAAAGAAAGAAGATTCAAATAAATACAATTAGAAATGAAAAGAGAAATATAACCATTGACCTCACAGAAATACAAATAACCATTAGATAATATCATAAACACCTCTATGAACATAAACTAGAAAATCTAGAAGAAATGGATTTAATTTCTTCCTTGTTCAGTTCAAAACTGAACAAACCAATAATGAGTTTTGACATTGAGGCAGTAATAAATAGCCTACTAATGAAAAAAAAAAAAAAAAAAAGCCCACAACCAAATGGATTCACAGCTGAATTCTACCACTTGTACAAAGAGCTTATACCATTCCTACTGAAACTACTTCAAAGAAAAAAAAAAAATTAAGAAGGAGGGGCTCCTCCTTAACTCATTCTATGAGGCCAGCATTCATCCTGATATCAAAACCTGGCAGAAACATAACAAAAAAAAGAAAAAAGAAAAAGAAAACTTTAGTCCAATATCCTTGATGAACATCCATACGAAAATCCCTAGGAAAATACTGGCCAATTGAATCCACCCACACCTCAAAAAGCTTATCCAATACAATCAAGCAGGCTTCATCTCTTGTATGCAAGGTTGGTCCAACACACACAAAGCAATAAATATGATTTATTACAAAACAAAACTAAAGACACAAAAAAACCATATAACTATCTCAATAGATGCTGAAAACGCTTTTAATAAAATTCAACATTCCTTCATGTTAAAAACGCTCAGTAAACTAAGTATTGAAGGAACATATTTCAACATAATAAAAGCCATCTATGTCAAATCCACAGCCAACATTACACTAAATGGGCAAAAACTGGAAGCATTCTGCTTGAAAACTTTTACAAGAAGAGGATTCCCTCTCTCACCACTCCTATGCAACATAGTATTAGAAGACCTGAATAGAGCAATCAGTCAAGAGAAAGAAATAAAGCATATTCAAATATGAAGCGAGACAGTCAAACTATTTCTGTTTCTGTTTCTGTTTGCAGACAACAAGATTCTGTATCTAGAAAACTCCATAGTCTCAACTCAAAAGCTTCTGAAACCGATAAACAACTTTAGCAAAGTTTCAGCATACAAAATTAATATGGAAAAATTATTAGCATTCTTATATACCAACAAGAGTCAAGCCAAAAGCCAAATCAGGAATTCAATCTCATTCACAATTGCCACAAAAACAAACACCTAGGCATACAGATAACTAGGGAGGTGAAGGGTCTCTATAAGGAGAACTGCAAAACACTTTTAAAGAAATCAGAGATGACACAAACAAATGGAGAAATTTTCCATGTTCGTGGATAAGAAGAATCGACATGTTAAAATGACCATATTGCCCAAATAAATTTAAACATTCAATGCTATTCCTGTTAAACTACCATTACAATTCTTCACAGAGCTAAAAAAAAAAAACTATTTTAAAATTCATATGTAACCAAAAGCAAGCCTAAATAGCCAAGGCAATCCTATGCAAAAGTAAAAAAGTTGGACGCATCATGCTACCTGACTTCAAACTATAGGACAGAGCTACAGTAACAAAAAGAGCATGCTACTGGCACAAAATCAGACACATAGAAGAATGGAACAGAATAGAGAACCCCAGAAATGAAGCCACACACCGACAACTATCTGATCTTTCACAAATCTGATAAAAATAAGCAATGGGGAAAGGACTCCCTATTCAATAAATGGAACTAGGATAACTGGCTAGCCATACACAGAAGACTGAAACTGGATCCCTTCCTTTCACCATATAGAAAAGTTGGCTCAAGATGAATTAAAAACTTAAATGTAAAATCAACAACTATACAAAGCATGGAAGACTACCTAGGCAGTACCATTCAGGACATAGACACAAGCAAAGATTTCATGATGAAGATGCCAAAAACAACTGCAACAAAAGCAAAAATTGGCAAAAGGGATCTATTAAAGAGTTTCTACACAGCAAAAGAAACTATCAACAGAGACAACATACAACCTACAGAATGGGAGACAATTTTTGCAAACTATGCAGCTGACAAAGATCTAATATCCAGCATCTGTAAGGAACTTAGAAAACTTTATAAGAAAGACCATTAAAAAGAGGACAAGGACATGAACACATTTTTCAAAAGAGGACATACATGTGGTCAAAAAGCATATATAAAAAATGCTCAACATCACTGATCATTAGATAAATGCAAATTAAAATCTGAATGAGATACCAACTCATACCAATCATAATGGTTATTATTAAAACAATATTACTGATCATTAGATAAATGCAAATTAAAATCTCAATGAGATACCAACTCATACCAATCAGAACACTTATTTTTAAAAAGTCAAAAAGTAACGGATGCTTGCAAGGTTGTTAAGAAAAAGGAACACTCATACACTGTTAGTGGGAGTGTAAATTAGTTCAGCCATTGTGATTCTTCAAAAACCTAAAGACAGAAATCCTGTTTGCCCCAGCAATCCCATGACTGGGTATATATTCAAGGAAATATAAATCATTCTATTATAAAGACACATACATGAGTATGTTTATTGCAGGACTATTCATAATAGCAAAGACATGGAATCAGTCTAAATGCCCATCAATAATATACTGGATAAATAAAATGTACATATACACCATTAACTACTATGCAGCCATAAATAGAATGAGATTATGTCCTTTTCAGGAACACAGATAGAGCTGGAGGTCATTATCCTTAGCAAACTAATGCAAGAACAGAAAACCAAATACTGCATGTTCTCACTTATAAGTGGAAACTAAATGATGAGAACACACAGACACATAAAAAGGAGCAAAACAGACTGTGGCCTATCAGAGATGGAAGTTTGGAGGAGAGAGAGGATCAGGAAAAATAACTAATGGGTACTAGGCTTAATACCTAGGTGATGTAATAATCTGTACAACAAACCCCCATGACAGTTGACCTATGTAACAAACCTGCATGTGTACCCCTGAACTTAAAAATTAAAAAAAAAAAAATTAAAGAGGCATAAGGAGATGAAGTGCAACTCTCCACTCATTGAGTATGAGCTTTGGTAAGTGACTTTCTTTCAAATATTATAGTTCATAACAGAGGAAAAGTAACTTTACACTGGAGAAACAACACACACTACCTTGGCCAGGTAATCAAAGTTAACATCATCAGTAGTAAGCTATGTTGAAAGACATACCCTTGTTACCATGCTGAGAAGGGTACTTCACCTCTGAAATCATTCTCTTAAAACTTTTGTCCAACCATGAGAAAAACATCAGTCAAACTCCAATGGAGGACCCTTTTACAAAATACTTAACCAGTCCTCCTCAAAAATGTCAAGGTCATTAGAAAAACAAGGAAAGTCTGAGAAATTGTCACGGATCAGAAGAGGCTAAGGAGACACAATAACTAAATTTAAGATGGTATCATGGAAGGGATCCTAGAACTGAGTAGGAACTCTAGGTTACAAATAGCAAAACCTGATAAACTGTGAAATTTAACTAATTATAATATACCAGTGTTGATTCCCTAGCTATGACAAATGTACCCCCTAAATATGCGATGTTAACAAAAGAGAAAACTTGTTAATGTAGTATATAGGGGCTCTGTAATATCTTTACAACTTTCCCTAAAATTTAAATCTAGTCTAAAATATAGCATTTTTTAAAAAATTAAAAGGTAGTAGAGATTATATAATTGCCCACATATGCATAAAATATCTGTGGAAGGATAATCAATAAACTAGTTATTTCAGTTGCCTACCATAAAATCAGTTGTATTTCCCCTTCTAGCAGGAAAGTAAAATATAACAATGTGGAAATATTTAAAATTTCCACAAGCGAACTCTAAAACTTTTGCTCAACAGTGCCATTTACACACAGGAAATGAAGATTTTTGTGAACTCTGATAAATTATCTTTATTTCCATTTTTAAATTGGGTTTTGTGACTATGTCTATCTCATGATGAAAACTGTTTCTAAATCTCAAGTTTGAAAAATAAATGACAAGTTGGGAATATGGTTATGTAAAACTATGTAGGTTTTCTTCTGCCTTCTTTGATATAGCTTACTGAAATTGATTCTAAGTTGATCAACTACATAGTAACATCAAGAATTTCCAAAAGTTTACAAAAATGAAGATAAATAAAATCGAATATAAAATTAATATTATAGTAATTTATATTTTCTATTTTAAATTATATCAATATATTAATTTATCTTTCTCCAAGGAAAACAAGGAACTAATATGAATAAAGCAGGTATCATGTGCCAAACATTTGCAATACATTTTCTCAATTCTTGACAGAATACAAGTGAGATTATTCTGGTTTAACAAATGAAAAAGTGAGATTTTTAAAAATTTTTTCAAGTAATATTTCTATGTTAAATGGATAATGAATAGCAGAGCCAGAATTTGACAGAATTTTGCTTAACTCAAGATACAGACTTTCCCATTGCACTATAATGCCTTCAAGAATATTAACCCTGGGAGGTAATCAAAAGGTTTTCAAGGTTAACTGTTGTTATGTTTTGATTTATTTTATAGGTTACAAATCCCAACAGTTGGTGAAAGCTTTTTTCAGGCCACCCCAAAATGCCAAGGTTACTAGATAGTTGCTTCTCTATTGATTTCAGTTGCATTAATTTGTTGACTTCAGCAGGTTCACTAAATATCCTCAAGTTCCCATGTCAGCATTTGCTAAGCAATGTGTTCAATTCAAAAGTCTCAATGTGGATCCTCTGGTGCAATTTTCTCATTGATCATGTTTTCTAAAAATAAAATAATGAGATCTCATGGCATTGATATGCATTACTAAGGCAAAAAAATTGGATTTACTTTTGGATTTTCAAAAGACCAACTGAGAAACTCAAAATGAAACTCAAAATGAGTCCTCTGAGTCTCTCACACATCCAATCTTTCTTCCATTCATTCATTTACATACTAAACAAAACTTATTGAACACATCCTGCATACCTGACAATATTTCTTCTAGGCTTACAAACAAATGAGACAAATAAAATTTCTATACTCACAGAACTTATATTTTAGGAGATCAGAGGGTAGGGAACACTGAAGGTGGGGTATTTACTCACCAGCTTCCTCCCCACAGGGATTGGGTGTTGGCTGTGCCCCCTCCATCTAAGTTGATTGTTTCTTCAGGTCGCCCTCTACACAACTACTCTCTCGATGCTGGAGCATACACGTCTTAACTTGCTGTAGCTGAGGGGACTTCAGTATCCTTTATGAGTTATTTTAATTTTGCCCTTTTAACATCCCCTTATGACCCTGTTGGAGTGTACCATGTATTTCTCAACTGAGCCTTGATACATAGAGCCTAATACCATGTCTATGGCTATCTCAGAGCTTTTGATTCCTGTATTTTCCCAAACTCTGCCTTCTCTGCTGTCTGCCAACAGTTCCAAAAATTTACATGTGGAAGACAGAGGTATGCTAATTACAAGTGTTACATCTTCAGAAAAAGAGATGAAGAACCTGAAAGTGACGACAAAAGGAGAGCAGTTAATCAAATGATAGAACCAAAAGGAGTCAAAGAAACAGGGGAGTTATGGCACTGATATGAAACAGTCTGTCCTGGTTTACTGGTCCCTTCCCAGGGGCCTTTCCCAGGGGACAGTTGTATAGCAAACCTGTATCTCTCTGTCTCTCTCTCACCCCTGTGTGTGTGTGTGTGTGTGTGTGTGCACGTGTGTCCCTCCTATGTTTAGCCCTGTCTTGTCTGAAAAGCTCTGGCATTTTCTTTCACAACTGTCATGAATCTGCCTAAATCTGTCAAGCATGTGTCTGCTCTTGTATGCCGTTCCATCACTTCATCTTAAGCCACATGCCACTCAAAACAGTGATAATATCTTAACAGAAGAATGCCTACTAATAAATGCACATGGAATTACAAAATTAGACAAATCATCATTTCCTAATCCTAATGTACAATTTTATTTAAACAAGGAGTTATCAATGGATATAAGAAGGATTGGTAAAATGTTAAAGAAAAAGATTCACAAATTCCAATGCATGACACAATGGTTTATTTAAAATTTACAAAGGAAAAGATATACTTTCACAATTGAGACTTTTGAGAGTCACCACCTTAACTGAGTGATCAAACTTATCATTACTAATAAAGGAAAAACCTGATATTATATGTCTCAAATGAGATGTGCTTTGAAATAATCATCCATCAAGCATTGTTGTCAAATTGCTTAACTTGTATCTTATCAAATTCTAGACCTAACTTCCCATTTCCAAGAAAGATAAAAGATAGAAAACAATTTAGTCAAGGCAAAAGACAATCAGACGAAAGGACATTCTACAAGACAGCTGATAAAAGCTCTTTAGAAAGTTAGTCAAAAAAATAATATGAGAATTACTCTATATTAAAAGAAAGTTACATATATATAACAAAATAAAATGTGTGCACCTCAATTGGGTCCTTTTTTTTTTTTGGTGGCAGGGGGGTACAGAATCTCACACTTTCACCAGGCTTAAGGGCAGTGACATGACCTTGGCTCACTGCAATCACTGCGTCCCAGTATCAAGCAATTCTCCTGCCTCAGCCTCCAGAGTAGCTGGGTCTACATTACAGGCATGCTTCACCAGGCCCAGCTAATTTTTGTATTTTTAGTAGAGATGGTGTTTCACCATGTTGTCCAGGATGGTCTTAACCTCTTGACCTTGTGATCCACATGTCTTGGCCTCCCAAAGTGCTGGGACCACAGACATGAGCCACCGTGCCCATCCCAGGTCCTATATTTTTTAAAAGCATCTATAAAAGATATCTGGTAATATTTGGATACATTTTAAATATTGGGTGAAGGATACTATATAATCATTGTTATTTTATTAAGCATTATAATAATATCTATAACAGATTGTCATTACTCCTGGGACATACATGGTAAAGTACTTTAGGTTGAAAAAATCCCAAAGTCTGGAACTGACATTAAATGGTTCTGGGGTATATATCCAGAAGGACACAGGGGAAGCATGCATAAAAGTAAAAATATATCTATTTTTAATCTACATGAATGGAATGTGGATATCTAATGTTCATGATACAAATGTGTTAAATATCTGTAATCATAGGACACTGTCTAAAGAGATTTCTCTGAGTGTACTTTCTGGAACACTAGTTGCAAGATATGTCAGGAAAAAAGGAATTCCACGGTCAGATATATTTATGGAAACTGCACAGTAAATTCCTCTTGCAGAAATTCACAATTGTGCATTAATGATAATAGTACATGCATTAATTTCTTAATGTTTCATACAAACTGTGTGAGGTAACCCAGTTTACAGTTCTAGAAACTGAAGCACATAAAGGTTAATCCATGTGCCCAAGGTTCAAGATCACACAGTTCATAGTGCAGTTGAGATGCGCTCTGAGGAAGTCTGTTTCAGGAGCCACAGCAATTAACTGTTGCAACAGAAGTTCAGAGAAGTGCTGTACTAAAGAAGCTTGCTTAACTCATAAAATAGCCTTACTATTCTATGCTTTTGCTGTATAATATTCTTCAGCTTCCTTTCATATCTGAGAAACTGGTTTATAACCTGCTTTCAAGGATCACACAGTTGGGCTTGGAGGTAAGACAGAATGTATATGTAGCAGCAAACAATAAAGCAACACTGACTTAATTGATTAATTGTAAAGAACAATCCACAAAGAGTTAGTTCTTTTAAAAAAGATCAATCATCACCTCTTAAACTAGAAAGATATCTTAGAAGGTCTTAAGAGCTCAGGAAAAAGAAGAGAGAATCCAAAAAACATCATTTAAAAATTGACTTTTCAATTATGGTATAAGAAAAGATGGGTTTTACTCTGTAAACTTTTCCTCAGAATTTAAGGCTCTACTTATTGGTTGCAACTTGAATTTTAGCAATTTGAATAAGCAAGTACAGTTAAGCTTTTTTGTAGAAAGGTGAATATAAATACATCAAGATGACAAAGAAGATCATTAGATATCCTTCATTAACCAAGAAGAAAGTTTTTTATCTTATCACCACCCTTACCATCTACTTTACAGGTATGCTTGCCAAGATTGAAGACCAAATATTATTTTCAGGCTTAAAATGGCACTGCAAAGAAATGAGGAAGGATGCTCTTTTCATATATATAAATGTACACTAAAACAAAAATAAGAAAAATGCCGTATCTAGAATTTATGTAGAACTATTTGCCTATTCAAAACACTCACATGTGTTAGATCATTATGCTGAAACTGGCAGATCAAAGGCAACCATGAGCAGTAACATTCGAAATATATCCTCAGCCACAGAGAACCATGTGTTAGTATGAACACTCAAATTGCCAATGCATTTTTAAAGCATTATGTTCTAGAAAACGCATAGGAAGAAGCCTATAATAATTTAAAACCATAAGTATGTGGCAAAGACTTCTTTCTAGATCATGAAGCATTCCAAAATTGCTTATCTACTTTTTTTTTTCTTTTGAGACAAAGACTCTGGAGTGCAGTGGAGTGATCTAGGCTTACTGCAACCTCCGTCTCCCAGGTTCAAGAGATTCTTCTGCCTCAGCCTCCCAAGTACCTGGAACTTCAGGTGCACACCACCAGGCCCAGCTAATTTTTTGTGTTACAGTAGAGATGGAGTTTTACCATGTTGCCCAGGATGGTCTCAAACTCCTGAGCTCCAGAAATCCACCCACCTCAGCCTCCCAAAGTGATAGGATTACAGGCGTAAGCCACCATGCCTGGCTGCTTACCTGATTTTCGACTGGCAAAGCTGAAGTGCGGTTGTGAGCTGTGATATTAGTTTTCCATTACATATTGTTCTCAGAAATTAGTTCTAAATTATGTATCAGGTCTCTCTCCTTATTTTGATGCCACTGTGCTTCCAGGCCATAGTATAAACCACTTTCTTTGTGTAATGCTTTCTGTTTTCCCTACAGATAAGTTTCTGACACCAGGAATACCTAGGCTAGATTAATATGACTTTCCTACTTAATATAAATCTTTTGATTTGCTGCTGAATGAACTATTCTTCAGGATTGCTATCTAACTTCAAGAAATAATGCTGTTTATCATCTGGTCCTGAAAGCAGTCGACCACATCTGGATATTATGGTACTTTGAATTCAGAAACCATGAAATATAAATGTGCTACTATCAGCAGTGAGCAGAAACCAAATGAATAATGTTGGTTAGACAACCGAAGTGGTTTACATTTCCTTTACGTTCCTGATATTTTAGTTAAATACAAAAGACTACTAATGTTACAGGCAGGGATATTTTTGGCAATCAGACTTCAAGCCAAATAAACTCAAGAGACATAATTAAGGATTTCTAATATTTCATGTTTGTTCTTTTCCCCCAGGGATTTTAGACCAGAATGGCAGCTAGTCTGTGTGACATTAGAGTAAAACGTAAGGCAGTTGTCAAATGCTCATCACCCACATATGGCCCTGGATGTTAAATTGAAGTCAAATTTTATGAGACTGTCACCTGACAGGATTTAGGTTTGTTTGTTTACTTTTCCCATCTTTTACTGTCTATAATAGGATATACTGAAGACTGTCTATAAACAAATTTATGATGAAGGCATTATTTTGCTCTACTAACAACTCATTAAACCTAGCAATTTTTGGCAAAAAGCAACATGCGGATAAGAAATAATTCGAACATTTTGCTTATTCAGGCCATAGATTGTTTCTGAATGCAGTTCTGAGAAAATATTTTTAAAGTTATTTTATATACTCATTCTTTCTTTCATTTATTTCAAGAAGTGCCTACCCCTGATTTAGGTCCTAAAACTTTTCAATCTAAGTGCTTGCCATCATGAGCCCTACATTATGATCATAAGGGAGGAAGGCAATCACTAGTACACAAATTTGCAATAACAGCAGCTTCATTGTAACAAGCTTTATAATCTAATGAAAACATGAATATCTAATCCATCCTTGTAGAACTTACGCTCTGGAGCAGAAACCAACAATAAGGTTTTTTTTGTTTTGTTTTAGATAATAGTAAGTGCAAAAGAGAAAAATGAGCAAGGGAATGAGATATAGTGTCATTAGGGAGCAATTTCAGTTAGAGTGGCCAAAAGCCTCACTGCAAACATGGTATGCGAGTAAAGACCAATCATACCAATGTTGATCTTCATAAGTTACGGCCCTGGAATGCAGGAGAGAGACAGGCAGAGATAAGGAAAGTAACATTCAAAAGGTTTCTTCCAAAATGCCACCCTCCCCCTGGAAAGAGACCTGTAATGCTGTTTGCGTTTTAGCCTTTTAATGTAAGGTTTTATAGTGTCGACATGTCAATACATTCTAATGTAAGCAATTTTAGTTTCCCCTTCTCTCTCTGTAAAGAATGTTTTTCTCTCAGGGGACCATATGTGATCGGACCAGGAGCACCAGAAGTACTTTCCAGCTCAGCAGAAAGAGAGTTACAGGAGACCATCCCCAAGTCATCACAGAGATATAAAAAATCTGGACCTTACCAAATAGGTTTTTTACCTGAAGCTAAAAAATTCTAAAATCTCACTAACTGGAACTTTTAGAAAACTTTTAGGATTATGCTGTTCAAACTAATTCTGAAGTCAAGTTCAGTATACCACTTTTGTCCTAATAATTCTTTCTATAACTGACATATGGTTCCTGTTCTCTTAAGCCACCTTTCCATTGTTCTAAAGTTGCTTTTCTTAAAGAAGTAAACCCACCCATCAACCAGGACTAGCATTCTTGCCTTCTACTTTAGTATAAAAGAAGGACGGGAGCTGTTAATTATCCGGCTGCTTCCTGCTGAACAGGGGCACGGTAATCAGGGTTTGGGTTTTGAAACAGTCTGTGTCCGTCTTCAGAGTTGTTTTCCTGAAGGTGCTGATGCTAGACTTGGTGGAGAAGGATGGTATTAATGTGTTTCTAGGTGGCTACCTGGACAAGGGAGTTCAGCTTTTGGGAGATAAAGTAGGATATAAAGGTGAGTATATATTGGCCAATTGTTAGTATTATGGGGAAGATAATTAAGGGCTCTAAGACAGGGGTTACCCATGGAGAGAAATGCCAGATGGGGGTGACGGGGGGAATGGAGGCAGCAAGCCACATTGCCATGTAGAGGAAGATAAGACAGAAGCTACTAAAGGAACCTGGATGGTCTGGTTGTTTGGTAGGATAGTAATGTTTGGGGATTGAAATAGGAGGGTGCATGTTCCCGACCAGTTGGCTGGTAGGCAGAGATAAGAGTTTGTTTCACACAGAAAAGACTTGGGGTTGACAGGCAAAAGTTGTAAGTGAAGGTAGTGAGCCATGAGAAGGCGAGGTTGAATCCTGAATAAACTTTTTGTTCCTACTTTTTGTTTTTCCAAGTTGAATAGTTGTTAGGAAGGGTAAGCCCCTGTGAGGGCCTGAGAGGGAACGTTGGTCAAGGAGGAGGTGAAAGCTGTTTGGTTTTGAAGAAAGAGAAAGAGATGGGTTTTGGTAACTAATAGCCATTTGCAGTTCTGATGGGGCAGAAGGAGGTGGAATTTGAGGCGGGGAGGGGAGGCAAGTTTCTTTTCAAGCTGGGAGAGGTTGGCTAGGGAAAAGTAAACATGAACTCAGATTATGCCTTAGGCCCGGGACTTTGGAGGACCTGTGGGCGTGTGCCTGGTTTTTGGCAAAAAGGGGTAAAGTAGGAGCCCTGGTATGCAGTGGAGAAGGAGGGGGACAAAGGGCAACAATGAGGGAGTGGAGGAGCCCCAGCTGAAGGAGAAGGAGGGAGGGATGGTGGTGGGAGAGGTCCTGAGGGAGGGGGTTTGTTGACCAGATTGAAATCCGAGGAGGAAGCCTTGTCTGTAGAAGGAGGAGCTTTTGCAGATTTTTTGTTGTGGAGGATTTGAAAAGGTGAATAGGATTGGCAGAGAGAGAGCCACAAACAGAGATAAGGAAAGCACTTTGAATCATTCACCCTTCCACTGGAGAAAGTTTTTTAGTTTATGTTGAATTTGGTTGAAGTTGAGGGAATCGTGTGCATTTTTTTTTCCAGGAAGCACCCTTGAGTATGATACATGTAGAGCTGCACCAGAAAAGAGGGGCAGGGTTGGTAGGAAGTGTTTTATGAAATCCAGATTGTAACTTTTTTTTGTTAAGAGGTCATGATGTGAAGGAGGGTGACATCCCTGTGTGTGACACTGTGGGTTTATTTGATGGATTTGGGGAAAGGTGTTTAGCTGAGCAAGATTATAAACAGGTTTTGGGAATGGATTGGCCGAGTAGGTGAGATGCAGGTTTATTTTAGACCAGGTTCATGTGGTAAGGTTAACAGGAAGGGCTGTAACCTGCTGGATTTATGTGGACAAACAAATTTAACAGTTGGAAAAGGGAAGTGTGATTGATTAAAAGACAGTCTGTGAGGTTGACGAAGGGGCCCCAGCTGCCAAAGGCTGGGGCCAGGGACTTAGAGTATCCAATATTTAGAGTATACAAAAAAAAAAAAAAAAAAAATGGAGATTTGAGTAGGACTGAAATCTTGGAAGGTGTCCTGCAGCCACAGCTCCTGGATTAATGTGAGGAACTGGAGTAGTCTATACAGAGACATAGGAGGGAATACTGGGAAATATTTGAAACAAAGTATCAGATAAAAGATTTGAAATTGGAGGCAGAGAGTGTCGTGAACCAGGGCCTTCTGGATCAGCAACTTCTGGAATTTTTGTTAATTGCAGCAAGGTCAGTCCCGTGAGGGAAGAAAAATAATTTGGGGATGAGAAAATTTCTGAATGTGAATCTGGTGCTCTTTTTAGTTTTGAATGACGTATCCAGTATGGATAGGATGTTAGATTTGCCGCCATGAAAGTAGTTAGGATGACCTAGTGAGGACCTGATCACTTTAGCTGGAGAGAGGAGGAAGAGGAGTTGGCGATTCAGACTCAGTTTCCTGGTTGCAGGGACAGGGAGGAGTGTCTGGAGGATGGGCTTTCAGGCTGGAGTGAGTAAGCATTAGAAGTTGAGTGAGGTGTAATGCTGGCCAAGTAACCCACATAGAAGGGGGAGGAGATGAAAAGAGATTCTGGAGGATAAAGCGACATCAGTACATGAGTCCAAATGGGCTTAGGCTGAGGGGTTTGTGTGGAAGGCTCACAAGTGCTTGAGGGCCAATACCATTGGATGTTCAATAGGCTGCATAATAGAGAACCAGTTTGTGCCTAGAGGGCCCCCTTCATCTTCTCCCATGATTGTAAGTTTCCTGATGCCTTCCCAGAAGCTGAGCAGATGCCAGCATCATGCCTCCTGCACAGCCTGCAGAACCATGTGCCAATTAAACATCTTTTCTTTATAAATTACCCAGTCCCAGGTATTTCTCTATAGGAATGTGAGAATGGACTAATGCAGAGGGATACATATATATATACACACACACACATATATATGTATATATATATATATAATTCATATCTATATCTTTGGAAATAATACATATAAACATAATAGCAGAAGCATTGATGAAAAAGAAAATTTTTCATAAAACTGAAATTTCAATGAATTATTATGAAAAGAAGAAATATAGGAAAAGGTGCCCCATTTGTCATTTTTAAGTTATAATAACAATATAAATAATATATCATCATTATAGCAAATCTGAAAAAGGAAAAGATAAATATTTTTTAAAAATCATACCTAATCCCACCAGTCAGGAACAACCACTGAGAATATTTTGATATTCTTCCATCTAAGTTTTTCAATTCTGATTATATTTTTGCATAGCTGAATTAATATATATCATTTAAAAGTTATATAAATTTGTAATATCTGATTTTTTCTTATTATAAAGGAAATGATGTTTGTAGCTGCAAAATTCTATGCTTACATAAAATTGGAAAAAAGGTAAACTAAAGCAACTCAGTAACCTATCACTCAGAGATTTCTATGACAGCAATTTTCTTATTTCCTTATGATAGTTTATGACTGCATGTGTGTGTGTTTATGTGAAAGTGGATGTTTGTGTTTATGTCTAATCTACTAGATATTATATTATATATCATAATTTTAGGCAGTTACTGTAGGAATATTCAAAAATCTTTATTGGATAATAATATAAGGAAGAGCTTAGTGAAAAAATAATTGCTTGGCAGGGCACAGTGATTCAGGCCTGTAATCCCAACACTTTGGGAGGCCAAGGCAGGCAGATCATTTGAGTTCAGGAGTTCAAGATCAGCCAGACCAACATGGTGAAACCCCATCTCAACTAAAAATACAAAAAAATTAGCCAAGCGTGGTGGTGGTCACCTGTAATCCCAGCTACTTCAGTGGCTAAGGCAGGAGAATCACTTGAACCTGGGAGGCAGAGGTTGCAGTGAGCTAACACCACTGCACTCCAGCCTGAGCGACAAAGTGAGACTCCATCTCAAAAAAAATAAAAATAAAAATAATTGCTGCTATGGTGTATTGTCTTAGTTTTTACTGATTATAATCTGCTATATGAGATACAAAAAAAGAAACAAGAAAAACCCTAGTTGCTTGGCAAGTTGCACAAATTGTGTGGCTGTAGACATCTTTACTGTTACAGACTTGTGATAGCCATTGGTGCTAACCGCCAAATATCTTCTGATCTTTGCCTTTCAGATACAGGGTAGGTTCATACTTTCTTTCCTCTCTTCTTTTCTCTTTGCGGTCTTGTTACTAATTCTGGCCAATGAATTGTGAACAGAAGTGGTATACATCACTTCTGAAGACAATTCATTTAGTTGCCAGTACCAAACCCTCCAGGGTTCTCTTTCCCTCTCTATGAGGCTGGAACACCTGCTATGTTCCAGGTGATGGCTGCTCTAAGAGCCTGGGTCCTGTGGGATTGACATGTGGAGCATAGGACCCAGACATCCTGTGATGGGCATGGTAGTATGTGTGAGAAATAAACTTTTCTCGTTTTAAGTCACTGAGATTTTGGCTTTGTTTGTTACTGTGGCATAACATAGTCTCTACTAACACAGAGATTGGTACCGAGAAGTGGGGAGTTGCCATTAAAAAATCTAAAATATGTGGGTTTGGCTTTTGGCTAGACAGAATGTTGTGAGAAAGACTGGAAGGAGGATGCCCCATATTAGGCAATGGCAATGCTTTTGATAAAATAATCACTTGTGTTCAGTGATGTTCTAGAGCTGGCTTATGCCCAAGACAGCTAATTGGATCTCTTCCCACCTCCAAGTTTTATGATGTCATGTTGGTAACTTGGATCTATCATAGCAGAATAATTTATACCACTGAAATTGGGAGCAGCACAAATCATGGAATTTTTGTTTTTATATTTTCCTGGAGAGCTGGCTATTAAACATTTACCACTACACATTGACTGCAATAATTTATAAGGCAGATCCTGCACCTGATGAACTTGTATTTCTGAGGGACAAATTGGAACATTAGCAATGTGTCCCAGCTGCTGTTTGTTGCACTTTGCAAAGTATTAAAAGGAAAAGATGGGTTCCGAATAGAACTGGTCCAGCTGTGAGCAGGAATAACAGAGAATGGACAGAAACCACAAACTTAGGGACCCATACAGTTGGAAGAGGCAAGTGTTTCTCAGTCCTGAAAAGGAAAAAATAAAATGGAGACACATTCTGAGAAACAATGTTTAGGTAAAGCTCAGTCTGAAAGTACTAAATCAAGGATATACCCTTACACGTATTGTTAAAAGTCTCTGGATAGTTTAAGATGAAACTCAGTAAATCCTTTTGATTGTTCAAAATTGCTCAAGAAAAAAAAATGAAATCTGTCACTCCCTCCAAGTCCAAAATACATATGTACATATGACTAGAATGAAATAAATAAGAAGCCTGCTAAGTTTTTCAAACACTTATAATGCCAAATAAATTAGAGGTCTGTGGAGGAGGAGGTGAGGAAATGGAGGAGGAGGAGAAGGAAGAGAAGAAAACAGTGAGTCTTCAAGACTTAAAATGACTTTTAGATTTCTAACTTCCTATGCAAAGCAAAACAATTTATAAGCAACTTAACATAATGGAAAGCATATTCTCTAATTCCCATTCTAGATATAGTGAAAAAGAATAATTGGAAAGGAAGAAGCCCAAAAAAAGAAGAACCAAGAGCCACAGAGAACAATGAACTGGGGAGCTTCTCCTAGCAGAATCAAAACTGAGAAAAAGAATATTTGTTATCCTCAGGGTAGCAGGCCCTTGAAACTTCTCCCTAATAGAATTTACAAATTGCTGTGAATCAGTAACTACTGTGAATCTTCCTTACTTTCCACTTCTAAACAAAATGTTTACTTTATCCTGCTCAATCATTATATTAGGTTGAGAGAAACAGATTAACTACTCTTTTTAGTCCACAAATCTATGGATAAGAACAGCCACATCTGGACCTAATAAAGAAGTCATGGTGGCTCTGCTTTCACCTCTGCAATTTAGAAACCACCATGAATGATCAAAGATCCTAGACTTTGATTTGATGTTCCGGATGGATAAAACTTTTGTGTTTTCTCCAGTGGGAAGACAGAGAGTATATGTTGCTTGCGAGAAGGAATAAAGCAAATATTTGGAACTGAATAGGTAGATTGTGATTGTCTTGATGAGTTCACTGTAGATTTCTAGTTTCCCACTGTCCACTCATGAGTAGAATTATACTCCTGGCTTTCATCTGGTTGGATTAGGCTATAACATTCTATTTGCAAAAAAGTTGTAAATAAAAGTAATGCGAATCACTTCTGGGCCAGAACATTTAAGAGCCTAGACAGGACCATCCAAAGGTCATTTTTCCCTCTTCCATGATGACTGGCAATGTCCCAGTAGTGACTGTTTTGCCAGCCTAGATCCTGAAAAGGGTCTTTTCCTGCAGAGTCTCCCTTGCCCACCCAAGATGGACATGTGGGATGAGTGAGAAATAAAACTGTAATTTTAAGCCACTGGAAATTAAGGATTATTTTTTACTACAAGCATAAATTAACATTTCCTTACTGATATATTTTGACTTAAATTCTCCTCCCATAATATTCCAAATCTCTAAAACCTCTGGCTATTTTAACAAGTGTTTTATTATATTGTCATCCAAAAGGTGAAGAAATTTTACCTAAATTGTGTTTACAACAGATATAGCTTTAAAAATATGTTTCGTAGTATTATAAAACATGAGGAGATAGAGGAGGATCAGTTGAGTGAAACCCAGGAGGGCCAAGCTTTGTCCATGAAGATGATTTTAAGATGTGTCCTTGCCATCCTTCCATAGATCAAGCATCTCAATTGTTCTCTTCTTATGACTACTCCTATGTCAAGTACTAGACATTAAAGAACAATTTTTCAGTTATTCTTTTGTTACCTATAGTAGATCATTTTCAAAAGTATGTTCTTTCTAAATTTTCTTTCGTTTCCCTTGCTTTATAATATTTACATATAAACCACATGGGTTATTTCTCTCTCTTGTCTTACTCAAGTTTAAGAAAAGAGAACTGATAATAGAAAATGTACATAGATGTAATTGAATTAGTTCACTGTTAATTTTTGTGTTATTGGTCAGACTGTCTCCTCAAATATTAATACTGAACCTAATACATCCCTAAATATATTCAATTCGCAGGATGTAGCAAGCTTTCACCCAGACTGCCACTGGTTTTAATAAGCAGAAGATGGAATTTCAGATTATCACACAGTATGATGTTCTTCTAATTATGAAGTTCATGAAAAATTGTAATCTTCAGAAGGCACTGTATTCAAGCAACTCCTATCCTAACCACAATCTATTATTTGTGAAAACTATACTTTCTAGAATATAAGAGATCATTGTTAGTTTCTTCCACATTCTGCCCTGTTATCTTCTTAAAGTTGCAGTCTTTTTTAAAAATATAGTAAAATGGTGCATGGGAATACAGAATCATGGGTGTATTAGAGAACTGACAATCTCAAACAGAATGTCTTTATAATAGAGGGCCCAGTGCTTAGTTTTCTGGTAGTCACTGGTCCAGTTTCTCTGTCCAGGGACACGTTTCAGAGTGGAAAACAAGTAGCTTCTAACATTCTTCAGATAGAAGGGGCTGCTCTGTTTCATGAGGCAAAGCATGTGGCAGGCAAAATTATTTTCTTAATCTAGTTTTATGACAGACACTGTTGTTTGTTGGCATAGTAGCCATTTTCCCCTTCTTCATTTCCAAAAGAACCGAGAGAGAGCGAGAGAGAGAGAGAGAGAGAGAGAGAGAAGAGTGTGTACATGTGTGATAACATGCCTATCTCTAGACTTATTATTGGTCACAAAAATTTTATTTACTTTGAAAGTGATTGGCCCACTTCTAGGCAATGATACAAAGAGAAGTCTACTGAAAACTTAGGGTTAGAGTATTTTTCTTCCCACATAAGAAAAAAGCATAACAGAAAATGGTCTATTTTTGCCCCTTCTCCCTTCCTTCCTGCTTGAGATGATTCTGTGTTGAAATACAATATCTGGAACTATGACAGCTATCCTGACATGATGAGATGAAAAATCTGAGGACAAAATGCTAACACCTTGAGAGTGCAGCGAGAATAAATGAAAATAACTTCTTTTTTTTGTTGGTGATGTTGGGTGATTGAAGTATACAGAGAATATCTAACATCAGGCTACTTGTTAAACAAACAAGAAATGTTCTTATGTCTCAGTCACTATTAGAGTATTATCTTATTTCAAACTGAATCTAACTAATAGAACCATAGTTATCCTCTTGGTAAAAGTAACTTTCTCACTGATTTTGGATCGTTTTTCTGTGAGTCTTTGTTCTCAATGTTGCTATAGGTTTTCGTCTTTTTTCCTTTACATTCTTCCTTCTCTATTTATGATGACTCAAATAATCATATTGTCTTTCATGTGGCTAGTGTCTTAAAAAGAGATTTAATATGTATTAATGCATTTAATCTTCAATTTAAATCAATTCAACAAATATTTATTGTATAATTAATAATCTCAAGTCCCAGTGCTAAATACTCTGATGAATAAAAAGATGAGGTAGAGTTCCTGCACCCATCAGCCTACAAGCTGGTTGAGCTGGTGATACATAACCACCTATCTCTAATATAACTGTGATTTTTATAATTTGAACTATAAGCAATGTGTTTTCAAAGCAAGAAGAAGGAATTGATTTTCCACAGAGGAAAATCATTGAGTTCATAGCACAAAATGACATGTCATCTGGACATTAGCTACTTCCTTGTCCTCTTTAAGCTACTACTGAAAGAGTATATTCAATGCAATGTAGTGAACAATGTAGCAGACACAGAAGAGCTGATTAGATAGCATACACCTGAGTCCAGTTTCTATTGGAACTGGCTAGACAATCTAGCACAAGTTAACATGACCTCTAAGCATGTCTCTTTGCTCATCTAACAAGGAACTAACTAAACCTACATTTCAGGGTTTATAAGAAAATAAGAAACATATAATGTTCTCAGTATAAAGTTTGTCTTATGGTGGATTTTTAAAATTATTTTTGTGTTGCTGTTATCATTATCACTAGTAATGCCAAAATGAGAATGAGTTTCTGTAGGGTCAAGAGCAGCACACACACCAAAAAAAGTTTCAAAATATGAAATTAAAAGAAACAGATGAGAGATAAAAGTGTAGAAGAATAATAGTAAACCCAAAACATGTTTAAAACTGGAAGAACGTATTTTACCTTGTTCTCGTTTCCATCTAAGTTTGGTTATATTTATATATTGTTTACATTGCTTGCCCAGAAGTTATTTACCCAACCAGTAAGTTACAGCCTATTGTACCACCAACATAGGTGATTATAGAATCTCCCTTCCATTCTAGCTTATTACTCTTGGGCCTGCTATATTTTAGGAAACTGGAAGGTTGAACCTTTTATATGTGTTCTAATAAGATGTATTATTACATAGCTCTGGTAAGGCCAAAGGACCAAGGGACAATTACCATTGAAAAGATAACTTATGATCCATAGTTTTCAAAAGAAGCCACATCACACCATGCAGGGAGCCAGGAAGCATGAGGCTAGTCAAGAAGCAGAGGAGGGGGAAACTGTGGACAAGATCCTTTATTGTAGTTTCCACTGGAAGGAATTGGCAAGGCAGGATAAGCAAGCCTCATTTTGGCTAATTTGAACGATTTCAGCAGACTCCAGGACAGAGGGGCCAACCCTAGTTGTCATGTACCCAGCCCTAGGGTGACAGGGTAGGTGGATACTGGCCTGGAGTGTGAGGGCTCAATAAAGTAGGTGGATGAGGTTGTGGACCCTGGATTAATTGGTTTGTATTTGAAAAGCATGCTGAAGAAGGCAAGTGGTTTACTGTATCTAGGAATCGGCTAACCCTGGGAGAGGCAGTCCCTCCAGGGCCTGTGTGGCCCCAAGATGTCAAAGTTTAAAAATACGGAAAATAAAAAGCATGGTTAAAACAGCATGTGAAGTAAAAACAAATACAGATTTAGTGTGGGTCATTAGAGATCTTTCCAATTTTCAAGAATAAAGTGCTTGAGATCTGGCCCATAAAACACTCTAGTCAGGATTTTTGGAGGCTTATTTTCTAGTGCTCTTTTATGTTTCAGATGGTAGAAGCTACTGACGAAGTAAAGTACTTTGATATAGTGTGCCACGGAAAATATCTTTATATCCATTTAGAGGACTAGTTCAAATATACTGACCTAGATATTCAACACTCCATTGGTGCAAATAAACTTCCGAAGTCTAGATGCTTAAGACAACCCCATACCTTATAAGATTATTTTTGTTTTAATTAATTTTGAGCTGCTTAAGTCCCTGAAATCTCTTAACTAAAATTCATGCAGAAGACCATCCAGGGCATGCAGCTTTTAAACATTTTCTTTCATTGCTTATATAGGGAAGAAAAAGCTCTTCATCACATCCACAGATGACATGGCCACAGGAGGTGGAAAAGAAGGGTGAATCATTCACCCTGAGAAGATAAATTAGATTTCCAAATGACCCTGGCAGCAGAAGGAGGCAGAAATAAAAATCATGACTTTCAACCAGCACAAAAGTGCATTTTGAAATGAGAAACAAAGTGCAAAAACTCCAGATGAGAAACAGCTGACATTATGCAGCTACAAAGAGAGAGTTACAGACACAGCTGACCTCAAGCTAAACAGGTGTCAAGAATGGTTCTGTCATTGGTGAAAAAAAAAAGTGTTCTTGGGACGCATAAATAAAAGAAGCAGTAACATGAAGAATTCATACAGCATTTATGGACTATGTAGCAAAATTAATTCAAGGGAGATGTGTATAATTTAGAGATGATTCGAAGGAGAGCAGCTATAATTTCTGAAAAGTTTTTTTTTTTTTTAAAAAAAGAACAGTTTAACCTTGGTAACAGAAAGTTAATTAGGATTCTCAGGTGTCAGTTCATGTATTCCCAGAAGAAGTAATCGCCTACATGGTGTAAAGGTGCTCTTGCCTAAAAATATTTCCTCCCAGTTTCACAGTTCTGAAATCCTAACATTAGAATATTATTCATAGAATCACAAAAGAGGTAATCTAGATCAAAGTTATACTGTCTGTATGAATACACTAGTCACTAACCTGAAAGCAGCCTCTGATTAAATTCCGAAAGGGATGGAGCATTTACTTCCTCATGATAATGGTGATCAGGTGATGATGATGATCCTTTGTCATTTACTGACAATGTGCTGTGGTCTACACATTTTGCTACGTGTTTTAAAAGCACAGAAGCATTCAACCTTATTTTTCAAGGGGGAAATGGGAGCTTAGAGTGGTTACAGTACTTACCTATTATTGCACAATTGGTAGAACAGATAATTGAATGTGTGCAGTCAGATTGTGGAGTCACTGCTGTTGACTGCTAGACTATGCTGCTTCCAATTCAATTGATAAGGAAACCAAGGGTCAGAATTCCAAGGTTACACGCTGCTAAAGCTGAGAGCTCAACTCGTACTGACTCCAGAGCCTCATCAGCATGTTCACCATCAGGCCATGTTCCTTTCTTGCTGACATTCAGGAAAAATCTTGTACATTCGCCATGTTCTCCCTCAAGCTTATTTCATATAGAATTATTATAAATTGAAGAACATGGGAGGGACTTAATAAATATTCCTTGTATAAAATAATTGAATTTATGTAACAGCAAGCTGCATTATGAAAAAAAATTATAATGTGAAAGCTATAAAAATTAAATTTCATGAAGAGAAACAACTCTAAAAAAAACTCTTTTGCCACAATTTGTTTCCCAGAAAAGATAACAGTATCCAAGTTCTTTATAGCTATTTGTGTAACCTTGAAAGGGTTTCCTCTAAATCTGGTCTCTGCATCACGGCCAACTCATTTAATATTTGTTTTTTTGTTATGACAAGGAGATGGCAGGAATTCAAAGTTCTGTCCACTAAGAAATGGATAGAAATGGCCAACTCACTGCTATCAACAGTCAATTTCACTCACTGTTAAACTGGATTTTGACTAAGGCTTAAGTACTAAAGACCTTGAAAACACAGCCATTCGATGAGCTTTGAACCTGACTTCAAATATTCTCCACCAAGATTATCATGTTTAAACATTTGGTAAAACACTCCCTTCAATAAGAAGTGCAAGTCAGGGAGCATTCAAGGAGTCCTAAAGGAAGATGTAGTGAACTGTGGACTTCTCAAATATAATTATAAACTTAATAGTGTGTGTATTCAATTCTGATTGGTGTATAATCACTTAACTAATAGAAAGAAACTGATTTGCCATTACAGCTGTTTTGAAATTACATTTATAGGCAAAATCATAGTGCCCTGGGAATTGCTGCCATGGAGCCACTGACTAGATTTTAGCTTTGGGGAAAAAAAAAAAAAAAAAAAAAAAAGACTCTTTCTTTCTCATTTCTCCATTAATAGTTGCTAGTTGCTACCAACAGGAACTAAAACTGGAATTAGCATTGAAGTCCTGCAACAGCAATGGCTGAATGAATGTATTGATGTGTTACCGAAAGCTTGCTTCAGAGAGCCGGGCTGAGGTAGCAGTTAACCAAGCTTTGATGAAAACTGCTTTGCAGAATTACTTTTCACTAGGACCTAAATGTTGAAAATTAATTAAAATGGATTCAATGAATTGGGAATACAGGCAAAATCCTTCTTATTCATGTTTATGTTGGACAAAAACAGCAGACCAATTCAGGAGTCATCATACCCTCCTGAAAGCAAAACATCAGCTCATAAATTTGACAAATTAAAGCATTGTGACAAGTGAGATCAACACAGTATCTGACATTCAGTATTTAGAGTAGATTAATTCATGTATATTTAAATTATCAGTAATGATTCCTATATATATACACACACAAGGTAATAACTTTATGTAAATCTTAATTATAAAACAGGATTACTCAACCTTAGCACTATGAACCTTTTGAGTCAAATAATTCTTTTTGGTTGGGGGCTGTCCTGTACACTGTAGGATTTTAGAAGCATCCCTGTCCTTCACCCCCTAGGTGCATGTGGTACATACATCCCTGCACCACCAGCTGTGCCAACCAAAAGTGTCTCCAAACATTGCCAAGTGATTCTTGAGTAGCAAACTAGTCCCTGGTTGAGGACTAATGGTATAAAGCAACATTAGTTGCATATATTAGTTAAAATGGCAGTACCACCACCATATAGCATATGGGGACAAATTTCAGGAAGAATAATTAATTTTCAGTGATTTGAATAATGGCCATAAAATGGTTTAATTTCTCAAGAGAAAGCATCAGCTGTTATTATTAGAACTTGAGATTCTCAGAATCTATTTATAGACCAAAGCTAACAGCTTTTTTAAAAAAAGATTAAAATAATCTTGCAGTATACTAGTCCAGCAGTTAAGGGACAGCCCAGAGCACAGGGGGCAGAGAATGGTGCTTAACTAGTGATGTTTGGTTGAAAATAAGCTGACTTGGACCTGCTGAATCTAAGTCCCCTTACCCCTGCACCCCAGAACTAATCGATGGCTGCAGTCAACATTTTTTATTTTTATCTTAAACAAGAAAAACGTTAATCACATCGCTTCTTCATTTCTAAAAACATAATCTATACCCTTAGACCAGGCAAAGTGTATACAGCTGAGTCCAGACAATATAAGGTGGCTTTACTCTGCTGATTTATCATAAATTTTTATGACCTTGAACTACTTTTCCTTAAGTTCTTCTTCTCCTCCTCTCTTAAAAATTGAGCTAATAGCACAAGCAGGTCTTAGCCTTATTTTCCCAGTGCCTAGTCAATATGGAGTTGCCCTGGTTCATATACCTCTGACAACAAGGATTCCCATATGAGTGACTACATGCTTTTATTGTTTTTAGAATTCTCCTTTTGTCTTTGACTTTTGATAGTTTCACTATAATATGCCTTGGAGAAGGTTGTGTTTTGCTTTTTTTTCAGCTCAAACATTTATAATTTCTTTGTGTTGGGAAGATTTCAAATATTCTCTTCCAGCTATTTTTTTAAATTATTTCTTCATGTTGGGAACATTTCAAATATTCTTTTCTAGCTATTTTATTTTATTTTATTTTTATTTACTTATTACACTTTAGGTTTCTGGGATACATGTGCAGACTGTTTACATTTGCTACATAGGTATACATGTGCCATGGTGGTATTTTGCTGCATCCATCACCCCATCATCTACATTAGATATTTCTCCTAATGCTATCCCTCCCTCCCCAATTCCCCCACGCCTGCTATACCTCCTCTAGCCCCCCACCCCCCAGGCCACTGTGTGTGATGTTCTCCTCCCTGTGTCCATGTGTTTTCATTGGTGAACACTCACTAATGAGTGAGAAGGTGTGGTGTTTGGTTTTCTGTTCTTGTGTCAGTTTGGTGAGAATGATGGTTTCCAGCTTCATCCATGCCCCCCGCAAATAACATGAACTCATCCTTTTTTATGGCTGCATAGTATTCCATGGTATATATGTGACACATTTTCTTTTTCTTTTTTTTTTTTTTTTTGAGACGGAGTTTCGCTCTTGTTACCCAGGCTGGAGTGCAATGGCGCGATCTTGGCTCACCGCAACCTCCGCCTCCTGGGTTCAGGCAATTCTCCTGCCTCAGCCTCCTGAGTAGCTGGGATTAAAGGCACACACCACCATGCCCAGCTAATTTTTTGTATTTTTAGTAGAGACGGGGTTTCACCACGTTGACCAGGATGGTCTCGATCTCTTGACCTCGCGATCCACCCGCCTCGGCCTCCCAAAGTGCTGGGATTACAGGCGTGAGCCACCGCGCCCGGCCGCCACATTTTCTTTATCCAGTCTATCATTGAGGAGCATTTGAGCTGGTTCTAAGTTTGCTATTGTGAACAGTGCCGCAATAAACATACATGTGCATGTGTCTTTATAATAGAATAATTTGTAATCCTTTGGGTATATACCCAGTAATGGGATTGCTAGGTCAAATGGTATTTCCATTTCTAGATCCTTGAGGAATTGCCACACTGTCTTCCACAATGGTTGAATTAATTTACACTCCCCCCAGCAATGTAAAAAGCTTTGTTTTGTTTTTGTTTGTTTGTTTGTTTTTGTTTTTGTTTTCTGCTTAGGATTGTCTTGGCTATGTGGGCTCTTTTTTGGTTCCATATGAAGTTTAAGGTGGTTTTTACCAATTCTGTGAAGAAAGTCATTGGTAGCTTGATGAGGATAGCATTCAATCTATAAATTATTTGGGGTAGTATGGCCATTTTCACATTATTGATTCTTCCTAACCATGAGCATGAAATGTTTTTCCATCTGTTTTTGTCCTCTTTTATCTCCTTGAGCAGTGGTTTGTAGTCCTCCTTGAAGAGATCCTTCATGTCCCTTGTTAATTGTATTCCTAGGTATTTTATTCTCTTTGTAGGAATTGTGAATGGGAGTTCACTCATGATTTGGCTCTCTGTTTGTCTATTATTGGTGTATAGGAATGCTTGCAATTATTGCACATTGATTTTTTTGCACTGTATCTATTTGGAAATCTCTGAGCCTCTCATATCTAGGTGTCCAAATTTCTTTGCTGGACTCTGAAAGTTTTCAGCTATTATTTTCTTAAGTAAGTTTTCTATCCTTTTTTTCTCTTTATCTTCTGGGACAGCAAGAGTTTAAGTATTTATTCACTCTGTGGTGTCCCATATGCTACACAGAATTTGTTCATCGCTTTTTATGCTTTTTCTACATTTTTTTTGACTGGGTTATTTAAAAGACCTGTCTTTAAGTTCTAAAATTCTTTCTTTTGCTTGATCTATTTATTTTTAAGGTTTTTTTGAACCCATTTTTTATTTCACTTAATACATTCTTCAATTCCAGAATTCCCGTTTGTTCTTTTTTATTATATTTACCTCTTTGGTAGATTCCTCATTCACATCCTGAATTGTTTTTCTGACTTCCTTTAATTGTTTTTGTTTTCTCTTGTTTCTCACTCACCCTCTTTAATATTATTATTTTGAATGCCTTTTTTAGGATCTCACAAATTTCCTCTTGATTGGAATTTGTTTCTGGAGAATTATTGTGTTCTTTTGAAAGTGTCATGTTTCCTTATTTTTTCATGTTTCTTGTGTCTTTACACTGATATCTGTATACCTGGTGTAATAGCTACCTCTTCCCATTTTTTTTAGTTTGCTTACATAGGGAAACTTTTTCCTTAATATCTGTCTATGGTGTTGGATGCACAGGGCTCTTTAACTTTGATTCTGTGTGCAAGCAGGAGTGTAGTCTTTATATGACTTATTTGATTGTACACAGCATCAGTGGTTCCTGTGATTTCCACAGTGGCTTAGAACATGGTTGTTAGTGAAAGCTCTGGTGAAGTTTTTCTGAGGATGGGGATGTCAGATGGGCCTCTCCTTAGACTCCAGTGCTATCAGCAAAAGGCCAAACATTCCTGTCCTTGGGCCTCAGAGTGGTGTATACTGCTACTGGTGTTAACAGGTCTAAGCAGGCTGATTCTTGTACATCCATGTGGCTTGCTCAGGTGCCAGTAGTAGCAGCAGTGGTCCAAGCAGGTGAATGGGTTCTCAGGCCCCTGGGCAGGAGGTGCGACATGGACAATGGCAACAGCAATAGCAGGACACACCTCTGGATTTCAAGCAGTCCATTTTGGTGTTGGCAGTGCCTGCAATGGGCTGGACCAGCCAGCCATCAGGGTCTCAGGAGGCAAATGCAGGTGGGTGTCAGCTGTGGTGGTAGTAGCAGGCTGGGTATGCTAGACCTTGGAATCCCAAGAGGAGTATTCAGGTGGCAACAGTGATGTACTGGGGTAGGCAATCCCCAGACACCTGGACAGCATGCTCAGACACTGGGAGGTAACGCCAGGCCAGAAGGACCTATCTTAGACCCCCGGTGGTATCTGTAGTAACTGGCTGTGGTAGGCAGGGGCAAGGTGATCCACAGGCCCAAGGCAGAATGTTCAAGGGAGGGCAGCAGAGGCTGCACTGTAGTTCTTCTACTGAGGAGGGCAGAGTTGCTTTTAATAGCAGCAGCCACATGCTGGGAAGAATGCACTGCACTTGCACTTCAGCCCCTATAGCGACAGCCAACAGTAACTACTGCTGCTGGCAGCAGTTTGTCTTGGGGTGCATAGGTTCATGAATTTTCTTGATGCCTTTACTGCTGGAGGCACTGTGGGTGTTTGCCAATGGCTCATGCTCTAGCCCTGACAGCAGTACTTAGCCAAAGTGGTGGCTGCAGGTGGAGGATGTCACTGGGGCTCCAAAGATATGGATATGCAGGGGCTGTTGGGTACCCAAGCAAGATGCAGTCCATCGTGGGCTGAAGTCTCAGTATGGTGGCTTGCTGTATCTGCTTAGGACTTGAGAAGTGTGTACGACCCAGTGTGATCTCCCTCTCTGAAGCAATGCCTTCACACAGTTCCCAGGTAGGGTCCTATGTTAATCTCAGGGCCCACAAGCGCCTTGGAGCTTTCCCATGGCTGAGATGCATTCAAAGGTGGGAATGTCGGACACTAGAGGTCACTCACTTACATTTTCCCTGCACTCCGGAGCCTCTTTAGCCTCCCAACCAGTCCCAGATGAGCTGGCTGCTTCACTTCCTTCTCCTTTCTTTAGGTGTTTCCTGTCAGTTTTGGACTGAATTCTAATGTTCTCTCTTAGATGATTTATCCCATTATACTCATTATTTTGGTCTTTCTTTGAGAAGGTGAGTACCAAATGCCACTACTCAGCCATCCTGACACCTCTCCCTTTGTTTTGAAGTTTTTGCAAGGCTAATTCAGTGAGACAGAAAATATGACAGAATATAAGTTTTCTTTTACTATGAAGGTTACCGGGTATAACAGGAATCCAAGAAAAGAAAAATAACAGAAACAATGTTCAAGTGGACAACAAGGAGCTTAGAAGTTAGTGGGAGACTTTAGATTCCTAGAACTGAGATGGTCCTCAAAGTTCATCTGAACAAACTGCATGTGAGGAAACTGAGTCTCATAGTAATGAGCTGGCTTTTTCAAAGCTTATAGTTTTTAGTGACTGAGCTAGAACACAGATCTCTTACCCTCTGCTTTCATTTCCTCTGAAAATTCTTCCAAATTAAAAGGTTAATAACATCTATGGAATTATTGACCTAATTATCCAGGAGTATCTGTGTCAAAATAATTAGTATCAAGGAAGAGACACGGGAATAGGTGAAACAGCTTTTTGAAAGAAAATGTATTGAAAAATTAACACAGCACTATTCCAATAATAAGCCTGAAGATTGTAGTCACTCCTAATTCATGCAATACCCTAGCCACTGATTTTCTTTATGGAACCGAGCAGAAAATAATCTTCATGTTCTGCTCTCTGAATATTTCCCAGGGATGCAATGAAGAAATGGAAAATCAAATGAAGCAAGAAAGTATTCATATATCATGAAAAATAAATTAAATTTATGATTCTCCATCTAGCTGCAATTTAGAATCACATATTGAACCCAGTTGCCATCTAAGAGCTATAAGCAAGGATCTTGGGGTACTGGGCCTGGGAATCTGTAATTTTAAATCTCAAAAAATGATTCTGATGCATGCTCCAGATAACAAATCATTGTGTTACATTTTATTTTAATGAAATTCCTTCAAATCCAAGATTCCCTGATTCTATGATGCATCTAAGTAGACTCAAGTGGTATTTTGCAGCCACATCAAATCTGAAGGGAAACAAATAGTAATTGAGTCCTTTTCCTGCCTCTGAATCCCATCTGGCTTCTGGGCATCATTAGAAAACATGAGGGGTGGTAGATGTTTATTTACCCTGAAAAGATGCTCTTATCAAAGCATCATCCCTCAGGGACCTGAGTTCTCAAAAGAGTCTTTATTTCAGAACCTTTGGGGGGAAAAAGATACCATGAATGGTTGAAGATATTATGTCCTTTTTTGCCCATTTCCCCTTTCAAGAATAAATATGTCACCTAAAATAGCACATATACTAAGAACCATAATCTCTGAGATTAGAGATTCTGATTCACCCATTAGTTTTCAGCAGAAAACAAGGGCCTGAGGAAGAAGGGCAGCATAAAGGAGGAGGGAATTCTGGGTAACTACAGGAAACAGAAAAAAAAATGTCATCACACAGAGGAAAGATATGGGTCAGAACCACATAGCCCAAAGTTTGATCCCAAATCTACATACTGCTTTTTCTGAGATGGGTAACTTTGAGCATATCACATAAACCATATGATTCTCAGCTTTCTCTTCTAGAGATTGTTAAAAATAGTACTGCTCATATATCATGACCCTTTTATGATAATTAGACATATGACATGTCTGGTGCCCTCACTACAGTATTTGGCCCAAGGAAATATTCAATAAATGGCAACAATTATTAATAGTTCCAGCAGTATCCAGTGAAGGATGACATTGCGGAAAGCCAAAGAACAAACATGTAGAATAGGAATGTGGAAGCACCAGCTAAAGGCAGAAAACCTCCAAATAAGGCAGAGAGGTATTTAGTAGACGAGTTTGAGCGTTTAACCTAGCCTAAATAATATTGTAACATTGTATAGCAGAGAACACCTATCTCATTCCCTGTCCTCTCTCTCTCCCTCTATTCTCTCTTTTTCTCCCTCTATATTGCACACCTACACACTCCAATAAAGAAATAAATAATGACACCTTTACAGCACAACAACAAAACTAGTGTATCTGGCAAAAAAGCAAAGCCTTCTGTCACCAGCATCGCCAGGCAGTTTGTACCCAGAGGATGCATGACAGCAGAATCCCGAACAATGCTGCTTTACAAGCCAAAGTGGGGGTGACCTCAAGCAGGTCAAAGCCAAGGAAATGTACGATGCACATGAAAGCTCAGCTTTGAACAGGAAAAAAAGCTTAGAAATGTTCCTAACACTTCTGCAGCCAATCTGGCATGCAAACAGCTAGCTTTTTCAATCCAAGGCAATAACCACCTTTTGTAGGTAAAAAAGTAGCACTCTAAGAAGCCACACAAGTTCTCTAATAACTGCTGTGTCTGTAAGTTATAGGATAAGGTAGGCAGCATAGAAAAGACTGCTGACCACATACCCACTGCCAGCCACAACCAAGCATGTAGTATGAGGGAAAGTTCTTTACAGGCACTAAAATCTACTTAGCACTACTGTCATGTACCAAAGTCTACAAGCAAAATGATTTCCAAGGGCACCTGGGCCAGCTGTCACCCTAGGTAAAACTTCACAATGAATGCAGTTTGTTTTGACAGCTTTGTGCTATCATTTTTGCCTCTACATAACTTTTCTAATATCTTCTCTCCTCTTCTTTCTACTCCCTGAATTAGTTTTATCGAGCACCCATTTCGTACATGCATGATGCTGTGGCAGGGACACAGATAAATAAGCCTTGGGTGTTGACCTCATTATATCCACAGTACCCAAAAAGATAATGACAGCACAAAGTGAGAAGTATCTAGAAGAATAAAAGTAAAGTGGAAAGGAGGGAGCTTAATTCTGCCAGGGGAATCAGAGATCACAGAGGCAGAAACATTTGAAATGGACGTGAAAGGATGTATAAGTATTTACGGCTGGGAGACTGGAAAAAGCAACCCAGGCAAAAATTTCTTAGTAGGAGATATGCTCAGGGAATTGACCATGTTCTATGTGGGATTTAGTAAGGAAAATGGCATGATGTGAAGCAAGAAAACTAGTTTGAAGGAAGATTCCCAAATCCCTAAATATCCATAGCAACCATTGATATGATCTGTCCTTTCATTCACTCCCATCTGCTGCGTGCCCAGCACATGCATGACATGGCATAAACCTGGGGTTGTAGCTGTGCACAGCTTTTTATAGTACCCTCATCTAGATCTACCTTATACCTTAACACTTCTAACTCCTCAAAGATTCGCCTCCATGGACTCTGAGCCTTCCAAAGAATTACTAACTAAAGTATTAGAAAAGTTGAGGCCAGGCATGGTGGCTCACAACTGTAATCCCAGTACTTTGGGAAGTTGAGGTGGGCAGATCGCTTGAGGTTAGGAGTTCAAGATCAGCCTGCCCAACATGGTGAAGTCCCATCTCTAATAAAAATACAAAAAAAAAAAAAAAAAAACAAAAAAAAAAAACAAAAAAAAACAGGTGTGCATGGTGGTGGGTGCCTGTAATCCCAGCTACTTGGCAGCCTGAGGCAGGAGAATCACTTGAACCTGGGAGGCAGAGGTTGCTGTGAGCAGAGATCACACCACTGCACTCTAGCATGAGTGACAGAGTGAGACTCTGCCTCAAAAAAAAAAAAAAAAAAAAGAAAAAAGAAAGAAAGAAAAAAAGAAAAGTTGAATGCCTACTCTTCCCAGTGGGTTTTTGCATTTTAGAAAACTTATATTGACTCAAATGGAAAAATTGGCATGAAAAAAAATTTGAGCAGAAGAACCATTCTGCCTTTCTTAGCTCACCCTTAGGAGTCATTTCTCATTCTCTCTACTTATCTTTATTTCTGAATTAGAAGAACAGAGGTCCATCTGTTGAGCAGCACCCCACCCTGATCTTTGATTTCTCTCCACTAGAAGGCATGTCAATTCTCACAAGAATTCAAGAGGCTTCCATCTCACCCCCGCTACATATTCACATGACAGATGAGGTTCACATATGTAACACACTTTCCAAGTTCAGCCTATATTATGGCCTGAAACACAAACAAAATCAACCTGAGATTCTATAGGGTTACTAGAATGCTACATAGACCTCTATCCATTACCTTCCCACATGAGAAAGTATGCTGGAATGAAAGTCAGCCTGGGGTTACAATAGGGATAGTCTTGAATCCATTTTAATTTGTAAAAGAAAAATGTAAGCAAATGTTGTTACTTCACTACTAGTATCACATGAGGCATGCTTCTAAATGATCCTGTTGTTCTAGTATGACACATCATCAAGCTGGAAAGTCACTGGCAAAAGTTCATACATATTATCTGACAGTTCTCAGTAGTACACTGTATGTCAGTAATGCAGCTATAGTTTTCAAAAGTGTCCAGTTCACTCTTTTTTTTTTTTAGACAGAGTTTCACTCTTGATGCCCAGACTGGAGTGCAATGGCACCATCTCAGCTCACCGCAACCTCCGCCTCCCAGGTTCAAGTGATTCTCCTGCCTCAGCTTCTTGAGTAGCTGGGATTACAGGTATGTGCTACCATGCCCAGGTAATTTTTTGTATTTTTTAGTAGAGACAGGATTTCTCCACGTTGGTCAGGCTGGTCTCAAACTCCCGACCTCAGGTGGTCCACCTGCCTCAGCTTCCCAAAGTGCTAAGATTACAGGCATGAGCTACCACACCCAGCCTCCAGTTCACTCTTAAGGCCTGCAAGTTTGATTTGACTTATTAATGCACTAAACATATACCACAAAGTCCTACTAACTGAAACCAATAACCTTATGGAATTGTCTTCTACTGAAAATTTCCATGTTGGAGGTTTCAACATCAGCAAGTGTTTGCTTCATTTGAATAAAGAAAAATACATTTCATTTTATTTGGCATATAAGCTAAGATTTTTTGGAATACTACAGTTTAAATGATTATTTATTAAATAAATATTAAATTTTTATATGGGCACTACATCCCCTGGACAAAACTGCAAAGGTAATTTCAAACAAGATCTTGAGTCCTTCATTAGAGAGCTTGCCATGAAGGAAACATTCTGAAATATCAGTGGCTTGTAACAGCAAACATTTGTTTCCTACTCACATGTCTGCATCTGTGGAATGGATGTGGTACTGGAGCTTTGCTCAGCTCCATACCACATTTCCTTTCATCCCAAGACCTCAGGGAAAGAGGCTTACTTTTGTGGTAGAGGCTAACAACAGGAAGCAATTACTTTTGAAGCTTCCGTGCAAATACAGTATTTACCTCATTAGCTCACATTCCATTGACAAAAAAAAAAAAAGTCCAATGGAGTAGTAGCCCAACATCCATGAAGCAAGAAAATACATTTTTTTCATGACAGGAGAGGGAAATACACATTTGCAAAGAACAATACAATCGGTCAAAGAACACCTACTTTGGATATTCACTTTCTTTCCTTTCTCGCTCAAAGTTACTCACTTCCAATAAACATACCCTGAGATTATCATGCACTTATGGCATCAGGTGTGAAGTTGAAGATCTTGTGGTAATCTTTAACTCAGGAATAAAATAACTCATTCACACTCATATAAAATAGTGAAACAGGGACAGAACAACTACAATGAAACCTCCATTCACAGAGAGGAAGGCAGAGAGGCACTCAGCCATCACTATTACACAGTAATTTTGAAATTCTGAGCAACAAGAATCATGAGACCTCCTAACCTAGAGTAGGGAATGTTTCTTGAGTAGCCTCTGTTCAGCTCTTGGGGAGGTAGAGGTGAAGATACCCCCAGTCCATCATTCTCAAGAACATCTTCTCTTTCTCATTATTCGGGTTAGATACACCTAAAGAGAGCATTGAAGACAATGCCATCCTAGGAGAAGGAGTAGCTTTCTCAGCCTGCCTCTCGCCCAAGAAAACTGGAGCACAAATCATCTCAAACAGTTACAGTCTCTTTGAACTGAAGATGACAGTGCTTTTGGCAGTACAACTCTTTAAAAGATTTAGTTATTTATCTATGTGATTACGTTTCTGTGTGCCAGTAGCTGCTGCCACAATTCTTTTGTAGACGTATGTTTTTCTCTAGACTTAATTAAAGGTACTGTACGCTTATCTAGCTATGGCAGAATTGTGCCTTTAGGATTCATGGTCACACCCCTAATTTTAGCTGCACCTGTCTGAATCAGTGTTTTGGGCACAAAACATTTCTTAATTTTATCTTTTATCAACTGATGATTGAAAATAGTTTCACTTTTCAACCCTGAAATCTCAAGATTTGGGACTGTTTTCTATGTCATTCCTTCCTTCAAACAAGCCAGTTATTTTCTGTATTTATTTCTTTTTAAAAATATCTTATCAAATGTAGCTAATAACAACCAACTTATACTAACAATATCCCTTTTAAAAACCAAGCCAGCCAAAGCTACAATTTCATTAGGTACACTATCTGCCTCCAAAGTTATTACCATTGCAGAAAAACTATATTACATAGATTGCCACTTTCTTCAGTTTACTTTACAGTTTTCTTACCACCTACAAGTTTTATCCTGAAGTAATCGTGACACCGCTTTTATTTTCATATAATAGTTCCCCACCCCTCATATCAATTTCTATACGAGTCAGTTTGCTGCACAAAAAAATCAACCTTAAAACTGTAGTCGCTTACAAAAGTAAACAGGTTTCTTGCCCAAATGACATGTCAGTGAGAGTCACTTGGCTATGAAAACCTTGGCTCTGTTCCACAGAGCTTCACATTCAGGGACGCAGGCTGACAGGCAGCCACTATGCATAACACATGCAGTGTCATGGCCAAAGGGAAAGGCAAGAGACTAATGCTTATTCTTAAATTGTATTGAAGGCCTTTGCTTGAAATTGGCATAGTTATTCTTCTCACATTCCATTGACCAAGCTTAGCAATGATGGCATGGGTAATTTTCCTCCCATTGGGAAGAAAGTGGAGTAAGTATTTTCAAATAATAATACAACCTAACCACATGCTGTACTGAAAGACCTGAGTAATAAAATTTTAGAGTTGGAGATATGCTTCCGAACACCAGAAAACTAATGCAATTATAGAAGGAGTTTCATGAGATTATTTTCTTCATCATTCTGCAAAGAAACTATAAGAAACCAAAGTATTAGTTGATTGTATGCTGTGAAACCGCACAAAGATGTAGTTCCAAAGTGATTAATATGCAGAATTGCTTCTATTAAAGTAAAAACATAAGAAGAGAAGCATAAATGTTCTTAAGTTTTTACTTTGCCTTATGAAAATTAAAAATGTATGATAGTAAAATACATTTTATGTGTGGTTGCAAAAGCAATCTGAATTTGCTAAGTTCTAGTTTACATTTGATGCAGTCAAGGACTTTTCATCACAATCAGAAAAAGCATTAAAAAGAAAAACTCTATCCAGAATTATGGGGTGTTTCTGATTATGTCTAAATAATTCACAAATGTTAGTAAATGCAGAGATTCCATTTGAATGGGAGCCCTGCTGTGCTAAAGGTCTCAGACAGGTAACAGGGTAGTGAGTGTCCTCTAGTGGTAAATCAAAGCTTTTGACTTGTAAACAGAACAGAGAGAATTTCATTTTCCTCATTTTGCTTCTTAATTTGTACTCTGGTGACGACAGGGAAAATGTTGAATCTTAGAAATATATTTCATAACATTTTAAGACTCCTTTTTCCTGTGCCTGAAACTTGTTTATTTGATACTTAAAAGTATCAAGCAACTCAATTCTCCTCACGTAAAAATAATAGATGTTATTTAGTCTATTACTTTCTTATCGTAAAGCTGTCACAAATATATATTCAATTTTATTTTTAAGAAGAAATAAAATGTTTACGCTGGGGATGTAGCTTGAATAATTTGCAATTTAGATTTTGTTTGTATTGATTACAGGTCAGCGCAATCACCAAGAAGAAATATCTAAGTAGTTTCTAATTCCTGATATTTCCAAAATGATTACACATTTTATTAATCAAGGTCACAGTCACCTCCTTTTACTAGTGTCAATGAAAAGCTGATGTTATCTGTTAATTAAGAGTCACCATGGAGGCCGGGAACTGTGGCTCATGCCTGTAATCCCAGTACTTTGGGAGACTGAGGCAGGCGGATCACCTGAGATCAGGAGTTCAAGACAATCCTGGCCAACATGGTGAAACCTCGTCTCTACTAAAGATACAAAAAATTAGCTGGGTGTGGTGGCAGACACCTATAATCCCAGCTACTCGGGAGGCTGAGGCAGGAGAATCGCTTGAACCCAGGAGGTGGTGGTTGCAGTGAGCTGAGATCGTGTCATTGCACTCCAGTCTGGAGTAACAAGAGGGAAACTCCGTCTCAAAAAAAAAAAAAAAAAAAAAAAAAAGGCAATGAAAATGAATATCTTAAGTGCTGCTGCTGCTGCTACCACTGCTGCTACTGCGATTTATGTGTGAGTTCCAAGTGCCCTCTACTGGGCAAAATGCAGTGTGGGTGAACAAGCTGTCTGGATCCGCCTTCTCCCCTTGGAGTTCCTGATGAAGCCGAAATTCCATTTTAAATATGTAGAAGCTCAACCCATGTAAAGACCATAGGATCAGGCCTTATATTAAAATCATGGACAAATTCATTAAAGCTTTATTGTATATGTAGAAATAGTTTTCAAATACCATGCTTTTCCTTACTACTTAAATCTCATTTCAAATACGATTGGCTTCATGAGAAAACAAATCATAGACAATATTTTAAAACCTGACTTTTCTTCTTAGTACTTAGATAAATTCCTTTTTTTTTTTAACTTAACAGGTCTGGAATCCAATTTATACAGGTTTTTCAGCCCCTGGGGAGATATAGAAAGTCTGCTGCAGTGCTCACTAAGCTCCCAAAAAGGCAATGCCTCCACTGTGTAGCTGAAAACGTTAACATTTGCAATTATCAGCTCAAGTTTTAGGACTGAGTAAAGGGATATAGTCTTGGAGAGAAAGGGTAAGAGGGCGACCTTTTTGGCTTCCAGGAGTTAGACAGTACTTTTGTAGTGGTGGGAGCTATTATTAAATTCTCTTGATCAAACTTCCATCTGTACGCCTGGGATCATGCCCTTATGAAGGCCAGTCCGCATTGTCAGGTTTTTTTCCCCTCCTCCTATGATCTCTCTAAGCTATTAAAGCCCTAAATTCATTCCCTGGAGTTCAGAGGATGGAGGGTAGGGACAGTCCTTTTTTATAAAATGAAGGAGAAACATAATCTATAGTCCCTGAACTCAGGAGCAAAGCATCTTTTGTCTACAAACCCTTTTCTTTCAAGAATTGCATGTCTTACCAAAGCATGAGATGGTAGCCCACCTCCTAGGGAGTCAAATGAAATATATCTGCATAAATAAAAATTCAAATAAACTACTTCCAACAGGGTTTAAACTATTTGTTTAGCTTCTAAAGTACTAATGAAATAATCCAAAATATGATGACTTTTGTATGTGTTGCTTTGCTATAATAAAAGTGTTATGGGATGAATCATATTCCCTCAAAATTCATATGTTGAAGTCCTAATCCTCAGTACCTCAGAACGTGATCATATCTTTACAAAGGTAATAAATTTGAAATAAGGTAATTAGGGGGGACTTTCTCCCATGTGACTGGTATCCTTAAAAGAAGAGAAAGTCTGGATACACACATACTCCAAGGGAGGACCATGGGGAAACATATGAAGATAGCCACCTACATGCCAAGAAAAGAGGTCTCAGAAGAAATCAACCCAGCTGATTCCTTGACATCAGACTTCTAGCTTTCAGCATTGTAAGAAAATACATTGCTGTTATTTAAACCACCCAATTTGTAGTACTTTGTATGGCATCTCTAGTAAACTAATACAAAATGTGAGGTTGGCATTAATTCCATGGCTCTATACTGTCAGGATAAGTATGTCAGCATTTCTGTTAGCCTTTGCCTCAAGATTTTTGCCTCCAGGTGGCTATCCAGCTAATATAGCTCCAGGCATCATGTCTAAACTCAAGAAAGAAAAAGGGGAGAAAATACCTTTGTTTTTATCAAAAACTCTTTTTTTTTAATGGATCCCTTCTGTTGCAGACACTTGAAAACTCAACACTCAAACTCAGAATTTATTAGCTCAAGAATTAGAAAATCCAGGGGTTGCACCAACATTAGGCATGGCTGGAGTCACAGACTGCGTGACATTATCTGAACTGAGAGTCTCCTTATCTTTTTATTTTTCTGTCTTTGTATTGCTTTACTTTTCTGCTCATGCATATCACTAGAAATTCCAGGCTTTTTCCTCATGGCAACACGATGGCTGCTACAGCTCCAGCAACATAGTCTTTTAAGATCTAGTCTGGCAAAAAAATGAGTTCCTGTCTCCCAGAATCCCTACATAAAAACACACATATGCTTCTTTCTTGGGGATACCCTCATGGTGTCATGTCAAATGCCTCTTCATACTCTTTTATCTTAGCCTAAGCACTAGGAAGTCTGCATTTACTTAATGATGTTGATAATTATTAATACGGTAAGGAGTAAAGGGCTACTCTTTATGAAGCACTTCATGCCAATCATGGTTCAGTATCTCCTTGAATCATCAAACAATCCAATGTAACAAGAACAATAATTCCACTTATTGAATATTTTTAAAAACTTTTTAAGAGGTAACTAGTCATGAATAGGTCAAATAATTTGCCACATATCACTAAGATAAAAAATAGAGCCAGGAATGTAATATACTTTTGTTAGGGTCTAAAACCTTCAAACTCTTAACCACACTCTGAATCCACTTGATTCCGTATTGTTTTTCAGAAAGCATGAAGCTTCTAGCGCTTTATCTCCATTTCAAGAACTTCCCCTGCAATCACTTCTGCCCAGTCAACCAATTCCTACTTACTCTGACTACACCTATTATTATTCAATTCATGAAACATTAATTTTTAACAAATAAATGCTCCCTTCTTCCCCAGCCACTTTAATTTTAGGAAAGAAAGATTTCTGCTTATCCTAGTCATGAGAATCATTTGAATTCTATGTAGCCACTCAAACCTCCGCCCCTTTACAAGCTAATCCATCTTTACAAAATTTCTCTGACTTTTTTATTATGCAGTTTTACTCTCTTTGGAGCATATTTAGAAGTCAGTCCTTAAAAAAACACTGGTATGCAAAACTCTTGAAAATAAATATACAGCAAGTATGCCAACAGATAAGGATTTAAAATGAGGGTCCCATTTTACATTGCCTTCTTTTCACCAAAGATCTATTTTCAGTGCAGAGGTCAGATAAATTCAATAGTATCTCTGCTGAAATCAGAAACATGCTGGCATCATCACCACTGAGTAGAGTATGGAGCTGAGTATACTTACAAAGAAAGTTGGAAGATATGATCCCTGCCTCTTTAGAGATGACAAATCAAGAGGATAGACAATCTTATTTGATGGGTGCTTTACTCAAAGCCACATCAGCTAGAAGATACAATCTGGAACTACAGTGATGTTAAAATATAATTTAGCATCATCTGAAGGTTTGAAGGAATCCATCTGCACCCCTACTACCCCCTCAAGCAGAGGTGCCCTTCCTCTAAGATCCTTAATAACTCTGTCACCCTAATATTATGTGCACTCCATTGTATCATAGTTTTCATTTATGTAAGTGTAACACCCACTAGGTTGAGTGGTCCATGAGGACAGTGGCTACGGTGTATTTCTTGTTACATGAGGCTGGCCTGTGGCTGGAGAGTAACCATGATACACAGGATCTGTGTTAATAGGCTAGGTCTTTTTGTTGTAATGATAAACCTTGTAGGATAAACCCCAAAAAAATCATTTCTGATTCAGGTTACATGTCCCTTGTAAGTGAGCAAGAGGCTCTGCTCCACACAGTCACTCAGGATCTCAGGCTGACTGAGACTCCATAGTTAGCAGCCTTATCTGGAATAGGAAGCATTCTTGCTGCAGCAAGAAGACAGAAAACACATGGGTTTTTCTATACTTCAGGCTAGAAGTGACACATGTCACTTCCAGAAAGTACTGCTCTTTAACCTAGGCCCCACACCTCAGGGGGATCTGCAGTGCCTGGGACTTGGCTAGGCCTGGCAGTGTAGCTCAGGAAGGGCACCCCAAGTCAAGACCAGGATGTACATGAGCTATCATTCCCATTTTTTTCTTTTAATATACACTCTGACCCTTAGTACCATACATAGAGTTAACCAGATGCCTCCAGGAAGCTCTGAGACTTGCACCTATAGGGTTATCCTGATACCACATCCCTGGCTTTGGCTCTGGTGCTGGCGGGGATAGCCTAAAGGGAGTTATTCCCAACAAGCAGTGCGATATTTCCTTTATGGAATTAGACAAGACTGACTTTCAGAATGGTAACAACATGCTCATTTTGGGTGATTCTCACTCATGTTGGACACCAGACAAGTTCTGTGTTCTGAGCTACCATCAGTCACCCACTATCTGTTGGGTTTGAGCCCTGTGTCTACCCCTGTGTCAGCTCTCACCCATCTGTGTTCAATTCATAACATCTCCAGTCTACAGCACCCAAGGGTGACAGAAGGCATTTTTTATTCTGTGTACCTTCCACTGCTGGCATGCAGAGCAGTCATGTCACCATCCTTGAAGGCTCTGCATCACATGAGAGAGAAGTCTTGAAGAAAGGTGGAGATTGCCTGTCTTCTTCAATGATTTTTAGATCATTTCTGCTCAAAGTCAATAAGGTCTTCCAATTTATGTCTTCTCTTTCTTCAAGTTGTGCTGATATCATATTCTTCCAGGTCTGTCTTAAGCCATGCCAGATGAGGGACTAAATACTCCTTATGTGAGTGGTATTGCACTTCTCACTCTACCTTCTCTGCCGATGTCAGTATGTGGAATTCAGGGGTATAGTCAACAATAAAAGCAACAGTATTCTAAGAATGAAGGGATTGTAGCTTAAGGAGCTTAAGAGAAACATGGTTGGAAGATGTGTTGTCATTCATTTACACTACAAAACTCTAAACAGTACATTTAACATAACCAAAAATGAATTATCACACTTTCCTTCATACACTGGTTAAGACTTGCATGTGTGGTTATCATCAAGGAAGCACAGTAAAAACTTTTGAGAGAATCATCCAAACCCAGTATTCAGGGTTGGTGTGATGGATAATGCAGTGTCAGGAGTGACGCTGTAACCAGCATTGAACACATGGAATTAGTAAACTGAAGAAGCAAGAAGGTCTGCATTGTTTCAATATAAACAGCTTCCAGTGGGCCATGGCATTGTAATAATGTTATTACCTTTTTCTCCCCTGTGGGAAATACGAAATTAGCCAGAAATGGTGCATTTGCTAATAAAGAAGGCAAAAGATAGTTCCTGAATCTGAATCCAAAGAGATGGTCCCTGAACACTACAAAATAATCTGCACTTTCTCTGATTTGACCAGCCATCAGAAACCTAAGTACCTCTTCTCTAATTCCTATTCTAAATCTTTACTGATAAATAACTATATGAGCCCATGAATTGTATATACATTTTTAGATCAAATTGTTTATATATAGACCAAAATAGGCCCAGGGTCCCCCACCCTTTGAGATGGCTCTGCTCCCTTTCACATAGGCCAGAACTAATCTCATGGCACTACTCGGTTTCAATGTGACTAAAAAGTCTATTCTTCTGAGTGTTCAAAAGGAGAAGAGAACCAGATATTGGTGGACATTGGTAATATTTGCCAATCACAAGGATGGAACTGGGTCTGTGGTTTCGGACAGTAGCCACATTTTAGCAACTATAAGTTGCTCTCTAGGTTGCAATTCACTCCACTTATCCCACATCTGTCTCTAAAACCTTGTCAAAAGGCTTTAAATCCTTGCCTTAGTTTTGCTATAAAGAACCAAAGATTCATTCTCTCTCTCTCTCTCTCTCTCTCTCTCTCTCTCTCTCTCCTTTCTCTCTCTCCCTCCTCTCCCTCTTTGTCTCTCTTCCTTTACTTCCCCCATATCACAGTCTATCACAGTGATAAGAGCATAAATATGGTATAAGGGAGAAGCCCCAAGACTGCAGGAAGCAATTAGCAGAAACCTAAGATACAGCCTTAGACAGCCTAGAGATAAGGCTTTCAAAGCCAGGCAACCTAGAAGGCAAAGGAATGATAGAACTGATAGAGAAACTTCTGGAGAATTTCCTACAAACACTAGAAGGGAGAAAAGAACCTCTAAGAGGGCTCTGAGATCATAATAATCTGAAGAGGAGGCCCAGAAGCAATTATAAATTGGTATACACCTGCAACCAAATATCTGAAATTTGTTTTTGAATGCCTGTCTCCTCTCCAAAAGCCTGCTCAGTGGCTTAGTTCCTCAAAGCTGGATGTGACAGTTAGACTTCTGTACAAGGCCATTCTTGCATTGCTATGAAGAAATACCTGAGACTTGGTAATTTATTTAAAAAGAAGAAATGTAAGTGGCTCATGGCTCTGCAGGCTGTATAGGCAGCACAGTGCAGCATCTGCTTCTGTGGATGCCTAATGAAGCCTACAATCATGGTGGGGGATGAAGAGAGAGCAGGCTTTCACATGGCGAAAGCAGGAGCAAGAGAGAGAGTGGGGTGGGGTGAGGGAGGTGCCACACTTTACAGCAACTCTTAATATCATGAGAACGAACTCACTATCACAAAGAAAGCACCAAGCCATGAGGTATCAGTTCCCATGATCCAAACATCTCCCACCAGGCCCCGCCTCCAACATTTGGGATTACATTACATTTCAACATGAGGTTTGGGTCAGGACAAATATCCAAACTATGTCATTCTGCCCTGTCCCACAAATGTCACATCCTTCTCATCGTTACAAAATACAACAGCCCCCCAAAAGTCTCAATTTATTTCAGCATCATCCAAAAGTCCCATGTCCCAAGTCCAAAGTCTCATCTGAAAATGAGTTCCTTTCCCCTACAAACCTGTAAAATCAAATCAAGAGGTTTACTTCCAGGATACAATGGGGGGTATAGGCACTGGGTAAACATTGGGCATTGAGTAAACATTCCCATTCCAAAAGGGAGAAATCCACAGCCCATTGGATTCTTCATCCGAAAATGAGCTTTGCTTTTATACCACATGGTCAGGCTACAATTTAGTAAAACTTTCACACTCTACTTCACCTTTAAATGTAAATTCCAACTTTAAGTCATTTCTTTTTTGCCAAATCTAAGCATAGGTTCTTAGAAGCTGCAGCAGGTTGTTAGAAGCACCTCTTGAATGCTTTGCTTCTTAGAAATTTCTACCACCAAGTACCCTAAAGTTTGAACTCTTTAGTTCAAAATTCCACAGATCCCTAGGTCACAGATACAATGCAGCCAAGTTCTTCACTAAGGCATAAAAACATTGACCTTTGCTCTAGTTTCCCATAAGCTCCTCATTTCCATCTGAGACCCTAGCTAGGCCTTTGCTGTCCATATCAGCCTTTTGGTCAGAACAATTTAACCAGGAAATTCCAAACTTTCCCTCACATTTCTATCTTTTTCTGAGCCCTCCAAACTCCAAACCTCTCACAGTTACCTGGTCCCAAAGTTGATTTAACATTTTCAGGTATCTTTCAGCAATGCCCCACTCCTTGGTGCCAATTTTCTGTTAGGCCATTCTTGCATTGCTATACAGAAATACCTAAGACTGGGTAATTTATAAGTAAAGAAGTTTAAATGGCTCATGGTTCTGCAGGCTATTTGGGAAGCACAGCATCAGCATCTGCTTCTGGAGAGTCCTCAGGAAGCCCACCAACATGGCAGAAGGCTGTAAACCAAAAGTGTCTGAGACAGGTCTCAACCAATTCAAAAGTTTACTTTGCCAAGGTTAAAAATATGCCCATGACACAACCTCAGGAGGCCCTAAGAATATGTGCCCAAGATTGTTGGGTTACAGTTTGGCCTTATATACTTTAGGGAGACATAAGACATCATTTAATATACGTAAGATATACATTGCTCTGGTCCAGAAAGGCAGGAAAACTCAAAGTTGGGGGCTTCCTGGTCACAGGTAGATTTGAAGATTTTCTGATTAGCAGTTCATTGAAAGAATATATCTAAAGACCTAGAATCAATAGAAGGGGGAGTTTGGGTTAAGATAGGGGGTTGCAAAGACCAAGGTTTTTATTATGCAGCTAAATCCTCCAGCTAGCAGGCTTCAGAGAATATAGATTGTCTTAAGGTCTCTGTTTTAATTTTAATGCCAGTCAGTTGTGCCTGAATTCCAAAAGGAGAAGGCCATAATGAGGCATATCCAACCACCCATTCCCATCTTGGCCTGAACTCATGTTTAAGGTTAACTTTGAAATGCTCTTGGCTCAGAGGAGGGGTCCATTCAGTTGATTGAGGGGCCTTAGAATTTTATTTTTCACTTACAACATGAAGAGGAAGTAGGCATCTTACATGACGGAAGCACAAGCAAGAAAGAGAGTGGAGTGGAAGAGCTGCCACATTTTATTACAACTAGATATCAGGAGAACTCATGAGATTATCATGAGAATAATACCAAGCCATGAGGAATCCCCTCCATGACCAAAATACCTCCCACCAGGCCCCACCTCCAACACTGGGGATTACATTTCCATATGAGATTTTGATGGGGACTATCCAAGCTATATCAACTGCCTTTCACCTTTATAAAGTTAATTCTACCAGAGTGATACTGAGCACCATAAATGAGAGAGTGTGTTTATTTCCATGCTATTTATATTTTTGAAAGGTATTTTAAAGTAAAGAGTGGTCTTTGAATGATGATCATTAGAAACAGCTGACAGCAAGTGGATACGATATTGAGGTGGTTGGCTTCCTGGTATTCCACCAACCTCACTATTTGCGCTTCTTCATCATCATCATCATAGTACTGATACATCCAGTCATCCTGAAATAATTTTCAGCTTAGGTATTGATCCTGTCCCATACAACAAGGTCTGTTCTTGCTTGCCTCATAATTTTGGGTTAGGTTCCAATATAAAGTTGTTTATGGTCTAGAAGCACAGAGGAACGTGTCTCAATGGCACTGATGGCCTGGAAAAATTCAGGCAACCACAATAATTGTAATGTAAAGTAAACCTTTGAGTGGAGAGGTGAAGGGCAATGAGGCAGTGGGCAGAGGGCACGAGACCAAGGGAACTGGTGTACAGATACAAAGTTGCTAAACCAAGTTGTACCTTAAAGATTGGGTTCATGTGTTAAAAGAAAACAGAAGCTTGCATATTTAAGAGGAAGACATTTAAATCTGTAATAGTGAAATGTATAGAAGAAGAAGAGTACCAGAATTAAATGGGGAAGGCCATATGAAATATGTGACAATGCCTGAAGCTTTAAAATTTGCTATTTATTAAGATATAGAATCAACCTAGGTGCCCATCGAGGGTGGATTGGATAAAGAAAATGTGGTACATATACATCACGGAATACTATGAAGCCATAAACAGGAACAAAATTGTCCTTTGAAGCAACACAGAAGCAGCTGAGACATTACCCTAAAAGAATTCATGCAGGACAGAAACCAAATACCGTATATTCTCACTTATAAGTAGGGGCAATATATTGAGTACATATGGACATAAGGATAGGAACAATAAACACTGAGGACTAATTACAAGGGGGAGGGAGGGAGGCAAGGGTTGAGAAAATATTGAGTCCCATGCTCACTACCTGGTGATGGGATTAATCATATGCTAAACCTCAGTATCACATAATATACTCATGTAAAAAATATGTACATGTACCTCTTAAATCTAACATAAAAACTGAATTTTTTTTTAATTTGCTATTTAGCTCCTACTTCAACTCCTGTGACCAATCGGAATGCAAATATTCCTCTGGAAAACAATTTTTTAGAAAAGTTGTGCTTCACCATAGCAAAATCAACATGTGTGATATGGTTTGGCTGTGTCCCCATCCAAATCTCATCTCCAATTGTAGCTCCCATAATTCCTATGTGTCATGGGAGGGACCCAGTGGGAGGTAATTAAATCAGGGGGTGGGTCTTCCCCATGCAGTTCTCATGATAGTGAATAACTGTCATATCTTATGGTTTTATAAAGGGAGTTCTCCTACATAAGCTCTTTTTTGCCTGCTGCCATGTAAGACGTGACTTTGCTCCTCATTTGCTTCTGCCGTGATTGTGAGGCATCCCCAGCCACGCTGAACTGTGAGCCAGTAAAAACCTCTTTCCTTTATAAATTACCCAGTTTCAGGTATGTCTTTATTAGTAGCATGAGAACAGACTAATACAGTGTGCAATCAATTTTCAAATGTCTTATCAGGTGTAGGTATAATGTACAACAGGAGAAGGTCTTGAGATCAGTGCAACAGGGTTACCAGAGAATGAAAGAAGGTCATTGAAAACAGCAGGTCAAATACTTACTTATTTACTTGATAAATATTTATGAAACATCTAATATTACAGGCAGTATGCTGGGTGGGGAAAAAATGTAGAAAAAAATAACACATAGCGTCTCCACTAAGAAGCTTACCATCTGGAGTGGGGAGTCTGTGCAAGAAATAGACATATAAACTCTAATTATAATAGAATGTAACAAGTACTATAATAGGGAAATAACAGAACACTATGAGATTAAGCAAGAAAGGCACTGAGTATAATTTTAGGGCTTCAAAAACAATCCCTAGAGGAAGTAGTAACTAGACTGAGACAGGAAATAAATGTAGGGCTTAACTTATTAAATGTGTAGAACTTGTTCCAAGCAGAAGGAAAAATATATGCAAAGCACAGAGTCAATTAAGCACTTAGTGTGTTTGCAAAATGAATCTGTGTATAGAAGAATATGAGGAGGAGAATGCAAAAAATAAATGTGTAGTAGTAAGCAGGGGTAAGATTATGAAAGGCATTGGAAGATATAAATTGGACTTCATAATCAGAGCAATGAGGAGCCATAAGTAAGTATTGAGCAAACTTAAGTAATAAATTTATTCTGCTTTTTTCCAGAAATATAGTAGTGCTTAGCACAGTTCGTGGGATGAAGTGTCCACTTAAGCAGATGGATAACACCTCCCCCATCACTCAACATTTTGAATCTGCCAACAGTTCTTATCCCACACTATTTGATAAAATGTTGTCTGCAGAAAGTAAATGACTTAGTTAATTTGTGCTTTTACCTATACAGCATTTCTCATCAAGCTCCAAACACTGTCTTAGGAGAAATGTGGCTGCAGTAACTTCATCAGTCCCATAGAGTAAATTACAGCAGTCCCCACTTAACCATGGAGGCTATATTCCAAGATTCCTAGTGGATGCCTGAAACGGCCAAACCATGTATACACTTTGTTTTATCCTATACTTGCAAACTATGATAATGTTTAATTCATAAAGTAGACATAGTAAGAGAGTATCAAAAATAACAAATAATAAAATAGAATAATTGTAACAACATACTGTTATAAAAGTTATGTAAATGTGCTCTCTCTCTCTCCCCACCACCACTCCACCCCTTGTCAACCCTAAGTTCCTCTCTCTCTCATTGTCTTACTATAATATACTCAGCTATTTTCAGACCTCCATTGACCATGGGTAACTGAAACCTCAGAAACTGAAACTGCAGTAAAGGGGACTACTATATATTCTGAACAGTAGAAACTCAACACTAGTTTACAGCAGAAGATATTGACTGTCAGTTCTCCCCATTAAAAACACTGGAAAAAATCTATGGACCAAGGCAAGCTACATTTGTTAGACTTATCGCAGTAAAGGAGAACATCATCTTGAGAGAGTTTTAATAATGTCTCAAAATAGAAAATTACAGCAGGGTATTTATAGAATTCTAGGGTCTTGTTGAATGTTTTTAAGGTGGAAAGGAATCTTGCAAGTGGAAAACAGGCTGAGATTGGGCAGAGGTTATTTTGTTTTATTTTGTTTCAATAGCTTTGGAGCGTAGACCAGTGAGGCAGGGGTCTTGAAGCAAATTTTGATGAATGAAGAAACTGTTAGTCCTCATAAGTAAAGTGTTTCATTACCTTGGTCTTTTCTTCCTTGAGCAGACCTTTCTTGTAGGAAACAAAGTTATGTTTACCTGGTCCTAGCATAGTTTCACACAGTAAAGAAAGAAAGCCTATTCCCAGTATTATGCAACATAAGGACAAGGAATATTGTTGATTTCAGTTTTTAGTAGCCATATACTTTCTTTTGACCATGGTCCCATGTAAGCAATGTAATTCCAGGTAATAACTAAAGAGAAGGAACAGTTATGCAAGTAATATGTAAAACATTCATCCTGTCATTAGCTACCATGAATAATTGAAAATTGAATATAGATAAAATTTAAGAGGAAGGATAAAGAAGGGAATAACACAAATTGACCAACCTTTTAGTAAAGTCCAATATATTGCAAATGTTCAGCTGGACACAGATTATTATTAGGATTAAATGAGAAACAATAAGTGGATGCTATTATTACTAATCAGTAAAATTTCTAAGTTATGAAAATGATCGCAACACTCCACTTTTTACAAACCTATTATGTCTCTTCATCCAAAATCCCTAAAATATGACACAAGATCATTCTTGATCTGGCCTCTCAGTCTCATTGTCATTCTTCAAGAAGTTTCCCCCAAATACATGTTGCTTTTTCAGAACTTTGAACACAGGTGTTCTGTTCCTTCTGCCTTGAATACTTCACCCATATTCCAGTCTTTTCCCACCTACCTGGATAGCTCCCATGTATCTTTTCAACTGTCAACTTAAGTATCGTGTCTTTAAGAAAACTTCTATGACACCCCCCAATTATGTTAAATTAAATGTTATTTTTATTTGTTCCTGTAGCACCCCATGAATATCTGTAACCCTTGGCAGACTTCACCTGTCTTATAATTGTTATCAAACTTGCCTGCCTTTCCCTGCTACTCATCTGAGCTTCCCAAAGCCAAAGACTATGCTTTGTTCTTCCTGATAGTCCCCGGGGCTGTGCAACATGACTGATACGCATTTGTACCAAACTATTTTTATTGAATATAATTGAAGATTTTAAATCTCCTACATGAAAATATATTGACTAGAATGGGTTTAAGTGAATTTTCATACTGTAGTAAATATATTTTATATGTCTGTGTTTTATACTTTGAAAATTTTATTTCTGAAAAATATTTTATGGAACATTCTGAATTATAATAAACCAAATGGAAAAATACTGACTCTTGAGAGAACTAAGTTTACTCCTTATGCATATCATGATTTAGCCTGTAGGGCTCTTTGTCATCCTGGAACAGTCAATTCTAATTAGGGTAAATTCAGACATCTACCTACTCAAACAAGGGAAATGACAATATCCAGTTTGAAGGATAAATCTCTGAAGCTGCAGGAAATACTATCAATGCTAAACAATCAATATGCTGATAGTAAAAATAAAGACCACACATTGAGAATCACAACCCATACCTCAAGTAAAGAACAACCATTTGATGGGATTGCCCAGTGATTAATTACAAGAGTTTGTATAAATCTCTCAATGATATTTTAGACAATTTAGTCCATTACCTATGACTAAACAACTACTTTCAATAATACTAATTGTATATAAATTTTTTTTAATTATAACATGCAACTATAACGATAAAACAACCAAAGTTTTAATATGCAGTGATGTTAGGTTTGCCTTTAAAAACTATAAGATCTAGTGGAAATAAGCACTTTATCACTGAAGATAATAATCAGTCCTTGCTCTTCCCTCTGCTGTGGGCTCTAGTGTAAGCTCAGTTTTGTCTGGCTCATCAATAACATGTGAGTAGAGAAGAAAGTGTATCACATATCTGTGCCCTCCTTTAACATCTGGAATGAGTCTGAATGAGGGTGAGTTGAGCTCCCTTCATGCTGGCCATATGCCCAGTCCATTGCTGTGTCTTCCACCTTAGATTTGGGGGAGTCTCACTTTCTGCTGTAACAAGAGTCTTTCTTAGAATCCCAGCCCATTTGTACCTGTCTCTCTTAGCAGACTTTACACTGTGTTACATTTGTTATAAAACTTGCCTGCCTTTCCCTGCTACTCATCTGTGAGCTTCCCAAAGCTAAGGACTATGTTTTGTTCATCCTGATATTCTCCAGGGCTGTGCAATATGACAAATATGCATTTGTACTAAATTATTTTTATTGAATAAAATTGGAGAGTTTAAATCTCCTACATGAAAAGATATTGACTAGAATGGATTTAAGTGAATTTTCATACTGTAGAAAATATATTTTACAATGCACAGGGTTTGACAAGACCTATCTCTAGGATTTGAAATCTGCCCAGTGTTACCTAAACATTGACTAGGATGACCTAAAACTCCACTCTGTGAAACACAGTTGCATATTATCATATTCAATATGGGTTGCCATAACAAAATACCCTAGACTAGGTAGCTTAAAACAACAAAAATTTATTTTTCACAGTTCTGGAAGCTGAGAAGTTTAAGATCAAGGTGCTGGCCAACTTGATTTCTGGTGAGGGCTCTCATCTTAGTTTAGTGGCAGCTGCCTTTTTGCTGCATCCGCACAGGGTAGAGAGGGAAAGAGCAGGCTCGCTAGTGTCTCTTGGTTTTGATTTTGTTTTTGTTTTTATACAGAGTCTCACTCTGTCACCCAGGCTGGAGTGCAGTGGTGCAATCTCAGTTTTCTGTAGACTCAACTTCCCGGGCTCAAGCTATTCTCCCATCTCAGCCTCCTGATTAACTGGAACTACAGGTACATGCCACCATGCCCAGCTTATTTTTGCATTTTTTATAGAGATGGGATTTTGCCATGTTGCCCAGGCTGGGCTTCCCTGAGCTCAAGTGATCTGCCTGCCTCAATCTCCCAAAGTGCTGGGACTACAAGTGTGAGCCACCACACCTGACCAGTGTTTCCTCTTGTAATAACACTAGCCACATCAGATCAGGGTACAATATGACTGACAAGCATTTGTACTAAACTATTTTCAGTTAAACCACCTTTATGACCTCACCCACCTCAATCACCTCCTTACAGGCCCTGTCTCCAAATAGAGTCACATTGGGGGTTAGGGCTTCAACATATGAATTTGTAGGAGGAGGGACACAATTTAGCCCATAGCAGATACAACCATTAACAGAAATCAAGCATAAATCCTCCATGTACATTCAAGAGCAACAATAATAATTGCAGCAACATCTACTATTTCTTAAACACTGACTTTGGCCACATTATTTTCAACTTTTAGGATATTCCTAGAGCAGATATTACTTTTCCACACTTTGAAGTAGGTGAAACTGAAGGCTTGAAGTGGAAAACACCCTACACAAGGCCACTTAGCTACAAAACTATAGAACTGGAATTCAAACCTGTGTTTATAGGAATTGAAAGCCCAAGTGAGATCTTTCTAAGATACCCACTGACATCTAAACCATAATTCAGACGACTGGCCAACCATTAGTCCTAGTCTCTTTTCCTTCTGGACCTGTCAGCATTATGAGATTATTATTTGCTTTACAGACATACCTGAGTATTGACTATTACAGAGCTGACAATGAGTCAATCACAATATATTTAATTGTATGATTGAGTGCAGGGTAGAGCACTAGATTACTACTTATATATATCTACATATGCCTGAAAAGGTGAACATAAAACCAACAGGTTCTGATGGTACTTTGTTTACTCTAATCACATTTTGCATGGCTCTGCCTCTTTAATTCATCCTTTTATTAGCAGTTCCACATTGCTTTTGTGATATACCGGCTTTTTAACTGAACTCACATTTGTCTTTGTCTTCCCCGGCACAACATCCATTCATTCTTTAATTCAACAAATATTTAATGATCCCTGCCCATATGAAATTTATATCTTAGCATGGTGAAACAGAAAATAACCAGTAGATGTAATAAACAAGTAAAATATATACTATGTAGAAATTATGACAAGGACTATGGAAAAAGAAAAGGTACAGAAGATGAGGAGTGTGAGAGGAAAGGAGCAGTGTGAACCTCTCTGAGAAGCTTATATTTGAACGAAGATATAAGGAGGCGATACATTTAAGGGAAGAGCATTCTAGACACAGGACCCAATGTGCTCAAAGACCTTGAGGTGAAAACAGGCCTGGCATGTCTGAGGAACAGTAAAGAGGATAGCATTTTAGGAACTGAGTGAGGAGGAGCCAAGCCAGAGAGTTAATGGGATCACCAGATACTGAAGGGCTTATAGGCCATTTTAAGGGTTTCTGTTTTTGCACTGAGTAAAACAGAAAGTCACTGTAGGACTCAGCAGAAGAGTGAGGAAGACCAGACTCATATTTTTAAAGAATCATCCTATATGTAGGACAGACTGTAGGGTAATGAGGAAAGAAGCCAGAAGGCAAGGAGGAAGCTACTACAATAATTCAGGGTAAGAGAAGTTTGATGCACCAAAGGAAATGGTAGTGGTGATGGAGAGAAGTGGTTAGATACTAAATATATTTAGAAATTAAGAGAAATCCCATCTACTAGCCCAGCTCTGCCTCAGTTCTTGAGCCAAGGGGCAAGAAGTGCATCAGCAAGCTTAGCCCTCAATGCAGATGGCTGGGGTGCTTTAAATAACATCTAACATGCATAAGCTGTTATTATCTACTGGTGATGTTCAGAGTGCATCTTGTAAGACTGGAAACTAAAGCACAGAAATACTCAATTACTTTAGTAAGTAAGCAAAAGCTTACTAGTAAGTAAGCAAAAGCTGGGATTGTTCTATCTGGCATAGACAAAGTTGAACTCCCATAGCTACTCTGCATACAGCCTTCATTAAGGCACACATTACAGACCTGAGATCTGATGAATCAGGGACAAATAGCTAGGGCTGATGCAGCAAGGGTGAACCAGGCTGACCCCTTAAGTGCAGCAGTCCCCAACTCACCACTGAGGCAGAAACACAATATTAAAGCAGCAACTGCCAATGAGCTTAATTCTGAAATGAATGAATCTCTGGGCACAAAATGATTCTGAACTGTAATGACCCCTAACCAGAAATATGACAGTTTTACATGCTCCCCTGTGTGCTTAAACAGTGTAAGGCACATGATTTAACACTTTCTTAATGACTGGAGACAATGCTATGAACATTCACTGGGGCCCTGGGATCCAAGGAGCAGAGCCACTTAGCTTTGGGGGAGGTTGTTTTTCAAAAGAGTATATTGAAGTTTGAAATGAGAAAAAGGGATTAAGTAGCTGGCAGAACATGAAGAGTGTTTTTGCAGCTTTGCCTCAGGAGAGATAAAGAGAGTTGATTCCAAGTACAGCTGGGCCACTGCGACTGCTTTCTTGCCTCTGAGGAGGAGAACCTGTCAATGAGCCAGAAAGGGCTGACAGAGGTAATGCTTTCTTATGATGGGCATTTTCCTGGGGGGAGCCAAAGCCATATGTGAGGTTAAAAAACAAATAAGGACCCTCATCTACTTATAGAATGTACTTATAGGTTGTACTTACAGGTTCTCAAGTTTACTATCATAAACACTCAAAGTACACCTCCAAGCTGAAGGCTGACAGAATAGAAAACTTGCACATGACACTTAACATTGTAGCGATCGCCTTGCCAGAGGGAGGGCAGCAATGCTTGTGTCTTGGATGGAAAGGAGTTGGAGTGACATCCACACAGGCAAGTGTCATTGACAGCTGAGAGACCCTAGCAACACTGGAACTTGAAATAGAGGGTTTTAACACCCAGTTAAAACAGTTTCAAGTCAACTGGGTGCGGTGGCTCACACTTACAATCTAGCACTTTGGGAGGCCAAGGTGGGTGGATGACCTGAGGTTAGGAGTTTGAGACCAGACTAGCCTGTAATCCCAGCTACTCTGGAGGCTGAGATAGGAGAAATCAGTTGAACCCGGGAGGCAGAGGTTGCAGTGAGCCGAGATCACACCATTGCAGTCCAGCCTGGGCCACAGAGCAAGACTCTACCTCAAAAAAAAAAAAATTGTTTTAAATCTTCCAAATAACCTCTCACTTGGATCCAGAATCCTATTATTTTTAAATGGATTTTTTAAATTCAATCATGATACATTTAACCACTGTAATAGGCAAAATTCTAAGACAGTTCCCGAGATTCCCAACCCCTGGTGCATACAAACTTTCTCCCACTTATTCTATTCAATCAAACATTAATCTAGGTGATGCTGTGAAGGATTATACATATATAAAAGGCCCTAAATTAGTTGCCATTAAGACAGAGAGATTTCCCTCAGTTGGACTTCACTCCATCAGGTGAAAATTTAAAAGTACAAGAGATTCAAAGTATGAGGGAGCTCATCAAGAGAAAGATTTTCTGTTGCTCACTCTGTAGATAGAGGGGGTCACATGGCAAGGAATATGGCTGAGACTAGGAGCAAAAGTAGTTCCCAGCTGACAGCCAGGTGACAAATTGGGACCTCAGTTGCATAACCACAAGCAACTGAATGCTTCCAACAACCTGAATAAACTTGGAAATGGAGGTTTCCCAGAACCTCTAGGAAGTAACACAACACAGCCAACACTCTGATTTCAACCTGTGGGAGCCAGAACAAAGAACACAACCATGTCATGCCTGAAATTTGTATACATAAGTAAACTAAAAAATGAGTACTGTTTTAACCTACTGAGTCTATGGCAATTTATTAAAAATCAACAAAATAAATGCAATTGCTAAAATCACATTTTGGAAAATCACCAGTAGAACTATATACTTAAATAAGATGATTGATATTTCTAAAGGAAGCTTTCCTTTTCCTGGACACTTTGCTTTATTTGTGTCATACATCAGAAAAGGTTGTATTTTATATACTGGGGTTTCTTAAAGCAAGCTACATTTTTCTTGCTTATGTTGCTACTACATGGTAATCATAAGACCTAATTTTTGGTATAACGTTTAGCCAAAGTCAACTAGCAAAACAAAAGAATTTGAAAATTCATTTTAGTAAATATAATTCAGAAACAATTTGTGAATAATTCAATTTACCTCTCAATAGTTTATCTCTAATTGATGCCTCTGATTTAAACTATTGCCCTGTTTTCTTCCTTCCTACTGATGGCAGTTTACACCACTTAAATTTTTTTAATAATAAAAATAAGTTTTAAATCTAATAAATAATCTTTGTATTTATACATATAATCTGTTCATACAATTACCAAAAATGAAATATATTAGAAAGGCTTTTCAGAACTCAAAGGAAACGGAATATATAAAAATATAACAGCATTGTTCATAAAGGTAATTATAAAATTTGTCAGAATCAAGGACTTTTTAAAATAAACATTTCAATTTTGAAATGTTGGCTTTCACAGCATAAATAGCTAAAACAATGTGGAGATATTCAAAATATTAAATATACTCCAGCTTTTTAATTAAAGTTTTCACTGACAGAGATTTCAAAACAGTAAAAGGAAAAAAAAACCCTCTCAAGTCTAAAAAATATATATATATGTAGTATAAATGAAACATATATGTCTCCCCCTCCTATCTATTGTTTTAAAGGTGGGGATGAAGACAGAAATATTAAATTCAGGCCTAGAGCTATGAGGAGAGACCTGACTACTGTTGCTTAGAGATAGAAACTTCAAAGGCAAGAGCCCAGATTCTGTGATCATAATAATATTTCCAGCATTTCTTACAAGCTAATGAGGCACCTCAAGATCAAACCCACCATCAACATGGTAGGTAGTATGTTAAAGAAGTTTAGTTGCCAGAGAAAATCCAAATCTGGCCAAGAAAGTCCTGTGATTGCTCAGCTCCTAAAGCAATTTCCAGACTCATACAAACTTGCCAACAGATCTCATTCAGCTAAAGCAGTGAAGCCCTCATGTAATTAGGTATGACTCTTGACTACAAATGACAGTGTACTGCTTAAGCTATAAGAGAATATTTTGAACTCACTCACATTCCAGGTGTTCAACCTAGACTTTGTATAACTGTAAGAAACTTTAAGATAGTAACTGAATTTCAAGTCATTATTGTTCTTAGTTACCACTGATTCTAGAAGTTTGACAGATGTATAACTTGGTCTCTATCACTTAGTATCAACTTTTTTCTCAGTTTTAACAGCTTAATCTCTATCTTGCTTCTACCTGTCTAAGCCATTCTTTTTTTCTCATTTTAGAAGTAAAGTGTAATAATTATACAATTAGACTGTACTAAACTGTTCTCGCATTGCTGTAAAGAAATACCTGAGACTGGGTAATTTATAAAGAACTGAGGTTTAATTAGCTCACAGTTCTGCAGGTTGTAGAAGCATGGCATTGGCATCTGCTTAGTTTCTGGGAAGGCCTTAGGGAACTTTCACCCATGGTGGAAGGTAAAGCAGGAGCAGGTACTCCCCATGGCAAAATCAGGACAAAGAAAGATAATGGGGGGTAGAGTTGTCACACTTTACAACAACCAGATCTTGAGAGTACTCAGTATTGCAAGGACAGCACCAAGCCATGAGGGATGCACTCCCTGACTCAAACACCTCCCACCAGGCCTCACCTCCAACACTGGATATTAAATTTCAACATAGATTTAAGTGGGGACAAATATCCAAACTATATAATTCCATCCTTTTCCACATCCCTCTCACATTGCAAAATACAGTCATACCTTCCAATAGTCCCCCAAAGTCTTACCTCATTCTAGCATTAACTCGAAAGTCCAAAGTCTCATCTGAGAGAAGCTAAGTCACTTCTACCTATGAGCCAGAGTGAAGAGAAAGTCTATAGAATGGAAGAAGATATTTGCAAACCATATATCTGGTAAGGGATTAATATACAAAATATGTAAGAAACTCAACTCAATAGCAAGAAAGCAAATAATCTGATTTTAAAATGGCTAAAGGACCTGAATAGACATTTCTCAAAAGAAGAAATACAAATGAACAACAGGTCTGTGAACAAATGCTCATTACTAATCAGGAAAGTGCTAATCAAACCCACAAGGAGATATCACTTCACACCTATTAGAATGACCATTAGCCAAAAGATAAAAGATAAGTGTTGGCAAAGATGTGGAGAAAAGAGAATCCTTGCACACTGTTGGTGTAAATGAAAGGTAACCTAGCATAGCCATTAGGGAAAACAGTTTAAAGTTTCCTCAGAAAATTGAAAGTGGAAGCATCATATGACCCAGCAATCCCATTTCTTCATATATGTCATATATGTCTAAATGAAGTGAAATGAGCATGTTCAAGAGAGATCTGTGCTTCCATGTTAGTTGCATCATTATTCACAATAGCTAAGATATGGAATCAACCTGTGTGTTCATCAACAAATGAATGGATTTTAAAATATGGTATATATACACAGAGGATGATAGCCTTTGGATATTTGTCTCCTCCCAATCTCATGTTGAAATGTGATTCCCAATGTTAGAGGTGGGACCTAGTGGCAGGTATTTGGGTCATGGGGGCAGATCCCTCATGAATGTCTTGGTACCCTCCACCCAGTAATGAGTTAATTCAAGAGCTGGTTGTTTAAAAGAACATGACATCTCTCTTACTCCCTTCTGTCTTGCTCCCTCTTTTGCCATGAGATTCCTGCTCCCCTTTTGCCTTCCACTGTGATTGTAAGCTTCCTGAGGACCTCATCAGAAGCAGCTCCTGGTGCCATGCTTCGTGAATAGCCTGGAGAACTATCAGCCAAATAAACCTCTTTTCTTTATAAAGTATTCAGTCTCAGGTATTCTTTTATAGCAATGCAAAACAGACTAACAAGGTAGAATACTACTCAGCCATTAAAAAATCAGGAAATCCTAATATTTGTAATGGCATGTATGAACCTGGAGGATATTATGTTAAATGAAATAAGCCAGGCACTGAAGACAAAGTCTGTATGATCTTACTTATATGTATAATGTAAAAGTCAAACTTACAGAAGCAGAGAGTAGAAAGATGGTCAACAGGATCTAGAGCTGTGAGCTGGGACTGGAAAGATCAAAATTTCAGTTAGACAAAGGGAATAAGTTCAAGGGATACATTGTAGAACGTGGTAACTATAGTTAATAACAATGCATTGTGTGCTTGAAAATTGCTTAAAAAAAAAGTATACCTTGTGTTCTCACAGCAAAAAATAATGATATGTGAGGTAATACATATTAATTAGTTTGATTTAGCCTTCCACAACATATACAGATTTTAAAACATCATGTTGTATGCAATAAATGTGTTCAATCTTTGTTAATTAAAAAATAAATAACATGGCCAGGCGCAGTGGCTCAAGCCTGTAATCCCAGCACTTTGGGAGGCCGAGGCGGGTGGATCACAAGGTCAAGAGATTGAGACCATCCTGGTCAACATGGTGAAACCCCGTCTCTACTAAAAATACAAAAAATTAGCTGGGCATGGTGGTGTGTGCCTGTAATCCCAGCTACTCAGGAGGCTGAGGCAGGAGAACTGCCTGAACCCAGGAGGCAGAGGTTGCGGTGAGCCGAGATCGCGTCATTGCACTCCAGCCTGGGTAACAAGAGCGAAACTCCGTCTCAAAAAAATAATAATAATAATAAATAAATAAATACCATTTTTAAAATTAAAGAAGTACAAATATAGGGAAGAAATCTCTCTCCAAAGGAAATAATTATGCAGAGAAGAAACTCTGCCTCAAATATAAAGAAAACTTTTTGCATTATCCCAAAGAGTTATTTAATCCTTAACCTAGTTCATTTGTCATTTTTCAAACCTTTTTTCTCATTATGTTTTATTCCATATCTGCAAACACAAGTGACTTTCTGATAAGAAACAACATTCCACAGCAAATATGCATCCAGATCAGAGCCTCTTTCAGGAGATGGAGATAATTTGCAGCTTTGACACGACAGTTCTTTATCATTCCCTACAACATTTTAAAGATCACTGAACCCACTTTCCACTTATGCTGAAGCTCCAGGTGTGGTATATTCTTCTTCACCAAAGCAATCTCTGCTAAAGAAAGCTTTTCCCAAGCATAGAGCCTAGAAATGAGAGCTCAGCACTGAGTGATAAAAGCTGAAGTTGATTTCTGCTTACCTGTCCACAATTTGCCCTAGAAACCAAAGCCTTTTCTCTCGGTAAGTGGTAACTGATTCTTTCTTACAAGCATTCTAAATATTCTTTTGGGTTTAGCTCAGAACCCTTGTTACAAATACACCAGGATACTTAACCCTGAGTTCTCAATTTTATATGAATTTCTTACAACAACAATTAACAAATATATAATTTTGTATGGTTTTATTATAAAATTTATAAACACAAATTGTAAACAAAATTATAAAATATATTTATGGAAAAAGCATTATTATTAGATCCACCACCTAAATATTACTACAGATAGTTTGTAAATCATTCTCCCTACTACTTTAGTTGATGTATGTATTTATTAAACAGAGAAGTAGAATGAGAATTACAAACATTTTGTGACCTACTTTTCTCACGTCAAAAATAGTTTTTATTCTATGCAGTAAACATTCTTCTGCAATATCACTTAATGATTACATGGTATGTCAAAATTAATTTATATGACCAGTGACATATTATTAGCAGTACTATGCTCACTACTGAGTGACAAGATCAATTGTACCCCAAACTTCAGCATTATGCAATATATCCATGTAGCAAATCTGCACATGTACCCCCTTGAATCTAAAATAGAAGTTGAAATTATTTTTTTAAGGCAGGTTGTTTGCTGGTTTTATTATTACAATCGATGTCTTTGTTACACAATCTTGGCACATAACCATGATTCTTTCCTTAGGATAAATTCCTAAATGCAAAAATACTAGATTGAAAGTTACGTAAATTTTATTTTTAATTGTATTCTTTTCTTTAATGTTTAAGTTCAGGGGTACATGTGCAGGTTTATTATACAGGTAAACTGTGTATGGGGATTTGTTGTACTGATCATTTAGTCACCCAGGTATTAAGCCTAGTACACATCAGTTATTTTTCCCGATCCTCTGCCTCCTCCTACCCTCCACCTTGCAAAAGGCCGCAGTGTCTCTTGTTCCCCTCTATGTGTCCATGTGTTCTCATCATTTTGCTCCCACTTATAAGTGAGAACATGCAGTATTTGGTTTTCTGCTTCTGCATTAGTTTGCTAAGAATAATGGCTTCCAACTCCATCCATGTCCCTGAAAAGGCCATGATCTGATTTCTTCTTATGGCTGCATAGTAGTCCATGGTGTATAGGTACCACATTATTTTTGTCCAGTCTATCACTGGTGGGCTTAGGTTGATTCTATGTCTTTGCTATTGTGAATAGTGCTTCAATGAACATATGCAAGTAAATGTCTTTATGATATAATGATTTATATTTCTTTGGGTATGTGCTTAGTCATGGGATTGCTGGGTCAAATGGTATTTGTTTAACACATGAATGAGAGACCTACCAATTAAGACAAAAAATTTACATTCCATTTATGTTAATATATTATAATAGATGTAGGTACCAAAAATATTGATGCTTAGCACCCAAAATAGATTATAAAGGCTTTACTATTTCCCTGCACCTTTTGTTATTCTTCATAGCCCCTAGTACAATATAATGAAAATAGTAAATGCCCAGTTGATCTCTCCTCAAGGAGTTATCAAATGAGTGACTAAAGCAAAAAATGGAAAGAACTACAAAATTTGATGTGGCGTTTCAAAATAACTTGGGCACTATATTGTTTTAAAATTGTAGCTCTTGTATGTAGGTCTATGTCTTCAACTAGACTATACGTATGTGGTGGCGAGAAGCTGTATCTCATATTCCTTGAATGTATTCTCATATTCCCATCAGAGCAACTGAGGGACAAATCATGGATTGATTATAAGTAAAATTCCATATGCTGAAGAACCAAAGCAACAACAAAAATGTCAAAGAAGACAAAATAGAGAATACATTTGCATCTTATGCAAGCATTTTTAGAGCCTTTACCCCATATTTTAAATAGACCAAAGTGCCTCAGTCTGAGGGAAAGGATTATAGCAAAGCAATCATTGTTTTTGGTAGTGACTGCGGTCTTCGCTTTTTGTTATATTAGAAAGTGCAAGAAAATAGCCAGGTGCAGTGGCTCATGCCTGTAATCCCAGCATTTTGGGAGGTCAAGGTGGTTGGATCATTTGAGGTCAGGAGTTTGAGACCAGCTTGATCGACATGGTAAAACTCCATCTCTACTAAATACAAAAACAACAACAACAACAACAACAAAATAGCCAGGCATGGTGGCACATGTCTGTAATCCCAGCTACTTGGGAGGCTGAGGCAGGAGAATCGCTGGAACCCAGGAGGCAGAGGTTGCAGTGAGCCAAGATTGCTCCACTGCACTCCAGCCTGAGCAACAAGAGTGAAACTCCATCTCAAAAACAAACAAAAAAAAAGTGTGCAAGAATATAACAAGAGTGTTTGTCATTTTTAAAAAATGAAACCTCTAAGCAATATATTGTAGAATAGATAGATACAAATGTGGATCATCTCTTTATTTTTGCTGAGTCTGGTAACATTAAGGTTAACACTAAACAGCCATATGCTAAGTAATTGCACCTGCCGCTTATTAATGTAACTCTTGTATTAGTTCAGCAGTGATGAACAATTTAATACACAGGTTGAAAAATTGCAGATTCAATTTCCTGTGTGACTACTCTCCCTTGTTCTCATAATCAAGTTAGATATGTTTTTACCCACAACTATGTTAAATCAAAATAGTGTTAAAAAGCAGAGTCAATATTCTGAAATACCACAAGATGGGGATGTTACTCCATCTTAAATGTTCCATCACCCTGCTCCAGCATCCCAACCCCTGTTTTGTTTCGAGATACTTAAAACTTCAGAGGACTTAATCTGGGCTTTGTCAAAAATTAAGATTTCAGATCATCTATGCTTCCAAATGAAGTTAGAATCAAACCATCTATAAAACAAAATGTGTTTGGGATATCCACTTTAAAATGTGTCAGGGATATCCACTTTAAAATGAGTATATTGTCGTTTTCCTGCAGAGTATATGCATTTGAATTTTGAATGGAGCTGCATGCTGTGCGCACGTGTGTGTGCGCATGTGTGTGTGTGTATATGTATGTTTTATTCCCCAGGTAGGTGCTTATTATCCTGTCTCTTTATCCACATGAATGCCTCCTACATAATGATTCTGTTAGTCCCTATAATTGTCTTTCTTGTTAAGCTGTGCTAGTTCACATTTGCAACTCCAGTATGAAGTGAATATGTGTGTTCACATTTCTTTGTCCTGTGAGCATGTGGCTTTGTCATCCTTTCTGTTCCTATTCTTCCTTCTCTTCTGTTTTTCCATTAAAAAATATTAATACAGTAAAGGTATTTGGTAGTCTATAATGATGCTAAAAAAAAAAATCCTTTCCTTTCTCCTATGTCTCTCCATAATAGTGACTAAAGGTCTGCTTTTTAAAATTAGTTGTTATTATTGAATTGAATTAGAAAATAAGAAAATATTTACATGTTTTATATGCTCCCTACTGTGTCTTGTGTGTAAGTTTATTGATTTTTTTTTACTTCTTTGTATGCCTTGTATTTAATATAAGAGGAGTTCCTTATTCAGTTGTTTTACATACTCCCTGGACACTGACTTAAGTATTAAATAGAAGAGAAAATCTCTTTTTGATCCATTACGTCAGTCAGAAATCACTGTTTCCAGGGGAATTTAAATTGTTTTTTCCAGCAATTTACAAGAAGCTTGGATGGCCTACTAATCAAAATGTTATATTCTTATTTAACATGGGATTAAATTGTCTAATTTTACTATCAAATTCATAAAATATTTTCTTTTAAAAAAGTAACTATGTTCCTTCACTCCTATTCAACATCATACTGAAAATCCTAGCTGATAAAATAAGACAATAAAAAGAAATAAAAGGCATAAGATTGAGTAGAATAAATAAAACTGTCTTTGCTCATGAATGATTATTTATGTAGAAAATTCCAAAGAATCAACACACACACACAAAAAAAACCTACAGGAACATTACATTAACACTGAGAGAGTGAGAGAAGAAATCCTTAGGCACAAACCTAATAAAATATATACAAATCTTTAATAGGAAAACTATAAAACTCTGATGAAAGAAGATTTAAATAAATGGACAGTTATTCCATACTCACGGATAGGAAGACTCAATATTTTCAAGACATCAGCTCTTCCCAGCTTGATCTAAAGTGTCAACAAAATCTCAACCAAAATCCCAGCAAGTTATTTTAAGAATGAATTACGAACAGATTCTAAAGTTTACGTGAAAAGGCAATAGACCCAGATTAGTTAGTGCAGTGCTGAATTAAAGGAATGAAGTCAGAGAACTGACACCACACAACTTGGAGATTTACCATAAAGGTATAATAATGAAAATAGTGTGGTGTTGGAAAAAGAATAAACATACAGATCAATGGATAGAAAGCTCAGAAGTAGACCCACACAAGTATACTCAGCTGATCTTTGAATGAAGGAGCAAAGGCAATTCAATCAAGAAAGAAGAATATTTTCAACAAATGATGCTGGAACAACTGAACATCTACATGCAAAAAAAAAAAAAATGAATCTAGACACATAAAATTAACTTTGTAAAATTAACTCAAATGGTTTCGTAAGCCTAACTGTAAAATTAAAACTATACAACTTCTAGAAAAAAAAATGTAGAAAATCTAGGTCACCCTGGGTTCGGTGATGACTTTTTAGGTAAAATATCAAAGGTATATAACTCATGAAAACAAAAAGTAGTAAGTTCGACTTTATTAAAATTCAAAGTTTCTGTTGAGTGTGGTGGCTCATGGCTGTAATCTCAGCACTTTGGGAAACCAAGGCAGGTAGATCACTTGAGGTCAGGAGCTCAAGACTAGCCTGGATAATATGGTGAAACCCCACATGTACTAAAAATACAAAAATTAGCCGGGCATGGTGGCACATACCTGTAGTCACAGCCATTTGAGACACTGAAGCCTAAGACTCACTTGAAGTGGGGAGATGGAGGTTGCAGTGATCCAAGATGGTGCCACTGCACTTCAGCCTGGGCAACAGAGCTAAACTCTGTCTCAAAATAAATAAATATATAAATAAATATGTATACTTCTATTCTGCAAAAGACACTGTTAATAGAATGAAAAAAGAAGACACAGACTGGGAGAAAATATTTGCAAAACACATATCTAATAAAGCACTGTTTGCAAAATACACCAAGAACTCTTAAAAACCAGAGACTCAAGAGGGAGAAAGAAAGGGAGACAGGGAATGATAAAGAGGTGATACAGAAAGGATTTTTAAGCAAGTGAAACTATTCTGTATGACACTGCAATAGTAGATACATGACATTATACATTTGTCAAAATTCATTAAACTGTACTACAGAAAGAGTGAATCCTCATGTAAATTATGAACCTCAGTTAATAGTAATGTATCAATATTGATTCATTAATTATAACACATATGCCACACCAAGATGTTAATAATTAGGTAAATTGTAGGGAGGGATAGGGAAGAGGGAGCATATGAGAACTCTCTGTATTAGCTGTATAATTTTTCTGTAAACCCAAAAGTGCTCTAAAAGTAAGGGCTTTTAATTTTTAAAACTGTAAACATGTCATATTTTATACTACCTTTTTTAATGGCTATTACTCAAAGTAGCCTTGTGAAATTAATTGAAACTCTATTAGAATACTGCTAGTTTCAAAGAAAATTCAGTATAAAGTCCATCCATGTAGATAGTTTAGTCATCCAAGGTAATTTACTACATTTTAAAAGTTTTTGCCACAAGATATTTTTGTTACCTACTGAATTCAAGATTCTATTACTAGATGGGAAAACTCTAGTAAACATTTCCTTAATATTAAAGATTCAATAATGGCCATAAATTCCAAAAGAATTATGTCATATGTTAACACAGCCTATCTCTTCTAGTCTTAGGCATGTACCTTTTAAATGTTTATCAAGTAAATGACTGAATAAATGAATAAATTTCTTTTTTATTTATATTATTATTTTTCAACATAGTTTCAATCTTGTTGCCCAGGCTGGAGTGCAATGGCACGATCTCGGCTCACTGCAGCCTCCACCTCCTGGGTTCAAGTGATTCTCTTACTTCAGCCTGCCGAGAAGCTGTGATTACAGGTAGGCAGCAGCACACCCAGCTTTTTTTTTTTTTTTTTTTTTTTTTTAATTTAGAAGAGAGAGAGTTTCACCATGTTGGTCAGCCTGGCCTCAACTTCCTCACCTCAGGTGATCAACCCGCCTCAGCCTCCCCAACTGCTGAGATTACAAGTGTGTACCACTGCACCCAGCCATAAATGAATAAATTTATACATTGGTTGTATAGCAACATAAGTCCTTTCCACTGGTTTTGGGATTTTATCAACAGTGAATAAATGAAGTGTATGGTATTCCTTACTATTCTTCCTCTAGGACGCCATTGAACAAAAAGATAATTATAAGTCTCATCTACAAATTCTTTAATTTACCTTTCCTAAAAACGAACAGAAGCCAAAATCTGTAAACCTATTATCATTTTATTAGAAATTCAAACAAGGGGGGATCTATTGCCATGGATGTTTTAAGAATTTCAGTCTCACAACAAACCATTGTATCTTATGAATTAGACAGAGAGTTCTGGTGAAGATTCATTGTAGAAAACTGATTATTCACTGAAATTGCAATCTGTATTGAGATAAGAGGTTAATTTTACCTTAGTGATAATTAGCTTATTATCATTCACTAAAGTAGTTCAAATAAGCCAAACAAATACAACAATGATTACGCAGATTTTCTTAAAACTAGAGAAATTGCTAAATGTCACTCACAATTGTCAAAATTAATTTGACAGATAAAAAGAAAATGGTTGAAACAAGTTATAATACAATTCAAAATTTCAGTTAGCCTAGATTGTTGGATATACTGATCTAAAACATAGAAAAGTAGTCTTGCTTAGAAATATAGTGTTTAGATTTACCAAAATTTTTTAAAGTGATACAATCTAGACCTGGGATAAGATTACACAGGAATGACATGGCAAGGAAGAATAACACAATAAAGATGCTGGACAGAATTTTAAGAAATATCTTCATTTTAATGAAAAGGTAGGGGGAAAGGAGTCTATGAAGGAAAACAAGAAAGAATCACCAGATGAGTATTGTTAAGGCATTTAGGAATATCCACTATTACTTCTTCGGTCTCACTATAATCACTTCCCTTGGTCTAGACTTAAAATTAAAAGACTATAAGCAAATCAGAATCAGTGTGCCAGGCACAGTTTCTCTTATCTAGAAAGATTATATGACATATGGCTATAACACCAAATTGAAAATATGCACAAAATAAAGCCTTTTCAAACAGCCCTTTCACATCATCCTGTTTTTGCCGCATAGTTAATAAATCATTTTAAATGGACAGAAGACGGAAAGGTCAATCTGCTGTCCCAAGTGCAGAAATGGCCACAAAACTCTATAAAATTCAATACAAAAGGTCATTGAAAGAGAAGTACATTATATGTCTTGTTCAATTTCTTATCAAATTCTTACTTCAATGCCTCTTTCAGTGATATGATGTTAAAACCAGGTACAGTGATGCTGATTACTCACCAGAGTCTTGGTTCTTATGAAGGTGCTTTTTTTGTGCAGGTATTTTTCAAATTTGGTGCTCCTGTGGTGAAGACGATCTGTAGGGGTTTCTATTTGGCCATCTTGCTCTGCCTCCTTAAAGCTTTTTGTATATTACACTTTTTAAAAATTTTGTGTAACTGTATATTGCCACACACTAACCAAAAATATATTGCATTCTTGAAAATTAATTTCCTGTTTAGAATATACGCAGGAGTCTTGGTCAACCCAAATCAGGTTTACCCCAATCAGGCTAAATTCATAAATTTCAGCTGTTTTAGTAAGGATGATGGCAATAGCCTAATTAGAAGGCAACTCTATAAAGCTATGGAATATATGATTAATGTTAACACATCAGTCATGATAACTGTAAAAATAGAAGACATGTATTCAAGACCAGACATTTTTGCAATTTAATGAATGTTTATTCATTATGTAGGGAAGGATTTTATGAAAACTCATTTAAGACACCACTCATATTAGATATTTTAGCATTTTTAGAATATAATCATTATTGAGCATTTTTATCTGTCTTTGAGATATCTCTATAGATAGAGATATCTCAAGATATCAATATCTATATCAATATAGATATCTCTATAGATATAGATATCTCGAGATATCTATAGAGATATATCAAAGACAGAGATAAAAATGCTCAATAATGATTATATAGATATCTCTATCTATAGAGATATCTATATAGAAATATCAAAGACAGAGAGATATAGATATATATCTATACAGATTTTTTTTCAAGACCAAGTTTCACTATTGTTGCCCAGGCTGAAGTGCAATGGCGTGATCTCTGCTCACCACAACCTGCACTTCCTGGGTTCAAGTGATTCTCCTGCCTCAGCCTCCTGAGTAGCTGGGATTGGAGGCATGCACAACCATCCCCAGCTAATTTTTTGTATTTTCAGTAGAGACAGAGTTTCTCCATGTTGGTCAGGCTGGTCTTGAACTCCCAACCTCAAGTGATCCACCTGCCTCGGCCTCCCAAAGTACTGAGATTACAGGTGTGAGCCACTGCTCCCGGCAGTTGTTGAGATTTTTTAAGCTAACAAATTATCTCTAGGTAAGATAAAATGGGTATTATGTATAAATGTCTGGAATGTGTGTCAATAAAAGACATGAATTGTATAATGTACTTACAGTAATCAATCAATAAATATTCATATTGTAAATAATTTTAAATGATAACCACAAAATAATTTTAGTTTTAAGAGTTGACTTTTATGCTAAAATTCATCAAAATTAATCAGCCTTGCTGGGCATCTCTCTATCATCTCACTGATCATAAAAGTACTATAGCAACCTAAAGTACAAGAGTCATTTTTCTAACATACAAAAATATCTAAAAATTTAATTTCAAGTTTGCAAATATGCAGGAAGAAATTGGGAAATGAAGTCGGTTAATATTTGTAGGTAAATAAATATTTGAGATAAATGAATGAATGACAAAACTATATAGTCACATGAAAGAAAATAACATTGAATTAAAAGATGTAAGACTTTATCTAAGATACATGTTATCGTTTCATTTATAAAATGCAATTTTCTCCATTAAGATGAGAAAAAAGGAGAGTTTACTAAGGTACAAATGTAGCTTATAAAATTAATTTATGGAAAACTGGTTTTTCCATGTTATATCCAATTTTATTTGTTAAAATGTATGTAACGGATTGAATAAAAATAGACTAGCTCTAAATACTTAAATGAAAATAGGAAATAACAGTGGTGCTTAATTTTACGATCAAATGCAGCACCTTGTTTTCAGTTGCCATGGAGCTCTCACACATTTCCTCAGCAAAGATTTTTCTTTGTATGTCTTATACAACAAGGAGTGCCTTGTCAAATAAATCTTTTATAAAAACTGGAATTTGTACATTTTTTGCCTCACATATGTACAGACAATTCCCTATTATTTGTGTCAATTTAAGATCCACTCAGGATGTTTCCTTGTCAACCTCATAATAGATACAGAGATCAAACAACAAAAGAGAGAGAGTGAGAGCTGGGGCAGAGTCCATAGTCAACCATGATGTTGCTAAGAAGGCATATGTTAGACTGAACAATAAAACAATATGTTTTAAAAAGGGAATTAAATAGGAGAGGTTGGCTGCCTAATACCATTAATTATCTTAATCTCAGAATGACATCAAGTATCAAACATTTCTATGATCTTTTATCAAAATGCTATTAGTGGCCGGGCGCAGTGGCTCAAGCCTGTAATTCCAGCACTTTGGGAGGCCGAGGCGGGTGGATCACGAGGTCGAGAGATAGAGACCATCCTGGTCAACATGGTGAAACCCCCGTCTCCACTAAAAATACAAAAAATTAGCTGGGCATGGTGGCACGTGCCTGTAATCCCAGCTACTCAGGAGGCTGAGGCAGGAGAATTGTCTGAACCCAGGAGGTGGAGATTCTGGTGAGCCGAGATCGTGCCATTGCACTCTAGCCTGGGTAACAAGAGCGAAACTCCGTCTCAAAAAAAAAAAAAAAAATGCTGTTAGTGAAAAAGCAGATTCCCACTGCTACACAATTTCATTTAGGTGGTAACTAAACCCACATAACTGCCCTTGGTCAGCTTGAATTCATCCTAATATATGTCTAAATAACTTTTTGAAGACTCCCATCATTATTACTCATTTTTTATAACCATAATTTTAATTTTCCTTGTTGAGAAAGACATAAAACATTATTCAAATGCTGATTACTAATCTTTTCAATATCCCGTTACTTATCTACTCATCTCACTATTTCAGGTTTCTCTTACCTGTTTCTTTAAATGTTACTATCTTTCCATAACACTGTGTATACGGATTTACACACTGCAAGGGATTTTCAACCAAAATCGATCTTTTCTTTGTCTTGATAGTTCCAACAGTTATAGAAGTATTTTTCTCCCCTCTTAGAGATCTCTTTGAATTAAGAATCTACAAACATTATATAATTAAAATATTTTAAAAGTTATCTTCTGATTCAGAATGTGAATAAAAGGATAAGGGCTCATGTCATGTAACAGTAAAAGAAAGTAGCTTAGACATTAAAAGAGTGCCAGAGACTGATTATATACTTCGGCTCAACAAACTGTAAATACCTGAAGTTGCACATCTTTAATCTCTCCCTTTGACCACGAACTCCTCCTCTTTCAATTATCATACTCTCCCACATTTTTCATGTCTTTTAATACTTCCTATTAACATAAAAAGTAAAATTAGTTTATAAAATATTATGCATTATTAATTTAATCATCTTAATCTGTATTATTATCCTCATTTTATTTTTAAAGTGTTTTAAACAACTTTACTGAGACATAGTTCATTTACCATACAATTCACTAAAGTGTACAATTCAATGGTTTTTATTACATTCACAGATATGTGTAACCATCACTAGATTCAATTTTAGAATATTTTCATCACCTCAAAAAAATAAAAACTTCCATGTCCTTGAACTATTACCCTCATATTCCATTCTCCACTCCCCTGGCTCTAGGCAACCACTAGCCTACTTTCCATCTCTACAGATTGCCTATCCTGTGCTTTTATATGAATAGAGTCACACAATATATGGTCTTTTGTGACTAGCTTCTTTCATCAGCATAACGTTTTGAAAGTTCATCCATGTTATATATCAGCATATAGCAGTATTTCATTCCTCCAGTGTTACCGTTTCCATGTTTATGTCCATGTGTGCTCAATGTTTAGCTCCCACTTATAAGGGAGAATGTACAGTATTTGGCTTTCTGTTCCTGCATTAATTTCCTTAGGATTATGGCCTCCAGCTGCATTCATGTTGCTGCAAAGAACATGATTTTGTTCTTTTTTAGGGCTGCAAAGCATTCTATGGTGCTTTACCCTGTTCACCATTGATGGGCATCTGGGTTGATTCCATGTCTTCACTATTGTAAAGAATGCTGGGATAAACACACAAATGCATGTCTCTGTACGGTAGAACAATTTATTTTCCACTGGATATACACCCAGTAATGGGATTGCTGGGTTAAACGGTAGTTCAGTTTTAAGTTCTTTGAGAAATTTCCAAACTGCTTTCCACAGTGGCTGAATTAATTTACATTCCCACCAACAGCATATAAGCATTTCTTTTTCTCCACAACTTCACCAACATCTGTTATTTTTCCTAGTTTTAATAGTAGCTATTCTGACATGTGTGAGATGGTATTTCATCGTGGTTTTGACTTGCATTTCTCTGATAATTAGTGATGTCGAGCATTTTTTCATATATTTGTTGTTCGCATGTATGTCTTCTTTTGTGAGGTGTTCGTTCATGCCCTTTGCCCATTTTTAATGAGGTTATTTGTTTTGTACTTCTTGAATTGTTTAGGTTTCTTATAGATTCTGGTTATTAGATCTTGGTCAGATGTATAGTTTGTGAATATTTTCTTTCATTCTCTAGGTTGTTTATTCTACTGATAGTTTATTTTGCTGTGGAGAAGCTCTTCAGTTTAACTAGGTCTCATTTGTCTATTTTTGGTTTTTGTTGCAACTGCTTTGGGGACTTAGTCATAAATTCTTTGCCAAAGCTGATGTCCAGAATGTCTTAGGTTTTCTTCTAAGATTTTTATAGTTTTAGGTCTTACATTTAAGTCCTTAATCCATCTTGAGTTAATGTTTGTATATGATGGAAGGTAGGGGTCCAGTTTCATTTCTGTTCAGGTGGCTAGCCAGTTATTCTAGCACCATTTATTGAATAGAGAGAGTCCTTTACCCGTTGCATGTTATTGTTGATTTTGTTGAAGATCAGATGGTTATAAGTGTGTGGCTTCATTTGTAGGTTATCTATTCTGTTCCATTCATCTATGTGTCTGTTTGTGTACCAGTACCAGGCTGCTTTGTTTACTGTGGCCTTATAGTATAAATTCAGGTACTATGATGCCTTCAGCTTTGTTCTTTTTGCTTAGGATTACTTTGGCTATTCGTATCGCTATTTTAGAGATTATGAGACTCAAATAAATTTAGAGACTCACCCGAGATACATGGCTAGGACTTCTGATATCAAGATAAATGGTTGAGAGAGCAGATACTTTATTTTCATCTTACATCAATCATATAAATGATAGAAAAAATATATATACTTTCTTAAAATAAAACAAATACAGATCTCCTTAAAATAGGTAGATAAACTTTTGGAAGACCATAAACTGTGTGCAAGAAAATCATGCTCCGTATGTGGAAGTCATGAAAGCTGGAAACAAGACCAATAAGAGGCCTCACAGAAAGATTCAGACACATACCCCACCTTCCAGACTAAGCATGAGGAAAAAAAAACAAAAGGTGTCTATATTCAGGAAGGAGCAGAGCTTGCGGTAATTATTAGGGGGACACCACTTGTAGCTGGTAAAAAGTCAGAAAAACTGGTGGGCACCCAAGCTCAGAAGACCAGGTCCTACATTTTCCATCTGGCAAAGTATAATATCCATTCCTATCCTATAAGTGGCTCCAAGTAAACCTTAGCAGGTGTTTTTATACTTCCCACAATATGTGCTGTATAAGCAAAGACCATAGTCTTTCATGGTATTGCAACTGCAGTTAGGAGTGCACAATCAAAAATCACCAAATTTTGGAGTATCAACTCCAAGACTACAAACACAATAAATGGTAGGGAAGGGACAGGGAAAATACAGAAATCAAAAAATAAATTTTAAATAAGTAAAATAAATACAATCAAATAAAAGATTATCGTAAACAAAAAAGAATAGGTACTTGCAAAATGAACCATATGGAAAATCTCAAAATTAAAATTGGTAGATCTGGGACTCAAATATAGATGAGTCTCATCTTCTTTCCTCTGATACCACAGTTGCATTTCCCTACACACACACACACACACACACACACACACACACACACAGAAATGCACATACAGAAATATGCACATGCTTATTTGCATATTCTCTTAGTCCATTTGTGATGCTATAACAGAATACCTGAGACTAGGTAACTTATAAATTTTTTTTTTGTCAAAGTACTTGAGGCTGAGAAGTCCACAATCAAGGTGCAAGCATCTTTCAAGGGCCTTCTTGCTGTGTCCTGACATGGGCAGAAGGTGAAGGGGTAACAGAGTGCCCACTCCCAAAAGCCCTTTTGATAACAGTATTAATCCATTCATTATGGTAGAGCCTTCTCAACTCAATTACTTCTTAAAGGCCCCACCTCCCAACACCATTAAATTGGTAATTATTACACATTTTAACACAAGTTATAGAAGGGACAAATACTTAAACCATAGTGTTCTGTCCCTGGCCCCACAAAAATGCATGTCTTTCTCATAAACAAAATATGTTTGTTCCATCCCAATACCCCCAAAAGTCCTAACTTGTTCCTGCATCAACTTTAAAGTCTAAGTCCATAGACTCATCTAAATATCAGCTAAATCAGATAAGCGTGAGTCTCAGAGTAAAATTTATCCTGAAGTAAATTCCTATCCAGATATGAGCCTACAAAATCAAACAAGTTATATGCTTCCAAAGTGCAGTGAGGGAACAGCATAGGATAGACATTACCATTCCAAAAGAGAACTAGGCAAGAAGAATGGAGTTATAGGCACCAGGTAAGTATGAAACACAACAGGGTAAACAGTATCAAACCTTAAGGCTTGAGAAAAACCTTTGACTCTATGTCCTGACTGGACAGACTAGGGTGGATATGAGGCCTTCAAAGCTGAAGGCGGCCCTACCCCAGCTAAGCATAGCCCACAGTTCAGCTCTCATAGATTGGAGTCAGGGGCCTGTGGCTTTCCCAGGCTGGCATTGCACACTGGTGGCCCTACTGGATCTCAAGCATGACACTGCCCCCATGGCTCCATTAAGCATTACCTTAGTAGAGACCCTCTCTGACAACCCTTTGCCAGTGATAAGTCTGCCTGGACCTTAAGACTGTCCATGACATCTTTGGAAATCTAGGTGGAGAAAACCATGCCTTCGCAACTCTTGCATTGTAAGCCTGCAAAATGAGCACTATGTGGACACTGCCAAGGTTTACCACTTATACCCTCAAAAGTGGCAGCTTAAGCCATATCTGGGCTGCTCAAGCCACAGCTAGGGTGGCAAGGATTGCTGTAAGCCAGAATGCAGGAAAGGGGCGCTCAGGCAGCCCTGAGTGGTAAGGTCATGGAAGGTGCCTAAGGCCAATCCCTTGAAACTATTCTGCCCTCAAGGTCCTAGAGCTCTGGGCCTGCAATGTGAGGGGCAGCCTTGAAGACTTTTAAAATGCCATTGGGGTGATTATCACATTGTCTTGATGGATAGTGCCTGGTTTCCTTCTATCCATACAAATCTCTTCAGCAAAGGTCCATTGATCACACCCTTGGGTTTTTTCCTCCTAAAAGTGCTTTTTCATTCTTTACATTGCCAGGCTAGGGATTTTCCAGTTCTCTACATTCTGCTTCCCTTTTGATTATAAATTCCATTATTAAATCATTTCTCTTCTTGCATTTTACTATGTGTGCTTAAGAGAAGCCTCACAGTCCTCCCAACATTTTGCTGCTTAGAAATCTTCTGCCAGATATCCTACTTCATCCCTGTTGAATTCTGCCTTCCATAAAGCCCTTGCACATAGACACAATTCACGCAAGTTTTTTACTACTTCATAAAAAGATGGCTCCTCCTCCAGTTTCCAATAAGGTATTCCTTATTTCCATCTGAGCTGGAAATTACCCATATTGCCCTTAATGCTCCATTCATGGCAACACAGGGTTTTTCCAGCAGTCACTTCAAAACTCTTCAAAAGCTGCTTCCACATTTTCAGGCATTTGTTATAGCAACACCCGACTCCTTTGCTACCAATTTGTGTTTTAGTCCGTTGTGCTACTATAACAGAATACCTGACACTAGGGAATTCATAAAGAACAGAAATTTATTTCATCACAGTTCTGGAGGCTGGGATGTTCAAAACCAAGGCCCTGGCCTTCTTGCTGAGTCATCGCATGGTAGAAGACAGAAGGGTGAGAGAGAGAGAATGCCCACTTCCAAAAGTCCTTTTTATAATAGTGTAATCCATTTATGAGTGTAGAACACTCATGGTCTAATCACCTAGAACTTATGCTACCATCAAATTGGCAATTAAATTTCACCATGAGTTTTGAAGGGGAAAAGCATTAGTAATACAGCACTTACTTAGTTTCTCCATTATTCTTTTATACATAGTCTTGATTTCATGGTCCATCAAAGAACCCCATTATTTTCTTGTGCACACATCTGTTTGCCCAGAAAATTGGTAATCTTGTGACTCTCAACTCTGGCTGCATTATCAGAGATATCTGGGAACTTAAAAAAAAAAAAAAAAAGAAAAAGAAAAAGATACACCATAGTCAGTCTAGACCAAGTAAATCAGATCCTCTGCAAGTAAAATTCATGTACTGATTCATGTACTGATTCTTTATAAGAGCTCCCCAAATGGTTCTATGAGAATAACTACCCTAATGTACCTATTTTTATTTCAGAAAGGACTAATTATTCAACAACGTTTGTGCCTCCCTTTCAATTATATAAAGTTATCATTGTGAAGCAGCTGCCTAGTTAAGGAGTCATTCCCATCACTCATCCTACCCCCACCCCACATCAAGGTAGGGCCAGGTGACTAGTTTTCACCAATAGAAAGTGAACTGAGGTTGGGGGTGGGTGGAGTAAAAAAAAAAAAAGACAAAAAGAAAGTGAACTGAAAGAATGTATATGACTTCTGAGAAAAGGGCATTAAGAAACAGTGTGTGTTCTATAATATCTCTTTTCCCACTGCCAGCTATATGCAGAGGATTCTAAGGGTTTAGCAGATGCAAAATCACAAGATGGAAAGAGCTTGGGTCCGAGAATCACTTGAAAAAAGTCATGCTTTGACAAAGCTTTGTATCATAAGACTGCTAAGAGAAAAAGATAACAAAATTTGAAAGTTTCATCAGCTACAGTTACCCAAATCAACAGAGAAATATGTATCTTGAAGTGGGGTCCCGTTGTGCTAATCAAATATGTGGCCTTATATTAGTGAGTAGAAAATATGCATCAAGGAAATAATTAGCAGGCACTGGAAAGATGGAACAGTGGTAAGAAACATTTTATGAATATTACTTTCAATAACTTGGAAAGCAGATTAAATAATTCTGAGCTTTGACACTAGAGCAGTTCTTCTCATACAGACACAATTTTGCCCCCTGGAAGACATTGGACAATGTGTGGAGACATTTCTGGTTGTCATACTGGAGCAGGGAGGAAGTGGTAGGTAGAGACAAGAGATGTTCCTAAAACTCCTATAATATCTAATATAGTTCTCCACAACAGAGAGTTTTCTGATAATGCTGAAGTTTTAAGAAGCCCTTCTCTAAAGGAAGTGGCTGGAAAGAGCCAGAAAATTAATGTTACTTGCTCCTTGCTGTTTATTAAATAATACAAGAAAGAAATAAGCTCAGAAAATAATTAGTTTTAAGGAAAACAAAGTATATCTTTATTCTGACATTCAGTTAAATATCTTGGCTTAGAGAAAGCCCAGAAATTTGGGGCTTTTGTAGGTTTCAAAAACAATTTCTCCAGACTACAAACAGTAGGGGGGAAATAAGACTGAAAAAGCAAAGCCTCAATAAGACTTCACAGTTAAACAAATGGATTCATCCCTGCAGCTAAGATTAAATTAAGGTTTTATGGCTGGGTGTGGTGGCTCACATCTGTATTCCCAGCACTTTGGGAGGCTGAGGCGAGCAGATCACAAGGTCAGGAGTTCGAGACCAGCCTGGCCAATATGGTGAAATCTCGTCTCTACTAAAAATACAAAAACAGTAGCTAAGCTTGATGGTGGATACCTGTAATTCCAGCTACTTGGGAAGCTGAAGCAGGAGAATCGCCTGAACCTGGGAGGCAGAGGTTGCAGTGAACCAAGATCGTACCACTGCACTCCAGCCAGGGCAACAGGGCAAGACTCTGTCTCAAAAAAAAAAAAAAATAAAATAAAATGTTTACTTTCCCAACCAAATGTATCCTTTAGATCAGGTGTCCCCAAATTTTTACACAGGGAGCCAGTTCACTGTCCCTCAGACCGTTGGAGGGCCGCCGCATACTGTGCTCCTCTCACTGACCACCAATGAAAGAGATGCCCCTTCCTGAAGTGTGGCGGGGGGCCGGATAAACGGCCTCAGGGGGCTGCATGTGGCCTGCGGGCCGTAGTTTGGGGACGCCTGCTTTAGATAATCTCTTGGACATGGGGCTGGTACCTACAGAAATCTCTTAAGAATTACAAAAATCATGAAAATATTTTTCAAGGCCAACTTAATTGTTACCATCTCTACTTCTCATATCAGAATTACTTTACCTCCTTATGCCACTCATCAGAATTAGTCTTGCATTTGCACTCTTTCAGTAACACTTAACTCATCCTCCCTTTTTTACATGTTTTCTCCTTTCCATTGTAAATCTCTTGAATGCATATAGTCTTAGCCATGTAGCCCATTCATGGCCTAGAACATGTCTTACCTATGATATACAATTAGTGTTTGTTAAGTCATATGTCCACTGAATATAAACTACTCTGCAAAGCATTGATCCCATGGTCTTTGATCTGTAGATGCTCATACTCCAGTATTAAGAGACACAATCACAAGAATCACTTTTCAATATAATTCTTACAGAATCTGAGGCACTACAGACACTCATTTTCACATTAGGTATCACTGAGGAAGCAATTGCCATCTATTGGTCATTCTTCTATGCCAACTTCTAATTGCACAAGACTGCCTGAGACTAGTTACTAAGGAAAGCTGTCACTGACTTAAATAGGAAAAACAGGTAAGAGTACATATCTAAGAAGAGTAGTTACTCTTAAAGAATTTGAGTGATGATCTTGTAAGGTTAGGGGTTAAATTATAACAAAGTAAATTTTAGTAGCAAAAAGGATTAAAAAAAACAACAACAACAGCAACCACTACAACTGCCCATTGGAGGAAATGGAGAGTAGAAATGGCATGTGTATACATCAGGAAAGGCTAAGAAGTGATACAGACAATAATGATCTATTTTGCTACTTCAGACCAAGGTATCTGAGCTATATTTTTACACTAAGTTAAATAATTATTTGAACTTCTTGACCTGTCTAGGTGGCTCTGACATTAGGATGCTAACAGAGAGTTCACTAAAGATGGGAGGCAAAGCAACAATTATAATTTCTTTTCTAGACCAAGCCCTGCTTCTTAAATGAATATACAAATCACAGAGCCAGACAGGGTGACTGAATCACATGCAGGTAAGGGGAATGGACGAAGTCACTCAAGAGCAGCAAAAATCAAGACCAATGCATAGCTTAAAATGTGAAGGGTATATAGAAATCAGTGTAAAGAATGAATAAACAACTAAATCCTGATTTTTTTTTACATAGTTCATATCTTGTTATGTTAGTTCTTTTATATGAACTTACAATTGAGCCAGACTGTTTTGTTTTGGGTCCCCCCCCACAAATATGTATAGGTTTTCCACCTTGATTTCAAGATGTTCAAGGAAAGGAACCTCTTCCCTTTCTTTTATATTTTTCTAAATCCACCACAGCTGGCAGTCTTTGGCATTTAGTAAAACTCAGTAAATTTTGATTCACTGGATTTCATCATGACAAAGAATTCAACTTTCTACAACCTCCCGCCACAAAAAAAAAAGCCCAAATCTCTCAGAAAAAAAAAGCAACATTATAATTTCCTATGTGAACTCATGTCGATATATCTACTGTCACACAATTCTTGACTACTAGAAGTGTAAGAAACATTGCACTGTCACTGGCTGGGAGTTTTGTGTCAAGGAATATCAATGAGAAAAAAATTTTGTCAAACTGCTAAGAGAACATGAGCCAATGGCAAATTTTTAAATGGATAAATAAATTGCCAGAAACAGCCTCTGGTTTTTAAAACTTTGGGGGCAGATACAGAACCCAAATAGCTTTTGGCATCATCTGGTACCACTACTGATCAATCTTTATAATTAAGGATAGAAGGATCCAAAGCAGGGCTAGACTACCAGTGTCGGCAGATTTCAGAGAATAGCCATAAACCAAAGAAGAGCAGTCTATTATTGGCTAGAGAAAGAGTCACAAGATTCATACTCATGTCCACAAAACAGTGAACCTTTTACTAGGGATTAAAGTTTAAAATCACACAGCTTAACAGTAATGTTAGTTTTACCACTAGGTGGCAATGAAACAGCTGCATTGCATTGACATGATTAATTCTAAAAACTGCAAATCCAGGCAAAGCAGAAATTCCAATATTTGTGGCACATATTTTCATTTTAGAAAAATTATTTTATATATAGCTTACTTTATAGTAGAACGTATCATTATCTGATTCAAGATGTATGTTAACTTCTGATAGTTTTTCCCACTCTACACTGAGGAAATGAATGCAATGAACACAATTTTTAAGCACTTTCATCACACATCTTCTGAAAAATCTAGACATATATCATGAAGATAACAGAAATTACGGAAAGCTAAAAATATTTTTTGAAGTTTTAGTATTCTACAGAAAGCACTATAAAATGTTATTTTTTAAAAAATTAAACCTTTAAAAAATGACTAATAGAGAACAATTCTAATGTATTTTTAAAAAAATTTTTGGCCAAAATGTGAAATAGCATGGAAACACTTTACTTTTAAATTATAAGTTATATTAATATTAATATATGCAAAGTATTTTCAATGTCTTGAATAAACAGTTTACAAAAAAATTTACCAAAATTCTGATTTAGATTACATTTTAGCAGATTAATCCCTTTTTACACATGTCAAAATAATAAACAACAATATTCCTTAGTGTCTGGCCTTTCCATAATTATTTCTGCTTTCTTCATAAAACAGGATACAAACATGTGACTTATTTAAAATCATAAAAGCTTTATTCTTTTAATTTCCTTTTTTCATCAAAGGGCCAGGTATGACAACATTTTTCAACTTATAGACAACATTTGTGAGTATGCAGTAAAAAACTAACATAAAACAAAAAAACTTATTAAATCTCAAATTCCCAAGATGTTCTCCCATATAAGGTGGGAGCTCATATCATCACACGTAACATTACAAAACCTGTACTACAATTAGATGAATAAATAATAAACCTATACTATTATCAAATTCATAAAAGACCAAATCATCAAATTAATATCAGCCTATTTATTCCCTTTGTATAAATAACATAAAGTTCCCCAGATTTTTAATTCCCAGTTTCCTACAAATGAATTGATAAGAATGCCTCTTTATAGATCAGGTTTCCCATAGTTTCTCTCATTTGGCAATCATTTCCCATATTTACTCCATTTCCAGAATAATTTCCCTCTCTTGCAACTCACACAAACGTAAGAGAACTGAGGTACGATATCCAAATAATTTTTATAATTCATAATTATTCCATTATTGAATTTCATTCTTGACTATAAATCATCCTGAAATCTAATATCTTTCTCATCCTGTCAGTCTATTAAAATATACAAAACACCATTTAAGATGGTTAACACAAGAAACGATAACTATGATAGCTTTCATAAATCAAGCAAAAGATTTCAGAAAAGTGCTCAGTGTGTTATCTCTAACTTTCAGTAGAAAATTTAGGAAATGCCAATGCCACTGTTACAGAAGGTATAATTACAGATTCTAAAAAGTGAAAAAGTGTACATGTAATTTGTATCTATTCAGCATCATCTTCTGATTATCTGTACAAATAAAAGGACAAAAGATACAAATGATGAAAACACATAATCCTCAAACCACCTCAGATACATTTGGCACCTGTATTTCACAGGACCAGGTCTGAGAATTCAGAACATTAAGCCATATTGCAAGGAGTGTAAGTATCACAAACACAATGAGCAGAACAATGATAAAATTGAAATGCCATTATTAACTTGATTTTGTCATCTTCTGTTTATTTCTGATGGTGGCTCGAAGTTTACGTATTACCAGTCTATCAGGTAGAATCATATCACCTTGCTGTTCTAGATAATCCAATAAATTTTCAGTCCATTGGAGAGCAGCGGAATGGTTAATATGTTTCTCTGGAATTAGTTCTATTTCCTCCTCCTCGTTTTCACTGGATTCATCTGTCTGGCCTTGTGCTCTTCTAATGATTTCACTATCAGTTAACACTTCATAGCCTGGTTCGGTACTGTCTATTTCAAGCCATTTTTCAAGGTTCTCAGTAGTCACATTTTCCAGTCCTTTGGTGTGCTGTAAAATGGTAGCCACAGTAGCCACAGAAATATCTTCATCATCAAAGTCCAAACTTTCTTTCTCCTCTATCATAGGGAGAATCTTCTTCCATGCTCTGCTTATGGTAACTGGTTTTACTAAGTTCCATGCCATTGCTATTTCATAAAGTGCATCCAGCAGAGTTAGTTTCTTCCAGAATGATTTCAGGTCATTACCTTCTTCCAAGTTGTTCTGGAGAAGACCTGCACGATAATTTCTCTTCATTGTTGCTATGACTCCCTGATTTGAAGGCTGAATCAATGAGGCCACATTAGGTGGTAAATATTTAGCAAATATTTGGCCATCATCTGACCTTAGGACATTTTCATTTGGATGTGTTGGTGAATTATCCAACAAGAGCACAGCCTTTTCCTGCAAGCCTTTAGATCTTAAATACTCTCGAACTTGTGGCACAAAAATTTTATCAAACCATTGTCGAAAAATGGAAAGGTCCATCCATGCACCTTTTTGGCTGAAATATGAGACTGGCAGGTTTAAAGTGTCAGTTGATTTAAAAGAGCGAGGTTTCTTTGCTTTCCCCACAACACAAAGTTTAAGTTTGTGTAAACCTGTTGCATTGGCACAACACATGATCGTGACTCTTTCTTCAATTGACTTGTGCCCAGGGACAATGCATTTACCTTTGATTACTGAAATCCTAGAAGGTAAGCACTTCCAGAACAGTCCAGTTTCATCTGCATTGTAGATTTGTTCAGGCTGTAAATTCTCTCGTTCAATAAAATCTCTGAAGTTGTTACAAAAATCTTCCACAGCAGTCTCATCTCCATTTAATCTTTCATTTCTAATGTTAATCTCTCTAATGCTGTGCCGCTGCTTAAAACGAGTTAACCAACCGGCAGAGGGGTTAAAATCACCATCCATTCCCAAAGCATAAAAGAAGAACTCCGCCCTTTTTGCACAAATTGGTCCAGATATGGGATTCCCTTTTGCTCTTTGTTGGTTGAACCATTCCAGCATTGCCCTGTCCAATTCCTCATACATGGATGGCTTCATAGATTTCCTCTTGGCCAAAAGACTTGTGGAATCAGAACTGCTTGCATAAGTTATAATCTTTTCCTTATTTTTTCTTATATCCCGAACTGTTGTTTCACCAATTCCATAAATCACTGCCAGTTGTTTGGAAGAACCTCCGTCTTCAAGTTTCTTTATTATATCAAGCTTATCTTTAATAGTCAACACCACACGCTTCCGTTTCCCTGACATAGCGAGGTTCTGGGACTCAGCCCACACTCACAACGTAGCAATCCACAAAATCCTGACTTCTCTTACACAGACTACCTTTAACGGTCTTGACACACTCAGTCTTTCAACCTTACCAGCAACCTGGTGGCCCTGATCCCCTCCCGGGCTGGGGTTGGCTGGCAAACAGACTGTAGAGGAAGGTGAAAGAGGAGGAAGTTTGAGAGAACAGGCCTTTAACTTATACGGGCAGTAGCGGAGGCCCCATGTCACCGCGGATAATCCGGATTAAAGACATGTGTTTTATTACCCCAGCAGCCGCGAGAAAGACTATAGCCCCACCGTGGTCCCGAACCTCCAGCACGTCCAAATCCCGGGTAAGCGCCCGTCACTAACCCCTGCCACACCCCAAAGTTACGGCAGAGAGCGGAAGAGCCAAGGAGTCAAGGACTGGCTCCCTTCCTCAGGGGAACGGATATGTTAGATTCCTTCCCCAGCCAGCAGGGTCCTCCCACCGCGCAGCCCCAGTTCCACGCGCCGGCCTTAGCCAGGACAGTCCTCCCAGTCCCTCACAGACCGCCAGACCCCTCTCCCCACCTCTGTTGCAACCAGGACCCGCACAGCTCCCTGACTACCGCGCGGCAACCGCTCCGCCCCTAGCCACACTCCCGGAAGACGCTCCCTCCCACCGCCCGGCCCCGCCCCTCTCCCCTCCCAGAGGCGGGACTTCCCCTGGTCCCCGGAAGCGGGAGGAGCGTCGCTGGTCTAGAGCTGGTGCCTGGGGCGGAGGCGGAGGCGGAGGCAGAGGCGGAGGCGCTTTGAAAGGTGAGAGCGCGAGGGCGGTGCGGAGCTGGCTCCCGGCTGGGACTCGCTCGCGCTCTCGCTGCTAATGGTTTATTGGAGTGGCAGGGGAAGCCGCGCCTCTTGGCGGGCCGAGAGAAAATTTCCCGCGGGCGCTCTTTGGGTGGACCCAAGGGCGCCCCTCAACCCTTTGCGCCTCTAGCCCTCCTCCTCAGCTGAGCTGCAGTGGGCGCGGTGCCCGTTATTTCCGCCGTGGGGAGGTGCTTGGAACTGATGTGGGGAGCTCAGTTGGTGATTTCTCGGGTTTCTGGCCTGTCCAGACCCTTGTAATTGTTTTCTCGGTGCAGAGCCCTTTTGGGGTCTGGAGGTTTCTGTCGTTCTGCGCGCGTCATCGCCAACCTCTGTCTGAGGGTCCGGTTTCCTAGCTACTGTGCCCCTCCCTCCTGGAGGCAGAGTGACGGACGAGTGGCCTGGCGGGCGCTGGGTGCCTGCGTCCCGCCAAAGAGGTTTGTAATCATGAAAATCACCGTTTCAGGTGTTAATTCCTGAGAGGATCTATTCGTCTGTCTACCACTCATTCCTGCTGGATTAGACTAACCACCTTCATTGTTAACTGATTTTATTGAGTAGTATAGTTATCCCGGATACCATGCTGGCAGGATCCACTTTGCAAAATTGTGGCTTGTTGGACTGTGATTCTAAATGGGGGAAATTGGCTTTCCTCTCTTTATATTTATTTCCCTATTTCTGTCATGTTCTACTGTCCTGTTTTCCAGCCAATAGAAGGACTATGTTAAATATATTCACAGCAATGTGATAAGAACTTGATCATAATCATACACTGTAGCCCTCAAATCGTGTATTATGCTGGCTTGTTTTTGGTGTCCCTAGTAATTTCATCAGATTGTGAGCTCTTTGGAAGCAGAGACCATGATGTTTATTATATCGGGTGGCAGCACAGTTCCAAGCAGGTCCTTGTCTTTTGGTAGATATTCAGTAATTATTTTTTTTGCTTATTAATGTTGGCTCTCCAAACTGCCATATAAAAGAAAACATCAAAGAGGGGTGACGTTTTACGCACAAGAATGGATCCCTCCCAGTGGAAGTCCAAATTATGATCTGGGATTCCACTGCCTTTCACATCTCCAAAGTGTTAATTACTACCTGCATTGTTTATACAGCAAGTAGGTGATTTCTAGAATGAATCTTTTTTTGAGTATGAATTAACCTCAAAGTTTACAAGGAATATATTTCTTCTGATGAGAAAGTCAAATGGCATCATCAAATTATCTTTCTTTTAGCTATAGAGATACTGTGTTACAGAAAGAATGCAAGCAATATGGATTATTGCCTTTAATATATATTCTTTGGCAGTTAACATAGCCATGTATATGCATCTTGTAACCATGAAACACAAAGATGTGATAGTATTGATTGTCTTCATTCAGTTATTTAATGCTTTCTGTTTCTTTTTCTCTTTGCTTAAAGGTAAGGTATCATTACAGAAGCTTGATAAAATTCTCATTTCAGGAAATTAAGTTTATATTCAGCATATACTGAAGTAACATTCATTTGCATGGATTCTTTTTTGAGTAGATTCTAAAGACCAAGATGTCTTACCCATCAAACTAGCTTTTCCTTTACATTTCTCTTTCAAGTTTGACTCATCTTTTCCCTCTGTTACTGTTCTTCCCTTCCCAACTAATACAGTAAAGATATCTACAATTTAACAAGAGGAGCCAAACATGTTCAAATTATCTTTCCTTTTCAGTAGCAGAATTTTTTTGCCTTATTAATATGAATGGTCATTTTGAAATATGAGAGACCCTGGCAGTTTGGCAGTTGGTCCAATGAAAGCCGATTTAGTTTGTTTAAATAATTGATGCTGCCTCAAGCATTCGAATTCTGCTGTTTTCCAAAATATTTTTTCTCATCAGAGACTGCCTTTCTATGAAACTTTACTTTTGGGCTCACTGGGGACTCCTTCAAGTTTTGCAATTGGAGTTATTAATAAGATGATAGAGGAAAGTCTGCAAATTTTCATCTCTTTTACACATTGTTTTCTTGCCTAGTGAATAATGTTTTCCAGAAGTTTCTGGCCTAACTCATGTGCAGTAAAATTCAGTTACATAATTTTTTTAAAAAGCATGTTTGTAAACTCTAAGCCATTTTAATGGTCATTTTTCTGAAACTAAAATATAGCATGAATAAGAGATAAAATAATGATTTTTTTAAAGCTTAGTTTTTCCTACCTTGCACAAATATGATATTGGCAGCAGTCATTTTGTGGCACTGGATGGGGAATCAAGAGACCTGGTTTCTAATCCCTGCTCTGTCACTAACAAGCTGTGTGATCTTTGGTAAGTCATTTAAACTCTGTGTCCTTGGCTTTGATATTTATACATAAAAGTAGATATCTTCCTCCTAGGATCTAGAATTTTTTTCAAGATTTAAAAATAAATATGAAAATGCAGTAAAAACTTATTGTTTTTTTAATAGCTTAACTGTACAGTCATAAGTTTTTAATAGTGTGACATTTTTAATCATTTCTATTGTCATAGGAATCACCTGTTTTGTGATAAATAACTGACATTTTTGGCATGTTATAGTTTTGTAAGATAATCATCTAGTGTATATGAATTTGCTTTTGGGTACTAATAAAAATAATCTTTCACTTTAATGTTCTTTACTGTCCATATTTGCTTTAGTGTATCTACTGCAACTGTATTTGTCATTGTTTTCATAAATGTCTTTTCATTATTTCTCCCAATCAAACAGGTTTATTAGAAAGCTATACTTTGTTATTACAATGTAATATGCTACACGTGCACATATGCACAATTAGCTTATGCAAATTTATGTGTTTACAAATAGTTCTTTGTACTATATGGCTTAAAAATACAAGATGCCTAGTTCATGTGGTGCTTAACCAAAGAAACAGTAAGCCGTTTAAAATCTGAAGGAGAAACTGGTTGGACATATTGTAACGCAGTATGTTATACACAAAACCATACTTTAAGGGTAATATAGAGTTTTTTTAAAGGGTAATTTTGACTACACACAATTTTCATCTTTGCTAATTTTAATATAAGCCTTTTGTAAGGTGCAACCCAAGTGTAATTTCAAATAGCAGACTGCTCTTTTGACCAGAATTTGTTAGATTGCTATTACAATGCTGATTATATCTTATAGTAGTTACTGTCATAAGGTTATATTTTAGGCAATGGCTCACACCTGTAATCCCAGTACTGAGGCGAAGGTAGGAGGATCACTTGAGGCCAGGAGTTCAGGACATAATGAGACTTCCATCTCTAAAAAAAATTTAAAAATCGAAACAGAAAGATCGCTTGAACCCAGGAGTTCAAGGCTGCAGTTAATCTATGATCATGCCATTGCACTCCAGTCTGGACAAACAGAATGAGACCTGCCTTTTAAAAAAAAAAAAGTTGTATTTCATCTTACACACTACAATTTCTGGTGTATAATCTTGGCAGCCCCTGTTCTGATTTTACACGAGGTGTTACCATTTTACAGAAAGTCTTATTGTTGTATAAACATACCAGAATTTATGCAATTAAATGAGATATACCCTCTCTTCCATAGTCTATAGGAAAAAAAGTAATCCTCTTGGAAAACTAGAAATATAGTTCAGTAATATTGCCATTGCTCAAAATGTTTTTGGCATTGAATTTTTGTAATTATCTTCAGAATTTGCAGCATATTTTTTGAATATTTTTAATGATAGTTAATTCTCATCTTGATAAGTTGGATTTCATTTCTGCAAGCTGCTAACAGGTCTTTACAACTGAGACAAGTGAATGCACTAGGTGTTGAAGCCACTGTTTGGGATAAAAAATGAAGTGTGATTATTTTCATATTTTTAGATTTTTATTTTTTTTTATATAGTGTGTGGTTTATAGAAAGACTCCAGGAATATTCTGTGCTGTGGTGGAAATACTGGAATAATCAACCTCATAAGGTGATTTATTTGGCGGGGATGGCTGTTAGTTTAACATATAATCTCTAACACATGTATTTTGAGGTCAGTTTCATTACATTGTGGTCATATTTCTATTCATTGACAACCACAGAAGTATGTACATATTACTTTTTTTCTATTTATCTTACCTGTCACTAATTGTTCTTTTAATATATTCTTGTCATAATTTTAATGGAATTCATGCTTTTCTAAATGATAAACTGACAGCTTTTGTTTTCCTTCCCAATACCGTGCTCTGCTTTGCCAGGAAACTTGTTTGTTTAATTCACCTAACTACATTATTGGATTGTTAGTTAAGTTTTCTATTGGATTGTATTCTATCTTTAACTTTGAGGTAAAGCCACTCCCATTTTACGGAGGTATAAAGAGGCCACAATCTTAGTGGATATGTTATCTCTCAATTTTGCACTGCTCTCTTTTTTATGTCATTCGTTACTTTATAACTTTCTTTGTGTAAATTGATCTTTTATAATTTATATTATTTCTCTATTCAGAATCTTTGCCTACAGGGTGAGTCATCCTGGTAATCTCATTCAGTTTTCTATTCTTTTCTCCTTTTTTCCAGCATAGAACTCTTTTTTTATACATTTCAAGCCACGCTTATTTACTGAACATACCATCTTCTTTCTTAAAGCCAGAGTTTGGTCTTTATCGTTGTTACTTGCCTGACATCCCTTTTTCTTTTATTCTTTCTGCTCAAATACAATGAATCCTTCAGAATGCTGTCAGATCACGTCTGTTCAAGATAAAGTGAAGGACTTGCCTTACTGATTTCCCTGCATCTTTCCACTTCTATTGCAGTTATTTATGTTATTCATTTGATACTAAATACTACCTTTAAATGTTCTTAATTATTCCATGTTTTAGTTCTACACAGAGATAATAATCTTCTAAAGGACAGGACTGTGGTTTTTCTATGATCAGCACAACATACAACATAATTCAGAATAGATGTTCATATAATTATTTCATAGGCATTCAGTAAATTATTTGTTAAATTATTGTTCTGCCATCTTCACTCAGATATTTCATGTGATTTTGCCTTTGTGGACCATTAAATGAAGCCAAATTAATATAATTTGTACCATAAATGCATTCATTGCTGTTATCTGGTTATCACTGTTATATTCCTAACAACTTTATTTTGTAGAAGCTTAAGTGAAAATGGTACATGTTAGAAGACATGAAACAAGGAAAAATTCTAAAAGTCACATGCCTGAGCAGAAATCTCGAGTTGATTGGAGGCGAACTAAAAGAAATAGTATCTCACAATTATGTGATAGCGATGAAGAGCTTGATAATGATGAAGAATTTGATAGTGATGAAGAGCTTGATAGTGATGAAAGTGTTGATAATTACGAAAGTTTTGATGATGATGAAGAGCTTGATAGTAACAAAGGACTTGATTGTGATAAAACACTAGGAAGTGCAAGAGAGCTTAAATTAAGTAAAGATGAAAGTGAAGGAAATGACAGTAAGAATCTCATTAACACTGGCAACAGTTCAACCTACGTAGAAGAAATGAACAAAACCAAACCTAGGAATATTGACTTACAAGATCAGGAAAAAATTCTAAGTCAAGTGGATAATGTTCCCAACAAACAAGCTGGACAAATAATAGAGGATGATTTAGAGGAAGAACACATCAAGCGAGGTAGAAGAAAAAGGCTGTCCTCTGTGATGTATGACAGTGATGAGAGTGATGACAGTGATATCCTAATTAGAAAAGTAGGTGTTAAACGTCCACGTAGAGTGGTTGAAGATGAAGGTTCTTCAGTGGAAATGGAGCAGAAAACTCCTGAAAAAACATTAGCTGCACGAAAGCGAGAACAACTTCAGAAGCTGAAAGAACTCTCAAAGCAAAGATCTCGTCAGAGACGCAATAGTGGTAAAGATTGTGAGGTGTGTTATGTTTTGTTGGTTTTGTTATTGTTTTTTAATTTTTTCCTTAAAGTATTTAATTTTTATAAAAATCAAAGTGCTTAGTCTGTTCCATTTCTCAGTAATTCTAGAATTTGTTTTTTAATCAAGTGTTCTTAAACATGTTTCATTACACTGTTGTACCTATATACTGTTTTATCATGAGCCTCAATCTGTCCTTCTTTCCTAAATTGAAAGACTATTTATTAGTTGGTATGATCTTTTTTGTTTTTTACTTCTTATAATTCTAATGTCCATTTTAAACATTTTATATCACTTAAGGTATATTTTTCCTACCAATAATTTCAGAAGTTCAACATTTAATATGACAAAATTATTTATTTTTAACCATAAAATATGAAGTTAATTTCTGTAGATCATTTTTTTGCTGTCAGATTTATCTGTCTTTTAATTTTTTATCCATACTTTCCATTTTAATGGCACAATTTACTGAAGCATTTATTTTAATTTAATTAGGACTCTGAAAAGGAATCCTGCCCAAGCAGTGATGAAGATGATGAGGAGGAAGGAGAGGATGATTATGAATCTGATGAAGATGGAGATGATTATATTATCGATGACTTTGTAGTGCAAGATGAGGAGGGAGATGAAGAGAATAAAAACCAACAAGGCGAAAAATTGACTACATCACAACTGAAATTAGTAAAACAGAATTCTCTTTGTAAGTTCAATATTAAGAGTATTTTATGATTTGTTCTTATCAGGATATTATATCAAGTATCAAATTAGCCTTTTCTTATTTTTCTTTTTTGGGACGGAGTCTCACTTTGTCACTCAGGCTGGAGTGCAGTGGCGAAATCTGAGCTCACTGACGCCTCCACCCCCCAGGTTCAAATGATTCTCCTGCCTCAGTCTCCTGAGTAGCCGGGACTACAGGCATGTGCTACCACACTGGGCTAATTTTTTATATTTTTAGTGAAGATGGGGTTACAGCATGTTAGCCAGGATGGTCCCGATGTCCTGATCTCGTGATCTGCCCACCTCAGCTTCCCATAATTCTGGGATTACAGGTGTAAGCCACCACACCCAACCCCAAATTAGCCTTTTAATATCATGTTCTAAATCATTGACTAGGAACTGTGGTTTCATTTTCAGATAACCTTGTCATTTTAATAGTTTATTCCAGTGGTCTCAGGAACCAGTTACATTTTTTTTTAATTAGTCGTCCTCACAGGCCTTTACTTCAGTGAGTTATGTCTGTCAGTATGCCCCCAGAGACCTCTAATAACTCACTGAATTAAAGGCCTGTGGGGGCTAATAATTTTAAATGTAGAAATCAAGACAGAGAAATTCAAAATATATTCATTAATTCATTTTAAATAACCCTTAGTCAATTTATTACATTAATATAAATAACAATTTTATGAACAGTAACTATATTTTCCCCCAAAATGTGAGAAATGGCATTGTTTTACATTCTTGTAAGTCTTTAATGTCTAGCTTACAGAAGCCAGCTAGATTCTTATATCTGGTTTTACATTCAGTCTGTTGTGACATGTTGTTTTGGTTGACATGTATAAAAACAATTTTGCCTCACACAGGTAGCTGGAAAAGGAAGGAGTATCTTGATAGAATTTTTTAAATAATTGTCGTTATTCTCATTTGGTACTATGCCAAAATTTGACTAATGATACTACTTTCTTAAAGGTAATATGGAATTCTAAACCCAAGTAAATGAACTTTTAGTACTTGTATAACCATTGGTCTGTCTTGCAGTTTAAATAGATCATTTCCCCACGCATGAATCTCTGATAAAATTCATCGGTCATTTGGAAAAAATTGGTTCACTGGATGATACAGATCCTCCAAATATTGACATATTTCATTATATATATATTTTAAATTATATTCATAAATATCACCACCAGTTCCATGAGACTATTTCTAAAGTATTGAGAAACTGTCAGGCTCACAATGGCACATACAAGTTTTTCAGAATTGTAATTTCTACTTTAAAACTTGATTCTTTTCATTGGCAACAAAACACCGTGAATTCTTCTTTTTGAACTAACAGGCTTACTTTGTTCTTTTTTAAGAAAAGTCTAACAGATTCCAAGCTGAATAACCAGAGCTTATCACTCTTTCAACTAAAAATGGTATTTCTTGAAAAATGAGGCTTTTCCCCAGCACACACAGTTGCACAGGTGTTTTTCCCCAGAACAATCATTGTACTTTGGTATGCAGTATAAGTACTTTTTTGCACTATCCATTTCATCCCATAGAATATACAAAAATGTGTACTTCAGAGTCAAAATTTCATAAAATTAATAGTTTTGCTACTTCAAAAAGGGCATTCTTATGTATAAGTGGCTTTTTTACTGTGAGTGCCTAGCAGTAATGACTGTAGTGATTACTAGTAGTACTGCTGCCATGATTCAAATTAAGGGACCAAGTGACTTGGCCATCGCTGCTTTTATATCATTAATAAAAATGTCAACACAGCGAAAGAAGCAAATAATATCTTACTGTTATTACTTGAAACCACAGATTTCCTTAAATGGACTTGGGCACTCTCAGGGGTCTGCAAACAAACTCTTTGAGAACCATTGGTTTAATCAGACCTTTTCAAGCTTCACTAAACTAATCAGAGATAGGACATTACTTACATGAAAGTATAAATCATGGAACCTGAACATGTAGGATATACTTAAATTATTATTATTATGGTTCCTATAATTGTACAAAATTTCAAAGATTGTTTTTATGATGTTTTGCAGCTCTGGTAGGAACAGGCTGGATACATTTTCCATTTTTTTCTTTGAGCACATTCTTTCCAAATATTGCAGAAAAGGCCATATTGACTAAAATTAACTATAGCATAATTTGATTTATATCTCATGATTTATAATAAAATAGATTTTGAGATATGAATTAAATTTCAAGAAATTTGGCAGTTAGAGATGCCAGTTACAGGCATCTCTGTGCTACAAGTGAATGACTGTTTTCCTTGTATCAATAGGCATTGGCTCACTTGACACCTGGGCATGTAAGTTACAGGAGTGCTCAATTAGGAGATATCCTATTCTGGGTTATCTGGAATGTGATAGAACATTTGTTGAGAGATCTCCACTCATACCAACTCCTGCCAATTAATGAAAATAAAAGACTAGCATATGGGAACTTCAACTTCTCTACACCTTTTATGCTTTTTTTTTTTTTAAGGGCAGCTTTGGAGTTATAGAAATACTGAATGGAATGTACAGACTTCAAAAATACCCACTCGCGTACAGTTTCCCCTATTATTAACCTCTTTTATTAGTTTGGTACCTCTGTTACAATTATTAACTGTAGTTCATAGTTCATAATAGGGCTCACTCTTCAAGTAGAACCTTTTATGGATTTTGACAAATGTGTAATGACATGTAGCTACCATTACAGTATCATACAGAGTAGTTTCATTGTCCTCAAAATCCCCTGTGCTCTAATTCATTCTCCTTTCCTCCTTCCTGAATCACTGGTGTTTTTAACTCTCTCCATAGTTTTGCTTTTGCCAAACTGTCATATAGTTGGAATCACATAGCATATAACTTTACAGCCTGTCTTCTTTCACTTAATAAGATGCATTTAAGTTTCCTCCATGTCTAAACATGGCTTAATGACACATTTCCTTTTATTGCTGAATATTTTTCATTGTATGGATGTACCACAGTTTTGTTTATCCATTCACCTATTGAAATACATCTTGGTTGCTTGCAAGTTTTGGCAATTGTGAATAAAGCTGCTATAAATATTTGTGTGCAGGTTTTTCTATGGACATAAGTTTTCAACTCATTTGGGTAAATATGAGGAAGCTTCCTTTTAATACTGAGGCTTCCGTTTAATACTGAGCATCTCTACCTCAAGAAGATGTATATGTATTTATACAGATGTATATGTATTCCTAATTACAGCTTCTCATCCAGCTCTATTATCTACTCAGTTCTCTTTATTTTCAATGATTTAATCCCTACAAACTGTTTTTCCTCAACTTGTAACCAAGTTCATGCCTTTGCTCCTTCGAGCTGGCATGTTGCGTTAGCTACTATTTTAAATTTTATCTTTTTGTTCCTGTTTCCCAATAACTCTACAAAACACTGTATTTGGGCTTTTGCTGTGTCAATCCAGTGAAATTGTTCTTAAGTTATTGATAACCTCCTAGTTGCCAGAATACCTTTAGTTCAACACCTACCAGGTGTTACCACATACTTCACTACTGTTGACCACTCTCACTTTCAAAATGCTCTTCTTTTACCTTCTGTGGTAGCCCACATTCTTACATTTCCCTTTGTAATATTCCTTTCATCATTTTCTGTTTACCCTGTAAATTTTGATGTTTCCAGGGGTTCCACCCTCAACTGTCTTCATTTTGCTTGTGGGTTTGGACAGTCTCTTTTCCATTACTTCAGTCCAGTCTTTAAGCAAAAATTCCCAAACCTTTATCTCTAGCCAAGATTTTTCATGAACATAAAGCCTGATTTTTTAATTATTTTATTGAAGATTATTATCAGACTTTCAGACATCTCAGGCTCACTAGGAAGAAAATTGAATGATTAGCAGGTAATATGAAGGAGTTTTGAGTGGTAATACAACTCTTTTGGTGGTGGTTATGTAATTTTATGCATTGCCATTGAACTGTATACCAAAAAGAGTAAATAAATTTTATGGTGTATAAAGTAGCAAAGCTCAGTAAAACAAGCCATATGGGTGTCCCTACTTCCAAAAAACAAAAACGAAACCTAAATGGTTAACCAGCTTCCTTTCTCTGTATTTCTGTTACCCGTTAGAATTTGTGACACATTATAGGAACTCATTGTTGGTTGGGTAGATGGTTATGATAAGCATATTGGCTGAAGACTCCTAAATGTTACAGTTCAGGACTCAGAGAAATATTGGGCATCCGAGTTTTTCAAACGTTAGAGAAAAAAAAAATAATACATTCTAGTGTGATACTTTGATTGAATTGATGTTTTTAATATTTAGCCGTTCTGTGCCATATTTAAATATAAATAAAATTTAATGTACACAGTTTTCAATTTGCCAGGAAATTATGTTCTAAAAATTGCTATAATTCTTACATTTGAAAAATCAAACTACATGACCTCACTAAAACAATAACCTATATGATGAATAATGAACCACTTTATGACTTGGGTTAAGTTGTAATTAGGGAAGTATTCCCAGTTTCATTCTCCTGCCAGCCAATCATATTCAACATATCAGAATTTGGGAGAAACATCTCCTAACTCTAAATTCAGTATTCAGCTGACAATCAGAATCAGTAGTCTATGCACTTTGCCTTTTTGAAGTGAAGAATTCTAACCTGTGGGAAGACATTTTGTAATTTCTTTTCTGCCACTTGGCTCCAAAAGATGCATCTGTTCTACTTTAAAACATGGTAGTTTCCCTCTTACTTCATAGTTGAAACAGTTGAAGACAGTTATAGTCTTTTTCAGTTATAGTATTTTTCATCAATCCCCATTATATTTATATTTATATTATTTTTATATTATGTCTCTTTATATTTATTCTGAAACAACAACTCTTGGAAAAGATATGGTAAGGAGTAGACAGGGACAGACTAGCAGTGATCCATTGCATACCACATTTACATAGTTCACACATTAAAAATATTGTATGCAAGTAGAGAGATAGGAAAAACCTTCAGATTTTTGGATACTAAATATTATTTATCTAGTACTCTATTATATGTTCAGAGTGACAGAATCAAGTAGTAGAGATAATAGCAGAATACATTTCAGTCTACTAGTGCCTTGCTAGAACACTGGAAATTAGACTGAGTGAACATCAACTTAGTCTCCACCTACTAATTAAAGAAAACCATTCTACTAACACAATAAAAGAGTGGGTCTACGAACATACTCAGAGCCATTTATGTTAAACATCAAATCTTAGAACTTTCCCTTTGTTCTAGGATAAGTAAAAAGTAGCTGTGAAATTATACTGCAGTGTAAGGTAAAGATAAACTCTGGGGAAAAAAAACTGTAAAAAGTATTTCATTAAAGGAAACAAGAAAATGGTATAGAGCATTTGCTATGTAGTCTATGAAGAAGAAATTATAGGGAGAGAACAATTTGAGGTGAAAGAGAGCTAGTTCAGATAAGAATTGCCAAAAAAAATTGAAATATAAAGTCAGAAATAAAGTCTGTATTGAAAGCAGTAGAGAGCAGAACTAACATTCCAGAAAATTTCATGAATGACAGGAGATACTTGAGAAGTTCTAGGGTAGAGAATAAAAAAATTGTTATAAAGGAGAAGATAATAAAAGACTAGAAATGAAGAACCTATTTCATAAATTTGGGGGAGGGGGTGGCAGAATTATAGAACAAATGGAAATCTAAAGGAAAATTTTATAACTTTAGTTAGATATATAAAAGATTTGAATGTATTAAAAATCATACCATATTTTTGGATGGAAAAACAAGATACAAATTCAAAGTTATTATAGAAGAAAGTATTCTTGAAGTATTTTCATAACACATAACACATTGATGCAGATTAAAGAAGCTTACATTCCTAATAAATTGATGAAAATAGTTTGCAAACAGATGTGTGAACTATTTTTCTAATTACAAAAATAAAGATCTCTAATCATTCATTTTAGAAATATAAAATGACTTAAAATTAGAAGTCATTAATATATTACATAAATATATCAATAGATAAAATCATATAATTTATGGAGATTCTAGAAAAAACATTTGATAACATTCAATGCGCATGCCTGGATTTTAAGAAAAGCAGTTGTTAAAAAATTAGTAATAGGAGTGTATGTCCTTTACATGACAGTATTTTAAACCAAAAGATAACAGCATACTTAAAATGAAACACTAGATGTACTTTCTTTAAAATGAGGAACATGACAAAAATATTTTCTACTTTGTTCTAGATGTTTTGAAAAAAGCAACAAGACATGAAAACAAAATAACTATTGAAAAAGGAAAGATACTATTTGAACATATATTGTGTGTGTGTGTGTGTGTGTGTGTGTGTGTGTGTGTGTGTATTATGTACACACACATAAGCTAAAAGTTTCTGACTTATTTAACCAAGGATACCGAAGTTAAGAGAAGGGATATAAATATTTTGACAGCAGAAGTAGATGTAGCATATCTTTCCATGGCTTGCATCACAGTCCTTTTGCCCTGCAGGGGTGAAGGTAGGGGAGCTATGTTAAAGTAGAAAAATGAGTTAGTTTCTTGTTCTGCCTCTGCCTCATATGCTAGGCTGATACCTCCATTCCAGAAGGAAGTACATCAAGAATCTATATACTTTTACTTAAAGAATATTCATAAACATTCGCTTGGTGATTGAAATAAATTTAGCATTAGCAAGACCACATCCTCCTTAGGGTCATGGGTGAAAGCAGAGATAGTGTCCAGGAATCCTTTAACAATGTCTATCTCCAGCTCTGTAGTGTTCCAGGAAGCTTATCTCCCAGAAATATCCAAGAGAATCTGACTATTTTGAAATTGGCAAAAGATCTCAGAAAAAAAATCACCAGATTCACACTAAGTATGTAAATCTCAATGGTTTTCTTGTATACTAATAATAATTACTTAAGTCATGTAATCAAGAAAAATTCCATCTACAATGGCAACCAAAATAAAGTTCCTTAGTCTGGTATTAAAAAGAAAAGTATGGCTTTATAGGTTAAAAAAATACACTTTACTGTGAAACAGAACAGAAAACATGAATACGTGCAGAGACAAGCGTGTTTCTGAAAGGTAATATGTATAGAAGAAGAAGTTATTTCTTCTGAATTAATTTTTTTGGTTAAACTTTGCAAAATAATTCTGAAGAATGACAGCCAGATCAGTAGGAAGGGTAGGTGGTATTGAAACAAATGTTAGCATATATGTAAAATTAGTATATGATACAAGATACGTGGAAATCCAAGAATGATTACAGTACCAAATGATTGGATATAGGGAAATTGATTAACTACCTTAGAAAAAAATAAGTTATACATAAACACAAATACAGTTTTCTCTTTTACATTTTTCAGTTTTTTAAATAGTCATGGGGAAAGCTTATTTAAAATAAAGTATTTAAAATATTGTTTAAAACAATATTCCTGGGACAGTGCACTGAAGCTCATCCAATATAGGGGTTAAAGCACTATGAGAAAAGCTCTGGAGGAGAGCCGAGCGCTAAGCCTTTTTTTGTCTCCATCTAGTTGTGTCACCTTGGATAAGTTATTTTGTCATGAGAATGCCATTTTTCTTAAGATTGGAGATTTGAATTTTATTTTCTCTAGTTTTCCATCCAAGTCTAAATTCTGTGTTGTGACATATAATATCAAATCTAACTACCATGTATAACAATATTTAACTAGAGGATAGGAACATGAAATCTGGAGTTAGACTGGGTTCCAGCCCTAGTTCCAAAACTTACTAGCTGATTGGTCTTAGGAAAGTTTTTCATCCTCTCTATATTTCAGTTTCCTCAATCAGAAATGAATCTAGTGTAATGATAGTATCCCACAGGCTGTTGTGAAAAATAAAGCAATGCATGTAAATGCTTAGAATGATTCCTGGCATATATTTTCTTGGTAATATTATTTTTTAATCTGAAATTCCAGGAGCATTATTCCACCGCCATCCACCAGTCCACTCAAGTGTAATGAAATAGGGCCGTTTTTCCTGACTTTTTTGAAGTACATTCTGATATATATTGATAAAAGAAGAATCTTATGGTTGGGGACAAAACTCCTCAAATGATTTTGATCTCTGACCTTTCCATTTCCTCTTAGGGTCTTTGAACTAGAGCAGCAGTTAGTTGTCAAAATTCTGTAGCAGATGAGCAGCATTGGGCATTAGGACATTCAGGAATGATAAATTCAGTAGGATGAAATATTTTATTGCAGTTTGTATAGTTAAACTTAGGTGCACATGGGATGAATTTGATTTTTTTCTCAGCACATCTGTTAATATTCCGAGTTTCTCTTAATACCATTTGAAATATGCTACTATAGATAGAGTTTAGATGGATTTTAACACAAAATTGCTCAATGCCATATTATATCCAGAGTTTGATAACAGTCCAGTCAAAGTTAAATTCTACTGAAGTATTATTTTTCAATTTTGCTCTACTGATTTTTGAGAAAATATTCACTAAAAGCCACGATTAGTGCTCTTATACTTTTCTTTTTTTTTTTTTTTTTTTGAGATGGAGTCTCACTCTGTTGCCAGGACTGGAGTACAGTGGCACGATCTCGGCTCACTGCTGCCTCCACCTTCTGGGTTCAAGTAATTCTCCTGCTTCAGTCTCCCAAGTAGCTGGGATTACAGGTGCCCACCACTACACCCAGCTAATTTTTTGTATTTTTAGTAGAGATGGGTTTCACCATGTTGGCCAGACTGGTCTTGAACCCCTGACCTCCTGATTCCCCCTCTTTGGCCTCCCAAAGTGCTGGGATTACAGGCATGAGCCACAGAGCCCAGCCAGTACTCTTATAATTTTCAGTTGATCATGGGCCATCTAAAGGCTAATGCCCAGTCAAATGACCTACTATTGTCATTTATTTTTATTATTACTTTGTTTTTGTCTATTTAGCACTTCTATAGGTGTCTCCTTAGAAAAGAATGCATTCTAAAATGTACCCTAAAGTCTGAAAAAGAGTTATAGAGCCCTTTTAGTAACCAAAATATAAGTGAAGACGGTTTTCCATGTTTAATCCCATCTTTCTTTTTACTTCAACTGGAAGAAAAGTCAAAATCTATCCATGGTTACTTATGATAGATCTTATTTTGCTTTAATACTTGTCAGACATCTGTGTTTCCTAAAATACTCAGGCTTCCCTTGTATGTCTTCATATGTGCCCTGAATAGGGCATGTATTCTACAGTGACTGTTAGATCAAGGAAAGGGTCATGGTTGTTAGAGAACATTTCCACAGCTATAGTCAACTCTGATCCAAAAGTAATGAGAATAGTAGGAATCTTCTCTCTTATCGCTGCCTGGCCTGTCACAACAGATGATGTCATGTATGAGATTTGGTTAGTGAGAAAGCGGGCTTAAATATGTGGTATGGGGAAGGAAATACACAAGTTTTCTAAATTGATGTAGAAATCCCTAAATCTAGGGCAGCATGAAAAGTGAAATGGAGTTTTTTTATAGCCATTGGGGTTCTGGCTAAAGTAGCAGCTTCCTGGACAATTTCCTAGGTAATGTGTTTTACAGAATAAGACATATTAGTAAACTGTCTTTGGAGGTTTTCTCTCCTGTTCTCTCACTCTAAGTGTCAAATTGATAAATATTGGTGTACAAGGGATAATTTTTAGTTTTCCAGAACATATTTTAATATTCTCTGTACAGTTTTCTTAAGTTTGGGAAGTGAAGATTTGAAATAACAAGTAGACCCTTTAGACTGGAAGCCAATGTTTGGAAAATGGGGATTTTTCTCACTGACTAGACAAGTCGTCGAAGAAGCTATGAAATTAGGATGATTAAGCTGTTTCTACTATCTATAAAGTTTTAATTTCCTAGCATTGAAGAATGGAATGCATTCTAGTCAACAAATTATGTTGTCTGCTCTATTCTAATATTTATTTAAAATTAATTTCAGATTCTTTTAGTGACCACTATACTCATTTTGAAAGAGTTGTGAAGGCTCTTCTGATCAATGCTTTAGATAAGTCTTTCCTGGGAACATTGTATGGTAAGTTAATAGTATGAATGAAATAATTGGTTTTTATTACTTTTTCCAATTTTAAAACAACCTCACTTTTAAAATTATGTAGATTAAACAAAACCAACAAGGATCATTCGTAAGATTTTCCAGTTTTTTCCCTGTAGGATCAACTACAACAAAACTTCGTGTAAAATGCTTGTTAGTGTTTATTATCTGAGATATATGGAAAGTAAGTTTGTGACAGGTCCTTGTCCTAGAGAGTTAACAGTGGATTTTACAGTGTAACAGATAAAACAGCAGAGTGTCTTAATACTCATGTGCCAAACCAGCTTCCCTGAGCTGTGAAAGTCACTAAAAGTTCCATGTTTTTTCTACTTTTGTGCCTTTGCCCATGCTTTTCTTCTTAGAATATAATCCCTTTTTGTCCCAGATGTTTTAGGTGAGTATAAAAACATATCTACTATGAAGCTATCCATGACCCATTCACATAATATTTGTTATTCTCATTTGTGCCGCCATCATCCTGATTATGGTGGTACTCATGGTACTCATTTATATGCACTTCTCATATTGTATTCAAAATGCATTTTTCAATATGAAAATACCATCATCCTGAGTATGGTGGTACTCATGTATATGCACTTTAGATATTGTATTGAAAATGTATTTTTGCTTTCTTCCTTTATCACAGTGTGGGAGCAAATTTATATATATTTTCATAGGAATCTAATAGTGCAGGAATCTAATATTTCTTAAGTCACTGTCATATCCCCAGCACTCTGCTGTTTTATGTGTTAAATATTCCTGCACTCATGTTACTTAAAGTCTAATGGGAGAGACAGACAATAAATGAGTAAGCATAATGTAATATGATTTCAATAAGTGATTAGTTGTTATAAAAAAGAATAAAATAGGGTAAGGAGCTAGAGAAAAAGGGAAGGTAAAGTTTATGTTGTATGTTAGTTCCAGCGGTCAAAGAAGGCCTCTTAGGAGGTAACTTTTAACAGAAACCTGAATGAAGCAAAGGGAGCAAGTAATACGTGGATCACTTGCTTAGCAGAGGGCAAAGGAAGTGCTAAGGCCTTTAAGAAAGAATAAGTCTGGTGTGTTCAAGAGCAACTAGAAGGCCTGTGTGGCTGGAATGGAATGAGATAGAAGAGAGGGAGAAGAGAGGAGCTCAGAGCAGTAGGCTGAGGACAGAAGCCATGGTTAGGTGTTTGAATTTGTGATGATTTTACGAAATATGATAAATTCATTAGCTAACTTAATTAATAAAACTTCCAGTAAGTCAGGAAAATAAAGCTTGAATTCATACTGTGACACATATATAGCTTATATACTATGAGCCAAATCAGGAAGGCAGTAATGAGTATAGTATGCTAAAGAAGAGGGGGAAAAGCCCTAGCCAGAAAAGAGCATTCTGATTTGTTGAAACAAGTTACCATGGAATCAGTAGAATAAAATCAGTTGCAGATGACCTTGAAAGTCTACTCAGAAGTTTGAGCTTTATCTGGAATTCAGGGGCTAATCCATGTCAGTTTTGTATAAGAGAATAAAATATAATTTGGCAAGATTTTTCATCTGGCTTTTTTTGTTATCAGAAAATAATCTTAAAGCTTGTTTTATACTTATAAGGAGAACTATAGAGTCCTTACTCTGCTTTTCTTAATATTCTGATAGAATTTTTTTTAAATATTTTTTTCTAATGTAAAATGTTCCCAACCAAGTTGGGAAGAAATTTTTAAGTATTAAATTGTTTAAATATTTCTAAATGATTTTTTTGTTATTTATCCCCTGAACAGATGGCAAGAGGCAAAAATCATATGCAAAAGATATGCTCACATCTCTTCATTATTTGGATAACCGCTTTGTTCAGCCTCGTCTAGAGAGTTTGGTATCTAGAAGTCGTTGGAAAGAACAATATAAGGTAATAACAGTTTGTTTTTGAATCTCTGCTTGGGGGTTGGGGCAGCAGACCTCTCAGGATTTAAAATCTAGACTGAATAATCTTCTAAAATATTGGCATTTCATTGTTAAATAATCAGCTTATTATTTCTCACATCTTCTAAAAGCTATTATTGTTTTAATCATTCACATTAACTGTATCTAGCCAATAATTAAATCGTTCCAAATGATGAATTACTTTAGAACAGGACTTAGCTCATCTTTTAAAATGAGATCATCTCACAGGGTGTTGTTACATCAAAAGAGATAGTTCCATAGCCAAAGAAATTTGAGAATCAGTGGATTTAATGTGATCTGGTTTCTTTACTGGAAGACTTTTCCCGAGCATTATATGTGAATTTATACTGTAAATATTCAGAGGGGGATATAGAATGCAGTATTTCCTAAATTTGTGTTTTAGTCAATGAAGCTCTGTTTTATGAAACACCTGTTTACCTCTTAATGATGCTTGATTTTCATAACACATTGTTTGGCCTAGATAGTGTTTGGCATCTTTTCTTTAAGATTGCATAATTCTACCAGTTTGGAGAAAACCCTTTTTAATTTATAAGATTTGCCGCATTTTGTTTCATGTAGTAGGTATCTATTTTATGATCTCTAATAGCAGAGGATGTACTATATGATTTGTAAGGGTTTTCTCCCTACTACTTCTAACACTCTATATTCTAATGATTAACAAGATAAAAAAATAAAAAGATAATCAAAGTTTAAGTTATCTAAAATCCTTTCAGCACTTAAATCACTAGTTCCTGTACCTCATTTATGACAAGAGATTTGGTTTCATCCAAGGCTTTTCAGCCTTGTTGAATTATGTGGTGATAAATTAGCCATAGATTAGGTTTAAAAGACAGTGTAGGATTACAGAAAGAATTAAAAGACTTTAAGTTGAAGGATGGCTTGAGTTTAGGGCTATCTTTTTGGCTTTTGATAAATTTAACCTCTCTGAACCCATTTCTTCTTCTTAGGTGGCAAATATATATCTATTTGCCACCTATGAAATACTGTATCTACTTATTTACTTTCTTTCAAGATAAAGTACAAGCATGGCTTTTAGAACGAGGCATAAATACTGTTTCATTTAATAGAAAAATATAGCATATACAAGCATACCTTGTTTTATTGCATTCCAGCTTATTGCACTTTGCATATAATTTGTTTTTTTGAGATTGAAAGTTTTAGCAATTCAGCATGGAACAAGTCTGTTGATACTGTTTTTCTAACACCATGTGCTTATTCATCTCTGTCACATTTTGGTAATTATTGCAGTATTTCATACTTTTCCATTATTACATCTTTTATGATGATCTGTGATCAGTTATCTTTGATGTTACTATTATAATTGTTTGGGGGTGCAACAAACCATGCCTACATGACAGTGAACTTAATTGATAAAGGTATGTGCTCACTGCTCCATCAACTGGCTGTTTTCCCATAGCTCTTCTCCTCAGGCATCCTTTTTCCTTAAGACCCAACAGTAATGAAATTAGGTCGATTAATAACCCTAAAATTGCTTCTGATTGTTCAAGTGAAAGGAAGAGTTGCATGTCTCTCACTTTAAATCAAAAGTGAGGAATGATTAAGCTTTTTGAAGAAAGCATGTGAAAAGCTCACATAGGCTGAAATGTAAGCCTCTTGTGCCAGACAGTTAACCAAGTTGTAAATGCAAAGGAAAGTTCTTGAAGGAAATTAAAAATAATACACAAATGATTGAAACAGCCTTACTGCTGATATGGAGAACATTTTAGTGGTATGGATAGAAGATACCAAGTTGTAAATGCAAAGGAAAGTTCTTGAAGGAAATTAAAAATAATACACAAATGATTGAAACAGCCTTACTGCTGATATGAAGAACATTTTAGTGGTATGGATAGAAGATCAACCTAGCTACAACATTCGTGTAAGCTAAAGACTAATCCAGAGCAAGGCATTGACTTTTCACTTCTATGAATACTCAGTGAGGTAAGGGAGCCTCAGAAGAAAAGTTTGAAGATAGCAGAGGTTGTTTCAGTTCATGAGATTTAAAGAAAGAAGCCATCTCCATAACCTAAAAGTGCAAAGGTGAAGCAGCAAGTGCTAATGGAGAAGCTGCAGCAAGTTATCCAGAAAAGCTAGCTAAGATAACTGATGAAAGTAAACAACAGGTTTTTCAGAGTAGACAAATGGTCTTTTATTGGAAGAAGATGCCATCTAGGACTTTTATAGCTAAAAAGAAGTCAATGCCTGGCTTCAAAGCTCCAAAGGACAGGCTGACTGTCTTGTTAGGGGCTAATGCAGCTGGTGATCTAAGTTGAAGCTAATGCTCATTTACCATTCCTAGGTAAATGGGCCCTTTAAGAATTATGCTAAACTGACTCTGCTTGTGTGCTATAGATGGAACAACAAAACCTGAATGACACATCTGTTTACAGCATAATTTATTGAGTATTTTAAGACCATTGTGAAGACCTACTACTCAGTAAAAAAAAACATCTTTTCAAAATATTGTTGCTCATTGACAGTGCACCTGGTCACCCAAGAGTTCTGATGGAGATTTACAAGGAGATTAATGTCATTTTAATACCTTCCAACACATCCATTCTGTAGCCCATGGATCAAGGAGTAATTTTGACTTCCAAGTTTTATTTTTATTTTTATTTATTTTTGGTTTTTTTGAGACAGAGTCTCGCTCTGTTGCCAGGCGCCAGGCTGGAGTGCAGTGGCGCAATCTCGACTCACTGCAACCTCCGCCTCCCAGGTTCAAGCATTTCTCCTGCCTTGGCCTTCTGAGTAGGTGGGACTACAGGAGTACACCACCACGCCCAGCTAATTTTTGTATTTTTAGTAGAGACGGGGTTTCACCGTGTTGGCCAGGATGATCTTGATCTCTTGACCTTGTGATCCGCCCACCTCAGCCTCCTAAAGTGCTGGGATTACAGGCGTGAGCCACTGTGTCCAGCCTTCAAGTTTTATTATGTAAGAAATAAATTCCAGGCCAGGTGCAGTGGCTCACGCCTGTTGTCCCAGCATTTTGGGTGGCCAAGGCAGTGGATCACCTGAGGTCAGGAGTTCAAGATCAGTTTGGCCAACGTGGTGAAACCCCATCTCTACTAAAAATACAAAAATTAACCAAGTGTCATGATGCACACCTGTAATTCCAGCTACTGGGGAGACTGAAGCAGGAGAATCACTTGAACCTGGGAGGCAGAGGTTGCAGTGAGCCAAGATCACATCACTGCACACCAGTGTGGGTGACAGAGCAAGACTCCATCTCAAAAAAAAACAAAAGAAATATATTTCCTTGTAGCTGCCATAGACTGTGATTCTTCTGATGGATCTAGGCAAAGTAAGTTAAAAACCTTCTGGAAAGTGTTCTTCATTCTAGATGCTATCAAGGGCATTTATGATTGATGGAAGAAGGTAAAATATCAGCGTTAAGAAGAGTTTGAAAGGATTTGATTCCAACCCTCCTGGATGACTTGAAGGAGTTCAAGACTTCAGTGGAGGAAGTAACTACAGATACAACTCAAGTAGCAAGAGAACTAGAAGTGAAACTTAAAGATGTGACTGGTTGGCTGCAATCTCATGATAAAAGTTGAATGGGTGAGGAGTTGCTTCTTACAGATAAGCAAAGAATTTGGTTTCTTGAGATGGAAACTATCCCAGGGAAAGGAAAGATGCTACAAACATTGTTGAAATTTCAACAGTGGATTTAGAATATGGTTGTTCAAGCATTGTCAGGGCTTGAGAGGATTGACTCCGATTTTGAAAGAAGTTCTGTTCTGCATAACATACAATCAAACACCATTGCATGCTACAGAGAAATCATTCATGAAAGGAAGAGTCAATGGATGCAACAGACTTTATTGTTGTCTTATTTTAAGAATGCATGTAATGTGGATGAGAGGGCGATCTGGTTGCGACATCTGTCACCCCATTGATCACCAGGGTTGATTTGGCTGATCTGGCTGGCTAGGCGGGTGTCCCCTTCCTCCCTCACTGCTCCATGTGCATCCCTCCCGAAGCTGCGTGCTTGGTCGAAGAGGACAACCATCCCCGACAGAGGAGGACCGGTCTTCAGTCAAGGGTATACGAGTAGCTGCGCTCCCCTGCTAGAACCTCCAAACAAGCTCTCAAGAATGCATGCAACAAAGTTTATTGCCTTATTTTAACAGATTGCCACAGCCACCCCAGCCTACAGCAACTAGCTCCTTATCAGTCAGTAGCTATCCTACTGAGTCAAAACACTCTTATCAGCAAAAAGATGCCTACTCACTGGAGTTTCAGACGACTGTTAGCATTTTTTAGACCTAAAGTACTTTTTAATTTAATGTAGCTTAAATTACATACATTTTAGACATAACGTAGTTGCATGCTTAATAGACTACAGCGTACTAGGAAACCAAAAAATTTGTGTTACACATTATCAGTGTATTTACTTTATTGTGGTGATCTGGAACCAAATATGCAGTATCTCTGAGGTATACCTGTACCATATTTATAGATTATTTAACTTTAGCCAAGTAGTCTACAAGTAAACTAAAATATTTTATTATCTTCAGAGTAACCCCATGTGGAAAACACTATTTTTGGAGAGAATAGAGGAGTCTCGCTCTGTGGCCCAGGCTGGACTTGAACTTCTGGGCTCAAGAGCTTTCCACCTCAGCCTCCTGAGTTTCTGGGACTATAGGCATGTGCCACTGTGACCTGCTAGAGGGCACTATTATTTCCCCTCATTTAGAGATGAGAAAACTGTCTCAGAAAAATAAAGTAACATAAGGTTCCACTGCTAATAATTAGACAGGCTTGTATTAAACTGAGAGTTTCTTAGACTCCAAAACCCATGCCAATATGCCATAGTATGTTTTACCATATTGTAGTGGGTACTACCGAATTTGGTTAATCTGATATTGGAATAATAACTGTAGGATACCAGAAAGTATCAACTGAAAAACTGAGACATAGATGATTCAGTAAGATCTTAATAGGATAAGCTGGGCTATGCTACAGAAGATAAAGAATATGACAAACAAACCAAATAAACCAACAATAAAATCTCAATGGCTTAACACAACAAAGTTTATTTTCACTAAACTATTTCACTATTTTCAGTGTTAGTCATCAGGGGTGCTTTGCTGATTGTAGTCACGCAGGGAAATAAGCTGATAGAGCTCCATAAAGGTTTCGTCTTACCATGTGTTTCCATGGAGTACAGAAGAAGCAAGAAATGAAGGTGTCTAGTTACCTATTCGGTCTGAATTTCAGCCTGTAAGTAATACATGTCATAAAGTGCCATCAAGCATGAGAAATATGAAAAGTTGACCCCCTGAAAATGTGGTATTGAATCATATAATATAAAAAGGAAACTGTCAGTATATTGGATACTTAATTAGCATCAGCTGGTAGAGGATATGAATATGGTTTAGTAACCATGCTAAGATGCTCATTGTGTGCAGTTCAAATACTGTATTAAAACCTAGTCTACACTACCGCTTAGAATAGTAGTATTTAGCACAGGCCTAGAACATAAGCAGAAATACTCGGGCACAAGTAACTAATAAGGAAGCTTATTTATAAATGCCAAGTGTTTTCTCTTACTCATTGGTAACTGAGCTATTAAACTGTCCATATAAATACTGGACACGTGGCAATCCTAGTGTCAACTTGTGTTTTCCACAGGACTATAGTAAGTTATCATAGGAGGATTGAATTATTTCTGGATTTTTTTTTGTGGAAAATACATAATTCATACAATGGAAAGTGAATGTGATTTTTTTTTTCTGAAGTTTTAACTGGCCTACTTGAATTATTTTTCTTATATCATTCTATATTTTTGCTGCTTCTATTTTTAACTAACACCTCATTAACATTAACTAGAGATGAGAAATGGAAAAGAAGTAAATTAAAATCTATCAAGTTTGCTGCACTACTTAGTAACTGCATTACTTAGTTGCAACTGCATAAGTGTAAGAGATATGAAACTAGTTTTTTCCTAGTCTGGTTTCTTTTCATATAATAGCCAAGATTATAAATTTTTTTTATTTAAAAGTATCTTGTAAAATACCTACTATGTGCTCAATATTAAAGTAAGAAATGCCAGGGCGTTTTCCTTATATATCTCTTTGTACTGTGATTCTTAAGATGTTTTAATTTGGTTAGATTCTTACTCTTACTCTTATTCTTATTTTTTATCTTTTAAACTTTTTTATATTTTTTAATTGTTTTCAGGAGCGGGTAGAAAATTATTCCAATGTAAGCATTCATTTGAAGAATCCTGAAAACTGTTCCTGCCAGGCTTGTGGACTGCATCGCTGCTGTAGATATTCAGTGCATTTATCAGGAAAGTTGTATAACACCAGGACCATGGAAATAGATGATTTTATGTCACATGATAAACAGGTATTTTCTTCCCTCTAATTTTAATTTTCAGTATTTAGAAATTTTTAGTTTACAAATGTCCACAAGTAACCCTAAGTGTCCTAAGGAGAATTTGACCCAAGTAGAAACATTTTTGGCATATAATTCACCAAATTGGCAACCCACAAGTAAATAATATAAGATAGCTATTCATCTAATATGAGAGAATTAAAAAAACTAGCCTCTAATGCTTCAACTAGCCTCTTTTAGAAGTATGTCAGAGTCTAGAGCAATCACCACATACTTAAGATGCTATTAATTTTGTATGAATAGAAAAAACTGAAGAGTAAGTATTTTTTTAGACAAGAACATAGCAGTATAATGTGAAATGATAAAAAGTGCAGATGCTGACAACTTCTATTTATTTTTTCAATATTTGTAAGATTGCTGCATTTACAAATGCAAAAATTACATTTATAAATGCAAAAAATATTAAGAGCTTTTTCTGGTGACTTTGGAGAAGGTGTATGTTTAGAGAGGAAGAGACCCAAAGTTGTCTCTGAATCCTCCCAGTCAGTTATTAAGATGGAAATTTGATATTTATCTGAATTCTTCTATTAAACTGGGTAGTATGATTTCTCAGTACTATTGAGCAGTAAGTGACCAGATTCCTCTGAGAGATCTGGGTTGCAAGAATTACTTAGAAAGTTTTTATGGGGATAATGAATTCAGAATTGGTCTGTAATGTTTTATTTGATATGTTACTATACAAATATGAATACATATATATATATTTAAGTCATATGTAAATTTCTCCATTGTTTAAAAACTGATCTATGACTTTTTATGAGCTAAGATATCTGGAATCCTAGCAAAAGTGATTTAAAATATATTTGGGACCATTTTCTGTTATGTAGATTAAATACATTGCTTTATTCATGGTCTTTGCTGTCTATAGCTAATCCTGAAGAGGACAGTAGAGTAAGAAAATCACCTGTAGAGCCCTTGACATTCCTGTGAATATTCTATATAAAATAGTATTCAAATATTTAAAAATCAAAGAATAAACTGAAAGCATGAACTAAAAGCAAATAACATTAATGTTACTAGTCACATAAAACTATAAAAGTTAACAAATATATGGGAAAATACTTATTCTGCCTGTAAAGGTATACAACTAAAACTACTCTATGATGCCAGTTGATAACTCCGAAAGTAGCAAAGTATTTTCAAATCAAATGGTAAAATGCGATGCTATCAAGGTTGCATTGAAACTAGTAAGTTCATGGAAAGTAAGACTCCTAGAGGAGGCTGGGCGTGCTGACTCATTCCTGTAATCCCAGCACTTTGGGAGGTGGAAGCAGTCGGATTACATGAGGTCTGGAGTTCGAGGTCAGCCTAACCCACGTGGAGAAACCCCGTCTCTACAAAAAATTAGCCAGGTGTGATGACACTTGCCTGTAAGCCCACCTACTTGGGAGGCTGAGGTAGAAGAATTGCTTGAACCCAGGAGGCAGAGGTTGCAGTGAGCTAAGATTGCACCATTGCACTCCAGCCTGGGCAGCAAGAGTGAAACTCCATCTCAAAAAAAAAAAAAAAAAAGAAAGAAAAACAACAAAAAAAATACTCCTAGAGGAAAAAGGAGGTGATATATATCTTTTAAAAATACTAAGTTTTTAGAGCTAAAATCACAAAGCTATATATTATTTAATGTCTATAAGTTTATCTTTTGCAAAGCAGTTCAGTAAAAAGCAAATGATATAATCATGAAGTTGATTGAAACATTATTTACAATACAAAAAATGGAAATAATCCAAATAAAAATTAGTGATTTAATAGCCTATGGTATAGCAGCATTATGTGGCAGAATTTTTATAATACAACCGTTAAAATAATATTATGAAAGTTAGGAAATAATGCTAGGTTGAAAGTATAATAATAATTACTGTTTGCACTATCTTTACATCTATATAAAATGTGTGTATGCATATGTAACCATATGTAAACATTAAGTTAGTTATTGTTTATGTTAAGGATGTGATTGAAATTTTTAAATATAAAATTGTTTTTTACTAACTTTTTCTTTAAAGTAAAGAATAACTTATTAAAATTTATTTTATATCCTACTTCAGTACAATGTAAATGCATATATGTAAAGAGGAAAAAACCAGGAGAGAAAATAAACTAGTTGTAATCCAGAGCATTAAAGAGACTGTGCCTAACCCTACACCCATCTTCAAGTTACTTTGAAAACTATTTATTTTGTGTTGCTGCTTGTAGTTATGTAAAATTGAGATTCTTTAAGATTAACTAAGGTTCTTTTTGAGGGTATAAATAATACTTTTAAGGAATTCACTTAACAGCAAATTGGTTTCATATGAAAACTTTTCTCCTTACTTGAGATTAGCTTATTTGAAAGAAAAGTTGCCTTGATGGAAAGTGGAATTATTGGGGGAAGGGTAATTTGGTTACAACAGTATTGACAGGGTACTAAGACGAGAGTGCTAGGACCATCTGAATGTGATAAAGTTAGGGACATAGATCAGAAGGAAAATACCTGGATGAAAGAGAATTGTGAAATCTGAAAGACAGTTTGGGAAAACTAAAAACATTCTTGGATTTATGTTTAGTTTTGCCTAGAGTCTATCCTTAAGATGCTTAGGATCTGGTGGAAAGAAGCAATTAATTTTGAGGCAAATGGCATTGTATAATATGTCCATGCAAAAAAAAAACAAACAAAAAATCAAACCAAAAGGAAATAGAATCCTTTGGATTGGTATTGTACTATCTTTCTGAAGACCCAGAAACAGAAAACAAACCTTTCCCCAGAAAACCTTACTTACTGTTTTCTTGAGAATCTTCTTCTTCATTCTTCATACTTTAACTTCCATAAGGAACAGGCTCCTCTGCATATAAATAAGAGCATAGAGAAATACTTTAAAAAGCTACCTACACTGTAATCCCAGCACTTTGGGAGGCCGAGGTGGGTGGATCACGAGGTCAAGAGATCGAGACCATCCTGGTCAACATGGTGAAACCCCGTCTCTACTAAAAAATACAAAAAATTAGCTGCACATGGTGGCGTGTGCCTGTAATCCCAGCTACTCAGGAGGCTGAGGCAGGAGAATTGCCTGAACCCAGGAGGCGGAGGTTGCAGTGAGCTGAGATCGTGTCATTGCACTCCAGCCTGGGTAACAAGAGCGAAACTCTGTCTCAAAAAAAAAAAGCTACCTACAGTAGGCTGGATATTACAAAGTCTGCACAGTGCATGTTTCATTATATTTCCTTGCCTCAGTTTGTTATCCACATTTAATTTACACTCCACATGATAGAACTAATAAATTAGAAATCAGATTCTTTCTGCTGCTTTCTTCTGCTTTAGGAAAATTCAGTGATAGATTTTTAGCTCCATCTCCAGTCTTTAAATATGTACTACTGGTTGTTTCATACTGATAACTGAACTGACTCAGTCTCATATTTATCATTTCATAGAACTGTGCTTAACCCTGCATAGTCATCATTTATATGTCGTCTTGCTTATCTGCTTTGTGAACACTCACCACTGCACTTATTTTTCTATCTATGGTATTTTTATACTAATTTTCTTGTTAGAGTAATTTCCTTAATGTACAGAAATGGAACTAGGTAATTAGAGTTGTTTCTAAATATATTTTTCTGGACATTTAAGGAAATCATTCTAACACCTTAGATTGTTACCTGTTTTAGTACTTTATACAAATTGATTCCTACAGTGTAAGCTGTGTTGTACTGTATACTTCAATTTATATAGTAAAGAAATACAGTGGGCTGTAACAATACACTGAAAACAGGCATAGGGTGAGGGTAAGTTCACTTGGAGAAATATTACAGCTATCATATGCATCTACTGTTTTCTGTGAAACTTTACAATAGTGGTACCCTTCTGTATAGGCTCTTACATATAAAATGTGATCAAGTTTTGGGAGTAAATAATATAATAATATTTTAAGGTAATTTTGGATTTATAGATCTATATGATGATAAGTAGATACCAAGAAGGTAGGAATTAGAAATGGAAAGAAGTAAACCTTAACGTTAAATATTTTCAAAGGATATTTTTTTTTCATACAGGAAAAAAAAAATGAGACTTTTAAACACCTCTCCTTTCCTCTTGTTTCAACTTAAAAATGCTATGCAGTTAAATTCCTCTTGTTTTGTGGAAATACAGAATAAATGTGATAGAAATACAAGTCATTTTATCCTATGCCTCTACTTCATCTAGAACAGCTGTAGCTGAGTTCTCCCACGCAATCTACTTTGATGGCAGAAATGGAGACGAACAGGCTACCCATAAAGTCACAGCAACTTTTGTGTTGTCTTTTTACACAAAGTTGGAGGTATTAGCAAGTGAATTGCTGAAATGTCATTTACTACCAGGACTGCTTTGATGATGAGGTTGAATTGGAAAACTTACTTTTAATAAGCAAGCCATGTACAATAACACCTGTTTACTTCTATGATCCACAAAGCAGGAAGGTTTCTACAGAGCCGCGAATATAAATCTAAACATGCTTTTCTTAAACTTTTGAAGATTTGAAGAAGGATTGTAAAATGTCCAAGATACAATTTTCACAGGGGAAAAAAAAAAACGTCAAGCCTGACTATTGCTAATTTGTGATATAACTTCTGCTCATTTTTGGAAACATACTCCTGGTTTGTCTTTCATCACTTGTATGTTTCCTTGCAGTGTGGATTCAGGAAACAGGTGTATTTTTCTGTCAGACAGAACACAAGTTACATAGATAAACATGAAAACTATAACACTTGTACTCATGAAAGCGTAACCCATTAGTGCACTTAGTTAGGTATAAACACAAATACATAAGTCATCAAGAAGTTTACTGTTTCCTTAGGTTACTCCATGAGAATAAAATTGACCATATCATAATGTTTGGAGCCCTTTCTGATGCATTTTCTACAGTGGGTAAAATAATTTAGGTAAAAATTTATTTAATTTGGTCAGTGCATTGAGACTGTCTTCCTACTTTAGCTGTAGGTTTATATAACAAACTTTAAAAATTCGAAACATTCTCAAAGAGAAAGGTTCTGGTTGTTTGATTTCATAAAAAGAGTGTTCTTAATCATAGAATTATACAAGTCCATATAAACATAGAAATTAAAAGGCTTACAGCTGGCTAACAGCAAAATATTGATGTCTTATTCACATACACCACCTTAAAGCAACCAGTACACCTAAATACAAAGTTATTTTTTTAATTTATGTCTTTTTTGGTGGGGGGGGGGAAGAAAAGTATCTAGTAAAAAACTGCCAATACTTAATTTTGGTTTAAGAGTTTGTTTCAGTTTTACATGTTGGGTATAGCTACAAAATTATTATAATCCAGGCATTTTTAACTCATAAATAAGACTTAAAATATTTTCCATGTTTTTTCTTACCTTGCCCATCTTCTGCCTCACATTAAAGCCATTTCTCTCTTTTCCCAAACTTGGCAAACTCTTGTGTTTTCAAGACTTAGTTGAAGCTTTATCAGCCTAGTGACTTTTCTCCTCTCTGGATTGAGCTAAGTGCCCTTCCTCACTAGCATTTTGATAGCATCTTGGACATAGCAGTTTTCACATTGTTTTATAACCATTTGTCTTTCTCTCAGAACTGTAGCTCCCTAATACAGGTAATACATCTTTTATTTATGTATCTCTAGTGTCTTGCCCAATATTTGAAATGTCACAGATGCTCAGTGTTTGACTAGTTGTGTAAATAAGAGAAGGTAAAGGGATCATTTAAAGATAATAATGCATTTCGATTCTACTACTTAAGAAAATCTGAAAACCAGAAAGGAAATATATTCCTTACCATATTATTCACTTCATATGTCAGATAATAATCTTTATTTCTCGATTTAGGTGTTCACGGTTGGCAGAATTTGTGCTGATCGTACCAGAATTTATCATAAACTGAAACATTTTAAATTCAAACTGTACCAGGAATGTTGCTCCATTGCAAAGACAGAAGAAGTTGAAGATGAACAGGTTAAAGAAACAGTGGAAAGAATTTTCAGTCAATCAAAAGAAAGTGGCTGGATTAAGGAGGTAAAGTGAATATGTGAGAATTTCATCATGTCGATTCTGGAGCCTAATTGTGATTAGCAAAAGGAGACAAATGATTAGAAGATAGTGAAATTTAAAAGAATCTCTTTCTTCTCTCCTTTGTATTTTCCCTTCTTCCACTCATTCCTTTCATCCTTACCATTGTCCTTCTGAATAGATGCCCTGATGTTCTAAGGATTCACTCAGCCCATCAGATAAATTTTAATAAGCATTAATATTTTACTGAAGGACCTCTGTCCTTTCGCTTTTGTTTATGTATTGCTTACATATATATTAAGTCCCCTGATTTTTTTTTTGACAGAGTATAGGACTCACCTCTGCTTGTCTGCTTCCTATTCTTTAGAACAGTTCTTGTGACCTGAGAGTGAAGAAGCACCTGGTGCCAGTCTGAGGAAAGGATCTCGGCTGCCAGTTCTAATACCACCCACATCCTCTTCTTGAGGACATGGGACTGAGCAGTGAGCACTATAACTGAAGATCGAGGGGAATGCAGAGGTTTCAGGCCACGGCACTGATTTTGACTCCCCCATATCCTATTGATCACTAAATTTGATATCAGGAGTAAAGTGGGGGCTTTGAAGAGTGCACTGGATTCCTGAAGATCTGCTGGCAGCTCATAAGCTCTGGTCTGCTCACAGAGCTTTTAAAATTGTTTATGGTATATGGAAATAATGCTAATATGACTGCAGTCTTCTAAAACCAGTCTAGTTACATGAATGTATAAGAGAGAACAAATCGTAGATTTTCAGGCAACTCATATCAACATCTAATCTTCAAAAGAAAAAAAAAAAAGCCTGACCTGAGATCCATTGCCTGGGTTATATCATAGGGACATTTGTAAAAGAGGAATATAAAAAATAAGGCAAGAAAGCTTAGAAAACAAACTTATCGGCAGAGGGAAAGAAAAGAGAATAGGAAAGTTTTTAGGACATGTCATGTTTGGTGGAGGTCTCCCAGTCTAGAGAACTACATCATTATTGATTTCCCTTTGACAATTATCCTCCCACCACAAACCACCACCCAGTGATCTTACCTGCCTCCCACATCTTGATCCTTACATCTTCTTTCTCTCACTTTATTCTTTTCAGCTTTTTGCCTTTTACTTTGCTTCTATTTATCCTACTCCAAATGCTTCTCCCCGCTTACCCATACTCTTTCATTTGCCTTAGGAGAGAGCCATCACTTATTGAGTTACTTCCCGTCTTCATTTTCCTAGACAACATTAAATTCTTAAGTGCTTTTATTGATGCCTTTAAGTGTTGCCAAGTCTGTAGTGGAATTGCAAAACCTATTGGGGTAGCACAGTTATAAAGAATTGGATACTATGCATAGAAAAATCACTGTGCATATACTGTGTATGTTATATAATAGTATCATATACAGGGAAGAACACGGAACTTCTTGCAGAAAAAAAGCGTTTTCAAATCCTGTGTCCCAGAGAAAGCTTAACAAGGTTTAGGACACCAGAAGGGACCTGGAATTTTTTAAAAACATATTCTGTCAGGCACGGTGGCTCAAGCCTGTAATCCCAGCACTTTGGGAGGCCGAGGCGGGTGGATCACAAGGTCGAGAGATCGAGACCATCCTGGTCAACATGGTGAAACCCCGTCTCTACTAAAGATACAAAAAATTAGCTGGGCATGGTGGCACGTGCCTGTAATCCCAGCTACTCAGGAGGCTGAGGCAGGAGAATTGCTTGAACCCAGGAGGCGGAGGTTGCGGTGAGCTGAGATCGCGCCATTGCACTCCAGCCTGGGTAACAAGAGCGAAACTCCATCTCAAAAAAAAAAAAAAAAAAAAAAATTCTTTTTTGCATAATATAACACTTTGCTCTCTTAGGAAAAGAAAGGAGCTTAGCCTTTCTTTTCAAGAAAGCTAAGTGTCCTATTATGCATAAAGAATAACGTTTAACATTAGGCATTGAAGGTATTTCAAGATTGTGCGTGTCTAGCACAATATGCACATTTTTTCCACATAAAAATACCAAAGATCTTCCTTTTTTTTTTTAGATTCCTCCACTTAAAAAATTTGTTTGTAGGTTTTCTCAAAAGATTTCCTAGAAACCACAGAAGTTTATAGCCAATATAAACCCATCTGAAGCTTTTTGTGCTATGAAGAAATTTCAAAATTTGTCAAGTGCTCTGATGTTTCTCATCCTCACTCTGTCTATCGCTGTCACTGTGTGCCTTTGGGTGATGGCACTGTGTGTGCTTTGCGATGCATGCCGCCTTTGGCTACAGTCTGGTAGAGTTACTCTAACCTTTTAGAATGCCTGGGGCACAGGGTTACCTGAATGCCATCTCCACAGCACTTTCTGCTCATATTTTTCAATTATGCCAACCCCTTTTTTTACCTTAGACATACTGTTTGCTTCTGTCTTTCTGCCTCCAGCTTGTATTCCACACCTTACTTTTTCCCTTACCTGCTTCTTCAGCCATTTTACTTTCATTACCTCAGGATGTCTCAGCCAGCATGTCTTCCCAAAGACATGCCAGCTAGACTGACTTCATTCTTCTTGTTCTTCCTTCTAAAGGTTGAACTAGGGTGATCCATTTTTAATATAATAATACTAAAGGGGTGTAGGAGCAACTTGAGTATAAGAAAAGAACAAATAGGAAAATTTTAATAAAACCAAAATACATAATAAACATAATAATGCATGTCTTATTCTGAAGAAGAGTTCAATAACATACTCTGATATGACACTGGCAAAATTCTAACGAATACTTGTTCATTAAGAAGAAAGTGTGGCCAGGCACGGTGGCTCACGCCTATAATCCCAGCACTTTGGGAGGCCAAGACGGGTGGATCACGAGGTCAAGAGATTGAGACCATCCTGGTCAGCATGGCGAAACCCCATTTCTACTAAAAATACAAAAATTAGCTGGGCATGGTGGTGCACGCCTGTAGTCCCAGCTTCTCGGGAGATTGAGGCAGGAGAATTGCTTGAACCCAGGAGATGGAGGTTGCGGTGAGCCGAGATCATGCCATTGCACTCCAGCCTGGGTAACAAGAGCAAAATTCTTTCTCAAAAAAAAAAAAAAGAAGAAGAAGAAGAAAGTGTATATGATAATGGGATTTCCTGAGAAGTTGAAGATAGGATTATTGGGATTGGCTGGTGGATGCATGACATCAGGTAGTGAAGAAAGCATGTCAATAGAAGTATCAAGTGCCATTTTATTCTGTAAATACTGTATGTGAAACTGTTACGAGTGACAGTTGTATGTAAATTTTAAATGTATTAAAGAATAGTTATATGAACAATAATTTAAAATTATAATTAGATATCCCTTGGCTTCCTTAAACACTTCTGATTTCTTTTCTTTCCCTTCCTTTTCAACTTTTTCTCTTTCTCTTTTTTCCCACCCATAAACTGATGCTTCTCGAAACATGGCCCTCAACTATGTCAGAATCACCTATAAGTTTTTGAAAAATGTACAATCCCCTAGCGTCATCCCAGATTTATTGAATGACAATCCTTATGGATGTTAAACATCAAATATTTTTAGCACTGGTGATTCTTAAGTAGATAAAAGTTTGAGGATTGCTGCTAAAAAGTACCTGTTAACACTGAATTCTGTCTTCATCCTTTCAGTTTCCTTTGCAAATCATTTCCCTTCTGCAGTTCTAGCTGCTACTTCTGAGTAGACGATTCTAAACTTCTCTTATATTCTGACCTCTTTCCCACACTTCATTTCCACAATTCTAACTGTTTTCATTAGTAAGTCCATCAGGCATTGTAAGACAGTAGACTTCACTATTAAAATAAGACCCAAACCCTCCAAATTTTTCGTAAAGAATTATGAGAGCAGCATCTTTACGGGGAGAGGATAGCAGAGTAATACTGACTGCAATGTTGTGAGTTTCACTTTCCTTTTCAAGATTTTTATTTTTTTTTATTGCCAAAGCTGCATCCCAACCACACCATTTAAATCTCAGAAACAGCATACTCATACAGGTTAAAAATATAGGCTTAAGTATTTGCTTTGCCTCTTACTAGCAGTAGAATTTGGGAGCAAGCTATTTTATTTCTCTAAGCCTAAGTTTTCTCATCTATAAAGTAGCAACTAAAATAGTAATAATGACAAAGATTTTGATTGTGGAGTTTAAATGCGTAACATGTTTTAAGCATTTCCTGTATTTCCTAGCTATTAGTAAGTAATCGATTAATCTTAACTATTAGTTGCAGTGAAAGCAAAGAGAGGTTCTCCTTCCTTCTATCTTAGTATAGCTGAGATAATTTTAATTGTCCTAGGTGGGTGTGGTGGTACACAGCTATAGTCCCAGTTATTTGGGAGGCTGAGGTGGTAGAATCACTTGAGTCTAGGAGTTCAAGGCCAGCCTGAGCAAGATAGTGAGACCCTGTCTCTTAAAATTTTTTTTTAATTCTTAATTTTCAAATAGAAATTTAATAAATAATAAAGAGAATATGAAGAAAGATAATATGAAAAGCATTAAAACATTCAAACTTTTAAATTATAGGTTTCTAATCCTAGAGTACTTTACTTGTATCTAATAAAACCTATCTAAGTACTAGGCCAAAGAAAATTCCTAAGTAGTCCCTAGGATATTTCCCCTTCTGTTATGTTCTTCTGTGTTTCCTGAAAAGGAGAGCCAGTCAGATATCACAGGATTATAAAAAAGAGTTTCATGGCCTTCAAGGTCTAGAAGGAAAATGTACTTCTCACATTCCCTTCTGTAGGTCCCTGTCACCAGAAAAGTCAGGGTCTCTGGGATCCTCTCTCATTTCACTGAGGATAGAAACAGAGTCAAGAAACCACTATGTCATTAATCCCCTCACCGAAGTAAATACTTTAACTCTGTATGTCTGAAACTGAAATCGTGTATCTCTTTCCCTCCCACAAACAGCCTGCAAAATAACCCTGCCATTATTCTACTCTGTCAACTTTGAAATCTCTAAATCATTCTTGACTCCTCTCTTAACTTGTTCCACCTTGTTCTTTAGTCTTCATCTTCATTGCTATCACTCAAATTTGGATCCTCATGACCTAAATTGTTATCATAGACTCATAACTAGTTGCTGAACTATTCTAGAATGAATACTTTACCGATTTTCTTAAAATACACCTTAGATCAGTTCAGTCTCCTGCTCCAAAACCTTTAGCAATTTTCCATTACCTGTCAAATGATTGTTCAACTCTTTAGCCAGTATTTTATAATTTGTATTCTCTGACCTCAGTCTCTTTGGCTCAGTCTTTTTCTCTCTCTGTTCTCTTAAAAATACCCAGGTTGTAGTCAAGTCCCATATTTTTTTGTCATGTCACTGTTTGGTGGTCTATTGTCTTTTACTGAAAACTCTCGCCACCATCTCTTTGCCTACCAAATCTGTTTTCCCAGGACAACTTAAATGCCACTCTTTTGCTGGTTACCTCAACTAACCATGACCTCTCTTCTGAACCTCATGACAGTGTCTGCACCTCTTTTGGCACTTATTACTGATTATTATTGGTATATTACTACTGAACTCTATTCTCCTTAGGGGCAGGGAAAGTATCTTTAAAACTTTGTACATAGATAGTCATAGCAGAGACTTTGATATATATGTTCAACAAACTTTTTATTAAGTCATTGAAGTTACTACATTTCTACTCTAAATATGATAATAGAAAAATTTTGTAATTTACAACACAGTTAGGAAATTAATAATGTTATTCACTTTGATCTCTTTCCAGTGCTTTTTATGAGTTGGAAATGCTTATTTGAAATTAAGTTTCTGTTTATCATAAAAAGATTTTTGTTCACGATTACCATGAAATGAACTTATCCTAATTGTGTTTGTAGTTTGCAAAGGCCCAGTTTATCTTCATTGCTTTGAGTAAAATAACTAGCTTTTCTATTGTACATGCAGAAATATGGTCAACTTGAAGAATATCTCAATTTTGCGGATTACTTTCAAGAAGAGAAGTTTGACTGAATTGTAACACGTTTCCATCAGAGAAGATTTTTTAAATGCTTGTAAATGTGAAGATCATGATTCTTGTTTTTCTGTATCATGTGACATATTTATACATTTTATATATATATATCCATGGCAAAATATTTTGTTTAAAACATGGTTATCTTTATTCCTGTGAAATGGCACTCTGTAGTCTGATTGAACTTTTATGTGATGTACATAAAACATTATCTTAATAATTTTTAAGTCTGTAAATGTATTTTAAAGTTATATAATAATGGCTTTATAACAGATGACTGTCAACTGAATGAGCTGTCCATGTCCTGCCAGTTTAGTCAAAATATATTGTATTTTAAAAATATATTTAGACTAACGTCTACATGTATTTTTGCTGAATTCCTGTCCAGACCTGTTTATTATCCTTTTACAGTATTAAGTGATTTTCACTAACATATTTTTTACTGCTATCATCAAATCAGTGGGCCATGGAAGAAACCTCAATATATCATTCAGTTCAATCCCCTGGCTTCAGAAACTTGTTGCATATCCATTCTAAGTAGAAGAATGATTTTTTCCTTTTCTAGAAAGTTTCTGTTTCAAATATGTTTCCAGTCTCCAGGGAGTCTTTCAACCTTTACATTCAGGAACAATTTTATGTAAATTTTCATGCTTTATAATGTTGATGCTTTTTTTCTATTCAATTTTGTCTGTATGTTAATGATTAAGATGTTTTTTATTTGTTTTTAGCCATAGTTTTTTCCATGTAAGTATATATGTTAGGGTCAGAACTGCTGAGAGATAAATTCAGCCAAAAACACTTGGAAAGCATATTTTAGTATCTGCATTGCTTTGCACATCTGAATTTTGCCAAAAAGTAATAAAGTAAAGTAGTTGCTGAGTGAACAAATGAACCCTGTCTATTCTATATTTTTAATTCTTAAAAGTGTTGTTGTAGTAGGATCTGTTCTACTATGGAACTTCTTTTTCTTAATGGAAGTGTTGGTTGAAGTTGGATTCATCTATCACATGACTCATGGCATGGACTGCTGTGTACATATCTATAAAAAGCTACATTAAGCCCATATATAGAAATTAGTTAATATTTTCTACAATTCATTTCCTGAAATTATCCATATTATTATTGTAAATAAATGTGGTAGAAAAAAATCACAATGTGGCGACAGTATTGATGCTGATGTTTAATGTTTAATGAGGAGTACATACCTTTTTCAAACGTTATGAAATGAAAATTTCACATAATCTGTATTCTTTTTTTTTTTTTAGTTGGAGGTTCGCTCTTGTCACCCAGGCTGGAGTGCCATGGTATGATCTGGACTCGCTGCAACCTCCGCCTCTGGGGTTCAAGTGATTCTCCCACCTCAGATTCCTGAGTAGCTGGGATTACAGGCATGTGCCACCACACCTGGCTAATTTTGTATTTCTTAGTAGAGACGGGGTTTCACCATGTTGGCCAGGCTGGTCTCAAACTCCTGACCTCAGGTGATTCACTCATCTCGGCTTCCCAAAGTGCTAGAATTACTGGTGTTCGCCACCCTACCCAGCCTATATATCTGTATTCTTACTCATATTTCCCTGGCACATGGCAATATAATGCTTAACTAAATTCTAGGGAATAAAAATAAAACCATGATTGAAAGGTGAAGATGAAGGCACAGCATCCGCAAAGAAACAAGGCAGAGTTAGAAGTGATAATCACGGAGGAATAGTAAAGGATCACAAATGATTCATAAAAAGGAAGGCTGGAGGAAATGAGAAATAATGATCTCTAAAGTATCTCCGAGGACCTAGAGGCGTCACTTCTCATGTGGGATATTACAGACAAGTTTGAGATGGCTAAAGAGTAAATCTTAGAATGTTACCTATTACTTTTAATAGCATGAAGTTAATTTGTAAATTAAGGCACTAATAATTCCAAGGACTTATGTGGATCAGGCATCTTGTTGACTTGGAGCACCTTTCCTATTGGAACAGCTGACTGTTGATCATAAAATGCTTATAGGTAGTTTTTCTGATGTCTAAGGTCATTGCAACCAAGCATGCTACTTCAATAGGAATTTGGAGAATACAAGAGGCTCTTAGGTCACGGTAACATCAAAAGAATGGCAAAAAGGCTGTTAGGGAGTAAGAATTAACATGGATTAGGGGGCCAAAAGCAAGTAGTTAATAAGAAAATGGAAATGTTAAAAAAATAGAATTAACCTTTACAGGTATTGTATTATTTTATCATCTTCATCAATATCGTTGATTCAATAACAACACAAAAACAGTTTTTAAGCTCATGTATTTCACGTATCATTTTACATGACTATAAATATTTTTTATATTTGGCCATTTATTACTATAGTGTTAGGTGCTTTAGTGTTAGCTGTCGATAGACATGATGAGGAAGACAGAAATGGACAAGTAAAAGGGAAGTAATTCTAGAAAGAAATCACAGTGCTATTCAGAATTGTTAGGGTTATGAGGAGGGAACAAAACCATGAAACAGGAAAAACAAGGGGGAAAAAATGTTTATTGTATAGGCAGTTGGATGCAATTGACCATATTTCCTGACTTGTCTGTACATATTCAGATGAGTAGATCTATGGTAGTATTCATTCCTAGGATTTATTTTAGGGCCTACTTAGACTCCAGAGTGTCCACTGAGGGACAGTTGCATCCTCTGAGATAGTTTGGCTCCCCTATAACTCCTTTCATATTTGCTATTGCAGCAGCCAGACTAGTGATTAAGGTGGAAGTCAATCTTTTTTTTTTTTTCTTCAACTTTTATTTTATGTTCCAGGGTATATGTGTAGGATGTGTAGGTTTGTTACATAGCTAAATGTGTGCCCTAGTGGGTTGCTACACAGATCATCCCATCACCTAGGTTTAAAGCCCAGCATCCATTAGCTATTCTTCCTAATGCTCTCCCTCCCACCACCCAACCACCAGCAGGCTCCAGTGTGTGTTGTTCCCCACCATGTGTCTATTTGTTTTCATCATTCAGCTCCCACTTATAAGTGAGATTATGCAATGTTTGGTTTTTGGTTTCTGCGTTAGTTTGCTGAGGATAATGGCTTCCAACTCCATCCACGTGCCTGTAAAGGCCATGATCTCATTTCTTTGTATGGCTGCATAGTATTCCATGGTGTATATGTACCACATTATCTTTATCCAGTTTATTATTGATGGGCATTTAGGTTGATTCCATGTCTTTGCTATTGTGAATAGCGCTGCAGTGAACATATGTGTGCACATATCTTTATAATAGAATGATTTATATTCCTTTGAGTATATACCCAGTAATGGGATTGCTGGATCAAATGGTATTTCTGCCTCTAGGACTTTGAGGAATCATTACACTGTCTTCCGCAATGATTGAATTAATTTATACTCTCACAAACAGTATAAAAGCATTCCTTTTTTTTTTTTTTTTCTTTTGACTTAATAGCCATTCTGACTGACATGAGATGGTATCTCATTGTGGTTTGGATTTGCATTTCTCTCATGATCCGTGATGTCGAGCTTTTTCCTATGCTTCTTGGCTGCATAAATGCCTTATTTTGAGGAATGTCTGTTCTTGTCATTTGCTCACTTTTTAATGGGGTTCTTTTGTAAATTTATTTAAGTTCCTCGTAGACTCTGGCTATTAGACCTTTGTTACATAGATAGATTGCAAAAATTTTCTTCCATTCTCTAGGTTGTCTGCTTACTCTGATGACAGTTTCTTTTGCTGTGCAGAAGCTCTTTAGTTAATTAGATCCCATTTGTCAATTTTTGCTTTTTGTTGCAATTGCTTTTAGTGTTTTTGTCATGAAATCTTTGCCCATGCCTATGTCCTGAATGATATTGCCTAGATTTTCTTCTAGGTTTTTTATAGTTTGGGGTTTTACATTTAAGTCTTTAATCCATCATGAGCTCACCACTGCCATTCAACATAGTATTGGAAGTTCTGGCCAGGGCAATCAGGCAAGAGAAAGAAATAAAGAGTATTCAACTAGGAAGAGAAGAAGTCAAGTTATCTTTGTTTGAAAATGACATGATGCTGTGTCTAGAAAACCCCATTGTCTGAGCCCAAAAGCTTCTTAAGCTGATAAGCAACTTAAGCAAAGTCTCAGAATACAAAATCAGTGTGCAAAGATTGCTAGCATTCCTATACACCAAATATAGGCAAGGCAAGCAGCCAGCCAAATAATGAATGGACTCCCATTCACAATTGCTACAAAAAGAATCAAATACCTTGGAATATACCTAACGGGAAGTGAAGGACCTTTTCAAGAAGAACTAAAAACTACTGCTCAAAGAAATCAGAGAGGACACAAATGGAATCCATGCTCATGGATAAGAAGAATTAATATTGTGAAAATGGCCATACTGCCTAAAGTAATTTATAGATTCAATGCTATTCCCACTAAACTACCATTGACATTCTTTACAGAATTAGAAGAAAACCCATTTTAAAATTCACATAGAACCAAAAAAGAGCCTGAATGGCCAAAACAATCCTAAGCAAAAAGAACAAGGCTGGAGGCATCGTGCTACCCAACTTCAAACTATACTACAAGGCTACCATAACCAAAACAGCATGATACTGGTACAAGAACAGACACATAGACCAATAGAACAGAATAGAGAACTTAGAAATACGACCACACACCTACAGGCATCTGATCTTCAAAAAACTTGACAAATACACCCAAGTGAGGAAGAGTTCCCTACTAAATAAATTACGTTGGGCAAACTGGCTAGCTATATGCAGAAAATTGAAACTGGACCCGTTCCTTACCCCATGAAGTCAGTCTTGAATTAGAGTTCTGGTCTGTTACTTCCTAGTTATATGAACTAGAACAAGTACTTTAGTTTTCATGAGCCTTTGTTTTTCTCACTTATAAGTGGGATTATAGTATCTCTCAGGATTGCTTGTGGATTAAGAGGAATAATATTTGAGAAGTGCTGTGCCTATAACAGTAATTTTTTAATTGCAACTGATGAGAACAGAAATGAAGATGTTGAAAATAATGAGGTCAACCTGAAATTAAATGTCTATTTAAGGGTAAATGTGTACCAAAAAAATGACACCGCAAAGAAGTATTCTACACCAGTGGAATATAGTATAAATATTAAATTTCTGCTTCACATTTTTTTTTTTTTTGAGATGGAGTCTTACTCTGTTGTCCAGGCTGGAGTGCAATGGTGCCATCTAGGCTCATTGCAACCTCTGCCTCCTGGGTTCAAGCTATTCTCCTACGTCAGCACTGCCCCCCACCCTCCCGCATAGCTGGGTTTACAGGCATGTGCCACCACATCCGGCTAATTTTGTATTTTTAGTAGAGACAGGGTTTCCCCATGTTGGTCAGGCTGATCTTGAACTCCCAACCTCAGGTGATCCATCTGCCTCTGCCTCCCAAAGTGCTGAGATTACAGGCATAAGCCACTGTGCCCAGTCCATAATTTCTTAAGATATGTCCATGTCTAGCAGAGTAGTTCAAGTTTACATCCTTTAGGAATAGCTGATTTGACAAAGGACTGCATGTTATTAATCAAATCCTATGTTCCTGAAGGGCTATAGAGCGAATAAAATGGTTTCAGTTTAAATATTACATGTTTCTTTTATGCTGAGTGTAAAATATCCATAATAGTAGAAAGCAGATACTGTCTGATGCAGACAACATTTTAAAACTAAACTTTTACAAATAAAATGTTTAAAACTCTCCTCTTTAACGACACCTCATGACAGTTATCCATTTAAATTCTGCTTTTCTAACAAATATATATTTCTGCTTTTCTCATGAGTAATGAGGAACTTAGGCTTGGAAGGAACAGACAGAGGTATGTTCCAATGGAAAGTTTAAAAGTTATATTGCATCTGAGTTTATTTGTCCCCATTTCCAAGCTAACAGGATTGGTGAAAATAAAATGGACTAAAGTAAGCTAGCCTATAGGAACTAAATTGCAATAAATCCATTATTAAGAAGTTTGCCTTTATTTTTGCCCATTTATTTCTATCCATAGCTCATTTTGAAACAGGACCATATTAATGAAATGCCAGGGTTTGTTTAAACAATTGAAGGTTTATTGTTTGAGATCTCAAATCCAAATGACTTCCAAATTAGAATATCCAGAATATTTTTGGTCCTGACTCTTGCAGTATTGTGCTCACCTTAATATATTCTCAATAACTGATAACAGCAAGCAGAATCCACAATAAGGTTGGATTTGTTTTTATTTTTTTATTTTTTGAGACAGAGTCCTGCTTTGTCACCCAGGCTGGAGTGCAATAGTGTGATGTCAGCTCACTGCAATTTTTGCCTCTGGGGTTCAAACAATTCTGCCTCAGCCTCCTAAGTGGCTGGGATTATAGATACATGCCACCACACTGGGCTAATTTTTTTTTTTTTTTTTTTTTTTTTTTTTTTTTTTTTTTTTGAGAAGGAGTTTCACTCTTGTTACCCAGGATGGAGTGCAATGGCGCGATCTTGGCTTACGGCAACCTCCGCCTCCTGGGTTCAGGCAATTCTCCTGCCTCAACCTCCTGACTAGCTGGGATTACAGGCACGTGCCACCATGCCCAGCTAATGTTTTGTATTTTTAGTAGAGACGGGGTTTTACCATGTTGACCAGGATGGTCTTGATCTCTTGACCTGGTGATCCACCTGCCTCAGCCTCCCAAAGTGCTGGGATTACAGGCTTGAGCCACCGCGCCTGGCAATTTTTGTATTTTTAGTAGAGATGGGGTTTCATCATGTTGCCAGGCCAGGCTCGAACTCTTGACCTCTGGTGATCCACCCACCTCAGCGGATCCCTGAGGATCCCCAAAGTGCTGGGATTATAGGTGTTAGCCACCATGCCTGGCCACGATTGGATATTTTAAGGACTGGATCTCTTGAAGAGGGGACAATGGTCTATGTGAGATCTATTTGGTTTCTATTATTGAACTTGAAACTCAAAGCCAGGTACATTAGTGACAAGTACCTGTAGTTCCAGCTACTCAAGAGGCTCAAGTGGGAGGATCACTGGAGCCCAGGAGTTCAAGTCCAGCCTGGGCAACATAACAAAACCGCATTAAAAAAAAGAAAGAAAAGAAAAAATATCTGGAAACTCGGCTGCTACACATTGACTTTCCTCATCGTACATGTGCACCAGATAGCTAAGGATACCTCAGGTCTTACATTTGGTTTGTCACAGGCAATCAGGCATTGTCAAAAAATACCTTTGTTTTTTTTCTAGAACTGGTATCGATAATTGCATCATCCTCATAAAATATTCTGTTTATCCCAACTGATTTGCCTGTAATCATCCAGACTCACTTATCCAGAGACACGCAAACGGGCAGGCAGGTAGATGAACGCTACACCTGCCTGCCCTTTAGGAGCTAGCTAACAGTGTGATTTCCTCTCGTCTCCACCTGCAGCCGTCTCCGCCCTCAACACACACATTCATATCTTCCTAATTCTATTAACGAACATTTCTTCGGTTGCTCACACAGCTCGCGCTAGGGTGCTCCATGGTGTCATTCACAATATATTGAAAAATGAAAATGATAATCCTCAGTGGGGCGTAATGTAGGGTTGAAAGGGAAAACACATTCCTGGCCCGGAATTTCTTAAACGTTTAAAGCTGGTGAAATGGTTGTGTAGAGATTGGGGAATTTCCCCAGCCTTCCCCACTTAACTGAGCCTGAAGCTGAGCTGAGCGGGGAGAGCTGCTGAGATGCGCAGGCTTTGGGATTTACCTCTTCAGCCACTGGGAGGCCCTCTGCGTTCCCCTTTCCCCGGTGCCTGGCTGCGATTACTCACTCGCGCAGTGGCACCAGCCTTCCACCAGGGAGCCTCGCACGAGCTCTCCCGCCCTCTCCCCGTCCCCCCACCCCCATCTGCAGCCTGCTGGCTCTCTCTTTCTCCCTCTCTGTCTCACTCTCTCTCTTTCTCTCCCTCTCCTGTCGGAGCACAATGAAAGCCTGTGTATCGCCGTGACTCCGGGCGGGAGCCAGTGTCAGCAAAGCGGCTAACAACAGACGAGAAAGAGAAAGGAAAATACAAGCTACTTTTTTTTTTTTCCATCTATAAAGCGGAGCAAATACGAGAGATAGAACCACATTGCTTTTTGCGAGTCCAGACCCTCAGATCCACTGGCCGGGGATGGAATGTACAAAAGTGGACAGAAAAGTGGCTGGACATGACTCGGTGCAATTTGCTGGAAGTTTGTAAGTTTGACCATCGTTTGTAAATTACTCTCGGAAGAGTTTGTCTCTCTTGATACTGTATTAGAATAGAGCCGGGGTGAGGAATAGAAACGTAAGCGGGAAAGAAAAAAAAAAAATGTGTTGAAGGATCTCTCTCAGTGGCTAGCGACTTAAGATTGCTTTTCATTTAAGGCTAGGAAACCTTAGAGGGAGTGAGGATTTTACCGGTGATTGGATTAGCTGAAGAAAACAGCATGGTCCAAAAGTCCAATTACTGACATTGCGAACAGTTGAAAAGCTGCCTCCCTCTTTTGGGAGAAGACAACATCCTACAGTACCCCAAAGAGGAGAAAACACCGGAGCGAAAGGAAAGGGGAGAAAAATTAAAAGCCAAAAGACAGTCTCCCTTGATTTTTGCACATTTTGAACAGTGACTTAAAAATCTTCTCAACCAGCACTGTTTTTTATTTTTTATTAAACCTGAGGAAAAGTCAAGGCTGCCGGTTACATAGACATGGTAGAAATGTGTTTCTCTGCAGAAACATCCCCATAAAGAATTGTCCGAAACAACTAGCTGAGGGGGAGTTCTCTCTACTAATACCTCCCTCAGTTCCTTTTGCTGTGTGTTTGTTTCTTGCTGGACGATCCCTGAATTCTTGATCTAACCCCCAGATCGTGTGTTTACACAGTACCTAGTGGCTCTTGTCAGCTTGGTGGGGGGAAACATCCACCAACTCTGTCCAACTTCTCCAGAACTGTCAAATGCAATTAGAGTAAGTTAATCAGGGTTTGTTTCCAACTTATCCTCCCCCCATTTGGTTTCTATTCTTTCTCCCCACCCTCTTTTTACTAACTCCCCTCCCCCACACCTTCTCCACGGCTCCCCGACAACCTCTGAAGACCTCTATTCATGTGGCCCTGAACACTGAGCTCACATTGTCAAAAACAGACTTGGCTGCAATAGCCGGCAGTCGCTTCTTTCCACCTCACCATCCCAGAGGCAGCAATCATTGTGTCCAGTAAGATGGGGGACACAGCGCCCCCGCAGGCCCCCGCAGGAGGGCTAGGGGGGGCCTCTGGGGCGGGGCTCCTTGGAGGGGGCTCCGTCACCCCGAGAGTGCACAGTGCTATCGTGGAGCGCCTCAGGGCTCGAATCGCTGTCTGCCGCCAACACCACCTGAGCTGTGAAGGACGCTATGAACGAGGTAGGGCGGAGAGCTCAGACCGGGAAAGAGAGAGCACCTTGCAGCTCCTGAGCCTTGTACAGCATGGCCAGGGGGCAAGGAAGGCTGGCAAACACACCAAGGCCACCGCCACTGCCGCCACCACTACAGCCCCTCCACCGCCCCCTGCTGCCCCTCCTGCGGCCTCCCAAGCAGCAGCAGCAACAGCAGCCCCACCGCCCCCACCAGACTATCACCATCACCACCAGCAGCACCTGCTGAACAGTAGCAATAATGGTGGCAGTAGTGGGATAAACGGAGAGCAGCAGCCACCCGCTTCAACCCACGGGGACCAGAGGAACTCAGCCCTGATTGCGGTAAGCACCTGGCTTTCTCATGGTTCTGGCTGTGGTCCTGTGGCCTTTTGTGAGGGTAGAGGTTGCTTTGGCCTAAGGTAGACTGGATGGCAGTGAAAAAGGCCAAGATGTCACCTGACTACCTCAAAGGCCACTGGGTTTGTTGTTTGGGTAGTTTCATGCGCCTCCTCATCATGTTCTGTTGGTGCTCACACCTGGGTTTTCCTTCACTTGTAGGGTATTCCTTAACTGGTAAGAAGCCTGAGTTTTCCTGAGGCTCTCTAGGGTCCACGGCTTGTAAAAGAAGAGGCTACCAGCTGGCAAGAGCTGAGCCACGGAGGAAGCTTCTATCTCATGGGTCCTCCAGCTTTGGCTAGCCAGCTCTGATTAGGCCCCCAAGCCATTTTTCAGCCCCAAAGCTTTAATCAGCTCAGCTGACTTTTATCAAAGCCTTTTTCAACTTGCCTGGTTTTCTCTCTCCCTCTTGAAGTGACCCCTTCTTCTTGGCTTAAGAGAACCTAAGTGGTGAGCTGTAACACAGAGCAAATTCCCTGAATGTCCCTTCAGCCACAAACAAAATTTGGAGAAAATATCCCAAAGACAGACGAGGGAGGCACTGTTTTTTGAAGAGGCCTACTCTCTGATTCATTGTAGATGTCCTAACCCCTAAGCCACATCTCGATTCTTTTCCCAAACACTCTAATCCAGTCCAGTAGTTAGAGGAGTGAGCCGGCACCAAGCAGCTATTTGCACAGATCATCACCCTAGGAACTACCTTGTCTTCAGCCACTCCTGGTTGACAGGATATCAAACCCTAAAGTTCCAATTAAGTTTCTGGCCTGGAAGTTCTTCCCCAGAGGTGCAGACACACCCCATCCCAGAGGAGTATCCCTTGGATCATTGATTCTCAGTGCCAGTCCTGATCAGGTGATTGCCTGCTGTGTGCAGGCTTCCCCTGAAGCTGCTGGGCCAGTGGCCTCTGGGTGGAAGGTGGAACCCTGCCCTGTGGCCCTGCAGGCTTCCTCTCTTTTGGAGCTCCATGGAGCTTCTGGATTCTGTGTCTGCTCCAGTTTACCCAGGTCAGTCCTAGCAAAAGCAACAGGAAATGGCCATGCAAGCCCCAGAGTACTCAAAAAAGCCCAAAGGAGCTGGTGCTACTGTGTCTAACTCCTCCTCCAAAGGAGCCTGATATTGAGCTCTAGGGAGAGGACATCCTCTGGCCAGGTGCACAGGATGGCTCTTTCTGGCTTCCCTTAATCCCTGGCCTGGGTCTGTGGTGATGAAGATGCTGGGAATGTCTGGGGAGCAGGATGGTGCTTTGCTCCCCAACCCTAAGCATATTTACTTGGGCTACCTAGAAATGAGACTCCTTGAGGCCAGCTCCAGCTGTAAAATAACTACCAACAGTTAAAACTGCACAGGGTTTACAGTTTTACCGTTGAATAGCATTAGCTGGTGGGATTATATTAGAGCTTCAAAGCCTAATATCCTTTTTCTACCACCTGCTCTATTCCTCTTTCTCCCTGGAATTCCCTAGGAAGTAATGGGAGGTTGTTTTGTGAAAAAAGAGATGTTAGGGTAAAGAGGGGGGTTAAAGAATCGCCCGAATGGAGAGAAGAATGAGGTTTGTATGTATGTGTGTGTCACCAGCATCTGCAGCCAAAAGTATCTAAATGCCTTGATTGTCCCCAGTAAATTTATAATCTGTCTGCAAGTCTCCCAATAATGCGGCTTTGTGCGCTTCAGTCTCCTGGTAAGTGTCTCTGGGGATGGAGCTGCAAGTGAGGCACCCAGCCCAACCCTGAGTGGAGAAGACTGATCTCTGCCGTCTGCCAAGACTGGAGGGGCTATGAAGAGCCAGAGTGGGCTTTCCTGGTGGCCTTCAGAGCCCAGCCTCTGCAGGAAAGGTGGCATGTCTGCCTGTGGCCTTGTTCTTTTGAGTGTCCGCTTTTGTTCAACTTGGAAGTAAGCTAAGGCAGCCTTTTTTTCCTAGGGTGTTTCATGATGGGAAATGAAACTAACTTTAGTGGTCGTTGTAAATTTACAGTAGCAATACTCATGCTGGGAGGGAAGTGAGGGAGCAGTGTCTGGCCCTTCCCAACTGAAAGCTGACTGCTGTAGAAGCCAGATCTAGCTGCTGTGCTACCCCTGGCCTAAGAGGGAATCCGTTTTCTGTCTTCCATCCACCAGCATCTCCTGAGCCATTCACTTAGAGGAGCTTCCTCTCCAGGTGTAGTGATGATGTGGAGAGGTACAGTGTAAGTTAGGAGGGCAAGGGACAGTGTATTTCTAGTAGTTGCTTTTCATTGAAAATATGTGGCATTACACGGGTTGTTGGAAATTCCCTCTCCATTTTAGCTTCTAAATTTGGCACGTTGTTACTCAGCACCATACTCAGAGATGGTGATGCAAGCGTTGTATTAACCTGATAACATTGTGTCCAAAGGGAGGCCTGGGCATTTGGAAGTGACTCACCAAGCCCATTACATCGGCAGGTCTCACTTTACTTGGGCTGCTCTTACTTTCAGATATGCTATTAATTTAAAAAGGACCTTTGCGCAGGGTGAGTGTCAGAATTTTTTCTTAATTTTATTGCTACTGTGTCCATAACCAGATTTATGTGGCTTGGGTGTGTAGAATGTATAACTTTAATAGTTAATTTGTATGCCATAAGTGGCCATAAATGTTCTTTGGAGAAAGGGAGAGAATATTGATTATTTAAAATCAAGTATGTGCCGTGTCCTCAGATGAAAGCTTTGTATCCTGCGTACCTTCTAGTACAATGACTTGAAGATGGTGGGTAGTTTTGTTGAATGAAGGTGAAAGGACAACTTCTGTTTGGTGGGATAATGTTGACTTTCGTGGGTGTTACACAGCAAGAAATATATAATGTCTGAATCCATTCAATAGCCTTAAGTTTCAAGAACAATGCAAGAATAACCTCCAAGCCAGTTCTAATTCTGTCCACATTGAGAGCCTAATTCCGCAGCCCTTACTCAGCCAGTTTCTTCATTTAGCTCAAGTACAAGTTCAGGGGAAGCCCCACTGCTGCACAGACTGCAGGAACAGGGCCTTTCAGAGGGCCCAGATTATAGGGCTTTGAGCAGATCTGCATTTCTAACCACTTGGAGCAGACTTTAGGCACTAACTCATTTTCTGGTGAAGTATGTTTGTATCTTTGAATGAACTGTGAAACTGAATAATTGCTGGTCTATGGAACAGTAAGGTTTAGAGCTTCTGTGGTACATTATTAATCTTCCCTTTTGCCTGAGACAAGCTCTTTTTCTGTTGCATAGATTGTGTTGCTAGGATGAGTAGATAAGTGGTTCCAAGGCATTTCTGGCTTCAGAGATTATCTTTTCTCCAACATCATGTGGAGGAAAGAAAGCAGTTCAGACAAGGAGCCTGCGTCCCTTGGTTTTTGTGCCTGCTGGATCACCACCTGGGTGACCTAAGAAAAGTCATTTAGCAGTCATCTGTGAAACAGAGAGGAAAATCATGCTGCCCCAGCTTGTGGAGACAAGCAAATGAATGTGTTTTTCTGACAAGCTTTAGAAAAAATAAGCACTGCTGAAATGCAATGCTAGTGTTAGTAGTAACAAACTTATTACTAGTAATAAAATTCTAAACAATGAATGATAATACCAGTTTTTCTGGGAGTTAAATATATACTCTGCTTTCAGTTATCTGTTTTAAATGATGAAATAGCTCCTATTGTAAATAGAGGGATTGGCGTTTCAAATTTAGTGCTGTCTAGATAAGACTGACATATCCGTATACTTAAATGTTCCTGAAGGTCCCAGGAAATCCTACTGCGATGCTGTGAAAGTCTTTGGCATCTTTGAATGCATCTACTTTACAGGCCTCTGCACCAACCTGGGAAGCTTTGGAAAGGTGTGTCCCCTAGAACATCTAAGGAATATCAGAAAAGTTGTTTACCCAAATGCATGGGAAAGTTAAATATTTTGTCAACAATATTCTAAAATGTTAATTGTTAGCTTAAGAAAGTCAAACAAGTTAAATCATTGCCAGAGTACCCTGGTTATTTTTAACTGATATTAATCAAGTTTCCAATTGACAATTAAAAAGTTGAGAGCTGTAAGTGGGAGGCCAGATCTGGGTGTCTATGGCTGTCTATGTGATAAATGTCCTCCCCAGAACAGTGATAGGAGTGTTCACATTATTTATGTTTGCAGCCATCAATTCCTTAAAAACTGACCTATTTTTGTTCTGTTTTCCAGAACAAATTAAAAGAAGGAGAACTCTTATCTATCTAGGACCTTCCTACAGTTTATTTCAAGTAAATATAATTATAAGATCTCACAAAGGCAAAAGGGTTCAAGTGGAGAGAAGAGTTAGTAAAATATTTTACCAAAAATTCACAAAAACCTTTCTTTGATATCAAGGTGCTATTACTATATAAACCAAGATATCTTGCTTAAGTTAATGTTTGTTTATAGAAGGCATCTGCTTTCTTTGAAATAATATTGGTAGATAACGTTCCTCAAATGTTTCTAAATCTTAATGTTTAATAACTTATGGCTTCTGTATTGTAAACATTTTTAAATACCAATATGTTTAAATACGGGCTTTCAAATGTTCTTAGACATAGCAATTACATATGACTAAAAGAGTGGCCATAATTAGTTGTTTTTGTTTTGGTTGCTGTTTGTGTTTAGTGCTGTTATTTAATCCAGGAAAGCCTGGAAGGGAATCTGAAAACAGTCATCCAGTTCTGCTACGCGTGGCAGCTAAGCCTTTCTCAATAAATTCTACTGCTCTCTTGTTCTTTAATTCAGACCCTTATGTATGTTTATGTTCATAGGCAGAGCAGTATTGAGTGAAAATAATTCTAAATTCTTTCTTTTGCATTTTCATGCTAATTTCTGTCACATTCCAGCAAGCTTCCTGGGAGAATAAAGAGAAATACGGCTAAATTCGTAGTCCCTGTTTACTTACAACCTAATGGAACGCAAGACCACTTCAATAAAGTAAGAGCAAAAGTACTAGCCAAGTAGAATGGACCAAAACTGATATGGAAAAATCAGGGGAAGAGAGGAACAAATATTTACTGAGTCCCAGAATGAGCAAGCCTTTTTTATTATATATTTCATGTAATGCCTGCAAAAAACACATGAGTAATCAACATTTGTCCCATTTTACAAATAAGGAAACTGAAGCTTAGAGTTAATGGAATAATTTAACGCACAGATTTTATAGTTAGACCCATATTCAGGTCCCTATATTATGCCTACTAGCTGTATGAATATTAGAAAATAATTTTGTTATTTTCTTGGCATCAGTATCTTCATCTGCAACATAAAGCTAAAGTTATTTAGCAAAACAGTCAGCAGAGTGCCTGATACATAGTAGGTGCTCAAAACATCACAACTGATAGTAGCTAGTAGTAGAGAGATTCAAATCTAGGAGAGATTACATAGGCGAAGGATAGCTATATGAGAACATGGGTCACCAGCAGGGCCTGGGAAGAGGGAGAAAATGTGAAAATGTGGGATTGGGGTTGCTGAGTGCAGGCATGTAAGTTAAGTGTTTGGGGAACAGAGAGCAGAGCCTGACTGAGTGTGGCTGGATGTGAGTAGCAAGAGGGATAAATGAGCTGGATCCACATCCTAGAGGCCCTGGAGGTCTGGTAAGAGCAAATCAGAAGCCCTGGAAAACGGTACAGCAAGGATGGCTCCGAGGAATCAGCAGCTGTGATGCAATAATAATCCTTCATATACTTGAAGACAAGTATTACATTTCCCCTCCAGCAGCCTCTTCCCATAGCGCATTGCCTAAGTGCTCTGTACTACCTATCTTCAAGTCCCTTGAGCTGCTTAATGCCTTGCTATTTACACACTTCTCCCATTCATGGTGAGTTATATACCACATGACATGGCCTTTGACACTAAAAGGAGATAGTTTCAAAGCACACTAGCTAGACGCAGAAGAGAAAGTAAAAGAAGCAGACCAGCTATACTGCTTTTTAGGTTCACTGGGCCCTCCAGTGCAAACAGGAATCGCCCTGTTGGTAGAAGTGTATATACTCTCTTGATGTGTAAATCAATCTTCCCAACCAATGAGTTTGCCTGTATACTAACGTGGAAAAGGTCTTCTCATTATTAAAAAAAAAAATGAACACAAATTCATGAGAGAGCATTATTACAGATGGTCTGTGCAATTATTTCCTTGCTTGTGATACAGATGTGTTACAAATATTTTATTTGCCTTAAGGTCCAGTTGGATACCAGTTTCCCCCATTTGGTTCTTGTTTACATGGCAAAGGTCAGGGACCCTAAGGAAAGATGACAAAGGAGAAAAGCCAACAGCTCCTTCCTCTCTGATTCATGGCATGATGCTTGGATGCTGGCCATAGTGAGTGGGCCATTGACCAGCTTCAGCCTTTGCCTACACATTTGTGAGGAACAGAGGTAAAAGAGCAAAAGCTATTCCACTTCCCTATAGAAGACATAAAGAGAGAAGTTCACATATTCTCCACAGGTTGAGGGGAACTAGAGAGCTGGACCCTAGCATAGCCAAATCATTGAAGAAATGGCTGTGAAAATGGGCAAATGACAATATTGACACACGCCACAGCTCTCCACAGGTCTTAATGTTTTCGCAAAGGTTTTACAGTCTTGCATCAAGGTTGTAGGAATGAGCCCTTTTTAGAGTTTGGGAAAATCATTAATTCAGCAAATTATCTTTGTACAGCTCTTCTGTGCCATGAACTGTGCCAGGAATACGTTGATGAACACTATAATATAGCCTCTGCCCTCTTGAATTTACAGTCTAGAAGGGAGGTGACTGGGTTTAGAAATAGAGCTGTAACAGTTGCCTTGCTTAAGGAGGCAAAAAAGTATAGCAGTTAAGAGCTTGAGATCTTAACTCTTAACTCGGAGGTGAGACAACCAGATTTCAAGTCCCCGGTCTACCACTTAGTTGCGTTTTCTTGGGTAGATCAGTTGAACTCTCTTGCCTGAGTTTTCTCAACTGTGAAATGGAGTGATAGTAATAGAACTAACTAGTTAGAGCTGTTGATTAATTGAAGCAATTGCCTAGCACCCCATAAAGGTTCAATAAATTTTAGCTGTTACTAATAGTGTGTGAAGTAACATACCTGAATCAGATTCATAGGTTTCCCAGCTCAGAATTCTGTTTCCAGTAATGCATCAGACATTTAGTGGAAGAGCATGGCTTTTCTCTTTAATGTTTACTTAAAATGGTTAGTGAAGAGTATCGTATTATCCAGTTCCCTCATAGTTGAGTATGGAGATATCACCTAGGATAGATTTACATCTCGCTTAAATGTTAAACAGTGTCCTTCTTGAGAATGGGAACAAGTAATACCTCTTCCAATCCTAGGATTCTGGGACTCCCAACCTAGGAGTTGAATAGAGTGAATGCCCACTTGACTCCTTACTTCTAGAATTCAGTGTGGGTTTCTATTCAGTTACCCAGCAAGTGTGGAGTGTGGGCTTAGTAGGTAAATGAGAAATTAAAACCATCCATTGAGAGTTTTGAATCATTGGAACTGAATACAAACTTACCAATTTAATTGAATTATTAATTGAAATTAATGAATAATTCTTAAGTGAATTCGGTCCTAGAGCCCCAAAGGTTTAGAAGCCCCCTACTGTGGAGATTTAAATTTATGCTTTTGAAAGCCAGATCCCTGGCTAAAGTTGCTAACTTACTGCATCTGCAAATGAATAGACAACACAGGTTCGCCCTTTCCAACCCTAACCAGGAGTCTGTTGAAATTTCCATGCCTTGATGTGGTTCTCACCTCAGAATCTCTTCTTTACTCAGTACCTCCTCAAGTGCGATTTTCCATGAAAACCTGAGGAAGATGTTGCCAAGGGTTAAAGCAAGTTTCAGTGAATGAAGTGACAGGATTAGAAAACAAATAGTCTCTGTTCTTTAGTTGATTATATTGGGCAACGGTGGATTTATTGTCCAAACACAGAGCAAAGAATATAGTCAAAAATTTTTATCTGTTTTTTTTTTTTTTCTTATTCCCCATGATTTAACCTTAGTTTCCTTCCCTTTCTTGATGGTAATAATGCTTAGGAAACGCAGTGTCAAATTTAGTTGGGTTGTTTTGTTGCTTCCTGAGTCATTCTGGCAGATTTGTACATTAACATGGAATCATTAACGTACAAATCATTAACGTACACGGAATCATTGCTTTAAAATTCCTCTTTTGTCAGAAATGTGGATGAGTTATATTTGTGATTCTTATCCAGCCCTCTAATAACTCTCACCCACATGAAGCCCAACATGTCAAATTCCTCATTGAACAACAGAATTCTTTTCAGGCTGCTCTCATAGGTTTCAATAGAAAGTTAATTACATGTCTGTTTCTTTCTTTTATTTATTTTTATTTATTTTTTTTACATGTCTGTTTCTAAGAAGATTTAGTTAAGGCAAGGTCTGCTACAACTTCTAATCACTTACCAGGAGTCTGTTGGATACACCGTATAATCTCTTAGAGTCTTGGTAACCAGGGTGCAAAGAAGTGGCTTCATTGAATATAGTATGTACTGTACTGTGTCATATGTAAAATGCTCATTTCTGGAGGTCTCTGGAATCTAAATTATCTAAAAATAAAAACATTCTCTAGCTAAGCAGCTGAGAAATGAGGGTTTTTGTTGTTGTTGTTGTTGATGTTTCTGTTCAGCAAAGTTTCTGATACTTGCTAAACCGGCTAAGGCTTGCATGTTTGATTGCCACACTGCACCACTTAATTTCAGACAGCACAAAGTATGTGCTAGTGTATATCCCATTTGGTCATTTCGCAGAGGTGTTAAAGTGCAAAGTGCAGGCATGAGAGTAAACAGGAAAGAGGGGCAGTCCTCCTGACAGAAACAACAGACAGAGACAACTGCTCCGTAAAGTTTGAGCCCAAGTCCTGGAGCCATTGCACCAAAGAGAGTTTCCTTTTCTCCCTTAGATTCTTTGCATCTGGATCTGTTTGCAGGCTCAGTCCCCCAGAGAGTGACTCTGAGCTGTCTTTGTGCTAAATTAAACATTAGTTTTCTCCTTGGGAACCTGATCTTCCATAGACTAGGCAACAATATCTTTCTGAGAGAGCTCCCAGCTAAGCATTTCCCTCAGGAAGACACTGGCTCAGGAGCCCTTTCACCTCTCTGGTCTGCTTAGCTAGTGTGAGTGTGTGTTGCATGGGAATTGTTTTGTCTAACCAGGTCTAGAAGCCCTTAAAGTGACGACTTGTACTTTAATCCTTGGTACAATGCTGGTGGACCCATGCTGGCTTAGCATAATACATGAAAACAGAGTAGCACCCAGATCGTGTAAGATTACAAGCACACATGGGAAGGAGTTCTCTTTGCTCACTACCTCCGAAATTCTGCACCAACAGCAATGAAAGAGAGTGAGTTGTAAAACAGAAGCCATCTTATTTCTAGCCTTCTCTCATCTCCTGCCCATCCCCCTGGAGGGCCAGTTCACATTAGTCTAAAAATAGGACACCATTCTGCAATTTATAGAGTTGTATGAACCCTTAGAGAGAAGACAGACCAAATCCTCTTTTCATAGATGAAGAAATTAAAGCTTTTTTTTTTTTTTTTTTTAGATGAAGCTCACTCTGTTACCCAGGCTGGAGTGCAGTGGCACAGTCTTGGCTCACTGCAACCTCTGCCTCCCAGGTTTGCATGATTCGCCTGCCTCAGCCTCCTAAATTGCTGAGATTACAGGCACCTGCTGGCACGCCCAGCTAACATTTTTCTTTTTTGTTTGTGTGTTTTTGGTAGAGACGGAGTTTCACCATGTTGGCCAGGATGGTCTCAAACTTCTGACCTCAACTGATTGACCCACCTTGACCTCCGAAAATGCTTGGATTACAGGTGTGAGGTAGCCTGTCTGGGCTTAAAGCTCATGTTTTTAAAAAAAGAGAAAGCCTCCAAGAACCCATAGCAATAGATCCTGGACTAGAACCCAAGATTTCCTGACATCTATTCCAGAGTATAAAAAGGAGTCATTTGATTAAGGATTTTTAATAAACTTATAAAAAGGAGCACAGTTAGGGGAAATTTGGGGGTTTTATTAATATTTTGGTAATAGGAGGAGCATGGAGTTTAAAGGCTGTGGTAGATTGTCTTGTTTGTTTGTTTGTTTTGAAACAGGGTCACCTAGCTGGAGTGCAGTGGCACAATCTCTGCTTACTGCAACCTCTGCCTCCTGTGCTCAAGTGATCCTCCCACCCTCAGCCTCCTGAGTAGTTGAGACTACCAGTACATGTCACCACCCTTGGCTAATTTTTGTGTTTTTTGTTGAGACAATGTTTTGCCATGTTGCCCAGGCTGTTCTCAAACTCCAGGGCTCAAAGAATCTGCCCACCTCAGCTTCCCAAGGTGCTGGATTCCAGGCATCAGCCACCTTGCCTTGTTGGTAGATTGCCTTTTTTTTTTTTTTTTTGAGATGGTGTTTTGCTCTTGTTACCCAGACTAGAGTGCAGTGATGCAAATCTCAACTCACAACAACCTCCGCCTTCCAGATTCAAGCCATTCTTCTGCCTCAGCCTCCTGCATAGGGATTACAGGCATGTGCCACCATGCCTGGCTAATTTTGTGTTATTTTTTAGTAGAGACAGGGTTTCACCACGTTAGTCAGGCTGGTCTCGATCCTGACCTCCGGTGATCCGCTCACCTCGGCCTCCCAAAGTGCTGGGATTACAGGCATGAGCCACCGTGCCCAGCCAGTAGATTGCTTTTCAAATGATCACAGTGATACCTTCCCCCCATATGTCCCTTTGTAATGTAACTTTGCTGCTCCTTACATCAAAACATGGATGCTCTTTCTACCTTGAATCTCAATTGGCCTCTTGACTTGCATTATCGAATAATATGTGACAGGAATGACATATGCTACTTCTGAGCATGGCCTTTATCAAGCCCTCTTAGAACACTGACCTGAGACCAATGTGTAAGGAAGCTGGCCTAGCTAACTGAGAGATGAGCATCCACATGCAGAGAACCAAGGTGCCCCTGACTCTAATCAGCACCAACTGCCCACACGTGACTGAGGCCATCTTGCACTCAGCCAATCTTCCAGCTCAGTGTGACCATGCAAGTGAACCCACGTGAAACCAGCAGAAGAATTGCTCAGTCAATCTGCAGAATAATGAGAAATACTGCATCACTGTTTTAAGTCACTAACTTTTGGGGTGGTTTGTAAGCAGCAAAGTCTAGCAGAATCAGAGCTAGAAAATTTTCGTGTGGAAAATGACTCTGTTTCATTAGCTGTGTTACCTTGGACTGGTTACTTAATGACTTTGAGCCTCATAATTCTGCTTTTCAGGATAATAGTAGTTGTCTCAAAAGGTAGTGAGGATTAAATGAGATAATACAGTTTATAAATGAGCCTACCGTTTTGTCTGGCACATGGCAGAGCTTAACCAACATTAGTTTTCCTGGTTTTTCTTTGTCTCTTCTCAGTGTTTTATAATTCAAGCTCACCCTTCATCAGTTCACGTCCACTTCACATGCATCAACACTCTCCTAGGCTTCCTCAGATCACGGTTCCTCGAAACAATTTTTTCCCTCCTGGATGATACTGTCGTTTCTCCTAACTACCAAATTTCCAGCATTCTTGTTACGCTCCATGGAACACATCTGCCTTCAGTAGTCTACCCTTAAAATAGAAAAGGGTTAACCTCATAAAGATGTCACTCCCCTTGTACTGTTATGCTGCCCTTGGGAGAGTCAAACAGCACAGCAAATATATATGGGCAATGTAATTGCATTCGATCTTCTAGGTCACAGAAGACTTTGTCAGCTGGTACAACGGACAGGGGGAAAAGTAAGCATATTCCCATCTTTAAGAGTACTGCCTCTAAACTCTGTCACTTTTTTTGACAGTGACAATTATTCTAAGAGCTTCATTTTTTCCATCTTACCCTTCATAATAAATAAAGGAGTGATACAGTCATACTATATTATACCTACTTACTGTACTTATTAGTAGCGATACTGTACGAGAGTACTGGTCAGGGGACTGGGTACTGAAGATCCTCGTGCAGACTCTAATACTAACTAGTAGGGCAATTTAGTCACGTCCTTTTACTTCCCTAGTATTTACTTTCCTTCTTGGAAAAACAGTAAGTGGCACTTGGTATTTGGCTTGGATCACTTTTAAGGCCTCTTTTGGTACGACACACTGTGCATCGTTCCCTGATACTTTGCTTTTGTTTCTCCAATTTCAGTCTCTTCTTACATGTATTTATTGAGGAAGAATTGAAAGGAGCAGTGACAAAGGTAGGAATGTTTTGTGCTAGTGAGGAGGGTCTGAAGTAATCTGGGGGACGAGGTCCAGCCATGGCGGGAGCGGGAGAGCCAAGCCATATTAACTGTTGAAAACCTTTCCTAGAAGTAATGAACAAATCACTCCATCTCTGGCCATATTTTGAGGGACTCAGCGTTCCAGTTTAGAAAACACATTTGAAGGAATAGAGTTTGATTCATTACATTTATTTTTAGAGGGAGCACTGATTTATTTTTCCCCAGGTCCCCCCAATTACACTTGGGGTAAAGATTCCCAAGCGAGTACCCCTTGTAAAATAATTACATGAAACATTTTTTTAAGTAAAATATTCTGTAGAGTCTGTTACTAAGACATTGACTTGTCTTTAGCTATATACATCAGTCTTTCCATCTGTTTGTCTATCTCTTTGTCATATACACATAACAATTGAAAAGTGCAGATTGATGGATGGGATTTTATATGTGTCACCACTTCGTTTTTTAAATATGTGTCTGCTTTAAAGGGGAACTATAAAAGAGAGTCACTGAGAAATTGGCCTGGGGGAGGGGAATTCAATCCACTGCCTCTTTTTTTCTTATCACTAAAACCCTAAGCAGAGAGTATAATCACCTATTTCCCAAGGGCAGCCCTAAGCCCTTAAAACTCAGCTCTGTTTAGGGATTTAATAGAACTGGAAAAAGGAAATGCACGGGATCTGCTCCTGAGAGCAAATCAACAAAGAAAAATTTTCCCGAACAGATAGTAAATGTAAAGAATTTCTTCAGTAACACAGTCCCCTCTCTCCCTCCCTATCTTTTGACTCAGTTAGAGCACAGCTCTTCCAACCACTTCTTTATGACTTGTACAATCTTGGGGGGTGGCGCAGGGTGTCTGTGGATCACATCTCAGGCTCCAGGCCAGCCCAGTGCATTTTTTTTTTTTTTAACAACAATGCAAGATGTGACTAGCATAAAGCCAAATTGGTCATTTGGTTTTGGTTGCCATTTTATTTTAAAGAGTAGACACAGTCAGCTTCATTGTCTGTTAGGTTGGTGCCATAAAGATGGTGACATTTTTTTCATGTACCTCAAAACACTTTAGGGTTTCTTCTGTTAAGATTTTCTGGACTTGTAGGTGAAAATATCTTGGTGTCATAGAACATAGCTTTTCTTTTTAAAAATAGTAAAATAAAGGAAGTCAAGTTGCCTTTCTTTCCCAATAGATTGGGACTTACCTTTTCTTAGAAAATATGCCTTAAGCTCCCATGACACATATTAACACACAGGCACACACACATATGCACTTTGTTCATCATGATTGTTATTATATTTATTTATTTATTTATTTTGAGATGGAATCTCACTCTGTCACCTAGGCTGGAGTGCAGTGGTGTGATCTTGGCTCACTGCAACCTCCACCTGCTGGGTTCAAGTGATTTTCCTGCCTCAGCCTGCTTAGTAGCTGGGACTATAGGGATGCACCACCACGCCCAGCTAATTTTTGTATTTTCAGTAGAGATAGGATTTTGCCATTTTGACCAGACTAGTCTTAAACTCCTGACCTCAGGTGGTCCACCTGCCTTGGCCTCCCAAAGTACTGGGATTATAGGCATTAGGCACTGTGCCTGGCCTGATTATTTTTAATATGTATGGACAGAAGTTGGTTACATACCTAATTTGTTAAACAAATAAGAATTGAAGAAATACATTCAAGAGTATGGGAAAGGGCTGGGCACAGTTGTTCATGCCTGTAATCCCAGCACTTTGGGAGGCTGAGGAAGGCAGTTCACTTGAGGTCAGGAGTTCTAAGACCAGCCTGGTCAACAAGGTGAAACCCTATCGCTATTAAAAAAAAAATAAATAAATTAGCTGGGCATGGTGGCAGGCACCTGTAATCCTATTGAGGCATGGGAATCACTTAAATCCAGGAGGCGGAGGTTGCAGTGAGCTGAGATTGTGCCACTGCATTCCAGCCTGGACAACAGAGCAAGACTCTCTCTCAAAAAAAAAAAATAATAATAAAATAAATAAATAAATAAAAGTATGTAGAAAAGGAGATCAGTCTGAAGAAATTACTCTAGAAGACAAGTGCCTGCCAATTACAGAAACTTAGGGAAAATTCCACTATATTACAATATTAAATGTGGAGTAACAGGAGACCCCCATCCTGGTAAAGGCTGTGACAAACAGGGAGACCTTGGGGCCAGTCATCCCTCCTTTGCTTCTTTATTTCCACGTCAGCAACCCACACGGGTTGGATTCCCTGGCATTTTGCTTGGCTGCATTATTGTCATACAGGATTCAGCTCAAATATCACCTCCTGGAGAGACCTGCCTGTCTACCCTAAGTAGAGCAGACACACATGACTGATCTTCTCTCCCTAAATCTCCCATCATGTTATCTCATCATGGAGGTTTTGTTTTCTTCATAATTTTTATCACTATCTGAATTATTTTGATTCTTTATTTGTGCATTTCCCTTTGTTCCCTACATTCCATTCAATGTAAACTCTATGAGACCAAGAACCTGGGCAGTTTTATTCACCACAAGTATCCCAAGCTCTAGTGGTTCCTGGAACATTTTGTGTTCACAATAAATATGCATTGAGTCAATGGCCAGATAAATGGCTTTTCAACTCAAGATAATTTTTAAGACTTTCAGGGAAGGGATAGGAAAGAAAGAAGGAGAGCATGCAGTTGGACTCCAAGGTCTTAATCTCTCGTTTATGCATTTAAAACACACACATGTGTACACACATGCACACACATACACTCAGACTTGCATGCACACACATACATAGACACACACACAGGCTTAAGTGTGAGTAAAAACAGATACGCAGTGCTACAACCATTGGAAAAATACAGGGGCTCGATAATCTCTTAAAATTCTTCTAGGTTTAAATTCTAAAGCCCAGTCTCCCATAAGAGAAAAATGTTGGTGCAAGGAAAAAGATTATGGAATAGAGTTACAGATGTTGAGTGCCTACTGCATGCTGGGTCTTGCTCCAGGCCCTGGAGCCACACAGGAGAGAGTTCTTGTTTAATGGAGTTTACATTTTAATGGGGGAGCAGGGTAGACAGAGAGTAAACAAATAAATAAAGGAAGAAGGTAAATTTAACTGGGGATACAATGCACAGCTCTTTGTTCCTTACTTTCTGTGGCTGATTGGAGATTGATTTGGGTTAATTAAAAGAAAGCAAATCTGAGAAACTCTGTGGAAGGTGATAACCATAAACAAACTTCTACCCACAGAGCTAGAAGAGGGGTTTCTCTTGCCCGTGGCTCCTCCAAGCCTGGACATCTGCCTGCACAGTGGTCTTTCTGGCCCAGGCTGTGTGCTACTTTGGCCAGTCTGTGTGAAATGTTGATTCCGGTGTTTCCAGGGAAGAAGGCGGTCTTGTCAGCATCTTCTGTGCCTTGGAGATACTGTGATCATTTTGTTAGAAATCATCAGGGTTTGAGAATTAAAGAGAAATTGCTGAAAGGTATCATTTGTAAAGGAAAATATTGTTCCTCTTTACAGAAACAGAAAAAAATAGTCAGTGTCCCAAGGAGGTACAGGCATAAATCTAAGGAAGATAACTGGCATTTGTAATAGTCATAATATCTTATATGTACATGACCTATAGAATGCTCACAGAAACTTTATGCTGTCAGTGAAAAAGATGGAGCTATCTGTAGTTTACAATCGTCAGACTTGGAGAAGTTGAGAAATGATAATAATATCTTACTTTTGAATAGCAAATTTGCAGTTTGTAGAGTGTGTTATTTCATTATTTCAGTTTAAACATCATTTCAGTTTATTCTCTGGAGTATTATTACCCTCCTTTTAGAGATGGGTCCGAGAGGTTCAAACTTGTCTGTGCTAACTCCGCTAGTAAACATCAGTAAGCCCTTGAGGCTCCTGGACCTGTGCAGGAGGCACAAAGCTGGAAAAGTTGAATCTCTGAACCCCAAATGCATAACTAAATTTGCAACTAAATGGGGATGTTGAATGTCTTCAGCTCCCAGACATACACCCACACATAATTTGAAGCAATGACTCCCCTAGAAAGAATGGCAGTCATGAATGGAATGAGGATGTCAGACACCCAGGGCACACCAAGTCCAGAATAAGGGAGGCTGAAACAAGGGTCTTGTTTTTTTCTTATTTAAATTGAATAATTTGTAAGAATACAAGGCAAGATGAGAAAACCTTTTAATGTATGAAAGCCCCCACTTTGGTGTCTGTATTTCTTGTGGATCTAGTCAGCCAGCAGGTCTGAGCAGCGAGGGCTGCGAGGTCATTATGAAGAGAAGCTTGATCTTGATTCAAAGAAGCAGACTCTTCTTTGCAACCCAGATTGGTCTGTAAGGTTTTCTCCTTACCATTGCTTATTTCAGAATGAATATCTTAGAGGCAACTTCAGGGAGAGACCTGAAGCTCTTTGCTGAGAAATGATTTCGAATCCATTCAGATTCAAGGAGTGAATAGTTTGTTAAGCTGATGAATGTTTTCTCACTACCTGGAGAAAATGTGGTAACTCATAATTGATGGGATTTTGCTTCAAGGTGAAGACATGCCTTATTTATTTTTGTATTCCCATGGCCTACAATTGTTTCAGAGATCTGTTACACTAGCATTCCATAAATGTGTGTTGAGCTACACTGTGGCAAGCATGACTTTTTAAAGGACAGCAGCTCTTTATACTTCTGTGACTGAATGTATTGTGCACCAAATGTGAACTACTGATCTTCAAGGCATCCTTTTGGTTCAACACATTTTTTTTTTTTTTTGAGACGGAGTTTCGCTCTTGTTACCCAGGCTGGAGTGCAATGGCGCGATCTCGGCTCACCACAACCTCCGCCTCCTGGGTTCAGGCAATTCTCCTGCCTCAGCCTCCTGAGTAGCTGGGATTACAGGCACGCGCCACCATGCCCAGCTAATTTTTTTTTTGTATTTTTAGTAGAGACGGAGTTTCACCATGTTGACCAGGATGGTCTCGATCTCTCGACCTTGTGATCCACCCGCCTCGGCCTCCCAAAGTGCTGGGATTACAAGCTTGAGCCACCGCGCCCAGCCGGTTCAACACATTTTTTAAAAATCACATTTAATAAGTGTTTATCATGTCAGGCACTCTTCTAAGTGTTTTCTGAGTGTTAACATATCTTTGCAATTATGCTATGAAATAGGTACTATCTTATTCCCATTTGGTAAGTGAGGAAATGGACAAATTAGGTGAAGGAATAAGCCCAGGTCATGCAAACGTAAGTGGTAGAGTCAGAATTTGAATATGGCACAATGATGCCAGGGCCCAGGTTTCTAATCATGACTTCACACCTCGTATAGGAGCAGATAATTACACAGCTATTAGCAGACTCAACTCACACATCATCCAGGCCTGAATTTGGAAGCCAAATGCAACAAGACACTTGAAAGTCAATGACAATTAGAACTAACTTGTCATCTAAGCTGCAGATGAAATTCAGAACAGATGCCTAGGGGCCACAGATTACTCTTTGAGACTGTTGCCAGTTGTCTGTTATTCTAAGAGGTAGAAAGTGCTTGAGCATGTAGAGACTCTGAGTGACACATGTTTTGACTCGCATTCCAGGGTAGCTTTCAGTAGCCACCTGGACGGCTGTCTGGAGTATCCCAAGGCCTTACCTGTGCACTGTGGGAAAGAGAACTGCAGCGGTTCCTTGTCAACATCTGCCCTGCAGGCACAGAGAAGGCAACATGGCTGAGCTGTTTTGGGGATAGATTCTTCAGGGTTCAGGAATCCAAACCTGGAGCATTGTCAATAGAGATTCCTAATGAATTGTTAATTCCCATGAAGGAATGCATCAGGACCTGATTATACTGTGAGTGGGCCTCAAATCCATTTATAGAATAAGCTTGGGTTTAAATAAGTTAAATAACTTCATTGTAAGTGCCTTGAAGACAGGTAAGTTCTTCCAAGACACTATGCTATAGCCTTTTATCACTGAGCATGCAGGTGAGTTTTCTTTTTTAGTGTTTTGTAAAGTGCAGTGCAAACTCAATTTCATTCCCTCCCAAACTGCAACCAGATTATTCTTCCTAAGCCCCTCTTACGTGGAAATTCTCAGGATACCATTACTGTGGTGAATATTCTGAGGAAAATCCTCTGCCTAGCAGCAGCAACAGAAACATAGAAATGGTTTTAAAGGCCGGGCGCGGTGGCTCAAGCCTGTAATCCCAGCACTTTGGGAGGCCGAGGCGGGTGGATCACGAGGTCGAGAGATCGAGACCATCCTGGTCAACATGGTGAAACCCCGTCTCTACTAAAAATACAAAAAAATTAGCTGGGCATGGTGGCGCGTGCCTGTAATCCCAGCTACTCAGGAGGCTGAGGCAGGAGAATCGCCTGAACCCAGGAGGCGGAGGTTGCGGTGAGCCGAGATCGCGCCATTTCACTCCAGCCTGGGTAACAAGAGCGAAACTCCGTCGCAAAAAAAAAAAAAAAAAGAAATGGTTTTAAAAAATGCCCTAAACTTGTGTGATCACTGGAACTTTCTTTCTTTTTTTTTTTTTTTTTTTTTTTTGAGACGGAGTTTCGCTCTTGTTACCCAGGCTGGAGTGCAATGGCGCGATCTCGGCTCACCGCAACCTCCGCCTCCTGGGTTCAGGCGATTCTCCTGCCTCAGCCTCCTGAGTAGCTGGGATTACAGGCACGCGCCACCATGCCCAGCTAATTTTTTTGTATTTTTAGTAGAGACGGGGTTTCACCGTGTTGACCAGGATGGTCTCGATCTCTCGACCTCGTGATCCACCCGCCTCGGCCTCCCAATGTGCTGGGATTACAGGCTTGAGCCACCGCGCCCGGCGATCACTGGAACTTTCCTTGGGGAATCACATTTTTCTATAAGCTGCCTTAAAAAAATTTTAGCAAATATGTCTGGAGATACTGTATTTAAGCCCCACCCTCGGCACTAGGAATATAGTAGTAAGTAAGACAAGTTCCATGGTCTCTTGGAGAGTGTTGTTTTTTTTTTTTTAAATCAGCAGCCTCTTTTCATGCTAGAAGATAAATGATCCAGCTTCTTGAGTCTGTGAGTCCACTAAATTGAACACACAACTTTGTGTGATGGCATATATATGCATTTTTTTTCTTTTTCATCCCTAAGAGGGGAATATATGCATTTTTAATGTGGATGCATTCCACAGTTTTGTCAGGTTCTCCAAGAGTTCCAAGGGCAAAGAGCCAGAAGCCTAGGCCTGCAGAGATGGGAAGACCCGCTCATACTTGGTACAGTGTGACTCTCCACTCTACACAGAACAGCTAGCTCTAGGACATCTGATATTTCCTTTCTTTATGTGTCTGTTCATTCTAGTTTCAGGAATCTGAAGAGAGACTTTCTTCCTGCCTAACGTATTTCCTTTACTTTGGACTTTCATTACCTATTTTGTTATTTAGGCATTTTCTTCTTTTGTAAAAGGCAAGCAGTCTTCAAATAGTAATTGAATTCTTTTCATTCTCTTTGCGGTTCAGTTATTAGCGCAGTCCAACAATTTTTGCACTTTATTTTTAAGTGACCTCTTACCATTTTCAGGCTTCCTCCTCTTTCACCTTGACCTCTGCCTCCAAATTTATGTCTCCATGTCATTGTGGGGAACTTGCTGGTGAAGAGGATAAAGCTAAGTTGGAGCTCTGTCTCAGGCTTTTCATAGCAACACTGACTCTTCTTATTAGCGGTGCACTGCAAGCTGCTAGAGTTCATATTTTGGCAGTGGACCATCAAACATCCTATTTTTAAGAGCCTTTAACTTAGTTGTAAACATGTGCTGTGACTGGGAGCTTGTTTTCTTTACTCATATTTACCAAAAGCAATTTAGCTGTTGAAAAGTTGCTATAAGGGAAAGCAAAACAAAACAGAACACCTCGGCCTTCAGGACCATTTTTCCATTCGTATAACTCAAAACTGTGCATGATCTTTCAAAAAAATGGCATTTGGTTGCTTAATATGATGGTCCAGTCATATTGGTAATTTGAAGGGAAGAAGAAATGGAGCTGCCAGGTCATTTTACTGTGACAAGTGTCCATTAAACACATGTGGAGGGAATAGTGTTTGCCACACGTATTTACATGATCGGCCAGAACAGGATAGCTCAAAAAGGCAGTCTAGTATGCTGAGTAAATTGTTTTGCCCTTAAAATCTCCTACGTTTAGAATAAAAACCTTCTACAGACATATTTTCTGCACACTCTAAATTCGGTAGACTCTACGAGTCCCGTTAGGAGAACAAATAATATCCCAAACTCCAAGCATCAACTTGTACGTGCACTGATGGATTATTGATGTCTGAGGACCTTGAAAAATAATCTACAGAAATATGATAAAGGAAGGAATATCGCAAATATGTCTCTTTCTTTTGTCTCCGGAAGGAATTTAACCAAGTGTAACAAAACACATAGTAATCTTTGAAGCAGTTGTGACTTCTGGCCTTAAAGCGGGAGCTTTAGGAGGAATTTCAGTGTTAAAAAGGAGAGGCTTGAACTTCGACATCTTTCTCTCATGATTCAAGATTCTAAAAGTAATGTTCAGCAAATTTTTGTGTTTCAGCACAGGAGAAGCATCAGCTTTCCATGAAGGTTTAGCATTTCTTCATACCTTTAGCAATATAAGAGGGCAACTGTCCTCAGGTTGGCCGCGCTTGTGAAGCAGGAAGAATAAAAAGATCTGGAAGTGTGTGCGTTTTCAGGGTCACAAGCCCACTGGGCAGCCATATGCTGTGGAAGTTCCTTGGCCTGGAAACCCTCTGGCTAAATGATGAGTGTGTCTTTTCTGCACAAATCCTATTTGAAGGCATCTTGCTACAGTCTTGTTTTTACCCCTCAGGTAAAATGTTATTTTCTTCCCTATATATGAGGCAGATGAGCCCTGAAATTGTCCAGCATGTGGATTCCACATGCTTTTCCCCACACTTCTAAATGACTATGCTCTTGAAAACACTCACTTTCTTGGTCTTTGTCATGTAATATGTTTTCTTATTGCCATGATTCCTGCTCTGGCTTTTCCGTCTCCCTCCATTTCAAGTGCTTTCAAAGACAAAAGTGTTCTGGTTGTAGCAGGCATTCATTTGCTACAAATGCTGGCTAGTTTTTCCAAGCGTAAGAAATACACACACACACACACACACACACACAAACACACACACACACCCCTACCTCACAAACTCCTACACACACACACACACACACCCCTCTACCTCACAAACTCCTCCTATTCCCATCTTCTTAAAGTAACAATGAATTGAAGGCTGTACATTACATGTATACATCAAATACACTGAATTGAAGACTGTACATTAATCTGGAAATTGACAAGATAATGCCTCCGTACCAGCAGAAGTTGGGCAGAGGAATGGGGAGAAATACAGTCAACCCCAAAATGGGAATTATCCACTCCACTCCTATTAGATCTGCTCAAAGATGAGAGTAGACGTTCTGCCAGAGCCGTTTCCAGAGTCAGCAAAATGTGTTTCTTCCATGAGTTGCCATGAGCTTGGGTATACCAGAGGGCTAGAGAACAAACTCAAAATTATACTCTAGTCAGCTAAGCAGCGTTGCTTTGGGGCTGTGATGAGTAGTATCATGTCTAATGACTCCCTTACTCCAGTCTCCCAGTGTGTCAGCAGACCACTGATTGTACTTCATTGCTAGGTTTGCTGTAGTGGAATTTGTTAATTGACAGGTGACATAATCCAATCAATATAACAAGGAGTGTATTCAACTTCATTCCATTTTCCCCCTTGTGGAGTTGCAAGTATTTCACAGATATATCCTAACTCATAAAACTCCTTTGGTGGGAAAAGTATCATTCGAGTTGTATCTAGTTTGCATGTCTCTTATCTTTCTGGCCAACATGGCAAGTTCACTGTAGCTTCTGCAAGATGAGTCAGTAATTCTCACCAATGAATGTTCTTTGCCTGATTTTTTTGAATGAGGTACTACTCTAGGTACTTTGCCAAATTCAGAAAGATCTAAACCAATTCCTTCTGAGGGTTGGCCTTCCGAATGTATGGACTGTGGTATGCACATTGATATCCTAGTGCTTATTGCCATAAAAAATTATCAGATTGTTTAGTTTTATGGGTTATGATAGTTCCTCTACCCTAGAATTTAAGTTTTTGAGAAATTAAAATAGAATCAAAATCAATTTAATGTCAGCAGGAAGATTTTTCCTAAAAGTTCACAAAAATATCTCCTCTCTGCTTTGGGGGAGATGAATACTCCTCCTCCACATAACCATACCATCACATCTGGGCCCTACTGTAGCTGTATCTGTGCATAACTAATTCAATGAGTAGCGAAGAAAAAGAGGCCACAGCAAGACATAAAAATACCTCTTATGTTTCAAAAGCTTCTAGGAGAGAGAAGAGTTTGTAAGATTGAACTATTATTTACAAATTCTCTGATGGCAGGACTTTTTGTTCAAAAGATAGTTTCCAGTTGCCATGCTAATAACATGACAAGATTAGTTAATTTTATCAACAATCTATTGCTGTGTAACAAGTTGCTCCAAAACATAGCAGTTAAAAACAGCAAGCATTCATTATTCTACAGAATTTCTAAGGGTCAGATATTTGCAAGGTGGTTAGATGGGTGGGACTAGCTCAGGATCTCTCGTGAGATGGCAGTCCAGCTACTGGCTGGGGCTGCAGTCCCCTCGAAGCCCGGTTGAGGACAGGGGATCTGCTTCCAAGTTCACTCCCATGGCTGTTGGCAGAAGATCTCAATTCCTCACTGGCTGTTGACCAGAGGTCTGTTTCTTGCTGTGCCGGCCTCCCTATAGGCTGCATGAGTGTCCTCAAGCAGTTAGCTTTTCCAGAAACAGTGATCCAAGAGAGAGCTCAGTATAGAAGCCACAGCATTTACAGCCGTATGTCAAAAGTGACACACTTTCTCTTCTGCAGTATTCTATTGGTCACATAGGCCAAACCAGGAACAGTGTGGGAGAAGACTACATAGGATATGAGTACCAGGGAGTAGGCCTCATTGGGAGCCATCTTAGAGGCCATTTAACACATTAATTAGATAAACATTCGTCAATAGCCCAGGTTACTATGTCCTCTTCTGTGATGTTAATTAAGGAAGGTTATACCGCTGAATATTCTAAACTTTGACCATTAATTAATTTCGTAAGTATTCATTGAATGTCCCCTATATACTGGGTACTGTTATTCTAAGTCCTTGGGATATATCAGGAAACAAGGCAAAGATCCTCAGCCTCCTGAGTCTTGCATTCTGTTTTACATTCTGATTTTCATATAGCAAATCTCACAGGTCAGTGGGCTCATGTAATTAGGGTAAGTACAAGGACATCAAACCATTGTTTCCAACTGAGTATGCCTTGACCAGACTTAGCAAGAAACATAGGTATCTGTTTTCTTTATCTGCTAGAATAAGGGTAGGATTTTTTGTTTGTTTGTTTTTAGAAAGATGTAACAACAATACAATCTCTCTAGTGATTGCGTTCTTCTATTAGTTAATTCTCTTAAATGATCACTTCTCTGTCTTTGATAGCTAAAGTCAGGAAGTAAAGTACATTACTTAAGAATTAAGGGAAGTAAAGTTCAATACTTAAGAATTAGGGTTCAGGGGTCAGATCATCTCAGATTTTAGTCATCACCCTCCAGCTTGCTTCTTACTGTGTTACCTTGGGCATGTTGTTTGTCTTGTCTGAACCTCAGTTTTGTCGTCTCCTCTCTAAAATGGTGATAACAGTGGCACCTTTCTTAGAGATATAACTGATAAATGACCTAAAGCATTTATTACGGGATCTGACGCACAGATACCTCTCAGTTTTATCTGCCCTTTCTTTATTCTAACTACATCTGTGTACTGACTCATTACCGAAAGACTCATTACCAAAGTTGCTATCAGAAATGACCTCCCAGTTCCACCCAAAGTATCCAAGACATTAAGAGGCCTAGCTACTTCTACAGCAACCTCTCTCACTTGCCAGTTGTGACTGCCACTTGTGTATGTACTGAGTGGGAAGAATAACTCTGGATTCACAGCTTGTGTGAAAGTCTTGATTTATCCTCAGGAGTTTACCATTTATTCACATAAAAGTGCTTTCAATAGCCACCTGATGGTTTCTCACTCAGGCTGTCCTGTTGAATATGCTCTGCAAATAAGTCATCTGCCAGCAAAGGAACCTGGAGAAGAAAGATGCAGGTGCCCTGGGGTTCCTGTCTCCTTCTGTCAGTCTTGGCACCTGAGCTAGGAAGCCCCTGATTTTTCTCAGCCCAGCACTGACCAAGGAGCTGCTCCCTGCCACAGAAGTGCTTGCCTTTCCAAAACTGGGAAGCCTGCAGCCCTGTTCTCAGTCCCTCTGTCATTTTCTTTCTTGGCGTGACCATTACAGAGACTGGCAATAAGAGAGAAGAGACAATAGTAACTGCCAGCCTCAGAAAGAATATAACAATTCAGTAGGTTGGTATGTTTTGGTGGAGGGAGGCACAATATAACTCTTGAAAATATCTGGTATTTGAGAACTGGTGCACCTCACATACCCTCATAATTTCCCTGGCCTCTACTGGGCAGGAAATGTGTGGCTCATTTGGAGACACAGGATTTGGGGTAACTCTCAAGTCTTGGAAGATTTTGAAATCATCTTGGCTTAAGCATTTTAGGCATTTGTGGAGATCAGATATGATATGTACTTTTTAGCTTTGAAGACACTGAACCATAGATGTTTTAGAGCTCTTTCTGCTTCCAGGTGGCTTCTGGGTGCCTTCAGAGGCACCAGTGTAGAGATTTGCAAAGGTGCATCTTTCATTCTGTAGAAGCTCCGCTGGCTTCATGTGTGACCCGGATGGAACAATTTACTCCTTCCACAGCAAGCAGGAACAGGACACCCAGGAACCTCTGTGGAATGCAGGCCTGCAGCTGAAGGACAAGTAAAACCAGAGGTCTTGGTAAGATAATGAGTGCCAAGACCCTGAGTGCTTAAATCTTAGATAAAGTGACTGTGCCCTGGAATGTAGAGGGGGCTTGGTGACCCAGCCGCAGAGGAGGAGTCCAGCTATCTGCTCTCCTATGTGCCATTGGGTCATTTGCTCAATTCCATCTTCAAGGCATAGCTTGAATCCTCTGTGTGCTCACCGCTTTGGCCCAGTTCAGGATCCCTACTCCCGTCGACTACTGCGGTAGCATCTCCTTTCTAGTATTGTCCCTACTGAGTAAAGCAACACAAGTTAACACCTTTCAACATACAATTGTTTATACCCTACCCCAGCTTAAAACTCTTAAGTAGCCTCCTATTGCACTTAGAATAACATCCAGACCCCTGACGTAAGCGTAGGTCCTGCTCATGCTGCTGCCTGCCTCACTTTGCTGCCCCCTTTGCTTTTGCTTACTACACAGAAGCTGTGTGCGGATCATTTAATTCCCCAGATGAGCCCAGATCTTTCTCTCCAGTAGGCCTTTTATTATGTTATTTCTCTACCCTATCACCTGGCTGCCTCCCACCTAATTTTTAGATCTCAACATGAATGGTAGTCTTATTGAACATCCCCCCTAAAAAGATTGCTCTTCTGTTATTCTGTATCTTAGCACCTGCTTTGTTTTATTTTCAGCATTTATTACAACCTGCATTGTCTGTGATTATTTACGTATTGGTTTCCATTCTGGTCTGTCACTCCCTTTAGAAGAGAAACTCCATTTTATGGCCTTCTTCATTTGCGTATCTGCAGTACCCACCGGAGTGCTTAGGTATACTGGTTGCTTCTTGAATGGGCAAGCAAGTACCCTGGCTTGTTCTATTCCATAAGATAGGATGTGAAGACTCGGCAGGAATAGTTGCTTCTCTTTTCCCAAGCAAATCCATTCATCTAGAACATTAGGTGGAAGGAAATGACAGGAGTATGCAACAAGCAACCCGTTTACCCAGACTGAAACTCAAGGAACCAAACCAGAGATCCCCTCTTGCTGTTTTTCAGAACAGTCGCAAGCTTACGTATTGCCAAGTGACAGATAGAAAAACTGTGTGTCACAGTTGACTGGGGCTTTTGGTTACCTTAATGTCCTCAATCTGCCTGCCGATCTGACCATTGGGAAGAAATTAGTTGTGAAGTTGTGTCATATAAAGCTGAAGCTTGTGTGGTTAAGACAAGGGTTTCCCTATGGTTCCTCACAGCCAGCTTCTCTGTGCAGGCTGACACTTGGGACTGGATGCACAGTCTGGCTCAGACAGGATGGTAGGAGGCTTTGAGCCAAGTGTCCTCAGGGACAGCTAGATTGCTCTCTTCTCTGTTGGGCCTTCTGGGTACCAGGCATGATGAGACTGAGTCGTTCTGACCTGTCAGAGTGGGTGACTGAATGCTATATGAAGATAAACCAAGAGCATTAGAACTCCTTGAATCCAGAGGTACAAAAATATAAAAGGTTCTATGGAAAAAAAAAATAGGAGTGTGGAACCTGTTCACAAGATCCTAGGACACAGGATTAGGTTAAAATTTAAAGTGTATAAGAGATAGCACTGGAATAAATAACATATACTTCCACTTTATACAGTAAATGGAAATGAGCACATGGGAAATCTAAACCCAAGAGGTAGTGGCTTAATTGAAAATATAAGTATAAAACAAATTAGATACAATGTAAATATATTTTACAGGAAACCAAAATGGATTTTTTTAAGAGAATTTTTAGAGTTATCGCTTCCAACCTTTAAGGTTAACTCTCCACTGGCACCATTTTGTCCTCATTTTTTCAATAATGACCGTTCCCCACCTTCTGTCTACATTAGGACCATGAATGGGATCAGATATTGCCGAGTATCCCCTGGAAAGAAAATATGTCAAATGGAGAACCTCCTCTTTAATATACTCTTTAGAACTAAGGAAAACAGCCCAGGTTGTTGAAATCAGATTAGGAGACTCATACTGTATCTATCTCAGAAGCTTTCTAGTGCCTACTGTACCTAAATGGAACTTTTAGGGTTGGCCTTTTGTTGTTTGGAGTGGGACAAATGATTGGTCTTTTAAATTGTGGAGTAAGAATCCAATTCCTCACTGGCGGCTGCAACTCTAGCTTCCCGTTCAGATTGCTGACTTTGTCTGTCCTCTGGCCTAGAGTCTGGACTGCAGGGGGCTGGGATGGAGCCCTGGCTGCCCCTGCCACTCCCATAGCTACTTCCCCTCTGGACCCATTTGAAGGAAGCCTGTTTCTGTGCCAAACATTTATTCCGGGTACAAAATGAATCTATATTATCTTCTAGACAGAATAATGGAACAGTCGTTGACTCAGGGCTTGAATTTGGGAGGCATCTTGGAAGAGCGGGGAAAAAAGTTAAAATAAGCTGCCCATTTTCCCATTTCCCTGTGTTTTAGGTTATCTTAGTAGACGGAGTTGAAACAAAGAGAAGGAGGTGGCAATGCCACTGTGTAAAATGCTTATTATACCTCTTAGATACGTGCAGCACTGGCCACCGACCCACAGGAAGGATGTTGTCATTGTCTGGGAGTGGGTGAGGCCTCATGAAAAGTATCTGTGGTATGAGGAAATGTTAAACAAGCTGGTCTTGTTCTTATTAGGAAAGAGGGGGATATCACGATGACTTGAAAGGATTCCAAACTACCACTCGGAGTTAAAGGTGTTGTCCTTGAAATAATCCAAAAAGACCATCTGTAGCAGGGCCTGGCAGGCCACAGGTGTATGAACAACAGCTGGCTGACCTGGCTCAGAGGGCACAGGCCAAGAGGCCACCTGTGACTCCTGACCCTTTTTGCTCTTGGTTTTCTGTCTTTAAATCACATCAGCCAGGGCTCAAGTTAGGCAACATCTTCTCTGCAGAACTAGCCTTAGAAGACCTAAGAAAGTTCCCTTTCTTGAAAAATGCTGCTTCCGTTTGCCTGAAATTTTTTCCCTTCCTTTTTCTCATCCCCGCCTCTCTCTCAAAGACCCTATGGGAGAAGAATACAAACACATTTAGAAAGCAGAAACAACAGGCGAATTACTGTGCTGGTTCCCAAGCTACTTCAGGGCATGTATTAGGGTACTTAAATCACCTGATTCAGCTGGCAGCAGAACCAGCTGGAGTGCTTGATAAGCTGCAGAGTCTAGGGTCCTATTTCAAACCTCAGAAAATCCAAATTTCTGCTGCAAAACCCTAATATCTGCGTTTGTAATCAAGTTTGAGAACCTCAGGGGGATGTGTGTATTTGTCTTTTTATTCATGGATGTATCCCAGAAAACTAGATCACTTCCTAAAACACCTAAAAAATATGTGGTTCTCTGTCAAGATTTATTGATGAGTGAATGAACCAAAGCCTCGTGGGATTTGTTTAGGCGGATTTGTTTTTGTTTCTTTTACTAAATTCTAGCAGAAAAACAGCGACAGGAAAGAGGAGTCTTTAATGGGAGAAAGGCGGAGTAAAATGAGGAAGGAAAAAGTCAGTTTGAAAAACGGGGCCGTTTCTGGGAGGCAAGGTGAGGTGTGAAACGAAATGAAGACTGCCTGTGCCCAGAACAAGTGGTGGGATTTGGCATGGGGGGAAAGGAGCGTGAAATGAGAGAAATGCAATGAGGCAGTGGCTAGAGCAAAGGTTGTGAAATTCTAGTGAGCCTCGGAATGACCTGGAGAGCTTCTTACATTGTACCCCACCTCTACCCCAGTTCTGAGATGAAGGATTTGCATTTCTTTTTTTATGTCTATTAACTGTCTCTTTAATCACCCCCGTTTTAAAATTATACTTCAACTTCTGTGGTACATGTGCAGAATGTGCAGGTTTGTTACATAGGCATACACGTGGCATGATGGTTTGCTGCACCCATCAACCCGTCATCTACATTAGGTATTTCTCCTAATGCTGTCCCTCCCCTAGCCTCCCACCCCCTGACAGGCCCCAGTGTGTGCTGTTCTCCTCCCTGTGTCCATGTGTTCTCCTTCTTCAACTCCCTCTTATGAGTGAGAACATGTGGTATTTGGTTTTCTGTTCTTGTGTTAGTTTGCTGATGATGGTTTCCAGTTTCATCCATGTCTCTGCAAAAGACATGAACTGATGCTTTTTATGGCTGCATAGTATTCCCTGGTATATATGTGCCTCATTTTCTTTATCTAGTCTATCACTGATGGGCATTTGGGTTGGTTCCAAGTCTTCGCTATTGCGAACAGTGCAGCAATTAACATACATGTGCATGTATCTTTATAGTAGAATAGGAATGCTTTTACATTGCTGGTAGGGGTGTAAATTAGTTCAACCATTGTGGAAGACAGTGTGACAAATCCTCAAGGATCTAGAACTAGAAATATCATTTGACCCAGCAATCCTATAACCGGGTATATACCCATAGGATTTGCATTTCTAGCAGCTGCTTAGATGGATGTCCATGCCTTGGGATTTGTGAACCTCTTAGAGTTAGATTACTGGTCTCAGAAGTTAGATAGATCACATTATGAGCCCAGCTCTATACCTTGCTAGTTGTGGGATCAGTTTCCTTCACATGTGTAACAGGGATAATGATGATTAGATGGTTGTGAGACTGATTTGATGCACATAAAATATTTAGCATCGTAGCCAACACATTCAAGCACTCACTATCTTAAAGATTATTGTTTTGTCTGGCGCTAACACTGCACTTTTTGGGGAAAGTAGAAAATATAGTTGTCTTCCCAATGAAAGAGAAGATATTACTACTTATAACTAGCATAGCATTTAATAAAGAGATGAACTAGTTCAGATTCCAATACAAATAAGCTATTTATTTCTGTGTCATAATACAGTTTCTAACTGAAATCAGTTCCTAATAAGAAAACACTCTAAAGCTATTTTTCACGACAGGTAAGTTGATGGCCTGCCTGGAGATAGACAGTGGTGAGGTTGTACAACGGTGTGAATGTGCTTAATGCCACAGACTTGTACACTTAAAAATGATTAAAATGGTAAATTTTATGTTATGACTGTTTTACCACCAAAAAAAAAAAAAACAGTGGATAGCTCGAAAATTACTTTCTGTGCTCTGACTCATCTTCCTCTAGGGAAATTCAGTTTAACATATTGTCAAGCAACTATTGTTCAAATTAGCTTACTTAGTTTAAAGAGTGACTAAATTTCCAAACATACATTGTACATCTCCTGGGATGAGCTCTCTGGGCTTTCTATCATCAGTTCAGACTCAGGTGAATCCATTGTGATGAATCCGATGACATTTTAAGTTCCCTAATGCTGAATTACAATCACTTCTCACAAACAAAAGCCCACCTTTCTGGATTCTCATTGGGTGACTAAAGAAGAAAATGCCTGTTAGAACTTGGCCTGAGACAGCCTTTTTTGACTTTGGACTTTTCCTTTGTGAGATGATGAGCTTGACTGAGAGAGACAGAGCATTTGCTCATTCTAGCTGCATAAACCTTTATCAGTGGCTATAGCTTCTTTATTATTGTTACATGCTACACTGGCAAGGAAGGATATCTTTGGTCTTAGAATCAAATAGTATACACCATTGGAAAAAAAAAAGTTTTCCTCATCAAAAGCATAAAAAGAATCTTGAAAAAGTTATTTAGAAAAGCAAATGTAGACAACTTTTACTGCCCAACTCTGGTAGGGAAACTCACCAGCATGGAGGTAGTCTCCCTATTATAACAAAGTTAGATTCCAAAAGCTTGTAAGTAACTATATATAACTTGGACATATGTTTTCCTGTAGCACCATTTCTACATGTAAGACTGTTTCAAACTTCAACATGGAGCTTAGACAATCAAGAAGAGATGTCTTTGCTGGCCTCAGCTGTGAGAATACCGTCTAGGTACCACCTCTCTAGCTATAGCACCAACCCTCTGCTACTACTGCTGCCTTCTCCCATGGGATGAATATGGTGAATTGTGCATTCATATTTCAGGAATGATTAACATTCAAGGTTGGAGATATTCCATAAATCACAATTTGATTTTATGAGATGCTTTGCAGAAATATCTTAGATAATCTAAGGATTCCTAATGGCTCATACAAAAGAACTAAAGTGAGTGTGAGTATCCAGCTTCTATTTCTTCCCGCTCTTCCACTTCTTTTGTTCCCCTCATCATTCTGCTGCATGCCAGGAATGGACTTACATGACTTCTCAAACTCCTAGCCAATTAAACGTAGTGAAACATAATAAAATGGTGAAAAGCTATCTGGACCTAGATTTGAGTCTAAGCCCTGCCTTTTATTGTGAACATTTGAACAAATTACCTAACATCTCTGAGCTACAATGTCCTCAGGTATGAAATTAACGAATAAAGAGTTATTGTGAGAGTTAAATGAGATGATACATGTAAAGCATTTAGCTTGGTGCCTAGACATAGTTGGGACTCCTTAGGTGTTACTCATTGAACACATTTCTTGGGCTATTTATTGCCACTTTTTTTTTATACTAGCCTTCTTTGCATATCAGTTCTCACCTACATTTGCATAAACGATATTGTAAAATATATGTCTTGTAAGAGTCCCGTGCATTTGCGTAGCAGATTATAGCTTATAAAGTAACTTCTCATTTTATTTTTACAACACTGTACTCAAAAGAGTTGAAGATATTTTCCCTTTTTACACCTGAGATGACTGAGGCTCAGAGAGGCACAGGGACTTGATTTGGATTGACTTGGGCGAAGAGTCAAACCAGCAGACTCTTTAGTCCAGAAGGGATGTTATAAATTACTGACACCACAATATTTCCAACCTAAGGACTAGGAAGAAAAGGCTTACATGTTTCTTGCTTTAATAATATGTTAATTAGAAAGGTATCCACAAAGATACAGGGTTAGAATGTGTATTTTTCTTTTATGTACTGAAAATTTTCAACTCATATGCAGTAATGTGGTAACTTGAAAGATGATTCCAGAGATTTCATGCTTCTGGCGGTTTCAGGTCTCATTGGGGTGAAATTTGACATACTCTAGTCATCCCCAAGGTAATAATGTTGATGAAATGGTATAAACCCTGACACATCCTGAAGCAAAGTGAATCTAAAAGGTTGTTTCAAAATTTGTATCATTTTATGTCACTCTGACTTTCATATACTGATTTTCAGATTACTTAGTGAAAAAAATATAACCTTTAGCTTCTGACAACAAAAATAGTTTTGGCTGTTTTTGTTATAGTAACCTGCTTTGCCTATCAGTTCTCAATTTATCTATAGTAGAATTTCCTTTTGACATAATCACAGCATAAACTGACTTCTTAGCTCCAAATATGACGATATATTTTTAAAAGAGCAAGAGGCAAGTATTTTCACTGTATGTCATCACATACATTTTGGAAATTTCAGAGTCTTAAAACTCGTCCTGACCAGGATCACACCTGTAATCCCAGCACTTTGGAAGGCCAAAGCTGGTGGATTGCTCTAGTTCAGGAGTTTAAGACCAGCCCCATCAACATGGCAAAAACCCATCTCTTCAAAAAATGTATAAATTAGCGGGGCATGGTGGCACATGTCTGTAGTCCTAGCTACGTGGGAGGCTGATGTGGGAGGAATACCTGAGCCTGGAGACGTCGAGGCTTCAGTGAGCCATGATGGCACCACTGCACTCTAGCCTAGATGACAGAGTGGGACCTTGTCTCAAAAATCGTACCTTTGAGAAGTGGAATATCGTAGGTAATACCTTGAGCACTAGAATCCAAGCTCTATCATTTATTAACTGAGCAAATTGAGGGAAATTATTTAATTCTAAGATTTTAATTCCCCCATCTATCAAACAGCGATGTAGCAAAACCTGCCTCACCGGGATGGTGGGAAGATTAGGGGAGAGCAAGCAGGTAGTTACTGTGCTCAATTATAGATACCATCTTCATCATCATCATCCATGATGATCTTAGTAATCCTGATACTGGGTTGAATGAAGTTCTTTGTACAGATTCCATGGCTGTAGGTAAGAATGAATTGCTCATAATTGTAAGCAGAATAATACGTGGTAAAGCTATTATGCAGTTATTAGAGTCCTTCTACTAAATCGCAACTATAGGGTTAAACTAAAGGGCAGTTTTGAAACTGACCTTTGAGTGTGAATGCATTGTCAAGCACTTCATACTAAAATACAGTGGCATTCCAGAACCCAGTATGATGTTAGACACAATGGATTACTCATCTCAGTGGGAGTACATTCTCTCCAAAAACCCAAAAACATACACCCAGAAATTTCAAGACAAAAGACATTGCCAGCTAGTACCACGAAAGGCACTTGGTTCTCCTCCGTTCTCTTTTACCTCTGTGTTTTGCTAACATTAACTAATGAGTTATTTTCATTGTATTGTATTGTATTGCATGCCATGAATTATTCGTTTATGCTGTAGCATTTTTACATTTGGACAAGAGTACACAGAACAGAAAGTATATAGCACATGTATGGTTCACTGTGTACAGATAAATGAAGAATTCATTCATTCGATAAATACTTGCTCAGTATTGTGCATAAGACACGAGGTTGGCTACATGGTCCCCAACTTCAAGGCTTTTAGATTCTAATAGGAAGACATATAAGAAACAAGCAAACCGACTAAAAAATATATGCTATTATAACCAGTCATTTTTTATAATACACAAGTTTCTTTAAATTTAAGCTGAAACATAAAGGAGTAGGAAGTGGCCATGAATATAATTTTTGGGAAGTGTATTCTGAGATGTTAGAGCAACTCTGATGCAAATTACCATTCTTTTCTTTAGCTTAATATTTTATGGCTAAAGTGGGTTTCTTACTGATGAAAACTGCAACATAATTAGATTTTGGGTTTTGGAAAATGATTGGATAATAAAGGATAAAACATAATCAAGTATGCAGTAAGTGAAAAGTTGATGCCAGAATTTATAGTATTATGATAACTATGTAAATTGTCACTAAAATGGATTTTGAGGGTTAGTATTTAAGTACACAGAGTCTTGAATGACACAGCAGTCACACATATGTATGTTAGAGAGGCTTCAGTTACATTTCAGAATTGTGCTATTGTTTAGTAAATCACTGGATTTTTTTTTTTTCTCCTTGTGGTTTAGGCTAGCATTGAAATATCTTGATATAATTACTTCCATGCTTTGTCATTAGTATTTATTTTCTTTATTACATGGACTAATGCCCCACCACCACCGTCCCCCAAATTTTAGCTATGCTGAAATGAAACTCCCTCTGAAATTTTGATTTCTGAGGTTGGGTGATCCCAAATGTAAACTGTAACACTGTATAAGGTCTGAGTCTAGAATTGTAAAGAAGCCAAAAATCTTACATGAGCATGCGCAGGGCTTTACCATAATTCCAGAGTAAAACAATCAGTTTTCAAAACCACATAACTCCAGGACTCTCTTCCACCCCCCTCTTTCTCTCCCCTATAAAATGATACCCACTCATGAGTCATAGGCCATTCATTCCCTTGGGTTCAGTATTAGTTCTGTTCCTGAACTCTCATGGGCCGTCAAATGAAAATCAAATTAATACACATGGAGAGATTGTCATTTTAGGGGATTTGTGGGAGCCCAGACACTTTTTATGAGAGGAGACTGGCACCCCCAAGGATGTTATTCGAGTCTGAAGAGAAGCGGTCATAAAGGAAGTGGTGCTGCTTCAATCTGCTGTATGGAGCTGCCACCCTGCTCTTACTGCTAGGCAGCCTTCCCGTATGAGCAGAATGATCATTCCCTTGGAGAAAGCAGCTGAGGTTTGAAAGCTGTCCCAATTTTGCAGTTTCAGGAATGTGTTGGAGTTGCAGCTTTAAGATGGCATTTCCCCCGCTAGCTGCTGTCGAGAGCGCCTGGGCTAGATGTGAATGAGAGTTTTGTATGAAGATTGCGGGTGAGCCAGAGCCACTGGGTAATCAAGGCAGCAAGGCATATTAAGGAATATACTTTAAGGAATATATTTAAGGAATATACTTTTCATACAGCCTGTCACTCTTCCTCTAGAGTAAAAGCATAAGTAAAACTTCCCCATGCTCCTGTCGTTATCCTGCCTCTGGTCTCATTTTAAGCTCAGCACTGAAGGCAACTTGATCTCCATTGCTATCTCCTTTCATAGATGATAATGAGCACAGTTCTAAGAGGCTGGCTGCAATGATAGCCTTTGCTGTTAGAAAAGGAATTCAGGAGCAGGGATTGGAGTGATTGTTTGCTGTGTTGGTGACTGTGATGTTGCCATGGGAAAGCTTAAGACTTCAGGAGAGTTTGTATTTTGTTGGGCGAGGTGCCAAGCTGTTGTGACTTATTACAGCCGTGTGAGTGAGCCGTACAGAACAGTATCCTGTGTAGCAATTCAAAGGGCAGGATCACTTTAATCAGGGAAAGATAGAGTGCTGAGTATTCACATTATGCTTTATTTCAACTTGGAAATGATAAACAAACCTAACATTTTGGTAGTCTCTGGGTTTGCTCTTTTAACTTTGGAGAAAAAAAAAAAATCAATCAATTCGTCAGGCTCACTCCAACTAAAAAGCAAAACAAAAATGTTTCTGCTTTACATATAAGGACGCCTTGTAAAGAACACTGTGCTCTCAAATAACCACTCCACCCGCAAATGCTAGTTCATCTTGACTCAGCCTCAAGGAAAGCAAAATTTCAGAGGCCAAGTTGATTTGGTGTGAAAAAATGTAGTGCAAGTTTGGGATGATTTCTTTCCATTTAGACTGGGGCATTCCTCTGCCTCAGTTATGTAGAAGAGTCAGCGTTTTTACCCCCAGTATTAGCACAGCACATGGCCCAGACTAGACATTCAGTTGTCTAACTATGCTGAAGGCAAAGAGCTATTGTTGAGGTTTTATGAAAAATTAATACATAGATTCACATAAAGGAAAATTCTGGAGCCTGGTGAACTGTCTTGACCTTTCAAGTCACAAAGGGAGCTAGGTACCATCCCCTTTTTGCAGTAGACAACAGCCCTAATTCTTTAGTGAGATGCCAAGCCTCCATTTCATTTTGTGCTGTGTAGACATTGCCTAGAAGTTCCTTTGGAGCCAAGTCTTTTGAAGCTTTTTGATCCATTCCAGGGAACTCTTGGAAGAGGAGAGAAGAACTTCACAATTTCCATTTATAGCCTAAAACAGATGTCAACATGTTAACTCTTCTTCATTCGATATTGTGGACCCAGGCTTGTGCAGCGATCAAAGGCACAACTGAAATGCACAGCTGAAGTGCTCCATATTTTCAGAATATATGTTTATCGAGAGACTTGTAGAAAATTATGTATGCATATGTTATATATAATTATATATATATATATATAAAATTTGATAGGCACGGCAGCTATGATGTCTTGCAGCATAACAAGAAGGAAGGTGTGTTTCTTTTTGTGAAATAATAAAGTTTCATATGATACATTTTAAATGTTCATTTTTTAGGGGCATTTCATTTTGTCTTTTAAAAACACTTTTCAGAATGTTTATACTTGTGTTTGTTGCTTTGTAGTTTTATTTGGTTGCCAGGTTAGCTATTTATTTTCACCCAGTTTGGCCTCTGAGGGACATATTTTGCATAGAGACAGATGTTTTTATCTGCCTTAATTTCCAGTTACCATACTTCTAAGTTCTGGTAACATTCAGAATAGTTCATCATGCAAGTTGTGGAAACTTTTTCTAACATAGAAAAAATTCCCTTTGTGTATTAGGTGACTTGAATAGTAACTTACAGATATCTAGAACTTTGGGAATCAGAGAATTGATGAGGCTTTCTTTTTGCCAAGTTTGTTCATATAGTACAGTTTCAGATATATTTAAATATAGAATATATTCTGTCACCTTATTAGTATTCAAATGGAGTTTGTTTTTTGTTTTTGTTTTTGTGATGGAGTCTCACGGTGTCGCCAGGCTGGAGTGCAATGGCATCATCTCGGCTCACTGCAACCTCTGCCTCCTGGGTTCAAGTGATTCTCCTGCCTCAGCCTCCTGAGTAGCTGGGATTACAGGCACGCGCCACCATGCCCAGCTAATTTTTGTATTTTTAGTAGAGATGGGTTTCACCGTGTTGGCCAGGATGGTCTGGATCTCTTGACCTCATGATCCACCCACCTTGGCCTCCCAAAGTGCTGGAATTACAGGCGTGAGCCACCAGGCCTAAGTTTATTTTTAGAAAAGTGTATGTTCACAACAAAACTGGAAAATACAGAGTTCCCATGCGCTCCCAGTCCTTTATCCACGCCTACTCCTTCCATTATCACCGTCCTCCACCAGAGTGGTGTGTTTGTTGCAATTGATGGACCTACATTGACATAACATTATCATTCAAAGTCTATAGTTTACATTAGGATTCACTCTTGGTGTTCTATTCTGTGGGTTCTGATGAACATATAATAATGTACATCCACCATTATGGTATCACAGAGTATTTTCACTACTGTAAAAATCCTCTGTGCTCTGCCTATTTATCCTTCCCTCCCCACTAACTTCAGGCAACTACCGATCTTTTTACTGTTTTCATATTATTTTAAAATATAATAGCTTTAGTTTTAAAATACTACACTAAAATGTGAAAGTTACTGAAAAATGGATTAAAGTTTATATATTTTTTGGCCTCCAAACTCAGTTTTTGCACTGAAAAGTTGTTATAAATGGTGCACCTCTAATTCCTTCTCTTTAAGTGAGAATTTATTGACCTAATAATAATATTTCAGAATGTTCTTCTCAGTCAAGAGAATTGTACCTTTATAGGACTTTGGAATTTTTCAAAAGTGGTTGAGTCAGGAGCTTCTCAAATAGAAGAAGCATAAACAGCCTAACATAGCATAAACACATTTAGCTTTTAAAATTTTTTTCTTTAAGGACCCTTTATCTGGAATCACAATGGTATAATATCATTGTGATTTGGCTATGTTTCTGGAGCACTTTATGCAGTTAGCTGTCTCTATTTTTCTTCTGCCTGTTGCAAGAAGAGTTATATAAATTCATTCATTACTAGCAGATGTATAAAAAGTTATTGAGGAAATAAGGACTGAGAGGAAGCATTCATTCTTTTTGAAGTAGATGCCATGAAATGTAATAGGATGATCTTCTAGATAAAGAATAACCTGGGTGCCACTCTCAGGATACAGTATGGACTGGATGGGGTCTGTCTCTCTCTTCTTTGCTGAATCCATATTAGCCAATATCTCCCAACTTATGCTTTAACCATCACAGCACTTCCAAACTGGCCTTTCATTCCTTAATCTATCCTTTATCCTTTTGCCAGTTACATTTCTAAAAAATGCAACTCTTTTTGTGTCAAGTCTCTGCTTAAAATCTTTAAATGGCACCTAAAATTTCAAACTTCCTAATCAACCCTAACTTTTGTGGATTTCAGTGTCAGAAGGAATCTAGGCTCTTTCCTGGACACATGACTACGATGGGAGTCACCCTGACTCTTATTCTGAGGGGTGAGAGAGGGAACCAGGCCTCAGCAATGGAGTCAGTGTCCCCTCCTCAGAATCTGCACATTGTAATAAGAGAGCCTTGAAACTTATTTGCAAGAAGTGGGGCTGAAACGGCTTTCACAGATTCAACAGGAGACTGGGATGAGCAGATTCTGTGACGATCCAAGGTCAAACAGTGTTGAATTCGAGAAGGAGGTAAAGACATCAATGGATGAAGGTTGAGGGCCACTCTGGATCCTTGTACCCACTTCCTTGTTCTTAGTAATTGTGCATTATGTATTTGCTGACAAGATTAGTTGACCCACAGCAGCAGTTCTCAGATTATATTTTTTCTTTTTGTTTTCTCAGATATTCTGGACAGAGGATAAGGGGCATAAGGAATGTGTCAGCTCTGGCAGCCTTGGTTGAGGCCAGGATTCATACAGAAGTACCCCAGCCTTTTGTGGGTACCAAGGGTAGCCTGGGCAGCATGCCTAACCTGTTGTCCACTTGTGCCCCTTAAGAACTCATTTTCTTAGATCTGTTCTTGTAGGAACTCACTGTGTGTCTTGTACTCAGCCTATCTTATTCACAGGCCAGTGACCTAGTCACTATTGCTAAGATATAATTTTGGCACTGTAACAGCCCAAAGGAGGAAAGGAAAATAGACCTCTTTAGTTTCTTTTATTAAAAAAAATTTATATGGGCAACACTGGGATTGTTGGAAGGTCTGTGTTTGTAGTTTTTTGTATATAGTTTCAATATATACTTACATCAGAACTTATAGAATAATGGTTTCTATAGTCTTACTCTACGGTCCATTCCTTGGGGAAAATTGTTATTTTATTATATAGATAACTATAATTCTAGAAAGAGTAGCAAAGGAAACAGCACATCAATTGTACTTAGAGATTACATAATATCTTAACATTTGAGCAGTTTTTATATTGGCATATTATACTTCCATAAAGTTAACAAATATACCATTGTGTGAGGAAATGTTCAGAGTGCCAAAGTAGGGAGTTTTATCTCTCCTATTGAATGTGTGAGTCATGTGCTCCACTTTTTTGAGGAGAGTATAGAAAACATTGGCAACAGAATATTAAAACTACATGATGGCCAAGGTTGACTGGAGGTTTGATAAAAATGAGCCCTTGAATTTGTTATAAATTGTCAGGGCCCTTTTAGAAAGCATTTTGGCAATATCTTTCAGGAGCTATACTAATATCTGTGCCCTTGGACTCAATAATTTCACTTCTTGGAATCTCTCAGAGGAAAAAATTCAAAATAAAAAGGTGATATGCATGAAAATAATCATAATCACTGCAGGGTTATATAATAGTAGCTCTTGAAATGATTCATGTATACAACAGGAACAGAATTAAGTGAGTTTTACCTTTGCAAAAATATAATTATGAAAAAACTGGAGCATAGTACATATAAATTACAATGGATGTACTAAGATACTGTGTGTCAGTATTTATTCTTTGATTGCAAGCACCAGACGTGAGTTTTGGTGAATTTAATCAATAGAATAATTCATTACAAGAACATGAGGTTTCTGTGGAACCCAAGAAAAGTCTGAAAATAACCAAAATTTAGAAAAGGTAAGGAATCAGGGTTTCAAGGCTCTAGATAGCAAGAAGTGGAATATCCTGTCTCCAGAGCACCTCCTCAGGGGAGAATCAGCTCCAGCTGGTTTTTATCCCGGTGTCATTCTCCCTGACCTCCAGGAGTGAGAGTCTCTTTGGTGTGTCTTGGATCCTATGCCCATTTTGTGACCAGGGCAGGAGGGCACTTTGATTGACAACCCCACCCAGACCATCTGCAGAAGGAGGGGTGGCTCCCTTGGGAAGCTAGGGTGATACTGCACACAGGAAAGAATGGATGCTGAGTGAGCCAAAACAACAGATGAAAGTACATAGCAGGATTTTTTTATCTTCTCTTTATAATTTAAGCTTTCGTATACCTTTATAGTCAATGTATTTTAATCAACAAAATTTATGTCTTAGAAAGTCAATATGGATAGAGATAGAAACATTTTTCTTTATATTATTGCCACAGACAACACTGATTTTGTGAAATGGCATAGCATGTAAACAAGTATGTGTCTTTAACAGTAAATTAAGTAGAAATATTTTAATAATGATTGGAAATACCTGATAGAAATCATAATAATGAATAGAAAGACCTGATAGGGCTTTTGCAAGGATTGAATAGGTGGCTTGAGACTGTTTTGCACAATGCCTGGTACACACACAAAAAGTGCTTATCAAGCCCAAATAAAGACTAAGGGTATAAAGAATGAGGTTGCAATAGCTCTTCAATGTTTGTCTTGTAGGCAAAAAGCAACTGCTAAGTTCTATACATGGGCAGGTAATACTAATTATAAAGCATGTGAATTATGGTTCAATTTAGATTTTCTTTGCCAGAGTATTATTAATTTATATAAGTAAAAGTATCAGCACTTGGGTGGATTATCTGAGTGTGAGTCAAAAAAGTGCAATTCACAAAGTGGCTGACTAACTTTCTCTCCTTTGGATTTATTAATATGCCTTCAACTATGGCATATATACTTTAATTTAGAACAGTTACAAGACATATCATAAAAGATAGGACTCGGTATACATAAACTCTAATGAAGAGCCTCGAGATACATGTTTGTGCATATCAATTAGTCATGGCCATCTACAGGGCAGCAAGAGGGTCATTCTTCTTCTAACATATATTCATGTGGCATGACTTGGGTCTGTATGCCATGCGGCTCTGCTCTAGAATCTAACCATTGGCCTGGCCCATGCAGCGGAGTGGGGTTGGTGGTTACTGACAGGCAGGGCTCGCATTAGGACGAGGCATGCCAGGTACTTAGGTATGGGCCATAAGGAGGCTCTCATTCTCCAGCTGTACGCTCATGGAATGTGAGTATCTTCTTAATTCTGTTCCCCATGTGCCCCATCTGTCCCGGTCCTGGTGACAGAAAACTAAGCATAAATGCAGATTCAGAAGTTTTACTTTCTAGGAAAAAGAAATCGATTTTTGACTGGCATAGTTCTCTGTGTATGTGTGTAAGTATATGTGTATAATTTTTGCCTGACAGATATAAGAATACATGGGTCCTAACAATACACGGGACCCTTGGGCCATTGTTAAAATCCTTTGTACCAAAGGACTCATCCAGACCATAAGGCTAGTTATAATAAAAACTAATGGACATTTATTGAATGTTCATTGTGGGCCGAGAGTGGCACTTAGAATTTTACGTTTCATTCTCAAAATTGTCTGATGAGGTAACTATTTATTCTCATTGTACAGAAGAGGAAACTGAGGCATAGGAGTTTAGATAATGTGACCAAGATTCCAGAGTCGATAGCAAATCCAGGACCTAACTCCTAATTCCAAAGTTCATGCTTTCCATGCAACACTGTGGTACCACCACCCTGGCCTTTGCCTGGTGATCCTCAGGGCTGCTTTCCCTCCTCCTCAGTGTCCGAAGCCTCTGGGTTCATGAATCCTCTCTGAGGATGTCATGCGATACAGGGATCCTCCTTTTCTTCCGATAGCTTATCTTCCTTTTGCTGACTTCTCTTCCAGCTCTTTCCACTGTGCACACTGAAAACTCTTTTCCATTGTAAATAAACTTCCCCACACTCTCTGTCTCCAGACTCCAGTGTGCTGCCTTTACCTCCGGGCTTCGGGAAACCTGCCTCTCCCCTAAGAATGCTTCTCACCTTTTACTTCTGTCAGGTAAAGATGGAGAAGTCAGCTAGGGTACCTCAAAACAGAGTTAGAAAATGGTATTTGCATTATCCTCGTTCCACACAGCTTCTCCTGAGCTCACCCTCCTCCTGTGCAATGTGCACTGTCCAGTTTTATTGCCTTTAACATGTTTTGTCATAGCTGTCTGCTTGTATCAGGTCATTTCCATCCTCTGACAGCTTGCCAAGCCTTCTTATCTTCCCAGCTCCTGACATCATCCTAGCAGATTTCAATATTCCTGAAGGAAAGACTTCAACACTCCAGCTATTTGTTTCATGACATCTCAGTTTCATTAGCATTCACATCAGCTCCACTGACAACTAATTCCCTTGGACTTACCTGTAACCTTTTCATCAACTCTGTCCTACCTATGAGAGCTCAAACTCAAGTATCACACTCTCTCTTATCCACTTCCACTTTCTCAATTTCCTCGCTCTCTGTAAGCCTCCTGCTCTTTTCCTATTAAAACCCTTTATAATCTCCACTGTTATTCTCCCCACCCCCTCTTAACTTTGGTTCCTGCTTTACCCAAACTATATTTCATAGTTGCCAGTGAAATTACTCTTACCAACACTTTCAGTTTCTGGACTTCCTTATCCCCTTTCTCCATTATTTTGGTTTTGATTCCCCAGAAGTGGACTTTGAGGATCTGAGTACAGGCAGTCAGCTTGGGAGGTGATTCTGGGAAGTACATAAAAAGGCATGGGGAATTGAGACAGAAAAGGGAGGAAGCCACAGCAGGGTGTGCTAAGAAGCAGGGCACTGCTGTGGGCAAGGGCTGGATCTGCCCCTGAGCCTTTGGACAACTGTGATGAACATATCTCAAAGCGGCCCTCCCTCCAGAGGCACCGCAGCTAGGGTGCTCATCCACCAACATTCATGGGTCGCTGGCTGCGGGCTGCTCCCAGGGGAACTTCTTCCTTAGCAGCTTCTCACTTCTCTTTGTCTGAGGGCAAGGCCTGCTCACACAGCTAGAGAAAAACCCTGAGGCGGAGAGTCTCTTAGCTGCTCCACTGAAGAAGCTGTCAGCATGCACAGGAGAGGTGAGTGTCCAGGAGGTCTGGGAGGGCACTGACAGCCTCTGCGCCTTCATCCACCAGGCAGACCTCTCAGTCCTGCATCGATCCTAAGGGCTGCCTTCTGCGTGCCAACTGTATTGTGCTGTTACGAATATATGGTTTCTGATCTTGGCAGGTCCCATAAATGACATTTTATAATCTTTTAACCTGTTGCTCCTCAGGACTTATGATTAGTGTCAGACAGACTGAGATCACATTCGACCTCTACCACTCTGTGAATTTGGGTATGCTGAACCCCTCTCTAAACCACACTTTCCTCTTCTATAAAAATCAGGACATTAATATCAACTTTGCTTTGTGTTGCAAACTGGTAAAATTACATACACACACACACACACACATACATAAAAATGTATATAATACTTATTTTATATATAATATAGGTATAGATATGCAGCCTAGCACATGTCTAACACACAGCAGAACTCATTAGCTCTTCGTTTCCTCAGTTACCTTCTCTTATATAACCCAGCACTCTTAGCAAATGGCCTTGTCTCATGTACTTCACAAAGAAAACTCCACAACTCAACTCAACCCCTACCAACAGAGAATACCGGCACCTATGTTCACATTTCCTGAGTCTCAGAGGAAAGGATGCTCTTCTGGTTCAAGGCTAACCTTCATCTTAGCCTATTTCTAGCTCTCCCAGAATTTACGTCATTGGTTACCAGCATCCTCCTACCAAACCTCAGCCATTCCATCCTCACTGTTTCTCTGCAAAGAACTTTCTTGCATGATTCTAATCACTTGGCACATATGTTTTTCATTTTTACTTTAACCTAATCAGAGTACCTAGACCGCTGTTTGTTAGCTGGAGCAATAGAAGACATCCTTACAGTGTATAGCTGCAAAGATGAATGCCACTGTTGTAGAAAAGCTGTGCTGCTTTCAACATGGTCATGCCTACTTGGGAGGAAAAAACTCATTTATCTTTCCGGAGTGTAGTGAGTTTCTGGGAAGTTGGGGGGAATCAGAAGTGGGAGATGATAGGCTATAAATAATAGTTAAAAGATAAGGAAGGTTAGGAGGGGGGTAGATGCAGAATTTACTTTGATCCTGATTTCAACAAAGCAACTGTAATAAAGCAGGTTTTGAGTTGGTCTGGTAAATTTGAATTGGCTGTGTTTTATAGAATACCAAGGAATTGTTCAATTTTTAAGTACAATAATGACATTTTGGTTTTATAACGAAATATTTTTAGAGATATGTACTAAGTAATTAGGGGTGAAATTATTTCCAGGGTTTGCTTTAAAACACTTTCACAGCAAGAGCAATGTAGAGAATAAACCTCAGTGTGACAGAATCTTGCCAGTTGTTGAATCTAGTGGATGGGTGTGTGGCGGATTGTTTTACCATTCCCTTTAATTTGTGTATGTTTGAAATTCTTCATACTAAACTTCTTTGAAGAGAAATGGTCAGAAATATGTCACTACGTTCTCTGTTTTTTTGTTTTTAGTTTTTCTTGAAATGCAGTCTTGTTTTGTTGTCCAGGCTCTGTAAAAGGTAAGGGTTAGGAAGGGGGCTAGGTGCGGAACTTATTTTGATCCTGATTTCAACAAAGCAACTATACTAAAACAGTGTTTGAGGTGGTCTGGTAAATTTCAATTGGCTGTGTTTTACAGGATACCAAGGAATTGTTACATTTTTAAGTACGGTAATGACATTTTGGTTATATAAAGAAAATATATTTAGAGGCACGTACTAAGTAATTAGGGGTGAAATTATATCTGGGGTTTGCTTTAAAATACTTCAACAGCAACAACAACGTAGAGAATAAATCAGGTGTGACCAAATCTTGCCAGTTGTTGAATCTAGTTGATGAGTATATGGGGGATTATTTTACCATTCTCTTTAATTTGTGTCTGTTTGAAATTCTTTTATACTAATCCTTTTTGAAGAGAAATGGTCAGAAATATGTCACTATGTTCTCTGCTTTGCTTTGTTTCTTTTTGAGACGGAGTCTCGCTTTGTTGCCTAGGCTCCAGGCTGCAGTGCAGTGGTGCGACCTTGGCTCACTGCAACCACTGCCTCCTGGGATCAAGCAATTCTCCTGCCTCAGCCTCCTATATAGCTGGGACTACAGGCACACACCACCATGCCCGGCTAATTTTTGTATTTTTAGTAGAGACAGTATCACTGTGTTGGCCAGGCTGGTCTCAAGCTCCTGACCTCAAGTGATCTGCCTACTTCGGTTTTCCAAACTGCTGGGATTACAGATGTGAGCCACCACGTCTGGCCTTACATTCTCTGTTTTAATTAAAGTCTCAAATAGTTAAAACTTTACATGGAAAATTTTTGAATTAAATTTTAAATGGCAGATTATAAATAAAGATGTCTTTGAAACCTCACTCCAGAATTTTCATTTCTTCTGTCTTGCCATTATCAGCTGGGGTCCCAGCCCAGCTGCAGCCTTTTCCAAACTCAAGTGGTCATTGAGGTCAACGATGCTCCTAAGCCAAACATGGCTGACAGTACCTGTGATGTGCACAGCGGGGTGGACAAGACTCATTACTTTTAGTTACAGAAGAGCTTGACAAATTTGCTGGGCACCAAAATAAGGATTCAATTCATGTGAAAATTCTACTGGAGACTAAATGACTGAACACAGGATTTCTCCTCTTTTGTCTGTTTTTCTTCATTTATCAAATGGATATAATACTGTTTTTCCTTATCATTCAAGGTCCAGCTCAGATATCTAGGATACTTTCTTGGCCCCCAACCCAAAGAATTCTTTTTCCCTTTGCCTGTTAAGATGCAATACAATTAGCAAGACTTCTAATGCTAATCCTGTGTTCTTTAAACATTACTTGGAATTTAACAGTAGCATTCTTCTCTCTTTATTTATTTATTTTATTATTTATTATTTATTATTTTTATTTTTGAAGACAGTTTTGCTCTTGTTGCCTAGGCTGGAGTGCAGTGACATCATCTCGGCTCACTGCAATCTCTGCCTCCCAGGTTCAAGCGATTCTCCTGCCTCATCCTCCCGAGGAGCTGAGATTACAGGGGTACACGACCATGCCTGGCTAAGTTTTTGTATTTTTAGTAGAGATGGGGTTTCACCATGTTGGTCAGGCTGATCTCAAACTCCTAACCTCAGGCAGTCCGCCCACCTTGGCCTCCCAAAGTGCTGGGATTACAAGTGTGGGCCACCATGCACAGCCTCCCTTCTTATTTTTAATCTTGTCTTATACTTACTTCACTGTGAACTTTTCTTCTGGAATTTAGGCACTTTAGGATAGTATTTTTTCAACTTGTATTACATGACCCATTATTTGCTCACAAAATCAAATTAGTGAGTTGCGCCTAACATTTTTTTAAAAAGAAACAGGCCAGGTGTGATGGTGTGTGCCTGTAGTTCCTGCTATTTGGAGGCCAGGCAGGTGGATTCCTTGAGGCCAGTTCAAGGCCAGCCCGGGTAGTATAGCAAGACCCTATCTCTAGAAAGTTTAAAAAGAAAAGAAAACCTACTTGTAAAAATGGAATAGAATGGGAAAAAATATGTGTGCTACATGCAGTAACAGTAGCATTTGCTGAAACATTAGTTTCAATTGTGTGTGTGTGTCTGTGTGTGTACTGGGTATGATGTAAAATGTATTCATTGCTGTGGGTTACAGGAAGAAAACTTTACAGCTACAGTTTTAGGGAGTATGAAACCCATATAAATAAGGTTATGGATGAATGATTATTAATTTACTTTGTATGAGTATTGGAGCTACTGCTTTATTGTTTATTTTTAACACTGCCATCAGGTACTACTATGGTATATGTATGTTCATATAAATTTATGTTCATGCAAGTGTGTGTGTGTGTGTGTGTGTGTGTGTGTGTGTGTGTGTGTGTGTGTGTTACAGCAGCAGAGTAGTAGTAATTTGATTGAACCACAATGTAGTTTAATACTCAGTTGGGATTTTATCAAATAACATGGCTACATATTTAAATTACTATTGTGCTGCCAGAGTAAGTAATAACATAGCCTTCTGAGGGTCTTGGGATGAAACATTTCAGATGATAGGCATTTAGTTCTCATATCTTAGCTTTGAAGAGAACTCTTAGGCCTTCAGTAGAGTACCTTAGTGTGCTTTGAATTCTGTTTATAGTTCATCTCACTTAGGTGTGCAAGGAGCAGTTTTAAATGTACTTGGTGTGAATCTGGGCTTACAAATTAATTTGAAAAATGCTAGTTCATTCCTATGTTTCTATATATAGTAAAGCATTTTAATCCTGACTGTCTCTGTTTTCATTGAAAGTTTATTTGCCTGTGGTTTATTTTATTACTCTTTAAAGCTCTCTTAAAATATCAGTGTTTCCAGAAAAACTCTGACTATTGCAAAAGTGAATTAGTAATAGAAATTAAATATGCATATTTCAGAGTTAATTTCAAACTAAATAGACTTTAATTCACCTGGTATTACTTCAGGTTTGGTGTTGTCTGTCTAAAATTTAGCACAGGCAAGATCATTTGAAAATGTGCTTCTACACCTGGGAGAAATTCCTAAATATGCCTTTATATTGATGCTGTATTCGTTTTACCAAAGTTAATCTTATTGGCCAAAGAGAACAAACTTAATTCGTATTCCAATATCTTACTTCCTTGTACATTTTCTTGATGGTTACATGCATGGAAACTTGGAAACAGACAGTCTGGGTCCCCAAATCCCATGCTGCCACTTAACGGCTTGGTGACAGAGAACAATTTTCTTAGCTTCCCTGAGCCTCATTTTACTCATTTGTAAAATGAGAAGAATAATCATGCTTATTTTATATTGTTGATAAATTGGGACAATGTGGAGGATAAAGCATGGTCCTTAGCATATTATAAGTGTTCAATAAATGTTATATTCTTGTTTATTCCAAAGAAGATTCTGTTCTTATCAAAATTATATGGGAACTATACAGGGTGAGAATTCTTTACATGTGAAACATTTGCTTGCTATACCACTAACTGTGAGCTTCTTGAGACTAGTGATCTCTGCTCTCTCTTTCCTTTGGAAACTCCTTCAGTCCTCCTTGTAACAATTCATACAGAAGCTGCTTGTAGCAACATGTCAATCATTTAGCTACAACTGGTGAAAATGTGCAAATTTTCACAAAATGATTATCTGTTTCTTTTTCTTCTTCTCCAAGTTCACCATGTGGTTTTGGCTTTCTGGGTGACGACATCTTTAGAACTAATGAATGGTGTGCATTTTAAAAAAATCAGTAAGTGTTTTCTTACAAATGGGTTACCTTTGATATGAGAACATTCTTGTTTCTAAAGGAGAGAAAATTCACAATCCCAGCTGTTTGTAATGTGTCTCTGGAGCCAGCATTGTTTGCAAAAGGAAAATATTTAAGCTTGGCATTTGTCTAAGTTTCCTTTATGATGTGCTTGTTTCTGGGGGACAGAACTGCTTTGGGGCAAAGATAATTAAGAACGAACATATCAGTCTTTTGAAGAACAGTTTAAAAATAAAACCTAACTAATGCTGAAAATAATACTTAAAATTCATTGGTCTCTCTCCAGAATAATTTCTGTACTTTGGGCATTCAGCATTTATTTTCCAACTGCAATTGAATAGTCAGCTCTGGCCTGAATAGCCAAGGTTAAATAAAGGGCTAAGAATTATTTAACCAATCACTAGACTATTAATTAGACTCTGGATATTTGAGCCATTTAGAATTTGCTGGCTCTTTCTATAGTTTTCTTCTCTGCCTCTCTGCTACATGTATAAAATCTTCAGTCTTTGAGTCTTTGTGTGAAACATTGACCAGTCTCTTCAGCCTCTGTGACTCTGTTTCACTTTAACTTCCTTAGATTGGGCTACCACATGAAAATGGCATGCTATCAAAATGATTATTGTTCTACGTACTGTTTCTGTGGGCTCTTTGGCTGTGTCTAATTTTTTCAGCCTGACATACTTGAGGGTCCCTACTGCTTGAATCTTCCAGATTGACATTTTGCTATTGTTACTGTTGCTATTTCCTTTTAGTCTGCTGTGCTTTAAACTTTCTCTTTTTAGTAAAGTATTTGGTGTTTTTATAGTTATCTTAATGTGCATCAATAAAGTTGTATGATTTAATGTGCTTCAGATGACCAAAAATGCAACCTTATGCCCTTACTCCCTTTTAGCATATGAAAGATTGAGGAAAATTATTCACTCTGTTGGATGATTTCAAAGATATAACATAATGTTGTAAGATCTGATTACAGTGAATTTTTTTTCATATCTTAGTCTGCCACAGGCTCACACTTACATTGAATAAGTGGATTAAAATGCTCCAAATCTTTAGTGTCTCTAACAGTCTCAGTGAACTTGGCAGAAACTTTGATTAAGGATGCTTTCATAGTAACAATGTAGATAGTTGGCACATTACAAGGGTAATACATCCGTTTTCATTAGCGATTCTTTCGAAGGGACACATGGTTCCATGACTTTATAGCTGTAGTTTTAAAAATTATCTGTATGTCTAAGATGTGGATAACCTTTTCAAGTATGGTCTGTGTGACACATTTTTTACTTTCCATTTGAAAGACAGTATACTATTTGAAGACATCAAATGTAAAATAGAAAATCCATAAACAATGATCAACCCATACATCAGAGCTTCTTTTCTGTAACTTGAATTGACCTACATATGCCTCTTTTGTGGTCTAGGGCTGCCTTCTGTGAGACAGCTAGACTTTGCTCCCTATTTCTCTCCTTGTTTTTATATCCTAGTCTCATAAAGTCACACTGTGCTGTTAAAAGAGCAGACTTACTCATGAATTTGCCTACCATAATGATAGCCATATAGCAATGCACTGAAAGGAATAAAGGAATAGGAAAAGATTCTATTGTTGCTGTAAAGGAACAAGCTAGTCTTACAGTATTGCTGTGAATGACTAACCCAGCTAAATGAGTTTTGGACAACAGATATAAAAGGAAATTTCTACGTAGGAGAGACATGGTAGAGTAAAACAATGGAAAGAGTGTGGCCTTGAGGGCCAGGAAGACCTAGGTTTACATAACTGCTTGACTTTAACTAAATTTTAAGTTTGGGTAAGATGAATTAACTTCCTGGCCTCAATTTCATCATGTACAAAATGGGATAATAGCATATACTCCGTAGGATTACTGTTACAATTAAATTAGCAAAAACGTATCTGTAGCATTTAGTCTAGCATCCAAATACATAGTGAGCATTCAGTAGATAAAAATTCGTTTCCTTCCCTTCACAGAACTCTTTTTATGGAGTCTGCATATTCCTGCTATCCAAAGTGTTATTTTTAAGGCCTCATATAATGCTAAAATTTTATGATTCTGTGAGAAAGCCAATTTTTTACTTTGGACCAATTCCATCATATGCTGCTATATTCAATAGTAAATATGATTACTAGAAGAGAAAGGAACTAACTTAGCTGAGTTCTATCCAAGGATGACAGCAGTAGTTATGTGCTACAAGGTAAAATGGCGTATGACAGTGACATGCAGGAGATCAGTTGTTACATGCATCTCCTTGTTTTTGTATCCTAGTCTCGTAAACTCACACTGTGCTGTTAAAAGAGCAGACGTACTCATGAATTTGCCTCCCATAATGATAGCCATATAGCACTGCACTGAAAGGAATAAAGGAATAGAAAAAGATTCTATTGTTGCTGTAAAGGAACAAGCTAGTCTTACAGTATTGCTGTGAATGACTAACCCAGCTAAATGAGGTTAGTCATTTAGTTGAGGCAACTTTAGTACTCAGGTATTTCTAAAGATTTCTAAGAATAGCATGTTTCCTAATATATGGATGTGAGAATGGAGACTCACATGCTGCATAGATATGCTTGTGGAACACAGATCTATGGCAGCAAGCAGACAGCCACCCCAGAGTCCAGCCACTCATATTGAAGAGGCTCGTATTGGGCCAAGGTGATATATATCCAGGAGGTGAGGATCATAATAGCAAGTGACTGTGCTCTACTACCACAGACACACTCGTACCTTCCAAGAGACCATGGTTAGCAGAGTATTCTCTGAATAAAATGGTGATGTGTGCATATCTGTGCACACACACACATGCGTCCCTTTGTGTGCATATGCAGTATCACACAAATACACAAAAGAGGAATAAGGCAAGTATAAATTTTTTCTTTGTTTTTGAGACAGAGTCTCGCTCTGTTGCCAGGCACCAGGCTGGAGTGCAGCGGCACCATCTGGGCTCACTGCAACCTCTGCCTCCGGGGTTCAAGCAGTTTTCCTGCCTCAGCCTCCCGAATAGCTGGGACTACAGGCACACACCACCAAGCCCAGCTAATCTTTGTATTTTTTAGTAGATTCGGGGTTTCACCATGTTGGCTAGGATGGTCTCGCTCTCTTGACCTCGTGATTCGCCCACCTTGGCCTCCCGAAGTGCTAGGGTTACAGGTGTGAGCCACTGCACCTAGCCAGCAAGTATAAATTTTATCTCTTCCAAAAAGGATCTGAAGAAGCTTCTATAAAATAATACCAATAAAAGAGAAAATACAATCTCTAAAATGAGAAGAGAAGAATACGCTAAAAGCAGAGCATTATGTCGCATGAACTAAGATTTAACACACCTGGATGTTACTTTTCCTAAAACCCCAACAATATAGAATATAACTAAGAAGCAGGGAGGAAGAAACAAAAGGTTTATGAAGGCCGGGTGCAGTGGATCAGGCCTGCAATCCCAACACTTTGGGAGGCCAAGACAGGGTGAATCACCTGAGGTCAGGGGTTTGAGACTAGCCTGGACAATGTGGCGTAACCCTGTCTCTACTAAAAATACAAAAATTAGCCAGTAGTGGTGACGTGCACCTGTAGTCCCAGCTCCTCAGGAGTCTGAGGCAGGAGAATTGCTTGAACCTGGGAAGCGGAGGTTGCAGGTTCAAGCTTCAATAGTGAAGCAACATCTCACTCACACTCACACACAAAAAGAGGCTTGTCAATGGGCAAAAGATTCCCTGTTTAATAAATGGTATTGGGAAAACTGGCTAGTTATGTGCAGAAAGCTGAAACTGGACCCCTTCCTCACACCTTACACTAAAATTAACTCCAGGTGGATTAAAGACTTAAACATAACACCTAACACCATAAAAACCCTAGAAGAAAACCTAGGCAGTACCATTCAGGACATAGGCATAGGCAAGCACTTCATGACTAAAACACCGAAAGCGTTGGCAACAAAAACCAAAATAGACAAATGGGATCTAATTAAACTCCAGAGCTTCTGCACAGCAAAAGAAACAATAATTAGAGTGAACCAGCAACCAACAGATGGGAAAAAAGTTTTGCAATCTACCCATCTGACAAAGGGCTAATATCCAGAATCTACAAAGAGCTAAAGCAGATTTACAAACAAACCCATTCAAAAGTGGGTGAAGGATATGAACAGACACTTTTCAAAAGAAGACATTAATGAGGCTAACAAACATAACGAAAAAATACTCAACATCACTGGTCATTAGAGAAATGCAAATCAAAACCACATGAGATATCATCTCATGCCAGTTAGAATGGCGATCATTAAAAAATCTGGAGACAACAGATGCTGGAGAGGTGTGGAGAAATTGGAACACTTTTACACTGTTGTGGGAGTGTAAATTAGTTCAATCATTGTGGAAAACAGTATGGTGATTCTTCAAGGACCTAGAAATAGAAATTCCATTTGACCCTGCAATCCCATTACTAGATATATACCCAAAGGATTAAAATTGTTCTATTATAAAGACACATGCACATGTGTGTTCACTGTGGCACTGTTTATAATAGCAAAGACCTGGACCCAACCCAAATGCCCATCGGTGATAGACTGCATAAAGAAAATGTGGCACATATACACCACGGAATACCACGCAGCCATAAAAAAGGATGAATTCATGTCCTTTGTAGGGACATGGATGAATCTGGAAACCATCATTCTCAGCAAACTGACAGAAGAACAGAAAACCAAACACTGCATGTTCTCACTCATAGTTGGGTTTTGAGCAATGAGAACACATGGGCACAGGGAGGGGAACATCACAAACTGAGGTCTATTGGGGGCTGGGAGTGGAATGTGGGGAGGTTGGGGAGGGATAACATTGGGAGAAATGCCTGATGTAGGTGACAGGGGGATGGAGGCAGCAAACCACCATGGCATGTGTATACCTATGCAATAATCCTGCAAGATCTGCACATGTACCCCAGAACTTAAAGTACAAGAAAAAAAAGAGGCTTGTGAAAAACTAATGCAGATGTTATATGGTTCTAAGAAAACCCCTTAATTATATTTTCAAGTCCTTATTTACGTAAGTTTTTTCCCCCAAGTTTTATTGCCTTTCAGAGTTAGACAGATTCACCTCTAGAGAATATAATGCTACATACAGAAAGTGAGAAACCTGATAAGATGAAGGAGTCAGAAAAATTGTAAAAGCAAAATAAAACGAAACAGCCGTAGCCCAATAGCTGAAGCCTATGGCACACAGCATTATATATATTATATAGAGTGACCTTTGGTAGTTTCACCACTTTATAAAACAGTGCCGTAATTATTATTAATAATGGTGATGCTAAATTATACAGACATTAATTGGATCATGGTGAAGATAGTCTTTAAGAAATTAGGCAGTGAATAATACTATTTCATGAAGGTTTTCGTTGCAGTTTTTGAAAGAAAAACTGGTACTTCAAAGGTAAATATCAAATATCTTAAAATTTACTTTCGTTAAGCTGTATCTCATTAGGATTTGTAAGGATTTATCATGCATTTGTGGATTAAGGAGGTAGAATGTGGTTCTGGCAATGTGGAGCACAACAAATCTTGAAATCTTGATTATCTTACCCGTCAGTTTGGTTACTCAGTGCTTCTGAGCTAGCCTGTCAATTGACGGTCCATGGGAATGAGTTAGGCTAATTTTCAGTCTCATAGAAGGAACAGAATAGAAGCAACACAGTTATTTTAGCGGCAGCACTAACATTAGTAGTAGCAGCAGCATCAATTACTATTTAATGAGCCACATTCTCCCCACCGTCTCTTTCAAGCCACCAGGGTACCATTTTGTGCAGTAGAGTGATAAATCAAGTGGTCTCTACTGAGTTGAAAGAGTAACTGTATCTCCGTTAGAGTTCAGCTTATTACCTGGGAGTGAGAGAAGCTTTGGGGAGACTGAAGACCATTAAGTGCCCCCAGGGTGTAAGATATTGCCAAAAGTACCAACATTTCCACATTATTCTATAGGACAAAATAGGCACTAGCCATTAAGAAGAAATTGTCCAAATACCCAATGTTCATTCTCTGCCAATGGCTAACAAAGAAAAATACACAGCTTATAATTTTCAGAAAAGCGAGAGAGGTAAGAGGATCTCTAAGGCCCTTTCAAACTGATATTTCTTGATTGTAATGATAAATTTAGTTGAGGTTTATGCCTAGTCGCTTCCAAACATTTTAAGTAGTGTGACATTAAAAAGTAGACATTTGGTCATCAAAAGACCTCAAATTGATTTTTTTTTTTTTAAAAAAAAGAGAGAGCATCCTGCCCCTTTGAATGTATGATGTATATACCCAGTTCACTGAGAATGTTAGGCAAACCAATAAACACGTGATGCCAAATGAAAGACATACTCTAAAAATAAATGTAGTCACATTACCCTATTCTACCTATTCTTCATATTGCACAAATCCCCTTAATCCTGTCACAGATTAGCTAGGTTTATGAATTTTTATTCATTTAAATAAATACCCAGAGTAAGATGTTTAATTATATAAACATCATTTTCTTTTCTTAAATTAGGTACCTCTAGACTTCTCAAGGAATCAACTTATGAAGTTATATTTATAGATGCATTAAATATCTGGACTCTATTTCAAATCCATCAGCAATTACAGGTCACTCCTTCATTCATGACTTATATGGGATTCCACAAACATTTATGAAGTGCCTACAAAGAGTCTAAGCAATGTTTAAGCATAAGGATCTGTTCTTTGACATTAAGAGTCTGCCTATTGTAGTTAAATTTGCTGGCTAATTATATAAAAGTGCAGTTATCCTTGAAGCCTAATAGACTGAAGAGTTAAATAAAAGTGGTGTTACTTAGATTTTGCATAGAATTCAAAGATTTAACTCAAAAACTGTGGTCTAAACACAAGAGTCTTTTCCCAGTCACGTTTTTAGAAGGCCAAGTTTCAGGTAGAACTAAATGCTTTGATGTCCCTCCAAGTCTTTTTCTATGATTCTGCCATTTCATGACTAAAGTACTAAAATTTAACATAGTTCTCAAAGATGTTTAGAAAATGAAACAGGCTTTACACATACCGTGGTCACCTTTCCCCCATCCCCATGACAGTTTTCTGTCCCTAAGTGCATTGCAATAGCCATGTAGTTGGAAAAATACAAAATTAATTATCAGAGCACTCACATTAAAAATTCAGCATGTGCTGGCTTGGCTTATTAGTAGGAAAATTATATTTTTAACTTTAAATATGTGATTCTCTGTTTAGGTATTATCATTCCAGAATTAATTTAATATATAGTTAAAAAAAAAAAACCTTTTGAGTTTTGCCATACTTCTGAAAATAATTAAAATTAATTTAAATGTATAATATACAAGTGTTTGAATGCCACATATTTACCAGCTTTATACCTTAATTTAAATTCACATTGGAGGCTAATGCAGAGTCAAATATTACCTGAATAATAATGATACTACCATTTGTTGCTTGGCAGTTTGATTTTCATTGTACAGGGCATTTGGAAAATGTGCTTATCTGTTTTATACCTTGTTCTAGATAGTAGCCAATTAACATAATCTGCAAAACAAGCAGATATCCAGCTTCAAGTAACAGTTACCCTGATCATGTGAAAGAAATATTGTACATTTGCTCTCAGGTCTAATTTTTTCCCATTTCTGTTCCTTTCCTTTTTTTTTTTTTGCCATCAACTATTTCCATATATTGAACAATAGAATATTTCCTGTGGTTTTTCAGGTGGTTTCCAGGATTTGTTATTCAGATTTATAATATCTAGTGTAATGATTTCGGTAACATGGTAAAAGTGTATCAGGATACCATTTTGCTTACTCTCAGAGTTTATGCAGGGCCCTTTTGGGATTCAGTGTCTCCTTTCTACTGCACAAATTTGCAAGCAATGTGTATTTAATGATTCAGCTGATAAGCCCTTCCTTTTATGCACTAAGAGTTAGTACTAAAATGAAGGATTAGTATTTCTTAACTTTTTAGCCATTGAAATTTTTAACATGGGATCAAGCAACAGAATGTAGCAGAAGTGTATTATGATAGTGAGAACATTGAAAGATAATGTTGATGCTTGATTCTTTCACTTAATAAGGTGACTGCGTATTTAATGATTCTGTTTTGTAGTTCAATTACTGTAAAACAATCTACTTACACTAAATTGTCCATCAGGACCATTAAAATTCTGTATGTTTTGATTCTCAAATAAATACTGTATTTAACAATTCTACTCTTAATTTTTTAGAACTAAAGACAAGACAAAATTAAAATAGGTATTTCTGTAATGCATATATGTGAAATTAAATTTTCTTAGTTTATTTTTGCTTTAGATTGCCAGTTATAGTCAAAGGACCACTGGCAAGACACTGGCCATTAGTAAGGCATCAAACTTTGAGCTTTGCTTTATTTTTAAAAAGTTATCCCATGCAAGGATTGAAGTAGACATATGCATTCACATAATCCTCTGTACATCATCCAGAGGGGTTTTGTCAGATGAATTTCCCCCAAAGGGCCTCTTAGTTAGCATCAGCTTCTCTTGGGGACATATATATTTCTGACTGTGGTCATTTGTTAAGGAGAAGTTTAGCAGACGTTATTAATCAAATACTTTTAAGAGAGCTATTGCTTTTCACTTTCTCCCATGATGTAATGCTCTTAAAACAACAGGTTTTCTGGGGTCCTCTTTATGCAACTATCTGATGACAATAATCTTCATTCTTGTAAACTCAGTTAACATCTTTTATCTTCCCATCTGATAAGTGCTAGCTGCTGATTTTGTTGCTCAGTATCTCCATTTATATCAATTTATTTTCATCTCTAGAGCAGCATATCAGGCTGCTCTCTGGTGAATACATTGTTACTTTTTTCTGGCACTGGAATATACAACTATCCATGACAGCAAAATGTGGGAGCCACATTGAGATCACTGGCTGATAGGCTGACCATGTAAATATAAGTTTAAATTGCTTAGTTCCATCTTAGAATGGTTTAATGAATTTCTGTCCCAGAAACTGGTTATGAAACACAGGTTAGATGAAAAAGCTTATATAGAAAAAAAATTATCTTTCATCCTCTCCACATACGCATTTTTCCTGAGACTATGTCACATGTTTACTCATTTTGTACACATTGGGGAATTGGAATAGTAATTTGTTCAACAAACATTAATTAGCAGCTTACTTTGTTACTGATCTGTAATAAAAATGATAAAAAGAATGATAATAGCTAGAATTTATTGAATACTTGCTATATGCAAGATTCTAGGCCCCTCTTATATACTAATTATAACAATTTAAGGAATTAAATCTATTTTTCTCCTAGTGGAATTCGTTTTCTTTTTTTTTTTTTTTTCTTCAGTGTTTCAGTTCTGGGATACAAGTGCAGGATGTGCAGGTTTGTACATAGGTAAATGTGCCATGGTGGTTTGCTGCACAGATCAACCCACCACCTAGGTATTAAACCCAGCATCCATTAGCTATTCTTCCTGGTGCTCTCCCTCCCCCTACTCGCTCCGACAGGCACCACTGTGTGTTGTTCCCCTTGATGTGTTCATGTGTTCTCATCATTCAGCTCCCACTTGTAAATGAGAATATGCTTGGTGTTTGGTTTTCTGTCCCTGCATTAGTTTGCTGAGGGTAATAGCTTCCAGCTCCATCCATGTCCCTGCAAAGGAAATGGTCTTATTCCTTTATATGGCTGTACAGTATTCCATGGTGTATATGTACCACATTTTCTTTATCCAGTCTATCCTTGATGGGCATTTGGGTTGATTCCATCTCTTTGTTATTGTGAATACTGCAGCAATTAACATGTGCATGCATGTATCTTTACAATAGAATGATCTATATTCCTTTGGGTATATGCCCAGTAACGGGATTGCTGTGTCAAATGATATTTCTGCTTCTAGATCTTTGAGAAATTGCCACACTCTCTTCCACAATGGTTGAACTAATTTGCATTCCCACCAACAGTGTAAAAGCTTTCCTTTTTCTTTGCAACCTCACCAGCATCTGTTATTTCTTGACTTTTTAATAATAGCCATTCTGACTGGCATGAGATGGTATCTCATTGTGGTTCTGATTTGCATTTCTCTAATGATCAGTGATGTTGAACTTTTTCATATACTTGTTGGCTGAATGAATATCTTTTTTTGAGGAGTGTCTGTTCATGTCCTTTGCCTACTTTTTAATGGGATTGTTTGTTTTTTCCTGTAAATGTAAGTTCCTTGTAGACTGGATATTAGATCTTTGTCAGATGGATAGATGACAAAAATTGTCTTTCATTCTGTAGGTTGTCTGTTCACTCTGATGATAGTTTCTTTTTCTGTGCAGAAATAAGCTTTTTAGTTTACTTAGATCTCATTTGTCAATTTTTGCTTTTGTTGCAATTGCTTTTGGTGTTTTCGTCATGAAATATTTGCCTCTGCTTATATCCTGAGTGGTATTACCTAGATTTTCTTCTAAGTTTTTTTTGTTTTTGTTTTTGTTTTTTGTTTTTTTTTTTGTTTTTTTTTTTTTTTTGTTTTGTTTTTTTTTGTGAGACGGAGTTTCGCTCTTGTTACCCAGGCTGGAGTGCAATGGCGCGATCTCGGCTCACCGCAACCTCCGCCTCCTGGGTTCAGGCAATTCTCCTGCCTCAGCCTCCTGAGTAGCTGGGATTACAGGCACGCGCCACCATGCCCAGCTAATTTTTTGTATTTTTAGTAGAGACGGGGTTTCACCATGTTGACCAGGATGGTCTCGATCTATTGACCTCATGATCCACCCGCCTCAGCCTCCCAAAGTTGCTGGGATTACAGGCTTGAGCCACCGCGCCCGGCTCTAAGGTTTTTATGGTTTGGGATTTTACATTTAAATCTTTAATCCAGCTTGAGTTAATTTTTGTGTAAGGTTGAAGGAAGGGGTCCAGTTTCAATTTTCTGCACAGGCTAGCCAGTTCATAGGATTCATATTCTAAGTAAGGGAACGAGCACGAAGGCAAATATTTGTAATAGCTGCTACAATAGAAATATGAGTAGGGGTGGTTTGATATAGTTTGTTAAGAGAAGGGAGTCATGTCAAAATGTTGGTTTTCATGGTTTGAATACTCACTTCATCCTGACTTAGTAGCTGTGTGACTTTGGACAAGTTCCTTAACGTTTCTGTGTGGCTCAGTATCTTCATTTGTGGAATGGATCTTTTCAGGGCAAGAGATATGGTTGCATAGACTATGCACTGTACAACTGCATCTAGCCATATACAGCACCATTCAACAATCAATGATGGATTGGATAGTGAAAAGGACTAACACATAAAGAGTTTTTTGTTTTTGTGACGGAGCCTCTGCAGCCAGGCCAGAGTGCAGTGGCACGATCTCGGCTCACTGCAATGTCCGCTTCCTGGGTTCAAGAGATTCTCCTGCCTCAGCCTCCTGAGTAGCTGGGACTACAGTTGTGTGCCATCACGCCCAGCTAATTTTTGTATTTTTTAGTAGAGACAAGGTTTCACTGTGTTGGCCAGGATGTTCTCCTTCTCTTGACCTCATGATCCACCCACCGCGGCCTCCCAAAGGGCTTGGATTATAGGTGTTAGCCACCATGCCCAGCCAAAGCATTTTTAAAGTGGTTAGAATGTCTAGCACATTACAGGTTCTGAGTAAATATTATTATTATAGAATGATGAGTTACAGTAAGTGAAGAGATTAATTCTTCATGGCAGAGGAGTATTCATGGAGATTTTGTAAGAAAGATAATACATGAATCCAAATTCATGTTTTTCTTTCATCAATTCTACAACTGTGGGTGCTAATATTCCTGAAAAACTAATGCTGTGTTACTAGCAGAGTTCTGGTCTTACATAGCAGGAGCTCAGAAACTATTGTAAGCCAAACTAAATGGTGTCACAGATACTTTAGTGCCATCGGACTGATGTTGACACCTCAAAGCCCAGTATTGCAATCATAAAGAAGAATTGCAGATTCACTGTTAGGTTTCCAAATCTCAGTGTGTTCCTCTTCTAATTCTTTAAATTGTAGGCCCCAGATACATTTCTCACATGTTTAAATAGCTTATGAATTCAGCATTGAGAACCAATGAGAAGAAACTTGTTAACTTGGAAAGATGAAACCCTTAAAAGAAGCAAAAGCAAAGGGAGAAAAACAGGCTAAATAAAGATGGTGGTAAGTTTGATAAGGACTATGTGTTGTTAGAGGCATTAGGAGAAAAAATATCTTAGTGGAAGTGTTTATTGGGCATTTGAAAATATAGGCCTGCACCTCTGGAGAGCATTCATATTCAGGAGCAGTGATTTTGAAACTGCACTTATGTTTTTGAGGAGGAAATCTGTGGGAATGGAAGATCTTACTAAATAGATAAATTGAAAGTAGTACACATCAAGAAATGGCTACATTTTGAGTGAATGAGTGGAGAAATGACTTAGCTTCAGCCAGCTGGCAAGGGAGAAAGGAGTTTTAAGAATGGAAGTGATATTATGTAGTCTCAAATGCATCGGAAAGATGTAAGAGAATGAAAACTGAAAGAAAAGCTCGATGAAAGAATGTAGTTGATTGTCTAGAGGGCAAAATGACAAGTACTTTCAGTAAAGTTTTGAAAAAGGAAGACAATTGGGATTAGGAGATGAGGAAGTGGAGATAACTTGTATATGGTATACAGATAGAAGAAAGTCATCTGTCAGAAGAAAGAGATCAAAATCTCAAATTTTTGTTTTCTAGGTTAAAATAACTACACTTATTAAGCAGAGGTAAATAAGCAAGTAGAGAGGAAGAGGTAGAAAATGGAAAAGAAAGCAGGGGTGACTCACTAGCATATAATAATAGCTCAATGAGGAATGATCAGTGACCCCTGTGAATCCATCTGGACTTCAGAACATAGAGAACAAATGTTGGTTGGTCTAGTGGGTTCGTGACTCAATATGTTATTCTTCTAACTCTTCAAATTGTAGGCCCCAGATACAGTTCTCGTATGTTTAAACATTTATCCAGCTAGATACTTCAACTAATAAATTTTTAGTTCAGGCTGGGCGTGGTGGCTCATGGCTATAATCCCAGCACTTTGGGAGGCTAAGGCAGGCGGATTACCTGAGGTTGGATGTTCAAGATCAGCCTGACCAACATGGAGACAATCCATCTCTACTAAAAATACAAAATTAGCCAGGTGTGGTGGCACATGCCTGTGATGTCAGTTACTCAGGAGGCTGAGGCAGAAGAATAACTTGAACCTGGGAGGCGGAGGTTGCTGTGAGCTGACATTGTGCCATTGCACTTCAGCCTGGGCAACAAAAGCAAAACTCCGCCTAAAAAAAAAAAAAAAGAGAAAGAAAGAAATTTTTAGTTCTTCAAGGGAAAAAGGAATCATCCATTAGTGTTTATTTTTGCTTTTGGAGAAAAAGATTGGAGCACACAGTCTGCATTTTATTTTTGTTGGTATAATGGAATCTCGTGGTTTCTTGATATTCTTCTGTTTCCCATGGCAAGTGTTCTAATAAGTGTTATAGAAAACAGTATTAAGCTCCCACATCTAAAAAATAAATGTGCTAAAGAATGAATGCCCTTACTTGATTTCTGGTTTATAAACTAACATAAGATTAAAATAGACAACGAGAACTGTGATTGCATTTTTGGTGTCGACAGCAAAGTGTGTAGATAGTACAAAGTTTAACAGGTCTGCAGTGAACAAAGAAGAAAAGCCCCCACACCTTGACAGTGAACATCACTTTAGTTTATGGCTTATTCGGTTTTAAATTTTATAAATGATCAGAAGTTAATATTTGTGGATTACACAGTCTTTCGTTCCCCCTTGTTGATGGATTGGTTCCTGCTTTCCTGAGTTTTAATGGAAACAATTATATCATATAAGAAACTATCTCCCTTGTTTCTATTCCCTGGCATCATAGATGGAAAAATACAGCAGTTAGTTGAATTGTCTGCTAGAAAGTGGCCTTTAAAGGAAAATATAAGTGGAAGAAAATTTGCAAGTGTATACTTTAAGGTTGAAATGAAAAGGGGAGGGGAGAAGGAGGAGGATGACTGAGGTCACATTCCAATTTTTGAAGATTCTTGACTAATTTTCATGAAGGAAGTTATTGTTACCTCTGAAATGTACAATTTTTTGAGGTCATTTAAGTTTGCATTATAAAATTCAACATGATTAGAGACTGTAGGAAAATCATGTCTGACCTTGGATATATTGTCAAAACAGAATTTTCTATCTAATTTGAATCAAGAAACCTCACTTTTTCCTGTGCAATTGAAGTGAGTATTTCTGGAAAAAAGTATGTCTTCTAATCTAAAATGGAGAGATAATTTAAACAGCTTTAAGATAAAACAAAAAAAATTTTTCAAAAAATTGCTGCAGACTTCAATTCTGCTTTGATTTTGAAGACTTAAAAAGGGGACATCAGTATACTTTGTTCTACCCAGTAGCTATGTTCTTGAAAAGTTGTATCTGAAACCAAGTTCCTTGCTGAAAAATAATTAAAATCCACTCAAATTGCTCAAGCTAAAAGAATTCCATTTTGACTCTTCTTTTGCAATGAAGAATGCCTTCATAACAGTCATGCCAAAAACATACATTGAGTCTTTTTTTTCCAAGTTCTGGTTTATTTGTGATAGTAGTTTGTTTGCTCAGTAGATCAGTAGGTCTTTTTAATTTTGTTTTTTGTTGTTTTTTGTTTTGTTTTGAGACAGTTCTTGCTCTGCCACCCAGGCTGGAGTACAGTGGCACAATCACAGCTCACTGTAGCTTCGACCTCCCTGGCTCAAGTGATCCTCCCACCTCTGTGTCCTGGGTAGCTGGGATTACAGGTGCATGCTGCCACATCCAGCTAATTTTCTATTTTTTGTAGACATGGGGTTTCGCCATGTTGCTCATACTGATCTTAAACTGGTGATCCCTCTACTTATTGCAAAAATTACTGATATCCCAAAATATCAAAGTTGTATTTTAATATTTCTCTAAAACAGCTGATAAACATAGGGGAAAACTATTACTCCTTTTCCCTCAGTCAGTGGCTCCCACTGCCCTGCCCAGACTCCAGGGATTTCTGGGCAGATGCCACTGTGGGCTACCCTAGCCAGCCTTTTGCAGCCCCATTCCTGCTTGCTTCCTCACACCTCCCCAGCCAAAACAGACCGGGACCAACAGAAATATTCACCGCTAGCAGCAACATTTGTACTCTCTTGGACAGATGCTTAGTGATCCATCCACCACCTGTCACCAGACCTCACTTCCCTTCCATCAGTGGCTATCCTCTGTTGACTCTTCCCTGGAATCACCTTCATATGGTGATTTGTGGTAACTACAGCTCCCACCATGTTCTTCTGGGTAGTTAAATATTTTGAATATTACTCCCACATACATACTTTTTGTGATAATCATGTTGAATGTTCAGTCTTTTGATACATTTTAAAAGAAAATTCTTAAGTACACATGATTTGAAAAGTTGCAAATAATGGATTAATTTGTATTTTAATATTACTGGGGCTTAATATACTCGGTACATTGGAAACTATTGTTCCAAGTTTTATTAGTTCATTCACCTGAGAGAGTTAAACTGATATGAATTGTTCTTACTTTGTATCAAAGATATGCAAAATACCTGAGATACAGAAGTAAAGATGAAGTAACTACCCCTCTGGGAGCTTATAGCTTAAAATGGGATATATGTGAGATAAATGGGAAAGGTTTCTACCACAGAATAACATTATGTAAAAACAATTTAGGCAAATAATAAATAACACCAGAGGGAAAGGACTACTTATCATTATGTCCCAATATAATGTTCCAGTTCATGTTGCAAATAGGGCAGCACCCTGGCTATTGTGTGGTAATGAAATAGCTACGGGGTGAGGCAGTGAGTCTTTCCCCTTAGGGAGGGTTTGAGCCCAGACCCACTTGACCGTCTTATCACAAATCTTGCTGATGTTCTAAGATCCCTTTCAACTAAAAATTTTCATGCTTCTATAGAATCATCCCTGACCTCAGGAAAAAAATGCAGAAATGGAACAAACCAAACAGAATAGTAAAACATGAAATAAGAAAAAATTGAATTTGACATTGTACAGATCAGGAGAAAGAAAGTTCATTAACAGTTTGAAGATCCCTGGGTTTTCACCCAGCAGGAAACAAATTACCATGAGTTAAGGTAGGGGAAATTACTGGCAGTTCATTGCTGCCTTTTAAAGACTTATTTTTTAAAAATGAGTACATAATTTTAGACTATAACCCCCTTTCCATGAGAGATACAAGGCTAGTTAAACTGCCATACATATTAATTGTTCTGTTTTCATTCTACTCCACCCACCAACTACACAGTGTCTGCCTTCCAAAATTAGTTTGAAAGCCAATGACCTGTGTTTGAACTGGGTGAAACAGCACAGCAGTTCATACCTGGGATAAAAGAATGATTGTATGTGAGTCTGTTAATGGCTGTGTACAGCTATATCTCTATATGGATCTATGTATAAATATATTTTATACATGCCAGATTCATTTAGACTTGAATTGACCCCATGGTAAAGCAGCAGGAATAAAATATTTTTTTGATAAAGCACTCACTCAAATAGAGAAATGAGCTCTTGCAGTTACATTTAATCTATGACTTCTTTTTGAGAGGCAGAAAAACTCCATTATAAAATACTCAGTTCACCCAGGGACACAGATACACTGTGGGTTATAACACACCCTCATCTGCATGGTGAGGCACATGAGTCAGCTGCTCTTCTCTCAGGAGGGTGGCTTTAAAGCTCCACAGTCATGCATGCTGCCTGTTTCAGATTGTCCAAACCTGTAGGTTAGTAAGGACACAGGTGAGCCATAGGTATGACATGTTCATAAAAAGAAAAATATACTTTAATGCAAAACCTATCAGGAGAGTGAAGAGTGTCAAACTGACTCAGGACCAGAGAGACCTAGATTCAATACCATAATCCTTGGCTAATCTCGGAGAAGCTTGTTGGTCACCCTCTTTCTCCTTCCCTTACTCTTCTTTTATCTTCCCTTACATATTGCACAGTGCCTTGTATTTTACAAGGCACGGAATACTTCCTTTGTTCTTCTGTATACTTAATGTAAGAATGAGCAAAAAGTCATCATAAGGACAGCCTGTGAGTTCATGCAGTGCGCACTGCAAATGACCACCCCAGCAATGGAAAGACACCCCTAACATTGCTTCTCTCCCTATAATGAAAATATTATTCATCGTCAGCTATAAAATGGATCTTCTCACTCTGTGCACTCTCCTTGGTAACCTCCCATAAACCCAGGATTTTAAGGCAGTGGTTCTCAAGGTATGCTCTTTTCTCCTGTGCTCTAAGCCTGCATACCCAGCTGCAGCATGGCCTTTCCACTTGATGACACATAGTTATGTGAATTTCAGTGTCCTAAACTGAAGTTTCAACTCCAAGTCTGTTTCTTTTCTTGTAGTCTTCATGTCAGTGAATCACAGTCTTTTATCCTAACCAGAAATATGTGAGTTCTCATGGATTCTTCCCTCACTCACTTTTCAGTTCTGTAATCACCCAATTCCTACACTATTTGCTTCTTAAATATCTCTTCTAGTCCTTCCTTCTCCTTTATACCCATTGCCACAGTGTTTGCTCCTTCAGATCTCACATTTTCTCACTTTTATTGCTACAGAAATACCCCTAGCAGTTATCCTGCCTCTAGGCAAATTCCTTCCAAAATGCAGCTGCCAGTGATCTTTGTAAAATGCTTTTATAATAAAGTTCAAACTCATTAGCCAAGCACACAAAGACCTTTGTGATGTGGGATTGCTGAATTAAACTACTGGCAGCCCTAGAAAGGCAAAGTGTATTTGATGCCTCTGTGCTGTTCCCTCAGCCCAGAAAGCCCTTCCAGTTTCTTGCTAATAAACTCCTATCTTTCACTACTCAGTGAATCATAAGTAATCTCATTCGGAAAGCCTTTGTGATCTACCTCCTCCCCAATTTGCCAGCTTGAGTTTACTTCACCCCTTCATAGTACTCAATCGATCATGATTTCTCGTCATAATCCATCATAGCACTTCACACAATGAACTCTAATGTGTGATTTGTTAGGATATCTGCCTTTCTACATTGTAAGCTCCTTAAAGGTAGTAACCAGTTCTGATGGGCTTAGGGCAGTGACCACCAACAGAAAAAGTACTTGGTAAATGTCTAATACAGTGTGTTTTACTTTTTTCAGAGCACGAGGGATGCATGAAAGAGATTAATATACTCTACATAGGAAGTTATTACCCAGGCTTACCAAAAGGTCAGGTTTATATAAAGTAGCGTTCCTTTTTTTTCCCACTTAGTAAGACATTAAAAAAAGAAACCACAATTGAAAAGCCAGGAGCTATCTCTGATACGAACTATGAACACAGAATCGGATTCTCATAGCACCTCAGTTGTTCCCTAGGCAGTGGTTATCAAGGTGTGCTTCCAAGAACAGCAGCACCATCACCAGGGAACTTGTTACAAATGCAAATTATGGGACTTCACCCCAGATCTTTGTTATTGGAGACTGGGGATGGGGTTAAGCATTCTCTCTTAACAAGTCCTCCGGGTGATTCTGATATGTATTCTAGCTTGAGAATCACTGCCCTGGAGAATGAAAAACAAACAAACAAACAAAAAAAAACTTTACACAGAAAGGCTTTAGCAGTTCTAGAGCACCTCCTATGTGCCAGGCCATTTATTTTGTTTACCTTATTAACCTTTTCAGAATACTAAATTAGTACGTCAGGATTTAATTCTTCTGAGACATCTTTTTTTTCAATTTTAAATTACTTTAGTAAGTTCTACTATTTGATAGTAGAATACAGTGACTGTACTTGGCAACAATATTTTATATATTTCAAAGTAACTAGAAGAGAAGACTTGAAATGATACCTACACATACAAATGATAAATACTCGAGGTGATGGATTGCCCAAATACCCTGACTTGCTCAGCTCTCATTCTGTGCATGTAGCAAACACTTACACACATCCCATCAAGATGTAAAATATTATGTATCAATAAAAGAATATAATATTTGAGATACCAAAGTCCTAAGTTTGCTATTGTACCCGGCCTGGTAAAAATGGTGTATCCTCTACATTCCTTTTCTCAACATATTCCATGGGTGATTCCTCTCTTTTTCACACTGCGTATGGCACTGAACTGACATTTGAAATATATTGCCTTGTATCATAGATAACGGAGCTGGCTTATCTTTCATGCTGTGAGTTTTTACAGAGCATGTATCCTGCTTTGTATACAGAGGCCTGCTGCTCTCAGCTTTAGATAGTACCTTGAATATATGAGCTAAACACTTGATAAATATCAGTTGGATGAATGCATAAATCTTACAATATTTATCACAGTACTATCCAGATTTAGGTTTGCACTATAACTGCACAGAGCAGGGATTAAAAGCTTTCTTTCTTTCTTTCTTTCTTTCTTTTTTTTTTTTTTTTTTGGTCTGAGAAACTATAACACCTGTTTATACAGGAGGAAATGGGAGAAATAATTATGAAAATGGGGAGCTAACCACATTTTTTTCCTCTTCTGTTTTTTAGTAGCCTTTTCTCAAGCCAGTTCAACCTGATTTGTGTTTTAAAGGCATAGGCATTTCCATTTCAATGTGTGGGTCCATTTAACTACATGGATCCAATAAGCTAGTTCTTATACTCCGCCTCAGTTATACAATCTTGTTTGGCCTGAACTTGGCCTTGGAACTATGTGTATCAGCACAGGCTGGCGTGACCCTAAGGTGTCACTCTCAGCTTTGGAGGCTACTCTGTTCAAAGACAAGTACTTTTCTTTCCTTAAATGTGGTCCTCCGTGACTTTGCTGTTTTGGATTTTAGGATTAAGTTTAAAATGTGTTGGCACTGACAAGGGTAAGAAACTGTTCTTGCTATACTCTCTATAGGCAGAAAACCATCTTTTCAGAGAGAGAGAGATGGCAAGAGTGTAACAGCACAGTTCAGACTTATCAGTCACGAAGAGTGAATATGCATAGCCTTCCTTTCAGTAAAGTGGATCAATTGGAAGGAGGAAAAGGAAGCAAAAGTCTCTGACACTATATGATTCTGTCAGTTGTTGCTTTCTCTAAAAATAGAGAATGGACCAGGAAACTGGTAGCTGCTTTGATATTATTTTACCATTTTTCTTTCTTTAGGATTATAAATTCTGCACCTATTTTCACGGACATGAGATAGCAAAATCCCCTCAGGCACAAGGATGTGAGGGAAAACTGATTTCCCTGATATCTTCCTGGCTTGAACATTATAAACATTCATATATATTTTTTAAGACAGAGTCTCGCTCTGTTGCCAGGCTGGAGTGCTATGGCACAATCTCAGCTCATTGCAACCCCTGTCTCCCAAGTTCAAGCAATTCTTCTGCCTCAGGCCCCCGAGTAGCTGGGACTATAGGCGCGTGCCCTTACGCCTGGTCTACTTTTTGTATTTTAGTAGAGACCGGGGTTTCACCATATTGGCCAGGATGGTCTCAATCTCTTGACCTTGTGACCCGCCCGCCTCAGCCTCCCATAGTGCTGGGATTACAGGCATGGGCCACCGTGCCTGGCTAAACATTCTTAACCTATTCACTATGCTAGACATTTTCCAGTCATTGTAAAAGCCTCTTGCTGAAGGAATGTAAGTTTCTGGAGGTTGGAAGTAGAACTGCTATGGGTTAAAATGTTTAGCTCTTACCCATAGTGAGGAACTAATGACATTGAAGATATTGCTATTTATAATAGATATAATTATGTAGGTAGTTAAAACAGACATAGAGACCAGCTGAAGAGTCTTTATTTTTATTGATTTGTAGGATAAGGACATATTTTTGTTTAAGTACTATTATTTCTATGGCAGGAATGTTTAATGCAGAGCAAATTAATGGAAAAACAAAGCTGTCTACACTTCTGAAGTATCTTGCTTCAGAGAATTTCACCTACAACAACGTTAATGTTGAATTTCGCTTTAAGTTGTTCTATGGTCTGAGTTGTACAAAAAGAAAGAAAAATTCCTTACTGTCTGGATAAACAAGAAAATGCAAAAATTAGGATATGTTTAAGAACTCATTCATTAATTATGTTTTTAGCCATTATTCTAAAGGGATCTGGGCACAAAGGTTATTCTCTGCAGCATTTATATACTAGTAGAAAGGGACAAGTAACCTTAACCTCCACCGATAGGGAATTGATTAAATATATCATAATACATATATACAGTGGAATATTATGCAACCATTAAAATGGAGATACAATACATATACATTGACATGGAATTCAGGCAACAATAAGAGAGTAAGTAGATTTTAAAATATATATAAATGAGTCCATTTATGTAAAGTTATCTAATATGCACATATATACATTGAGATTCATGACAGAAGTTCATCAAACTATTTATATAGTGATCTCTAGGGTGTTAATTCAGATATTTATTTTCTTCTTAAACCTTTTAGCAATATTTGATTATTTACAAAAAGAATACATTTTTCTAAATTATGAGCAGCATCCGTTTCAAATCTGTTTTATTTTTCCAGTGTAATTCCACATTGCTAGCCTTTTCATTAGTAATAAGTTTAATTAATTGATAGGTTTAACTAAACCTATGAATATCTAATTTAATATTTCTGTTTTTTAAGTTTTGAAAATAGAAATAACTACATAATTCATAAGGAATAAGGACAAATAGAAGAAATGCTCTAAAACTTTATAGTTAATAAGAGAGAAATAAAAATATAAAAGGAAAGCGATAGTAGAGAGAAAAAGATGTGTAAAGATGTCTATAAAGAAAAAGATGAGGCTGGGTGAGATAGCTCACATATGTAATCCCAGCACTTTGGGAGGCCAAGGTAGGCACATCACCTGAGCTCTGGAGTTCAAGACCAGCCTGACCAATATGGAGAAACCCTCTCTCTACTAAAAATACAAAAAATTAGCCAGATGTAGTGGCACATGCATGTAATCCCAGCTACTCCGAAGGCTGAGGCGGAGAATCGATTGAACCTGGGAGGCAGTGGCGGAGGTTGCGGTGAGCCGAGATCGCATCATTGCACTCCAGCCTGGGCAACAAGAGCACAACACGTCTCAAAAAGAAAAAGATGAGAAATACTTTGAATAAGAAGTAGGAATAAATGAAAATACCAAGAAAGACTGCAGCAAAGAAAGGAGACAGGATAATAGGATGTTACTACTTTACAATGAATGGGAATTACATGTTGTAAAAATGTAAAAATAAGGATTTGACCCATGTAACAATCCAAAGAGTTTAGTAAATGAAAAGTTTTAAATCTCCATTTGATATATGAAAAATAAAGGCCTAGGAAAGGCAAGCATCTTGCCTTATATCACAAATTTAATGTGGATGCTGGCTATCGCCTTGTGATGTACCAGGCATCCTACAAATTATCTTACTTAAACCTACAGTAATTTAAGGAGTATCACCCCCATTTTGCAGATGAGAAAACTGAGTGTCACAGTCATAAAATGGCTTGCCCTAAATCACATAATTATTACATAGAATAATCTGGACTCCAACTTAGATCTCTTATACACACTTCCAATGTTGTTTGGAAATATGTATAAGAGATCTAAGTTAGAGATCTTTTTCTTTTTGGCACTATGGAGAATAACTTGCAATTGAAAGAAAAAATATGAATAAGATAAACAGAAGGACAGGGATGAAAGCTACAAAAGAAGAAAAAAAGTTCCAAAATTAGCAACCATTTGTTTAAACATATGACAGTAAATTACTTCATTTGCATGAAATTGCTATTTTGGGGTAGCCTAATGTTTCCCAGGTCAAATGTTGGTGAAGCCCAGTAAACTGTGTTCCTTGTAATCTAATTTGAACTTCAAAAAAAAAAAAAAAACCCAACTTTTCAGGAGATATTCTTCCAAAAGTCATTTACAACTTTTATGGGGAAATAAGAAAGGCTGTGCAAGACAGACAAGATTATTGCCTTGATATATAAACAGTACAGAATTCAGATAGTTTTTATTGCCGTCAGAAGCAGTACCTTACTTTCAATGCAACTTGATGCCAGTTCTGATTGTGACTGTCCTCTTGTTTCCATGGTAACAAACTTTAATATGATTAGCATTACATAGGAAGTTTTTGCAGTGAAACAGGCAAGAAAAAAGATTCTGATTCTCTGTGCCTGAAACACATATAGTAGAGGCTGAATAAATGTTTATGGAATGAAAAAGTAAAATAGAAATAGTCTCAGCCTTACAACTGCGTGCTAAACAGATGCGGTGCTAAAATTTGCATATGTAAACCTCTTCGTGGGACAGAATAAACTTAAGCAGAACAGAAAGGTGTAGGGTTGTTTTTGCTTCGCTTTAGACCCAGATTGTAGCACAAAGAGCGCTAAGTCGAAGGCTTAAATAGCTTAATTGTACAGCAAGTTAGAAGTTAAAGGGTCAGAGTAATGTTAAGTAAATGAAGCTGTTTTGGAGAAAACCTGTAATGCTGCATTCCAGGTCTCCAAAGGCACAGTGCCATTTTTGTGTGTGTTAAATCATTTTAAGGCCAAATACTGGTGTTTGCTGACTTCCAGAGCTTCCTTATGTTTCCAGCCTTTGCAAAACAACATAGCCAAGTACATAGTATCTAAATCTGGTGGGCTGCTTCTGAGTTTTTCTTAGAAGATATTTAAATACATGTTGATTTTTGTTTGTTTGTTTCCCACTCATAACATGTCCTGTTTTCTAAAAACTTTTTAGGTTCAGGCAGTTGACCATTTATACGTGAAAAATGTCTGAAAATTTTGACCCTGGTAAGGTGGATGCCTCTTGTGAGATCACAGAAGCCCTTAACCTGGAAGAGGCATGTAAACCAAAAAGTTTCAGTATATGTAACAATAGAAATTGAAGCATATTTAAATGTTATCTACTCATTTATTGAGTCCTACTAACATGCCAGACACTGTAGTAGGCACATGCTGAACAAACAAAAATTCCCGTTCTCATGGAGCTTATACTCTAGCAGAGAAAACAAAACAAAAGTGAAATGCATAGCATGTTGGATGGTAGCAAGTGTTGTGGTATAAATAAGTCAGAGAAAGGAGTCAGTTTTAAATAGTAAGGTCATAGAAGCCTCATTGAGAAGGTGGCATTTGAGCATGGACCTGATGGAGGTGTAGGACCGTGACAAGCAGACATCAGGGGAAAGAGCAAAAAGTGCAAACATTCTGAGGCAGGAGCATCCCTGGAATGCTCTGGGAATAACAAGGTTGCCTGTACAGCCAGAGCAGTAAGCAAAGGAGAGAGAAATGGGAACTGATATCAAAGAAGTAATGCGGTCTTGAAGGCAGTTTGCATAGGGCCTTGTAGACCACTGGAAAGATTTCAGCTTTTGTTCTAAATGAGATGGGAAGTTATTAGTCTGTTCTCACACTGCTAATAAAGACATACTCGAGACTGGGTGATTTATAAAGGAAAGAGGTATAATTGACTCACAGTTGAGCAGGGCTGGGGAGGCCTCAGGAAACTTACAATCATGGCTGAAGAGGAAGCAAACACATCTTTCTTCACATGGCAGCAGCAAGGAGTGCAGAGCAAAGTGGGGGAAAAGCCCCTTATTAAACCATTAGATCTTGTGAGAACTCACTACCATGAGAACAGCATGGAGGTAACTGCCCTCTTGATTCAATTACCTCCCACTGGGTTACTCTATGATAAGTGGGGATTATGGGAACTATAATCCCAGAAGAGATTTGTGTGGGGCCATAGCCAAACTATATTATTCCAGTCCTAGCCCCTCCCAAATCTCATGTCCTCACATTTCAAAACACAATCACATCCTTCCAACAGTCACCAGTGTCTTAACTTGTTCCCACTCCTGGTACCAGCATCTGTATTAGTCAGGGTTCTCTAAAGAGACAGAATTAATAGGATATATGTATACATGAATGGGAGTTTATTAGGAGAATTGACTCACAAGATCACAAGATGAAGTCCCACAAATAGGTTGCCTACAAGCTGAGGAGCAAGGAAGCCAGTCTAAGTTCTGAATCTCAAAGGTAAGGAAGCCAACAGCAGCCTTCAGTCTGTGGCCAAAGGCCTGAGAGCCCCTGGCATTCCACTAGTGTAAGTCCAACAGTCAAGAAGCTGAAGAGTTTGGAGTCTGATGTTTGAGGGCAGGAAGCATCCAGCACAGGAGAAAGACGGAGACCACAACACTCAGCAAGTCTGCTTTTTCCAACTTCTTCTGCCTGCTTTATTCTAGCCACACTGGCAGCTGATTAGATGGTACCCACCCATATTAAGGGTGAGTCTGCCTCTCCCAGTCCACTGACTCAAATATTAATCTCCTTTGGCAACACCCTCACAGACACATCCAGGAACAATACTGTTGCATCTTTCAATCCAATCAAATTGACACTTAATATTAAGCATCACAGGAAAGTACTGGAGAGTTTTAAGCAGAGAAGTGGCATAATCTGATTTAGGTATTCAATGGCTCATTCTGGCTGTTGTGTTTTAAAAAAGGCTGAAAGGAGGAGAAAGGGTGGAAATTTTAAGGAGATTATATAGGAAGCTATTGTATGAATAAGAAATGGTGGTGTCTTAGAACCAACTGCTAGTATTAGAAGTGGTGGCATTTGGTGGATACTGGATATCTGGTAGCGACAACATCAATTTTAGTGGATAGGATGTAAGGTTAGAAAAAAAAGTAATAAGCCTAGATTCCAAGTCTTTTAACTGGAGCAACTACAAATATGAGGTTGGTGAAGAAAACTGGGGAGGATTGAGTTTTGAGGAAAAGATTAAGAGCTCAGTTTTGGATGTCAAATCTTAGACATCTAAGGAGATATCATTTTTGTAAATGACTGGAGTTCAAGGGAGATGTCGGGTATAAAGACATGAATTTGTCAGTTATCAATGCTGTAATGATTCAAATATTTAAAGGCATGAGGCTTAATGAGCAGTTTCTGAACTCTGGGGCTCCCAACATTTAGAGGTCAAGGAGATAGGGACAGACTTCCAGAGGGTACTGGAAGGAGTGGCAAGTGAGGAAGCAGGACAACCTGGAAGCCAAATGAAGAATGCACCTCAAGGCTGGGCACGGTGGCTCATATCTGTAATACCAGCACTTTGGGAGGCCAAGGGGTGCAGATCACTTGAGGTTAGGAGTTCAAGCCAGACTGGCCAACATGGGAAAACCCCATCTCTGCAAAAATACAAAAACTAGCCGAATGTAGTGGCACGCACCTCTAACCTCTACTCGGGAGGCTGAGGCATAGAATCACTTGAACTCAGGAAGCAGAGGTTGCAGTTAGCTGAGACTGTGCCACAACACTCCAGGCTGGGTGACAGAGCAAAACTCCATCCCCCAAAATTGAAAGAATGTACCTCAAAAAGTAAAGAAAGGCAAAATGAGGTTTTAAATGGATAATATATACTTAGTAGGTCATGCCAAAGAGAATGGAAGGAAACAGAAGGAAATATTTAGCTCTGGTGCCTTCAGTAACAGCCATATTAATACCTTCTCAGGAACATAACATACAATAGCTATTTAGGCTGAACAGAGAGCTGAAGCATTTATCTACAATGATGATTCATGTGACTTTCTACCATGGAAATCTCACCAGATTCACAGAGCCATAGACACCTTGGCAAAGAGCTAAAAGGAAACCTAGTTCAGTCCCTTACCTGACACAATATGCCCACCATAAAGCCATCCATCTTAATCATCTTCAGGAATAGGCAACTTGAAATTTCTCAAAAGTTTATGCATATTTGAATCCCTCTAGCAGTTCCTATAAAAAATAACCAAGTCATTACCATAGTATATGAAGTGGATTATGATGCCAACATTATATTGATTCATAACTTTCTGAGTATGTTTCTCAGTTTTAGAGATTTATTCTAATCAAAATATGCATCCATTCGAGCAAGTTGATATAGGTTTGATTTATATACTGTATTATCTCATGCTGCTAATAAAGACATACTCAAGACTGGGTAATTCATAAAGGAAAGAGGTTTAATTGACTCACAGTTCTACACAGTGAGGGAGGCCTCATAATCATTGCAGAAGGCGAATGAGGAGCAAAGCCACATCTTACATGGCAGCAGGCAATAGATCATGTGAAGGGGAACTCCCCTTTATAAAACCATCAAATCTCATGAGACTTATTCATTATCATGAGAAAAGCATGGGAAAGACTCACCCCCATGATTCAATGACCTCCCACTGGGTCCCTCCCGTGACACTTGGGAATTAGGGGAACGACAATTCAAGATGTGATTTCGGCGGGGACGGAGCCAAACCATATCATATACCAATTTTCCTCTTACGTAGGGTTTTTGATGTTTAAAATGTTTGTTGCTTGGAAGCCACATAGGTAGGAAACATTTACTTACTTTTTTGTTTTGAGACAGGGTCTCCCTCTCTCACCAGGCTGGAGTGGTATGATTCTAACTCACTGTAACCTCAAACTCCCGGGCTCAAGCCATCCTCTCACCTCAGCCTCCTGAGTGGCTGGGACTACAGGAGTGCACAACACCTGGCTAATTTTAAAATCTTTATTTTATTTTTTGCCAAGACCAGGGTCTTGCTATATTGTCTAGGCTGCTCTCGAACTCCTGGACTCAAGTTACTCTCCCTCCTCCACCTTCCACAGTGCTGAGATTACAGGTATGACAGGTATGAGTCACTGCACCCAGCCTACTTTTTTTTTTTTTTTTTTTTTTTTTCTCAGAGACAGAGTTTTGCTCCTGTTCCCAGGCTAGAATGCAATGGCACAATCTTGGCTCACTGAAACTTCCACCTCCCAGGTTCAAGCAATGCTCCTGCCTCAGCCTCTTGAGTAGCTGGGATTACACGTATGCCCCACCACACCCGGATGATTTTTGTATTTTTAGTAGAGATGGGGTTTCACCAAGTTTGCCAGGCTGGTCCCAAATTCCTGTCAAGTGATCCCCCTGCCCTGACCTCCCAAAGTGCTGGAATTACAGGCATGAGCCACTGTACCTGGCCCACCCAGCCTACTTTTCAAGATGTAACCTTAAAGATGCTATGACAGAAAGGGAAATACAGAGTTAAATAAAGATATCCAAATACCATTATACCATCAAGCTTCCTAATAAAATAAAATCATAGCAAGCAGAGCTGGCATCCTACTGGTTCTGAATGTATGTACCTGTCAACAGAAGAAAGCCACCTCCATGTTTTCAGAGTCGTGATGAAATCACATTTCAAATTGTTTCAACAGGTGCCATATGTCGAATGCCTCTTCCTATAAAAGAAACTGCTGAGTTGTTCTAAACAGTGCATGAAAATATCAAGTAGGCTGAGTGAGCAATCACAGTGAGGTCCTGAGAGGTGTAAAAACCTCCAGATTCAGATTCAGCCTTCCCCAGAGAGTGGGGTTACCTCCCACCATGCTTGAGGGACAGCACTTCCGTAATTAGACTCTACTCACAGTCCCAGCCTGAAGTGTGACTAGTGAAACTAGTGACTGGAGGAATTGAGCCCCTGCAGGGAGGCCAGAACAGGTATCATTTTCCTTCTCTTGCTCCCTGCCAGTGGTTATCCCTACACAGAATTTTTATTCCTACCTCTAGGCAGCACCTGCAGGTTAATAATGAACCTAGAATGTGAAGTGAAAATCAGCACCATGTGCGGTAAGCACTGGGTAATTACATTTCACTTGTTTAATTAAATTTCACTTTCTGGTTGCCTTGAGGGAATTGTAGGAAAGAATTTTCTGTTTTTGTTTTTGTTTTTCCTGATGCTTTTTTTTTCCCCCTTAGCTAGAAGCTGAGTAATTCCACACAGTGTTGAAATGGATATGCTGTGTTTGTGTTGGCTGAATTAAGCACCTATAATCATATATTTCCTCTCTTTTGTCTATTTGTGTCCCAGTCTTAATATGTGGAATAGAAATTTTGTTTAGTGGAGACATGACTTTTCGATTGTCTTACGGCTTATTTAAAGCAGCTCATCTCCATTAGAATGTGTTTCTGTATTTTAGTCATCAGCTTGGCACTCACTCTGCTATTGTTTTCCATTGTTTTCTTCAAATGCTGTGTATTTTCCCTGAAAGTCCAAGTAGCTGACGATTTTGCTACCTCTGCAAGGAAATCTGCTTTATTTCCTCCTAGGTTTTATACATACATAAAACTATGCATTAGGAACATACTCTTCCTCAGCTGGCTACATGGCCTTCCATTCACTCTCTTAAAAATATCTGTGGACATGCCGGGCGCGGTGGCTCAAGCCTGTAATCCCAGCACTTTGGGAGGCCGAGGCGGGTGGATCACAAGGTCAAGAGATCGAGACCATCCTGGTCAACATGGTGAAACCCCGTCTCTACTAAAAATACAAAAAAATCAGCTGGGCATGGTGGCGCGTGCCTGTAATCCCAGCTACTCAGGAGGCTGAGGCAGGAGAATTGCCTGAACCCAGGAGGCAGAGGTTGCGGTGAGCCGAGATCCCGCCATTGCACTCCAGCCTGGGTAACAAGAGCGAAACTCCGTCTCAAAAAAAAAAAATCTGTGGACATAATATGTGACGTATGATTTACTCAGTGGGAGATTTACTGTTCAGTAAGGTTATGGTTTTTTAAGCCTTGCAAACCTCTAAATGTAGATACCTTTAATAATTCCATCTCAGAAGGGGCTCATTATTATCCACATTTCCATGTGTGATAGTCACTGAGGCATGTCTCCGGAAACATACCTAACCACCTAAGAGTAAAAGCCGCTCATAGCACAGGAAGCCTAGAATAAGTACATTCTTCTACGATTAAGCACCTAGGTCTTAATATGTGTCGGTCTGTACTTAGATTCTACCTTTGTGATCAGGGCAATATTTGAAATTGAGATACAGGTAATTAGAAAGAGATGTGGTCAATTTCCCTTCATCAGTGAAGCCCAGAATCGCACCATCATGCTGTTTTTCAAAGACTGCGGTCCTCACACAGAGCAGCTTAGCACTGAAAGAGGAGGTGGGACGGCAAAAGTTCTGCTGTCCCCCTCGGAGGGTGTGTGAGGGGGAACTGGCTGGCCTCTTCGGTGCCCTGCTGCTCAGACCTCTAGGGAGCATACAGAAAGGTAAGTTTGGGGGCTCCCATCCCATGGCAGTGTCTGGGGTGAATGTTTACGGCTCCTGAAGCCCCAGTTACAGGGTACACTTTTAGTTTAGCTGTCTGAAGGCAGCTTGTGTTAATCAGCTCATTGACACCCTCTGCCTGGTCGCAAGGACAGAGGGTTTTCTATATCCTGGGGTTCTTGCTTTGGTGTCGTGGAAGACTCGGATCACACGTGGGCTTGGAGAACGATTGCAAGGTTTTATTGAGTGGAAGTAGCTCTCAGCTGATGGGGGAACCAGAAGGGAGATGGTTTTTCCTGGGAGTTTGCCCGCTTGGTGGCCTGAGCGCTCCTCCGACTGCCCCAGCCAAACTCTGCATTGTTCTGCTGGTCCGTGGCCTGCTGGTGCCTGCTGGTGTGTTCCTCTGCCAATCTGCTCCTCTCCATGTGCAGCCTCTTCTGTCTCTGCCTTGCTAGGGTCTTGGGTTTTTATAGGCATAGGACGGGGGCGCGGCAGGCCAGGATGATCTTGGGAAATGCAACATTTGGGCAGGAAAACAAAAATGCTGTCCTCACCTAGGTCCGTGAGGGTGGAGTCCTAGCCAGGGACCAATGGCTTTCTTTACCCAGCACTTCTGTTCCCCACTTCCGTATCATTTAAAGGGACCACGCTTTTCCCTTTCCAGCACTTCTGTATCAGAGGGACACAGTCTTCACCTGCTAAGCTGTCTCTCACCAGTGGTTATGTTTTTTCTCTTTTGAACAGGATTTTTCTCTGTGCAGACTGCTGTACTGTTCAGTTACAACATTAGCCATATTCTTGTTATTCACTTGAAAGGTTACACAACTTGTAGGAGTAATTCATGGGGAAAATAACTCGTGTTTTTCCATCACATTTTCTGCCTCTACCAACTCTCCCCTCATCCTCCCAGCATTAAAGCCAAGAGAGATAAGGCCGCTACTTTTCTGTCCATTTTCACAGGCTGAAATGCTTTGCATCCTGCCTGCTTGTAATGGCAATTGCCTGGCCTCTTCTGTAGCTCGTCCTCTGTAGCTGTCTCTCCCACATTCCTAATGAAAGTCAGCTGACATTATGTATTTGTGTACAAAGAGTAAATAACATGGTTTAGTTATGTAACAATTAGAAATGCATTGATTTCTTTAGTTTAATGTTACAGCCTCGGTATTGGTAATTCCTGACTACCTGCTAACTTTTGAAAGCCAGAGGGTCTTGCTCTTCAAACGCTTTTCACAGAATGTAGTGGGCTTATAGTAGAAGGAAGGCATATCTAGGGTATTAAATTGTCCTTGCAAAACTAAATAAGTACCCTATGCAAAAATAAGATAGGCTGCGTGGTAACTAGTTTTCAGAGTATTTGAAGCAATGGTTTGTACTACTTTAAACGTTTTCACTTCAGGAGCATCTTAAGTGGTTTGGGATCATGACTCCTACTTCAGTACATGATTAGTACAATTTTTAATGCATAATTTGTGGACCCTCCTTTATTAGATTAGAAGACATAACTTGAAACCAGTATGATAGATTTGATGAGGCGAGATTCCAAGATGGGTAATATAAAGCTAAGGAAAATGGAAATGCCCTGCCCAGTATGACTAACAGGGTCAGGAATAGAACCTGACTCCTAATAGAACACATTTTTGAGTGGGTGGCACAAAACAGGACATGTTAACAATCAGAGCTCAAGTCCAGCCATAAAACATGTGTATACACCATTGCGTATTGTGTTCAAATGAGTTATTTTTGCCTCAGTCTGTTCCAGTGCACATTCCTGACAGAGGAAGGTATTGGTTTGGAGATCATTTTTTCTCCAGCGGCATGCAAAAGTCAGAGTTTCCAGATACTCAACTGAAGGGGGGCCTGAGCCTTATAAAAAATGTACCAATGACCCAATGGGGTTCCATACTTTGTAACTAATTTGGCAGTGGCTGGCATCTTAGTTTGTGAGGGGACTTTACAAAAGTTATGGACCTCTAACCTCTGAATTGGGGTAGGCTCCCCTAGTTAGGTTACTTGGGGCTGAATAGTTACAGAGGCAATTGTGTGAAAATGAAGAACAATAGCCCAAATAAGAGCCACTCCAGCACTCTACGCCACACTTGGCTTTTAGGATCTAAAGAGGTGATCTGGCTCTTATTTGAACTATAACTATAACCAATATTTATTTCAGAGGAATTTCTGTATATTTCCTTAATTTTCCCTCAAAATATCCCCCAAAGGAGATCTGTCAATTCACTAATGTTATAGATCTTTTATGAGGGCACAGACAGGCCCAGGGAGATTGCAACATGCACAAGGCTACACAAGTAATAAATAAGGATTGGGAAACATACATTCAGGTCTGTTGACTACAAATTGGGCCCTTTTAATGAAAGGGGTCATTGTGGTTCCACCAGTCCCCCTCCATACCTGCGGATCCCAAGAACAGACTCAAAAGGAATTTCCCCTGTGGTTAAGAGGATGTATTGTATAAAAGGTCAGGATCCCATTTCACCTTTCCTTTCTTTCAGAGCTGTCTTAGCTTTCCCTTTAGATAAATGTATGTCATCAGTGGGAGATCATCTGCCTCTTAAATCCTTATCTTTCACAGTGGACACCAGACTTCCTTTTAAGGTGCTACGTATGACTCATCAGTAGTTTAAAATTTTGTAAGATACATGAACATTTTCTAATTGAGAAACACTTTAGAATTGCGGAACGTATTATCGTGATGAAATAACAATGACTAATATTGTTGTTGAATTGTTGAAATTATAATAGCTTTAATGTTTTTTGATTCAGTCTGTTTATTCCAAGTTACCTTGCCTTTTAAATGGCTTTGAAACATTAGCAAACAATGTTGGTCTCTCTTACAGACCTCAGTCCTGCTTTTAACAGCCACAAGCAGTGTATTCAAAACATACCTGAATTGGACATGACATTTTAGAGAATATTTTGACTAATTTGTAATAAAAGAAAATTTGACTAAATCACAGGTGATTAAAGAGGTGATAGCATGCCAAATACTACAGTGAATAAATTACTCTTGAGAAATGCATTGTTTATATAGATATTACAATGCCATGCTGTTCTCAACCCAATCATATATATAAACTGGAATAGAAATTCCTGAATTTTTTTTTAACTCCTGGGGAAGCTGTTTATAAAACTAGATTATAGTACTATCAAATATAGCCAAAGAGAGGTCGATAAAAACATGGGTACAAAGTAAACATGACTTCTTTGGTTTTATTAATGGATAATAGGATTGAAACTAAGCCAGAAGGTACAGAAAGGTGAGATTATAGTAAACCAGGCACATATGGCACTTGCAGCTAGTGTACCTAAAAGCTTGCTTTTCCTTGGGAAATAAACAGAACATTAAAACAAGGATTGAAAAAATGGCTTAATTTTTAAAATAAGAACAAATGGTGACTAGAGGGAAAACAAGAGGAAAGAAAATGAGCAGTGATCAAAATCCTGGGAGAATTATTTTCACTTTGATTTTGCGATTTTTATTTATGCAATAAATAATACTAATTGAGGGTCAAATTAATCTCTAAGAACATTATAAATCGTGTTAAATCAGCACATTTGGAGAAGTAAAATACTGAATCTCTGAGCTCTGTCTTCATTTTTCATAACTGTACATAATTTTTAGTCTTCCAATGTCTCAGTTTCATGCTTTTATTGACACCTATTTCCAGATTAGTGTTCCTCAAACTTTTGTACACATCAGAATGTCCCAGAATGCTTATTAGAAATACAGATACCTGGGTTCCATCCTCAGATACTCAAATTTATTAGATGTTGGTTAGGACACAGAAAGATGCAGGGACTTCAGGCCATCTTTTAAAAATATTAATATAGAGAATAATCAGCCAGGAGGCAAATACCTCTTTGAGTCAGAGAATGCCATTGATTTTAGGAATTCTGATCCTACCAAATATAAATTTTAGAATTTAAATGTTTGTTCATGGTGACGTATTAGAAATCTAGCATAATACATATTGGTAAAAAAATGATAAAATTGTCTGTGGTTAGGTAACCTGGTTGTTTATAATCAAACTGTTTAGACAATAAAATTGAAATAGTTACTGAATTGAACACTTCATTATTTTAGAGGCATAATATGGAGCTCAAGTAGTTGAAGTAATTTGTACAATATCGTGTGGCTAAGGACCAGGCAAGATACTCTGTTCTTTCCATTTATTATATTGTGTTTCTTTCAAAAGTCTCTATAAGTCTCCAGTATTATCAGAAGGACATGGGTAAGCCAAAAACCCCATTAGCTGATACCTTTGGCTCATATAGGAAAACAAGGTTATAGGCTTGTGTAAACACAAATTTTCTTAACAAAAGCAATTCTATGGTTATAGCAATAGAATACGTCTTGTCTTTCATTTCAGTAAATCTCATGAACCATTGGATGGAGTGTCTTAATTCATTTTCTTTTGCTTATACCAAAACACCCAAAACTGGGTAGTTTATAAAGACAAGGAATTTATTTCTTACAGTTATGGAGGCTGAGAGGTCCAAAGTTGAGGGACTGCATCTGCTGATAGCCTTCTTGGTGGTGGGGACTCTGAGGCACAGGACATCAAGTGGTGGAGGGGGCTGAGCATGCTCACGTGCTAGCTAAGGTTTTTCTTCCTTTTATAAAGCCACCAGTTCCCCTCCCATGATAACCCATTAATCCCATTTATGAGGACAGAGACATCATGATCCAATCACCTCTTAAAGTCACCACCTGTCAATATTGCCAGAGTGGAGATTAAGTTCCAACATAAGTTTTGGAGTGGTCATTCAAACCATAGCATAGAGTCATGATGGTACGTTGCTTCAGGCACAAAATTTGATGCTCCATGATATGCTAATTAGTTTTACCTTCAGAAGAATATTTAGCTTCACTCAGGTTTTTTCAAAGCTAACCTCCCCTCAAAAAAAAAAAAAACAAAAACCATTTTAAGAGTAGATAGCTACTCATTTGATCAGCCTCTCCTGCTGAATCATTTAGGATTTTTTTTTTTTTTTTTGCTGCAAATAACAGAAAACTGACTAACAGTATAAGAAATAAAGTGATTACAAACAGAAAATTTTCCCCCACACACCCTTCTATATTTCTTTTATTTTTTATTTATTTTATTTTATTTTTTGAGATGGAGTTTCGCTCTTGTTACCCAGGCTGGAGTGCAATGGCGCGATCTCGGCTCACTGCAACTTCCGCCTCCTGGGTTCAGGCAATTCTCCTGCCTCAGCCTCCTGAGTAGCTGGGATTACAGGCACGCGCCACCATGCCCAGCTAATTTTTTGTATTTTTAGTAGAGACAGGGTTTCACCATGTTGACCAGGATGGTCTCGATCTCTCGACCTTGTGATCCACCCGCCTCGGCCTCCCAAAGTGCTGGGATTACAGGCGTGAGCCAATGCGCCCGTCCCTGTATTTCTTGATGTAGGTCATTATGGGTATTAGTTTAGTGACTCAATAATATCATGGCTCAAGGTCAGTTTGTCTGCGATTCTCTTGGCCTTTCTCTCATAGTCTGAAACTCCAGGTATCACATTGGTAGGCTGGAGGGAGGAGTGAGGGCAGCCCAGGTGTTCCTTTTATCAGAAAGGCTGGAGGGGTGTCCCAAAAGTACACCCCTCTCCTATCCAATGTCCATCTTACTGGCTGGAACTATGTGTACTTCCATTCCAAGAACAAGAGATACTGAGGAAAGAAATGGGTTGCTTTAGCTTCTAAAAAGGAGATGGCCAAGGAATAAGACAGTCAAGAGAGGGGTGGCATGGCAGAGTGTCTGCTGCTCTCTGGGTTTTAGAAGGAACTCCTGTTATTCTAGTGTCACCTGAGTACAGACTGGGTCTCATGGGGCCACTGCAGGTTCAGACATTCTTCTTTTTTCTTCTCCTCTACCATCATCCTTCTAGACTCTGCCACTTTGCTTTCCCCCACCCCATCCCCCAACACCACACAGAGTGACTCCACTCACACACACTCAGGCCTTCCCACGGCCAAACCTTCATTTTCAGGAAGTCCTTGAGCTGCCCGGCCTTTACCAAGGTGGCACAGGTGTTCCTAGGATTATAAAATGTTTTACTGAATAAGTTTTCTCTGTGGATGTCCAGGAACCTTTCCTTCCAGCCTCTTTGAAGGAATAATGATTGAATCAGAACAGGACATATTGATGTTTAAAAAAAAAAAAAAAAAAGTCACAAGTCAGTATCTTGAAAGTATATCCCAAGGCTTTTCTTAAGGTAACCTTTATACTGAACCATAAAAAGATTAAAGACACCTTCTGCTAGAGTCTGGCCTCATCAGTCACATTGAGATTGTTCAGAAAAAGAAGTGTTGACACCTTTACTGAAAGGAGTCAAGGTCTTCCAAGCAGGAAACTGGTTTGATGACAGTTCTCTGACTTGTTAGGTAAGCTGGTCCACTTCAGAGATGACTCTCTCCTTGACTTTTGACTGACTTTGTGTTTGTTGGAGGAATCCTGTGAGTCATGTTTAGCCTTTCCCGCCTGATTGAGTTTGAAGGAGCCTCTGGATTGCTGCATACAATGGATTTTGCAAAGTTTTCTTCAGTGTACTCACAGAAGAAAGGCAAGTGGGTTCATAAATGGAAATTCTAGACAAATAGCTAAAGACACCTCTCTGTATAAATGCTTCCAGATGGAGACACGTTTTTCACTTCACTCTCCACAGTTTTCACTTTAAAGGGTTATTGAGATGGAAGCATTGGAGCGAAGCCTATTAGAATCACTTGCTCCACCTTTCCTTCTGAGGAAGGCTGACTTACAGTTGCAAGGGGAAAATACTGGCTAAGAAACAAATCGTGGTCTGTTCCCTACAGTCTATCAACACATGCTTTTCAGAAGAAGAAGAAGAAACATCTGGAGAGAATAGGACTGAGCTGGTGGAACATCTTGAAGGGGGCTGGCCTCTGCTTAGAAAATTGAAAAGGCATCCAGATAAGCCATTAGGAAAAATCTGTGGTTGTTAAACAGAGTAACCTAAAGGAAGAACTTCAAGATACAAGTTTAAAGCAACACTCTGCAATTACTTGTATTATAGTATCCGGTTGTTAAGTTTGTCTTCACTCTTTGAAAGAGTTCTGAACAGAGTTAGAGTTTTCTTAAAAACTCTTGGGGTGGCTGGGCGCAGTGGCTCATGCCTGTAATCCCAGCACTTTGGGAGGCTGAGGCGGGCAGATCATGAGGTCAGGAGTTTGAGACCAGCCTGGCCAACATGGTGAAACCCCATCTCTACTAAAAATACAAAAATTAGCCCAGCATGGCGGCACATGTCTGTAATCCCAGCTACTTGGGAGGCTGAGGCAGAATTGCTTGAACCCAGGAGGCAGAGGTTGCGGAGAGCCGAGATCATGCTATTGTACTCCAGCCTGAGCAAGACTCCATTTCAAAACAACAACAACAACAACAACAACAACAACAACAACAAACTCGGGGCCTATAAAAAAAATGCCATTTGGCCTGTACAATAAGTTGCTCGTATGCAGCAAGTCCTCTGCCTTCTACAGCTTTCTGTATAAAAGGCTGGGATACCAACATCTGCCTGAAACAAAAACACATGTATTTTAGCCAAATAAATAAAAAGGAACAAAAGTCTAAGTACATCATGCTGCTCATAGTCGTACTGGCTACTCTCACTGGCTCCCTCACTGTTGTTATAATTTCGTTTATGGCCTAGGCAGATGGGCCTCTCTGCTCATGGGTGATTTAGAATCTGCTGATAGTGGCTGGAATGAAGCAAGGAGGATCTTACAACTTCTAAGCTCACTGGCTTAGACCACCATATTCTTGGGCTTAGGTGTTAACTCCCTATGTGATGCCCATCAGTGGTGATACCTCGGCTATTGTCCAGCGGGTGAATGTGATCTTCCTCTTCGGAGAAACCTATTGCAAATCACAGCTAATAGGGATCCTAATGAGGACATTCACCTCCCAGCTCCTCTGAGCCGGGGCAGTGGATAACAACAGGATGTGGGTTTTAAACACGTGTGAGCTTCTTCAAGCTGCCTCTTTCAGTTTCTTTCTTTTTTAAGGCACTAGAAAATATAATCCACATATTTGAAACAAACATTTTTTCTTGCTTTTAATGTTTTTTTGTCGTAGTTTTCTCCCATGTCAGGACTGGATTCCACTGATTAGTACCAAGATAGATTAATTAGTACAGTATATAAATGAAAACATGGGATATTTACAAGGTAGGCAGAAGACCATATATGCTTCTAAGTTGTACTTTTGGTAAATATAAAAATGGATTGTATTCATCATCCATGGGTGTGTTAAAGCCACTCTGCTATACTTTGGACTTAGCAAATCATATTTTGATGAACGGGACCAAAATATGTTGAGAGCACAAACCTATCACGGTAAAAGTTAAAGGCATTTTGTTTAAAATGTATTTAAAAAGAAGTTGTAAATTTGAACAGGCCATACAATTAGTATCAAGTAGGCAGATCTGTAGGCATTTTCATCAGAGACAGTAGCAATGAGAGACTGCAGGAAATGGAAAGGAATCAGACTTTTATTATTTATATTTGAGTTGTTATTCCAGTCCTCACCGTCCCCTTGGCTCCTCTTCCCAATCCATTCTGTTACTAGTTGTCCTTCCTATCTGTCCTACTCTTCTTCCCATCACCCCCAGGATACACAGTAAAGGGAGAGGAACAGAAATGGGCAGCCCTAGTGAACAAAGTGATATTATAGAGGGTTGTTTTCATTTCAAGTGTGAAGTTGTCCTTGTGCTTGAAATATGCACATGATAAAAAGGGGGTTGCCATCAATGCATATTGTCTTAAAAAGCCAATGGCTCCTTTTTAGTTTTTCTCCGTAACGAAGACCTTCTTAGACTGTGGACTCTGTAATTATGTTCACTGAACAAATACCTTGAAAGGGAAGTAATTCCAAGTCATGTATCAAAGGTTCAGTTTGATCCGTATTTACTAAATGCCCAACATGTCTATGCATTTTGTTTATTCATTTATAGTAACAAGATACAGTGAGTTCATATTCTGAGCCAGCACTATGCTCAGTGTTGAAACATTAGAGTCACAAGATTCCCACTTTGAAGAACTAATGGAGGAGGAAGAAGCATGAAAGGATAGGTTGCAGGGTGACAAGAGAGTGTTCCCATAGCGCAGCTCCAGAGCTGTGATTTTAAAAAGATGATGCAAACCAGTTATCTCTTGCTTCATGAAGTGGATGGGCTACAGGAAATTTGGCAATAAAACAAAGTTTATAAGAATTGCAACATTTTTCTACACCTCTACTGTAAAATTGGAAATGCTTTCCCACAGAAAAAAAACCTCTCACAATGCTGAATGCAAAAGTTGGGATCACCGAAGTATTGTTTCTATATTTTGTCTGCTGGAAACTGTATTTTTAGAAGGTAATCCCTGTTTTCAATGTAGTTCCTGTCTTGCCTCCGGCGGTTTTATTCTTGAAGCACTTTTCTAGTTCTGAGATTGCTACTACCCAAAGTATTCCTTTCTTTCTTACTGGGATGTCCTCTGCCTTCACAGCCTGCTTCTGGATTGTAGTTTTTTCCTTTCTTTCTGTTGAGATATTTATGGCATTTAATAGATTCAAACAAGATATATTGCAGCCTGACATGCTTATGTAGCTTCAGATGTGTAAAAATGAAGTAACTTCCTATCTTTGTCTGTCTAGTTCAAGCATTAACTGCAGATGAGAAATGCCTGTATTGATTCATTCATATAATAACTATTTATTGACTACCTACTATGTACAACCAGAAACACAGTTTCTAACCTCGTGAACTTACCATGTAACATGGGAAGACAAGCACTAAATTCTTACTTGTTTGTAATTTGATAAAACTCAGAACAAATACAGGTTTCTATGAACCCATGTATAGGGGGAAATATTTAAGTTCCATTTAATACTGAGATAGCTAGGTATCTCAATATTTAAGCTGAGATCTGAAGGATAGGTAGAAGATTCCTCAGGCAGAAGGAAGAACATCGTGAGGCAGGAAGAAATGTGGTCATTTTGAGGAACTTCACCATCGGTGTGGCCATAGCAAAGAGAGCAAAAAAGCGAAACAGGGAGGAATGGAATTCAGCTCACGGACTCTGGAATCAGATTTCCAAGTTGGAATCCTGACTTCATAGCTGTATCAATTAAGAATTTTTGTGTGGCCGGGCGCGGTGGCTCAAGCTTGTAATCCCAGCACTTTGGGAGGCCGAGGCGGGCGGATCACGAGGTCGAGAGATCTAGACCATCCTGGTCAACATGGTGAAACCCCGTCTCTACTAAAAATACAAAAAATTAGCTGGGCATGGTGGTGCCTGCCTGTAATCCCAGCTACTCAGAAGGCTGAGGCAGGAGAATTGCCTGAACCCAGGAGGCGGAGGTTGCGGTGAGCCGAGATCGCGCCATTGCACTCCAGCCTGGGTAACAAGAGCAAAACTCCGTCTCAAAAAAAAAAAAAAAAAAAAAAATTTTGTGTGTGGCATCCAAAGAACAGAAAGCCCATGTTACTGAGGTTCATACAAAAAGGGGAAGTTACCTTCACAAAACAAAAAGTCTGACACTAATCAGTCCAGGGTTGGTGCAGGGCTTGATGAGGTCATTGCAGGTTCGGGTTCTGTGTCTTCTGCTCTGCATTTGTAGCCTGTGGCTTTGTCATTCCCTCATCTGGAAATGGTGGCTGCAGCCCCAGGCACAACGGCCCATTGAAGAAGAAGAAGGGGGAAGATGGGCAATGTCAGGTTATTTTATCAGAAAAGTTCAAAGCTTCTCAGAAATCTTCTGTTGGAATTCTACCTGTTTGTCCTAGGCCAGAACATAACCCAAATAAGCAGGAAAACTGTGAAAATGAGAACAGAGATCTTCCATCCCTAATAATGGAGACAGCAAGTGAGAGGAGATTAGGAATGAGTGTTGATTTCCTCAACAGTGTTTGACATAACCACTTTCTAGCTTTATGAACTTAGGCAAGTAACTCAACTTCCCAGTTCCTCTTCCATAAAATGGCGATAACATCCCAAAAGGTTGTTACGAGATTCATTGAAATAGTTTCTACGCTCAGTCAGCAATCAATCAATATGAGCTCCAACATGATGCTTGACAGTTATGCAACAAACAGTTCAAGAAGAGCTTTGTCAGCCATATTGGTAATTTTGTCTTTATCCTTAGCACAATGAGAAGGTATTAAAGGATTTTAGGCAGGGAAGTAACAAGATCATATTTGTGTTTTCAAAAGAACCCTCAGGCTGGGTGTGATAACTTGCTCCTGTAATCCCAGCGCTTTTGGAGGCCACGGCAGGCTGATTGCTTGAGCCCAGGCGTTTGGAAGACCAGCATCATGGGCAACTCGGGGAAACCTCGTCTCTAAAAATAATACCAAAAAAAAAAAAAAAAAATTGAGATGGCCGTGGTGGCACTCACCTGTAGTCCTAGCTATGCAGGGGGCTGAGGTGGGAGAATCACCTGAGCCTGAGAGAGGCTGTAGTCAGCTGTGAGTGTGCCATGCACTCCAGCATGGGTGACACAGTAAGGCACTGTCTTGAAAAATAAAAAAGGAGCCCTCAATTTATCCTCTGCCCCTGATGAATATATTCCATTTTGTTGCATTGCAAAATTCTAGCACATTGGTTTGCTTACCCGTCTTTGCTCTGGAATGACTTTTAATTCTTATTTTGGCAATCTTGGTTGTTTTGAGATGTGTGAAATTAGAATCATATGCAGGTGTTTGAGTTCTTTTGATTTTGCTTTATAAACACTTTTTTGGTTTTTTTTTTGTTTTTGTTTTTTGTTTTTTAGCTTGGGGCAATGTAAAGCTAGAATATCAATGTACTTTTGTCAAGATTTTCCAAACTATTTGGCTGATAGTGCATTTACAAGAATAGGTAAAAAAGATCCCGAAGATATTACTTCACTTACTTGAACTACTGCCCTACTCTTAAGAGCCACAGCAAGCTTACATGTTTAAAAAAATTTTTAAAAAGAGCTGCAACATTCCTTTCGCACTCCCACTCGCCCCTGAGGTCCTTCCACTTCCTTCCTATGGCTTTTTTTAGAAGGCAGTGTGTTTTTCTCACGTCCGGCAACAAAGGATGTTTTGTGCTGCTACTGAGGTTTGTGTGTGTGACTTACTTTAGAACTCTTTCTAGAAAATGTGATGATTATTTGCATAGGTTTAGTAGAACTTTATATTGAGTGAAAGTCTCAGATGACTTTTTGTTTTGTGTAGATTTGCCGCTGCTTAACGTCAAATCACTTTCCCCTGTGTGTTTTAAAATAATCCTAATAAGACCTGTCAAAAATCCCCCAGAAGTCTCACAAATTCTTATCTTCAAAAAAAGTGTAAGTGATACCTTCAGGATATCACAACTTCTTATCTCCAAAAAAAAAAAAAAGCGTAAGTGATACCTACAGTGTAGACCTTTTCAAAGACTTCTCATCACTTCCTTAAATAGTGCCATAACGAGAAGGGGACATGGTGATGAACCATAAACTTTGGTTTTCACCGAGAAAATCTATCTGGAGCAGTCACAGCATCCTATGCTGGAGCTATTAGATTCCTTAACGTTAGATGTTTCCATCTAATTGTAATTCTCTCAGCAAGGATACAAGGTGGGAGAAACAGAATTCTCAGATGGCTGAGAATTATATTCTAAATCCTGGGAGAGAATTTACCTTTCCGCTGTCAGATAATATGAATCATTTCAAACACGTGCTGGAGCAGCTTCACCGTTTCTTGAGGAGAATGGGGTTTCTCTCTTAACAAAGAGAAAGATAAATGCGCCTCACAAGATTTTAGTGGTCGATCTCTGTCAGTATACTATCAGCAAAAATGCCAGCAATCAATATTACCAAGAGGCAGCACTCTCTTGAGTGCAGAAGTAACAACCTTAGCTGCTTTGTAAACAAGACCGCTTTGGAGATACTCTGTTTGGAGTAAATGAGGAGTCCCATAGTGTAGATATGAAGATTTCTCCTCCATGCAGATTTTGTGCTTCCTCTTGTATTGAAGTTAAGGAAGGAGAGCTTGGATTCCAAGATCAATTTAACATCTGAATTCCTTGGCATTGTCATGCTAGATCAGCACATCTCAGGTGGCTTTCAATATGTATTTTAGCATTGATTATCCTCTACTAGGGTAAATCCAAAGATGATTTAGAAAATCAAAGTCAATTTTCCCTTGGAGTTTTCTCAGAATAAAGGGAAGCTGTGATGTGGAAGGTTTTTTTGGCTTCTATTTGCATACGATGCAAAATCAATCTGTGTGAATCTCTTTCCTCTGTTGAGTATTTACTATATGCAGAGCCTTGGGTATTTCTGTGCAAGGGAGATTATGCAAAAGAATTTTAAGGCATGCCACTTGACTTTGTGAAAGTAAGTATTTGTTTAAAGAGACAAGATATTACAGTGGGAGGCTGCTTTGTGAGAACCCACACTTTCAGGTCAGCACCCTGAGATGGGTCCTATTATGCCCTTTAACCCAGCAAGGGACTTCCTGTAGTTCTTTATCAGGAAAATGGAGACAATGAAGATGCTTGCCTTATAGATTGTGTAAAAGGCAGCAAGATATGGCTGAGTAAGAACATGACTGAAGCCAGACTGCTTCTGCTTAAAACCTAGGTGATCTGTTTATACCTGATATGAACCTGGACAAGTCTCATAGAACTTCTCTTGCTTCGGTTGCTTCATCTGAAGATGGCAATGATGCTAGTACCTGCCTCCTGCCTCATAAGGCTGTTGTGTTGAGACCATCCTGCCCAACATGATGAAACCCCATCTCTACTAAAAATATAAAAATTAGCTGGGTGTGGTAGCACATGCCTATAGTTCCAGCTACACGAGAGGCTGAGGTGGGTGAATCGTTTGAACTCAGGAGTCAGAGGTTGCAGTGAACTGAGATCACGCCACTGCACTCCAGCCCGGTGACAGAGTGAGACTCTATCTCAAAAAAAAAAAAAAAAAAAGAGTTAAGGTAAAGTGCTGAGAACAGTGCCTTACACAAAGTATCACGTAAGGATTTGCTTTCATTATTGTAAGTATTAGATATAATGCATGTGAAATACTTGACACATGTAGAAGGTAACTATTTATTATTTATATAGAGAACTCAGCACAATGTGTAGTACATTTTCAGAGCTCAGTAATGTTGATAGACTTTATTTTCTAGTGCGTGTGTGTGTGTGTGTGTGTGTGTGTGTGTGTGTGTGTGTGTAGAGAGAGAGAGAGAGAGAAGCACATATTTCCCAAGAGCATAATGAATATAATTTTATGGGAAAGAGTATTTAGAACAAAATGGAAATTATCCAGGCCATACAACCCTTGCTATTCTGCCTGGTGTTTAAAGGGTTTGCATTTGTGGGCCTGTTTTTTCTATTGATGCTTCTCCAACATTCCACTGTGGATGGAACCTCGAATGCCTCATAACATGTTTGAAAAATTTAAAGGGATAATCACTGCTTATTGTTCCTACTGCCATAGAAGGTTAAAACATACCTGCCTTTTGGGCTTAGCTAGAACTCTAATTTAATACTAATACAATAACAATACAGGCAGTTTCCAGAGTTTACAGTTTACATATGTAATGTATGTCATCCAAAATTCAGTTCTAAAGCGAGAATTTGAATCTTATCATACACTTTCCCATAAAAAATGTTACAAGAGGGCTGAGCACGGTGGCTCATGCCTGTAATCCCAGCTCTTTGGAGGCTGAGGCGGGTGGATCATGAGGTCAGGAAATCAAGACCACCCTAGCTAACACAGTGAAACCCCATCTATACTAAAACTACAAAAAATTAGCTGGGTATGGTGGTGTGTGCCTGTAGTCCCAACTACTTGGGGGGCTGAGGCAGGAGAATCACTTGAACCTGGGAGGCGGACGTTGCAGTGAGCCGAGATCGCACCACTGCACTCTAGCCTGGGCGACAGAACAAGGCTCCATCTCAAAAAAAAAAAAAAAAAAAAATGTTCTAAGAGATAATTAAAAATGAGGCCTACCTATCTAATTATCCCAATACCTTAGAGAAAAAAAATGGTACTGTTGATTACCAATCATCGTTTGTGATTCACAGTACATGCTTGCATTCTAGCTACAGAGATATCTGAAACACATCTACCTCTATGAAAATCCTGGGAAAGAGAGGCCTCCCCCGCCTGTACTCTACCATCTTAAGTAAAAGACAGACAACATTTTCGGGGACATGATTTTCACTGGGTAACTTCAGCCTCAGTTTCTGGGCCAACAGCAATGGCAGAACAGAATGAGGGGATGATGGGGTGGAAACAGTCATTGTTATGTGTATGTAATTGTGAAGACTACTTTATTGCTGGTGATAGAAAATTACTAAAAACGTTGGCATGTGTTTTATTGCCTCCTCTTCTCCCTTACCCCTCACCATCACTCTGCAAATCAACCAAGGCCAATGTCCTAGGGGAGACTTTCAGTTCTTTCTATTATAGTTCTCCTTCAGGTCCTCCAAGTATGAAATTAAGAGGGCTTTCAAGATGGAGAAATCCCCTCTTTGCAATATTAAGAGTCTATAATGCTGTTATCACCAAATAAGTTACTATTAATTCTAAATCAAGTCATGTTTGTTTTGCCAGTCCAAAAAGCCTCCCTATTTAGTCTGTATGCAAAGGACAGCCTGGCAGAGAAATTTAACACCTTGTCATTTTAAAATGTGTCTATCACTTAATCCTTTACAGAGAAGAAAAGGTGATGTAGTTTTTTTGTGCTCCAAAGCTGGTAATCTCACGTCAATATGTTTATTCATTCAACAAACATTTACTGGGCTTTCACTGTGGGCCAAGTACTGCTTTTCTAACTGCCAGGTAGAAAGGGATAGAGAGATACTTTTTTAAAGGATACAAAATTACAGCTAGATAGGAGGAATAAATTCTAGTGTTCATTGGCACTGTAGGATACTATAGCTAACAATAATATGTTGTTTCAACTAGCTAGAAGGCAAATATTGTATGTTCCCAACACAAATAAATGAAATGTTTTGAAATGATGGATGTGCTAATTACCTTGTTCAAAGCACTATCATTATGTGTACTGAAACATCACTATGAAATGCCAGATATAGGTGATGGGGAGGAAGGCAGCAAACCACACTGCCATATATGTACCTATGCAACAATCTTGCGTGTTCTTCACATGTACCCCCAAACCTAAAATGCAATAAATAAATATATATATATAAGAAATATCACTATGTACCTCATGAATATGTACAATTTTTGACAATTAAAAAATAGAATTTTAAGAATAAAAAAATTTTAAATTTTAAACATTTTTTAAAATTAAGAAATAAAAGAAAAGCAGATAGTTTTCTGTCAAACCTAGATGGATGTAAACACATAAACAGGTAACACTATAATGTGGCATAGGGTGATAAGTGCCACGGAGGGGATTAATTTCATGCAGAGTGGGTCTGCAGGAAGTAGGGGAGCGAGCCATGAAACCATCTGGATGACGAGTTCTCAGGTAGGGTGAATAGCAAGTGAAAAGCCTCTGAGCAAAAGCGCCTTTGTCAGATTGCAAGGAGACTCTAGCAGGATCAGAGTAAACTAGGTGAGAGTGGTGGGAGATGAGATCTGAGAGGTAACAGGAACACTTTGTGGGGCTCTGTAGACCAATAAGAAGATTTGCTCTTATTCTAAGTAAGCCAGGCAGCGAAGTGTTTTAAGCAGAAGTATAAGAAGATCTGACTTACTTTTATAGGCTTACTCTGGGTCTTGTATGGAGATAAGTTGCAAGTTTATTGTATAGTTGCAGGAGTTGGAAGTGATGGTTGCTTGGAACTAGTTCCTAGCTACTAGCAAGCTAGGAGCAGTAAAAGTGGGGGAAAGTGTGGATTTTTTATATATTTTAAAGACAGAGCCAATAGTAGTGCCAATGCATTGGATGTAGGGTGTCAAAGAAAGAACAGAACCAAAGATCGCTCAAAATGTGTGACTTGTGCAGCTAGAACTGCCATTTATTGGCTGAGGGGATATTATTGGAGTGTCATGTTTGGTGACTGGGGAAAGAAGAGGAGAGAGAATTCGATGTTTCATTTTGGACATGTTAAGTTTGACATGCCTGTTAGACATCCAAGCAGAGATGCCAAGCAGTCAGGGGAATAAGTAAGCTGGAATTCATGGGCTTAAAAGTGCACATTTGTGTATTTAAGGCTAGAAGGCTGAATGAAAATGCCTGGAGCAGAAGTATAGCTAATGAAAAGAAGAGGTGTTTGGACAGAGTGCTAACACTCTCCAATATTTAGAGGGCAGGAAGATGAAGTGGAAGCAGAAAGGAGGCAGAGGAGAAGTGAGAGAGAGAACATAAGAGAAAATGGTGCCCCAAAAGGTTAGTGAAGAAACAGCTTAAGGAGGAAGAGTTTATTGTCAAATATTGAAAATAAATTAGTTAAACTGAAGACTGATAATTGATTATTGAGTCAGGTGAAAGTCATTGATGACTTTCAATTAGTGGTGTGCTGGTAAACTGGCTCTCTGAAAAGCAGTGACAACAGCAAAATCTTGATTTGTAGTGTTCAACAAATTTCCCTGGTGTAAATATTCCCATCATAGTCAGTTTCAACCTACCAGCAGTTTAACAATCAGCTTGCAGAGTTCTTGAATATTTAACAATTAACTTCTGCTACTTGCAGCACACACCACCTTGACAGGAGCCATTTTGTAGGAGTGGTGGGGATTGGAGTAGATTCCTAAAAAAGAAATGAGAGGAATTGGAGACAGTGAGTGCAGACATTTTTAATGAGTTCTAGTATAAAGAAATGAGATGGTAACTGAACCATGAGATGAAGTCAAGATTTTTTGTGTGTGTTTTTAAAATAGAAAATATAGTAGCATGTTTGTATGTAGATGAGAATGATCCAGTTAAAGGGGAAAATCAATGAAAAAGGAGAAAGCAGGGAGAATTGCTGGGGTGAAATCCTTGGGTAGGAAAGAGGATGCAGTTCTAATGCGCAGGGAGAGAGAGGGTGGTTTGGTTTCCGTTAAGAACATCGGTAGTTCCTTCACAGTAACAGCAGAGACTAAAGTAGCCCTGTCCAATTAAATGTAATGTGAGCCACATAGACAATTTAAATTTTCTAGTAGCCACATTATAAAGTAAAAGAGGCCAGGTGCAGGTGCTCACACCTGTAATATCAGTGCTTTGGGAGGCCAAGGTGGATGGATTATTTGAGGTCAGGAGTTCAAGACCAGTCTGGCCAACATGATGAAACCCCACCTCTACTAAAAATACAAAATTAGCCGTGTGTGGTGGTGGGCACCTGTAGTCCCAGCTACTTGAGAGACTGGGATAGGAGTATCACTTGAACCCCGGCGGTTGCAGTGAGCCAAGATCACGCCACTGCACTCTGTTGCCTGGGCAATGGAGCAAGACTTCATCTCAAAACAAAAAAAGTTAAAGAAACAGGTGAAATTAATTTTAATGATTTTATTTTACCCAACATGTACTAATTATTATTAAAATATATAGTGAATATAAAACCATTAATGGGAAAATTTAATTTTCAAAATCCAGTGTGTTTTATACTAACAGCACGTTTCAATTTGAACTAGCCAGTTTTTAAGTAATCAATAGTCGTGACTACCATATTGGTGAACATGAGTATAAATAATCAGCTCCGTGGTCAGATGTGTTGGTGGGCTGATTGTCTCTATTTTCCCAGTGAAATAGGAATCAAGTTCATCCAGCAACTGGGAGTAAGAATTGGGAAGAAGATGCTAAAGGAGAGAGGAAAAGGTTTTAAATAGTCATTCAGGAGAATGAAAGAGTTAATGGAACCAGAAGAGTGTGCTAGAATGGGTGTAGCACCAATGGCCTATTTGAGGTTAGCGTTCCAGAATTTCCAGCGAGACTCACCGTGCCGAGTGTGCTTTTCTTCACCACCTTCTGCCTAGAGGAGGCAGGGGTGGCAGGCATCTGCAAAGTGGACAAAGTTGTTTTTAAATAGGGTAAAATTGATTAGAAAGCAGATGCCAATCTATCACTCCGGTAAAAGATATTAAAATTTTCCCATAGGAAGCTTGACTATTTTTTTCTGATGCAGGCTTTATGCTTGTGGGTTGGGGTGGAACATGAGATGTTAAGCAAGAGTGTGTGGGAACTTAAAAACATAGTGACACTTTTTTCAGCCACTGAACTCTTGTCTCAGAATTCTTAGCAAATTCTCTAAACTCTTTCTCTAGGGTCACTTAATTGAACTCTCTTTGCCCTCCTTCTCTTTCCTTAGAGGTAATCAAACTATTTCTGAAGGTTTGTTTTTTTAAAAATGGTTTGAATCTGATACATACTTGTCAAGACTAAATGTGTGTTGAGTGGACTCCATGTTTGAGGCTAGAAAGATGTTAATGAAGGCTCTCTGTTCCCTGCTGGTAACCTGAAGCTTCCAGTCAACAGAATGAATCAGAGAATTTCCAGCAACACACTAAGGTCCTTATGTAAGGAGGATCACATGCAATTTTTGTCTTTGCAGAATTCCTCTCTGTATAATTATTCTTTTGATCATGCTACACATGAAAAGAAAGGCAACGGGGGTATGAATTATGTCCTTGTTTCACTTGGCATTAACAATTGAGACAGGGTGAGGAGACTGTGAGAACTGCTGGTCTGAGGGAGGTGGTTCTCCATTCGTAATTGACAAATGCTGTGCATGTCCACAAGTGTCCTCAGAGCAGACCTCAAACTGTATACATTACATTGACCAGTCAACGTGGGTAGCTACAATCCTGGGTATGATACTGCAGGAAGTGCAGCCTGAACTTTCTCTACTGTGCATTTGGGAACAGTTCATTGTTTCTCATCAAATAATTCAGACACAGTTGACTCCATTCAAACTTCGACTGAAACAATGCAGCAATTTTCTCATTGGTTTTATACTAAAGAGATTGAGGACTTAATCTGTACTGTACCTAAAATGGCTTTCAAAATTATCAGTTTACAAAGAGTTTATGGATATGTTCAGGAGGTAAATCACCTCCCTTCTCTTCTCTGATGCTCTCCTCGACACCGCAGACAGAAGCAATCACTGTGCTTGACTGATGCCTTGTGCTTCCATAGCATTTTGTTCATAGTTTAACCATGTCCCCGAACGTGAAATCTGTTTCAGAACTTCATGCGTTTGCATATGATGTTATTTTGCCTTCTCTACCTACTTATCAATACCCCCTTATACTTCAAAATCCAAAAATGCCTGTTGAAGAGATGAATGGGATGCTCTGTAGAGGAAATGACGTTCCCTGAGTTGATCACTCTTTCTTAGGAGTCCCTACACACTTGGCTTATGCTTCATTTTCGCCACTTAATCCAGTTCTTAAGATGTGTTTACCTGTTGGTCTCTTTCACAAGTCTGTAACTCTTTCCAACATAGGGACTATGTTTCGTGTTCTTTTGTGTCCCTACCAGGCGTGTGATAATCTTCCACTGTTTTGTTGAATGTGAAATATAAATAATTAAGCATCGGTGTGATTCAGGTGAACATAGAAATAACTTGAGTTAGGTTATATTTTTATAGCCACAAAACTCTTATTGAAGTAAGTCAGCCAATTTTGTGCATTTCGGATAAAACCTCTACGTGAAGATATATCATTTTTAGCCCAAAGCAGAAGTTTATATAAAGGATGTAAGCTTTTGCCCTGTATAGCGAGGAATTAAAACTAAAAAGAAATCTACAAATTCATTTATAGATAATCTCAAGTTGAGGCCTATAGACATGTAAGAAAGGTTTCTTTAAGGTTTAATGACCAAGTTTCCTGTGAGCTCTTACTTGGGAAACAAAATTTACACATGGCATTAATATACTATAAATTGTGATATATGGTGTGATTTATCAAAACATTCTCATATCCTATCTAGGGTGAAATTTAATGTTGCCAATAAACATTCCACTCAAAGAAAATGGTAAAGCTGTGTGTGCTATGCATGTTTTGTTTTGGAAATTTACTATTCCTGAATGCTCCCTGAATTAATTTTTGCAAATGATTTGGAAAATTCAAGGAAAAATTGTCTTTTGAGAGTCACCTTGAATGTTATTTTTGTATGTCAAAGGACTATTGAATTTCTTGTTGATATAAGTTGCATGGCTTTTTTGGTTTTGCTTTTATTATTCATTGTTTCTCCAGTTCAGTGTGGATGTGTAATCTCATATCTAACATCTGACATTTTAAGATATAGAATTTTCCTTTTGTTCAGGGGGATAAAATCCTCCTTTTGAGTGTGTGTGTGTGTGTGTGTGTGTGTGTGTGTGTATTTTGTGCACACCTTATGACTGTCTTTCCAAACAATACACATTTCATGTTGGATGGATGGATGGGTGTGTGGGTGATTAGATGGATGGATGGACAGACAGACGGATAGATGGATGAATGGGTGGATGGTTGAACAGTGTGTGATTGCTCTGAGAGTCCAGGTGTTGGGTTCAAGTCACAGCTTTGCTAATTAACAAAGCCTGGCCTATAGCTAATTAATGATACAAACCTCTGTTTCTTCAGTGTAATCATAGTTCTATACAGAGTTTTAAGGGTGAAATGAAATAACGCATATAAATAACTTTATAACTGGCACATAGAGCTCAGAAATGTTAGCTATTATTAACATAACAATAAAACACAAATCAATAGATATATGGCTATAACCATATAAACCGTTTTTAATTTAAGGATGAATAATTTCAACCTGTAAATATCAGGAATGCATTGATCGTAATACACTTCGGAATACCAGTAATTTTCTAATCATAACAGTTTATACATACGAATATGCAAAGTGTAACAACTACAGGCTTCCTTATCTACTTATAGAATTACAAGCGTAGCTTAGATATGAAAACATTCTTACACTTCATAATAGGCCAGCCAGTTGTATTATACCTTGTCTTCTTAAGGTTCCATTGGTTTGTGCAATTAAATGTTTATAATTTCTAGGTAAGTGCTCTTCAGGCAGATGTCTTTCCCTTCGGGGAGACACTAAGGCTCTATAAAGGGGTAATAGTATTTGAAAACATCTGGAACACGGTTCGAGACCATTAGGCATACAGCCCCAAGTTTTTATTAATTTTCACTCCAGATTTCACTAGAGGAAAAAGCAACACGATTTTTAGGCCAAGGAATAAGCCACTTGAGGTCCGCCTCTGAATCAGTTGCAAAAAGAAAAGTCCATCCGCACAGAGGAAGGCCAGCGGACCTGAGTCCTTTTTTCTGCTTAATGAAGGGTGACTGCTCAGAAGACACTTTCGGCTTTTCTCCTAATTTTAACATGTGGGTCCTCCTTGGGGGCGTGGGGGAAACAGTCTAAGGCTGATGAGGAAAGGCTGTGGAGTCTTCAGGTGAGGGCTCTAGCCAGGTCTGAGCCGCGCAGCTGGGGTCAGGCTCTGCACGCGCCTGAACACGCGCAGACTGTTTTGAACTTGAGCAGCGCCTCCCGCTTGCATTCGGCCCGGTTTGTTTGTGCAGAGCTGGACTCCTCCAGCAGGAAGTGCCTGCCGTTTAAGGAGCGCAGGCAGTTCCCGACAGCCAGCCCCGCCTCCCCCGCCTCCTCGCTTCGCTTCCTTCTCATTGGTCTGGAGGCCGGACGGGCCTAATCCTCGCATTTTTAAAATGTCTTCTTTTGTCAGCTTGAGATTTTCCAGAATTTAAAAGCGGAAAGGAAGAGAGAAGAACAAGGAAGCTATTAAAGATACATTAAATAAACCCTACTGGGAACAAGTGTGTGTGTGTAAGAGAGAATGTAACTATTGCAAGGGAAGTTGGTAGATTGCTTATTATTTTAACAAAGAGGGTGTGTGTGTTGGGGGCGGGGGAGGTGTCCCTGAACTGGAGAAGCAGATGTTTAAAGGAGACAGCAGGAAGCAGTTCTGACAAATGAAAGGATTTTTGATTGAATTCATGAGCTAAAGTTTCCTGCCAGTAATGCATTCAACCCTAGGCTACATAAAAGAAAAACCCATATAATTGAAGTTTAATTGCTTAACTTTTAAACACGCAACCAGAACAGGCAACTGTAGCTTCCACAGGTAAACCTGCGTTTAGCTTATTATTTGTTGGTACTTCAGAAAATTATGAGACTTTCCCTTTATCCTGCTCCTCCTTTTTCAGTCCTTGAGTGCCAGACTCTGTCCCTTATTGTCTGGATAAGTTAAAATCCTTGTGCATACTTTTTTTTTCTCTCTCCTTTAGCTGTTTCTTGAGCAGGTGCAGATGGCTCTTGTGAACTGAGCCAACTGAAATGCTGTTTCAGCCTGCAGAAACTGAAGTTTTAAAAAATGAAACAACTATGTTTTGTGCTATACCTATAATTCAACTGGAAAATGTTTTCCCCCTTTTATGAAGAAATCTGCCATCTCTGCTTCTCTTAATGAATTTGATTTGTTTACAGCCTTAAAGAAATCTTGTCACTAAAATCCACCCTCACCACCCCTCCAGTGTTTTTCTGTCTGATGATTTCACAACCAGAGCCATTGCAAAATAAGGGTACGTGGGCATTTTTTTAAAAATCCCTGGGGATTTTTAAGAAGTTTTTCCTATCTTGTTTCTTCATTGTATAATCAAGTAAACCATTTCAGGAATACTGAAAACATTGAGGCTGCTGTACCTTTTCATAAATATAATATGAAATAAATCGCTTTCTTCATTAAGTGTTTCAATTTTAAACCAAGCCATAGAAAGTGGAAAGTCCGCTTGGTTTGGTGCTTGCGTTGTTGAGTCCTCCTGAGAAACAAAGTAAAAAAGTGAATTAACTGCCTTGCAGCACAGAAAGTTGTAGAGTCGATGGGTGTGATGAACCTTAGCTTTCTGCTCTAATGACATTCACATGGGCTCTCATGCAAAGATAGGAAACAAGTAACCATAACCCAAAGCCTTAATTTTGCTAATTTGCTGAGCCCCGAACTGAACAAAACCCAAATATTAATGTCGTAACTGAAGCAAAATATGTTCAAAAATAGACCAAATGAGCTAATTCAAACCTGAATGATACTTAGATATTTTCTAAAATGATTGAACAGAGCAAAACTAGAATTTCAAAACCTTCCGCAAGTCTAACCTAAAACAAACTAAGGGCCCATTGGTTTGCATCTTTATGAGATCTCAGCAGGATGTGGACATTCTGCTCCTCTTTTGACCTCCACAGTCACGACTGTCCCAGGGACAGTGACTCTGGCAACAGATGTTTACGGGCAATACCTGTTATGTCGTCAGAGAAGCCAGTGGGGCAGGGTTTCTTATCCGTGGCACTACTTTCATTTTGGACTAAGTCCTTGTTTTGTGGGGCCATTCTATGCATTGTAAGATGTTTACCAGCATCTCTGGCCTCTACCCACCAGGTGCCAGTAAACCCCTCCCTCCACTTAGAACAATGGAAAGTATCTCCAGACATTGCCAAATGCCTCCTGGGGGGCCAAATCGCCCCCTGTTGACAACCACTGCCATAGGGGAATATTCATCTGCCTCCCACATTGTTTCAAAAGGGTTTTCTAGTATATGTTGGAGAGAGAAGCTGTGCACTTACCTTCCCAGAAGGACCTCCTAATAGGAAATAAAAGCCAGTCTTGAAGCCCTTGTTTCAGAGTTGGTCTCTCTGCTAATGCAGGAAATCTTTGATGCTGAAAAGACCATGTATGGTACTGCTGTGTGGCAGAACTGGTGAAAATACTGTAAGTTGTTGAAGACATTTATAAATATATACTCTAAGAAAAACTTTACCTCACAACAACCGATGGTGTTGGTGATCAAAAAATAATTGCAGAATCTTCTGACCACACTTTAATTGCTGTTTATCTTCATATTCTGGGAGAAAAAAAGTGGAAGAAATTGTTCAACCTATTAGTCTAGCAGTGTTTCTAGTTCACTGTGTAGGAAGATGCTATTTGATCCAGGCTGCCTACATATCCTACAGGGAATTATTTTATATTTGAGTGCTATTTCAGGAGAATTAGACATCTTAATTATAACTTTTTTAAAAGTTTGTGTGTATACAGTATATATCTCCGAAATGAAATTTATTATTCTGCACTTGAGTGAGACTTTTCATTTTTATGTACTATAATAGTACCTTTCCACTGGCAGTCTTCATTAGTAGGAAGACTAATTTGTACATCAGAGAATTATTTGGAACAGTGGGTCTTGCCAAGATTATAATGTGGTAATTGCATTTAAAATTGAGCTGTGCCAATGCATTGCAAAAATAATAATAAGCCCACTAAATATATAACACTGACACAGACAGTTTGTAAGCTTTCTTAATATGGAAAAAACAAACCAAATTTTCTATTTTTTGTATATGAGGAAGAACCTGGAGAAATAATAATCACAGTATAAAACTGAACAGCTAATTGAGTTTTCGAAATGGTTTATTTTAATGGTGATTTAGCATTCTAAGGCACAAACCCTTAGGTTTTGTTTAGCTTTTGTCTTTGAATGTGATTCTAAATCAAAGTGCTGTAATAGCAGCAAAGAAAAAAATGATTAATTAATATATTTTCACAGACTGTGACTGACGATGATGCCTCTGGAGCCTGTAAGATAAATTCCCTTAATCTCAATTTATCTCTACAGCCAACTTATTCAGAATCAATTTGTTTTCCTACTTTGCCAATGGGAAAAGTCCAGCTCAGAAATGTTAAGAAGGCATGAGCAGGTCACCCCAACTGTGTCATAGTGGCTGGGAGAAAGGGGTCAGGGGGTGAAGAATACTAACAAATACTTGAGAACTTACTAGTATACCTACATTCTACTCTGGGACATGACCACCACTGCTGCTGTATGACCTGGGTGCCATTATTCTATGTTCTAGTGATACAGTAGATTCCAAATGGAAACTCCAAGTGGATAGTTAGTAAATGGTAGCCCCAGAATTTGAAACCAAGGCTTCTTTCTCCTTTGTTTCTTGATTTTCCTGTACTTCAAATTCAAAAACATGAAAGAAACTCAAGATATATCAATTCACGCTTAATAATATATAAACTCTGAACTATGAAAAAAGCATGATCACATTCCAGCCTCAGTTTTTAGGACAACTCAAACCCTGAACATTCTTGATTTTGTCCTAGGAATCTGCCCTTACTCTGAAATCGATGAAAATAGCCAGGGGCTTTTTATCACTCTTTTCTAAGCTTCCTGAGAGAAGTGATGGCATTGACAGGGACAGCCTGCAGTAGGAGTCAACAGTCAACAGCTCTTCACTTCCATCTCTTCTACTGCCATCACTCAGGGAAGGAAAGAAAAGTCACCTCAGTAGGCTGGAGCCTGGAGCCTTTTCTGTCTCCTCACAAATATCAGATCACTCAAACCTAACACTGCAACAGCCATTTTAGAGAACGGGACATGCATTTACTTTATGGCAGCCAGAAGGATCGAGATCTATCACATCATCATGTCAAAGTGTGGGAAAGTGAGTGTTTATTGGACCAATTCTGTCTCTAAAATGTTAGTGTGATTCACATCTTTGGTTGCAGTTGTAGTTGTTTCAACCTGTCCTTTCCCTAGCTGGCAAGCCTGTGCTTAATCTTAGGTCCAATCCTGGTGTCAGAGCTTGCTTATTACTTGGACTTTGGCCAGAATACCTCTTCATTTTCTATTTTCTCCACAGGCTTCTGAAGCCCAAAGTGGCTGTTTACTTCTTTGGACAATGATACTTCAACAAATCCCTTTTAAAATCCTCTCTTGCTTAGTTCTGTTTCTCCAAGAAGCTTCCATCAACTATATTTCATCAGCAACTCAATAATGTTCTACCCCATTTTGTAAACACATTATTTATCTGACCAGCTCTGTTCATGCCAGACACTTGAATAAATTCACATGCCTCTACATAGCTCTTCTAGTAATTTCTGGCTCTTTAAACATTAGCAAACCCACATCTACATATATCTAAAAAGGGAGTTTTGTCTGCAGCAATAATAGCTACAATGAAACTAAATTTTGGAAAAAGGGTTATTGATCCAGGAGCTAAACCTAAATGTCACCGTGAGGGAGTCTGCAAAGTGAAAACCATAGCAATCATGGAAATGCTGCAGAAGAGACAGCAAAGTTTGGACTCACAACGGACGTTTCGTTCAAACTTGGGTTCTTTTTCTCTGGTCTCACAAATTATTTCCAGAGGTTAGCCACTTAAGAAAAAATAAATCTTGTCTCACTTGCAAGTAAAGAATGTGTTATTTGACTTGAAACATAACACAAATATCCCTTGGCTCACTTTTGTTTTGTGTCTGATGAGCTTAATATTGCTTTCCTCCTTTATACAAGCCCTTCACTGATTTCATATGTGAGGTGTCCTAGCATGAAATGCTTAAATCAAACTGTAATAGTGTAAATAGCAGTTTTATTGTCTCTTCCATATTAATGAAACCCCCAGCTAAACAACTGAAGCTCTGTACTAATTGCTTGTCCTGAGAGCTGAGTATTTCAGGTCTAATTCTCGGTAGAACACCAGCTGGCATAGAGTATGCAAACGCTCCTTTGGTTACTTTAACCACTTAAGTACTAATTTGGTGGCATGGAAAGCATTAGACTTTGTCCATACAGGCAGAATAAAGGGGAATATTGAGCAATTTTTCAAATTTTATCAATGTAGTAAGTCAGTTCAGTTGATATTTTTAGTTAAAACAGATGTTTGAGTTGTCAGGATGCTTCCAAACAAAGTGTTTGTTAAGATAAATCTTAGTTTAGCAGATTCCTTTCACTGCAGACACATTCTAAACACTGAGCAAGGTGTGAACTCTGGAAGTCTGTGAGCCTTGAAGAAAATAGGTGTGCCATAAAAGATTATTCAGTTTTCCAAATGTGTTATATGCCCAGTCAGACTCAATACATGAAAATTATATGATATATATATACATATATACATGTATATATAAATGAATAAAGGAATGAGCTGTTAGTTTGTAATCATTTTGGCCTATACTTGATCCATTAGTTAAATTTTCTATTCTTGCTGAAAGTGAGTTTTATACATATTCTTCCTTGTGAAAGTGAAGAATACACATACTCTTCCTCATGAAGGTGAAGAATACGCATACTATTCCTTGTGAAGGCGAAGAGTACGCATACTCTTACTCGTGAAAGTGAAGAATACGCATACTCTGCCTTGCTTATTTGGCTCTTTTGATATATTTAGATATTTCACCTTACGAATAATAACCAAAACAGTCCCTTTCATTTGGCCCTGATATTTATGCATGTTTATTTAAAATTTCACACTGGGGATTTCAGTTGAACTACTCTATTGCTATTTGTGATTTTTAAAATATTTGCTCTTCAGTTGCCTATGACACAAGCTATCAAAGCTTTCAAGCAATGTGAAAGCTCCTATAGGTTGAAAATAAACATTTTTTGGATGTCCACTCTGTGCCTAATAGTTTGTTTAGATATTATGGAAACACAGCTTCATTTATGGGGAGGTGACAATTTAATTGGAGAAAGAGAATGCACGTGAAAAAATTACAAAGAAGAAATGAAATGCATTCTGTGGTACAGTCTATTAGAGCCAAGGGTAGTAAGGTGTTAATCATAGGATGGGCGGTAAGTCTCAAAGGAGTTAGGGAAGGTAGAGATCAACATGGGCTGAGGTCATCCAGGAAGACTTTCAAAACAAACCAACAATTTTTATAAGCCCCTTCTATGTTCACAACATTGTGAGGGCTGGAGAGAAGTGTGATCACAGAGATGGGACTTAAGCAGGATCTGAGAGGATGAGACGAATACTGACTGGCCAAGAAAAGAAGGTAAATTACTATAAAATACAGAACTCGGGGAGGGGACTGGACAAGGGAGAACCACAGCTACAATAATCAGCTTAACACTGCAATTCTTCCTTTGAAAGTGCTTAGACTGATGCAGATATGCCAGCTTAGATTTTTTAATCCATTTTGGCTCATGCTTGGTCCGCAAAATATTAGCATCCAGTTCAGAGGTTTCTCTGTCAGGGAGAGAAAAGCAGACAGTGCTGTTCTTTGGGATTTTTGGAAGATGATCTAGCAGAAATGATAGATGGCACTCACTAGCATCTTTTTCTTGCAAAGAAAAGCACTTATTGAAAACAAAGGTGCCAGCCAAACTATATAATATGTGGTAAAGGCACGGAGCTCTGTAGACCATAGATATTTACTAGGAACACCATAACCAAGCTCTGAATGTTTTCTGAATATGTCATTGATATTCAGATATCAATGTTATCAACCCTAAATATTGATAATCTATAACAAGGTTATATGTTAACATATATTCTCTTTGCGTTTTGTAAAAACTCTTCAAGTGGCTCCATTTGATAGGCTCTTCTTTCTGTTTTAAAATAGAACATTTTAAAGTAAGGGTGCATTCATTTTGCTTTCTAAATTCCATGTTTGTATATTTCTATTCAAAGTTTCCTACTATGGAGACTAAGAACCAATCATTTCTGAGACTCAAAGATACCCCCAAATACCTTTATTTTCCAGGCCGAAAGAATGTGGAAGAAAAATATTTATTTTAAAGATAACAGGCTTTCAGGTTTTAAAATAACAGTTATTACCACTGAGGTCTAGTGCATTTTCTGATCTCTATTTAAAGCTCCATAAGTGATTTTGTTTTTGAGATAACATAATATCTCAAATCTTTTATTCTCTCAAGTAGCAATTGCAAAAGATCCTTTGCTGTTGTGAAGATTTTGGAAGAGAGGAGACAGTTCTTGCAATACTATCATTTCTTTAATGTGGCAGCTTTATGTCATATGTCTAGAGAGACGTTGTGCAATGCTGAATATGCCAGTGGCACCCAAGTTTTTGACAGCTAGCAACCCCATTTCTGTTGAAAAAAGAAAGTTTTGCCTTTGTCATGAATTCAAAGTGCTCCTTCAGTGGGATGACTCCTGTCATATCCCTCAGGGTCCCAGAGCTGCAGAGGAGGTAGAGTTCTCACTTACCAAAACATGACAGAAAAGAGCATTCATCTCTGGCACAAGCAATGCAATGCGTCTCTTGGGAAGGGGATGCAGTGGGCAGATGTGCCATTTTGTCTAAAACAGCTTTTACTGCTGTTTATGATTCTCGTTCCAGCTCTAACCCACAGCTTTCTGGTATGACTGTGATACAGCAGCAAGGGATTATACCTGGTATTGAATGCTTGAAATGATGTGAAGTGTTACAGTGTAAACCAGGGTTTTGAAGAAAGATGTCTTTTTAATTGAGTTGGATTCCGTTTAAAAATAAACTCCTTGAATTTATTTTTAAACTAAAAATTGAGAGGTCTCAATCCCCTTAGAACACAGAAATTTAGAGGGAATTAATAAGGAATAGATGATCACCAGGGCCAGTCCCTGCCACCTTATTTTACAAATAAGATGACAAACCTGAGGAAAGGAATTACTGGCCCAAGGTCACATAGAAGTTGACTAGCATAATGAAATGAGTCTAAAATCAAGGTTTCCTGACATTCAGTTCAAAAGAAATGATAGAAGAGGGAAATCATCCCTCTAGATTGGGGTCAGCAAACTTGTTCTATGAAGGACCAGAGAGAAAGAGTTTAGGCTTTGTGGGCCATATGATTGTTGGCAGCTACTCAGGTCTGTCCTTGGAGCACAAAAACAGCCACAGACAATACGTAAACAAAAGAGCGTGTCTACGTTTCAATAAAACTTTATTTACAAAAACAGTCTGCGGGCCAGATGATTTGGCCCTTGAGTCATAGTTTGCCCATGTTTGCTCTGGATCTAAAGGAGAAAATAAGCATGGAAGTCTTTTTGGGAGCTTTTTTATGAGCCACATCCCAAACTTGGTCTGTCATGGAGAATGTCAATTTTTCATAGATCCAGAGGGTGCTATTAGTTACATAAAATTGCTCTGACTCAGGCAAAACTACTCTTTTTATAGCTTTCTGGAGAAAAGATTGTTTATGAGAATTTCAAAGTATTGAAGAGTCATTTTTCAGGATTGTCTTTATGTCACCATTGTTCCACTTAAATGTGGAAGATTTATGTTTCTGTATTCCTTTCAGAAGTTGCATGCATTCACAACAGGGTCTACTATTATCAATGTTAGTTATCTCTTAAAAATTTTAAGTATGTATCTTTTTTTCAGAAACACAATTCCAGAGTTGTGGTTTAACAGCAGTTAAAATATGGAAATGAAGTAAAGGTTTTCTGAAAGGTCACCGTCTTTGTACAGCAAAATTCCTCTTGGACCATAAAGAAAGCTTGAAGGTGTTTTTTTAAGTTTGCAAGTATGCACGTGCGTATGTGTGTTTGTGTGTGTGTGAGAAAGACAGGGAAACACAGATAGAAAAAGAGACAGAAAGAGAGGCAGAGACATCTCTGGGAGTGAGTCAAATGGAATACCTACATGGTGACTATCCTACATTTAAAATCTGTTATCCCAATTTTTTTTTTTTTTTTTTTTTTTTGAGACAGAGTTTCACTCTTGTTGCCCAGGCTGCAGTGCAATGGTGCAATCTCAGCTCACTGCAACTTTTGCCTCCAGGTTCAAGTGATTCTTCTGTTTCAGCCTCCTGAGTAGCTGTGATTACAGGCATGCGCCACCACGCCTGGCTAATTTTGTATTCTTAGAGACAGGGTTTCTCCATGTTAGTCAGGCTGGTCTTGAACTCCCAACCTGAGGTGATCTGCCTGCTTCAGCCTCCCAAAGTGCTGGGATTACAGGCGTGAGCCACCCCTCCTGGCTCTGTTATCCCATTTTAACTGCTTGGTGTGTTCAGTGTCTCAAGGCATATTGGAGTTAGATCAGTGTACTCTCACTTGGGGAAACTTACAGGGTTCTGCTGTTCCATATGCATAAATGTTTGAAAAATGATCCTTTAGGAAGTTTATTGTTTTTGCTAGTTTCAATCTAGAAGCAAGACTTGAATACAGGATGGAAAGACATCAGATGGACACAGGGCTGACTGAGGCAAAGAGTGGAGAGGGGGCTGCATTTCTGATTTCAGAGGCCCACCTGGCCACCACTTCTCCTGAGCAGGTGCAGACTCCTTCTTCCTGCTTCTTCTGTTTCGTCTCTTGCCTCTTGTTCCTCTTCATTCAGTTCACTGCTCTTTCTAACACCGAATAACACATGGCAGATGAAAGAGGTGGTGTGTAACAACTGGCCTAGGAGAAAATAACTTTGTTTTCTATTTCCTGATCTCCCATGTCCCAAGGTATTATAAAGAATGGGAGCCAGGCATGGTAGCTCATGCCTGTAATCCCAGCACTTTGGGAGACTGGGGCAGTAGGATAGCTTGAAACTAGGAGTTTGAGACTAGCCTGGGCAACATAGGAAGACCCCTGACTCTACGAAAAAATTTACAAATTAGCTGGATGTGGTGGTATACACCTATAGTCCTAGCTACTAAGGTGGCTGAGGTGGGAGGATCAATTGAGCCTAGGAGGCTGAGGTGGCAGTGAGCTATGATTGCACTGCTGCACTCCAGCCTGCGTGACAGAGTAAGACCCTGTCTCTTAAAAAAAATAAATAAGAGTGGGGAAAGCACACAGGAATGTCTGATTTTTTTCCAAATATAAATGTTGCATTTTTAAAGATAATAGTTTTATCTATCTGTAAAGATTGTTTTTGTAGAGTAAATTGTAGAGTAAATGAAAGAAAAAATATTTAAAAGTTTCTTTTACTAGGAGTTATTTATAGTAAAGCCTTCTTTCCTGTGGTCATGTTAGTCTCTAGAACAAATCCAGTATCAGTATAATAAATAATTTATTATACTCTAGCACTCAAACTTGCTTTTCTATTGGTGACAGATACTGTTATTTCTTCTTTGTTTGCTTTAAAAGTTTGTATAAATATTCTCATTGCATTGATGAAAGCTTTAAAAAATCGGTCTTAAGAGCAAATAATTAAAGGGTTAATATCCTTCTTCTCACCACATGATAGGAGGTTGGGATTCATTTTATTTTATTTTGTTTTACCCATGCTCACAGATCGGTGCTTATATAAGAAGGCTGATTTCTTACTCTTCTCCTCAATCTCCAGGTTTTATTTTAAAGGAAGTAAGAGAGTATGTTGTCCCAATTTGTGGTTCTAATACTTCGGCCATGTGGCCCAGCATCCTGGCCTCCGTATCTGGGGACCCACATCCTCCTCTTAGAAATGCTCTCCTTTTCTTTCCACCCACCTACATCCCACCCAGACATCAAGTTCCCTGTTAACACCATAGGCCTTTAGGAAGCCTTCCTTGGATAACTGCCCACCACAATGATCCTTACTCTCTTGGAATTTCTGTAGCACTTTTAGTTTATGCCAAACAATTTCTCACTTAATTATATGTTATCTTGGATCACTCTCTAGTGGTTTAAAGCATAGTGTTAAGTACATGATCTGTGCAGACGTTTGAAGAAAAGGCACGTGGCTCATGCAGGAGCCAAAGATGTGATGCCGAGGGAAGACCACAAGGACCCGTGGGGAGGAATCATCTTGGGGGTATCTAACTTTGGCCCTCAGACTCACAAGCACAGTGATGTGAGTGGCAGGTTACCACATGCTGCTACATCAGCCAGGGGCAAACTCATCTTCCTCTGATTGATCTGACTGATTCTAATTTATTAGTTGTCAATATGAGGTGTAACTGTCTAGCACAACTAGATACCCACATCCTCAGGCTAATGTTTCAGGTACCCTCAGGTGAGCTCTATGAGTTTAATTAGAGCCATCAGAACTCTTGGTGAGCATGGAATCAAGGCAAAAGCGACTCGTCAAGTGAATCACATGTTTATAGGATTAGAACAAGAAGATTGGTGACACATTTTTTAACCTAAGGATAGTCCTGCCCACAGGACTGGGTAGGTAGTGTCATTCTGTGGAATGAGCTTGAATAGTGGACAGTGCTTCCTTGAATGTTTACTGTTCTGCGAAAGCGCTTACTTGGAGGATTATTCTGCACCTTTCTCATCATTCTCATGAGTGATCAACTCTCTTTCCAAGTCGCACATTTGTTTTTCAGAAGGTCTTAAATATAATCAACAGTTTCCAGTCACGTCCTGTTCCCCTTCAGTTGATGTTTTACAAAAATCTCTCTCTCGTATGTAATTTCATTTCTGCCATTCTCGAGTCCTCAGGATGCATCTCGTTATTGTCTTCCTTTACATCCTACAGTAGGTACCACTAAATATTAAGTGATTGATGATCTCCCAGCTCTAATATAAAATCCTTAATGGCATAGGCTACACAAATATTTATTTTATTCCACAGTTATGAAACAAGCATATTTAGCATCTACTATGTTTCAATATTATTAAAGTTAATAGGAATACAGAGATGAATACAACACATTCCCTTTCTGTAGAGACTTTACCCTTAAAAGACATGTGTAAAACAAGTTACAATCAAATGTTTTGAGAGTTGTGAGGGCTACAGATGGTGAGACACTAAAGAGGAAACAATTTTACTTGTTAGAATCAGGAAGAGTTTTCATAGAGAGAGAAATATATTGATTAAAACCTTGTATATATGCTTTTTTGCTTATAATTTATTTTAGATACCAATCCAGATTATTCAAATCTTGACCTCTTTCTCATTCACATCTATTTGCTTGTTGTTAAATACTCATGCCTAGTCTAAGTTTGGAATGAAAGTGTCACAAGATGTATCTTTCACTATTTCCTGATTTACTAAACATGGAAATGTAGCTCAGGACCTGAGCATTTAGTCCTCTCATGATCATGAGGACATTAAATAAGGAAGGAAATGCAGACGTGAGTATGATGATCTCTTACAATACTGCCATTTGGGTAGAGAAGTAGGATTAAAACCTGGGGTTAGGTTTTAAGTAGGGTTAGCCAGACAAGTGTCAAATATATTCGACACACATCAGGGCACATTTGGTTTAGCATTGTTCCCTCATTTCGTGAGAATCATTTGCAAAGGTGTGTATGGATGAAGTCAGAGAACCTTCGGACTCTATAGGTCTCCAATTGCCCAGAACAGAATCAAAATAATCTGATGTGGGCTGTCTTGGAAATCGGGAAACCCAAGAGAAGGTCATCCCTACATACGTTTTAGTAAATTATTTAACATTTCTGTGTATTCATTTACCCATTTGAAGAAGGGAAGCTAGTATGTCTAGTCTTCAGCTCTGCATATAGGATGCTATAAAGTAGTTAAGATACAACCCTGTTCTTCCAACATTTCAGCGACTTCATTTTCCTAAGTCAAAAAGAACTGCGTATAAGTCATTAAAAAAGAATATGTATAAATCCTTAAAAGAGCAGTAAGTGAAGTAATTCATTTAAATTGAGAATCAAGATGTACAAATATGTATAAATATATGCAAATATTTGAACGAGCAAAACATAAATCTTTGAAAGAGGTATTAATGAATTTTGATGTATTTCTGTAAACTGAAAATTTTTGCACAAATGTTGTCATCATCATACTCATATTCTATCCTAGCCAGAATAGACTATTCTAGACTAGCCAGGTCTATCCATATTCATCATTTCATAGTCTAAATAGCTTAGGATTTTCTTTCTAAAAATGGGACCAGGGACAGTCATATTGTGGGAAATTTTTCATTAAACATCCCATGTTTCGTTAAACGTCTTTTCTTAAAGCTGTTTCAATTTTCAAGTTATCCTATTGAGGATAACAGTTCTGAAAACTTAACAACTGGTGTTATGTTTAATAATAATATTTGCATACCAGACATAGTACTTTTCTATGTAAGAGAAAGTTTCACTGGTTCTAGGATACCGAAATACTGCAAATTGATTTCTGTTTTCCATATCGACACTCGCCTTCCTGCCTTTGATATCTATCTGCTATTTTGCAAGACATAGTATTATGTGAGAGTGGACACCAAGCAATTATATTTCTCTGCAGCCCAAAGAGTCTACAGTTTCCTCAAAAAGTAGGTAATTTAAAATTTGTGATATTGCCGGTTCTACTTTTATTCTGGTATAATGGAATGAAGTACTCTTTCAGATTTTTATTCTCTATTAGTTTGAAGAAAATGGTTACAAATTCTTAAGTGAATCAATCAATTGATAAGTAGTTAAGGCACCGTGGAGCTGCTGGGGAGATAATGTGACTGTATTTCTCTATCTAAGATGCTTGCTGTCTGGTTAGAAAGACTAGCCACATTGTGAGAAATGCTTTATAACATTACACCTGAGGTGGTATCTGGTAAGAGATCCTCTAGGTAGGTAGAGAGTGGAAATTCAGAGGGCTCCCTGGGTCTCCAGGGATGTGGACAGCCTTGGAGGAAGAGATGGAATCTCTGTATGATCTCACCAATTGTTTTCAGAAGAAAATTTATTAGAAAACACGCCTGTGTATAATTGCTGCTCCTAGAATTTGGTTACATTTACTTCTTTAAACGTTTAACAACATTTTAAATTGTGTATTGTTTCCTTTTGGTCATTCATCCATCTCTTGGTAGTTTGGGGTATAATTTGTGTTTTTCTCCTCTCTTGACTTATCTGAAAAATTCTGGCACTAGCCAGGTTTGTGATGCTTTTGTTCAGACATTCTTAAGTTATTTGGTAAGAAGTAAAGTCTTTGTTGCATTTTTCTGCTGAGAAACAACTTTTACTTTCTCTTTGTTTCCAACAGTAAAACTTCTTTATGTCTATAGATTATTCTACAGAGCTATGCCTCTGGAGGTGAGAGACTAGGGAACAATTTTTTTTCAACCAGAAGTAGCCACATTTTCAGAAAACAACTAATAAATTTAAAATATGTCAAAGATAACTTTACAAGAGACCGGTCGAACATAGATATGTAAAGGAGAGCCTAGTGCTGTCAATGCCCGTATCTGCAGGCCTAAAAATTGCTTATGAAGTCTAGAAACCATGGCCATCTGCCAGCCAGAGGCAGCATCACCACAATGGAATTCACAGTTACTCTGTTAAGACTATACAGTGAGGGTCCAGAAGCCAGGACCTTCAGGCGCAGGAGGCTTGTCTGGTCTGGTCTGGCTGACTGAGCAAATAAACCCTGTCCTTGAATGAGGACTTCCTCAGCTTCCATAACTAAATGTTTCTTCCTGAAAGTAAAATGTCCCAGTGGGAGGGGGATGGCGGCCATCTCCTTATTTTATTTATTTATTTTTTAGCCAGGCACTCTACTAGTTGTGGCAGGAAGTCATCCTGAGAGAAAAGTCAAGGTATACATGCATGGTTGGCTTGGGAACAGTGTTTGGAAGTTGGTAAAGTGGAACCATTTTTTAGTGTGACTTCATTTCTCTTCTGGCCTAGCTCTACAAAGTGTCATCTCCTGGGAACTGGGTGTTAGCATGAAGGAAACAAGCAAGATAAATTAAAGAGCTGTAACTCTAGATAGTAACAGGAAACCAAGAATGTAACCTGGTGATGGCTGGAGGGAGTGACTGAAGTTAGCTCATGCCAGTGGGAGTGAGCTAGGCAGCAAAAGTGACTGGAAACCCAATGTGACCAAGACTGGGCTGTTCAGAAGCTTAGCAGAGATAGACTCAATCAGTCCTTTCTCTCCTACCTTCCTGAACAAGAAGGAAAAATATTAGAGAATTGAGTATGTGATGCTCCTCCCCTCCTGTCCCCGCAGGCTGGAGTGCAGTGGCACTGTCTCAGCTCACTCCAGCTTCAACCTCCCAGGTTCAAGTGATCCTTCCACCTCAGCCCCCCGAGTGGCTAGGACTACAGGTGTGCATCACCACACTCCGCTATTTTTGTAGTTTTTGCAGAGACAGGGTCTCACTTTGTTGCCCAGACCAGACTCAAACTTCTGGGCTGAAGCGATCTGCTTGCCTAGGCCTCTCAAAGTGCTGGGATTGCAGGCATGAGCTACTGTACCCGGCCGAGTTTGTAATGATTTCATCTGATGGAGACAGAGACATTAATAACAACAGCAGCAACAACAATAAATACTTGTTCTCTGCCAGGTATTAAGCAAAACACATTTTATGCCTTTTCTCATTTAAACTTAAAACAGCCACATGAGGAAACTACTATTATTATTTCCATTTTACCCGTGAGAAACTGAATCTCAGAGAGGAACAAAGTATGTCAAAAGTTACTTAACTGGATAGTGAAATTATGGTGTTTGTACCGTAAGACATTTAACTTCAGAGATCATGCTCTGAACACATACTATATTGCTCATTTATTCATTTATTCACATATGTATTGTGCAACTACGGTGTGCCAGGCACTGAGCTGAAACAGGAGGGTGAGATAACCACTCACTCCCTGCATTCTTGGCATGAAACTTACAGTATAGTTGTGAATGAGATACATTTATGAAGTAATCACATAAATACATAACTGTGAACTATGAAAAGCAATATTAAGGAATGGATCAGGACAGGAGAATGCTTAGGGACTAGGGTGAGTATATACCTATTAGAAGGAAACTATAAACTATGATAAGTGATATTAAGGAAAAGTTTACAGAGTAAGAAAACTTGATATAATTTGAGGGAGTCAGGGAGAACTTCCCTAAGAAAGGGGCACATGCTTTCAGACCTGAAGGATTAACATGGTAGCCAAGCAGAGAGAACTCGCTGGGTAGGGAAAGGCTACCCAGGTAGCAGGTGCGAGAGCCCTGAGGTAGGAGACAGCTTGGCTTGTTACTGGTTCTATGAATACTTACTGATCCACAATGTACCTACTAGTTTGTCACTTTTGTTGTGTTTCATATTTGTCCATTGAACTTAAAATGTTTTACTATTTTGCTAATGAATTGATGTGAAGCTATTCTATTTTATACAGTTTTGATTTCTTTGTTTTCTGCTAATTTTGTCTGATGAATTTCAAGGTTTTAGGAGAGCAAGGGCTACATCTGTCATTGCTGTATCATAGTTTCTAAGATGGCATGCAGTTTAGGTACTTAAGTGCATTTTTATAGTAAAGAATAAGAAGAATAGTAAATGTCAGTTCAGAGACTAATCAAATTTAGTTGCTTTTAGCTGATATGCTCAATTAAGAATTGACGTTGCCTGTAAAAATCTTATCTTTATATATAATATAGACTAGGAAATAGATTCATTTCTAAGTTTTGCTAAGTGAAACATTTTAATATTCCTTGAAACTAAATGGAAAATTTTCCAAAGTAATGCTTGGCACTCTGGCATGTGGAGAAAAAAAAAATCTTTCCTCTAGAGCAGCTTTTCCAGGGAACAGATTAGAATTAATTAGGGGATGTTTTACTAATGGAATATTTTTCTTCCCCTTAATGTCACTGTCCTTCATCCCTGAGGATGGCATTATTGGCAGTGATTGCTTTTATGTGTGAGAGACTATTGACAGACAGACCATTGCACAGAATTCCATTTGTTGCACAACCTGAGACCACTGTCTTTAGGTTAGAAGCCTGAAGCTGTTTGTTGGGTCTGGCATTGTGTGGTAACTTACCTACTAAAACTGTAATTGGCCCAGAGCCTTTTCTTGAATTCCACCCAAATTCTTTCTCTGTTACACAAAATCGTTCTTAAATAACTTTCTGGGCAACAAAGGCTCCTCAGATTCAAGCCCCTTGCTATCGGTGGTGGGGAACACCAGGATATTGAGCCTTTAAAAACAAGTACCATATCTTATTTGTCTTTGTATTTCCAAGGTGTAGCATAGTGATTGGCAGATAGGAAACAATTTAATAAGTATTTCCTAAATATATAATTAATTGAATGATTGGCAATCAACTGTATGTGGGCTTCAGATCACAGTTTTGGATAACGAGCTCAAATTTGCTTGCGGCCTTTGGAGATTAATTATCACAGATTTAAAACTGTGAATAACTACAATGAGAATGCTCATACTATCGCTATACTATCTGTATTGGCCATCTAGTCTTTTTTATTTATTTATTTGTTTATTTTTTTGAGATGGTGTCTTGCTCTCTCACCCAGACTGGAGTGCAATGGTGTGTTTTTGCCTCACTGCAACCTCCGCCTCCCACAGTCAAGTGATTCTCCTGCCTCGGCCTCCCAAGCAGCTGGGACTACAGGTGTCTGCCACCGTGCTGGGCTAATTTTTGCATTTTTTAGTAGAGAAAAGGTTTCACCATGTTGCCCAGGCTAGTCTTGAACCCATCACCTCAAATCAAAGAGTAAGCCACAGTGTCTTTTATGACCTAGTTTTCAAAGTTGCACACCATTCTTTTGCTCTATTCTGTTCCTTAAAAGCAGGTCACTGAGTCAAGCCTACACTCTGGGGAAAGTAATTTCTACCTTTTTTGAAAAGAGGAATAGAAAAGAATATATAGACATTTGAAAACACTAAAATGCCTAAATACTGAAACTCCCCCAGTGTATTTACATGAACTGCATGTTTTTCACAGTAGTGCAGTGTATCACAATGTTCAATTTGTCAATAAGAAGTGCTTTTAGACAAAGTGCTTTTCCTGGAAATTAGCTGTCTTACAATATAAATAATGTCGTTTTGAAAAAAAAAAAAAACTTTCTAATCATGAAAACAAAAATCACCAGTACTTGAAGAATCCAAATAATAATCTAATTTTGTTTTTATTTTCTTTTTATTCCTCTGAATTAGATTCAACAAATTCAATCCAAAAAAAAGATTGGCCAGGTACAGTGGCTCACGCCTGTAATCCCAGCACTTTGGGAGGCTCAGGCAGGTGTACCATGAGGTCAGGAGATCGAGACCATCCTGGCCAACATGGTGAAACCCTGTCTCTATTAAAATACAAAAAATTAGCCTGGTGTGGTGGCAAGTGCCTGTAGTCCCAGCTACTCGAGAGGCTGAGGCAGGGGAATCACTTGAATCCGGGCGGTGGAGGGTGCAGTGAGCTGAGATTGCACCACTGCACTCCAGTCTGGGATACAGAGCGAGACTGTGTCTCAAAAAAAAAAAAAAAAAGAAAGAAAAAAAAATTATGTGCATCTACTTTGTGCCAAGTACTATGTCATGTGCTCTGGGAAGGGGATACACTTATGCAGAGGTGACAAAGATATAATCTATCCCAAAGAAGCTGAGAGTATAACAGAAATGAGGGACACATGCACAAAAGTTAATATGATACAAAGCTCACTGTATTAAGTTTTGTAAGAGAGCTACAGCAGAGATGTTATGGGGGCACAAGGAAAAGAAATTTAACATTGGAAGATGAGAAGACATCTTAGAAGAAGTGACACTTGAACTAGACATTGGAAGAAGAACAGCCATTGAAATAGATGGAATTGTGGTAGCAAAGACATAGAGGTAGGAACGTATAGATCTCCAGGGATGGTGGTCATGGGGTTGGGGCACTGTTGGAATTTAAGTGGGGAAGAGGTTATATTCGAGCCCCTTGAATGCCATGACAAGACACACCTTGGGCAGTGGAGACTTATTAGAGTGTTTGAAAAAGAGGGTTAATGAGTAAATAAATGACTGGTACTTTAGGAATTTCAAAATGTGGACCACTGTAATACAAATGACTACTTTATATTTACTATCTACTAAGTACTGTATATTTATTATCTTGTTCTCATTGTACACCTTCTGGGTGTGGGTGTTATCAGTGCCATTTTACTGATAAAGAAACTGAGGCTTAAATAGTTTACATAAATCACTCTGCTAGTGAGTGGCAGAGACAATTCAAATCTAGGGTTGTCTAACATCAAAGATAATATAAAATAAAGTATCTCTTTTCCATTATGTATAAAATAAGGGAGCATATTAAATCATACACGTAAGTTGTCAAAAAATACTTTGGGAAACTGATTATGAGATCAAAGAATTCGTTGCTCCTGTCTTTTACACTTTCATCCCTGTCTGTAATCTACATATTGAGAAAGTACATTCTGTAGCTGGTGAAAAATCCAATTCTGTTGTACCTAAACTAATCATCTTAAGGCAGTAATTCAGAAGAACAGTACTACTGTGAGCCTCAAAAGGAGGAAAGAGGAAACTACCCGGGTATGGCAGGTGGGAACAGAGAGAGGATCAGGAAAAAAATGCATATTGAGTTCTGTGCTTCTTACCGGGGTGAGGAAATTATGTGTACAACAAATCCTTGTGACACACGGTTTATACATAACACAAACCTGCACATGAACCTAAAATAAAAGTTAGGAAAAAATGACAACTTCTTTCTGTCAAAAGTTAGAACAAAAATGATGGCTTATGCCTATAATCCCAGCACTTTGGGAGGCTGAAGTGGGTGGATTATGAGGTTAGGAGATCAAGACCATCTGGTGAAACCCCATCTCTACTAAAAACACAAAATATGAGCTGGGTGTGGTGCCAGGTGCCTATAATCCCAGCTACTCGAGAAACTGAGGCTGGAGAACTGCTTGAACCCAATGGAGGCAAAGGTTGCAGTGAGCCAAGATCTCACCATTGCACTCCAACCTGGGAGACTCCATCTCAGAAAAAAAAAAAAAACAATAATAATAATCATCATCATAATAATAATGATGACACCAACAACAAAAAATAAAATACCTGGTCAGATTTACCCTCTAACATTTTTAAGACTCAGGACAAGACAAATGAAGGCCTACATACTATATGTCTAAATATCAAACATTATAAACAGGCTAATAAATGGTTAAGTAAGATATGCTTTGTCTTCCTACCTTGACAAATAGATGTTGGTAATGACAAAATTGAAATATATATGGAAAGCTGTGATTCCTGAAGTCAACAAAATGTCCACGATGACTGTAATCATTATTGTGTACATCTGGATATGCTGTTGAGGGGTTGGTGATGTTTCCATGAGTAATAAAATTAAGTCATGCATAATTAATATATTATTACTTAATCCATAAAACTTATTTTTGCTTTCATTCCTGCAATTCCCTAATTATGTTGTTATAATGACAGTTTTCGTGTAACATGTCTTCTATTGACAGTAATGATCTAAATGTTAGATTCTAAAGTATTAAAAATGAAGTGTAATATTAAAGTATACACAATTTGAATTTATTTTCATCAAAAATGTAAACATAAAAATGAAAAACTAAAAATGAGCTTTTGTACTACTAAAAGTTTTATTCTAAAATCTTCTATTTTCTGGGGAAAAAGGCAAAATTCAAAGCATAACTAATGACTATAACATTTAAATAATTATTTAAATGAAGCTGAAATTGTATTTTTTGAAAATTTAATTAAATCATGTTAAATATTTGTATAAAAATAAAACTAGTACTAATTCGAGTGTTCAATGGTGATCCAGTTACCGAACAATCTCTATCACACAGGTCACCACTAGACCTACATATATTTAACTTCACCATAGGAATTGTTTACTATTACAAGATATCCTTTGGCCACAATGTGTAACTTTTGGGGTTATGGTAATAGGTGAGTACTTCTGAATTGGAACATGGAAAGAAGTAGCAAAATGGAAGCTTGGCACTCCTGGGAAATGATAGCTCATTATCCCTTGCATTCATGCTGAGAGGAAAGACTTGACAAGTTAATTACTTTGTCTTTTTCTTGCCTAAGTGCTTCTGCTGCTCAACTCCTCCCTGCTCTCCAAGGAAGTGTCCTTCTCTGACATGGGCAGCATTACAATCCAGCCTCAAAAGAAGCCACCCTGGGCTTCCAAGGCGCAAAGTGGGGGATATGGAGAAGCATCTGCACTAGAGCCTGGATGGTGCTACTCACAACAGTGAGCGTTCAGGGTGACTGATAGCACTGTGCAGTGCTGAGCACCGCATTCCATGTGACCGCGTGTCCTTTAATAAATATGTTCAGCGTGTGCTTATGGAACTCAAGGCCCCTAAAGCACAAGGCCTGTGCTTCCAGCATAGTGCTGTCCCTGAGCAACAGATGCAAGCCTTCAGTCCGCAACAGTGGGACTGCCTACCACCATCAGCTGATGGACTGGGATGGTTTTGGAAGAGAGGCTGCCAGCCTGAAGACTTACCTGAAAACATTTTCTCATTGCAAAATGGTCTGGTTTTAATAAAATCATCAGGTACTACTAGAAGGAAACCGAAGATTACGAAGGTCCAAATTAATATATGACAAAGTAGAAACGGAAACTGGGAGGAAATGAGGTGGAACACAGGATAATGTATTGGAAATAGGGAATGAAAACCAGTACAGAGTAGAAACACCTGAAAGCAGTTCTGGAAACTCCATGTGCTCCTGCTGTACCAGGACCTGGCCCTATGTGTGCTGACCTTGTTCTGTTCCCATCTGCAAATGTCGCAAAATTTTAGCTGTTTTCTATTAACACTCAAATACTCTGAGAGCTTGGAAATTTTCAAGTGCAAAATCAGGACCAGAGAACAGTTAAAAAGAAAAAAAAGAAAAGTCTTGACTGAACTGCCACTCACATCTTCCCTATGCTGTGCAGAAGCAAAGAGCTCAATAGTGATTTTGGTTTTGTGGTTAAAGGCAACTACTATGCAACTTCTTAAGTGGTTCATAGTTGTCCATATTTTATCCTTATAATTGAAACAATATTTCCTACTTTCCCCAGAGCAATAATTTTAAAGGTGGAGTCTCTAACCTCGGGTACAGCTTGGCCTCCACGGTGTTACACTGTTCCCAAAATGACAGGGGATATGAAGCAGATGGGTTACACTGCAAGCTGCAGAAGTGCGATTTTGTTCATGAAGACAAACCCGACGCTACAGGAAAGGCCCAGGGCTATCTCTGAGTCTTCATAGGTTTGAAATGACTTTAAAGTTATTAATCAAGAAGTGGATAGGTGGAAACTTGGGAAGATGTTCTTTGCGGTTAACAGTGGGAACACCAAAGCTAATTGCCATTAGTCTAAACAATCAGAAACTGTAAACTTTGTCACCCCCACTTCCAGTTTATGTCACTGGCCCACTGGAGGCTGCATCACAGTGTTGCGGTGAAATTATTATTTATTAATGATGATAGCGATAATACTATATACTGTGAATTTATTTTATAGTTACACATCTCCGTGTTCAATAAATACTTGTTGAATAAATATTTTTTCACTAATTGGCTCAACCGATGCCCATCGAATACGTGTCATGAAAAAGGCGCTGGGTACTGATCCAAAAATAAATTTGTTTTAGCCTGAGTCTTCCAAGAGATTACAGTTTTACAGATATTATGTTGATGAATGAACAACCCAGAAAGGCATACTCCTTTCAGTTTGATGATGCTTTGTTTTTTTACACTTTTTGTATAAAAGATTTTGAATTTGCTGTTTGGTAAAATCCAGTAGAGAATTCAGAGGATGTATTTGGAACTTGTATTTTTTGAAATCTATGACTGACGACTATTAAGGAAATCGTACTTTTTTCCAGGTTACTTTATTGCCTATAATACGACCAGAAACAAAATGTTAAAAACCCAATCTCATGCATACCCCAGGATGACAAAAAATTATGCATTTATAAGAATACTTTACATCGCATTTTTGTAAAAACTTAAAAGAAGATAAATAATATGTATGACTCCACATTGCAGTAAACAGACTCCCACTTAGCTTAGCTTTTAAGTTATGCAACTTCCTCACTGATGACTTAGAGAAAAATAAAGAGGCAGCAAATAGTCAATAAAGAGCAAAGCAGGAAGTGTGTGGTGACTCTGAGTCCCAGGAGGGCTCACCATGTCCGGTGCCACTAGGGAAACAAATCTCTAAGGCGGTTGAAGTTTTCCTGATTCTCACATAATCCCTAACAGAGTACAAGGCAGTGGCTTAAATGTGCAGGTTTAAAGGAGCACAGAGAAAGAAAAATAAGAGAATGAAGTCTGTACCCTAAGAGAGTGAAGGAGGGTCAGTAATTTGTTTACAGACATTGTTTCCCCACCCCCTTCTCTAGACAGCCTGGATTTTGGAGCCTCTGTCAACTCTCAGGCAAAGATCCTTCAATCAGTTCATACAGGCCTGATAACCCATGGACACCGTGGGAGATTAAAAGAAGACGGTCATATTAATATAAAGATCATGGCAGTAGTCACAACATGCCACCATTTAATGTCTTTGTGTTTCCCAAGAGTTGACATTATGCTTGCATCATCTCATTTAATACAACATGACGAAATACTCTCATTTTACTGAGGGATTTAAAATAGTAAACTGATGGCTGGAGGCAGTGGCTCACACCTGTAATCCCAGCACTTTGGGAGGCTGAGGTGGGTGGATCACTTGAGGTCAGGAGTTAAAGACCAGCCTGACTAACATGGTGAAACCCTATTTCTACTAAAAATACAAAAATTAGCTGGGTGTTTTGGTGGGCACCTGTAATCCCAGCTGCTCAGGAGGTTGAGGCATGAGAATCACTTGAACCCAGGGGGCAGAGGTTGCAGTGAGCTGCAATCATGCCACTGCACTCTAGCCTATGAGATAGAGTGAGACCCTTTCTAATAATAATAATAATAATAATAATAATAATAAACTAAGACTCAGAGAAGGCGTTTGTTCAGGATCATAAAGCTCAGAAGGGACAGAGCAGCAATTGAAACCAAAATTGGTCTGACTCCTAGCCTCCTGCTGTAAATCACAATCCCAGGCTTTTACTCTCTATGGTTTTCCGAGATAATTTATAAATGAAAGGATGATTAACATATTAAGCAAAATATGTTAGCCATCAAATGATTAGTATAAATGATAAATGCTGGAGAGGTGAGATGGCAGAAAACTCACGTCTGAGGTGATCTGGGAAGGCCTCTTGAATAAGGTGGAGTTATAGGTGATTTTTGAAGAATCTGAATGTGCTTAGATTGAGAGGTAAGACATGTACAGGAATGGTTTCTAAGATGTCATATTTTATCTCCTTCCTCATCTTGACTGGCACTAATGAACATCAAAGATTTTAACCTAAATACATTGAGTGCCCAGTATGTGAAGGGCATTATTTATGTTGTTTTAAAGCTTTTTAACATACTTTAAAGGAGGGACTGGTTAATCTCCACTGTCTAGATCCATTAGACCCTGAGCCAGATGGCCCCAGGGGCCTTTGGGAATGGCCTGTGGGACAGTCTCCACTTTTGCACACACCCAGGGAAAGAATGGTCCTCTGGGAATTTTGCAGACCTACAATCTGGAGATAATGTACTTCTGATCATAATTCAAGTGCCCCCAGATATAGGGTTGCCAGATTTAGCAAATAAAAATATAAAACGCTCAGTTAAATTTGAATTTCAGATAAGCAATGAATTATCTTTCAGTACAAGTATGTCTCAAATATTGCATGGGAAATACTTATAACTTTTAAAAACTTATTTGTTGTTTATCTGAAATTCAAATTTGACTGGGCTTTTATATTTTATCTGGCAACTTACCCAGAAAGGAATTGGAGGGAAAACTCTGAGATTTGAATTTTCTGGCATATGTAAATACTCCTCTAGTTGACGACTTCAAGTAAACTAAAAAAAAGCGTCAGTATTTTACATTCCCATAAAATGTGTTCCATTTTAAAATGATACCAATGGGGCAGGAAGTTACCACACCAAAGTAATTTTGTGGAAACAATATAAAATCCCTGTATTTTTTTTTTCTATTTATCCCTAATCATTTCCCAAAATTCCTGTGTTCTTATACTTTATTCATTTAAGAAATTCTGGCCTCAAAATAGTAGTCAGTTGATCCAAGGAAGTCACTTGCTCTGCATCAAGATAAAAATGCATTTCATGCCGTGTACCCTGAGGATAAAAAGGACATGCTGAAAACTGGGTTTCCAAGGAATGCCCCTATTAAAGACAACAATGAAGTGGGGTTCACTGAGGAGGCATGGTGCCTTAGGATTGAATTAGAAGAATGATGATTGTTTTTGGAGTTGGAGTCAGATATCAGCCTTTAAACCAAGTCAAAGCCAGCGTTACAGCTGCCTTCTGTCACTGACACTGTTGTGGAAAAATTCAAAAGGCACACTCAAACGTTTTTTCTAGTGCATTTTTCAAAACAACTTGGAATTAATACAAGTCCCTTAACAGCACAAAGCAAATGTGTTTACCTATGTAATATTGAGCTTGCCTGGAATCATTTAATGGGAAAAATTATTCTGGAGAGAAATGTACTTCGAGAGAATGCAAAGCATGAAAGGTAAATTGGAGTCTTGAAGTGGGATTTTAAGTCACATTTAGACATAAATCCTTTCAGGTCATGATTCCCATAGATTACTAACATCTGCTGAGCCTAGATAGTTCGTAATCACTAAAATTGTTGTAATCTTCCTATGGAAGGTTTACCAAAGAAGTACTGAATTACACTGGGTTAATACTTCTAAGGATGAATGGTCAAAATGATGATGCATAAATTAATGCAGTGGCTACATAGTCAAATCTAATACTAATAACATATCTGAACCTCTGAACCAAGCTGTGGTTTCAAAAGGTGTTCACTCCATTAAGGTAACATATGCTCAGCTATATGATTACCTGGAAAGTGGCCAACCATTATTCACCTTCACCTACTCCTACAAGCTTCTCTGTCCTATCTTATTCTTTTCTACTTTGAGAAGAGAGGAGGACATCAAGGTTGGGGCTGTAAAATAGAAAACTATAGAGCAAAGGCACAGATAACACATTGAAGGAAGGTGCTAGAATAAATTATCAGTGGACAGTGTTCTCTGGATAGAAGCATGGAATCTAAATATGGTGTCTCAGAGTCTATTTGCATACCACGCTGCGAGTGGGAGCAGTGCAGAGCAGCATCCAGTGCTGTGTGAACTGTATCATCGGCACCTTGGAGTGACAGTCTTTGTGCCTTATTATATTTTTAGTTGTTTAGATGGACAGTGTCTTTGCACTTGTGGATTACTTTTGTAAATGCATAGAAATGAGCATTCTCACTTTCCTTCACTGCATTTGCAAGGATCAAGGGAAATATTTCCAGTGACATGGAAGTAGTATAAATTGACTGCTTGCGAAATAGCTAAGCAAATACTGTACTTTAATAGGAACAGCAATGTAACATGTAATGAGCACTGAGCAAAGTATGTTGGGTGCGCTTACGCATCCACTGAGTTAGTCCGTGTTGGTCCGGTTCTTCATTCCACACTCCCACATCCTGCTCTCCCACTTCCTGGTCTCCAGTCATACTCCTCATTCTCTGACTACTTTGCTTCATGGCCTCTCACATACCTATTTGCTTGCGCACCTCTCCGGCCCCCGTTGGAATTGCCCCTATCCTTTGTCTCCTGGTGAACCTTTGCTTTTTCAAGTCTCAATTCAAAAATCATCCTCTGGCCCCGCCTCCCCAGTATCCTACCCAGAGCTGGGTGCCCCTGCGCTGTGTTGCCCCCGTCCCGTATTCACACCCTCTGTGAAAAAGCACCTCACACTGGCTTCTGATCAGTTGCTTCCCTGCTTTCCTATCTCAATGGGCTCCACACTTCCTGAGAATAGGGACTAAGTCTCTTTTTGCTTTTTATTTTCAGAACAGAGTGTCTGTGATAGGCGGCACACATAAATGATCCATAAGCATTTTATTCAGTGATCTGGAGTGAATCATGGCCTGGACATGCTGGGGGAATATAGATAAATAGAATACCAGAACCAGACATACCCATGTAAAACTTCCAAATTACAAAGCTACGAATTTAATAGTACCAGTAGTAAAAATTGGAGCAGTCAAGAGAAAGGAAGTAAAATTCTCTGGGCAGGATTGAGGAAAGCCTTATGGGAAAGGTGAAATGTGAGTTGGGCTTTAACAGAGGCATTAAAATGGAGGAAAGCAGTAGCTTCCTCTTCTTGATAGTTCATCAGAGCCATAGAGTTAGGGCAGAAAAGTCCAACTAGAGACTGAAAAGCAAAGCTGAGTATGAGTGTGGGGTTTAGGTTGAAGAGTAGGCTATAATCATCCTGGTTCTTCTGTCTGTGCAACACCGAAAGCCCTTCTATGTCCAATTTTACATCTTCTTCTGGTCCAAGCAAGCCTAAAAGAGATCACCAACTGCCATCTTTTGTAGACACAGTTTGTGTAGTTCTCGTGGACTGGGATACATGACTCTGCAAACATGATGCTAAGTTTTTTGTTTTTTGTTTTAGCAAATTGACTATGTAACTCTGCCTCAAAATATGCAGTGCATGTCTTAGCCTTAAACTTGTTCCCCTGTGCTTTCAGATAATAATTTTATGAAATTTATTTAGGAGTCCTTTGGGGCCCAAGTTTAGAACCTAGAAAGACAGTCTCATTGCCTTTGTTGTCCCAAGGAGAGTAGCTGCAGCTGGGTTCTGTTCAGCTGCAGGTGTGGAGGAGGAAGTGCAGGAGGGAGCCCAGGGCCCATTTCCAGGTGGCGGCAGGGTTCAGTGAGCTTAATTAACCAGTGAACTGCTCATGGGGATGGGGTCGACCTGTCTCCATCTTTCTACACCACACTGAACAAGCCACTGACCATTTCCTGCCTTGGATTTCCGCATCTCCAAAGAGGGTACAACAATGTGTATTCATCAGAGAAATTACCGGCCACTGTCTCATTCAGAAGCTGCCGCTACAATAGTGTTAGTAAAGACTTTTAAAAGCATGAAACAAAGCAGAGAAGTAAAAACAACAGGAAGTGGAGACAGAGCACACTATGACCTGAACTCTTCTGTGTTACATGCTGGTGTTAAAGAGGTCATAAGGCCTTAATGAAGATTTGTTACTTGAAAGGATGTCAGTGCTGGGGACCTGCTCTCTGTGAACGCAGAAACCTGCCCCAGCATTTCAAGGGACATACAGTCCTCTCAGATGATTTGTTTCTGTGTTGGAATTGCCCCATTCCCCAGGCCATCCCTTTTTCAACTTTGTACAAATGTAAGTGGCCAATTTACTTTACTACACAAATGACTCGTCATTTCATGAGCTGCAAGCAGCAGTTTCCTAAGCAGATTTCCCTTCTTCCTAGTGCAAGAAAAACGCATATAGACAACTCTTACGGGCTAGATCTTTTTAGTTAGTGAGGGAAAGACAGTGAGGGAACCACTGGACCCAATCTCAAGTTTCTAAGATCAACTAGACGAGGCACAGAGGCAACTTCCAGAGACTCATGGTTCTTTCCTAATCCTCAGCCTCTACTTCCTCATTGGATCTGAGTTCAAAATCTCAGAAAGGCCAGAGCATGTGAATTTTTGGCATTTTTAAACAAATGGATGCATTTAAGAACTTGAGGAAAGGATGACTTTCTATAACTTTCAGCACATATCAGCTACTTGACAACTTCTACTAAACTAGAGCTGCTTCCGGAGGGTAATGTGAATAGCCAATCACTGCCACTCAAGACAAAAATGTTGACCAATGACCTAGAAGTAAGTGTGCAGTGTATTTTGCATGATTCTGAGTGCTTCTCATGAGAAAAATAATGGCATCAGTTCCTGGAGTTTTCTTGGTTATTTAAACCTCCTGCTTTGGAATTGAGTTCATGGCTTACCAGCATCAGCAAATGTTTCCTATTTTGTTGTACATGATCACAGAAGAAATAGGGGGCAATACAGGAAAATGGGAACTAAATGTTCTGGAGAGATTACATTCCTTATCACATTTAATCTTAATAAGAACCCCCAAAAGTTGGTGCTCTTTTCTCCATTTTACAGATGTTTTGAAAACCGAAAGCTCTGAAAAGTTAAGTAATTTGGATCTACAGAGCTATAAGAGGAAGTGCTAAGATTTGAATCCAGAATTTCATGACTCAAAAACGTATTTTATCCGCAATATTGGTTTACCAGAAGAACCTAGGCTTGGCCTCAAAAGACCTATATTAGAAATGAGCTTTTTCCTAGTTCTAAGGAAGCATTCACTTTTTATTATTTGGCTAATTAAACTGCACATATATTACATTCCATAGAAATTCTGAGCATCAATAGTAACATGAAGAGGAGATACCTTCACTATTTGTATATATATGTATATGTGTGTATAAATACACGTAAAATATATTTTACAATTTTCTCTTTGTTCCAAGAATGGGAAGGAAAATAATGAGAATTTCTTGCTGGGCACTTGTGTCCACTTTAACCTGACCCATTTTGTCTAATGTTTCTTTGCAAAGCTCTCAAATTCATTGTTAGCCTATCTGATCCTGTCATCTGGAGACCACCAAGTATTTCACATCTTACCCCGGGAAGCGATCACTTTTAAGAGAGGGAGAGCATTCCTTACTGACTTTTCCTAATTTAAACTCATTGAACATTGTCTCAACTGCCATTTTAAGGGCAAAGACAAGGCAGTGCATCTGTAAAGAGCTCTGTCACTTTTCTCCAAGTGATGACTAATGGTGGGGAACTTAAAACCTTATCCTTGGTGTCTTTTGGAGTCCAGACAATTCAGTGCTCTCTTGGGATGAGTAAATATCAGCCTGTTCCCAGGAAGATTAACTAGTAAGATGTTGTAGGAAAAGCTGCTACTTTTTAGAGGGCTATACTTAAACTACCATCTATGCTTCTTAAGGCAGAATCTCAGATACTTTATTTCCATATGGGGTGCTATGATTTCTAGAAAGAAAAGATATTTTATACAGTTATAAGAGTAATCGTAGTTTCTTTACAATATCTTAATTTTAGTCTCAAGGTCAGTGTTTTTTTAATTTAATGTACTTACAGGCCTTTAAAAGATCATAGAGTAGAATTAGGAGACCTGAATTAGGGCTCCCCACTACTGGACATATAGTTGTAGGTGAATTCCCAGTTTCTTTCCCTGTTGTGCAGGTAGCAATACCTATCCAACTTCCTTCACAGCCTCTCATTTTTTAAAAAAGAATGCTTAAGTACTTTAAAAGTTCTAAGAGCTCCAATAGGGTGCTGTAGCCCATGGGCTTTGTAGTCCAAAAGCCCGAAATTTTAAACTTAGCTTTTTTTTACTCTTTTCCTGTGTGGATCAATTTTCTAAACTCTCTGTATCTTGGTCACCTCACTGCTAAAACAGGCTAAAATTAGTTCCTACCACGTATGATACTTGTGAGGACCAAACGGGTTCTTGGTATGCTTGGGTTGGAAAGCCTCATAGAATGTATGTCACCCACACATCCTAATTGTCAGATGTGGAAACCAAGGCTCTGGCTGGTAGAGTATCTTACCCAAGTTCATTCATCAATGAACATTTTTTAGTTACACCAAGCAATTTGCCTGCAGGGATTCAGTGCCGCTTAAATTATCATGCCGCCTCAATTCTTAGGAAGACTTCTTTTTAGTTGAGAGTTGTTCTTGCTCCTTTATGTCAGAGGAATGGTCATGTTGCTGACTTTTTCTTGTTTATGGGCTGATGACTCATTTATGTGTTATCTAAATGTCTTGTTCCTTCTTTCTCTCTTCTGCCGTCTCTGTCATGGGACTATTTTCTTTCTGCCAGCACTTCTACTGGAGATCGTGAAAGAGTGGTGACAGTGAATTAACTCCTTGTTAGCAGCCTGGTCTCTTGAGAGGAGGCTCACCCACTGCTGCTGACTGATAAGATGATGACAATCTCTGATTCCTAGAAAATCTCTTCTATTATTAAGTTGGTGCGTAAGTAATTGCGGTTTTTGCCATGACTTTGCCTTCCAGATTGCCATTTGCCTCTCTCTGCTCTGCTTGCTCCTTCTTTGCTGGATTCTCTTCCTGGGTAATCCCTTAAATTATGTTACATTTTCTAGGATCTGTCCTCGTCTGTCTTTGATTCTGCCTGTTCTCCTCAGTGATCATGGGCACTCTTGTGTTCTCAGTTATCATGTATCTCACTGACTCCTAAGTCCATTATCTTTAGCTTAACTTTCTCACTTAACTGCCAGATCTCACTGTCTCTTAAATATTTCTGCCTGTGTCCCACAGGCACATCAAAAATTGTATCCACAAATGAGCTTACCAGTCCCCCTTCTACACACACAGACACACACACACACACACACACACACACGCACGCGCTTCCTTCTGTAGCCTAATTAATCAAGCATTTTCAGCTCCTTACCCAAGTTCCATATTGATCCAGTTTTCAATCATTTTTATTTCATCTTAAAATATCTCTTGGACCTGGCATCCCTTTGCTATTACTGAAATAGTTGCCTCAGGTAAGAACTAACCCTTTTTCATCATAGCTTCCTGACTTTCCTCTGTAGCCTAGTTCTCTCCATTCTATCTAATCTTCCCTCTGTATTCTGCCACAGATAACTTTCAAAACTGAATTTTATCTTTGTTGATCTTCTATTAGGAAAAATGTTTGATCCTCAACTAGTGTCTAGAGAAGAATCCAAACTATTGTGATATTTGTGCAGTTTCCAGAATTAGAGCTCCAATATCTTTCCACCCACTCCACTAGGTATTCTGCAGGCCTCTGTGTTTCCTTTAGAATAAACTTGCACCTTTCCTCAAGTACTTGACTGACATGAGATGTGTGACATCCTCAGAGACCCCCCATACCTCTGGTCTTCCCATCTCTTACAACTCTCCTTTGGGCCCCTGCAAGTCAGTACTTCATTCTTATTTTTATATTATCATATCTTTTTACTTCTGTGTCTCCCAACAAGACTTGGAGCTCACCAAATTGGATAACAGTGTTTTCTTTTCTTTTTTTTTTTTTAAATTTCAATGACCTTATCACATTGCATAATGTCTTCCACTCAAAAGTAATTCAATAAATAGTTGTTGAAGTAATGTACTTATGACAATTATTAAGATCAGAGGAATACTGTTTATCATGCAATGTTTATAGTTAAATATTTGATTTTTGATGATCATTTACTAAATAATTCACCTAACACCCCATAAACTAATTAACAAAGAGTGTCTTCAAAAATGGTGTTGATATAACATCAAGATGCTAAGAGTGTAAAATTAGGATTTTTAAAATGTGTATGTACCTTTAAGGCTTTCTGCGACTTTTGGGTTTCTTTAAAGTTTAACTTTAATTCACTTAAATTTCTTTAAGAGTTAACCATTATACTTAAGGTAATCTGACTCCAAATTTCTGATTATTATATAAGATCCAAAAATAGGTAAGAATATAAATCTAAATGTAGTCCACTAAATGGATAGAAAAAAGTCAGCTTCACATGTAGTTTATGGAAGTAGTGTATTCCAGAAAAGGAACAGACAAAGAAATTTCAAATTGTGGAATTTAAAATTAAACCAATTATATTTACACATGCTATAGAGTAAAATAGTGTTAAAATTGAACGGTATATCTATATATTACATTGGTTTTATAAAAGTATCATAGTATGCAGTTAATTGTTTGACACTGTGCCTAGAGATAAGAAAATAATAATTATAGTAACTAACATTTATTGGGCACTTACTGTATGCTAGATGCTGTGCTAAGTACTTCATATGCATAATTTAATCCTCCTAATAGCTCGTTGACACAGTTTCTCTTGTTACTCCTGTTTTCCAGATGAGTAAATAATTCTTAGAAAGATTGAATGACAGTCAGAGGACCTAACAAGTTTTAGAGCTATCTGAACATAGGTCTGATGGGTCGTTCTATATTAAATGACTGAATACCTTTTAATTACCTCAATTCTATACTAATACGTAAGTAATTGATAAATCATTTGCTAAATTTATATAAACTGTGTTTTGGACATATCTAAAATGATAAGGCAGCTGAGCCAGGTGGCCTACGCCTATAATCCCAGCACTTTGGGAGGCCAAAGTGGGCGGATCACCTGAGGTCAGGTGTTCCAGATCAGCCTGGCCAACGTGGTAAAACCCCATCTCTACTAAAATACAAAAATTAGCTGGGAGTGGTGGCATGCACCTGTAATCCCAGCTGCATTAGAGCTGGGATTGAGAGGCTGAGGCAGGAGAATTGCTTGAACCCGGAGGTGGAGGTTGCAATGAGCCAAAATCATGCCACTGCACTCCAGCCTGGGCGACAGAGTGAGACTGTATCTCAAAATAATAATAATAATAATAATAATAATAATAATAAATGATAAGGCACATATTGTAGTCATTATTGAGAAGAAAAAATTGAGACTCTTTGACCTTAGGTATTGTTAACTACTAATTGTCTAAACCCACCACTTCAGTTTGTTTTGAAGTCTGCTTTTCTATCAAAATCTTGAACTTTTACTGTAAAGTATGCTCCCAGGAATGACCAATAACATATTATTGAACTACTCTTAACTATTCTATGCATAGTGGGAAACATGGAGGTCTATTGCTTGAAATAAGAAATTAAACTGTATTTCTTCTTTCTGTTCCTGCTGGAGGATAATTTTTAAAATAGTTAATAGTTTTGTGGCACTGTTAAAGTGGAAATGTACTCAAAATAATTACAATTAAAGGAGCCTACAGATTTTATAATGCAAGGTTAATTATCTTCAGAATATCTACCCAATACAATATGTTAAAGGATACCAATAAAGAATGCATTTATTTTTTTTCTTGATACTGTTTTTCATTTTTTTGTTTGTTTGTTTTAGAGACAGAGTCTCCCTCTGTCACCCAGGCTGGAGTGCAGTAGCACCATCTTGGCTCACTGTAACCTCCATTTCCCAGGTTTAAGTGATTCTCCTGCCTCAGTAGAGACAGGTTTTCACCATGTTGGCCAGTCTGGTCTCAAACTTCTAACCTCAAGTGATCCACCCGCCTTGACCTCCCAAACTGCCAGGATTACAGGCGTGAGCCACCACACCGAACCTTTCTTGATTTTTGATCCCTAGAGTCTAATTCTTAAGTCGATGAAGATGGAGCTGCCTTTATTGTAAAATTTGAGGGATATGAAGAAGATACCCTTGTCCCAAAAGACCTTGCCCCTAAAAGAAAAAAAAAAGTTACAATTTTCAAGCCTTTGGTTGCTCTCTGTGAACAAGTAAAATCCCTGGGAACCATGACCCCTTACATCTTTATCACACTCTTCAGTAATCAAACTGTGAATATGCCAAACATGCAGATTCTTAGAGCTACTCTCATAGATTCTGATTTGACATTCTGGAAGGAGACTAAGGAATCTGCATTTTAACAAGCACTTTGATGATTCAGATGCAAGAGGTCTTCTGGACCACACTTTGAAAAATCTTGACTTAACCGATAATTGACACATCAAGTTGTTAACAAACTAGTAAGTTACATTTCTCTGAGTGTGTCCTTCATTTCCAGAAGTTGTGATTGGTTTTTATTTATGCTGTCTATTTCACTGAAGATTTTTCCATTTGTATCCTGTATGATTTTTTTTAATTTCCTTAAGTTGGACTTCACCTTTTGCTGGTGCCTCATTGATTAGCTTAATGACTGACCTTCTCAGTTCTTTTTCTGGCAATTCAGAGATTTTGTCTTGGTTTTGATCCATCGCTGGTGAGCTAGTGTTATCTTTGTGGGGTGCTGAAGAGCTTTGTTTTGTCATATTACCAGAATTAACAAACTAGTAAGTTAACAAACTCAAAATTCATCTCATTTAAAATATCATGTGGGGTTAGCCCTGCCTTAATTCTCAGGTTTATCTGAACTTTATTACTTCAAGTATCTCTACATGAAATAAATGAAACTAGAGTTCCTTAACTAACTGTAACCACTAAAGAAAAAGACTTCTGTTTGTTTCCAAATGGTTCTTTTTTTTAAATAGCCCCAGAAATCAATGCTGAAATGCTAAAACATTAGAGCAGAATGTACAAAACATTCTTGAATTATATTTCATTCTTGGGTGCCAGGCACATTGGGTTTCTATCACACAACACTGAAATAATAAAAAGCAGGTGCCCTGTCAAGTTTCTTTCATAACTGGGAAACTAAAAGTTGATGTACTTTGCAAAGAATTCTGACAGAATAACCCCATTGGATGAGTCCAATACCCTTATTATAGGTTGAATAAGGTAGAGATTGGGAGGGGACATAGTACTTAAGAATACAGTAGATGAGAAATTAGACTAATAATACTTTTATGACTTATGGAAAATAAATCCTTTTTTAAATCACTGCAGCAAAACATGTGGCCAGTTGCTAAGAAGCGTTTGTTCCATATGATGGAGACTCTGAATTTGGGAGCTTAGAAAAAAACCTAGCAAGAGTGTTAGTATGGAGAAAACAGGAAGACAACTTCCTCTCTGAATATACACCATTTCCTGGGGAGGAAGTGGGGCTTTAAAAAAAAGTTCTTTGTTGGCTCTGTAACAGGGAGGCATCTATTTAGTGATGACCATATATGTTTATACAAGCCAGGATATTGACCTTAAAAACAATCAAAGCCTGAAAGTACCTTCTTTATTTGATAATGGCAAGATGCAGAGCCCTTGGATTGGTTGGTGCGGTGTTTGTTGCGTTTTGTAATCATCATTGGTTTACTCACAGCCATGCATATACCGCCTGGACAATTTTTAAGGGACAGCAGTTATACTCCATACGGTAAAGTGGATTTCACTTCTGTTTCTCTTTTGACTGTGTTGGCATATCCTGAGTCACCCAATTGTCTCTCAGGCAGAGCAGCAGAGGGCCTGGGTATTATTGCCCAGCATGCCAGAACACAGCCTCACCTAAGGTGTGCTTGGGTAAAAAGAGGCCACCCCAGGCAGTTAAGTAGTTGCATATAATCTGTGCTGAGTTTGGCTACTGGCTGCAATTTGTTTATAATCAACTTCATTGAAGGATGAAGCGATATCATTAAAGAGACCACAATTTACCAACTAATTTGGGGAATTGTGAGCATAAATTAAGGACCGGTAAAGCTAAAAGAGTTCCTGGATCTAAGATGGTACCTTACCTTGGCTTTTATTGAGTATTTAGACAGAATTTGCCCTATAACCTTTAAGGGGCTTAAAAGACGAGCCAGTGAATAGCTAAAATGACATCCTTTGCAGCACAGCATTGCACAGCAGAAAGAGCACACAACAGAGAGCTGTGCTTGGAGTACCCCAAAGCCCTAGATTGCCAGATTAAAAGGGAAGTCTAACTGGTGCGGTTACAAGAAAGCAAGTCCCTTTACAGAGGACAAAGTAAATCTCTTATATAAAAACAAAAAGGGAAGCAGACTTAACATCTTGCCTTAAGTCACCTTCAAAGAATGTTACGGTTTAAATTTACTGTGTTTTTTCAGGAGGTTGGGTGATAATCTGTCCCTTCCCCTTTTTTATGCTTGTAACACTTCATGGTCTATATAACTTTTGTCTTTTATTTACCACACTTAATAATCTAAAAAGTTTCTTCTGAAACCATTTGTTTTCCTGGTGTTTCTTTTGATAACCCTATTTTCCCGGAAATTTCCGAAGTATTTGATAAATAATATTGTGGAGTTGCAGGGCTGCTCCAAAATCCATAACCAAGGCAGCTTTTATTTTCTCACATAGTTGACTTCATGTGTGGACTTTGCAGACAAGAATAAAAAAGGAAAGCGTCGGTACTCTTTTACTTTAGGTCTGAAAAGCACAAAATGAAATGGGTTTCCTGATGACCCTTCACTTACTGATAGCCATTTTGGCAATTTCTATATCTCTGCAATAATAATAAAAAAAAAACCTATCAGCAGAATTGTTTATCAGCAGAATTATTACTGCTACTCACCCCAGATATTCATGTTGCAAAAAGAAAATCCTTTTTGGTAACATAAGCTATACTTATTTCCCATGGTCACAAACCATTTTGAAAAGATCAAGGAACTATCTCTAGATAACACATAAAAACTTCTACTGCTTAACCTGCTCAATTAAAAAAAAAATCAGTAAAAACTGAAATTAAGAAAGCTTTTAGAACCAGAAAGTTATTATAAGGCATCATTTTTACCAAAGACATCAGTTTCCCTTAGGCACAAAAGTAAACTTTGTTTCTTCTTCAGGGTGTAAAAATTTGCATGGACAACATACGCAAAACACCTGAAAGTTTGAAAACAAAGTGCAGGAACAAACCTCAGTGCTCGCCTGTGTTAGCTCTAAGCCACAACTGGGGAATCTTTCCCAAGGAGTAACAAAGAAGGTAGGGATGGATGGAGGAAGGCACATCTTTGACCTTTGAGGGGAAAAAATGAAAAGGGTTTTGATGACCAGGCAACCTCCAGCCATCAATCCCATCAGTTAGAAGATGAGCAGAAGGCAGCCCATCAGAAGCACGACATTTGGGCTGTTGCAAGAGCAGTTATTTTGCTTGCCAAATAAATTCAGCCTGTGAGCTACTTAGGCTCTAGTGTAAGCAACATGAATCATACAACTGCACTCATTATCATGTTCGAAGGTGTCCCTTCACTAGCCTGGTGTTTTACCACACAGTATTAGTCCGCCTAAAGAAAGTAAAATTGAATTAAACTAAGTCCGAGCCTCTTGAAGGCAGTGACTATGTCATATTTATATTTGTATCCCAACTGCAGTGCCTGAAACATGTTAGACATTAGATGCTAAATGCATTTTAGATGATTAAACAAGTATAGAGCAATCTGTAACATACCAGGCATCATGTTAAGGCCCAGGGATGGTCCCTCGAGGTCACTCACAGTCTTATAGAAGTGAGTAAATGAATATATTGGTAAGTCTGCTGCATTAAAGTAGTCTGAATAATTGTTACTAAGTGAACCAGGCATGGCAACAATTAGGTCACTACAATAATTGCTTAAAGCACAATTCACAGATTGGAGCATTCAATTGTGTGGTAACCATATGGTTATGCATTTCACCATGTTGACATCATACTGTAAAATTCACACATTATATGAAAAGAAATTACACCAAGAAAGTACAGGCTACCACAGAAAGTAAAGTGAAAAACACATTACTGAAATTTACTGCTAAGCGACAGATATAGGACTCTGAGCTTTCAATTCTTAAGCATGTCACTGATGCCACTTTCAAGAGACCCTCCAATCAATGTAATAAGAATGAAGGACAGTGGCCGGGCGCGGTGGCTCAAGCCTGTAATCCCAGCACTTTGGGAGGCCGAGGCGGGGGGATCACGAGGTCAAGAGATCGAGACCATCCTGGTCAACATGGTGAAACCCCGTCTCTACTAAAAATACAAAAAATTAGCTGGGCATGGTGGCGCGTGCCTGTAATCCCAGCTACTGAGGAGGCTGAGGTAGGAGAATTGCCTGAACCCAGGAGGCGGAGGTTGCGGTGAGCCGAGATCGTGCCATTGCACTCCAGCCTGGGTAACAAGAGCGAAACTCCGTCTCAAAAAAGGAAAAAAAAAAAAGAATGAAGGACAAAGAGAAATGAAATGTAGTACAGCAACGATGAGAGGAGAAAGGTAACTATTTTAATTTAGGTGCACCTAAAATTACATCTAAAACATGTAACACCACTAAGATTCACCTTGGCAGGAAGCCAGGAGACCTGAGTCCTTGTGTTCTCTCTCTGCTAAGTGGCTGTGTGAACTTAAGTGGATTCCTTCAACATAACATGACTGCACTGCACTATTTCTGATGTAAATTGTGTTTAAAACAAAAACAAAAACTCTTGGGGTCTTTGGTGAGACCTCTTAATGCATATGCTTCTATCTGTGTAAACACACCAGTAGAATTATAGGCCCGTAAATCAGTGACCTCTTTATTATCTTGAATACAATTAACTTGATCTTACGGACGAAGGCTGTTGTGTCAGCAACTCCCTAGAAATGTCCCTTTCCAAAGGATAGCTCCTCCTCCACGCTCTTTGTTTTGACAACACTTCTGCAAATTTCTGTTACAGAACTTGCCTAAATCAATGCGCATTACTTAGTCTGTTTGTATGTCTGTCATCTACACTAGGCTCTGAATTATTGTAAACAGACACAATGACCTCTTCTTTTAGAGTCCTTCCATTGTACAGGGGTTGGTGCATAGTAGGTGCTCAATAAATATCGAATGACTAGAGTTTGTTTGTTTGTTTGTTTTTTGTTTGTTTATTTATTTATTTTGAGACAAAGTCTTACTCTGTCGCCCAGGCTGGAATGCAGTGGCACGATCTCAGCTCACTGCAACCTCTGCCTCCCAGGTTCAAGCAATTCTCCTGCCTCAGCCTCTCTAGTAGCTAGGATTACAGGCGCCTGCCACCAAGCCCAGCTAATTTTTTGTATTTTTAATAGAGATGAGGTTTCACCATGTTGGCCAGGCTGGTCTCAAACTTCTGACCTCAGGTGATCCACCCACCTCAGCCTCCCAAAGTGCTGGGATTACAGGCGTGAGCCGTTGCACCTGGCCAACTGGAGTCTTTAATTAACTTGGGTGGGCAACAGTATGTATGGTGCATGTCACATGGTCTTTGATTTGCTCCTCCAAGTGCACCTAAACCCCTTTTTTACCCTGCTCTGACCAAAAGGCCCTTGCTTCCTTTCCAGGCAGCCTGCTCCACAGGACTCTCTCCTTAGTTCCACAAACCTCTCCCTCCCTCAATATTTCAGGCCTAGGGGTGGAGACAGAGTCTCTGTGATTAGCCCTGGGTTCCTACTCTATCTCTGGAGATTCCCCCACACACTACTAGATCCTGGGGCAGGCTAAGTATTTGCATACATGGCTGACCTGCATTCATTCATTCATTCCAAAGTATGTTACGGATTCATTTCAGTTTCTACACCACATATGCATTTTGTAATTGAATTAGTAACTGTGTTCATGTGTGGTCATTTGTGTTTAAGTGTATTTCTCTGTGACTTGTGACCTCTTGCATTAGAATATAAATGTCTCAAGAGAAAGGATGCTATCTTTTTCTTTTACCTTTTTTGTAGTGGTTTGCTCCTGGCAGCTTGCTGGCTGACTTATATTTTAAAAAATCTAAGTAAAAATGGTTAATTATGAATACAGCCTATGAAATGTACAGCCAGATTTTACAACAAATATTTTGCACATTTCTTTTTGAGACAGAGTCTCACTCTGTCACCAGGCTGGAGTGCAGTGGCACGATCTCAGCTTACTGCAACCTCTGCCTCGCAGGTTCAAGTGATTCTCCTGTCTGAGCCTGAGTAGCTGGGACTGCAGGTTCAGGCGTGCACCACCACACCCAGCTAATTTTTTTTTTTTTTTTTTTTTGTAGTAGAGATGGGTTTCACGTGTTGGCCAGGATGGATGGTCTTGATCTCTCTCTCTCTCTCTTTTTTTTTTTTTTTGAGACGGAGTTTCGTTCTTGTTACCCAGGCTGGAGTGCAAGGCACGATCTCGGCTCACCGCAACCTCCGCCTCCTGGGCTCAGGCAATTCTCCTGCCTCAGCCTCCTGAGTAGCTGGGATTACAGGCATGTGCCACCATGCCCAGCTAATTTTTTTTTTATATATATTTTTAGTAGAGACGGGGTTTCACCATGTTGACCAGGATGGTCTCGATCTCTTGACCTCGTGATCCACCTGCCTCGGCCTCCCAAAGTGCTGGGATTACAGGCTTGAGCCACCGTGCCCAGCCTTGATCTCTTAAACTTATGATCTGCCCACCTCAGCCTCCCAAAGTGCTGAGATTACATGTGTGAGCCACCGCACCTAGCCCCATTTTGCACATTTTTAAGGCATAATCTGATAGGACTTGTTGCATTCTTTTCCAGAGCCAGCAATTCCTAAGAAAGTGAAATACCTAGTCAATTGGAATATTCATGGTGAAATTATTTGAAAAATCATTAAAATGTCTATTCTTTAGGGAATGTTAAACATATTAATTCAGGTACTTTGTCCAGATATGCCATGCCTTTATTATTGATGTGTAAACTCCACAAAGTCAGCAACTTTTTCTGTTTTGCATATAGCTGAATCCTCAGTGCCTAAAACACAGCCTGGCATCTATAAGGTGATTAGTAGGTATTTGTTGATTAAATGAATATATTGGGGTTTGGTTATATTATTGCAGCCTGCTAGGTTAAGTTTGCAATTGCTATGCTTTCATTCATAAATGATTTTAAAAAGCAATTTGAATTAATTTTATTCAACATATTTATTGTCTTATTACTGTGTTCAAAGCAATGTTTCCTTTGGGAGTTCACATTCTACAGGTAAAAAATATCGTCTGAGACTGGATGTGAGGCTCATGCTTATAATTCTGGCACTTTGAGAGGATGAGGTAGATGGATCACCTGAGGTCAGCAGTTCGACACCAGCCTTGCCAACATAGTAAAACACTCTCTCTACTAAAAATGAAAAATTAGCTGGGCGTGGTGGTGCATACCTGTAGTCCCAGCTACTTAGGAGGCTGAGGCAAGAGAGAATTACCTGAATCTGAGAGATGGCAGTTGCAGTGAGCTGAGATTGTACCACTACCACTCCAGTCTGGGCAACAGAGCGAGATTCTGTCTCAAAAAAAAAAAAAAAAAAAAAAGAAAGAAAGAAAGAAAGAAAGAAAGAGGGTGTAGTCAACAGTATCATGTGCAAGCAAAGAGGTAAAAAAAAAAAAAAAAAAAAAAGAAGGCTGCAGAATTTGATGAGTAAATCTCTGTGACCTTTGAGAGAGAAGTTTCAGCATAGTAGGGTTGTGATTGGCACTCCAGCCTGGGCAACAAGAGTGAAAATCCGTTTCAAAAAAAAAAAAAACTCATCTGGAACCCAGCATAGTCACTGAGTGGATCCCATCTTAATGGCTCTTCCTTCACATCGCATCTTTACCCAAAGCAAGCTTTACCTTCATTCTCCTAATCCCTGACTTTTGCAGGTTTTGAAGAAATCTACTGAAGCAATTAGCTCTTTCCTAAGGCAAGCCTGATCCTACCTGAGATTCCATAACTGATGACCATGCTTTGCTTTTCATGTAGACTTGATTACTCCAATAAAACAGCTGAAACATCATCAATTCTTACATGATTTTTTTCTACTTTATCCATGATGGTAGAAAACATGCTCTTCCTAATTTTTCCTCCTATGTGTGATTAACATGAAGATTTCATGGTACTATGCTTCCATTAGAGAATTTTTAAATACTTTTATTAGGTCTTCATATGACTCTACTTGGTTTGTACAAGCTTTCATACTCAGAGACTTTTTGATTTATTCACAAATGCTTCTACCTTTTTGTCTATCAATAGGTGTTTGATATAAGCCATTCTTGTGGAATAGTCCTAGCGGTCTCAGAACTTGAAACATATTGAACAGAACTACAAACTAAGTGTAATTGTTTCTTAATCTAAATAGGTTTCTAAAGCACCCAGAGCCTGTGGTGGAATTGTACATGGAAAAATGTTGTTCTAGTTGGGGAGGGAACAGTCCTCTTAGTCAATTAAACATTCTTCTCCTCTTCCCTCTCCTCCTCCCCTTACTTTCAACTACTCTTTCTCCTTTTTTTCTTGAATACCCAGAGATTCACTTCCCTTTGTAAATATTTGAGTCTACATAGTAGAAATGTTTCATAGATCCATCAAGTAGGTGCAAATGATTATGTCAAGCAGTTATATGGAGCGATCTAAATATCTGTTGCTCTAAAGAATCTGTCCATGAAAATCCTTTACAGTGTATTTCAGATTTCGTGTCATAAGTAAATAAGACTTTTCTTTTCTTTTTTTATTAAAAAACAGAGGAAGCAGTTTTTTTTATTTCAAAAGACTCAAATGTCATTGTAATCTTATGAAATATTGCTTTCAAAACATAAAACTGGCCAGGACATGGTACCTTATGCCTGTAAACCCAACACTTTGGGAGGCCGAGGCAGGTGGATCACTTGAGGTCAGGAGTTTGAGACCAGCCTGACCAACATGGTGACACCCTGGCTCTACTAAAAGTACAAAAAAATTAGCCAGGCGTGGTGGTGGTCACCTGTAATCCCAGCTACTTGGGAGGCTAAGGCAGAAGAATCGCTTGAACCTGGGAGGCAGAGGTTGCAGTGAGCCAGGATTGCACCACTGCACTCCAGCCTGGGCAACAGAGTGCGACTCTATCTCAAAAAACAAACAAACAAACAAACAAACAAACAAATATAAAACCAAAGAAATGCAGAAATAAAGCTTGTCATCCTGGTTGTTTTTGTTATATAGAATTGTCTTTCCCATTTTCCGCCTTTCATTGTCACCTCTTGGTTCATGGTATGTGATGAAGAGATGGTACCATTGCCGTCTGATTGCCTTGCTTCTTGATTCCAGTGATTTGCTTTCTCTCTTGAAGTGGCCATTTTTAGTCAGATCTTTAAAGCTATTTCAACATTTCTCCACCCATATCCCCCCACTACCTTCTACCAAATACACATGCTTTGCACTATTACAGATGTTAACTTGTCAGAGTCCGGAAGCTTCTAAGATGTCAGCAGGAAGACATGGTAGATTGAGGCATAGCCATGACCTGAAGGAAATAATTAAAATGCAGGAGTGTTGCTGTGAGGGGCACAGTAACTTAGTACATGTTTCTCTGATGAAATCTGTCAGGCTCTTAGTTTACCAAATGTGGGAACTTTTGTGCTTGTTTTGCTCTTAGGCACAGGACAGGTCCCAGGAGAGATTCCGTTCATTCCTCAAAGAGTAACAGAAGAAAAAGAATGAAGTCTAACTAGTAGCTTGTTAGAAGAATTGTGTTTACTCTGAATCAAGAAATGAACATGGAATCTCAGCAAATGCAAGCTACAGATGATGTCTGTTTTGCAGCTGGGCCATGCAGAGCTCAGCCGTGGCATCTCCTGACCAAGGGATGTTAAAGTTGTCTAGAACATTAAGCATGTTAATGAGTATATACAGAGACTATTTGTGAGCAAAATCATTAATTAGGGTCGTGTTTGCATTTTTATTGTGACTAATCTTTTCATCTGTTTGAACTAAGGTTTTTGCGTCCCAAAGGTGATAATAATATAAATTACTCTGATACTAAAGTAGTCAGACTTTATTTTTTAATTTGCCTGCATTGATTCCTGGCCACCTTCCCCCTCCTCCTCACTCTAGAGAGAATTTTCTGTAATGTTTTCTCTGTGCTATTAAGTGATTTCCTTCCCAGTAGAACTAGAAGGTGAATGTACTTGATGAAAGGATTGGTCTGCATTTTGGCATTAGTCCAAATTGGTAAAATATAGAGGGACTTTTGCATTCATTAGTTTGTTCATCATTTATAGAAAATGTGGAAACTTTTGGGTAGATTTGGCTTTCTGCCAATTTCTGTTGTCACGGTTTTCCTCTGATCCATATTCACGTGTATCCACAGAAACCTTTTTGACTAAGCAGAGTTAGATTTGGTGAGACTGTGCATCAAGGTGTTTATTGGTTATGGGAACCTAAACTAAGAGGGCGGTAAAACCTCAGCAGTACATGACAAACAGTTTCCCCAGACCATGGAGACGCCATAGCCGGCACGCATTCCCAGAACATATTCTGCATAACGACCAAAGAAATACTCATCTGTGTCATCACTTGCTCAAAAAAAGGTTTATCTGAAACATGGAAGGTGTATCAGTCAGATTCGCATTTGGGTGTGGGTGACAGAAAATGCAAACTAATAGTAGGTTAGAATACATAAATGTTTATTTCTGTCTCTTGTAAAAGAAGAAGGGTAGGCAAACCAGGAGGGAGAACCTTCAGTGTCAGAGATCCACGTTCCGTCTCTTCGGCTGTTCTGGCCGCCTTAGCATGGGGCTTCCCTGTCATGGACGAGATGGCTGCTAGAGGTCCAGTCAGGAAGGAGAAAACAGCTGCAGCAACAACAGCAGGGCTTCCCCTCTCTGTAAGGACCCTTCCCAGAAGTCACACATGACACTTGCAGGTAAATCTTAGTCACACTGTCACCCCTAGCCTGCTAGAGTGGCTAGAAAATGTAGCCTTTATATTGTGTAGTTATGTGACCAGCCAAAAGTAAGGGATGGTAGGACTCGTCACGAAGGGAAGGATGGATATTGTTCTTCCTTCCGGAACTTTGCCAGGGTTTTCGCCTCTTCCGGGAAGCCTAGTCGTCCCTCCGTGGGCAGTGGCAGACTTTCAACTCTGTTCACAGCTTACCTGGGGTAGGTTTTTCAGTTTCAGGAACCACACTACCAAATAGATACGTGTGAACCAGTAAATTCAGGAGTAAATTACCAGAATGGTTGTGGGGACTGGGACTACCCCGATGAAGGTTAAAAACCTTGAATGGAAGGTTAAAAACCTTGAATGAGGGAACTGGTGATGTTCAGCTGGGAATTTACTCCTTTCTCAGAAAAGACATAGGGAAGACATATCTGACTTAGAATGTTTGACTGTGATTCTGTGTGTGCCTAGCTGGTAGAATTAGAATTTCCTAGCCCTAAATCAGTGAGCCTAACTTAAGGTAATAGGTAAAGGAGCATCTTCTGTTTCTCAGAGCAGTCTTGAGGTCTAATAATCTGGGGAAAGTGAACTCACTGTCTTCAGAGGGATTAAAGCAGTGTCTGTCAAGAGTCAATAGCCTTCTAACCCGCCTTCCTGGCTCTAGTCTTAAAACCCATCCAGCCCATTCTCCATACCCCCATTGGTGATCTTTTAAAATGCAAAATAAACATCATCATTTCCTAGATTAATCTATTTCAGTGGCTTCCCATCACCTGCCAATCTCCCAGTTCCTCTTGACCTGGTGTTTACTTACTCCAGTTTCTAGATAAAATTTTCGCTTCCTCAAATATATCCAATCTTTCTTGTTTCCAGTACTCTAACCATGTTGTTCCCTCTCTTAGAATGCTCTCCTCCGTCCTCACTTTTACACTCACCTAACTAAGTCCTACATGTCTAGGATCACCACTTCCCCTCTGAAGTCTTCACTTCCACCTCCTCAGAGGAGGGATTCCTATGACTTCTGGCACCTCCCTTGGCCCAGCACTTAATACAATGGCTGCAATTGCTTGTTTAATATGTGGCTGTTGAGCTAGATGGGAAGCTCCCGGTAGGTAGAGTCTGGTTTCCTCACACATAGCACACTGCCTGGCACATGGTAGGTGACTGATCATAATGTTAGACATGGTAGAAGGTAATCAGGCATCAGCTGAAGGGGGATACAGGTTAAGGGTGAGGGAGAAGCAATAAAGGTACGGGAAATGAGAAATGGAAAACAAAGAAGAGATTACCTTTTGCCCTCGTGCCCCTTACCTTTTTTCTGGAGTGGTGAGATTGAAGCATGGGAAACAATTGTTTCTCTGGCTACATGGATTGCGTCCCAGCCCCCAAAGAGTCAGAGCAGCTGTTACGGCGGAATTTGAAATACTAGCTATGTTAATGGAGGTCAGGATTACTGAGGCTGGATTTACAGCTACAAAAAAGTGACCCAGATTTATTTTCTATTACTCAAAATTAGTTATGTTGAAGGAGGAGCAAGGGGCTTGTTGGTCCATAGACTATTGCTCATGTGTCACTGGACGTAAATCTTGTCTGGTCTTCGTTATCTATTCTGGAGAAAGCAATGGTGAATCTGAGTTAAGTGGGGCAGCAGCTCAGGTCTTTACCGCACCACGTGCAGCATTTGTATAGGAGCAGCTTTGGCCTCCCAGACCTCAGTGACCTGGACAGGCCACCCATCTCTGCCTTTTCTTGGAGTGACTTTTACAGGCACCGAGTAAACTCCTGCCGTCAAACACCTACTGCCATTTGCTTCCTGATGCTTAACATTCCACATTTATAGAAGAGGCCTCAAACACAAGGACTACAATAGTAACACATACTTTAAATTCACATAGAGATGTGTTGGATCCTATTGGAAAAAAAAAAAAAAAGCCAGCGGTGGGGTTGAGGGTACCAACCGTTGGGCTATAGAAGGTATAGGTAGGGTGAACTAAAAGGGAATGGTTTGAAACAGGAAAGACTATGAATTCTAAGTAGGAGGTAGAGAATAAAATACATGGAGTTTATAATTTTGCTTAGCCTTATTTACCCTAGACATCACAGACAGAAGTGATCGCTTATTTGGGGTTTAAGGGGCAGCCAAGAAGTAATTCAGACCTAAGGAGTGAAACTCCTGCTACCAGCCCGGGGATAGGGCATCCCCTGTTGTTCACTAGAGCTGCTATGGTATTCTGCAACCTGGTATTGCCCTTAAATGGGCAAGACACACAGCTTTGCATTTGCATGATTTCAGATTGACTTCAGTGGTCAGTCCCCGCATGTGATATTTTTGCATGTCTGCTGTTCTTGGTTTCCTTGGATCGTCAGAAAGTCGATATCCAGGAAAACAAGATAGCATTTTCCCAAGAGGAGGGATTTTATGTTCATGCAGCCCCAAACAGTGGTCACTTTGAAAAAGGGTTTTTAAGCCAAGTCCTTTTCTGAAGCTGACTGAAAATGACAAACCTTTCCTAAAATGAAAATCACCCAAGCAACTGGGATGAACTATTTATTTTCCTGATCGCTGCAAGGAAACACATGAACAATGATCTCATTGTCTCCTCCATTTTGGTTTTTAAAGGCACGCAGTCACTAATAATGTGTGTGCAAAACATTAATTAACCGTAGTCACTTTTTACTTACATTTACTGTCTAGCAATGTAATTATTAGTTGACTTTTTTTTAAATGTTCAATTTGTTCATCTTTGCTTCAGGTATATATCTATGCAAGGAAATTAAGTATTTAAAAATGTATAGATAATCAGAGAGGTTTAATTCTCTTGACATATACAATAACAGTATTTCAATTCTATAAACAAAACCCACTGGTACTATTAACCTACTTGCTTTAGGGATTAAGGGAGAGAGAGGATATTAACTCTTTTGTGACTTATTATAAATCAGCAAGAGAGTAGTGGAACATGTCGTTTTTGCTACGTTGATAGTAGTCTGGTAGTCAGGGTATAATTTTCAAATAAACTGCTAATAGCCCATTTGCAAGTAAACAGATCCGGCCCTTGCCATTTGACCAAGTTTAAAAGACTTTGCAATTATATGCACACAGGTCATCCATTCTGTGGATGTATATGTCCTAGTTGGTTACCCAGTGCAAGTTTCACCTTGCTTCTTTTGGTTCATAGTTATGTCACGCCTCACTCTGTTTCTGCTTTCTGTCTGTATGTTTGGTAGCAGAGATTGAGTCGATATTTTCTTGGTGAAACAGACACTCAGAAGGCACAGAGAATTTATATTTAGTTTTCTGAGTTTTTGATCTGATGAAAGAATGACATTTGTCTTCCTCTGTACTTTTCTGGATGAAGAACTCCACCATCCCTAGATCCCTGACGGAAGTTCTTCCTCTGAGCTTTCCTCCTTCATCCACTTACTCCCTTGGGTGCTCTTGGGACAATATCTTACCCTACACTGAAGCTTCCCAGTATGATCAAGCAGTGAATTTAGGGGTTCTTGTAAACATAGGGAAAATCTAGGGGAGCACTGTGGCTTAATCTGTAGATTCATAGGGCTTTACAGAGAATGATATTGTTTTTCCTTCTCTTTTTTAAAAATTTGAATGCATTAGCATGACTTGTGGTATCAGAGGTCAAGAGAGAGAGAGAGCGAGAGAGAGAGAAAGCAAGCCAGCAAGCCTAAGAGGTAAAATGTGAGATAGAAAGACTTGGTTTATATAACTGGGATGTCTATATTGTTCAAAATATTTATCTTCTAATTACATTTGCCCACATAGAAACAATCAGAAAAAAATAGTTGAAGATGTGAATATTTTTGATCTGTTTTCCAAGCATATATATCAGAGAATTGTATCTATTGTTATTAAGAATTTTTAAGCCTTTCATTCCAAATATAAAGCCTCACCTATTTGACAGTGTTCCTTTAAATGTCAGAGAAGCTGGAGAGGTTGAGGGGCAGGGAGGGATCATGAACTGAACCTCAGAAGGATTTTAATGCTTTCCCTTCGGTGGTGTCTTTTCTTCCTGAGAATAAAGAAAGGGAAAGAAGCCAGTGGACTCAGCCCTATAGCAACATTTTTCCCCAAGGAATTTTGTATTTAGTTCTTGTGCCTTTGGCTAATAAAGAAGAGACACATTTAGCTCCTGTGAACAAAAGAAGGCTGCATTTCAAAATGTGGTTATTTTTTCTTGTAGATTTTCTAGGTTTTATCTCATCCAACTCAGGTTGTAAACTAAAGAGAATAAATTATTTAATCCAACAAATTTATTCTTTCCCTGCAGTAAACTGTTTTGCATTATGAGGCTTGCTTTTTGCTCAGACAAAATGAAACAGAAGAAATTATCTAGCAGATTCAAACAGAAGAGAGAGTCACACTACAGAAATTGAGCCCCTAGCTACCCCTTTTCCAAATTATCTGGAGAGTTCTGTGAACACTCACCTTTACTTTATTATTCAGATGTAAGTTTCAACTATGTATACACAGTATAATCAGTTAAAATGCTGGGACTGAAGTGACCCATTAATCCTGTAGCCGGAACTGTCCAGTTAATCGCCACCTTCCACTTCCCAGACTGCCCACCCCAGCTCCAGTTCAGTTGACCATTTGTTTGCATGAATTTATTGAACTGACCACCTGGCCAGCTATTAGAGCCTTGGCGTTTGTTTTATTTCTGCAACTATGATTTTTTTTGTTTCTTATTTTGAGGCCAGTTCTAGGTCATTTACCATTTGATGAATCAGAGACCTATGCTTTGTGTCACTGGGTTCCACTTAGACAGTAAGAAGGACATTAAAAGAAGGCTTAGGTCTTGATAATAGGAGGTTGGGATCCTCTCCACTCTGGATACTCTCCCCTCTCCAGACTCCGCTACAGTGAAAAGTAGAAAGGAACAAAGAAAAGAGGAACAAACCATATGGTAGAATTTGTCAGCTACTTTTGATATGTTTCTTAAAATGTGGGTCAAAGTAGTATACACAGACATTGGAGATTGTTTGTTTAAAGTAAATGGGTAAGTCAAATATGTGTTTCTTGCATTTCATAAGGAAAAGGATAAAAACTAGAGAAAAATAAAGCATCTTGCTCGTCAAAGATAAATTTCCATTTTGTTACAAGGGATAGCACTTCATGTGAAATTGGTAAATATATTGCTGCTTTGCATATGTTCCAGAAAATACCATTTGTCTTTTTGAATCTTACAGAAATCACTATTTTATTACTGTGTCTTCTTATTTCTGGAGCTAAAGGTGTTATACAAATAAGATAGCTCACTAAAATCTATCAGCATGTCTTTAACATGGTGTTCTGCCAAGTAGATGTTGCAAACTAGTCAAACTGATAGTGTCTTTCTAGCTGTAGAAACACAATGCCACACAATTTCTATTCCCTCAACACCATATTTTAATCAATGGAAGATGGCAAGAGCCAGAAAATGAATAAAATGTTTCCTGAACCACTTATTTGGGTTTTGATGGTACACCCACAAAGTGATTCCTAGAGTTCACAGTCTAATGAATTATTTTAAGGCATATGCTCTACCAGAATTTTGATTTTAAGATAATTCAATTCTTATGCACATAAAGGCAGGGTCAGATAGCCTACATGAAGCAAGCCAGGTAAATCTCCACGATTCACCGTCACTAGGCAATGTCTAGTTGCAGTTGATCATTCATGCTGGCATATGTCCCAACGATAGGTCATTCCACGTATGGGTAACCTGCCTGCCCTTAATAACACTGGAAGGTAGCCTTATTTGCCTCCAGATAATTTGAAGACTGAGAGTAGTTAGAAGGGGTCATTCCAAGGAATGCTTGCATATTGACAGATTTCTTTCTGATCTTTTGAAAGCAATTATCTTCAAACAGTTTCGCTGTACTAGCAAGACTTAGGATGGAAGACAGGGTCATGATTATAAAATAACAAAACTCCTCATCATAGATAACCTCCATTTTTCTTAGAATCATAGATTCTTATGATTGGAAGCATCCTTTGAGGGTCTTTGTACATTTAAGAAATCTGTGTCCTAGCGATCTTAACTACCGACCTAGGGTTCGGCACCTGATGGGTTCCTTCTTCCTTGGACACAGTCTAGAAACAGATCTGTCACAATGACATTCCTTCTTACAAAGGATCGAAGCTGGGAATTCTAAGAACCTGGTCTTGGAGAGCTGGCAAGTGTTACATGCACCTTTTCTCAAAAGTGAGAACAAATCCCATCTTTCCCAGAAACCGTATGATTCCCTGACTGCCCATCCAACCCACCATGTTTTAGTGCCCCAGGTTCCCAGCCCTGTTTTCCAGCCAGCCTTGACCCTTGGCTTTGCAGAAGGTTCAGCCTCACTTGACTTTAAAGCCTCTGCTTTCCTCCTTTAGACTCTACTTACTCATGGGATAGGAAACTGCAGCGGTGTAACCTTCACATAGCAAGGATTTGTGGGAAAATACCTTGTATACCACCCAGTTGGAAAGCATTCCATGCAGGAACTCCTGCCAGAACAGCCCAATCCAGTGGCCTTCCAGCTGGATTTTAACACTGTCACTGTCAGAACTCACATAATAGTCCATTTCTCGAGTCTCTTTTCATAAAACCCCGTGTGTTTGTCCTAGACAAGAACTTGGGTCTACACCCAATTAGCTGAGCCTCCTTTCACTAATTCCATTCTTACGCTTCCCCTATGATGACTCCTCTACTGCCTAAATATCCTCACTGCTTTTCATCTTTCTTACATAATAGTAGTTCAGGCTCTTTCTGCTTCTAGCCTGGCATGTCCTCTGAACAGGTATCAGTTTGGCAATCCTCCTTCTAAAAAGAGGTACACAAAACTGAATGCTATATTGCCACTATAGTCTGACGAGAAGAGAGTAGAGAAAGCCTAACCTTATAAACACAACCTCGGATTACATTAATTGTTTTGGCAGCTACGTTGATAGACTAGTATTAAAATTACTGTCAACTAAAACTCCCTGTACCCCATTGTCTCTTTCAGAATAGGCCCTTGGTACAAATTTGATAACTTGCATTAAGTTGCATGTTTTTACACATGAGCCCTGCTAGATCACTTCTCTCCAATTCTGCTCATTTTGTACAACTGATATTTTATGTCCATGTACAGGGATTTACATTTGTCCTCATTAAATGTCATCTCTTTAGGGCTGGCTCATAGTTTCAGTTTGTTGAGATCATTTCCATCCTGATTCTCTTACCCCAGATACTTTTATTGGCCCCAGTTCCATGTAATTGATAAATTTATTCAGCCTGCTTTCATGACTTTCACCAAGTCATCAACACAAAGTATTAAATAAGACTAGGAGACATGAGCTCCCTGCCTTACCATAAGTCCCCTATGGGTTGTCGTTCTTTCACAGATTGGCTCTAGATATAGATGTATAACTCATCACAAATCCAACCAAAAGAGGTGGTGACTAGTAGTGTCATGGATTCTGTGGCCCAGGAAACCTTGATTTCAAAATTTCATTCTTCCCCTCATTAACCTTCCCTCGGACAAGTTCATTAAACTTTCTCATGAACAGATCCCCGCATCTGCAACAATACTTCCTTTCTAGGGCTGTTGGGTGGATTAAATGAGGTAATACCTAAGAGGTCTGGATCAGTGCCAAACACATGTATATCCCCCATCAACCCCTCCCCAAAACCTCACCTCACATCAGATGTCCACATTTTGTATACTAGGATATTGCAACCTCCATGTTGATCACTGAAATGAAAACTTCAGTGCTCTATTAACATGTCTTCATCCACATTGGCTTTTAAAATTTACTCTTCACAAATTTTCACTGTGAAATCATTTCCTTGAAAAAGGAAATAGAAAAATAGGAATTAAGATTTTTTAAAATCTTTGTATCATCTAGTAACACCTACTTTTAACCTCAGCCCTGTAAAATCCTATATTATTCGGCTTTGAACTTTAGAAGAAAAATTCCTTTAGTCATCTTCAGTATTTTAGAATAATAAATTAAGCCAACTGAATAAAAATATAAGTATCCCAGTTCCAGTTTATAAAGCTATTTCCTCTTGTGATGGATTCTTTTCTGAATGAAGAATTAACTTCCCACAGATGTTCCTGAATGTTTCAGCAAGAACACCTACAATCAGATCTTAACAACCAATACAAAATGGCCAACAAAGGAGCAAGTAGATTTCACGTTCTAATAACTTATGTTGTATGTCCACAGCATGAGTGTAATGAAACATGACGTGAATGAGTAAATCTGTCAGGAGAAAAGCAGATTTGCTGTCACAAATTAACCAGTAGTGCTGCAGTTTCAAAGCTGTAGATTTTCAATTACCTGAAATGAGTCATAGTGGTAGGAGACTACTTTTCTTCCTAGTCTATCCCACAATTGTGTGTAAGCTTGTTTCAGATATTTCAAATGCAGAATTCACAGCATCCATCTTAAATGAGTCTTAAAGGTCTATATTCTCCTAGGAGTAACGATTGGTAAGTAAAAACACTAAGTTAATACATGAAGATGTCCTAGGAAGTAAATTCTAAGCACAAAACTTGTGCTATACAAAATGGCTACCTGTTTAAAAAATTGTTCACTAAGAAGTCTAGATTAGGTTGTATTGGCTGTAATCGGATAATGGAAATCTATTTTATATGCATTACCAAAGTCGTCAAATCATACCTCAAGGTACCAAGAGGCAAAGCACCTCTGGTATTAAACTAGATATGGTTGGTGAATAATGGCTGCAGAGGTAGTCATTTCCGTGAGTAGAACCAGATGTTAAAAAAAAAAAAAAAGTTTCTAGCACTGAGCTAGAAGCTTCTCTTTACTAATAAGATGTGACTGAATTCCAGGAATGTTTGTTCAGTTAAAGGAGTAATGGTTTCTCATCAGTGGCTCTTTGGACATTTGAAATCTTGTGCTTGTTTCTTTAGCAGGAGTTTTTTTAATGTCGTACAAATGCACGGCAGTTTTGGTGCTGCTCTGACCAGCCCCATAGAATGCTGCCTCAAAAGTTTTTCCTGTGACACTTCCTTTCAGAGATGTTTCACATGTGCTTTTTTCCTTCTGCCCACACTCTGTGTTCACCACCAACTTTCCATTGTCAGTCCCCTCCCACACACAATTTCACTCGCTCTTACACTCCCTGAAATCTTAGAGCAGACTTTCACTCACGTTTTCATTACACATTATGGAGAAGGAGAAAAAACTGACTTCCTCAAAAAGGACATTAAGTTCACTTTTTAAAGGACTTAATGTTTTTGAGATTTTCTTTTGTGAGATCTTCTCATTTCTCCCTGTTGTGCTTGCCATAATAGGGATATATGCTTTCTCTTTGCTTGTGGGACCCTCCAAGCCATTTTACTCTGTTGACTGGTTTTCCCATCAGAAGTTCTTAATTATGAGTCAATAAAATAATACTGTACAGTCACACCCCCAGGGAAGGGAAGGATTGCTTAAGTATCTAGGTTATTCAGGGAAAGATGGGGGTAGAGAGAGATCTGTTGGCTTTCCATTTTCTATTCAAGCGAAAGCAGATTTTAAAATCTGAAATTAGAAAGGTTATAGGAACTGCTTAAATCAGACTTTCGTGTCTGTGTTATAAGCTTCCAACTTGGGAAAGCTTAAGAAAAAGAGACCTAAGGTTTCAAACATGTGCTTGTTTCAAAGCACAAACTTGGCGACTTCTCACATTGCTTTCACTAAACCTAAGAGTTCTCATACAAGTGAGGTCTGTTTTCATCACTTTCCAGCAAAGATTAAATAGCAGGGTGCTGTAGTGATGACTCTGGTTACTAAGATTTCATTGCCAAGTCAGAAACATCAGAGGGACAACTCCATTTAACCAGAGGCCAAGGATACCTCTGCCACATGAAGGCCAGGCCAAATGCCAGCTGAATGAATCAGTATGCACAGTGCTGGAGTCAGAAGCAGACGACTCTTCTGGAGTGCTTAGTCCATAGACTGGAGTGAAAAATATCAGAGCAGAGGAGAAAGACGGTAATAGGTGGACATTCCTAGAAGTTTAAACAACACTTGTTTAAAACTTCTTAATCACTTTAGATAAATGACGCTGGGAGTTCAAGCATTTACTTCTAAGACAACCTGGGATAGTCTCAGCGGTGATTCCTTAAGCGAAGCTAAGTTTATGCCTCCATTCTTTTGTTTATTCATTCATTTATTTAAAATAAAATATTTCTTTTCTTTTTTTTTTTTTTTTTGAGACGGAGTTTTTTGCTCTTGTTACCCAGGCTGGAGTGCAATGGCACGATCTCGGCTCACGGCAACCTCCGCCTCCTGAGTTCAGGCAATTCTCCTGCCTCAGCCTCCTGAGTAGCTGGGATTACAGGCACACACCACCATGCCCAGCTAATTTTTTGTATTTTTAGTAGAGACGGAGTTTCACCATGTTGACCAGGATGGTCTCGATCTCTCGACCTCGTGATCCACCCGCTTCGGCCTCCCAAAGTGCTGGGATTACAGGCTTGAGCCACCGCGCCCGGCCTAAAATAAAATATTTCTAAAGCACCTACTAAGTGTAAAGAAAATACCAGATATATTTCTTTTGTCATCTAGGTAATGAGTTAATTTGAAAGTCTGAGAAAACCAGCGATCTGGAAACTATATTCGATCAGTAATAACAAAAATAACAGTGGCTTTTATTTATTTTATTTTATTTTTTTGAGACAGAGTCTCACACTGTGTCCTGGGCTGGTGTGCGGTGGTGCATTCTCAGCTCACTGCAACCTCTGCCTCCCAGGCTCAAGTGATTCTCCTGCCTCAGCCTCCAAAGGAACTGGGATTACAGGCACCCGTTACCACACCTGGCTAATTTTTTGTATTCTTAGTAGAACCAAAGTTTCACTATGTTGGCCATGCTGGTCTCGAACACTTGACCTCATGATCCACCCACCTCGGCCTCCCAAAGTGCTGGGATTACAGGCATGAGCCACCATGCCCGGCCACAAACAGTGGCTTTTATTAACCATCTACTATGTGCCATACTTTATAATATTATCTCATTTAGCTATCACACTTAGCTTCTAAAAAATATATGGAGAAAAGTATTCAAATGAATGTGCAAAGACAACTTGATTCATAGTGGTAAGAAAGACTCGTCAGAGACCTACTGAAGACACTGGGATTTCAAATAAGGTTAAAGGAACATGACTCAGGGCACCAGGAATGTTTCAAAAAATGGACCACAGTTCAGTAGCAAGGAAGCCTGTAGGCACTATTCACATTGGTTTGTTTGAGTCACAATTTAAAATCAGTGAAACTTGTGTCTTTGAATTCAGTATCATCGATCAAATCATATTGTGCTAGTGATATTTGTGCGCATGGTAGCCTCTGTGTAAAAAGCTTCTCTCTGTGAGGAACACTGGCTAATAGTTGTTAAGGGGCCGAGCTCTAAAGCTGGGGGCTATTTGGTCCCTGACACTCTAACACTCACCTGCTAGGTAGCTGTGAGAAAGTGATTTCAAGCTCTCTGTATCAGTTTCTCATCTGTAAAATGAGGATAATGCTACTTCCTACCTAGTGGAGTTTTGAAAATATAATGCATGTGAGTTACTTAACATAGTAGCCAACATTCACAAAATAATTATCATTGTATCCACCCCTCTTTTCACCCTACTTTTTTGCGGGGAGGGGGGCAGTCTTGCTCTTGTTGCCCAGGCTGGAGTGCTAATGGCGCGATCTCGGCTGACCACCAACATCCACCTCCCAGGTTCAAGCAATTCTCCTGCCTCAGCCTTCTAAGTAGCTGGGATTACAGGCACGCACTTCCACTCCTGGCTAATTTTGTATTTTCAATAGAGATGGAGTTTCTCCATGTTGATCAGCCTGGTCTCAAAACTCCCAACCTCAGGTGATCTGCCTGCCTCGGGCTCCCAAAGTGCTGGGATTACAGGCATAAGCCCCCGGGCCAGGCATTCATCCAGCTTTTATGGTGCACTTTTGTGTATCTATTCTTTCTACGGACTCCAGAAAGCACTTTGATTCTCCTGTGATTTGATAGGCAATTTGTAAAAGCTAACGTGTAATTCATTTAGGAGCAAACCTAATTATGCTATATTGCTGTATAATTTTCTCTAGTGTGCAGGTATGTGATGCAGCTTGTTAAAGTAAGAAAGCAAACTATGCTGTTTATCAGAAAGGGAGAATTTGTGGGTTCTATACACCTGGGCTCCTCAAACTGTAAGGTGTAAATAAATCATATGTCTTAAAATGCAGATTCTGATCCAGTGGGTCTGATCCAGGGGCTGGGCGTCTGTATTTGAAAGGTGCTTTCTATTGATACCTATGCTGTGGATCTGGGCGCCATGCACTGATGCTGCGGATCTGGGTGCCATGCATTGATTCTGTGCATATTACACTTGCCCCTTCTGCACTGCAGCCCAAGGTGAAACAGATGCAAGCTACTGAGGCTGAGAAAAATGTATAAAAACAAAGACCAGAAGACTGGAAGGCCCAGAAAGTGCTGAAGCATACAGAAGGTTCTAAAACCCAAGTCTGGACTCCATATGCACATTCAAGTTTGAGGAACACTGAGCAATAACATGCAAATCACCTGAGAATCTTGCTTAATCAGCTTCTCCCTCAGCAGGTCTGGGGCAGAGCCTGAGAGTCAGCATTTCTTGCAAGTTCCCAGGTGATGCCAGTGCTGCTGGTCTGTGGCCCACGTGTTCATCTAGACCCCAAACTAGTAGCAGTGTCTGTGTGGACAAGGCTGGGTAATGGGCATGAACAGTCCTCCAGTCGTGAGCAATTTCCTTGGCGGCAGTTTTTTTCCGTGAAAGACCCAGCACACAGCCCCCATGAACATGGCTGAGCCTCCCTGGAAGACACGGCCCTCCTGTGCTAGCACCTGTGAAAACATATTGGAAACAGGCTATAAAGAGAGAAAAACCCACAGTGTGACACCTGGTCAGCCCACAGCTGTGCAACGAAGAGAAAACAGACTGGTTGTAACACGTCACTGCTCCTTTTCTAGAAGGGCAGTTCCACCAAAGTCCTATTATTTCTGACAACTGTATGTAACCAAAGTCCCAGAGGTGGTTGTAACACAGGATGGGGTTTTGTCCTGAGTTTTCTCACTACAATAAGGAGCTCCACTGAGAGCAGCTCAGCCTCTGTGGACCATTTCTCACTCATACACCTCATAGATTTCTTTAAATCAGGCCACTCAAAGTCTTTATGTAGTGGTTTTTTTGTGTGTGTGCCAACTGGATGAATAAAATCTAAAGAGCATGATGAAGGAACTCTAAGTTTCTGCATTTTTTTTCCTATGATAGTTCTTCTTTGAGGGAGAAAAATCACAACCCTCCCCCCCTCCCATGACTTTGTGGCCAAGAGTGAATTCTGGATAAACTTTAAAAAACATTTGTTTAATTTTGGAAAATCCCAGAAATACTGAACAAATGCAGAAATAATGACTGTATTCAGAGTTGCTTGCATTCCATTTGGAATTTGAATAATCCATAGTCCCTGAATTAGAAAGGGTTGAAATCACCGCCTTTGCCACTGGTCATGCATTTTTTTCTAGTGGTGCTGCTGCGGGAGTACCATCCTCGAAGGGCAGAACTGAGTGCATAACCTCTCCCTCCTCAGTAGAGTGCAGGTGCAAACCTCTGGCCTCCACATATTTGAGGTCGCTTTTCCATGGTTGGTCTGAAATGCAAACCTGCAGATTTATTATCTGAGTCCCACATCTAACTCTAGTAAATGTACTGGGTATGCTCATTTCAGTTAGATAATACATTAGTGAAAAATACAATGGGAAGGCAGGAAAAGTGTGCTCTTAGGTTATAGAAATAGAGAAAAATCATCATGTAAAAATGCAACATTGGGAGTAGGTGGAACTCTGTAATTTCTTCACAATTTTACTGTAAAACTAAAACTGCTCTGAAAAATGAAGTATTAATAAAAGAAATGGGCTGGGTGTGGTGGTTCATGCTTATGATCCCAGCACTTTGGGAAGCTGAGGTGGGAGGATCATTTGAGCTCAGGAGTTTGAGGACAGTCTGGGCAACGTAGGAAGACCCTGTCTCTAAAAAGTTTAAAAAAAAAATCTAGCTGGATGTGGTGGCGTGTGCCTGTGGTCCCAGTTACTCAGGAGGCTGAGGTGAGAGAGATCACTTGGCTCGGGAGGTGAAGGCTGCAGTGAGCTGTGATTATGTCACTGTACTCCAGCTTGGGCAACAGAGAGAGGCCCTTGTTTCCAGAGAGAGAGAGAGAGAGAGAGAGAGAGAGAGAGAGAGAGAGAGAGAGAAAGGAGGGAGGAAGGGGAGGGAGGAAGGAAGGGAGAAAGAAAAAAGAAATTAAAAAATCTAAAATTCATGACTTCGGAAAATATTGGCAAATATGCTGAATATAAAACATGTTTAGAAAGGAAGTTCAAGGCCAGGCGCAGTGGGTCACGTCTGTAATCGTAGCGTTTTGGGAGGCAGAGGCAGGTGAATTACTTGAGGTGGGTCACTTGAGGATCACTATGCTGGTGCTTAGGTACCAGCCTGGACAACATGATGAAACCTTGTCTCTACTAAAAATACAAAAAATTAGCCAGGCGTGGTGGTGCATCCCTGTCGTCTCAGCTACCTGGGAGGCTGAGGCAGGAGAATCACTAGAACCCAGGAGGCAGAGGTTGCAGTGAGCTGAGATCGTGCCACTACACTCCAGCCTCGTAACAGAGTGAGACTGTTTCAAAAAAGAAAAGAAAAAAAAAAAAAAAAAAAGGATGTCCAAGAAGAAAGAGGTTCCAAAAGTTTTCTATTGTGACACCATAATTAGCTGGTGTGATAACAACAACAACAACAACAACAACAACAACAACTCTGTTCCTCTAATGGTTGGTAGGGAGATCCCCACCCCATTCCTTCTCCAGCAAGACCAAACATCTTGACATGGAGTATGTTGAAATGAAAAGAACAGTTTGCTTAGGGTGAGACCTGGGTTTGAATCCCAGGTCTACCATCTTAATAGCTGTGTGGCCTTGAGCAAGCTACTTAACTACTTTGACCTTAAGCTTTCTCATCTATAAATCAGTAACAAGGACATGTGCATGATGGCATTATTAAGAAAATTAAATAAGATATTGTAATGAAAACACTAGCCAGTCTGTTCTTAGCTAATGTTTGTTGAAGTTAACCAACGTTTAGTGGCAATACTCTGCTTTTGTGGTTTAATTCTGTGAAGAGGGGAATCTTGTCGATCAGATGAGAGGTCAGTTTGTGAGGAAGGAAAGGCAGGAAGAGATGAAACCTGCTAGTACATAGGCAAGTGCCTAGCGATCTGCCTGATACACAGTCAGCCCTAAATAGATGTTTGTTGAATCAGACGGCTGTGGACTAGGAGTATCCAAAATTTCATATAGTTGGTTGTTTTTATCCTCAGATCCATTGTTTGGATATTTGCAGAACATTACGTTTTCCAAAGTGCTTTTATACCTATTTAACAAAGCAAACAAACCAAAACCCGGAGACAGGTAAGGCAGGTCTTAGATTCAATTTTATAGACGTTAAGACGGAAGCACACAGAGAAGCACATAAGAAACTTTAGCAAAGGAGTAGCATTAAAACTCGGGTCTTTGAATGTATGATCCATTTTCCACCATGTCTTTTGAAAGCTAGTTTGTCTTTTTTCCTCATACCTCCTGCAAATGAAAAAGCAATTCTAACACTTAAGGGAGCCAGGATGAGACATAAAACTGAGTTTGGGAAATTTGCAATGTAAGGGAAGATTTTCACTGAATTAGATAGTGGTTGTGATATTATATAAAGAAAAAAATGGTTGGGGACAAATGTAGAAAAGAACTGATCGGTGGTTATGCATTTCACTAAAGCATTCTATCATAAATGGTTTTACTCAGTATCTTTTGAGTTTGGGATATGATGGTCACTGATGGCCATCAGCATTCATTGCCCAGTGTGCGAGGCCACTATGGATGAGTGTTCAGTATTAATTACCATTCTTCTATAGGATGTCAGCTTTCCTTGACATTTGGCCAAAAACTGTAATTTCTTTGCATCTTAGGAGCTTATTCTCAAAGAACATGTTGTAAAGACTTGAAGCGGGGGTGGCAGGGCAAGGGGAGAAGAAAATAAAGGAAGATTTTCCTACTAATGGAAAGTTTTTTGGTTATTACAATAGTTGCGCGAAGTGTATTGCTGATGTTTGCAAAGGTTCAAAAGAAAGGCAGAGATCTTATCTTATTGTAAAGGGCAAAAAAATAGTCTTGATCTGGAGGGCCATCTCCTAATTATCCTCCAATGAAGCACTGCAGGGATAAGATAAGTAGTAGCCAAGCAGCTTCTGCCTTATAGGGCCCGCAGAATTCAACCACTAGACTTGTAGTTTTTCTGGAGGTGTAGCTGCCTTCTTCTTAGGCAAAATTTTTAGCATAGACAGTGGAAGTACCAGTTCCTATAACTGCATAACAGATTGCCCCAAAACTTAGTGGTTTCAAGCAATGACAACATCTATTTTGCCCTCGAGCCTATAATTTAAGCAGGAGTCAGTCCAGATCGGCTCTATTTGTAATATCCTATTTTGATATTATATTCTTTCCTATATGTAGGCTTGAGAGGGAAGAAACGGCTCCATTCAAATGCCTAAGATGCAATGAATGGAGTAGCTCACCGGCTGAGGGACTGGAGTCATAAGGAAGTTCTCTTACTCACATGCTTGGTGGTTGATGCTGGCTTTTGGCTGAGATCTTAACTTGAGCTGTCAGCCAGAACACCTACATGTAGCCTCTCTCTGTGACCCAGGCTTCTTCACAACATAGTGGCTGGATTCCCAGCATAAGCATCCTGAGAGAGAGAGCCAAGTGGAAGCTGTATCCTTTTTATAACCTAGCCTTGGAAGTCACATAGCATTACTGCCACTCTATTTTGTTGATCAGAGCAGTCACACATTCTGGCTCTGATTTGAGAGGTGGGAACATAGACCCACCTCTCAGGGGGAGGAGTGTCAAAATCATATCGCCAGAAGAGCCTATGAAATGGAGGTATTGCTGCGGTCCTTTAGAAAAACACCATCCGTCACAAACTTGCAGCAGCTTTTTCTTCTTCTTCTTCTTCTTCTTTGGTGGCACTACTGCCCACACTAGGTCTTCAGCTATGACCTTAGGCAATTCTACATTCTTCAGTACTACTCCAGAAGGGCATCCAAAACTTTCTTTCTCAAAGTCACAGTTTCTTAGTTTAGAATGGACCTTTAGAATCGATTTTGAAACCACTATGGTTACAGTACCTGCTTTTCTCTGCTTTCTTTTTCTGAATGATGGTCCTGTCTGGAGCACCTACAGCTAGAAAGCAATGCCAGCTCTTAGTTGGCCGAGGTGGCCACTGGCTGAACCGTGGATTGGCACCTGACCCAAGGTGGCTCTCTGTGAGAAAACTGATGTGTTGCCAGTGAAAGGAGAATGGAGCAGACGCATCAAGGAAAACAAAGATGTCCCAGGAGAGAGGCATGAAAGAGAGAGAGTTGGAGGGGAAAGCAGCGTCTTGGACCTTGATGGCTTGGCAGGTCCCTCCTAGGCCACATATACTAAGATGGCTTGGGGTAGGAGTGATGGTTGCTGGCTTTTTGTGTCTTATTTTTGTTTACAGCCAGAAGAGTCTGAAATATCATCCAACCGCCAGAGACCTAGAGCAGGATCCTGACTTGTGCAGAGTCCCGAGCTGATTAGAGAAAGAGCCTGGACTTGAGTCTCGGCCATCTCATCCCATTTTGATATTACATTCTTTCCTATACGTAGGCTTGAGAGGGAAGAAACAGAAATCTTGACATCATTAAGAGTTTAGGAGGAGGGGGGTTAAAGAAATAAGGAAGGACTGGAAGGTAAAGAACAAAAAAGAGAAGGCTGTGGACCCCGAAGTCATGTTTTTCTCTTTGATGCTGTTTCTTGATCCCGTGTATTTTCTCCATTCTCTGGCTTCTGTAACATCTATTCATATCCTTCCTTTTGGACATCTGAACTATTTCTCTCTTTTCAGATTGAAGGCTAACAGCTGGCATATCTAGTTATAATGAGCCAGGGTAAACCAACATTTTGTTTAAAAGGTGTTTGGAAGGTAAGGTCATTGTCACAACATGCAGCACAATGTTGCCGGGCAGAAGTGTAATGCGAGGCAGAATAATTCAGACTTGACAGACGCTCGCGCAGACTGTAAGCACTCAGGGACAAAGGCAGATGAACCCTTTCTCGGGATGCCGTCTAATCAAATTCAGGCACATGTACAGCCTGCAGCACTGCAAGGGTGACCATTTCATCGGGCAATGATTATTAAAATTGGATTCCTTTTTCTGAAGAGGGTCAAAATTAGAATTCTGCAGAGCATTATCTTCTTCCCCCAATAGCCATGTCATTTTATAAGAGATTGTGTTGCCCAGAAATCCTCCTGATTCTTTTGTTCTTCCTCACATCTAATCCGTGTTCAAGTTAACAGCAAAACCGGGTACCAGACATATCCAGAGAAGCATAAGAGACAATTAACACCTACCTCTCGGAACACTGGTGATGATTATTAAGATATTGTGCTGCAGCTGCATATGTTTTCATGTTTTCCACAATCAAGCTTGATTAAAGCTGGCTTTTGTGACATCCTCTGGTTCCATGTGGTGTTGGTAGTTTTAGGCGATTGGTTGCCCAGCTCCCTTTTCCCCGTCAGAGGGAATCGCTCCTGCAGCCATTTCCTGACATATGCCAGGGAGGAACTGATGTTTCTCTGTGGCTGATGACTTACAGCACCATAGGTTATTCCTAAAAAGCTGGCTGAGGCAGAATTTAACTCTTCGGATCAAATATATTTGTTCCACCCCTGGCTCTGCCTCCTGATCAAAGTCAGGGGTGATTTCAGAGCGGTGGCCCTGCATTCAGTCAGCTGCTGTGCGCCTGCTCTCTCTCCATGGGCATTAAAAACAAGGCACTCATGTGAAACCAAGTCCTCATCATGGCAGCCGACCTCGGTTTATCACAGAGGCGAGGCCCATGTCTTTGATCCTCCCCATAAAACTGTGTGAGAGAGTTGCACAAACCCACGAGGATGTCTTTTATTGTTTTTCTAATCACTTTCAATGTGTTTTCCCACAGTTTTTGTAAGTGTTGATGTCTCAGCCTGGCTGTGTCAGCAAAAAAAAACCCAAAAAACAAAAAAAAAAGGAAAATTCCCAGAAAGAAACATTTATTTGGATTGTGATATATATATTTTAAATTTAGATAGTACAAAATTGTAGATCTCATCAGGATTTAAATTGTAACCCAGGTGCAGGATATTATTTAAACACACACACACACACACACACACACACACACACCCCACTAAGGTCTTTAGATATTCGATTTTTTCCACTTCCCTCAAGAATTCCCTCAAATTCTTTTGTGTTTGTGAATTCCAACATGAAGACATTATTATTCTCAAGCTATATTTCTACTCTCAAATGTTCACTTCTCCCCAGTCCTCCTGCCTTATCCTATCTTTCATGGAACTATTTTTGACAAAATGTAGTCTTGGAGTTGCTAATAATTTCAGGACAAATGTTTAGATCAGATACAATTGCATTTCAAAATAATAGAAAGAGACTGAATATCATTGCAGTTTCTCTGTGAAAGAGAGTGTATTTCTAGGTATATTTTACGGCCTGGGGAGACTCAGCCCCCAATAAAAACCCATCCCCCACCATATTGTCAGATCTTTAGCATTAAACTTCGACATACCTTGTAATTTTGGCAGTGGCCTGTCACTTGGACAGTTGTCTGCAAGTACTCCTAATGCTATTTTGGATAAAACCTGCCTCATTACCAGGTATGTTGTGAAAAGAGCTGATTGTACATATCACATGCATGCCTGCTTCTTTCCTGGTGACATCCCTGTCCTCTTGTGATGCAGTTCAGTTCCCAGGGGACTGTAATGCCCCTGAAAATTGACAGTCACATTCTATTAGAACGTATTTTTCCCATTTAATAACATGGTACAGGTAATGATTCATAATCCTCCAAGGGCCTCCTGCCGGTGACAACTGAACTCAAGTAATTGAGAACACCATGCAATTTGGGGGTGACTCCACTTTTATGGTTCAATCAAGAGTTAAAGCAGCAGTATATCTGGAGAGCCTTTCAGTAAAATGACATTCTCCTGAAACATTTTCATGTCTGTTCTACATATGTCATTCTGGCCTCTCCAGGCCACGGTGACCTGAAAAAGGACCATGAATGGTGTATTTATTCCTCATTAGACCCTAAGTCCTACAAAGGTAGCAATATTTTCTCCTTTTTATCTCTGCATTTTTAGTGCATAGGATGGTGCTTGGCATACAGCATGCTCAGTCATTATTTCCCCTGCCTGGTGGCGTGCCAATCAGGAAAACAGTCTTTTATTTGGATCCCACCTATCAGTATCACTACATCAAAGCCGCCCCCAAGCCCCTTTGAACCCTGGAAAGATTAAAGTGCCTGACAGTCATCCAGCCCTCAACTACCAGAGCCACGTCCTTCCCACTTCCCGGTGGCCTTAATTAGAAGCCCTTGATGCCATTTCCATAACTGCCAACGTCCATCCTCCTCATCAGGCATAGTTCAGTTACAACAAGATTAGGCTTGAGAAAGGTGATCTCACCTTTTCCATTTTCTCATAGGCCCCTCAGAGGACCAGAGCTGGGTCGAAGGCTTTCGTAGTGTGGCAAGAAGACTCTGTACCCCATCTAAAAGCAGTCCTTCCTACTGACCATCAGCAGCACCCCCAAATAGATCCAGGGCACCTTAGCTCTCTCCTATCTCAAGAGGAGCCCCCTGCTTTACTCCCTAAAATACTTAATTTTTTTCTCAGCATCATTTTAGGAATAAGTGTAATAGTGTATATAAATCACATAATACAGTATCTAGCGCATTACAATAAGCATTCAGTGATTGATAGCTTATTCACTTTTCTGAGTTAAACATTGAACTCTATCTTTCCGTAAAGATGAATTGTAACAAATATTAAGTTTTTATATGGAGACAACTTTGTGGGGTTAAAAGTGTGTGTATTTGACAGGGGATTTAACCTTGCTTTAAGTACTGGCTTTGATTATGACTTCTTCAAGGATTTTGGGCTAATGACTCGGCATCTCTGAACCTCATCTTCATCAGTAAAATTTGGGTCTTCATACTTACCTCAAAACATAGATACAGGGATTAAAGGAGATAATGCCTGTGACTGCATATTCTAAACAATAAAGCACTATACAAATCGAGGTATCTTTTTTTTTCCTATGCTTCTATTCTCCAACGTGTTATGTGAATTAGAGGCAATCTATATTTTGCATTCACAATAGGTAAGTTATAGAACTGAGATTTCAGGCCAGGCATGGTAGCTCAAGCCTATGATCCCAGCACTCTGGGAGGCCACGTGAGGTCAGGAGTTCGAGACCAATGTGACCAACATGGTGAAAACCTGTCTTTACTAAAAATACAATAAATAAATCTATAATTCAATAAATAAATAAATAAATAATAGCCAGGCATGGTGGCAAGCGCCTGTAGTCCCAGCTACTTGGGAGGCTGAGGCAGGAGAATAGCTTAAACCCAGGAGGCAGAGGTTGCAGTGAGCTGAGATCACTCCCCTGTACTCCAAAAGTATTGCTACATGCATAAGAAACTGACTTTCCATGTCCTTGTTGTGCTGAGGACAAACACTGCTAAAGTGGAGAAAGATGTTGGTAAAGCCCAGGACTTCCAATTTTTTAGAGTGTATGACAAGATCTGTGGTACGTCTATGGGGCTACTACAGTGGTTTGCTCTGCACATCATAAAAAAGCTAATGCAAGTAGAGCCAGGGAGGTTTTTGTTGGCTTGCATTTGAGATATGTTTTTAAAATTGCAGAACAGAGTTTAATTTGGTTTCCATTTCCCTTGATGAGGAATAGCATCTCTGTTGCAAGAAAACCTGACACTCCTTTATTCTTGCAAGGATGGCAAAATTTTCTGGGTCACAAAATAAGCAGTAGAGGAAGAAATGAAGGGGCATGCAAGACTCCTAAAATAAATATTCCTTCGTGGTAATTATTAGAAGGCTTAGATTAAGAAATTGTCAGCCCCAGGAGTTTGGGCCATCCTTCCTTCTAGTTTTCCCCTTCCTGCTTTGTTTAATGTTGCTTGTATAACATGCTAAGAAGGAGCTGCTTTGTACCACAATTTCCAAAGTGCTTGGAAATGCTGAATGGCGATTATAAAATAGTGCCTTAGGGTTTCTGCACTCCAAGAATATTACTATAGCCAAAGTCGAAATCAAGAATATGTCCCTTAAAACAGATCCACTATCAGAGGGAAATAGTGGCAAGAGATTTGAATGATCGTAGGTACCCCAAGAGTCATTTACTTCAGGTTAACAATTGAACAAGCTCCAGGCTTTTTGAGTGTCCCACAAGTGTATGACACCATTGCTCTTCTCAAGGAGATTCTTTCACTTATGCTTGTGAGTACTTAAATAATAAAGTGAAATAGGTAGGCTGGATGTGGGCTCATGCCTGTAATCCCAACACTTTGGGAGGCCAATGTGGGCAGATCACCTGAGGTCAGAAGTTCAAGACCAGCTTGACCAACTGGGTGAAACCCCATCTCTACAAAAAATACAAAAATTAGCTGGGCATGGTGGCAGTTGCCTGTCATCTAAGCTACTTGGGAGGCTGAGGAAGGAGAATTGCTTCAACCCAGGAGGCAGAGGTTATAGTGAGCCAAAATCACGCTATTGCGCTCAAGCTCAGGCAACAGAGCGAGACTCCATCTCAAAAAATAATAATAATAAAATAAAATGAAATAAGTAATGTCTAAAGGTTGACTAGAGAATTTCAGATGAGGGAAATTACCACAGATGGCAGTGTCCCCAGAGAGTCTTCACAGAGGATTTGTGACAGGTATGAACCTTCTAGGACAGGAAGGCAAGGCATCCCTCTACTAGGACTTCCTATTCATGCAGCCATTTAGGTCTTAAGTGACCTCATGACAACTGGTTGAGCCAGGGAGGGTTTTCATCTGAGGGAATGAAGGAAAGGAGAGGTGAATTTGACCTGCTCCTCATGCCATGTAGAAGGACTGGGATGGGAGGACAGGCCATCTGCTCCCAAGATCAGTTCCTCTGCCTTCACAATTCTGTTGCCGCCTTTTGCAAAGTCATTGCTGCTTAAATGTTTTCATCACCGCTTTACTCCACTCCGTGGTTAGTATTTGGGGGATATGCTACAAACGTTTCCTGTTGTCCCCTTGACCTGAAGAGAAACAGGTGACAAAATGGCCAATACTTCTGAAAAATAGCAGAGCAGAAACAATAGTACCTATCTTCTGCCTCTTTCAGGAGAAGCAATTCTAATCAGAATGTTATTGGAGTGAGGCTGGAGCTAGAGAAAGTGAAGAGTAATAATGATGTTGGGGGACAGGAGAAAAGAAACCAAGACAAAGAAGTTCCTGTCCTTACCTTCTCAACACCTCTGGGCCTCTGCCATTGCTGAGTAGTCTACTTTCTTGCTTCCTGAAATTCTTTCTCCTGTGGCTTGCATGGCATTCAAGGAACTTGTGCGCTTCCTCTTCCTCTTATGAATTCTTTAGCCTCCTTCACTGAATGCTTCTTCCTGTGCCCTCCTAGAGGTAGATGACCCATACAGTCCAGCCTCAGCTCAGTCTCCTACCTGTTTCCTCCCCTAGAATTGCAGTTTCTGTGTGGATGGTTCTGAAAATCTTAGTCTCTCCAGGATAGACCCGATTCTGCCCTGAGCTCCAGGCCTTTAACTCCAGGACTTCCCAGGCTCCTGAAACTCAACATGTTAAAGATGGAATTCTGTCCCACTGAAAATCAGCTCCTCCCTCTGGCTTCTTATTTACAAGACCATGTTCTTTAGAATGCTTTTTCTTCTTTCTTGCTTCCTGTCACGGTAGAAATAGAAAAATTATTCTCTACGTTTGAGCCTCTTCCTTCAGTGGTGAAACATTTCCTCAAGATGTTTGTGGTTGATAGCTATAGTCTTGTGTCCAAGTGCTCTGGGACACATCTCCCCAACAGCCCCTGGGCCCCAGAGCCCCTCCGTAAAAGGGAAAGAGGTGTAGTTTGTTTGAATAGGCAAGAACCAGGCAAGAGATGGCTTGTAAATGCCAAAACCAATCATGCTGGGGTGCAAGGAGGGAAAGGATATTAGGAAGGACGTAGTATCTTATCATCCATGTCAATTGGCAAAAAGGATGCTCATTTGAAAGGCACTTTGGCTCCAATTCAGTGTGTGGTCTTCTACATATTGAGAGGCTGGAAAACATATGAAAGAGAATTACTCATGTTTTTCCATCTGTACACATGTGTTCTGCTGGTGTTAAATTCTTGTTGGAAGAGTCTCTCATTCCATAATATATACACAGAAAAAGATTCCCACCACTTAAAAAATTATCATTAAAACCAGCTGAGTAAATTCATAGAGCATTGTAGCAGGACAAGTGAAATGTAAACTCACATTCTCTAGGATTGTAAATGCCTTTAACACATATGCTACTTCATATGACATTTATTCCACTACTCATATTGTGTTTTCATGTCATTGATTTCAAGGGCAACATTTCAGGACAAAAATGCATGGCTACAGACACTGAATCTTACTCTAAATTCTGAAATGTAGCATTAGGCACAGAGCCCTCCTTCTCATGGAAGAGGACATGAACAGAGACCAATCTGAGAAAAGAAGCTGTTTTCTTATTGCTCTATTCTCTTAACTTATGCAAATCTTGAAAAAGGAGCAGGCTTAGATTGCCTCAGAAATGAGCAAAGAAGTTACCTGAGAAGGAGATTCTCTGAATACCACCAATCTGGCTCTGATGCACTTCGTCAAGTGATGAATGCACCTGCATTAGAATTTATTATCCACTTATAGATTTTCTGATGAGCCATAGCTACCTTGGTGAGGGTTGATTAAAAATACTTCTCAACTCTGGCCACAGAAAGAATGGTCTGCAATGAGGTTTTAAACCTTTATTCATTCAGGAAATATTTACTGAGCACCAACTATGTGATAAGCAGAGGTCTAAACTTTTTGGATACTTAAGCGTACAAAAGAACGAAAAATTCCAGCCGTATTTATCAGAATATATTGTGCTTTGTATTTCTGTTGGCTCAGGGCTTTGCCCAAGTGTCTCTCTGTACAGGGCACTGTGGGACCATGCTGTTGGAATACCCAAGACATGGAAGGCATGGTCTCTGACATCAAAGTAGCAGTTTCGCCAGAGTTTTCAGTGGTTCTTACTCCATCCTCTTTCTGATCCCACCATCAATTACCTTGGAGACAGTAGGAAATGAAGAAGAAAAGACGTAGAGGTGAGAGAGGATTGACAAGTGGGAACCCAGGGCTCAACTAGTCTGCACCTCCTCACCGGTAGTTTTTTTTTTTAAAAAAGTAGAAACTACACAGAGAAGCCACCCTTCTCCCTCATCCTTTCTCTCCACAGCCTTCAGCCCCATGCATTAGCCAAGACATTCATCTGTCCTTTGCTGCCTGGTAATCCATGCATCAACCATCTACCCCTTCTTTGTGAAGGAAGAGAATCTACACTCATCTTGCTTAAGCTTCCTGTCAAAATGTAGTGTTCAAGGAATAATCGAGGTGCTTTGAGCTACCTTCAATTTTCTACAAAGCTTTATCAGAAAGCAAACTGTATCTGTGATAAGACTGAATAAACTCACTGAAAGACCAATTTTCTCTGCTTTTCACTGGAATGATAAAAATAATTACACCGGCACTCTGGTGAAGATGAGAAGCATTGATTAGCCATTATCTGTGTCTTATTAATTTTTAAATTCCATTAATTACTTATTAATGCAATTTGGAAGAGAACTCTTTCATCCTAATATGGGCAGAGGAGGGAGAAATAATAAAAAGCTGGGATTCCCTCGTTGGTGAAAAGGTTGGAAAATACCTCTCCAGTAGACACTGGAACATAGAACATGGGCACAATGCCAGGTAGGTGCCCTGTAGCGCATGCTGTGCCCTAACCAGCCAAAAGGGACTGTGTGATGCTATGCATTCTCTGAACCTGGATCCTCTTGAAACAAACAGAAGCCATTTGTACTGTGGAGCCCTCTGTACAATGTACAGCAAAACAACTTAGAACCAGACACGTTGCTCCATGTTAGGTAACACTAGAAGAATCAAGTTTGACTTTCTTTTCTGATCCTCTTTCTTGTCCCATTCTGCTGGCATAACAGAAATAAAGGTAATGATGGGAATTGGCTTTGCAGAAAGCCGGCCATGAACTCACTGTTGCTAGCACCTTTCAGTTTGCTTCCAAGGACATGACTAGGTTACTTCCTGTGGTTGATCTTAGCAGGACTTTTTTAGGAAGGAGTAGCTCAAGCACCCACCTCCCGGGTTGCCCATCCACAAGGCCTGGGAGCAGGAAAGCGCAGCATTTGGAGAAAGTGGGATGGAACAGGTTTGCTGCGGGCAGAGCAGGAGGAAAGAGAATGGGTCTTTGTTTCAGGTGTGCGTTTTCATTCCTGTTACAGCTGAGTGCTGAATAAGGCTGCACAGTGGAGCTGGCACTCTCTCTTCACCTTTAAAAATCCAGGTGTGTTGCTATTGATTGACATTTGGAAACTGAACCTGAGGTTAATACAGAGTAAATTCTTCTCTCTTAAGGTTATTAACTCTTTCAGGCCTTCTGTCAGTAGTATGTAATGCCCTGCATGGGAGTCAGAAAAATAGTTAGAAGGTTAAGAGAAACTTAATGCACTTACTGTATAATGAAGAGGCCAGAAAGGCAAAGTGGCCTGCTAATAGTCACATCAGTAATTTCTGGCAGATTAATAATAATAAATTAATCCTACATGAAACTTATGGTGAAATTCATACCTAAATAGAACCATAGGTGCCCTAAGTACCATTGCTGTGTTGCCAATTCTTGTGAAATAACCCAAGAGGATTATACAGAAATGTTTCTCAAATCCCCACACCAGCCAGCATAACTTTATAACTCAGATGTCTTTGTAGCTGATCTCCGCCTAGTGAATTTTATGTATTTCATTTCCTCCCCAATGGTCTTCCATGGGAGGATCCTCTGAGGTTCACAGGACACCATGCCACCTTGAACAGCAGGACTTCTTCAGTCCCTGTGCAGGGGACAGTGTGTCATTCTGGGACCCCCGATGAGGAAAGGCATCTAGGAGATCTCTCAAGGTCTAGTATTTTTCAAAGTGTGATCCAACAACCCTCCATCCACACAGGGCTTATTAGAAATGCAGGTTCTGAGATCTATTCCAAAATTACTAAATCAGAAAGGGAGCAGAAATATGAAAATTTAATGGGTTCCCTAGGAGATTTAAAGCGCACTAAAGCCTGAGAAGCACTGCCCTGAGCTGACTGGACTTCATCTATCCTCACTATTCTCATTCCTGGGAATGAGATGATATAGTCTTTGACTAGAGATAGATAGATAAGTAGATAAATACATAGATCTTACTATATTTAAATCATATCTACCTACTAATTCAGTTAGCTTGTATTGAAGGCTTTCTATTACTAGGCACCATAATGGAATTAACAAAGACGGAACACCTGTCATATTCTATACTAGTTGCTTTTATAAGTTAACTCCTTTAATCCTTACAACTTCATAGTTACTACTATTATATTCATTCAACAGAGGAGCAAACCAAAGCACAGAGAGATTAAGAAAAATTTTCAAGGTTAGAGAGCTTATAAATGGCACAGAGTTTGAACCCATGTAGTCAGCTCCAGAACCCATGATCTTAACCACTATGTGAAGTAGTCTCCTCAGAGCTGGAGAGGAGTAAGACTCAGTCATTGCAGTGACCCTTGCAGCTCCAACCAGCTCCAACCGCCGGAGCTCACGGTCTCAGCAGGAATCCAGACTTCAGACATATACATAGGTCATTACATATGGCTTGTTAACTGCTATGATAATATGTGAACAGAACGCTATGAGAGTTAGGAGGAAATTATTAACTGCCAACGGTTTCAAGAAAGGCTTCCAGAAAAATATACGGCTCAGTGAGAACAGGATTTCTGGCTTCTTTTATTTTACAAATAATAGGTGCTCAAAATAAATATGTTGAATGAGTGAATTAATGAATGAATGAGATGATTCATTGCAGCTGGTACTGAAGAATGGGGAGGAGATTTTGTGACAATAAGAGGGAGGAGCTTGCATACAGCCTGGAGGGGTTAACGGCTACAGATAACTTGTTTTGGCAAAACAGATTCAAAGTGACAGGAGCAAAGGTGCCTGGAAGAGGTGCTGGGGCTGCTGTGAGGAGGGCGGAGAAAGAGGAGGCTGATAGTGAAAGAGCTTCTGCTCTGTGCCAAAGAATTTAGATTAGTCCTCTGGGCAGCCTCCTGAGGCAGGGGAGTGACCATTATCACATTTCTCTAATGAGAAGACACCTCTGGGGGCCAGTGTGGAAGGCATAAAGTGGATCAGCATGAAGGAAGTCTGATAGGAGAAAGTCTAGCTAGGAAGACTGAAGGAGTAAGAGCAAGAGATTTGGAAGGTCTGAGCGACTGCACTTGCCATCAGGAAGAGAAACGGAGGACCCATCAGAGACACTTGTCAGAGGCAGGATTCATATGAGTTGTGAGTGTCCAGATTAGACTTGATTTTCTTTTCTTTTCTTATTTTTTTGAGATGGAGTCTTGCTCTGTTGCCAGGCTGGAGTGCAGTGGTGCGATCTCAGCTCACTGCAACCTCCGCTTCCTGGATTCAAGTGATTCTCCTGCCTCAGCCTCCCGAGTAGCCGGAACTACAGGTGTGTGCCACCACGCCCAGCTAATTTTTGTATTTTTAGTGGATACGGGGTTTCACCATGTTGCCTAGGATGGTCTTAATCTCTTGACCTCGTGATCTGCCTGCCTTGGCCTCCCAAAGTGCTGGGATTACAGGCGTGAGCCACCGTGCCCGGCCTAGACTTGATTTTCTAACACATATGATCATGCCATTAACTGAAATAAGGATTCCAGGAAAGGGAAGAATGAGGTGGAGAGAGTTTAAGAGCTCAGTTTTAAACAGTTTAGGTTGGAGTCACCTGCCAGTCCTTCTAGGGAAGAGAAATTCCCAGCAGGCATTTATTAAGATGACCAAACAGCAAGTTTTCACATGGGGATGTGGCTTTGGCATCATCAGCATCAGAGAGGGAGTTGAAGCAACGGGAGCAGAGAACATCCCTCAGGAAACGGGCATAAAGGGAAGAGAGGAGAGGACTAAGAATGTGTTCGTGAAAAGTAGCCTTTAGCAGGTGAGCAATCAGTAGGGCAGAACAAGATACTGTTATTTCAAATCAGGGTGGTCTAATAGAGGAGTCACCTTGTTTTTATTCAGAAGAATTTTAGGAAAATGAAACTCCTCTAAAAAGTTCTAGACAGTTCACTGCATCCTAGGCTGAAACCTAAAACAGATAGTGCCTTTGTACTGGATGCTGTGGGCACCAGCTCTCCTTCACCAGTGGCATAAACATAACATCCCTTTCCCCATCCTGGTCAATGTCAACGAACCCCAGGATGCAGAATTCTTCACCAATACTTTAGCTATTGATATTCGACCTTAAGCCTTCTGTGGTGGCCAATTGGGGAACTTCAAACCTCAGCAGTTATAGCTGTCTCTTTGGGCTCTCTTTCCTCTAACTTGCACTGTGCAAGGGTAACATCTATCACAGTCTGCCCACCCTCAAAGCAGAGTAGAAAACAAGAAGAAAATGAACTTAACTAAAATAACTGTTTTTTTTTTTTTAATTAACTAAACAAACATGATCACACTTATCCTTTAAATTCAGTTGGCTGTTCACAGAATACTGACTCACTCAATTCAGATGGGAGTTTTTAGTCTAGCATGTTTTTGCAATCCCTGGGGCTTCCCACACCCTGAAAGTCCTTCATAATGTAGGGTGTGTGTGTGTGTGTGTGTGTGTGTGACACAGAGAGAGAGAGAGGGAGAGGGAGGGAGGGAGAGAGAAACAGACAGAAATGCTGGCATTCAATGAGAATTGTAGGGAAATGATATTTTACATAGCATATTCTCTGTGTCCGTTAGTCTGTCCTTAAGGTGACTTGTGTCCTCATGGTCTTGAGCTGTGCATGATACCTGCACAAATATCCTGCCTGAGGCAGAGCAATGCACAAAGTCATAAATACTAATGTCAAGTAAATATATGGGGGAAATGTTCAACCTCAATTGATGTCAAAGAAATACAAATGAAAGCAACAATATGATACTGTTTTTCTCCTTTAAAATTGGTAAAGCTGTTTTAAAAATTATAATATGCTGAGTTGCCCCCAGGAAATCAGAAAATGAGACTCTGGTACTCTGCTGTGAGGACGTAATTATGTAGAACCTCAGAGGACAATTTTTCGATATGTATCAAAAACCTTAAAAAATCCGTAATCTTTAACCCAAGCAATTCTTCTTTTTAGAATTTATCTTAAAGAAACAAGCAAATAATTGTATATTTAAAATAGATGAATTTTTATGGTATGTTAAATATACCTCCATAAAGCCTTTTTTAAAAAAGAAACAGATATTTAAAAATGTAAATATTGATTACAGTGAAAAACTGGAAAAAGCCCTAATGTCTCTTGTATGCCACACCTGCTCCAAAGAATATAGCCATTAAAAAATTATGTTAAGGTACAGCTTTGGTTCTCTAAGTGTGTTCTTCAGACTAACACCATCAATAATATCTTCTGAAAACTTATTAGAAATGCAAATTATGGATCTCTGCTCTAAAGCCAACACATCAGAAACTGGGATTGAGATTCAGCACTCTGTGTTAACAGGCCTTTCCAGGTGATTCTGAGGCTCCCTAAAGTTTGAGAACCACGTGCAAAACAATATATATATTTTTAAATAAATTGCAATGTGTAAGGAAAAAAGCAGACTACAAAGCAATGTGTAATGATGTGAGGCCGATTTGTCTGAAAAATATTATGCACATGCATGCCTAGAAGAAACAGTGGTGAGATATATTTGAAAATTTAACAGAATTTATTTACAGATGGTAGCTATATAGATCTCTTGTTTTCTTCTGCAAAGCGTTCCGTATTTTTCAAGTTTTCTATAATTGTCTGTTATTTTTACAATGGAAAGTTGTTTGAAAAGCTCTTGCCCTTGAAAGTTCTAGGTGCTAAGACATTTATGGAAATACATTGCACAAGCTCGATGAAGAGGAAAATGGAAAGGATGGGTGGGTTTCTCCCCTAATCAGCTCTGTTGGGAGGCTCATTGCCCTTGAAACAAATTTTGACATTTTTTTTTTTGCACTTGCATTATGAAAGTTATGAAAGTGATACACTATCTTTCTTAAGCATCATACATCAAAGGGTATATGGTCAGCAGTTCCCATCAGATCTTTGACCCTGCTTTCTTTGAGATCGTGACAGGGTGGTTTTCTTCTTTTTTCTGTGTACTGTTCAGGGATTTGTTGTACATTAGCTCGTGCCTCCTGCTATGGAATAGGTGAGTTTGGGGCTTTGTCACAATCTGTAACACTCTAAAAAGAAGATCAAGAGAATGCTCTTCTTTGTTGGGAATTCCTTATAGAAAGCTAAATAGCAACAGTATCGTTGATAAAATACTGGGATGGAAAACACCCTGGGTATATCAGGTGCCATAGGGGTCTGTTACTGGACCGTGTGACAGGGAGAAAAAGGACAGGCCCAGGTTCCTTGTAACTAGTTCTGTAGCTTCGAGCAAATCTTTAGTATTCTCTGGGTCTTGCTTTCTTCACCTTTAAACTGAAAGAGTTGACAAGACGATCTCTGAAGTCACTTTCAGCTCTGAATTTCTGTGCTTTTGTGACTAGATTCACAGAGATAGACTGACCCATAACCAGAAGGCAATATAATGCTCTTTCATCTGTTTCATGCAGCTTGGATTTCTGAAAGCTCAGTATTGGCTGGGTGTGGTGGCTCATGCCTGTAATCCCAGCACTTTCGGAAGCTGAGGCAGGTGGATCACCTCAGTGAGGTCAGGAGGTCGAGACTAGCCTGATCAATATGGTGAAACCCCGTCTCTACTAAAAATACACACATACACACACACACACACACACACACACACACGCACGCACGCCAGACATGGTGGTGGGCACCTGTAGTCCCAGCTGCTCAGGAAGCTAAGGCAAGAGAATCACTTGAACCTGGGAAGCAGAAGTTGCAGTGAGCCAAGATTGCACCCTTGCACTCCCACCTGGGCAACAAGAGCAAAACTCCATCTCAAAAAAAAAAAAAAAAAAAAAGAAAGAAAGAAAGCTTGGTATTTTTTCAGAAGGTAGAATATCCTTTAATGAGCTTCTGCCTGCTCCAGCAATGAAACTCTATTTTCAGATATTACCTCAGCAGTATTATCAATAAGAAGTGGTGTTTGGTACTCACAATCCTTTCCAGAACCATACCCCAAAGGGTTGGACAACCTACAAATAAAAATGGTCATTTCTGAAAATGTAGAGAGAGACTAGATATAGGGCACAGGTCACCAGAACAGGAGCTATTTGGTGGAGAAGATGGAATCACTCGGTAGGTCAGTTAGGAGACTCGGGTTCCAATCCTAGCTGTGACCTTGTCTAAGTACCTTGTCTTTGTCAGCTTCAGTTTTCTCATTTCAAATATTTCTAGTTGATCTCCAGGATTATTTTGTTTCTGAAGAAAATAAGAGCTAATGATTGAAAGAATGATATTGTGGGTGTAAGACACCAGATCGCCACCAAATAGTTCCTATACCTACCTGAGAGAGTCTCCAAGGAAGTAGCCATTCGAGACAACTAGAAAAGCTGGAAGAGTCGATAGAATTGAAAGAAGCCTCATCAACTACTGAAGGCCTGAATCGTTTCTACAGCATGCAGCTTTTTTTTTTTTTTTTTTTTTTTGACAGGGAATGAGAGATGAACACATACCTTGTCTGGGGCTGGCAATTGCCAATTTTTGCTTGAAGAGAGGGAAGTGTATACTTAAACTGCCGAGACATCCCCAGGTTTGGGAAAGATTTCTGTTCATCTCTTTAAACTACAGAACGTTTATAGTCTGTGCTCCACTGTAAAGGAAGCCCGTGAAGTTTGCTTGGCATAGGAGTAATGTGAGTAATGAAGTCTTGGCTCCAGCCAACATTCTAAAGCTGGGTTTTGCAAAAGTTGCAAATCCCCAGAGGAAATGCTGGAGCACAGAAGGCCTGCATATCATGGATTACACTAATCCAAGCAGGAAATGATAATGACATAGCTACACAAGGCGTGTTTTTCATGGCTAATTGGAAAGGATGGTCATTTAATTAAACTCTGCCAGACTCTGGGCGTTTTGCATCTAGGGCAGCCTAGAAAAGAGCCCTCCCCAAACCCCCTTGTTCAGGGTAGTTCAGCTCAACTGTAAGTTCCATGAGGACAGCTCTTTACCTTTTTATTAGCTTCTATTTTTTTGTTTTGTTTTGTTTTGTTTTTTGAGACTGAGTTTCGCTCTTTAGAGTGCAATGGTGTGATCTTGGCTCACTGCAACCTCAGCCTCCCTGGTTCCAGCGATTCCCCTGCCTCAGCCTTCTGAGTAGCTGGGATTACAGGCATGCGCCACCATGCCCGGCTGCTTTTGTATTTTTAGTAGAGATGGGGTTTCTCGGTGTTGGTCAGGCTGGTCTCGAACTCCCGACCTCAGGCGATTCGCCTGCCTCAGCCTCCAAAAGTTCTGGTATTACAGATGTGAGCCACCGCACCTGGCCTATCTTTTTATTAACTTCTAATACCTAAAATGTACTACAATTCTGGGAACATAGCAGTTACCAGACATAGCTAGATCTGGTCTGGAAGATCTCTGAGTATCTTACTAGTTTTTTAATAAAATACTTTGTTTTGTACCATGTGGAGGTGCCAGCACTTGACTTTATAGCCTCTTATGAATGAAGAAAAAAAAAAGTCAGACCTGAATCTGAATGTAAAGAACTGCATATGTTCATTGCAAAAAAAAAAAAAAAAAAAGATTGATAAAAGAGACTGCTTCCGTGTGTGAGGTTATGGACATGCCCTTTTACATTATTTTTCTTCTCTCTAACCAGACAGAGGCTGGGATCTGGGATGTCTTGTCAGCATTTAAATGCTTCTTAATTCAAAACATGTTTTCAAGAGCTGAAAATGAATATGATGGCTGCATGGTATAGTAGAAAGGAGTAATGTATTGAGGGTCTGAAGAGCTAACTTTCAGCCCACTGGTACTGGCACCAATGTGTTGTAAGATGTAACTTTCCTCATCTGCAAAATGAAGGGTATCTATTGCCATGATTGTATTTCCCAAACCAAAGCTCATTGTCTAGTTTCTTATGATTTGGGAGATAGGAGGCAAACTGGAATTTATATTTGGAAGGTAAAATGTGGGATGTTTCTGGACCTGTTGATGCTATGCAAACAGTGGAATAGCAAACCAACTCTATACTTGTGGAGTAAAACTCAGGACATAGGAATGCTGAACGTGAAAGACAATCTTAAATAAGATATAGAATAGACCCTGTGATCATGTTTTCATTGCCTCCAATTCTTCCTTTGGCCTGGAAATCAACAATTCCAGTACCTGGAAGACAGTCGGAGGGTCAGCTGCACAGCCCCTGTTCTCAAACTGAAGTGAGTGACCCCCTGCCAGTCCCCTAAATGCGACTTCCCCATCTGCCAGATTCCTCTGTCCGTTTTGCAGAGTAAAGAATGAACCTATTAAGAGACTGAAAAAGATCCGGGCTGTTCAGCTCAAGGAGTCATACTAGCAGGGAATGAGATTTATGAGATGAGGTAATAGAAATACAAATAGAAAAATACATTCTAAAGGAACTTTTCCCTCAAATGCCTATTTCCTTTGTGATTGATTTGTGTGGGCGAGGCTGAGGAAATTTAATTCCCTTGCCTTCCCTACCACATTCCTACCATTTCAGGCTCTAAATGTTCCCGATTGCAGTACAGAGGCATCTTCTCAGAGAGCAGTCCTCAGGGACGCTTCACACTCTCCTCAGCTCTGCAGTTTCTAGTGGCTTCCTTCAGTGACATTCCTAGTTTTCATTGACTCTTGAGAAATTATATTAAAATGGAAGATTTATTCCCCTGGCAGAAATTGAGGTCACTGATATTCAGGGAAAGGTGCAGTGCTCCTCCAGCTATCCTGCAAAGGTTTGTCAAACCCTGCAGGGTGATTAATAGGCAAATGTTCACCAAGGGTCACTCACAGGGGGCATGGGCTCTGCTTCAAACCACACTATGTGCTCTCACCCAACTGTGCACTTATGATCAATAATACATACTGCAAGAGGACCTACAGTGTAGCAAGCACAGGGCTACATAGATTCTATTCATTATCTTACTGAGTCCTCAAAACGAATCTGTAAATTGGGGAGTGTTGTCCCTACTTTAAAATTGTGGCTCATGCTTGTAATCCCAGTATTTTGGGAGGCTGAGGTGGGCGGATCACCTGAGGTCAGGAGTTTGAGACCAGCCTGGCCAACATGGTGAAACCCCATCTCTCCTAACAACACAAAAAATTAGCTGGGCATGGTGGCAAGTGCCTTTAATCCCCACTACTTGGGAGGCTGAGGCAGGAGAAGAGCTCGAACCCGGGAGGGGAAGGTTGCAGTGAGCCAAGATTGCACCATGGCACTCCAGCCTGGGTGGCAGAGTAAGACAGCAGTCTCAAAAGAAAAGGTAAACAGAAAACTGAGACTTCAGTTAACTCAGTTAACTCACTTGATAAAGGCCATAAAATTTGTAAGTATCATAGTTGGATTCAAATCCAGAGCTTTCTGATTCGGAAGCCCATTCTGTAGGCCAGGTTCAAATGATAATTCAGAATACCTACCAAGGGAGGAGAAGAAATGGAAAGCACCCTGAAGGCTGCATTGAAGAATAAGGGATCAGGGGCTCTTCCCCCGTGCCTTGATGCAAATAACTCTGCGAGAGCATGTAAACATAAGCACTCCAAGGCTTTTTGTAGGCTCACAAGGCAGACATCTCTTCTGCCTGGTTTCCTGCTGATTTAACGTACAACTGTTTATTACTCTCTTTCTATAGGGGAAAAGCACTGTGGCAGGCAAGAGAGATACAAAGCTTATTAAAACATATACCCTTTCCTGATTCAAGGCAATAAACACTACAGAGCATGCAGCTATTAATAACTGTAATAAATTCAGAATAAGATATTACTCTAAATAAAGTAGATCTGGTGTACAAAGTAGAGGCAGTGGGTTAGGAGTTTTTAAATTGTAGTTTTTTCCTGGACCAGCAGCATCAGTATCACCTCACCTAGGAACTTACTAGCAATGCAAATTTCCAGGCTCTACTGGAGCAATGGGGCTGGCCCGGAAAGCTGTACTTTAACTAATCTTCCAGGTGACTCAGATACCCCCTGAAGTTTAAGAATCAGTGGTTTAGAAGCATGATTAGTAAGTGAACTGGCTTCATAGGAGACAGGATAAGGGACCGACAACAAATTCACCTGGAAAGATAATTTAGAGCTGATGATTTAAAGGCACTAAACATACTGCTGAGGAGACTTCATCCAACAGCGGATGGCAAGCCATTTGGTAAGTCTTATATTTTAGAAAGATTACTGCTTGGCATTAAGTTTCAGAAGGGACTGTGGAATCTAAGTAAAAACTGACCACAGATTTCTTCTCTTTTTCATATTTCTGCTGTTCTTTCCACTCAAGTTTCTATGACGAAAGTTCTGATACAACTTGTATTTATGAAAATCATATTAACTTCACTAACCCCTCAGGGATTCCTTACAAATCAGTATTTTCCAAATCTGTGTATCATAAAAAAACAGAAGAAGCCCTTTCCCTACTAATTATAGGCATGGTGGCTCATGCCTATAATCCCAGCACTTTGGGAGGCTGAGGCAGGCAGATCACGAGGTCAAGAGATCAAGACCATCCTGGCCAACATGGTGAAACCCTGTCTCTACTAAAATTACAAAAATTAGCTAGGCATGGTGGCACGTGCCTGTAGTCCCAGCTACTTGGGAGGCTGAGGCAGGAGAATTCCTTGAACCTGGGCAGTGAGCCAAGATTGTGGCACTTTACTCCAGCCTGGGCGATAGAGTGAGACTCCGTCTCAAACAAACAAAAAAAACAGGAAACAGAAAGCCGAGCTCCACTCATTTTAGAGAGGCCCAAAGGCACACCTTTTGGGATTTTCATACTTTCTCCTCTACCATTTACCCTATCTCCCAAAGATTTTATTATCTTAACACAGTAGGTTTTATGTCCCTTCCTGAAAGGTAAAGCTGGGATGATGAAGTCTTATCCACATCCTCTTACCATACTCTATCTTTACCCAGGCATTTGGATAATACTTCTTCTAAATAAGAATTTTAAGAAGACCTGGGGGTGGGGAGGGGGGCCTTCAGGCAGCAAATGCCCAGACTAGAGTTCTCCCTGTGGTAGTCTCGCTCTTGACCATTCTTTCTAGAACCTGGTGACAGCTCCTCTGTGAAATTAAACAGTAGACTTCATATATAAATTATAACTTGTCAGTTCCAGCCTCCACCCAGCCAAAAGAAGTCTGTGATTTCAGGAAGAGCTTTTTCTATCGCCTTAAGTTCTCAGAGGCTTTAGGAGTAGAGATCCATGCCAGTTCCAGACTCTCCCTTGCAGCTTCTCATGAGCTGCCCTTTGAGGGCTACTCTGGACTTGCCCTGTGCCACACAGGAAAGCCTGGGCAGATGGTCAACCTGGGCAGCATGTTGCTTGCAGAGCCCATCTCTGTGTGTGGGCCTGGTCACCCCAGGATCAATAAAACAGAGCTAGAGAAGGACAACTGGGTGGTCCACTGTGTTAGGGAAACCAAAACGTGTCAACAGACCCAGAGAATTAGGACTCTTCCCTCTGCAAATAAACCATGATTTTTCACCAAATCTTAGAGTGTATAGAACTCGGTAGCACCTATTATCCATGTCATTCATTTTAGCAAGAATTGTGTTCTCTCAAACACTTTTTCTGTTTAGCCTTGCCTTCCCCACAGGACTTGGAATACCTTGAGAACAGGAAATGTGATTTATATTTCTTTTGAATACTGAAACCACAGCCCTGGAAACACAATAGATAATTCTCCTTGAACTGAATTAAAATGGAATGGGATATAAGAATTAGAGACCACCCGTTGAAGCTTGAAAAAGGTAATTTTAGGGTAAAAATAATGAAAGGAAAGGAAAACAAAATGTAATCTTAAATTATCAGGTAGTGAGTTTATAGAAGTTCTTACCCACAAAGGCGATATACACAGCAAATACATATTCCTAAGTTTTCTTTTTATTTGGATTCTTTTTGGCCATGAAAATCTTTTAGAACCCACATATACAAGCTCTATCTATCTATCTATCTGTCTATCTATCGATCTATTACCTGTATATTCTATGTAGGGATTAGATATCTCTAATACTGATATAGAGATAAATAGATAGATCATAGATATATACAGATAAGTAAAATACCCTTTTACTTGCAAAAGTCAAATTTCATTTAAGGGATACTTAACAGATAGTTATTCCTAATGATTTTCATGCATACTCCATGAACATGTTATTCTTTTTTTTTTTTCTTTGAGACGGAGTTTCACTCTTGTTACCCAGGCTCGAGTGCAATGGCACAATCTCGGCTCCCCGCAACCTCCGCCTCCTGGGTTCAGGCAATTCTCCTGCCTCAGCCTCCTGAGTAGCTGGGATTACAGGCACGTGCCACCATGCCCAGCTAATTTTTTGTATTTTTAGTAGAAACGGGGTTTCACCATGTTGACCAGGATGGTCTTGATCTCTTGACCTTGTGATCCACCCGCCTCGGCCTCCCAAAGTGTTGGGATTAGAGGCTTGAGCCTCCGCGCCCGGCCATGAACATGTTATTCTTGACAGTGAACTGACAAGAATGGTGGTCGGGGGAGGTAAAATGTAAGTGGTCAGAAGGCTGATGGCATCTTGCCAAAGTCCCATGAAGTTCCATCATGAAAATTACTCTCCTGCTATAGCACCTGCTGTTCCTCCATAGACCACAGTGGTGAGACAGGCTGAGAAGCATTGCCTTATACACTTTATGTGATTTCATAGGCAAAGCTCCAAGGTGTTGTATCAGGATGTTTGGGGAAGCCCTTAACTTCGGGCATGAGAACATCAAGTAGGAAAACCCCTTTCTCCTACCAGGTGTCACTTCCTGTTGGAAAGGGAGCTTGTGGGTTGGGCGCGGTGGCTCACACCTGTAATCCCAGCACTTTGGGAGGCCAAGGCAGGCGGATCATGAGGTCAAGAGATCGAGACCATCCATGATGAAACCCCGTCTCTACCAAAAATACAAAATTAGCTGGGTGTGGTGGTGCATGCCTGTAGTCCCAACTACTCGGGAGGCTGTGGCAGAAGAATCACTTGAACCTGGGAGGCAGAGGTTGCAGTGAGCCGAGATCACACCACTGCATTCCAGCCTGGCGACACAGTGAGACTCCATCTCAAAATGAAAAAGAAAAAGAAAAGGAAAGAAAGGAAGCAAGTTTGTGGATCATAGGTATGAACCATTCTGACATGCATCTTTACTGCTGGAGTTTTCAAACTTCACTGTATCCTTCAAATGTCAGCATCAAGAGTCCTACAAAACACAGAATGTTTATCAATCTCTTCTTGTAGTGTTGGCCTTTCTGGCACTTTCTTCCTCTGCTGAATCATCTCAGCACTGCGAGGGAAACAATTTGAACCCTCTTGCCTTCTGCGTCTGCCTTGACTGCCTGACTGAGACATGACTGGGGACTTTAAAGCCACCACAGTTACTGAAGCCATCACCCCTGCAAGCGAGACACAGGGCCAAAAGAACATCACGTTTAGGATTCTGTTGTGTTTTGTTTTTATTGCCTCATAATACTAAAGTTCCAGCTCAGAGATGAAACATTATATAAAGAGACCTAGGTTTGCTTTCACTGGTAATTTGCTTTTCATCCCCAACAAAATAGATGGAATTGTTGTTGTTGTTATTCAATCTTAGTGCTTCTGGATGAACCGTGACCGTTCTTTACCTCCTCCTGTCAAACTTGAGGTGGTTTTCAGAAATTGGTTAATATGTCCTCAGATCACCTCTGTGATCTGAAAAGTATCCTTGTTTTTCTAGTTGGAAAAAATGAAGCATGAAAGGCTTAAGCAATCGCCTTATCCTGTCAAGGATGGAAGCAAGAGTGGTCACTGGGGAACTGACTTCCTCCTCAGTGTCTTGGAGGGAACTCTTGCCTTCTAGTTAGAGGGCAGTAAAGGGGTGCTGTCCAGGGGCAGCTATCCCAACAATGAGAGCTAGTCTCCTTCTCAAAAAGGGAGACCACAGCCCTGCAACTCCCCATAGAGATACATTTTCCCTGGCTGACAGTTAAAGCAAGTGACCTTCAGCGAAACCATGGAAAGTCCAAGTGACTAATTTCACGAACCTCTGGTGTGTGAGGGGAGGAGGAGGAGGAGGAGGCTGCCTGGGCACAGGGCCAGCGTGAGCCACCTCCAGTGCTCGCAGGGGGTTGAGGGGAAGATGAGAGCAGAAGGGCTCAGAAGAAAACAGGCTCCTCTGTGTGGTTGGGAGAGAGACTCTGACCATGTGGACAGATGGAAGCCCTGGGTTACGGAGGCGAAGCATGTCAGCAAACCAGGAGCATTTCCTGTCTGCAGACAGGCAGAGGGCCAATTCTTCCATGAGCTGGAAATAGGAACCAGTGGGGGGCGGTCAGCACAACCCTTTTCCTCTGTGGGTTTTACGTAGTGAAGTAAAGAAGCTTGTTATATCAGTGATCCTGGGAGTTTGTTTATGTGCTGTGTTTTCTTTTATGTTTCCTCTTGTAATACTTGATGGTTCCCAATCCACAGAGGCCACATTGCAGTTACGTCCCAGACACACATCAGGCAAGAGCCATTATTCAGGCTGCAGTCATTTTGCCCAGCAGCATAGCTAGAAATGTTTAGACCATGAGTTGGCTTGTTGGGCCTTTGCTTCTGGAATGTACACATTCAAGGAGAGCAGGAGGGGTGGGGCAGGGACAGTTCTTTCTCTTTCCCTTGCTCTGAAGAAGTGACTAGGCTTCCAGTAAGCATTCATCACTGAGCAACTTAGAAACAAAGCACTGTCCTTTGCAACCTGCAGAAGAACAGCTAAACATTGGACCAGGTGTTCTAGGTAGCCAGAGACTTTCCTCATATATATATGTTTTTTATTGAATTGTTACAGCACCTGTAAGCATCTACGAAGTGGGTAGTATTGTTTAGAGGAAAATAGGGCTCAGAGAAATGCACAAGGTCTCATCATAGAAAACCTGACCCTGCTTTAAAGGACCATTTCAAGGAATGTGACCAACAAGAAGACAGGGTGGAACTAAATATTTCTCAGCTCCATCATCATTCCCAGGACCGCTTCTTTTATGGGAATCTCATCATCATCTGATCTTTCTCTTCACCCTTTCTGGCCCAGCTTGGATACTAATCTTTTTTGTAGTTTTGAAAGGAATCCCAATATAGAGCGTTGCTCTTTGCCACCTGAATTCCAAACGAAACATCACTATTCTTAATTTTAAAAAGGGCCAAGGTGGGAGATGTAGCTCGGCAACTGAAGTCCCAAATTAGGCAGACTTATTTACCCAGTCACAGGCTCGAGGAGGGCCTGCTCGGTGAGGCTTACGGCGTGGAATAGCAGAGCACTGCCCCCTGCCAGCAGGCACTCCCTGGGAAAAGGGGGGGGGATCGGGATCCAGCACAGGTCTGGCAGAGTGAGTCAGTAGGCAAGAGGCTGGGGTGTTACAGGCCACTGGCAGTAACCCTCAGAAGTGGAGAAGGGTCACTTCACCTAACGCTTCCTCCAGGACATTTACCTCACACCTTTAGGACAGGTGAAGGTGCCCTCTCTGCTCCTCCACGGCACTCTCTGCATGTTACTATGTTGGCACATGTAATCCTGAATCATAAGTTAATGTTCTTGTGTCCCTCTCCTCGAAAGGACTGTGTCATCTGAGTAACAATATCCTGGGTCCTTCCATCTTTTTATCCACAGTGCCTGGCACCTGTGAGAGTCTGTTGAACTGAACTGAACTGGGAGACTGGGCCTCTTCACCAACCAGTAACTCGAAAATACTTTGTTGTTGGGTGGTCTCAGAAACTTCTCCAGTGTTAGATTCTAATTGTTCATTTATAAAGTCAGGATAAGCACTGATAAGACAGCCTACAAGTTTTGAAGGAAAGACTATGATATACAGATAAAAACTGCAGAGGCAATGGGCGACTGATTCTATTTCTCCAGGATGAACCTGCATCATACCTGAGAGGAGGTTGCTCGGAGCAGCTGCTATCTGGAGTAAGTGTACGTGCTGGTGGCAAATCCATCCAAGATTTGATAGGGAGCCCTCCAATTGCATTTTCTGTATTACAGGACTGCTTAAAAGTTTTGTCCCCAGAGTAGCTGCAGCACCTGGGAGCTTGTTAGAAATGCAAACCCTCAGGCCCTGCCCAAGACCTACTGAGTCACTATTTCTGGGAACAGGGTCCAGGAATCTGTTTTTAGCAAGCTCTCTAGGTGATTCTTTGTTCAAGTTCAGTTTGAGAAGCTTTGTTAAGGTAGGCCCTCCTTCTCTAGTGTAGGAAGAACAGATTTGCAGAGTCAAAGAAAATCATAGCGAGAGCTCACATATTTTGCAAAGTGTTGTTTTAAACACGGCAAGCATATTACCTTCTTTATTCCTTGTGACAATCCAGTGACATCATACTATTTTTATTTTATTTTCTATTTTTTTATTTTTTGAGTTGGAGTCTCACTCTGTTAGGTTGATGTGCAGTGGCACCATCTCGGCTCACTGCAACCTCCACCTCCTGGATTCAAGCGACTCTCCTGCCTCAGCCTCCTGAGTAGCTGGGATTACAGGCATTCACCACCACACCCAGATAATTTTTTGTATTTTTAGTAGAGACAGGGTTTCACTATGTTGGCCAGGCTGGTCTTGATCTCCTGACCTCGTGATCTGCCTGCCTTGGCCTCCCAAAGTGCCGGGATTACAGAGGTGAGCCACCGTGCCTGGCCACTATTTTTAATTTTCCTTTATGGATGAGGCAACTGAAACACGGGCCACTACCTCACTTGCTTTGGGTGAGAAATTTGAGAGAAGGTCAAAAGCCTCAGTCATCAAGATTCGTAATATTTTAATGTAATAACTTTAAAAAAATCAAAATGAATCCTAAGAAATTCATAATGCTCAAGATATCAGAATGTGAAAGCAAGGCAAGATTCAATAGCCAGAATGGTTACAATAACTTGCCAGGATGATACAGTTAGGAAGAGGCAGCTTAAGGACTTGAACCCAGGTAGGTTGACTCCAGGGACCACATGCTTCAGTACCACCCTGTGGTCCTCCTAACAAATAATACCACTACAAGTTCCGATGTTTTGATTACATGACAAGGAAGGGAGCACACATCATTTGGGACTAAGGCATGCCTCATTGTTTTGAACTTATTGGGACCTCATGCCAAAAAACACAACAAAGAAAATCTGAAACAAAGCAGAAAATCCAGATGGGGCCTCAATTTTATAGCTTGATCATCTATGAACTTAAGTATGAACAAAGAAGATTTCCAAAGCATACTCTGAATTTTTCTTCTTGCTGGCTCCTGCTGGGAGAATCAGTGGGTAAAACTACCCTGCATTCTGGCTGTAGAAATGTGATAATTAGAATCACTTAATATAACTGCAGTGACCTCCTTGGTTCCTCCACCTTGGGAGAGATAGATAGAGCATTTCCCTTGTTTGCATCCAATCTGTGAGATTCTGGCAGGCAGGCTGCTTGTCTTGAGGGCTTGTCATTGAGAGCTGGTCACCTAGAATGCCCCGACATGTTTGAGCTGCATTGTTAAACTACATTGGTATTCTCCTAGCAAAACTTCTCTCCTTCTTTTACCAAATCAGCATTCTGTGAACACAGTATGTCCTTGCCTGGAAACATTGCAAGTTTCTGCTACACCCACCATGACTCTTCCTTGCTTTATACAGATTGGCTCTAAGGAATATTTCTGGTAAATGTGTTCATGTGTCAGGAGACTGAAACAAATTTCACATGATACACTGAAGAAAATGATCAAAGGGTTTATGGCTAGCCCCCATGGTCCCTCACTTTAGTTGGAAGAAAAGAGATTGAGTTTTTATACACCTAGAATTATTGCTGGCCATGTGCTATATGATATTTAAGGTGAGAGCTGCCAAGTTTTAACACTTAAACATTTGGACAGAACTTCAACTGGATGTTCCATCTTCTCTGTCCCCCTTCCTTCCTTCCTTCCTTCCTTCCTTCCTTCCTTCCTTCTTTCTATCCCTCCTTCCCTCCTTCCTTTCCTCCTTCCCTCCTTCCCTTCCCCCCTTCCCTCCCTCCCTTCTTTCTCTTTTTTTCTTTCTCTTTTTTTTTTGCAATTTAAAATTTTTTTATTGCATTTTAGGTTTGGGGGTACATGTGAAGAACATGCAAGATAGTTGCATAGGCACACACATGGCAGCGTGATTTGCTGCCTTCCATCCCCTCACCTGTATCTGTCATTTCTCCCCATGCTATCTCTCCCCACCTCCCCATCCCCCCGTCCCTCCCCCATTTCCCCCCAAGAGACCCCAGTGTGTGATGCTCCCCTCCCTGTGTCCATGGGTTCTCATTGTTCAACACCCACCTATGAGTGAGAACATGCAGTGTTTGATTTTCTGCTCTTGTGTCAGTTTACCGAGAATGATGGTTAGTGCAGCAGGCAGCGTGTCAGTCCATAATCTGAAGGTCCTTTCTTTCTTTCCTTTCTTCCTTCTTTCCTTCTTTCCTTCTTTCTTTTCTTTTCTTTTCTTTCTTTCAAGATGGAGTCTCACTCTGTCTTTCAGGCTGAAGTGCAGTGGCATGATCTTGGCTGTCTGTAACCTCCACCTCCTGGGTTCAAGCCATTCTTCTACCTCAGCCCCCCTGAGTAGCTGACACTACAGGCATGTGCCACCATGCCTACAATGTTTTGTATTTTTAGTAGAGACAGGGTTTCGCCATCGTGATCCACCGGCCTTGGTCTCCCAAAGTGCTGGGATTACAGGCATGAGCCACCGCACCCAGCCCATTATATTTTTAATAGCTGTAGTAGTTGGGAATAAGCTGTTTCTCAGTTTGTCATTGAAATCCAGTAGAGATCATTTGTTGGATGTTACCAAGTGAGTGCTGAATGAGTTTACATTTCTTTTGCTGTTGATAGCAATATGCACTTACTCGTTTTCACTTTTTTATTACAAACATTTTTTCAGACAGAATCTCACTCTGTTGCCCAGCCTGGAGTGCAGTGGTGCAGTCGTAGCTCACTGCAGCCTCAAACTCCAGGGCTTAGTGATCCTCATAACTCAGCCTCCCAAGTAGCTGGGACTATAGGTACATGCCACCACATCTGGCTAATATTTTTATTTTTAGTAGAGATGAGATCTCAGTATGTTGCCCTGGCTGGTCTTAAACTCCTAGCCTCAAGCACAAGCAATGCTCTTGCCTCAGCCTCCCAAAGTTCTAGGAGTACAGGCATCAGTCACTGTGCCTGGCCATAACCATTTTTTCAAAAATTTATCTTAAAAATATGTATTGATCATCTATGAACTAAAATCATAAGGGCTGTATTAGTCTCTCACTGCTATACAAAAATACCGGAGGCTGAGTGATTTATAAAGAAAAGAGGTTTCATTGGCTTATGGTTCTGCAGGCTCTGCAGGAAGCAGGGCAGCATCTGCTTTGGGGAGGCCTCAGGGAATTTTTATTCATGGTTAAAGGCAAAGCAGGAGCAGGAACAGGACAAAGAAAGTTGGGGAAGGCGCCACACACTTTCAAACCACCAGATGTGAGAACTTACTCACCATCATGAGAACAGCACTGAGGGGTTGGTGCGAAACCATTCATGAAGGATCTACTCCCATGATCCAATCACCTCCCACCAGGCCCCACCTCCAACATGGAGGATTACAACTGAACATGAGATTTGGGTGGAACACAGATCCGAACTATATCCAAACCATATCAAGGGCCAGTTATACGAGCTAATAGTCTGAAAGCTCCTGAAGGGCAGAAACTATATCTACTAGCTGTCAGCAAATATAATGCATAACCGTATTGCCAGATATGACAGACTAAGTAGAAATAGTGGAAATGCTTTGGATACCCAATGATGGGAGAGGTACCCCTTGGAGAAATCAAGGAAGAGGCTGCATTTCAGCTCAGCCCTGTGGATCAGAAGGGTAAAGAGAGGTGAGAGACTGTCCCAGGCAAGCACAAAGGCAGGAGCTGAGGAAGGATGAATGGAGCATGATCTGAGAAAGGAGAGTGTCCCAGTAGGCTAGAAGGAAGTGGAAATTAGCTGACAGAGTTTTAAGTGGATTCAGCAGGCACCAGTGAGCAACAGAAGGTTTTGTGTTTCAGCAGTGATGGGAAATAGGTAGAGCTATGCTTTAAAGCAATGTTTTTCAGACTTTAATGTGCATTCAGATCACCAAGATAGTTTGTTAAAGTATACATTCAATTTCAGTAAGTCTAGGGAGAGGCTTAAGATTCTGCATTTCTAAGAAGCTCCCAGGTGATGCTGATGCTGCTAGACTGTAGAACATGCTTTCAGCAGGGAGACTTCAGAAATATGTTGTAATGGAGGCAAATAAATTAGAGTGGGGAGGCCTGGAAACCGTCAACCAGGGGTAAGTATGGTGGCCCCACAAAGGTAAAGCAGGTCTGAACTAGAGTAGTGACCACAGGGATGGAGAAGAGGAATATCTGGTAGCAGTCAAATTTTCAGGGCTGAATACTATCTTATGCAGGGTGAGGGGGAATGGGTCCCTCATTAAGGAGTCTGAGTCCCCAAAGCTGTGGGCGTGAGTGCTTTGAGCATGTCCCTGCCCTAACTCTCCGCTCTCATCATCCTGAACTACTTGCAGTTCCTCAGAGTTGCCAGGCTGTCTGTCTGGGCTTGTGTACCATTACTAATAGTTCAAGAAATACTAACATCTCTCTCCATCTCCTTACTAGATTAACTCCTACACAACCCTTAGGCTTCAAGGTAAGTGTCAGCTCTTCCCAGAAGTCTTTCCACACACCCTCACTTATTCCCTGCTCCCAGGCTGGGTGACGTATCCTTTCTATGTTCTCTCACTTTATCTTGTGAGATCTCATATCCAAGTGCTGTGTATTCTGATTACACACTTGTCATTGAAGCTGAGATTCTTGAGAGCAGGGATTATCTTTTTCAGCTTTGCAACTTTGTCACCCCTCCTAGTAGAGACTCAGTAAATGTTTGATGTATGAATCAGGAGGAAGAGCAAAGCTTTTCTTGCTGTGATGGCAATAGCTTTTGTATTTGTTGAAAATTGTTAACGAGATAGCAAAGTCAATTCTTTAGATATTGAATTTTAGTTTGGTACATGATAATTGGAGGTGTAGAATATTCAGTTGAGGATATCCTACAAGTAGTTAGACGTTTTGAAATACAAGTTAGAAGATAGTTTAATACTGGCTATGATGACTTAGGAGTCATATGCATTGAGGTGACAGTTAAGAACATGGTGGTGGATCAAATAAAGACAGAGAGACAGGCAGAGCTGGGGAGAGACAGAGGGGGAGGTAAAGATCAGCAGAGAAATTTAGACACAAAGAGAGGGAGACAGAGAGCAGCCAGAGGCAAACAGAGACAGACTAAGGACAATTTTACTTTTCAACTTTTTTTTGTTCGAGACAGAGTCTTGTTCTGTTGCCCAGGCTGGAGTGCAGTAGCATGATCTCAGCTCACTGTAGCCTCCACCTCCTGGGTTCAAGCGGTTCTCCTGCCTCAGCCTCCCAAGTAGCTGAGATTACAGGTGCACACCACCACACACAGATAATGTGTGTGTGTGTGTGTGTGTGTGTGTGTGTGTGTGCGCGCGCGCATGTGTGTGTGTTTAGTAGAGATGGGATTTCACCATGTTGGCCAGGCTGGTCTTGAACTCCTGACCTCGTGATCTGCTCAACTCCTGACCTCATGATCTGCCCAACTCAGCCTCCCAAAGTGCTGAGATTACAGGTGTGAGCCACCACGCCTGGCCTACTTTTCAGTTTTGAAGAGCTTCTGTGATACCATGGAGGAAACACATCACTGGGTTGCATGCCACAGTGGAAGGCAATGTCCATCCTGGATGGTTACTGGAGCCTTCAAGAGGGAGATCCTAAAGTGATGAGGTTTGAGATGCCACCTTAAGCGATAGGCCTATATGTGAGGACAAGATTCAGAAATCAACTTCGCATCCATACTAACCAGGCCTGTTTTGTGCATGCGCTAGAAGCTTCCTACCTGGACAGAATCCCATTCATCAAAATGTAGATGGATTTAAAGCTTGGTCTCAACTCCTTTGATGAATCCCATTCATCAGAATGTAGATGGATTTAAAGCTTGGTCTCAACTCCTCTGTCCTTTGGTTTCCAAACCACTTGATGAAATAATAATCAGCTTGTGCAGGTGCTTTCTGTCTTTCTCATACACACGCACTCCTTCTTCCTGCCTCCCCCTATCAGGTAGCGTGTGCGTGTGTGCATGTGTGTGCGCGTATGTGTGTGTGTGTCTGTGTGTGTCTGTGTGTATTTTTCAGAATTTTAAGACTTTTCAGGCCAGAAGGACATTTCTCCACTTCAAATTTGATTCCCAACCTTTCAGGGAAAGCAATGTATTAAACAAAAAAGAAATATTCAGCTGCAGGCAGCCAGGCACCCTACAAATCATAGTGTGGACAGGGCTCCTATAAGGCCTTCAGAAAGAATGACCACATCTAGGCTTTTGTGCGTGTGTGTTACCCAAAGCAGAATTTTAACAGACTTCTATTGTGTTTCTCCATTCAGTTCACTTGGAGGGTGACATTTTGCCCTCAAATTCATATGTATAGTTGCTCTAAGAGACTTTCAGAGCTACATGCCTGACAAAATCAGACCTTCTGTTTTATCTGAAACAACCCCCCAAAGAAAATCATTGAATCTGAATGAATAGAATAATTCTTTATGTCCATGGGAGATAGGCAGACAAAACCCAACAAAAATGAAGAAAGAAAGAGACATGGCAATGATTTGTTTTTCATAATTACTTATTCTGAGTAGAAAGGAGCAGGGGAAGAGGGTTCCTTTTAACGTGTCTGGACGTGACAGATGAGGTGTGCTCATCATGTATATGCAGGAGAGATGAATGCACCACAGTCTTGTTAAAGGAGATGCTTCTCATTGGACAGAGATATATTTCTATCTGTAATGCTGAAGATAAACACCCAGCATTTGACTCCTCATTTTCATCATGCCTAAAGCCCCTCACTGTTCTTTCAGAGTGGTAGGTGGTGTGACTAGCATGCATCAGACCATTCTTTTCTATGTCCTGCGGCAAAAACAATCCCCCTTTTAAGACACAGCACAGGGGTACCCCAAGTGCATATTTTGCTCTGAACAATATCCCCAAAATGTGCCTGTGATAAATTTGGAAATCACACTGGAGGAAAAAAAAACTGCATCATCTCTAAATTCATTTTCCTTTCCTTGTAACCAGTTTACTTTGGTGCAAAATTTGCTCAAGAAGGGGTTGAGCCAGGAATCAAGGGAGAGAAAGAAAAAAGGCAAGTTTCAGTTAAATTGTCTTTGTTTCTGCACTTCTGTGGCAAGGGTAAAGAAGTTTTTTCTGCTTAAAACACATAGCCTTTGCTCACGGAAGAGTTGAATCCAAAAGATTCTGACTTGAACTATAGAAGATGTAAGTCAGATCTATGATTTAAAAAAATAGAAACTAATAGTACAAATTTGCATATATCTGATTAAGGGAGGGCTTAATACATTCATGAATCATTTCCTAAGACTGTTATGAATTCAAGGACAAAGGATGAAACACTGATAAGTGCAGGAAGTATAAAAATAAGGGTTACGCTATAAACTTTTATGTATCCATATTACAGTAGTGTATGGACTTAGATTGTATCTCAAGCCCTGTATATACGGAAGTTAACATTTGGGAATTTGAGCATAGCTGGGAGATTATATTCCACATCACTCATCATATAGAAAAGGAACTATTGACAAAAAAGTTTAGCTATATAGCATATACAGTATCATTTCTTCAGTCATGCCTGTAATTACTTATTAAAATTTTCTTGCACCTACAATGGGGCAGATACTAAATACACTACAATGAGTTTGATACTAACTCGTAAGTGGGTGTTCTATAAATGGTTTTTCAATAAAGGATAGAACACGATCTCACTCTGGGGTAGCTGAAAGGTTGAGCTCCAGTCTCATGATCCCCAGGAGACCACATGGCCTTTCATTTTCAGCAAAGAGTGTGCCAAACAGATTGGTCTGTCACCATTTTTCTCATTGATTCTATATTAAAAAGGGCTGCCGACTGCCTCTTTTCACCTTGAAAGAATCTCAAGAAAAATAGGTAATCAACACTATTTTAAACATCCAACGATTTCTCTCTTACAAACCCAAATGAACAACTGTCCACAGATGAGGAATCTTCAGGTCTGGATGCCACAATCCTGCCTCACTGCTGTATTCAGAGTCCCGGTGGCAGGACGAGGGGTATAGAAAATCCTGACGCTGCCATTTACTGAGCACCTATCTCATGGCAAGTATTTGAGGTCCTTTACACGGAGATTTCTTCTAATCCTCAAAGTAAACTATGATATGGTGTGATCAGCTCACACAGTTGAAGATACTGAAGGTCAAAAAGGTTAAAAAACAGACTTAGACAGCTGGCAGGTGATGTATCTTAGATTTGGACCTACCCGTATCTGACTCTCAACCCCATGGTTTATCCCCTGTCCCACCTCCCTGATTCACTGCTAATAGCAATATTGTATACAATTCTTCAAAATCATTTTAAATATGAGCAAGTAGTGAGTACGTATCGCCAGACTGGCCTTGAACATGGTTCCTCATTTTCTCTTGTTGAAACCTACCAGATCTCATGGACTGCCTAAGGATCCCAAGAGATAGACCTTCTTGTCAGAAACCTGTCTGAGGCCTGGTGTGGTGACTCACACCTGTAATCCCAGGACTTTGGTAGGTAGATGTGGGCGGATCATCGGGAGTTCGAGACCAGCCTGACCAACATGGATAAATCCCATTTCTACTAAAAATACAAAATTAGCCAGGCATGGTGGCATGTAATCCCAGCTACTCAGGAAGCTGAGGCAGGAGAATCGCTTGAACCTGGGATGCGGAAGTTGCGGTGAGCCGTGATCATACCGTTGCACTCCAGCCTGGGTCACAAGAACAAAACTCTGTTTCAAAAGAAAAAAAAAAAAGAAACCTGTCTTGCTACCTTCAAACAGTTAAGTTCCTGCTACCAATAATATTATATAAATTATATCCTGATGGTGCTCCTATGTAAGATACCACACTAGCACAATGATACAGACATGTAAACATTTCCCCTTACCTTGTGGTTACAGGAGTAGACTGAAATCATCCGAATCATATGTGATCATATGAATGTGATCATACGAATGTCACCATGTTTGTGTGTGGCACACACAAGCGTATAAGTATACATTTTTTTTTTTTAATTTTGAAATGGAGTTTCGCTCTTGTTGCCCAGGCTCAAGTGCAGTGGTGCAATCTCAGCTCACTGTAACCTCTGCCTCCCAGATTCAAGTGATTCTCCTGCCTCTGCCTTCCGAGAAGCTGGAATTACAGGTACCTACCACCTCCCCTGGCTAATTTTTTATATTTTAGTAGAGACAGGGTTTCACCATGTTGCCAGGCTGATCTTGAACTCCTGACCTCAGGTGATCCACCCACCTCAGCCTCCCAAAGTGCTGGGATTACAGGCGTGAACCACTGCACCCAAACAAGTATACAATTTTTAAAAGCCTTCATATATCACGATTTTATCAGGACAGTCCTTTAAAAAACTAGGAAACTGTTAGAGAATTTAACACAACAAGTAACAGGTTACACAGCTAATAAGTGAAGGAGACAGGACCAGAACCCACATGTCTTAACTCCTAGACAAATATTTCTTCTACCGTGCCAGGCAGTTGAAAATTCCCAGCCTTGTCATATGCTCCTCATCTATTCCCTAAAAATTCACAAGGCAGCATGATATTATCTGACCCATCACTGTAAATATTTTAGCATTTAAATGAGGAGGCGGAGGAAAGAGAAAAATGTTTCTGTAGAGATTTTTACAGAGATAAAGAGTTCTTGGTTTTCATCCAAAGATCTTGAGCATTTAATGAGACTACTGTCCATGAGCTGGTACAGGGTTTTTAGCAACACCATGGTAGCTATTTGGCAGCTTGCTGTCTTTCTCAAGGTCTCCAGAGGGAAAACAGGAAGCAAGGCTTAGTTCTAACTGAAGCTGGACTCTGGTTTTAGCCCTGCATAAAACACACCACCTCTCTGAGCTTCTGTTTCACCATTTTTTAAGTGAAGGTAATAATTCCTGTTTGCCCAACTCACAGACTTGTTGTTGAGAATCCAGTGAGGTAATGCATGTGAAACTTCCTCAAAAACCATTAGTATTGAATGCCACTCAACTGTACGGGATTATTATTAATATTAATGGATCACAGCGATTCCATAGCACTGAGAAAACGATGAAATTAAAATAACCAGATGCATTGGAAATTGATTGGGGCAGCCTTCACTCCAAATTACCTTTGACTGACTCTTCCCATCTCTCCCTAGAGTCTAAAACGGGGAAAGTAATTTCGATTCCACAGGATTTGTATAAGAGTGAAACAAAAATGTTTGTGAAGCGCCTAGAGTAGTAGTACTTGGTATATATCTGGCCTCTTTTCTAAAACTTTCAGAGATGAAACCCTGTCTCTCATCATATAGCCTGTCAGATGATCTAAGACAAGAGAGCAAGTATTATTATTTGTCAATATTTCCATTATTCTCAACTTACACCACTTCCTATAATTCCACAATAAAAATAGAGCCATTCATCAGATAATAAGCCCCGTGCTCCCTCTCTTCTAAGGTCAGCTACATGGACGGGAAGGGTGCAGGTAGCGCAAATATCTGGGGAATTGTACAGGAGTGAGGGCCCTAAATCTGTGAAAAGGAGCTGATTAATTCCTCCACATACTGTTGAACAGAATCCACTTCCATCACTTATTCTATTGGTCCCAACCTCCCTCCCTCTCCTCCCCTTATTCTTGGCTTACTGGAAGATTTAACCATAACTAAGCGTGCTAGCCAGTACTGGATTACAGACACTAACTTTCTTTCTCAATAAGTATTCTTCTTAACTATTTTATGAAAATTCTTCTCTAGATATATGTATTTGTTTAAAGTCCTTTGAGACTCTAATTAATGTTACTCAGCATCTGCCCAGCAGTGTGATCTCAGTTGCTAATTGTTTTACCTGGTTAAAAGTTCCTTCATTCGGCTGCAGAATTGCGAGAACTCCCAGCTCTGAGTAAAAGGCCCATTGCTCATTTCTTTATGTCATACTTTCAGCCATGAAATTATGAGACTCCTATAAACTCTTCATTTCAGTTGCCGTCCTGTTCCAGGACATTCTCTACCAGACCTCCCAAGCAAGAATTCCAAGATGATACTTATTGCAATTGTGCTAGCATCTTCAAACACCGCAGTGAGGTGTTTGAAATAAAATGTGTAATTATGGTAGTGGAAAGCTACATCTGATTCCAGACAAACCTCAGGTTCTCCCAGCTATAATTAGAGAGCAAGGTTCACGGCACAGATTTTCCCATGAAATCCAGTTCAAGTGAGGCTTCTGTTCTTTCAGAGGGGCTCCTGGAGATGGAGATTGTGATTAAATGATTTGACATTGGTCCCCCTTCCCAATACTAAAGAGATTGTCTACTGTCATTCTTGGAGTCTAAAAGCACAAAATATGTGCAAGGAATTAATGTTGTTTGGAGTTTTGGATAATAATCTTCCAATTTATTTGTCTCTGAACAGGGACAACTTAGAACGGGGAAGGAAAGTTGTAGACACACGCCCACAGAAACCCATGGACCAAAGTGAGCAGAAGTGAAAACCACCTCTTAAATGTCTCCAGAGAAATTTATGGAAATGGGAAATCCCTGTAGCTTCGGATGAACCTAGACATTGTTTTTAATAATCTCACAGGTCCCTGCAACTTAAAATCTATCATGATAGGAGTAAGAGCAAGATGACCAAGGGGCCAAAGATTTTCTTGTTTCCTATTAATATTTTGAGCACTGTCCATCTGAATATTCTCAAAAGCATAGATTTCTTGACTGCCCTTGGAGGGTTTTTGTAATTAGGCATATTTAGCTGTACCATGTTATACTGCTACAGGAAGAATCCCATTTGTCAGCAGTTTTAAACATTGCCAAATAAAGGCTTATTGGCAAACAGCAGTGAACACTTTGATAATGACCCAACTTTAGAAAACACACACCCTGCTGTGTTGTATTCAAGCCACAGCTCTATTGAAATAAAAAAGAGGGACAATGCCTGCTTTCAGACACTGGAGATCCTTTGTATTCCAACAAAAGTCTAAATTAATGTTTTAAAAGGTTATTGCTATTTTTTTCCCATTTAGCTGGCATCATTTGTAAGTCTTACTTAGACAGGGTCCTATGTTATTTTACTATTTCTTTTTGCACAAAAGCTAGTATATGATTGTGTTAGATCATCAGCTTCTGGTTTTCATTAGACAAACCTGAAATATCCTATTATTAAGATTAAACAAAAAAAATAGTTGTTTTCTTATTCTGAAACCTATTATTTTGAGGCTGCTCTGATCAGAGAAAGAGAAATCAGTTTTGCAAAACCTGATAGAGAGGTAACTTCAAGAGGAGTAGCAATAACCTCATCAATGCTGCATTTAGCTTGCTTTTGTATATGAGATCCCTTCCTGGATCTGACAACGGGAAAGAAGGATAATTTCCTTCTTTGGCATTTGCAGTACTTCTTTAGTATTAGAGGGCTTTCAAAGTGCAAAATATAGGGCAAAGAATACTGTTTGCCTCTGTAATGTCAGCAAACTGGTGAGGTGCTGTAGAGAATCTGCAATAACGTAGTACTAAAACCTGAGGGTTATGAGATCTTAGATCTCCATGTCATTTAACGCTTTGCATGGTATTTTCTCAATGTTAACTCTCAGACTAAGCCATTAGCAAGTGGTGGGTATTTCTCCAGTCACACAAGCTTAACAGGGAAAAAGAGTCAGAATAACATTCACTAATCAGGATTTCCCTAAGTCTTCCACTATTCAAATGGAAACTCGAGCACCCTCAGATTTCTCCCAAATAGATGAGAAAGTGGCATCTCATATGGACTCTTCCACCTGAATTATTCTTACTGGTCCTCTGTGCTTCAATATAGAAGTAATTTCTTCAGAAAACCTACTCTACCAAACTGAAGAGGAGTTAGGTGCCTCTCATATGTGCTTGCAAATTATTATAGCTCTATGCATAAAATACTGAGATTCTCTGTGGGCTTGTTGCTTTCCTGCGCTAAATTGTGAGCACCATGATGTTAAGGATCATATCTTTTCACTGTACTATTAGCTGCCCATAGCAGACTGCATGCCACATTCTAAGTGTTTAGTAAATGTTAATTAAATGAATATCTTCGGATACTAGCTTTTTTGATCACCCCATCGCCTTGGCTAGTTTTCTCTCATCCTGCCCAGATTGCTGAGGTGGTGATACCTCGCACTAGCACCTGCAGAGACAATCTTGTTGGTGATGTCGGCCACAGTGCCAGCTCTGCTGCCAGTGCCCATCAATGTGGACATGGAGGTGGTCCTAGCTTCATGCTGATGGTGCTCCCTGCTGATGCAGAAACCCCTGATTCCAGTGCTACATTACTTTGTTTTATGCCCTGTGTCTTTGTTTTGCCGTTCTCATTTCCAAGATGTAGGCCTGGTCTTTAGGCGTGGAGGAGGAAGGCAATTGGAGGGAGGAGGTCTTCTGTGCTCAGAATCACCCCTTTCTCTATGATAGTGCCTCAAACTCATTTACCTTGGCTCTCATCCCTGAGCATGAGTTCTTTATCAGGATACTCTTTGGTTTCTCATTTAAATGGACCTTGGTGGGATTTCTGTTCTCCATCTGACAGGCCTAAATATGCCCTGTTCTCTTGGTAAGCACAATTGAGGCTCTAGCTGGGGCTTCTTCTGTAGTATACAGGTAAAAAAACTGTCCATAGGCAATCTTTGGCTCCTTTGTAGGAGAGATGTCAGCCAGGTAAAATACAAGATACTTAATTAAATTTGAATATCTGGTAAACGATAAATGATTTTTTTTCAGTATGTCCCAAATGTTGCACGGGACATATTTGTACTAAAAATGTGCTGCACTCCAGCCTAAAAGTAAGCACCTCACCGGAAGGATGTCATGTCGTCTTCTTTCCGCACCCTATATACCTGGGCTTATCTTTTTTTTTTTTTTTTTTTTTTTTTTTTTTTTTTTTGAGACGGAGTTTCACTCTTGTTACCCAGGCTGGAGTGCAATGGCGCGATCTCTGCTCACCGCAACCTCCGCCTCCTGGGTTCAGGCAATTCTCCTGCCTCAGCCTCCTGAGTAGCTGGGATTACAGGCACGCGCCACTATGCCCAGCTAATTTTTTGTATTTTTAGTCGAGACGGGGTTTCACCATGTTGACCAGGATGGTCTCGATCTCTTGACCTCGTGATCCACCTGCCTCGGCCTCCCAAAGTCCTGGGATTACAGGCTTGAGCCACCGCGCCCGGCCTACCTGGGCTTATCTTAAGCCTTTGAGTACTGATAGCTAACAATAAAGGTATGGTCTTCCGTATGGTACAAAGCAGGCCAAATATTACATGAGACATACTTAGGCTAAAAAATTACTTGTTTTTCTGAAATTCAAATTTAACTAGGCATCCTATTATTTTTACTTATATCTGGCCAACCTAGTCCTGAGTCAAAAGCAGCAAAGAAAGCCATTTGAAAGATAGGGGCAGTGTTGTTCCTGTGTGTCCCCAAAATGACAGCTCCTAGCTTGGCCCGTGATGGAATGAGAATAGATGGAGCCAGTCAAATATATTTAACCTCTTTAGGCCATAGGCTTACCCTAATCCAGACTGGCTCCTGGGCTCTAGGGGGAGGACGAGCTACCTGACCCTCAAGTTCTGGACTCTGGATATATCTGTCATGTGGATCTGGAATAGTCCTCTGAGAACTACTGAACTACAGAGAGAGTGACGTCTAGGGGCAGCACTGCTCCAGGCTACATCAACTGGAGCTGAGAAGTGCCTCTGCATGTAAGAGCTCTGGTTTAAAGTCAGAAAAATGTAGAGAGTAGCTTCTTATGGTTTGCTCAAGGAAACTCCAAGATCTTGTCTTCTGCTGGCCATTCCTCAAAACTGGCTTAGATTCATCTCAGCTTCTGTTCATGTTGGGCAGAAGTACCGTGCCTTAGTCCAAAACTACATACCTCACCAGAGGCAATAACAGTGGTTTTACTGCTATATTTTCTTCCTCATCTATCTGGGCTGATTTTAAGATTTTGAGGATTAAATAACTAACAAGAAAAATATAATTTTTCAACAGTATGGTGAGATCAGGCCAAGGCAAGAAGGTGAAAATGAATTGACATTAACATGGTAAGCAATTCATTTTCTTCCCTTAGTCCTGGCTTTTGTGCTTGCCACAAGTCTAATGGAGTACCAGATGAACCATGCCAATGCCTGGGCATTAATAACAGAACAAAAGTTGATAAAGACGGATAAAATCATCCATGGAGGCAGGAAGCAATTAACCACATGAAGTGAAGCATCATCTATGACAAGCCTTAGCAGCAATTTACTTGGGTTTGAGAACTTCTGTTCTGATGGTTTTCAATAAGTTTTCCTCATTTTCTGCAGCTTCCTTAATTCAATAGATTCTTTAAAGATAGAATTATGCAGTCATTACTACCCACATACCCAGGCCTTCACTGCAACACAGAGAGTAGATGTGGGTGGAAAGAGTGGGAATAGGCAACAGAGACGGAAGTTTCAAAGGCCCTTAATGTTTGCCTTTACTTGAGTATTTTGTATTATTTTGGTCCTTGCCATCATCTGGTATTGCCCTGAGAAGTTGAGCTTCTGCACTGTCTTTATGAAAAACACTGAGAAACAAGTTGTTGTTGACCAAAATGACTGAGTAGGTGAAAGGGAGAGGTAGCCCCAGAGGTCAGATTTCCTGCGGTCAAATCACCTTTCTCTAGGGATCAAAAAATTATTGTGATTCTTCATAAAGAATTTAACATGGTTGGAGATTTCTTACTCTTTCTTAAATGTATCAGAAAAAGGAATTAGGTTATGTAGCCAATATTTGAGATGATAATTGTTGGATACTGATGTCTTTTAACAGTGGTAGGTGATAGGCCTAATATATCTGACCTCTGTACAAAGTTGTATTAGGAAAGCTGATTTGGTTCATGGAATGTTACAAACATATACGGAAAAAGGTTTTATTACCATACGGTTCCGGCATATATTCCTTGTAAGATATTGTAAGTATCAAATGACAAGAGTTCTGGAATTTACTTCATGAGAAAGTATAACTAGCGACTTGTCATATTTTTTGGAAGGCTAAAGAGAAATTAAATTTTAAAATGGGTTGTGAAATCTCTTTCTTAGCAGCATTTTATGGTAGACGACAAGCATCTGCCCCCCCAGTTTTAGAAGACTGGTCTATGTAAGGTGAGGGACTCAGCCAGATAAATCAAGCGACCTAGGACAACATAAAGTTGTCAGGAAGATTCTCAAGTTCTGGGGATCATAGAAACTCACCGATCTCTACCTGGAAAGCTTTTTGGGGACTTCCTGGACTATGTCTCAAAGGTGCTTCCAACTCAAGCATTTCTAAGTGAGGATGCATTATCGAACCCAGTCCCTGGTGGCTTACCCGGCAATCATTATTCACCAACTCCCCCATCTTTCTTGCCCTCTCTGGATGCTGGCTGACCACTTGGGGTAAGGAAAACAGGAAGAGTGCAATAAGATCGCCCATTAGCAGCCATTAGGAGCTCAACATTCATATCTCAGCAGTCACTGGAATAGATTTTTCATAAATTTCCTGAGCACCCCTGTGGAACACAAGATAAAAAGCAGCCATTTTGCTCCCTCTTTTACAGATGGCATAAATAACTTCCTTCGGCCACAAAGCTTCAGAGTTAGGAACTATACAAAGATCTCCTAGGCGAGGGGCAGTAACATGAGCTCAGGTGGAGGTCTGGAAATGAGCATTTGAAGAGGGAGAAAAAGGAATAGCTTTCAGGGATTCAGCCAACAAATACAGGTATCAGCATGAACTACAGGAAAGTATATTTTTCTTCATTTTCTTGCATTCCACTTTGCTTCATGTCACCATTTTGGGGTGTTCATATCTTTGATTACAAAAGAAGAATCTTGAGGTATACAACAAAACAGAATCCTGTGTTCTTATTGGCCTAAATACGTGAAGGACTTATTTTGGCCCTAATAACTCCAAGTTAGGTGACACTTACCACAGTCATTTTTTTTATCATTTGGTTCAAAATAGGAATGACAGAGGCCAAAAAGCCTACCAGTTATAAAGATATTGCTCTTGATGAATACAGGAATACTATGGGAAAAAGGATGGAAAGGAGGAATTCTTTCATTGAAACGGACTACCCTTTCAGATAATTATCACATAAAAAGGATTGTTAAAAAATAACAGTCTTAGGAACCAAGTATTAAAGATCAGTCTATTTAATAATTTTCAGGTTTAATGCAATTATAAAATTCTAATTTTCTAATAATAATATTCATCATCCAAGTGATTAATATTAACCATAAACACCCACAGTTTCTTCTCTTTCCCTGGCCCACAGCCTTTCAGACACACTCACACGGTGTATGTACAGTATGTTAAAATGGAGACTGAGTGGTCAATGAGTTCGTGGACAGTACCATACTGGTTATTCTTCTTCCATCTGAAAGGCAAGAAACAAAGGAATTCCAAAGCTTAGATTATGTGAGGAAACTCTTTCTGGCTCCCAGTACATGTGTTGTCCAGTTCTTAAAATGCACAGGCGAAAGCAAACTTAGACTCTTATTCAAAGTCTTTGTTGAAGAGACAAAGGAATTGGGTTTTCCCTAAAGATTTTTCTAAACCAGTCAGATTTGCTTCTTTTGATCCAGGCGTATAAGAGACAGTAAGAGAAATTTAGTCTTGGGAATTACTATTTTAAACAAAGGCCAAAAACAGTGGTGTCTATTTTTAAAGCCTCCTCAATTTCTTCCCAGTAACCAAGTACAAGGCAATTTGAATTCTGTTTCCAGTCAATATGGTTAACCTGATAACACTCCACAATTTAGCAGCCTTTTCTTTATACTTGATTTCTATAATATTAAGTATATACAACATTTCCTTCCCTTTTAACCCGGTTTCCACTAACAGTTTTCTGTGTATTTGAGATCTGTGCAGTGGCCTGCCTGAGCTCATGGAAAATTGATGACACTGAAAGAGAATTGTTGTAGTTAAGCTTCCCTAATGGCACTTTTTAAAAAACAACAGTGGAAAAAAAAAATAACAAGGCACTAGTCAGATGTGATTTTTGGCAGATACTTCACTCAGAGTGCTCAGGGCATCCCCAGAAATTATAACCCCTCAAAGGTGTTCAGGGTACAATTATTTCAATGTTCATCCGATTGATTCAGTTCTCTTCTCTGCAAGGTCTTAGTAACACGGATTTTGATCTAAGTGAAAGGTCAGCTTTGAAGTAAGCGTAAAGTTATTTACAGGAAATGAAGCAAAAAGTGGGCTTTCATGAATTTTGAAATTTCTCTATTATTGAGGAGAAAATGAACTGTGTCATCAGCTGAAAGAAAAACAGATGCCTAACTTCTCATATTAAAGTTAAATAAATACCTACCATATCAGAGGGATGCTATTAGCTCTGAAATTTGAAATTCACCAAGGTCTGTTTTCCCCAACTTTGGATGTGAAAGCAGGAAATAAACAACTGTGAATTAAGGCTCTAAGTAACTATGTAGCAGTTGTAATTTGGGGGGTGGGGGGAGACTGCCAAGATGAGATAATCGTGGTGGGGTTTTCTTTCCAATGTGGGATGCTAAATAGACATTTGTGATAACTACATAATCAACAACATCTTTAAATATTTAATTTCTTGTCAGTTGTTATCTAAATTGACTTCAACTCATGTGTATGTATGTGTGTATGTATTACATATATACATGTAACTACATCTGTCAGAGGGAAGTGGCCAATTGAAGCAATTATGTGGCTCATTCTGCATAGAAAAAAAAGGAAGCGGAGAATCCTGATGGTAAAGGGAAAAAGTTTAGATAACTGTGATTTGCTGTGTAGATTTATATTTAGATATAACCTGGACTTCTTCAAATAATAAGTCTACCTATAGTCTTGGACTTCTTCCTACTCTAGATCAAAACATTGATTCCTAGATGTGTTTAGATGTCATGCATAAGTGAGTTCACTGGCACCTCAGTGCAGGTTGGCTTGGTGCCATGCTGGTTCTCACTTAATGGGATTAGTTATTAAAATTTACTTCAAAATTAATTCAGTTCAGTAAAAAATCTATTAAGTAGCTACTGTGTCCCAGACTTTAGCTAGGTGCAAGGAAACCATAGTTCATTTCAATATAATCTTTTTTTTTTTTTTTTTTTCTGAGACCGAGTCTCACTCTGTTGCCTAGGCTGGAGTTTAGTGGTGCCATCTTGGCTCACTGCAACCTCCACCTCCGAAGTTCAAGTGATTCTCCTGCCTTAGCCTCTCGAGTAGTTAGTATTACAGGCACACACCACCATGCCCGGCTAATTTTTTTTTGTATTTTCAGTAGAGGCAGGGTTTCACCATGTGGACCAGGTTGGTCTCAAAACTCCTGACATCAAGTGATCTGTGTGCCCCAGACTCCCAAAATATAATCTTATAAGGTGTTTTGTTGTTGCTGTTGTTGTTGTTAAAATGATCCCCTGGTCTAATGCCTAAGGAAGTAACAGAAAGGTAAAATGCAATATAAGACCTCTGGCTTACAAGTTCCATACCCTGATACCCACAGGGGCCTCCTGAGATCAGGTGAATATGGCAGGATTAATTTGACCAAGAGACCAGAGGCAAGTGATTCTCCAAGGCCTGTGGCAGAGGAGGCCAAGAAAATGCCATTCCCATTCAAGCTTTGGGATCAGAAAGACCTAGGTTACAAGGCATTCATTCTCATCCTTTCCCTCCCCAATGCTAGCACCAGAAATCAGAGAAAGAGATTCATTTTGTTCAGTGTATGGATATTCTGTTCAATGTATGGATATTCTGACTCTATGCGTGTCACTATTAGGAATTAAGAATACAGCCCTGAGCAGAGAGCCGGAAGAGTCACTCCTCTAAAGATAGAAAACAACATGCCAATATTTAGGATATAAAGCTATGCAAATTATAAGAAAAAGCTGACCTTTACTGTAAGTAATTATTCAGTTTTGTTTCATTTGGTTAGTTATTTCCAGCACAAAAACACTATAAAATCATTACCACAGTTAAAAAAAAAAAAAAAAAAAAAAAAAAAGACTTGAGTTGGGACTTCTCTTCTGTCACCTACTAGCTGAGTGAACTTTAAATACTTACAACATCTCTAAGTATCAACTTCTTCCTGTAAGACGAAATAGCAGGCCAAACTGATAGGCCTGGTGTGAGGATGAAATGAGATAATTTATCATCTTAGTCCATTTTGTGTTGCTATAACAGAATACCTGAGACTGGGTACTTTATTAAGAATGAAGATATATTTTTCACAGTTGTGGAGACTGGGAAGTCCAAGGAACAGGCATCTTGTGAGGTGTTGTCTTGCTGTGTCATACCATGGTAGAAGGTGGACCGATAAGAGGGCACAAAAGAGAGAGCGGGGAAGGGAGCCAAACTTACTCTTTTATTAGGAACTCATTCCCATGGTAACAGCATTAATTCATTCACGAAGACTGTGCCTAATCTCCCCTTAAAGGTTTCACCTCTCAACACTGTTGCTTTGGGGATTAAGTTTCCAACACATGAACTTTGGGGGGCACATTCAACCCATAGCATGTTGCTAGTGCAATACCTGGCATTGGGAAAATGCTCCATAAATGTCTACTGTTATTATCATCCCTACTTCTGCAATAGCTGGGCAACCTAATGAACTGCAGAAGCTCTGGATGTCATGCCCTGCACATGCCTGCAACTCAACTTTTAAAAGGAGCTTTTGCTGTTTATTCTCCTAATGCATGATAGAGTGGCAAAAAAAGGAAATAGCAGCCAGTGGTATTTATGACTTTCCATGGCAACCATTTCTGTTTACCCCTCCTAGCTAGAGGAAACAAAGGCAATACTGCTGGATTCGTTGAAACATGCCATTTACTTTTTACTACAATGTGGTAAGTAAAAACAGAGAATATTATTATTAAATTTCTGTGTATCAAGTAGTTGGGCATCTCGAATAGAACTAAAAGGAAAGAAGAATAGACTAATTTACATGCAGCAAAACTTCCTTGACTCGCTTTTTAAATTTCAGTATCATATTTGAACAAGTTTGACTGATTTGAAATATATGGGAAGCATGATCTTCTAAGCAAATAAATAATCTCAGAATCCTAAAGTACTCACTAATGTTGTATAAGGAGGAATGCAGTAGAATCAGACATTTGATATCTTCCCTTAATTCATTAAAAATGTGTCAGAAATGTATTATGTGCCAAGGACTGTTCCAGGCATTGGCATGCAATGAGGAATAAAGCAGGTGTGGTGCTTGCTCACCTAAAACTTTTAACCTACTATGTGAGGAAGATAATAAACAAGTAAACAAAATACTTTGTATTTATTTTGTAATAAGGACCTTAACAGAAAACATAAGAGTCCTGTGTTGATACTTAGCTGTATAATCTACAGTAAGTCATATTCAGAGACTGATAGAATTTAAAGAAGTCTTAGACATCCATTTCAAAGGCCTTATGAGCTATAAAGCACTAAACAACTAAAAATAATAATTATCAGCAATGTCTAATTATAAACCATTCTTTCCTTCTTCTGTTTTGTTTTGTTTCTTTTTAATTAGTCAGGATCTTGCTCTGTTGCCCAGGCTGGAATACAGTTGCATGATCTTAGCTTACTGTAACCTCTGCCTCCTGGGCTCAAGTGATACTCCTGCCTCAGCCTCTTGAGTAGCTGGGACTACAGGCACATGCCATCACACACAGCTAATTATTGTATTTGTTGTAGAGACAGGGTTTCACCATGTTGCCCAGGTTGGTCTCAAACTCCTGGGCTCAAGCAGTCTGCCTGCCTCAGCTTCCCAAAGTGCTAGGATTACAGATTTGAGCCACCATGCCTGGCCTATTAACCATTCTTATCTGGTCATATATGTGGCTTTTAAAGGTTTCTATTATATTCTCATATTCCTCATTTGAAGTACAAATATGTTTCTTAAAACCATAAAATATATTTTATTAAATATTCCGTATTCTAATACTTTTATTAAACTGGTTTTCTGACAAGTTGACCTAGAGAAGGCTAAATATTCACACAGGTCTTTCATAGGGAAAAGAATCAAGGTGTTTAATGACTATATATGGGCTCCCACTCCTATGCATGAAGACATGTAAATGGCTGAAAAATAGCAGATCTGGGTGCTTGTGAAATGTTAAAATCAATAAGAAAATGACAAATTTAAAAATGATAAGAAAATGTAGCAAATATTTTACCTTGCTTACGTAACTACATTTTCCCAAATGGCATTCAACAAAAATTGAAGTCAGAATATAGATTGCAGAACACTGACACAGGAATATATTTATTTTATATTAATAGAATGTTTTCTTTTAATGGCTCTCTTGGGGTTTTTTCATTCTCTTTGAAATTTAAGTAACTTGGATAAAAGTTATCAAGAAATATCTTTATCCAGGAAAGCCCACTTGAGGATGATGTTTTCTCTTACACATCCTGTATCCACATATCTCCTTGCAGAATAGCATGCAATGTAGCAGGCACTCACTATGTATTACTGAATGAGATGTAACACTTAAGTAGACATCTTTTAATTTTTACTCTAATATTTTATCCATAAGCATCAGAAAGTAGTGGTATGTTAGGCATGGCTAACATGTTACAGAATTTAATATAAATGTTACCAAACTTTCAGAAATAGCTCATACTATCAAACTCAGAAAAGACTAATGTGTAAGCCCAGATACCACTTGGACCTCCACAATGAGAACTGTAACATACAGCAGACCGGAACACTGAAATACACTGATGAATTAATGCTTTCCTACAGGTAGAGAGGACAAATTACCAGGTAAGTTATTTGTTAGGTATGAAATCAGAGCTACATATTTGGTAGAAACATTGTCAGGGCTGTTGTCAGAAAGCTAAGAACACACCATATCCATCTCCGCTCTAGGTTTATGTTTGCAGAATGCCTCATATCTGTCTGTGAACAAGGCAAACACACATTAACAGATTCCTGTGTTTGAGCTCTACTTTCTTGTCACTATCATGCTGATCTTCTGTTATCTTTCAAATATTGTTTCTTCCAAGTGTATAAATCAAATAATTATTCTATAACTTTATAAATGCCAAAATAACTATCTCTGCCAGCTTGTACTTGGTGTCTAAAATTGACATGTGGTTAATTCTGAGGTAGTTAGACTTACTGGGGCATACGCTCTGCCTGTATTGTCTGTCTTGTTCACCACTGAATCTTTACCACCTTGCAGGCGTGGCACACAGTAGGTCCTTAATAACTGTTCCTTGAACAAATGAATTAAAGGGTAAGTTACTGCAACAAATGCCTGACCTTATTTTGCATATTCAGTTTTTCCTAATTTACTGCTCTTAGGGTAAGCTTTTGGAGATCTTTTTCTGTATATGAGGTGGGTGAGAACAAAATATGTATGTGCACACACCTTGAGCGATTTTCCATTTCAGTGCAAGACAGATGTGATCCTTGCCCATCAGGAAATTTTTACCTTAAAATGTACAATTCATTGGCTTTTTAGTATATTTTTATTTTTATTTTTTGAGACAGAGTCTCACTCTGTTGCCCAGGCTGGAGTGCAGTGGCACAATCTCAGCTCACTGTAACCTCGACCTCCCGGGTTCAAGTGATTCTCCTGCCTCAGCCTCCCAAGTAGCTGGGACTGCAGGTGATTGCCACCATGCCTGGCTTAATTTTTGTAGTTGTAGTAGAGACGGGGTTTTACCATGTTGGCCAGGCTAGTCTCAAATGACAGACCTTAAGCAATCTACTTGCCTCAGCCTCCCAAAGTGCTGGAATGCAGGTGTGAGCCACCATGCCCAGCCAATTTTTAAAATGATGCAACCATCACTACTATCTAATTCTAGAACACTTCTATCACCCTATAAAGAAACTCCATGTCCATTAATAGTGACTCCTCTTTCCATGGATTCTTATAACTACTAATATACTTTCTGAATCTATCAACTTGCCTATTCTTGGTATTTCATATAAATGCAATAATAAGTGTAGTTTATCTGGGAGAATGTTTCATGTACACTTCAGAAAAGCATGTATTATTTTCTCGAGTGTATAACAAGTTGTTGAGTATATGGTCTATGTATTTCAGTTAGCTTTACTTGGCTTATAGTGTTGTTGAAGCCTTCTATTCCCTTGTTTTTCTTATGTCTAGTTGTTCTGTTCATTATTGAAAGAGGGTTTCGAAGTCTCAAACTATTTTTATTTTTATTATTTCTCTCTTCAATTCTGTGAATTTTTCATATGTTTTGAAGCTTTGTTTTTAGGTGCATATATATTTATAATTGTTATGTCTTCTAGGTGGACTAAGCCTTTTATCATTCTTTGCCTTTATGTGTGCTGTTTTCTTTCCCAGGAATGCCTGGAATATATTTTTATTTCTATCCTGCTGATATTTTACCCATTCTCCAACATACATCTTAAATACTATTTATTTTGGGGTAGTTCTCAGTCTTTCTGCTAGTTCTGGTTACACTTGCTATAGATTTTGTATAGCTCTGTTATGAAATTTATGCTTTTGTCTTCTTAGCCCTAATTAAAGGGATTATTTCATCTTTGTACCTCATTCCATGCCTAGTATGGTAGACATTTAATAAATATTTCTAACATCAAAAAAGGACTAGGGTTTTTTTGGTTGGTCCTAGACAATTGATGTAGGACAAGGGGTAGAAGTTAATAGGAAGTGTACTTTAGTTCAATTTTTAAAGAAAATAAAATAAGATTTTAATTACTTAAAAAAAAAAAAAACCAGTTGGGTCAAGTAGAATATTCCCCTCCAAGTACTTAAGGTGAAGGCTGAAGGATCATTTGTAGGAAATGGAGAATATTTCTATTTAGAACTTTAAAATCTTAATTTTTTTTCCTTTGTAAAGAAATCTCAAGCCTTGAGTGTAAGAATGGCAGATGTTCTAAGTATAGCAAATAATTCTTAAAAGCAACTAAAATCCAACTTATAGATTTTACTTCATCTTTCGTGTCCCTAGATTGGATCCTTTCTTCAAGATTAAAACAGCAAGCCATGGTACATATTATGGCTTGGCAAGCTTCGAGCATTTTGGAATCTTCTTACTTATCCCTCTCTAACTTCTTGCCAACTGGAAGATTGTGATGAGACAGGAGGTAGAGAAAGCTGTTGACTGAGGAAGCAGAAAGAAGTATCACATATCCTTCTTGAGTTTCTGAACCATGTTATGATTTCACTAGAAAAATGACACCCTTTTGGAAGTCCCCTTGAGAGGAATGGACTTAGAGAAGCAGGTGGATCCTCTGGTTTATCTTCTGCACAAGAAGCTCTGCCTGGGAGAACTGACAGCCTTTTTGGAGTCCAAGTGCCAAACACCCACACACACAGTAAATGCCAGGAAGACAATCTTCACATTAGGTGATACAGCTGAAATATTCGCAGGCTTATATCTCCATAGCTGTGGAACATTTTATCTGCCCATTATTTTGTTCAGTTACACTCTCAGAATCATTATAATATATCTGGGCCAATATGAGCTTGAGGTAATGTTTTTGTACTCAGCTGCAAGATGGTAACTTTCCATTATACCTAGTAGTTCTTAGCCTTTTGAAGGTTAGGTCCAAATGGGGAGCTTTAAAAATTACTGATAGTTGGGAAGCAGAAAACCAAATATTGCATGTTCTCACTTATAAGTGGAAGCTAAACCATGGGTACACTTGGAGAAATAGATGGGAACAAAAGACACCAGGGACTCCAGAAGGAGGGATGGAGGGAGCAGGAGTAAGGGCTGACAAACTTCCTGTTGGGTACTATGTTCATTGTCTAGATATTGGGATCAAGAGAAGCCCAGGACCAGGCACAGTGGCTCATGCCTGTAATCCCGGCACATTGGAGGCCGAGGCGGTGGATAACGAGGTCAGGAGTTCGAGACCAGCCTGGCCAACGTGGTGAAACCATGTCTCTACTAAAGATACAAAAATTAGTCAGGCGTGGTGGTGCACATCTGTAGTCCCAGCTACTTGGGAGGCTGAGGCAGAGAATCACATGAACTTGAATGGTGGAGGTTGCAGTGAGCCAAGATCATGCCACTGCACTACAGCCTGGGAGACAGAGTGAGATTCGATCTCAAAAAAAAAGAAAAAGAGAGAGAAGCCCAAACCTCAGCATAATGCAATATATCCTTGAAACAAATCTGCATATGTACCACCTGAATCTAAAATTAAAATTTAAATCAAAATGAAACATTGCCCACAGTCGTATTCCACTACCCACCTCTCCCACTATTTGGATTTAGTTTTTCTGGATTTCAGCACAGGTGTTGGTATTTTCAAAAGTGCTCCCAGACGATTCTAGCATGCAACCAAGGGTGTAAAGTAATGATCTAGAACTGTGGTTCGCAAAGTGTGGTTCCTGGACCAGCAGCATCAGCATCACCTGGAAACTTGTTGGAAAGCCAAATTCTTAGGCCCACTTGACATCTGAAACTCTAGGGGTAAAGCCCAGCAATCTGGGCTTTTAAAAGTCCTCCAGGTGAACTACTGGTCTAGAATAAAGAGACCTCTTCTTATTTTGGGAACATCCTTTCGATTAAAAAAAAAAAAGTGAGAATCTGACCAATTCAGTATGCATGTTGAAGGGGTGTCCATTTTACAGACTGGTATAGAATAATGCAAAGCTGAACATAACGGCTTCCATAAGCAGCTTTTTCCCATGTATGATTATTGGTAAATATTGAATTAGATACTGTCTAGTAGATTTGTACCATGTAGTTGGCTAATTTGGCTAATGTACAGATTATCCCCAACCCCCAGATACACACAAAATGCCTAACAATGAATGGATTGTCCTCAAAAATAGACTATACTGTAAAATTTCAGCCTGAGCTTTACTGAAACTCCATGTTTTATATGAGCAACAATTTTGTACTTCACACATACTCCATACTTTTTTGTCAATGCCACCTGCCAGTGGAATTACGGTTTGCCTTGAGTTCACAGATTTACATTTGATTTGAGCTTCATTCATTGCTAAAGAGTAAAGATCAGTTAAAAGCCAGTTTGCCCTGTGATGAAACATGTCACTAACTCTACATTTGAGCTATTTACATGTTTATTAAGAGTGATAATCGTAAATTGAAAGCACAATCCCACAAAAGGTATTGGAGAGCCCTGTGAGCACCATGCCACGTGAACCTGATAAATAGGAAGCTGTGTAATAGCCTAGTGTCAGCAAACTCTAACACCTGTGTCAGTGGGAGAGCTCACATGTGTGTCAGGCAAGAAGATGGTGTGGCAGCACTTTCAGGTTGATATGTATATGATGATTCCAATGAGCAAATGATGAAACAAACTAGGGCCTTTCTTCTCAAGTTTTGGTGTGTAGACTAGGAGTATTTTTGTTTTTCAACACTGAGTCTCACTGTTGCCCAGGCTAGAGTGCAGTGGTGCGATCTCGGCTCACTGCAACCTTCACCTTCCAGGTTCAAGCAGTTCTCCTATCTCAGCCTCTTGAGTAGCTGAGACTACAGGTGTAAGCCACCACACACCTGGCTAATTTTTATAGTTTTAGTAGAGATGGGGTTTCACCATATTCATCAGGCTGATCTTGAACTTCTGACCTCAGATGATCCATGTGCCTCGACCTCCCAAAGTGCTGGGATTACAGCTGTGAGCCACCGTGCCCGGCAGGATTAGGAGTACTGATATCACCTGTGAGCTTTTTAGAAACAGACACACAGTCCCCACCCTGTACCTGCTGAATCAGAATCTATAGGATAACAAGATCTCCAGATGACATCTATACACACTAAGGTTTGAGAAGCGCTAAGCTAGTGATTATTTCATAAACAATGTCTATATTTTTCTGGCATTACTGGATTTGAACATGCCGTTTATAAAGCAAGCAGTCTGTGGTTCTCTCCATTCTGATGTTTCCAATGGAAACGGTAGGGCCACTAGGATGGGAAGTCAGCAGGAACAGCTGACCAAGAAAGGAAGTTTAGATTGAACAAAGGTTTGCTTCATTTTTATTGCCCCTGGAGGAAGAACAATACTGTACAGAAGCTGTTAATGATGGGCTGGATTTGAAGGCAGTAATCTGTGCCAAAATCCAAATATGTTTTTACTCTAAACCTCTCTCCAGATGTCTAGCTTTACTCCAAAGTTTCCAGCTGGTTAGAACCCCACAGAAATGGCTGTTCACTAAAACATAGTTAAATATAAAATATATTCATATTAACTTTATTTTCAATTTCTTCTACTCTTTTAATAATTTCATTAACTTCCATTAGCCAGCATATTATTTGGCGCTGATGGAAAATGTCTAGTTGACCTCGATGGAGAGATTTTAGTGGAGATTGTGCTCTGTTTAACAGCTCACACAGGTAACTATGGCAACCCTCCATTTCAGTTATGAACGTGTTATACAAATCCTAAGTGAAAACAGCCTCAGCCTATCAGTCTTTTTTAATAAGTAATCTAACAATAGTGGACCATTCAATCCAGAGAAAAGACTTTCATTTAACCGAGCAATAATTGAAATGGCACTATGCAGGGAGAGCTATGATCTTAACATATTGGCCAACCTGTTAGCATGATTTCCTTGGGCGCTGTTCAGCAAATCACCCATCCAGTTGAAACAGATACAGAGAAACCGCATGTAACGGCTCAGGTAATTTTGCCCATCAACGTTCTGCACCTTTCAAGCCAAACTTTACCAATGGTTTCAAGAAATAGCGGGTGTGCTTTCCCTAATTTGCAGATGGAAACACCAACACCACATTAACAAGTGATGTGGACACTGGGTTCTGTGGCAGCCTGTAGGAACTGCACCTGAGGTCACTGCACTGGCCATACTGCTCAAGCCTCTTTCTCGTATCCACCGTCTGCCCCCGACATGCCTGTACCCACATGCACTGTTATCATGCTTAGTTCATGTTTCTGTGGTGGTGTTCACCACTGTATCCTCCAGGCCTCGCACAGTGCCCAGCAAATGAGAACTGCTCAATGATATTTGTTGAATGAATCAATGAATACACAATTGGATTTATATTATGTATAATATAAATCAGTTTCAGCCAGTTTGCAATAGTTGTCTTCCACTCCACTTTCAAAGGGCTTCCCAGCCTCCAAGATCCAATTCAAGCGCAATGTGCTGCCTGAAGCCTTCTTTAATTTTTAGCCTAAAATAACAGTACTTGCTTTCTCTACTTTTTTTTTTTTTTTTTTTTTTTTTTTCTGAGAGGGAGTTTCACTCTGTCACACAGGCTGGAGTGCAGTGGTACGATCTTGGCTCACTGCAACTTCTACCTCCTGTGTTCAAGTGATTTTCCTGTCTCTGCCTCCCAAGTAGCTGGGACTACAGGTGCATGCTACCACACTCTGATAATTTTTATATTTCTAGTAGAGATGGGGTTTCACCATACTGGTCAGGCTGGTCTGGAACTCCTGACCTCAGGTGATCCACCTACCTTGGCTTCCCAAAGTGCTGGGATTACAGATGGGAGCCGCTGTGCCTGACCTCTCTGCTGTCTTTTTACTGCTGTCATTTTCTTTCAGAAAATCTTATGTTTCTGTTTCTATCATTTATCTTTTTAACTAGACTCTGAGTTCCAGGAGACCAGTGACAATGCCCTGTATCCCTCAGAACTCCCAGAATAACGCCTTGCACATCACAGATGTTAACTGCATAGTTAGGGCTTATAAGTCAGCATGTCACAAAAGTATTACGACTGTATCAGAAGGAAAGTTTTTTCCTGGTGTCCCAGGAAAGGCTCGACCTGAGGTCTAAGTTCCTGCTCTGCATGTGAATTAGGGGTTTCTATAGGTCAGGGACCACTGTGGGCCTCTTTCCCACTCTTATCCTGCCCAATGATACAGTTACAACCAGAATCTATGCCTTTTGCTTCTCAGCAGCTAAGTGTCCCATAAAGAACGCTTTGATCCCTAACTTTCTTCATCAGCCCCATGGCCAGATTCATATAATTGCTGGGTCTAATGCTGTACAAAAAAGCCTTCCTGGATTATGACAAGCAAAGGGAAGAGGAGATGATTAAGAGCCTCATTTTATGCTTCTCTTGCTGGAGGACCTTTTCTCATTGCCTTTGAGTTCACCATTAGTAACATGTCAAGGGCTACTGGGGTCATAAATAACACAAACTGTTCATGGCACAGAGAACGGAGAGCAGGCAGATAGTACTGACACATTTAGGATTTTGTGATATGTGTGCCAACCCAGCACACACACTACAGAACCTGCCTCTTCCCTGTCCACTTGCCCAGACCCCAGAGAGACTGGGTCCACACATGTCAGTCTGGCTACCTCCCAGGAGACTGTTGTACTATTTTCCCATCTTGTAGGTTCACAATTGCAGCACTTGTCCTAGAATTACTGAGAAGAGTAAGACACCATCCTCTTTTGTAAAACTGATGTTTGTCTAGTGGGGTTCAGAGCCTTTCTCCAGCAGCCACCACCCATTTGTGTGACAGATGTCACCCCATGCCTCCTTGCACTTTCCCCTAACAAGTCCCAGGGTGCTGAGACTAGGAGATGGGCAGAATATTTTTGTGCCATCCCTGCACAGTGTGGCTCAGGGATCCCACAGCCTAAAGGTCGCCCTGTGCAAGGTAAAGTGCTCCTGCTTGAATAACCACAGTCTGTGTCCAGTGTCTGTCTCTTCCCCTCTCAGTTTAGTTGCTTCTCTGCCTCTACCCCTAATAATCTGTAGAAATAATGAACTTCTCAGGTCATTCAAGGGCAACTCATTAACTCCCTTAGGAAAAGCCAGAAATGTCTTTTCTTCCAAAGCGGTAGCTTAGTGGCCACAAGCAGATAATGCTTTATCAAGAGGTAATAATAAAATAATAAAATGGGGCTTATGTAATATGTAACAAGAGGCCCAATTTAGGAGACAGGTGTCAATTAACGTAGCCATCACGCATTCTTACCAGTAGATGACACGGGAGGAAGCAGAAGCCGAAGGAGCCAGGATTGAGAATACCTTGAGAAAGCCGCATCTGAGCATTATATATAAGTAGCTTCTTTTTGTAAATCGTGGCAGGTTTAGCATTTGATTCCTGGTTTCACATGGACCCTTTGAAGTATTTTCCTGATCTGTGGCCTCCTTCCCTCCTTCTTTCATGCCCTTTCACTAGGTGTATGCACATCGGTGCACGTGCAGTCTCTGCCCACCCCCCCACACACACATACACACATGTTTAAATAGATGAAATCATAATGCTGATAGTGGTGTGATGATGATGATAAAGAGAAGGAGGCTTGGCATCTATAGAACTTTATCCTTTGAGTGTGCATTTTTATGGATTATCTCAATAAATATTTGAAACAACTCAACCCTCTTTGTTAGGTAAAGTAAGTATTATGATTTACCTTTTACAGATGAGGAACCTAGGGTTGACTTGTTAAAAAGTAGTAGTAAAGCCAGGATCAGACTCTCTATTCTTCTTAGTTGATTGTCGTACTGTAGCACACTGGAATCAAACCAGAGAGCATCCTGTATTAGAATTACTTGCTGACACACCACTCCTTCCCACCTTGCTGTGAGTGCCCGAAGGCAGAGACACATCTTATTCATGCCTGTCTCCCACTTCCAACACAGAGTAACGCTGTGTGTGGAAGAGAGGGAGGGAAGATGAATGTCTTTTGGAACATTGGTAGAAACAGAACCTTGAGGAGATAGTGAAGGAATCAATCGCCCACAGAATTGTGACAGTCATTTCTTTCTTTCTTTTGTTTTTCCTGTATCACTTCTTTTACTCAGCAATTTGTTTGCACATTTAATATGTATGTTGCTGAGCAATCACAAGCAAACGACTGGAGAAGGGGCCTAACAGTATAGGAGAATGAGGAGAAGGAGGAGTGGACGAGCAAAGATGAAAGCAGAAAGTCAGCTGTCCGTATGGCTTGGGGAGATAAAGGAGGCCCAGGAAGACCTCCAGGAAAAGGCTGCCATGTCAGGCAGGACACAGAGGACAACGGAGGAAAGGTGATTCTTACAAGACGGTGAAGGTGCCGTTGTAGGTCTTGGGCTCTGGCACAGGCACGTGGCGGAGCCTCCGCTTTGGGCAGTGATCAGTACACGACAGCGTCTCATCTCTGCAGGTACAGAGCTCACAGATGTTGGTGCTTGCAGAGGCCTGTTCCTCTGGTGCGGTTAAAGTCTTATTTTGGATGTAACTTTCAGACTACACCAATGAATCCTGAGTAGGTTCTAGATCAGTAGGTGGACCTGTGACATCAGTCAGGTTTTGATACTGAGTCTGAACCTGGTCTGGACGAGTAGCTGTAGTCTTCTCCAGGGCTGCAGATGCAGAATGTCCAGCCTCTGTAGTGGGTTCTGGAGTTATAGCAAGCCCCAGATCTGGAGGCTGAGTTGAGGTCTCCTCTGTGGCTGGAGATGGTTTAACCTCTGTAGTAGGTTCTGTAGTTATGGTAACCTCTAGGTCCAGCGGCTGAACTGTGACTTGAGTCAGGTTTGAATGCTGAGTCTGACCCTTGTCTGAAGGTGGAAGTGTCACCTCAGGGTGTTTTGGAGGAGGAGCTGTAGCTGTGGAAGGTTCAACCTCTGTAGTGGATTCGGGAGTGATGGTGAACCCCAGATCCAAAGGTTGAAGTGTGGCTTGAGTCAGGTTTGAATGCTGAGTCTGAACTTCGTCTGGATGTGGAAGTATCATCTTAGGGTGCATTGGAGTCACTACAGTCTTCTTCAGGGGTGTAGAATGTTCAACCTCCGTAGTGGGTTCTGGAGGTATGGTAAGTCCCAGGTCCAAAGGTAGAACTGTAACGCTGGGTGACACTGGATGCTGAGCTTGATCCTGACCTGGTGTTGGAACTGTTACCTCTTGATATACTGGAAGTTGGGGTACAACTTTCTTAGGAGGCTGAGTTGGAGTCTCCTGCATGGTTGGAGACAGTTCAACCTCTGTCATGGATTCTGGAGTGATGGTAAGTCCCAGGTCCAAAGGTTGAACTGTGACACTAGGCGATGTCGAATGCTGACCTTGATCCTGACCTGGTGTTGGAATTGTCAACTCATAATGAGCTGGAGGTTGAGCTGCAACCTCCTTAGGTGGCTCTGGAACCTGAGCTGGGACCATCTGCTGACTTGAAGTTTCCACCTCCTTAGGGGGCTCTGGAGCCTGAAGTATGGCCTCCTGCTGGGGTGGAGAAGGTTCTGCCTCCATAGGAGGCTCTGGAATCTGAGCTGGAACGTCCTGCTGAGTTAGAGATGGTTCCACCTCTTCAGGCAACTCTGGAGGCAAAGTTGGGGAGATCCGCTGAGTCAGAGAGGGTTCTATCACCATAGGGGGCTCTGAAGACTGAGCAGGGACTGCTTGCTGGACTGGAGAGGATCCTACCTCTTTAGGTGGCTCTAAAAGCTGAGTTGGGTCCTGCTGTAGGACAAGAGATAGTTCGACCTTCCCAGGTGGCTCTGATGGCTGAGCTGGTATCTCCTGCTGCAGTGGAGGGCTGATCTCTTCCGTGAACTTCGGAGGATGACCTGAGGCTTCCTTCTGGGTTACAGATGGTTCAACCTCCTTAAGGGACAATGGTGATTCAGCTCGGAACTCTTGCCAGACTGGAGAAGGTTCTACCTCCTTAGGAGAATCTGGAGTCTGAATTGTGGCCTCTTGCTGGACTGGAAATTTAATCTTTTCAGGAGAATGCAGAAGTGGGGAACGGAGATCAGGCTGGACTAGAAAAATGTCTGCCTGCTCAGTGGGAATAGGATGGTTGTCCTGCTGGACTGGAGAAGGTTCAACCTCCATAGTGACTGCTGTAGGTATGGTAAGCTCCAGATCCACATTTTTAACTGTGGTATTAGGCAACGGTGACTTACTTCTGAATATTGGAGACAGGTCTAGAGGTGAAAATACCACCTCATCACTCAATGGACTTTCAAAGTCTGTGGAGAGCTGAGTTGGAGGCTGAATTCTGGGCTCTTGACGGACTGGAGGAAGTTCATCATTTTCAGGGGTATTTAGCTGCTGAATTATAATCTCTTACAAACATTGAAACTGCTCAGGGGACATTAAGAACTGAGCTGGGGCCCCCTGTTGGGTTAAAATTTCAACATGATGAGTGGAATATGGAGTCATGGTAATGATGTGATCCACAGGTTTAACAGTGACATTGTGCAATGTTGGAGGCTGGACTTGGTCGTGACTTAGAGGAGAAACTGGTACCTCATGATGCTCTGGAGGTTGAGCTACAACTTCATTAGGGAGCTGTGGAGTCAGAGCTGGGGTCTCGTGCTGGTTTAGAGGAGATTCAACCTCCTCAGGGGTCTGTTGATGCTCAACTGCAGCCTCCTGCTGGGTTGGAGAGGGGTTCTCATCCTTAATAGGTTCTGGAGGTTGAACTGAAGTCTCCTGTTGAATTGGTAAAGGTCCAACCTCTTCCAATGACTCTGGAGGCAGAGGTGGGCACCCGTGCTGGGTGGGGGAAGGTTCTCCATCCCTAATCGGTCCTGACAGCTGAGCTGTAGCCTGCTGGTGGATTGCAGAAGTTCCCATCTCTGCAGTAGGCTCTGTTGCCATGGTGAGCTGCACCTCTGAGGGCGTAACAGTGATACTGGGCAAATCAGAATGTTGAGCTTCATGGTGACCTTGCAGTAAAACTATTACTTCATGACATTCTGGAGGCTGGGCTGGGGACTCCTATTGGGCTGGAGAAGATTCAACCTTCCTGGAAGACTCAGAGGCTGAGCTGGCTGTTCCTGCTCACTGGGGGAAAGTTCAGGCTCCATAGGAGGACCTGGAGGCTCCGTTGGGGTCTCCTCTTAGATTGCAGAAGATTCCATCTCTTTGAGAGGCTGAGCTGGGGTCTCCTCCTGGGTCTGAGAAGGTTCAAGCTCCCCAGAGGATTCAGAAGGCTGAGCTGGCTGCTCCTGCTCACTGGGGGAACGTTCAGGCTCCATAGGAGGACCTGGAGGTTCAGTTGGGTCCCCTGTTCAGTTACAGAAGGTTCCACCTCCATCAGAGGCTGAGTCGGGACCTGCTGCTGGGCTTGGGAAGATTCTGTCTCCTTGATAGGCTCTGAAATTATGATAGTCTCCACATCTGTAGGTTTAATTGTAATGTTGTGCAAGTTATAGTGAGCTTGATCCTCATCTGGAGGTTGAACTGGCAGCTCATGATTTGGTGGATCTCGAGCTAGACTTACCATAGAGGACTGTGGAGGCTGAGCTGGGGCCTCCTGCTGGGTCAGAGTAGGTTCAGCCCCTGCAGGAAACTCAGAAGGCTGAACTGGCTACTCCTGCTCACTGGGGAAAAGTTCAGGCTCCATAGGAGGACCTGGAGGCTCAGTTGGGGCCTCCTCTTGGATTGCAGAACGTTTCATCTCTTTGGGAGGCTGAGCTGGGGTCTCCTTCTGGGTCTGAGAAGGTTCAGGCTTCCCAGAGGACTCAAAAGGCTGAGCTGGCTGCTCCTGCTCACTGGGGGAAGGTTCAGCCTCCATGGGAGGCCCTGGAGGCTCAGCTGAGGTCTCTTGCTGGGATGCAGAAGGTTTCCTCTCCTCAGGATGCTCTGGTGTCTGAGCTGGGGCCTCTAATTGGGTTGAGGAAGAGTTCACCTCCTCGAGGTGCTCTGGAGGCTGAGCTGTGGCCTGTTCCTGGCTTGATGTAAGTTCCTTACCTGGCTCTGGAGTTCCCGTAAGCTCCACATCCACAGGCTTGACTGTGACATTGGGCAAGTGTGAGTGCTGAGCGTCACACCAACTTTTAAAGGGAACATCTACCTCGTGCTGTGTCAGTGGGTGAGCTACGATCGCTTCAGAGGCAGGTAACTGCTGCACAGCGGCCTCCTGCTCTGTTGAAGAAGACTGGACCCCCTCAAGGGACTGTGAAGGCAGAGCTGGAGCCTCCTGCTGGGTTGAAGAAGGTTCTCCCTGTGGAAACTGTGCTGAGGCTTCTTGCTGTAGGGAAGCGGGCTGGATCTCTTCAAGGGTCTCTGGATTTTGAGTTTTGGTCTCTAGATGGAATTGAGAAAGTGGAATCGACGTGGAATTCCCACAACCTTAGCAAGCCTCCAATGCTGAGCTGGATCTTTCTTCAGGTTCTTGGGAGAAACTATAAAGTCGGTTGCTTTTGAATCCTTACCGTCTAGAGGTGGAACAAGTATTTCATCTTCCTGATGCTCTGCAGCCTGATCTAGATCTGTAGTCTGAACCTTACTTTTGAGGCGAGGAGGCTGAACTAGCGTCTGGTTCTGATCCCAGTCCAGCCTTGGACCCACCTCTGGGAGCCTTTCTTGCCGAGTCGGCTTGTCATTCAGATCTGGGTGTGCAGACTAGAAGGGCTCTGGCCCTGGGGACAGCTCTCCAGCTGAATCCGTGTCCAGGAATGGAACCAAATTTTCAGTCGATTCCTGGGGCAGGGCTGACCTCTGGGAGGAAGCAGAGGACCCCAGGTAACCAAAGCCTCCGGGCCTGCGGGGAAAGTAAGCACATGGGGAGATTCCCATGGGAGATTGGAGTGGGAAGACCAGGGCTCAGTCGGCCCCAGCGGGTTAGAGGTCAGCTGGAGCGGGTCCTTGACCCACCCCAGAGGCTGAGCCTCCTGGACTAGTAGCCACAATAGTTGCCACGTGAGTAGGGGCCATGGGGCCCACAGACGCAGCTGGGACCTGACAAGCGCTGGCGCCCCGCACCTCTGGGGCCTAGAGACTCACGTCCCTAACAAGCATGCGCCCCGCCCTGTCCTTTATGACACCTTTATTTATGCTACCTTTATTAGGCTCGGGTCTAGATCTGCTCCATGTCACCATGGCGATCTTATGTCACAATCCTGCCCAAGCCCGCCTCCTCTCCACTAGCTAGGAAGGATTTGGGCCACAGACCCGGGTGGTCCCAGGACTCCAGCAGCCTGGTGGGGTAGGGTGGGGTGGGGTGGGTGTCCCTCGGCTCCCAAGGAGCCCTTAAAAGGGCGATGGTGAATGCACCGAAGGAGACCGGCTTGATTACTCCGCCCACCCCTCTTGGCTTAAACCCGCGTTCTATTTCCAGGCGTGCCTCACCTTTCCTCGTTAGCCTGCTTCCATATTGAGAAAAGGAACAGGAGGACTTTAGAGAGACTCCCAGAAAGCAGGATACCAACCCCAGAAGGCCTCAGGGTCAGGGGCAGCTTTTTTTTTTTTTAATTGCGTTTTAGGTTTTGGGGTACATGTGAAGAACGTGCAAGATTGTTGCATAGGTACACACATGGCAGCGTGATTTGCTGCCTTCCTCCCCTTCACCGTGACAGTCATTTCTAAATCATAACACCTCCTGGGGTTACTCTTTTTCTTTTTGAGATGGAGTTTCGATTTTCACCCAGGCTGAAGTGCGATGGCACAGTCTTAGCTCACTGCAACCTCTGCCTTCCAGGTTCAAGTGATTCTCCTACCTCAGCCTCCCGAGTAGCTGCGATTACAGGCTCATGCAACCACACCCAGCTAACTTTTTGTATTAGAGATGAGGTTTCACCACGTTGGTCAGGCTGGTCTCGAACTCCTACCTCAGATGATCCGCCAGCCTCAGCCTTCCAAAGTGCTGGGATTATAGGCATAAGCCACCACGCCCAGCTCAGTTACTCTTAACCTCTGTCTGTGAAGCCCATGTCATTCTCCCTCCCTTCCCCATCTGTGCACACTGTTCCTCAGCTTAGAGAAGTGTCTTATTTATAAAGGCTGCAGTGGCTGCTACTTCCCTTGCTTTCCACCCCATCATTTGGTAACTCCAGAGGAAATGGAATAACTGGTACAACCTTACCGTAAAGCAGTCTCTAAAAATGTCATCATATCTGAATTCAGACTTTACAGGACGGAAGCACCATAGCATAGTTGGGGACACCGCATGTAACCACAAAGCTAGACACATTTGTGCCATTAAACACATCAGAGGCAAATGGTAAATTGCCAGTCTCTTTATTCAACAAGCAGTACTGAGCTCTTACTAGGTGGGAGTCTCTGGGTGGGGTGCGGAGGACTCTGTGAGCAGCCAGATAAGCTCCCTGACCTGGAGGAGCTCAGTCAAGTGCAGAAGCAGGCAGATCTGTGATTACCAGGAAAAAAAAGACTGAGAATGTCTCTCAAGCACACCTTGCTCAGGTAAATTATGATGACATTTTTTGGAGATCTAGTGGTTTCTTCCTTTATAGGGCTGCTTAGGAGCTGGCTATGATTGCAGTCTGTGGTGTGGAAGAATGGGGATTGAAAGAATGCTTCCAGCAGTGGGGGCAGTAAGAGATTGTGAGAGAAACAAACATGGTCATCTCATCATCTTAGACCTTCTTCCTTGATTGTCCTGTGCACAAAAGTATCCAAGAGTAGAAGGCTGGACCCTCAGCATTGAATGGTTTTGAATAAATGGATTCAGCCAGTTCCTGAGTCAAATACAGTCCCTGAAAGGTAATGACATCACTCAGAAATACTTGCTCATCATGCCGTCAGGCAAGCTGGTATCAGACCTGCTGTTCCAGCACCAACACCGTAAAGTATATTCACTATGCATAATGCAGGGGCTTGCAGCTTATGTTTCCTCTGCCCTGGCCATGATCGTGGATCACATTTCACTTACATGGGGCTTTCAGAGTACAAGACTGGGCATGTAAAGAATGGTATAATTGAGCTTTTCCCTCTTGGCTGAAATCTGTGGTTGCATTCCCTCTAAACCACACCAAATTCTGATTTGCTGCCTTTGATTTTACAGAGTCGTCTGTAAAGAATAAAAGCCTACAGGTGTGATAGTTTACTGCAGTCTTAGAAATAGAATTTCTTACAGCTGAATCACCTATATTTTCTATGGGGGAGAAAAAACCTCAAACACACACACACACACACACACACACACACACACACACACCCCAGCCTAAAAGATTTGCATTTGTCTTACGTCCATTTCTTATGCAACTCCCTTCTTGTCCTACATCCATTTCTTTTTCTTTTTCTTTTTTTCTTTTCTTTTTCTTTTCTTTTTTTTTTTTTTTTTTTGAGACAGAGTCTTGCTCTGTCGTCAGGCGCCAGGCTGGAGTGCAGTGACACGATCTTAGCTCACTGCAACCTCCACCTCCCGGGTTCAAGCAGTTCTCCTGCCTCCACCTCCTGAGTAGCTGGGACTACAGGCACGCACCACCACACCCAGCTAATTTTTGTATTTTTAGTAGAGACAGGGTTTCACCATTTTGGACAGAATGGTCTCAATCTCCTAACCTCGTGATCCGCCCGCCTCAGCCTCCCAAAGTGCTGGGATTACAGGCGTCTACATCCATTTCTTATGCAGCTCTTCTTTGTCTGATTTTCTTCCCCTCTCTTTGTGACTGCTCCACAGAACCCATATACAGTAGGGCACTTAAATAGGGTGAAGGACTTTCTGCAACTCCAGGGGAGAGAGTTTGGAGAATCAACCTAGGGGGGAAAAACCCACAGATTTTCCACGCCTTTAGTAGGGGTCATGTTTTAGAAATTCAGAGAGATTATCTGCAAGCCAGGAGGCCAAGGCATAGCTGTATCTACGTGTCTGGAGAATTGTGAGGTTTTCTGTGCTGTCGCCCCAGGGCAGTAGTTAACACATACAGGTCAGTTCACAGGCCAGTTAAAACCATAGCAGACGGGAATATGGAATAGACACAAAGTTAAGGGTGTTGGTTTCCCATTTCTGTCTAGTAATCTTTCATTTTTTCCTTATGCTGCCAAAAGGAATGCCTCACTGTGGTGACCTGAAGGATGCCAGGGCACTAGCCCATTAATCACAACAGTTTTATATTAATGCTGGATGGGTTCATTATGATTAATAAAGAACACTTTGAGAAGCTGAAATTGAAATTTGAAGCTAGGCAAAAATAATATGGTGCTTCTTTGAAGCATGTTTATTGAGAGTTTATTGACACTGCACCAAAGTACATGTCTGTTAAATGCTTTTTGCTATCTGCTAATAATATCCACTGGACAAATCCAATTCTTTCCTTCCTGTTACTGGGGAATCATGTCTCCTTGTGTTAATGGCTTCCCCCATAGCAGGCAGTTCAAGTTATAATTGAACAAGTATTGAACATCTATATATCAGAGGAAACAGACTATAATAAATATCCCTGGAAGTATGCTTATTTCTGACCAAGATCTGAGACCACTGGGATGAGAGAGACTCTGAGAAGCCAGGATCTCCCAGGGCCAAAGAGAGGATTTGGATTCTCTTCATGGCTGGTGCAGAGTAGGAGATCTAGGAAGCTTTCTGTCTCTCTTTCTCCTTACAGAAATGAGCCTGTGACCTGAAACAGCATCCAAACTCTCCTGCATGCCCTCCTGACTCTGGCTGCCTTCAGATTAGTACTTTTTCATTAGTTATGAATCTGGCTACCTCCCAGGGGACTGTTGTACCATTTTCCCATTTTGTAGGTTCACAATCACAGCACTTGTCCCAGAATTACTGAGAAGAGCAAGACACTATCCCATGAGCAATGTGGAGGCAAGAACTAAGTAAACATGTAGATCTTTGTAATTTAACTTCATTCTTCAGTTTCTCCTTTAGTGTCTGAGGATGCTCATCGTCTAGGTCAGTGGTTTCCAAACTTCGCTGATCATCATCAGCATCCAGGGACTCTTTTAAAAATACAATTCTTGGTCCCCACTTGGCTGATATTCTAATTTAGAAGGTTAGAGAGAGGAGGGGAATGAGGACAATGGAAAGGAAAATAGCTGACAACTGCTTACTCTGACATTTTGCTCCACAGCCCTCCACGGATGTGATTTATTTTTTATTATTAATTACAAAGAGTTAATGATATAATTATCCAGAAGCAATTACATGCAGAGTGGTAACAAAGTGCTTAAGGGGCTGGGAGATAGGCTTACTAAGGAAGAGGATGGAGAAGTAAAGTGTCACCGTGGTGTGATCTGTCAGGATCTGGGCTTGTGGCTTCATACCTCAGCATGTGGAGAGGACCTCTGTTAGGGTCATCAGGGACAGCAACCAATCAGACACTTTCCCTCTCAACTTCCCAAAGAAGCGGACAAATGACTCCTGACCCTTCAGATCTGCTGTGGACCTTGGGCCGCCATCATGGCCTCTCTGGCTCTACTCAGCTGTTGCATCCTCATGCCTTAAGGATCTGAATCTTCTCACAAATATATATTTGTCTGCCTACTGTTGTAGGTGTTAAGGACTCAATGGTGAGCAAATGTAGGGCCCGCGCCCTCTTGTTGAACTTGCATTCTAGTAAGAGGAGAGCTACAACTAATATTTCAATAAATAAAATTATTACAAATCATGATAAGTGATTTGAAAGAAACAAGGCAAAGGATGTGTGGGGAAGAAGGAGTTAATTAAAGGAAATATGGTGGCTCTAAGAGAAAGAACTAAGTGGTGAATAGAGCCAGGCTTACAAGAGTTTTAGACCTAGCTCTGATCATTGCGAGTTATGTGAGAATTTCAGTGAGTCCTTAAACCGTGAGTGTATTCGTTTCCTATTTTTGCTGTAATAAACTACCACAAATTGAGTTGTTTAAAATAACATAAATACATCACATTACACTTCTAGGGGCTGGAAATGGAAACGGACCTTACTGGGCTAAAGTCAGTGTCGGCAGGGCTGCCTTCTTTTCCGAGGCCCTCGGAGACAGCCTGTTCCCCGGTCTGTTCCAGCTTTGAAAAGCTGCCTGCATGCCTTGGTTCATGGCTCCCTTCAATCTTCAGAGCCACTGAGCATCTTCAAATTTCATCAACTCTCCTGCCTCCTTCCTTGGAAGGACCCTTGTGATTACATGGCATTCATCTGGATAATCTGGGGTAAAAACTTAATTTCAAGATTCTTAACTAAATTATAGAATACAATCTCTTTGTCATGTAAGGTCACATATTCACAGGTCCCAGGGATTAAGGCATGAATGTCTTTAGAGAGGCCATTATTCTGTCTACCATAATAATGCCTTTATTTCTGCTTATAATAGGGACAGTGCGACTTTCCTGACCCACCTCACAGGATTATTATGAGAATCAAATACAGTAATGGACATAAAAATGTTCTTACACATTCTAAGAGTCAATAGAGGTAGAGGAGTTATCATTCTTTTAGGATGGAGAGACTATGGGAGGGTTCAGAGTAAAAGCAGAAGCATGGAATGAAACAATAGGAAAAAGGTACCAAGAAGAAAGGTTAAAGGGGGAGGTTGTGTTTAGCCTAGAGGAAAAAGAAGTATTTGTTGTCTCTGATTATGTAGAAATATTATGACAAGGCTGTTCATTAGACATACTCATGTTTACTACAGACCAAGCAAGAAGAGGCAGGAGATTTTCTTGCATCACTTCCTGACTTATTCTGTTCTTTTCCTCCCTTCAAGACCTAAATCAGAACCAGAAGATTGTTTGTACCTTCATTATTGTGAACCTGTCTCTCCATATTGTTTTCTTTTAGCCCTTTGCATGTCTTTCTTAGTTCAACAAACATTTATTGCGAAATTACTACATGATGAGTGTATTAGTCAATTTTCACACTGCTATAAACACATACCTGACACTGGGTAATTTATAAAGGAAAGAGGTTTAACTGACTGACAGTTCCACATGGCTGAGGAGGCCTCAGGAAACTTACAGTCGTGGCAGAAGGCATGATTGGAAGCAAGACATGTCTTACATGGCAGCAGGAAAAAGACAGCAAAGCAGGGAGTGCCACTTTTAAACCTGAGAACTCACTAACTATCAAGAAAAAGCATGGAGAAACTGTCCCCATGATCCAGTCACCTCCCACCGGGCCCCTCCATTGACTGGGGATGACAATTGGAGATGAGATTTGGTTGAGGACACAGAGCCAAACCATATCACTGGGCATTGCTAAGCTTTGGGAATCTGCAGATGAAAAAGACAGTTGTTTCCCTCAAGTAGCTTGAAGTTTAGCATGCTCTCCTAGACCCCTTATCACTCACTGCCTTGATTTATAGATATTTGTATACATGTTTGCTTCCTCTACCAGATGATGTACTTCCTGAACGCAGGAATCAAATATCAGTCAACTTTGTGTCTGCCATGACACAAGCCCAGTGTCTTACAATTATAGGTTTCACTTTCAGGATATTGGTTGAATTCAACAGAATGACAGATTCGTATTCATCACAATTATTTCTTACAAAATGAGGGTAGTTTTGGAAGTCTTTGATCTGCATATGTATGTATATAAAGAAGAGAACAGAAGTGTTTCTGGGATGGCTTGGAGTCACCTAGTAAAAGGCAGAGCCCTAGACCGGATTATTTTCTAGGCCTTTACCAGGTTTCTTATTATAACTCTGATTGTCCCTTGACGGCAGAGTTTCTTTATTGTTGGTTAAGTACAATTTTTAAGTATTGGAGTGTGGTGAGCTTTCAGCAGATTATAGACCATTTTTGTTCTAAGAATCTTCAGTCTAATCTAAGTGGAAGATTATATATTGTCAGAGTAGTGAAGGGGTAGATGTTAATGATTGCTTATTTGCATATTTCATTCTTGCTGCAGCCCTTTTCTCAGCACAACTTTGTGCTGGGCACAGAGGCTCATGTCTGTAATCCCAGCACTTGGGAGGCCAAGGTAGGCAGGCAAATCGCTTGAGCTCAGGAGTTTGAGATCAGCTTGGGCAAGGTGGCAAAACCACGTACCCATAAAAAGTACAAAAAAATTAGCCAGTTATGGTGACATGTGCCTGTAATCTCAGCTATTCAAGAGATTGAGGTGGGAAGATCTTTTGAACCCGGGAGGTTGAGGCTGTAGTGAGCTGTAATCACACCACTGCACTCCAGCCTAGGCAACAGAGTGAGACCCTATCTCAAAAATAAAAATAAAAAAGAGCTTTGCAGCATGACAGATACTGGATATATCAAGGAGTCTGGGCCATGTTGCTTTGTGAAGGTAATCCAGTTATGGAAATTTGCAAGGCTAGTGTTGTGCCCGTACCTTATTGACTTTCATATTTTTTTTATTTCCTTTCTCCCCACACTTGCTGTAGATTCACTTCCCTTGGGATGCCCTCCCCTCACATCTCTCCTTGTCTAAGTTTTATCTATCTTAAATTGTCTCTGTTTAATCTCACAAAGAAAAAAAATTGGAATTTAACCTTCTGGAGATAATTCAGTTCATTCAGATACCTGAATTAATGGCTGTCAATTCAATTCACCATTTATTATTAGCACCCATTAACTTCTTGCTGACATCTTTGACTTTGTTCTTTAGAAAACATTCCTAGCTTTTGTTTTCTCATATGCTATGTATTATTTTATTTCTATGTGTTTCTTTTATAGGCTACTATAGTACCTTGCACTTAGTAGATATTCAGTATATCCATTATTGGGTAATTCTCTTGATAAACTAAAAATTGGAATCCTCATTCCCTTTGCCATACATATGAATCAGCACCATATTCCACTGAGGGGAGAACATTCAAGCTAAAGGAATCACTTGTTTAGTAGAGGCACTTTGGAAACCTGATTTGTTTTTCCACCTTCTTCCTCCCAATCCTGCAGAGATTCTGAGAGTTCAGCTCCATATGTCCCAGTGGCTGAACACAAGAAAGCTTAGCAGTTGAGTACAAAACCTGTCTCTAAATTACACACACAAGCCAGGACCTCCTACTTGCCGTGTTGTCAGACCAGGGTAGAACACAGAAAAGGTACATTGTGCTACAGACCAACTGTGTTTGGGTCTCACTGCAATACAAGGGGCCAAGAGAGTCCAAATCTTCAGTGTTACAATATGGCCCTTCTGCAGGTTGGGTTGGAATATCTGAGTGCTGTCTTTGTCATCTCTTGTCTGTCATCCCCAGAGAATGAAGCATAGACTACCTTGAGTCCATGTAAGAACCCACCCAGTGAGAAGGGACATATGCAAACGTTAGTATACAGGTATACAGTTAGAGTCTGATGGGGAAGAAAAAGCATGTAGAATTTCAAGCAGAAGTGCATTATTCACGCTTATAGCAGTATAAAGGGAAACCAAGAAGTACTGCCCTGCCTCTAACTAAGACAACGTATGTTATTTATAGGAGCTGAGTGCCCCTCTGCTGTCTGTGTTGCTACATTAGAAACCCAGTGGATACCTAGCTTCCTGGCCTCAGACTTGGCAGGGTGGGGAAAAAAAAAAAGTCTGCCAGCCTTGGGGAGACCCTCTCAGACCCAGAGTCTAGTTTTCATAGTTGTGCTGAGAGAGCTCTTCAAGTTCATCAAAGCCAGATTCTTCAGGAACCTATGAAAACATTGCCTGAATAGACACTAAGATGGGACCAGACTTACTTGGTCCATTCTACCTCTCAGTGCCCCAAGTTGAGATTCTGGGACCTGGAATGCTTGTAGCTGCCTTCTTTTGATTCAGGTATCTACCCACTATCACTGACCATCCTGTAAAACAGAATACCCTCTCTTCCCTTGCTCTGCTTTATGTTTCTCTGGAGCGTTCATCACTTCCTGACATTTTATGTTTATTCATTAATTGTCAGTCTTTCCCACTGAACTCCAATGACTCCTTGAACACAGAGACTGTTGTCTGCTTGTTCCCAACAAAATCTCACACATGTATAACAGAACCCACATGTAGGTACTTAATATTTGTCAAATGCTTGTACTGATTAGACCCTGCAGGAGGTAACAAGTGAGACACATATTGGTCAGTTGAATTAATATAATTTCTGAGCCAGGATTACTTGGAGTATGAATGGGGTTTAAAAAAAAAAATCCGCCAGGTGTGGTGGTTCTTGCCTGTAATCCCAGTGCTTTTGCTGAGGCATGAGGATTGCTTGAGACCAAAAGTTCAAGACCAACCTGGGCAATTCTAGCAAGACCCCCACCCCACCTCTACCAAAAAAAAACAAAAAAAAAAACAAAACAAAAAAAACTTAGCCATGCATGATGGTAATCACCTGTAGTCCCAGCTACTTTTTAGGCTAAGACAGGAGAATCTCTTAAGCCCAGGAGTTTGATGTTACAGCAAGTATGATCAAGCCACTGCACTCCAGCCTGGGCACAGAGAAAGGCCCTGTCTCTTACCGGGAAAAAAAAAAAAAAAAAACCACACACACACACACACACACACACACACACACACACACGACCAATAATCTGTCTCACAGCACCAAACATTTAATATCTACCCTTGAAATCCCACTGCCTCGTATCTTTGTTTGCAGTTTCCATCTATGACCTATGCCAGCCCATGAACTTTCACGTCCTCTCCTGAAGAACTTCAGCAGGAACTTACCTCTGACAACTCAGTTGCTAACCAAGCTCCATACTGCTGTCTCTGCCCCACTAGAGATCCTGACAACAGCGTTTTTGATCCCAGCCAGCTCACGTCTTCCCTCTCCACCCACTCTACTCCTGTTTATTTCTTTGCCTATTGCTGTCAGAGTTCTTGGCTCTGTTTAGCATTCCAGGTATACTGAATCCTTGCCATGGTAGCTCAACAGATGAGGCCTGAACCTTTACTGAAAAGATACCTATGTGGGGGTCTCAAATCTGCCATTTAACCAGCTCTCAAGGAGTTCAGAAAGGAGGGAGGCCGGCAACACTTCTCAGTATTCACAATTCCCTTTCGGTGAAAGCCTCTCTGGTGAAACTTTAGATGCTACTTCTTTATTTCCAAAAATATTTTGGGTTTTCCCATCAGCACAGCCAGCAGTAGAAATCAGTAAGAGTCTAGGGAGGGTGTGAGTATACGAGATCACAAGCTACAGAAGCCAGAGCCTGGAGAGTGGGACTTGCAAAAGCAGAGATAGGTGGGGTTGATTTGCATGAATTCATTTGAAATTGAGGTTCTGAGTGGGGAGGGAAGAGAGAGTGAGAAGGAACAGAAGTTGAGGAGATTAGGATCAAATGATGAAATCAGGTGATAGAAACTGAAATCTGGTACCTCTACACTGATTTCCCTCCAAGACTCTTGGTGCATTTCTCAGTCTGGAATCTCTTTTGCCCGTGGCAAAGTCTGAACCATCAAGGAATGGTCGGGATTTCCCTCAGAAGACGTGATTCCCAGGGCCAGGCATGGTGGCTCATGCTTGTAATCCCAGCACTTTGGGAGGCCAAGGCAGGAGAATCACTTGCGGCCAGGAGTTCAGGACCGGCCTGGGCAATGTAGCAAGATTCTGCCTCTGAAAAAAAACTTAACAAATTAAAAATAATTGAATCAAATGTTTAAAAAAAAACAAGGCCTGTTTCCCTAAATTTTTTTGGAATTCTCCAACTCTGAAGATGGTATGTCAATTTCCTAGAACAGGATCATCAAATGTTTTATTTTTATTTTTAATTTTTCCAGTAGGTATTTTCAACTACGCTCTCTATGAATGATTTCAATTTCTCTCCATGAATAAATGAAGCATTGTGTACTTAAACTTAATATAACCTCCTTCATATGCATTCGCTGGTTTCAAGGCCTCAGTAGAGCTTAAAAATGTATAGCACTGCAGACCCCCTTTAAGGTGTTAAGAGATGGGGAAGAGAGTAGTCTGTGTTCCCTAGGGGCCAAACACCCTGGATTAAAGCCTCCTATTTTTCTTTCTTCATCATTCCTAACCATTTCAAATGCAAACCCACAGAAAAACACGTTCCTTTTTTTTTTTTTTTTTTTTTTTCTTTCCCAAACAACGGGGATGGAGAAACATTAGGAGCGGAGTAAAAGCTGTTCAGTGTGCTTGGATGACTCAGTCTAAAATAGTATTATAGCTTGGCAGCAAATCTACTTCAGGGAAGCTGGTGGGAGACTAAAATAAAAGTTAAATTGAGGGGGTAAATCATTTTATCAGGCTTAGGATTTTTACTTGATGTAATGAGATTCTCAATGTAAAATGAGTTAATATGTCTGCCTAAGGGCATAAATATTCAAAGAAAGAATTTGAAAATACAGACTCAAAGTAAAGAGCAGTCTGAAATAAAACAATGCAGGGCAGTGAAATTCTCCTCATAGAAATTTTGGCACAATGTGCTTCCTTTAGAACAGCATGATTAAATGTGAGTAGCCCTAGCTTGTCACTTAAGAAAAAGAAACTACAAAATTTTTTTTTTTTGTCTTTGAAAGACTTCTCTATTGTGTTCTATTCTCCTCCTCCTCTTCCTCCTTCCCATCTATCTTCTAGAAAAACTATCCTTGTTTTTGCTGCAAAATGCAAACTGAATTCAGATTGTTCATAAAAGATGAAGCCAAACACATTTCTGCATTGTTGCCTATTTGCTCACTCATTTTCCGTGACTCAAATGCAGAGAGAGCCCCTAGTACAGAGGGTGAGCTTTTGCTTAGCCCACAACCAGAAAGGGAAAGCCCGGTGTTTCTTCTCAGCAGCTGACCAAGTGGCCCTCATGCTTTCTTGCCTCCCTTTTTCTGTTTCTTTCTGAGAACACTTTCAATTAAGCCAGCTATGGTCCTTATATCACAAAAAGTTATGAGTCAATCAAGCCTTAGGAATGTATTATCAGTTATTCTTTCAAACTAATAGGCCTATGGAAGAAAGGGAAGGCTAATGCATAGATAGCAGACGTATGATCATGGAAGGTCAAGCTGGGGCAAGAGTGGGAGGTCAGAGGCCTGTCCTGCCTAGAAAGTAGAATCAGAGGGGAGGGAAGAATGGTCTCCTTCTGGTCCTGTGATGGCTTTTCATATCTTGTTAGTACTTCATAGACTGCAATGATCTTTGCACAAATACTCCTCATGACATTTGCTTAAGTCAGGAAGCATACCCAATGGCTCAGGCATTTTAGTCCAGCTACCCCCAGGAAAAGGAAATGGATGTACACAGGTTCTTGGATTGAGCCCTGCTTTCCCTCCAAGGCCTCTGAGCAGCAAGCCCGAGGCCACTCTCTTGAGATGGACACTGCCCCAGGTCATGCTTCATGCCACACAACATGGCTGCTGAGTTTTTAGCAAAAACCAGACATCTGACTATCTTTGGGAATGGCCTAAGCTCATTTCTCCTTCCTTGCTTTCTTCAAGGCCCTGTCAGGTGTGATCACTATGAAGTTGTTCCGTTGGCTTTGTGGTAAAGAAATAGCTGTGTTATGTATAGAGTGCCCTGTCCGAGGAAAGAATCCATTAAAGCTTCCGTTTCCATTTTTTTTAATTTTTTTTTATTTTCACCATTTAGTTAATCTTTGGCAATCTTGATATGCTGATGTTTCTCTCTGACCTTCCATGTGGCACAAGGGGCTGCTTGTTTAACAAGCAGCGTTTGTAACTACTCAAGTAAGGGCTCTGTGATAGATGATTGTCACTATAGCAACTTGCTTTTTTTTTTTTTTTTTTAAGAAAAAAAGAAAACTAATCTTGTGAATGGGCACATAAGAAATCATAAGAAATTAAAATGTTTCCCTCAGAGCAGAAAATAGCTGGAATGCTGAAGTCTCCCTCAGCCTCATGAAAGGATTTGTGTGAACAATTTCCATGCTTTGGATTGGGCATAGCAAGCTGTGGGCTCTGAATTCCCAGAATAATGTTTTAGTGTGAAAAATCAAACACTTCTATTCTTTTTTCAAAGCTTTTCTTTAATTATGGAGGAGATGGCCAACGTGTGGGACAATGTCACTGTCAAGCACCTAGAGGTTATGCGTATGCAGCATCTTACTTAAAAACCTCACATTCACCTCTTTTAATGTGCTCCACCAATAAAGATGTGCTATTTCCTTTTCAGAGCTGTGGTCTTAGCAACTTGATGTCAGCTTTTTCAGCTCTCACAGCAGGGAAATTCAGGTGAATTCCAAACTGTGATTAGAGAGATCTGAGTGGAGTTAAAAGGAGCCAAACAATGGGAGAGAAGAACACTCACACAGACACACATGCACACAGACCAGCTGCGTGCAAAGATAAATTGCAACTGCGTATGACCATGTTGGCGCTTGTCATAAAGCAGTGAATTTGCTAGGAATAGGTACGGGTCAATGGGAGAGAAAAAAAATTCTCTCTACTGCCAAAAGTAATAAAAAGGAGGGAAAAAAGCACCTGTGACACCAGCTATCATAGAGGAAAAAAGGGTGTTACTTAATGATATTGAAAGTGTAAAAATATGATAAGAAGCAAAAGCAAGAAATAAAGTGATGTGTGCTTACTATGTGAGTACAGATAACAGAGAATGGTCTCAATTGATGCAGAAATGTTAGATTGTTCTGTCCTGACCGCTCCCCCTCCCCACTCCCTTATTTTCTGACTTCTGACTATATTTTCTTTGATGGAGAAAATGATAGGCTTGATAATACATGATAGGCATTCAAAGATCAAACTTTATTAGAGCCTTTTTATTCAGGAGCATGAAACTGTCTGGTCAAAAGCAATTCCCATATGTGACCTTAATTTAACATAAGTGATTAGACCCAATCCTGATGCTTTGAAATATCTTCGGTTATCAAGATCAAGTTGGATACTATTTTAAATAGGCTTTTAGTATCCTTAGATTTCCTGAAAATATACGCTACCCACATTTTCATTGAATCCACTCAATGCCATCCATCTCTTTTGTAAGCCTCCCATGGAGTAGTTATTTTGTTCCTTGAATAAGGTTTTGCCATATACCTATATTTATTTGGAAATAAAACCCAACCGAAAGAATACCTGAATGCAACACCGATGCTTTCTCTGTCATATCTATGTTTCTTGTGACCTGGCTTCTTTCTTACCTTTTCCACTTCAAGTGCATACTGAAGTTCCTATTACATACAAACTGTTTAGCCACTGCAGAAGAAACAAGCTCTATGTCTTCCACCTAGTAATTGATCAAGGAATTGCAGCTTATCTGCATTTCCTGTTGGGTTAGGGAAGAGGAAGAAAATAAGGAAGACAAGGAACAACATGAAGTGAAAGAATTAGGCAAGATGACAGAATACTCCATTCAAGAATGTTTAACTGTGTACCTCCAAAATCCCAAGTATTGTACCACCTGCTGTGAAGGATTTCAAAATGATCAGGAAGTCTTCTACCCTGTAACTCCCTTTAGCCACTGTCCTTTCTCTTCTTCCTCTGGTAAAGCTTTTAAGAAGAAGAATATACCCACTTTGTTTCCCTTTTGTGACTTTTCGTCCACTCCTCAAAACATTGCAACTTGGTGCCTGTCCCCAGTCACCATCAAATGCCAGATGCCACCGATAACGGCTCTGCCCTATCACAGGTGACCTCCACAGCATTTGATGAGGTTGCTCACTCGCTCCTTGAAGTGCCCTCTTGTTTCCTTCATAATCTTTCAGCTCTTCATCTCCTCTACTTTATTCCTCTCCCCCTGGCTCCTTAAATCTTGACGTTCCCCAGAGTTTCATTCCTACCCTTTTCTCTTCTCGCTCCTCACAATCCATTTGGACACTCACAGCCATATTTGTTCTTTCAGCCAATGCTACGTGCATTTCAGCCCAACCTACACAGACAGACCAAAGTTCCTTCCTGATCTGTAAACCTGAATATCTCACTAGCAGGGGATGTCTCCACTTACAGGCCCAACAGACATCTCATATTCAACATGCCCTAACCTGAACCCATCATTTGCTTGCCTGCCAACCCCATCATGAAACACACTCCTCTCCCTATATTCCTTTCCTCAGCAGCAAATGACTCCATCATCTACCCAGTCACTAATCCAGAAATCTGTATTTAGTCCTAATTCCTGTCTCTCTGCTACACTTCCCACGTAGAATGAATCGTAAACTTGGTTTGGTTTCTGGTTCCTAAGTTCTTTCTCACTCTGTCCATGTCTGCTGCCACCACCTTAGCCCAGGTCCGTCCAGCTTTCCCTCTGTTACTGAGTACTGACACCTTATCCATCTTCAGGCCGAAGCTGTTCTGTCTCCCACGCACACACAAATATTTGGTAGTTAAATTATTTTTCTAAAATACATTACTGTCATTCCCCGGCTTGAGGTCCACTAATGGCTGCCCACAATCTTCGTAATTAAGCCCACATTCCTCTGCATGGCATCAAAGCCAGACAGGACTTCTGTATCTCACGGAACTCACTTATACCCACTCTTCCCAGGCCCGCTCCACTTTCAGCCCTGCCTGTGACCTGTAGTTCTCTGAGGGTCTACTTATCACCTGGAATAACCCTCTAGAATGAAATGGATGTTTCCTCTAGTAAATACATCTTGTAAAGAGCATAGATTTTTCAGTCAGGAAAATCCGGTTCAATTACTGGCTGGACAACCTTGGTCAAGTTGCTTGCACTTCGTTGTTTTGAGACACTCAAACTGTTGCCCCAGCTGTTGTACAGTGGCACAATCACTGCAGCCTTGCTCTCCAAGGCTCAAGTGATCCTCCCACCACAGCCCCCCAAGAAGCTGGGTCTAAGATGCACACCACCATGCACAGCTAGTTTTTGTATTTTTTATAGAATCTGGGTTTGGCCATGTTGCCCAGGCTGGTCTCAAACTCCTGGACTCAAGCAATCTGCCTGTCTTGGCCTTCCAAAGGGCTGAGATTGCAGGTATGAGCCATTGTACCCGGCCTGCTTACACTTTTATAGCCTTGTTTTTCTCATCTATAAAAAAGTTTCTTCGGTGGCTCATGCCTGTAACCCCAGCACTTTAGGAGGCCGAGGAGGGCAGATCACGAGGTCAGGAGATCGAGAACATCCTGGCCAACATGGTAAAACCCCATTTCTACTAAAAATACAAAAATTAGCCGGGTGCGGTGGTGTGTGCCTGTAATCCCAGCTACTTGGGAGGCTGAGGCAGGAGAATCTCTTGAGCCCAGGAGGCAGAGATTGCAGTGAGCCGAGATTGTGCCACTGCACTCCAGCCTGGTGACAGAGCAAGACTCTGTCTCAAAAAAAAAAAAAGTTTCTTTTATCCATCTCTCATCATTGTTGTGAGGATTTAATAGTAATAATAGCTGGTGTTATTGGTCAGTTTCTTTGTGGCAGAAACTGCTTTAAGCAGTCTACATGAATTTATTTAATCTTTATATTACCGTAGCCCTGTAAAGATAATGAGTCTGTATTTTACAGATGAGATAACTGAGGTACATTAGTTAGATGACTTGCCCAAGGTCACACTACTAGTAAGTAGGGGAGCTGGGGTTCATGAGATGATATTTAGAAAGTGTCTTCTGTTAAGTAGTCACCCAATAAATGCCATTTGCTCCTTCTCTTTTCTGCTGTATGCTGAATGCTATGTTCTATGGGATACCCAGAAGACTAAGTAAAAATAACAGCTGACTATTAAAGATGGAAAAAGCCAAAGTGTGTTTTCTACTCTCACTCATCACAGAATACTTGTGATACCAGGAGTTCGGTGGTTGTAGTGGAGAAGTCCCCACACACCAACCAAGCAGTTTTCCAGCAGACACGAACTGGGTCTTTCAGAAATTAACTCAATTATTACACTGTCTACCTGAGATAGCACCAGATTTCACAGATTGAGGGCTCAGTCCCATGAGACTGCCCCTCACTTCAGATGCCAGTCGCAAGCCCTAGGTTGTGACTTCTGCTTCTGACCGAACAGCTATAAATTGGGGTTCCTATGACCTCCTCTTTGGGTTTGATTCATTTGCTAGAGTAGCTCATAGAACTCTGGGAAACACTTAACATTTACCAGTTTATTATAAAGGATATTGCAAGAGATACACAGAACAGCCAGATAGAAGGGATGCACATGGCAAGGCCAGTGGAAAGAGGCCCAGAGCTTCTATGCCCTTCCTAGGTGCCCCACCTCTAGGCACCCCCAGTGTTCAGCAACCTGGAAGCTCCTGGACGCTGTCCTTTTGGATTTTTATGGAGACCTCATTACATAGACGTGATTGATTAAATCATTGGCCACTGGTGATCAAAACAACCTTTAGCCCCTCTCTCCTCCCTGGAGCTTGGGCAGTGAAGCCGAAAGTCCCAAACCTCTCATCAGAAGGCTGGTTTCCTTGGCAACCAGCCCCCAACCTGAGGCTACCGAGGAGACCCCAGCCATCAGTCATCTCATTAGGTTACAAAGAAACACTTATCACTTTGGAGAGTCCAAGGGTTTTAGTAACTGCGTGCCAGGACCCAAGGGCAGAGACCAAATATGTTTTTTTATTATATCACAATGTCACACCGACATTTATTAAGCATTTATTATTTGTCACATTTTGAGTTACAGACTTTATAGACATTATCTTATTTGAAACTTACTACAACCACTGAATTAGAACTATTAACCCCATTATTCAGAGGCGGAAACTGACACCCGGAGAGATTACATAAACTACCCCAAAGCTCCTGTCTCATAGAGGACAGAACAAGTACTTAAATTCAGACCTCTGATGCCAAAGCTCCGGCTCTTAACCACTACAACGTGATGCCTCAACAGTTAATAAGAGACACAAAATGCTGTTTATAATCTTGCCAGGGGGACTGCAAAAGACGTAATAACAGTTATAAGCCAAAAACATGAAATACACAAGAAAAGCAAACCATGAACCGAGTGGCTTTCAGGGGCACAAAATAATCGAGCGGTGATCACAATTAGACTCTGAGGAGTGAGTTTTGAGCTGGGATTTGAAGCTAGTAAAGAAAATACACCAGTCAAGAAAAGGACTCTGTTCATAGTTACAATGGCATGTTTAGAGTCATGACAAATGCAGCAAAGTGGTCATGTGTAAGGAAGCACTTTATCCTCTAGCAATCTAACTAGTGGATACAAGATATTAATCATGAGGCAGGTACACTGAAGAAATGTATGTTTTGGGGTTGGGGGGATAAAGTCCCAGTGGCATCAATCCTGCTGACATCTTGGATTAAAAGCAATTTACAAGGCTGTAGCTGGTGAGCTTTCTCTGTTTAAATCTGTCCTACATTGTGTCTTAAAGGCAAATAAAATCAACAGCGGTAATATTTTCGAGGATTAGGGACTCACTGAGTTAAATCTGTGCTTTTAAAATTTTAAGCAGAGTCAAGCAACACTGTAAAGTGTTCTTTAAGGAATGGTACAGAATGAGCTCCTTGAAGTAGACATAAAAAGTAGGTTATCTCATGCCCATTCAGAATGGGTAGATATTTCCTTCTAATCGGGGGCAGTCAGTTAGCAGATATCCAAGGCCCAGGTTAGTATACTCTGCTAGTTTTCCTTTAAGATGATGCATGTTGATTCATCATCAAATGAATTCATAGAAAGGAACTGTAACATATTCTTGTTTAAAGATAGGCCTCAAGAAAATCATAAGCATGTTCTGAAAAACAGTGGTTCTCATCAAATGAAGAGGGTTCATTGCTTCGACACAGAGAATTACCATTGATTCACAATTTTGACCTGCTAAAAGTTTTATTTTTCAATATAGGTGAGGTGGTATTTTTTTCCTCTTCAAAGAATATGGCCACACATGAAGAATTAGAATCTGTCAGGTGGAGAATTCATCTCAGTCATATAATTACTGAGCTGAGCAAGTCAGATCAAAGTGAGGGCATTGTATTGCTATAGGACATTGCTTCAAAGAAGAGTTGAAATGCAAACACTATAAAGGCTTTATTGTCCTCCATCAAACATCATTTAAATAATCAAGAAACATTTTCCATAAATGGCAAGTAGTAGGATTTTAATGCCTGGTTGAAAAAGTCTGCATGAAGGCCTTATAGAAAGCAAAGGAACTTTTCTATCAGCAATTAAAAATTCTCATTTCCAGCCATAAAAGGCTTAAATTGCCTGGAGGGTAGGTTTTGGTTTTGTTTTGTTTTTTCCATTATAACCAAATATCTTAGTAAATTTCATATTTCGTAGAGCTAGTTAGGCAATTTCCCCTTAGATGTGTCTTTGATGTGAAAATGAACATAGACTGGAATGAAAGGTGAGGTACCTTCTGAGAGAGTATCTGTCTAAATGGTTCGTAGTTACTCAGGCTAACGTTAGCCTGGAGAAAACACATATCAACACTTTATATTGAGCTTAGATACAGTTGCTATAAGAAAAATATTTCTTCAAAACTTTCAAAAGAATGATGACATCAATGCCAAGAACATCAAAGAAGCTATTTGGTGCTTTCAGGTTACTTTGCCAAACTACCTTCTAAATGCTGCTTAACATTCCTTTGTAATGGAGTTAAAGATGAGCCTGAAATTGCAGGGACCTCTTAAAATGTCTCATCCTACCTGTGTCTCCAGGTGATTCTCTCCAAACCAGTTAACACGTTGTAGTCTGGGTTGTCCAAACATGATTCAGATTGAAGTTGTATTTTCAGAATGCTTTTGTTCAGTGAGGGGAGAATTGGTTGGAGATGTAATCTTCAGACCTCCCCTGGGAATGCCATGCAGAGAGATGCGGAAACAATAGACACCCTGTTGGAATTCTGCCGTCATGGAACAGCACCTCTCTTTCTTCATTCATAATGCTCCTCTTTCACAAAGGACATGGAAGAGTGAGGTTAATGACCACATGTGGAAAGTTGAAAGAGAAACCAAAATAAATGTGCCCATTTAGCCTTTCTCCAGCATTTAAACTTTAATTAGGAAAAATGTGCATTTATCTTATGAAAACTCCATTGAGTGTAATTATTGGTTTTCTTTGTTTTACTTGGGAATTGTTTGTTGCAGGTCATAAAAGCTCTCTTAAAGTATCTCAAGCAAGAAAATTGGGAGGGGGGAGATTTATTGGAAGGTTATGGGGTTTTTCTACTGCAGCAGATATAATTGAGCCTCCCAAAGTTCTGGAATTAGGAACTGAAAAGTTTTCAGGATATTTCTCTCCCTCCCCCTTTTACTGCCCCTCTCCCTCCTCACTTCTTCCTCTCCCCTTCTCCTTCTCTCAGTCTAGCTTCCCATTCTACCTTCTCTTTGTGTGTGAGTTTTATTCTCTTATCTCTTTAGACTTGCTTTCCCTGCCTGTTGCTGTGCGCGGCTGAGAATGACTGCGATATAGGCAGCCTTCCGGGTATCTTATTTCAAATGCCTACGGATACTGCTAAAAAGACCTTGTTTCAATTCTGGATTATGAGGAGAGTATTTAAAAGGGTCAGCTTGAGTCACATGTCTACCTTGATCCAGTCTGCTGGGGGAAATGAAATGTTCCACTTCAGGTGCCCTCTACTAGGAAACGTGGGGTTGGATTCCCAGAGAAGGGGAGTTGGCAAGGGCAGGTGTATTCAATGAATGTTCATTTCAGTCTTAATTATTTAGGTAATATATGGTCAATGCAGAAAAATTAGAAAGTGCAGGCATATGAGCAAAGAAGAGAAATTTATCATCATGCCTCCACCAGAAAGGATTTCAACATCTCGACGTGTTTTCTTCTAGACATTTTGATTTACTTTAAACAATCTTTTTCATTTTATATTTATTTGGATTATATTAAGAATGAGATACAGTGGTCAATGAGACAAACATGGCTCAGGCTTCCCTTCCTGCAGCTTATTTTATAACATGTGGAGACAGACTTAAAAACTGGAAGCTAATTGATAAAAACATTTGGAAATTGTAGTCGGTACCGTAAAGGAAGCAGGAGACGGAAAGGAAACGTGAAAATGTACTTTAGATGGAATGGCCATGGGATGTCTCTGTAACGGTTTACATTAAGTTGAGATTTAAGAAAAAGGAGGAGCTAACTATGATAAGAGTAGGAAAAGTTACATGAAGTCAGAGCGTTAGACTGATTTCAGTTAGAGGGAACAGTCTGTGCAAAAGACCTGCATCTGAAATGGAAATAATCTTTTGTGTTCTTAGAATTAAAAGCAAAGCTTAAAAAAGTAGTGTAGCTAGAGCTTGGATTGAGAAGGAAATCCCTTTCTGTTGCTATACAGAGAAGACATTGGGCCAGAGAGAGGCGAGATAACGGGGTCAGATTCACAGAATGTAGGGGGAGAATACTTGGTTTCTTACTGCGCTTAAAGCAGAAGGAGCCTGAAGAAGAATGGAGAATGTGACCTGAGAGAAAGAGATAGGGAAGGATAGGGCAGGGTTCTTTCATATCCATTTAAGTTGCATAAGCCACTGAAGATGAAGGGAGAGATGCGGCCATGAAATTAGGGGTGGCTGTGTTTCATGTTATTTCCCAAAAAAAGGGAGTTCTTGGTAGCCATGTTCAAACCCCAAAATAATGAGTAAACAACCCTGGAACGGTGTTAGGGCACTCTCCCTGCCGTATGGGATTTGCTGATATATGCACTGGCCCCTCTACAGTTGGACAAAGAGTTGCCGAGAATTAGCCATATGGCTTTAAAGGGGGCGTGGTTCATGGCCAATGGCAGAGAAACATAGATGCCCTACGAACGGACTCGTCTGATGCTCCCAGGCCTCCGAATGCCTGATAAGTCACATTGCCAGGCAGTCATTCAGCACTTTTCTGGAAGAGAGTTTGGATAGGCATGTGGGAGTGGATGAGAAGCACATGACACTGTCTCTTCGCTTCGCTTCTATAATCATACTGAAGTGAAAAACTGGCAGACCTGAATCAAGTACCAAGAATAATATAAGAGATAAAGTGCTAAAATTATTAAAGCAGGGAGAAAAAATTTGAGGGAAAGTAGGATGGACCTTGAGTTATGCCCTTTAGAGAAAGCTTTCCAGACTGGTTCCTCCAAGCGAAAAGAGAGAGAGAAGCCCCTTGATTAATGATACTTAATGCATTGTGTATTCTGCTGAGGAGGGCATTTAGAGATTTCATGAGAATTGCCAACATTTTAGACATAGCATTTACTTTGGATTTGCTTTGATATATTTTGGGTAAGAAATGAGTCATGGTTAAAGTATTTCATGCACAAAGCAGCTGGGTTCTTCAGGCTTTTACAGAATATGATGTGCATTTCTCTGTTAAACACAGAGGGCCCATCTCCAGATGGCCCCTAGGGTCCATGCTTTATAACAATTGCAGCAACTAGTCAGGATGCCTAAGGATATAGGTGATCAGCAGGGTGATCCTGTTGGTTATCACTGAATGGACGGGGAATGATATTGTTTAATGTAGCAGGCTAGATGGGAAAATTACTCTACTTTTAACTTTTAATTTAATATAAACATCCTCCTATTGTTGGACAGCAAGTTTTGTTTACACTGACACTAGCAGAACATTATAATATGAAACATTATATTCACTGGAATATTTGAGGGGTACTTCATTGTAAGGGAGTAGGATTCCTTTCCTAGCTTTCTCAGGCGGAGTCTCTCCCATCTACAACTATAAAGCCGTGCGCAAGTCTTCAGAACAGTGATCATACTGAGTTATTATTTTTTACTATGTGTCCAGACAGACTGATAAACTCCTTTTTGTTTGTTTCTTTTTGTTAATTCTAACACTAATTGCAAACAGTGTTTTAAGACCAATGTTCTGGGCTCTTTTTGAGCTTTAGCTATGTGGTCGTTCCAACAACCCTATGTTGTAGGCATCCTTATAGAAGATACAGTTAGTGCTAAGTATCTGTTTAATGAATGGGTAAACAAATTCAGTGTTACAGATGAGGAGAAAAAAAATCTGTTTTATTTTAACCTTCATTTTTTCTTTTTCTAGCTCAGGCCTTGTCCATAGGGCAGTCAGGATGACAGTGGGAAGTGTCAGACCAGCTAAGGCTCATGTTCTGCCTCTCCTACTGAAAAAGAGCTGCCAGTGATGGAGCTCTGCTCTGAGCTTGGAATAATGCTGGTGCTTTACATGCCTGTGCTAATCCCCACTAAAACCCTGAGACATGGGTTATGATTGTCCATATCATACTGGTAAGGTAATTGACTGGTTTAGACTTGTACAGTAAATAGATACAGAGCAGCATTTGGAACCCAGGTTTGGTTTGGTTTGGTTTGGTTTTTAATTGTACTTTAGGTTCTGGGGTACATGTGCAGATCATGCAGGATTGTTGCATAGGTACATACATGGCAATGTGGTTTGCTGCCTCCATCGCCCCATCACCCACATCTGGCATTTGTCCCCATGTTATCCCTCCCCAATCTCCCCAACAAACATATGAAAAAATGCTCATTATCACTGGTCATTAGAGAAACGCAAATCAAAACCACATTGAGATACCTTCTCACACCAGTTAGAATGGCCATCATTAAAAAATCTGGAGATAACAGATGCTGGAGAGGATGTGGAGAAATAGGAACACTTTCACACTGTTGGTGGGAGTGTAAATTAGTTCAACCATTGTGGAAGACAGTGTAGTGATTCCTCAAGGACCTAGAAATAGAAATTCCATTTGAGCCAGCAATCCCATTACTGGGTATATTATATCCAAAGGATTATAAATCGTTCTATTATAAAGACACATGCACACGTATGTTCATTGCAGAGCTGTTTTCAGTAGCAAAGACCTGGAAGCAACCCAAATGCCCATTGATGATAGACTGGACAAGGAACATGTGGCACATATACACCATGGAATACTATGCAGCCATAAACAACGATGAGTTTATGTCCTTTGTAGGGACATGGATGAATCTGGCAACCATCATTCTCAGCAAACTGACACAAGACAAGAAAATCAAGCACTGCATGTTCTCACTCACAGGCGGGTGTTGAACAACGAGAACACCTGAACACACAGGAACCCAGGTTTATTGGCAGTTGAATCTTGTGCTCTTTCTAGAACCTGCAGCCTCCCGTTTATCTTGATAAGAGAGGACGTCTCCCTCTCTGAGGTAGTGTTGCACTGGTTCCCTTCCCCTTCTCCTCAATGACTATTTGTTGTTTAAAGATAAATTTGGAACATTCTCCATGCAGAAGTGATGGAAGTGTCCAAGCTGAGAAAATGCTATTATGAAGTGCCTTTTCTCTGCCCTGTAATGATGAGTGCTTCTGAGGCAAATTCCAAGTCATTTAGTTACTCTTTCACAAGCCAACCATTAAATCTAAGAAAGGGGATGGGGGAAGGCATCAAATAAATTTTGAATATGGGGGAGCTTGGTGTTTAGTGCCTTCAAAAGGCAGTATTTTGACTGCTTTTCTCTACCTAGAACCTGAATTTGCATTGTTCCTGCTTCTATAGAAAGCTTTATCTAGGGCTTTATAAAGAGTAGCTATTTTGGGCCAGGCACAGTGGCTCACAGCTGTAATCCTAGCATTTTGGGAGGTCAAAGTGGGAGGATACCAGGAGTTCGACACTACCCTGGGCAACATAGTAAGGTTCCATCTCTACAAAACAATTTAAAATTAGCCAAGTGTGTTGGCACATGGCTGTAGTCCCAGTTACAGTTTCTTCACGGTTCCAGTTCTCAGGGCTTCACGTTCTCGTGACTTCAGGGTTTAAAGGAAAATAATCAGTGGTGAGGTATGGTGGCTCGCCCATGTAATCTCTATAACCTTTAGGAGGCTGAACCAGGAGGACTGCTAAGCCCAGGTGCTCAAGACCAGCCTGGGCAACAGGGCAACACTGCGTCTTTACTAAAAAATATATTTAAAAAATTTTTTTAAGTAAAAACAGAAGGAAAATAATCGCTCGGGCAAAATTCTAGTGGAACCATTAAATTGTTTGTGAATTTGGTATGAAAATGTTGCCCACAAGCCACAGCCTCCTTTTTAGCATTGTTTTACTGCTCCCGGTCAATAGTTAGAAAGATCCAGCTTCCCAGGCACTGAGGTCAATGAATAATTATTTAAACACCTAGAATATGTCTAGCATTGTGGTGGGTACTGAAAGAAACTTGGAGAAGTGTAAAGCAACACCCACTCTCAAAAGAGCTTAAAATCTGGTTGGGCAAACTGAAGTACTCTGCGGCCATAAAATAATGTCTAGTAATACACAGAAGCTCAGAACTTGACAGGGCCAAATAAGAAGACAGGTTTTTTTCTGTCTTTATTAAAACCTGAAAACCCTATTTTGTGCTGGGGCTGGAAAGGTAGGAAGGAATTGCTTTCACCACCAAGTCCATGAGGAGCTAGAACTTACTATTCCTGGATCCTTGACACTTTTACTTCAAGAATCAAATCAAGAGTTATATATTATTTTCTGGGTTGGTATCTTTCTGATGTTATCTGTCCCCAACCCTATCTCTAATCAGCCATGAGTAAAATAGCCTGAGGAAAGTTTACAGATGATGGCACCAAGATACTCCCTTGAGTATCTAGGCAGTGGCAGATTTGGTTCTTGTGTTTATGCCTGGTTGAGAAAGACTGAAGTCTACTTGGCGGGGGGGGGGGGGGGGGGGATGTGACCTATGGACTGAATTGTTACCTTTGTGTGGCACATTCCGTGTTTCTAGGGCAGCACAGGAGACAAAGAATGCATTCATTTTGTGGAAAAGGATAGGGAGCAGGGGAAGAAACAGAGACCAGAGGATTGTGCAATAATGGCATTTTCAAATCCCTCCAGAAAGTTTATGTTTCAAGTCCTTTGCTAAAGTGAAGCATAGATAGCTGTTTAAAAAGAAGCAGTTTACTGAGGACCCCAGCCCCAGTTCTGCTGTGCTGGATTTTCCTTGTCCCTAGGCGTTCGCATACCTTCAACCCTAGCCCCTGGGGCAGGCAGGCCACTGTGTCTGGACCCTGCCCGGGGCCGGCCTGTGCCTTCCCCCAGCAGAGACCACAGGCCTCAAATAGCATCTAGGTGTTTAAATGGAAGAATGAGAACAAGGACGGGAGTGAAAAGAAACAGTTTGCTGGATCTCGGCGTAAGAAAGTACATTTCCATGTCATCTGCAAACCAGACTGGACTTGCCTTGTTGAAAATCGTTCCCAAAACAAGCCCCTTCCTTAGATAGCCAGTGAAAGGGTGATATTACATGCACAGTCTCATTAATTAAACATAATTGTGGGGCACAGATTTACCATGCAAAATTTTTAAATGCTTCTTATCCACCTAGGTAGTGGGAAAAGTGCAAAGGTTGAGAGGTAGTGCTGACTGGACGCCTTTACATCCTGCTGCTGGCTTAATCATCTGCATATTTTCCCTCGTGCCAGGGATGATTTGATAGGATATGGTTCAGAACCCTCTCCGGTGCTTAGTAAATCTTTTCAACTGACAGAATGACCCTTTGTCTCTTCCCTCTTCTGTACTAGAGCCTTGGCGCTTTCACCATCAACCTCCCACCAATGATGTCATCATTCTCTCCTTGCCATCCAACCCCCTGTGTCCCGAATGCCCCTACCCCTGCCCTGTGCTCACAATGCATCTTCATTCTACTGGCCTTTTGCCTTGGCTGTCTGGGTCCACTGTGTCCAGCACACTGTCAGCATTTGGCAAGGCAGAGGCCGAAAGGGAAGAGAGCAGTATGGCTAGTGGTTCAGAATTAGGATTTTGGAACCAGACATGTCTGGGCTGGCATCCTGCCTCTGTATCTTTACTGTGTAATCTTAATGTCAGGAGCCTCAATATTTTCACTTATGAAATGGTTATGTAAGCATGCAAGCCTCCGAGAGCCATGAGATTAAACAAGAACTTACACCACAGAGCGCTTGTCTAGAATAAGCATTCAGTACACGGTAGTTAAGAGGTGAGAGGCTTTCATAGACCGCAGGTACTCTTGCCTTTTAAGCCCCTTATTCCTTGAAAAGACATTAAAAATTGTATTTTATGACCATGTTGGCATGAACATAGATAAATTTACATATATTGAAACAGTTCTTTAACCTAAACTCTCATTTTTCCCCCTTCTTTTCTAAAATAAATTAATCCATTTTCGTGGGTCCTTATACCTGTTGTGAGCACTGGGCACTGTATCTCCCATGCCTAATGGGTAGGTCAGCCCTGGGGGGAAGATTTCTTTCGGAGAGTCTTCCCTCTGCCTTTCTAGTGGCATTAACTGTTTTCTGGAAGATCTGGGTCCTGCTGCCCCTCAGGACATTACTGCCCTACTACCTCTCCCTTCCCCCTTCTCTTTTCTCCCAGCCACCCAAAAGGTCCACAGTGCGGAGCTCCCAACTCCCATAGGCCTGGCCCCATCCTTCTCCGTTTCAACTCTTGCCTTTATTCCACACCATTCCCCTGATGAGTTCTTGTTGCCTTAGGGCTTTATCCTTGTTCTGGTAAGTTGGCATTGAATTTTCTCATAAACTATTTCTCCTTGAGGTATGAATGACTGTATTCCTCCTCTATGGCTTAGGGACTATTTATATTTTGAGAGACTCTGCACCATAATTCAAACCCATGTATCTAATAGAAGAATTTTAGTCCAGCAGAGGAAATATTTCAAAGCAAAAAGGGATGCTTGAGAATCATTGAGATTGTATGGTGCCGATGCCAGTAGCTTGGTGCCTACTGCACGTATGCATTCAGTGGGCCTCGGTGATAAAACTAGATTAGAAACTGCTAGAAGGCAGGGCACAGCCTATCCCCAAAATTCTCTTGGTGCAGTATCATGCCCGGTGAAGTACTGGTGGATGTCTTTTATCCCAATGAAATGACACATGACTTCTTCTGTCACCCATCTTGAGGAATCCCTCCAGCTGTGCTTGGTGGTGACCTTACACCACCACACAGCGTGCATAGAACACAAACTTCCCTCCCTTAGTGCTTGTTATTTTCTGACTTTGGGCAGGATAATGATCTCAGAGATAATCCCATTTGTAAAGGAGAAGAAAACTATGGCCCAGAAAAGTAGAATATTTTCCCTAAAGTAGCAAAGCAAGTTAATGGCAGAATCAGGGTGAGATCCCTGGCTTCCTGAAAACACGGGTGTGGGTACCATTTACCTCCATCGGGGCCTAGGGTGGTACTTACTACAGAGCACAGCCTCTGCAGTAGGAATGCCTGGTTTGATTCCTGGCTTCATTGCTTACTCTCTCTGTCCTTTGAAATGATACTCGATCTCTAAACCTGTTTTCTCACCTGCAAAGTGGGGGAGGGGGAGAAATAGTATCAACTTTATGTAGTGTTGTGAAGATTCTGAGAGTTGTGAGAATTAAATAAGATTATCCATATAAAGTGCTTAGTACAATATCTCACACACAGGCCTTCAGTAAATGACTCAGGATTATACAGTTATCACGACTGTCTCTACAATCCTCATGGCTTGAAGAAAGTGTGAGTGCTGTTCCCAGAGTGTGTACTGACTGCAATGCCCAGGGAGTGGCCAGAGCAGTGAGAGAATCTGGCTGAACAGGTTTTTTCAAAGCAGTGGAAAATAAATCAAAGGTGATAACCCAAATTTGGAAAAAGAATGTACTCCTTTGTTTGTTCTTTCCTAGTTGTGAAAGAACCTTCAAAATGCAATTGATGTTGAAATAAATTAGAAGCAACATGGCTGACTCTCTCTGGTCTGTGTTCTTGACCCCATGAAGACAGACAGTGGCAACTTAGAGTTTCTGCTGAATGTGGTGATGGCTGGCTATGTTCTGTGAAGATGTCTACACCAGTGAGTAGACAAGATTAGGAGTCAGCAAATCACGCAGGGACGGCAGAGATGGGGGAGAGGGGATGCTTCACACCCGGGTCCAAAGCACGCCCAGCCCCTTGTGCAAATTGTTCTCCACTGAACATGAAGTCTCAGGGAAGTTGGTTAGAACTCTTGATTGAAAGTAACAGATGTCCAATGTATATTAGCTGAAGCAACAGGGAAATTCATTATAAAGATTCCATAGTGTGTCAGCATATTGAGGAAAACAAAAAGGAATGCAGAGCAGACTTGGGATTGGAAACAGGCCCCTGAATTATATGAAAACACGCGTCTCTCCTCTGCTTCGTTTTTCTCTCTTTCTACAGATTTGCTTCTCTATGGCTCTAGTTAACATAATGAAACAAGAGTTCACAAGTTTTGTAGATCACTATACAGCCTGGTCTCACTTTCTCCAAATCCAAAATTCCCATGAAAGGGACTAATCCCTCGGCCTTGGGCCAGGTTCCTTTCTCTGATTACCAATCAGCAATAACATAAGGTTATATAATCTGTTTTACCCACATGGCACATTCACCATAACTATTTACCACTTGTGAGTGAGCAAAACTACAGACGAGGGATGACTGAAACAAGTATTGATGAGCCACATGACAAAAAGCAGATTTTTCCCATCCAGCCCTATACTGCATCCTGGCCATTCCCATATTCCTCATCATTTTACCTGAAATCTAGGATGTCTCTGTACTTACTGCCTTCATACTAGGTTGACCATAGGTTGACCTTGCACTAAATGACCTAATTCCAGCATGTTAGAGTGGAAATGGTATAGGCTTTAGAACCACACAGACCTTGAGTTAAAGCCCACTTGCTAGCTGTGTGATCCTGGGCAAGTTACTTAGCCTCTCTGAGTATTGATTTTCTTATTTAAATTAAAGGTAATAATATCTTCCTAATGGGATTGTTGTGCAGATTAAGGGAAATAAAGTAACCATATTCAAGTGTTTGGTGTGTAATGTATACTCAGTTATGTTAATTCCGTTTTCTTGATTAGTCTACCTAGAAATCTTCAGGCAGGTGACAGAGTAGGCGTAAGTGACAAGAGAAGAAAGAAGAAGTGATAGAATTTTCTGTCTGGGAAATGTCTTTTTTGCTTCAGGTATTTTGCAGTTATGCTGAGCAAACACTGAATAATTTCAGTGGGTCTGCCGCACTGGGAAATCCACATTTTGATAGATAGGGTCTCTCACTTTAGACACAAATCCACAAGGATCTGGGGATCAATGATGAATGTTTTGCATTTCTTTTTAATTTATTAGTGCGATTATATGGCTCTTAAGTCTTTCTCTGTAAATTTTAAGGCTCACAAAGTCTAATCTGATTGCTAGGTTGTGAATGAAGCACTTTAACATTCATGAAAAACTTATACATCTTCCTGTTCAGAGACACACTTCCCTTTCAGAATATAGTAAGCCATACTTACTATAAACAAAGATAAATTGTTGTTTATTGAGTTGTTACCATAACAGGCACTTTATAAACTTTTATATGCATTATCTTATTTCTTCCTATGAGTTAAGTGCTATTGTCCACATTTTCTGGAATGGAAAATTGAGGCTCAGGTAAGTTGCTGAGATCACATAGCACCCAGTGACAAAACTGCCACTTGAGCTCAGTTTAGTCTGATTCCAGAGCCTGACCAATGAACACTTTCATTTTGGTAATGAGATTTAGATACAGACAACAGAAGAAATGAATTCCCATAAAAATCAGTGCTTAAAGTACCTCATATGAGAAGGATCATCTCATGGCTTTTGCTATATGGGCTTGGCTGCAAAGCAGTGGAATTATAGGAAGAAAAATTGATGAACAATAATGGAATATATCCTTAGATCTGAGAACTATTCTAATTACTTTCTTAGAGGATAGTAGTAACGAAGGGGTTGAGTCTGTGAAAAAATGCAAGTAGAGATTTGGTCCCAGCTTTATACTTGTGAGTGTTTTCTATCTTGGTTAAAATTGTGCACACTCTGATCATCTGTAGCTGTGAGGGGCTGTGTGTGCATGTATGTGGAATATTTTGGCCTGCTCCAGAAAATAACAATGCTTTAAGCTTAGGTACTGTGAATAAATTCTTATGATATTTGAAGGAATCTTTATCCATTGACCTATGAACCACTGATGGGAACCACTGTGACCTCTAACCTAATTGACCTGCTCCTTCAGAAATATTTTATTTTGTTTTCTTTGTGCTACTGAGAGTTTCATTATTTTCTAGGCTGTGATTCATTTCTGCTCTCTTTGTGCCTTTTTTAAAAAAAAAAACAATCTAGTGTATAAATGGAAGAAACATTTAAGTATCACATCACTTTTTATTAGAAGCATAACTGGATTAATATCTCATATTTTTCCTTTTTATTCCCTTCTGTCTTTCAGCTCCAGGGTTCCCTGAAAAGAAAACAGGTAGTTAACCTGTCTCCTGCCAACAGCAAGCGGCCCAATGGCTTTGTGGACAACTCATTTCTTGATATCAAAAGAATTCGTGTTGGAGAGACTCTCTCTGCAGGACAAGGTGGCCTCCAAGTAAATAATGGACAAAGTCAGATTATGTCAGGGACCTTGCCTATAAGCCAAGCCCCCCTGCGAAAGACTAACACTCTGCCATCCCATACACATTCTCCTGGCAATGGCCTGTTTAACATGGGCTTAAAGGAGGTAAAGAAGGAGCCGGGAGAGACTCTGTCTTGCAGTAAGCACATGGATGGCCAAATGACCCAAGAGAATATTTTTTCTAATAGGTACGGAGATGACCCTGGCGAACAACTGATGGATCCTGAGCTGCAGGAACTGTTCAATGAACTGACCAACATATCTGTGCCTCCCATGAGTGACCTTGAACTGGAGAACATGATCAATGCCACCATAAAGCAGGATGACCCATTTAACATTGACTTGGGTCAGCAAAGTCAGAGGAGCACACCTAGGCCCTCCTTACCTATGGAGAAAATCGTGATCAAAAGTGAATACTCACCGGGCCTGACTCAGGGCCCCTCAGGCTCTCCTCAGCTGAGGCCCCCATCAGCTGGTCCCGCATTCTCCATGGCCAACACTGCCCTCTCCACCTCATCTCCAATCCCTTCAGTCCCTCAGAGCCAGGCTCAGCCTCAGACAGGTTCAGGAGCAAGCCGGGCCCTGCCAAGCTGGCAGGAAGTGTCTCATGCCCAGCAGCTCAAACAGATAGCTGCCAATCGTCAGCAACATGCCCGGATGCAGCAGCACCAGCCCACCAACTGGTCAGCCTTGTCCTCTTCTGCTGGACCATCCCCAGGACCATTTGGGCAGGAGAAGATCCCCAGCCCTTCTTTTGGTCAGCAGACATTCAGCCCACAGAGCTCCCCCATGTCTGGGGTAGCTGCCGGCAGCAACCAGTCAAAAGTAATGGCTAACTACATGTACAAGGCCAGCCCCTCGGCCCAGGGTGGGCACCTGGATGTGCTCATGCAGCAAAAGCCTCAGGATCTCAGTCGAAGTTTTATTAACAACCCTCACCCAGCCATGGAGCCCCGTCAGGGCAACACCAAGCCTTTGTTTCACTTTAACTCAGATCAAGCAAACCAGCAGATGCCTTCTGTTTTGCCTTCCCAGAACAAGCCTTCTCTCCTACACTATACCCTACAGCAACAGCAGCAGCAGCAGCAGCAACAGCAGCAGCAACAGCAACAGCAGAGTTCAATTTCAGCTCAACAGCAGCAGCAACAACAGCAGCAGAGCTCAATTTCAGCCCAACAGCAGCAGCAGCAGCAGCAGCAGCAGCAACAGCAACAACAGCAGCAGCAACAGCAACAGCAGCAGCAGCAGCAGCAGCAGCAGCAGCAGCAGCAGCAGCAGCAGCAGCAGCAGCAACAGCAGCAACAGCCAGCTCCTCAGCCCACCCAATCTCTACCAAGCCAGCCTTTGCTAAGGTCACCTTTGCCACTTCAGCAAAAGATCCTACTTCAGCAAATGCAGAATCAGCCCATCGCAGGAATGGGATATCAAGTCTCCCAACAGCAAAGACAGGTAAGGGCAGTTCTACTACCCAAATACAGAGTTCCCAGAGACCATTTAGCTTGATTGTTATGCTTTGGTTACCATTATGTTTATGTTGCGACCAGATCGAGACCAAAGACAGTAGTGGTCTTGATGGAGTCATATGAAGACCTCATAAAGCCTGGTTCATTTGGGGGGTCTGGGGCAAGGGTTAGTACTTCCTTGTAGAGCATTACTGTCATTGTGATCTGTAATGATCAAAGGTCTTACTCAGAATAGAGCATTATAATGTGTGCCATTAGTGACATATCCAGTTGTCAATCAGATGGTCATTTATCCAGGCAGTAAATTAGTCATTAAGTCAGCATGCACTTTCTGAGTATGAGATGTTGTAATTATGCTGAGTTATTGGAATAAAGCCAGAGGTGGGATTGAGTATTATATGACTGATCTATACCTGCACCAACCAACTAGAATATCTAAATGCCCAATCCATCATAATGGTCCTGCGATGACTCCCTGTGATGCATGTGGACTATCATGCATGTGGACTATGATGCATTTAGGGCTATCAGCCCTAAATAAAACATGATCCCTGTCTGCAAGAACAGTAAGGAAAGAGAGATAGGATTTTAAACTACCATTTTAACACGAGGTAGAAAGAATAACGATGTGAGAGCACAGAGTTTGGGCATCTGACCCAGCACAGGGAAATCAGGGAAGTCTTCTGGAAAAGTAATGTCTGAGTTAAGTGTTAAAGGATGAAATCATCATGAATAAACAGAGAAAAAAAATCTCTGGTTACCTTATGTACTTTGGTTAACGTAAAACAGAGGTTTATTCCACCCCAGATATGAGCAGTGTGAAGACATAGCTCTGTGCCTCCAGAGCACATACTGATGAGTAAGCCCTGATCCCCAGGGAACTTGAAAGAAAAGACTCTTCCTGGAAGGAAGGAAGGAACTTTGAATATTGCTTTGTGTGTGTAATTTGACAGGTCTACGTTATCTGTCTAAGCCCAAAGACAGCACATAATATGTCAGAATAACATCTCAGGACAGTGCGATGGTACAGAGCCTAATTCCAACAACATTCCTAGAGTAGTTTTCGTGGCCACTGCCCACAGAAGAATGCCACAAACACCACAAACTCTGTCCAGGCTAACCTTTGCCCTAGATGTTGGCCAGATCACCAGACTCAATGAGGATTCAAAAATTAGGCACTAAGGAGAGCTTTCAGCTCTTTTTCACTTAAGAAGTGGGTTTTGTTTGTTTGTTTGTTTGTTTGTTTGTTTTTGAGACGGAGTTTCGCTCTTGTTACCCAGGCTGGAGTGCAATGGCGCGATCTCGGCTCACCGCAACCTCTGCCTCCTGGGTTCAGGCAATTCTCCTGCCTCAGCCTCCTGAGTAGCTCGGATTACAGGCATGTGCCAACATGCCCAGCTACTTTTTTTTTGTATTTTTAGTAGAGACGGGGTTTCACCATATTGACCAGGACGGTCTCAATCTCTTGACCTCGTGATCCACCCGCCTCGGCCGCCCAAAGTGCTGGGATTACAGGCTTGAGCCACCGAGCCCGGCCAAGAAGTGGGTTTTTAAAAAATTATGGATTATCACAGACACACACATATATTTTTTTACAAAATTTCTTTTTAACCCAGGCAATTTTGGGAGCATTTAAAAATAAGTTATGGTACCATTTTCTAATGCTATATGTAGGCACTTTGATTTAGATGAATATACGTTCAAATTCTTACTCTGACAGTCCTAGCTGTGTCACCTCAAGGAACTCACTGAACTTCTCTACACTTATTTCCTCACCTATCAATAGGAGTGAAAAGAAAATATCTTAGGGGTGTATTGAAAATAAAATGAGGTAATTCTCAGCTCAGAGTCTAGAATAAGTTGATTACTATTATGATTATGGCAAGAGTCATAAACGACCAAATGTTGTTTTTAAACAAGCACTGCTATTATATAGGAGAGGCATTGGAGTAAATCCCAAATCCTAAAATAAAGAGTACTGGGGAAATAAAAGAGAATTATACTTAATTCTTCCATGATCCAGCAGCTTGAGTGTGTTGCAGTTTACCCTTTCTAGTCCCAGACTTCTGACTATAAAAATGATAATTATAAATAATGAGATAGCAATAAGTTAGCATTTATAACCAGCATGACTTCCACCTCCCTTACTTATGACATCTCATTTCATCCGTTTGAGGGAAATGCCATTATTTCCATATTACAGGTAATAGAACTGAGGCACAGAGAGGTGTAATAGCTTTTCCAAGGTCACACAGATAATAAGTAGCAGCTACAGGGTTCTGATAATCTACTTTTAAGCCTATGCTTTTAGCCACTAGGATCTATGGGTCACAGGTAGGATATGCTGGGATCTTCATAGATCATTGTGGAATTCCTAAAAAGAATATTCTGCTAATGTTGAGCCCTACTTATATAATCTACATAGTAGATTAAGTCCTTTGGGATAAAAACATATCCTAAATCTCTGTTCTTTAGAGATGCTAAAGAAATTTTAAACACACACACACACACACACACACACACACACACACACACACACACCCCTGTGTAATTGTTAGCCTTCCTGAGGGTAAACATTATGGAGTTAACCAAAATAAACAACTTACAAGAGAAAATATAGATCTTTGGTGCCCCATCAGTCCTTTTCTGGGAGCCTCCCTGCCACCTCCAACATCCTCTGTCCTGTTTCCCGAGATACTGCTGATATCAGCAACTGTAAAGCATATTTCTGACCTCTTAGTCCCTACCCAAGTTTCTAGGACCCAAGCACACCAATGGGTGCTGATGACCAAATCAGCAAACACCTTCCAATGCCTTAGGTAACATTTTACATCTCCTAGGACATATGACACATATGATACAGAGGTAATTTTCATCTTTTCCAAAAGGCCCTTAAAAAATAATGGAAATATGGTAGCATTTCAAGTTAAGGATCTCTATTCTGTACAGAGAGTAGCCACCCATTTAAAGTTTTGTCCCAGCTTTCTAGACTGAACCACATTGTCTCTTCCAACTCAATAATCCCATAACATATGATTCCAAAGTCATGTGTCTGAGTTTTCAGCAAGTATACTACAGCTGTGTAGTCAAGTAAGTATTACCTTTGAAAAGCATTCACATTTAGGAGACAAGTGTACACATTCTAATAATGATGCTATTGTTCAATACAGGTATAGAGTTTTCTCTGGGGATTGTCTCCAGGGCTTAAAGCACATTTGGTAGATTATTACCAACACTATAACATTCATCCTATCAAGGCAATTTTTGCAAACAGTCAAGCCAGGTAATGCTGCTTTGGGTCAAAACCAGGGGATAACTATGATGTGGCAAGACTGCATTGCAAGTGCAGTGTGTGAGCTTTCTCTGAAGGAAGTCAAAGAAAGTGAGCTCCTTCTTCAGATGTTTATTTTCAGAAGCAACTTTTATTTGATATACATACCTTTAAGGTTCTTCTGATTCTCATTGTCTCATCTAGTGTGCTGGCATATATTCTCAACTCAGAGAGAGTAGTTTTAACTCTGCCATCTATAAAGACAGTACAAATGTCTATTCTCATGCCAGAACAGCTAAATCTTCATTACTCATGACCAAAATCATTTGTAGGGTGGGGGATTTGGAATTAAGCAACTCTTAAATTTGTCAACTAAAACATCCTAAAGGAAAACGTCATGTATTTTTGTGTTTCTGCTTGTCATACTCACTTTGTGTCAAACATAGGACTGTTTACTATGGGATTTGTTACTTGGGGCTCTTTAGCCTTGTGATGGGTGGAAATCTTGGTTCTCTGCTACAAATTAGTAATTTTTTGATCAGTTGCTTGCAGTTTACCCCATATATGTGCAAAGGTGACCTTCTCTTTACCTGTCAGAACTCTGAACCCAGACAGATCCACATTTTCAGCTGGAGACTGAATGTGGGAGATTCCTATGCCCCTTCCCCTTCACTATGTACCTACCTTTATTTTCCTAGAGGTAAATGATGTCTGAGAGATTGATGCAGCATAATAAAATTGTTTGATAAATCCTTATTGTTCCATGCTTGGGTGGTTTTAAGTAATCTCTTCCCCAGAAACTGGGAGAAATGCTATTTGGTATTTTGTAAAATATCTTCGGCAGACTCTTGTCTTGCTAATATTTGTAGCTTGGCAAATGGAGATACCTCTTAGCTATAATTTTCTTCCCTTCCTGATTTGAGGACTAAGGGAGAGGGCAAGACAGGGATGCAATGAATGTATTTCTGATTTATCTTCAAGTCGCTGAACACTTCTTTAAGTTGTGAAAGAGTTACTGGTTGATCAGGGCTCATGAGGTTTAAGCCAAAAGTGCCTACCTCTTGAACCAAAAAGTGATCTTTTTCAGAGCTATATAATCAGTCACTTAAAAGTGTGAATTATTTTCTAACATTGGATCCATGCAACTCAAGTGGATTCTATATTTGGTTTAGAATTCTCCCATCTCTAAAACTTCTTGGAGGGAAGGCAGCCAGTGAATGGATGGTTTGTTATGACTGAAACATAAATTCGTACATTGCCTCCTTAGTTTAAAGCCAAGCTCCTCAATCATATATTAATAACCTCACCCTACTCTCTCTTCCTAGCCAAGCTTTTCCTTCACTACATCCTATCCTTCACTACACCATATTACACCCTTGGTGTAAATCAGGCAGGTCTCCTAATGTTCTCTGCCCCACTTCTTTAAGGTAGTATTGTATAGATCCAATCTTAAGGCTGAACACCTAGAAAATTGTTTCCAAATTGGCCTGGATGGCAGTGGACAGATCAGTGTAACTCTCTTATGCTGACAGCACCTCTGAGTCCTTATAATGAAATTGCCAGAGAAGACACAGAAATCTTGTATCAGCTGGAAATGCCTTTTCCAGTGAGAAAATAATCATGAATTTAGTGTTTTGTCGTAATATAACATCCAAGCCACTCCTTCACTGGATCCTAGAGGTTGGCTGAAGGGTCACCAAATTAGGCTGGTGCCAGAGTTTGGGTTTATAGGCTAGAACAGGATACAGGAAGTCAGGAGCATGGAAGGCCAAAGACAAAACCAAGCCAAAGTCCTACAGAAGCTGAGAAACAAAATTAGTCAGTATATTGTGAACTTGTTCAAGGAGGCCAAAAAAAAAAAAAAAAAAAATGGTGACATACCTGTGGTCAAGGGTAAATATAATGACATGAAATCTGTAGTGAAGATGGAATAGAGACTCAAGAGATGCTAGGTGATCACTGCAAATGACTCTTGACCATTAGATGATATCTTTATAACTCACCTTGGCTGAGTTTTGGCAAGAAGGAACAAGGTTGATACAGACATATTGTGTGTTGTCAATGGGAGGCCAGGAGCATTACGTTTACATTTTCATTTTATCTTTGACATTTCACCATTTATCTTTTAAGTTTGCAAAGGAAAGAAAAATTTGTCTTTAATACTCCATAAAACTAGTGCTTGACCAGGATGCAAAGTGAATGTCCAGATACATGTGTCGATGTAATTAGTATTGAAGAATCATGATTGGAAAATTAGCAGGAGGAACTTGGTATCTTTTTTGCTTTTTTGTTGTTATTCTGTTGATTGGCTTAACATTAGCACTAACTCTGTGCCTTATACGAATACTCAAATGGTAGATATGATCAACTGTTTTTCACAAGTGGCGACAGTGATGCTCAGAAAGATCAAATCACTTGCTCAGGGTTACAGTTAGTAATTGCCCTAATTTTACATCCAGGGCTCATAATTACTATGCTGCCTAAATTAAGGCAATAGGTAGAGATGGTTTGGGTTGTGATGTCAGGGCCTTCTTTATGATATATGTTGGAAATTTCACTATTTTCTACAGTCCCAGGCAAAATTACCACCTCAGGCAAAATTTAAGTCAATTCCAATACAGGGAGGGATCTGTAGTCAAATTCACACTGACCTTGCCTTATCTGAATCCACACGTCTCTCAGTTTCCTGATCTGCCTACCAGAAGCCATGAACTTATTGAATATTGCTCTGTTCTTAGCTCTGGCTGAGCTTCTATTCGCTTGTTTAAAATCATATTTATCGTCTGCCTGCTATTTGCCAGGCACAGTTCTTGACACTGATATGCTACACCTGAAAACAAAGAAGAAATTGTGGTGCCGTAATGGAAGCATACGATTTTCAGTTTTTAAAAAATTAAATAATCAGATTGTTTTCAATTTGAGCTATTTTCATCATATTGCAGGCTTATTTTTCTTTCTGTTGCTAGGCTGATTTGCTGCTGGGCTTCTTGGTACCTCTGTTCCCAGATTAAAATAGAAAAGAAAAAAAAAAAAACAAACAAAGAAGTGAGAATGCAGTTTAATTTTTAAAGCAAACATTTCTGGAGTTTTGTTAGGTATTTTACATAATAAAGAAATTTTTTTTCATTCTCTTTCTCTTTAACATCATCCATTTGAATTTAAAAACCTTTTTAGGATCACTGTTAGAGTTTCACAATGGGATGAAACCATAATTCTTTCTTCATTCATTCATATGATGAAAATGTATTGAGCACCTACAATGTGCCAGGAACTGGGGATAAAAAGATTAAATGACCCCTTTCATACCCATATAATCTAAAAGATCAGGAAAACATGGTTTCTTCCCTGGCTGAGCTTTTGATGTGAAGGATGTATCGGTCCCTATTACTTCATGAATTCCCATTGGGTAATTACATTACATTTTCTCAATCTTTAACAGCCCATTTTATATAAGAAGTGAGCAAAAATCATGTGGACGCTTCCCCTAAGTCCACAAGTTTTCATTTTATTATTTTAACCTTTCACAGAATAGAACTCTATTTGCTGGATATTCTACTTTCTTTTCTGTTTTATTTTGTGATCCTAGTATGTAATAGCTCAGAGCACAATGGTGTGAATTTGTGTAAAGCAACAATTAACTCATATTCCTCAATAAAGAAATAAACACAATAACAAGAAGAACATGTTAGCCTTGGGATCATAATACATACGGTTCAACTCCACAGTTAGGGGAATGGCTTCTATTATTCTCGTTCCAAGGTCTTTGTCTGTGTGTCACATCCATCAATAAGAGCTGTGCATTTAAAGCATTAGTGGGTAAGTTAGCCTGTTGAATACCAAGTTTCCAGCTAGGGAAAGAAAGGGTGTAGAGTTAAGAAATAGATTTGAACCTGGAGATGGAAATGCAAGAGGGTTAATGGAAAATCTGACAGATATTTAACTGTAATGTGCATTAATGTAGGTGACTCAAACAATCCCCTTTGCACTCATTCTAATTAGTTTTGCCTTTTCTAATCAGATGTCAGTTGTTATCAGTTTGGTAGAAGGGGGTGGCAGTTCTTTTTGTGAAATCCAAAGGAGGCAAAAACCCATTTAGCCAGTGCACTCATCAGTAAATTTGCACATTAATGGTTAATTAAAGTTAGGCACAAAGACTTGAGATTCAGAAGGTGTTTACTATAAGGAGTTCTGGGTTTCAAACAGAAGACTGTACAAATGTTTAGACTACTGGGATCAGAGAGATGTAATGTCAGTGAATCATCTTAACTCTTTTACATTGTGTTTCCAGCAGAAGAAACCAAACTTAAACACATACACACATACGCACAGACTAGGCAGCTCTCTGGATACTAATTAGAGAACTCTGGCTGAATGTTTGCATTTGATGCAATGAATCTGAACAATAAAGCGGTGCCTAATTCTCCAAGCAGTAAATTAAGTCAAACATAATAGAAGGAAGCCAATGATTACTTCCCTGTGCATCCTGCAAAATCAAGTTTTCAAAGTCCCCGAGGATGAAAGAACGGGGGTGGTTGATCTGTTTCCCCTTCATTCTACCGTGAGTTCCCTCCACCCTTAACCACTAGCATTTTCCACTGTTGGCTTTCCACACGGTCGTAAGTTCAGCTCTGCCTTTATGAAACATGAATTTCATAAACAGGGAGCTTATCGGGTCCTACTTGGTAGTCCACAGGTCTGTGTGGGTGAGCACAGGAGTGTTGTCTTTGGTCTTTGGCTCACATCTCTACTCTGTGTCTGAGTCTTTGCCCAGTTCTTTCTCCCCTTAGCTTGTACTCTCTCTTCTTTGTCCCTTTCCCTACAGACCATTTGTGAACTAGCCTATATTCCCTGACCTTTTTGAGACTGTTTCATGGCAGGCCTTGAAAGGGCAGGAGTGAGTACATGTAGCCATTGGAGTTATTATTAGCAGCAGTGATGAAGGGACATTTCCTGGGAGAGGATCCATGCTGGGAAGATGCATGAGACTAATAAGCTGGCCAGCCCATCTCCACATCCCTCAGTCTGTGGCATAGATGAATGAGTCCTGAATGGACATGCCCTCGAGCAAAACATATCCAGAACAGCTTCTGACCATTGTCCTTACTTGCTTCTCGTGCTTGCTACCTGGCCTGCCTCCTCCCAGTCTTGCCAACGTGGAACCAGAGTGAGGATTCTAAAATAGGAATTTGATCATGTCATCACCTGCATAAAACTTTTAAATAGACTTCGTTTTCTCAGGAGAAAGTCCAGCTCCATATGGAGCTTATAAAGCCCTGTATTATCTGAATTCTGCCAAGCTCTCCAAAGTCACTGGTTTTCATTCCCAGCCTTTGTCTTCCCCTGACTTCTACCCATCCTTTCTCCAAACTCATATATACTCTGCACTTGGCAACCTTCATAAGAAATGTCCTCCAGTTCCTGAGAAGTGTCAGGCTTTCTCTCACCCCCAGGTCTTCAAATATGCTGTTTCTTCTGACTGGAACACTCCTCTGCTCTACTCGGCTTGGCTAACCTAATCCTAAACTTTCTTCAGTCTCAGCTAAGACATCATTTCCCCCAGAAACCTTCCCTGGCATCCCAGTCTGGATTAGCTCCCATCTTATTTGCTCTGGTAGATCCCTCTGCTTCCTCTCTTTGAGCATGTATTACCCTTCATATATCCGTGTTCTCATGAATCTTCCCCAACTAGACTGCAAGCTAGTTGAATATAGGGGTTGCATCTGTCTTATTCACCCTGTATTCCAACCCCTAACACATCTACTATATTGCAGGGAGCCAAAACATAGTTGTTGAACAAGTGGACAAATAAATTATACCATTGACTTATGATCCTTTCTTCTGTTCTGGGGATTTAAGAGCCCCTCCCCCAACAGAAGGTGGGAACAGGAGCTAGCACTTCCAGCTTCCTGCATACCAAGTCTGCCCTCTAAACACCATTTGCCGGCGGACCTAGTCTTAGTTTGAGTCCTAGTCCTTCCAGGTCTAATTGTCAGAGCTGGAAGGCAGAGAATTCCCTCTCAGGTAATCCACGGGTCAAACCTATGGGATGGAATTCTGAAGAGGGACTATTGATGGGGGCTGGACTGGCCTATATTCTGAAGAATCATATGGGTGAAAGTAAAGTAAGAGTTTCATTGAGATACTCCAAGTGACTTTTTTTTCTCTCATCCTGAAGGCAGTGGAAAGTCATGAAGAAAAAACTGCATAGATTGTTTTTAAGCAGAAATATAACTTGTGCCTGGCAAAAGATAATTGATTAATTCAAATGTGTTGAATGTCAGTGAATCAAAAGTGCCCTTTATAAAAGGCACTCGAGTAGCAGGATAGAGAACACACTGGAGGGGGCAGCTCCTGCTGACCCCAGAATGTCAAGAATTTACCCGTTCTCTGTCCCATTCTCTCCCTTGCGCCCCAAGTGCCACTTCTGAGAGGCCAACATTGAACTTCAGCTCTTGCCCCAGAAGATGTATTCCATCAATCATTGCATTTTACATCTTTACTCTCTCCTTTCTATCTTCAAACATGCTCAAAACCCAGCATTCTTCAAAAATGACTTTCCATTAACTCTTGTACCCCTTTGAGCCCCACTCGGAACCAGGCTCAGAACCTTTGCCGTCAGCACACTTTCCATCTCCCTTCGCAGGTGCTACCGCTGATGCCACTGCATGACAATCCACATCTCTGCCTCCACTGCTGCTGCCGTTGTGCTTTGACACTGTAATTCTCCTTTTTACCTGCTCCTTTCCAGCTACCTTGTCCCTCCAGATGGTAGTTGGACAGTGTGTGTAAGCAATTCTGCCTTCTCCATACTCCTTAGGGATGAGGCCAGTAGCTGGGGTTCCAGTTGTCTCTGTTGCTTTTGCCAGACCTTCTTCCTGGAATTGCAGCTTTAACTGCAGATCCGATCATTTCCTGGGGCTCGACTTCACAGCGTCGGCTCTCCTCGCTGTGAATGCCTTTTGTCCTTCCACTGCCTGATCCCTACTGGCCATGACATCCTGTCCACCTCCTTAGGCACTGCTGCTGGTATCTTGGAACCCCAGCCCTTCACTCCCTCCGTCCTCTTCCCTGAGTGTCCATGTTGCTGTAATTACCCCTTTTCATGAAACAAACTTAGTTTCTTCTCCCTCTAGTACCCACAGCACAGTGCAAACCTTTCAGTATAGTTCTGATCATACTGTATTATAATTTTGTTTAGATCTATGGTCCACTGAACTATGAACTCCTGGAGGGTTGGGACCATGAAATTTCTTTTTCCCTTCTCTGAACTCACAAAGCATTTGGCATCTGTCATTACATTCATTGCTTTCTACCTTGAGTTGTAGTTAAGTTCATACCATAACTCCTCCACTAGACTTCAAGCTTCTTGAAACCATGTCTATATGTAATTGATCTTTGTATCACCAAGGGCAAACACAGTACCTGAGAGAAACTGTCAATACACAGGCAAAGAAAAAAGGGGAAAAAGGCAGGGCAAAGGAAAGAAGGGAAAGAAGTTTTGTAGTGGGAGTGTGTGTACATGTTATAGACCGTAGCCTGTATAATCTTAAAGTCAAAGGAAATGAAATGGGTTTGAATAATTTTTATATTAATTTAAATCTAAAATATACATTACTGAGAAATTATATATTACTCCAAAATGTTGACAGTATCTTCATGTCTATGTGACTCTGGCCAAGTTACTTTAATTCCCCGAAACTAAGCTGTGTCATCTGTAAAATCAGAATGGCAATACCTATTTTGCAGGATCGTTGCAAATTTTCCATGGTGCATGAAATAACCCGTAAAGTATACAACAAACATAGGGTCTGCGCCTTGGAGGGAACTGACAAACATTAACTTGCCTCTTGCGGCAAATAAGCAACCTCCAGTAAAATAATACAAATTAAATGTTAGCAGATACTTGCAATGTGTGATTTCAAAAAGTGAGCCCTCATTTAACTCTGAGTTTCCAAGCAACTAAAGTCAATAGGAGTGATGTGGGAATACAGAAGTTTTGTTTTGTTTTAAAAAACATATGAAAGCCATACACATTCATTAAATGGAGGCAAACTTTTTCCTGGAAATAAATTCAAAGGTACATTTATCATCAGGGGAGTTAGGTAACATGATGGAACTGGAAATTTTGGAAAGACACCATGACACTGTTTACTTTGATATTTCTGTTTTTAAGCTGCATTATAAAATCTTATCTGAATATTACTTGATGTTGCTGTTTTTAGGCTGCATTATAAAATCTTATATGAATTTTATGAATATTTATATTCATATATTATGAATGCTAAACTCTAATTCAGTAAAGACTGTCCTCCAGGAGGCTGAGATAATGTGGTTACAGGTATAATGTTTTCCGAAGATGTATGTCAATGGTTTTCACGCTTTCTTGTAGCAAGAACACTTCTTTCATCCCTTATTCTCCTCCCCACTCCTTCACCTGCTGCCTTTTCAGGGTTTTCCTAAGGCACCTCCCAGAACTTTAAGTTCCTTCAGGACAGTTTGCAAACCAGTGTTCTAGCTTAACCCATGAATAGGGGATACAAACCTTCCAGGAATGCATAATTAAAATGCCCATTACATTGCCTCACTCAAATATCAGTTGTTTCAAATGAGTCTCTGGCACACCCATGCATTGTGTAAAATGGGTTAGACCTGAAGAGTGTCTACCTCAAAATCAGGTTACAGGCAGAGCTTTCTGAAACCTTTTAATATGTGATCATGTTACTCCTGCAGACAGAAGAAAACTAGGAACTCCAGGTATGACACCTGCACTTCCCAGACTAAACTCATTCAAAATCACCACGGAAAAATAATTTAGCAATTTGATATCGTTATTTATCATTCAGCAAATGCTTAATCACATCTATGTGGCAAACCATGCTCACTGCTATGAGAAATGGAATTAGTGGTGTATGTGTATGGTAGGAAGGGCATGGGAGTGGGAGACGTACTACAGGAAGTCGGGACCCAAACTTGCAGCTAAGAATTTTACCTTGAGTGATCACATCTTGCTCACTGCCTTTGTTACAGTTTTATTCTACTATTTTGAATTTTATGATTCCAAAATGCAATTACTGTCTTCATTTTTAAATTTGAGCCTTACCTTTATCAAAGTCACATGTGAACATAGTTTAAAAAGACAAATAATGTTAAAATGCAAAAGCTGTTTCCTGGCCCCTTTTCCCTCACTCTTTTTCGTCTCAAGAGGAAACCGCTTTCACCGTTTTCAGTTGCTTCTTCTGGTACTGATCATTATGTACCTAAATGCATCCATACCTAGCACCTCTTGATTAATTAATTTTAGGCAGTATCCATTACATCTTATAGTAGATGAAGATTTTAGTTCTCTTTTCAACCCTTTCTTTCTCTGCCCTTTTGCCGTGATGTAGCCAGATAAAAAAATTTAGTTAAGTTCATATCAGTGTTTCCAGAATTTATGAAGAGATAAATAGTATTTACTGCCGGGAAAAGCAGTATACTGTAGTTTAATTCTTATCCAGGGGTTATGTACCTAACTTTTCTTTAGTTTGTGAGGTTTCCCTAAATATCTGGCTGTCTTCTCATACCATCTAACAGCTTCAGGAAACATTTCTCAATACATTTTCCACATTGATACAAACCTGTCTCCACAGGAGCCCTCTATCCCCAGCCACAGGCTGAATGAGGGTTCTCCAGGCCTGCTGATACAGCTGTCCTCCTACAGCTTCCTGTCACCATAGTAGAATCTCTTTACTCCTTTCCTTTATCACGTTCCCTGTTTCTGGATCCCTTTTGTCTCTCTGTTTGTTTACTCTTCATCTGATGGTAGCTTCCTGACGAAGGGTGTGTGAAGGAGAAAGTGTTAGAAGCTTCCTAGTGGTGTCTTTTGTGCCACAGAGTATGCCCAGAAGGGATGAGGAAGTAAGCCTCATTTATTGAGCACCTACTATATGCGAAGTGCTCTCTCCATGACATTTCTAGGAAATAGGAAGAATTTTCTCCTCTTTACAGAAGAAGAGGCCGAGAGTAGAGTGGTTTAGTAGTTTGTTTAAGGTCAAACGGCAGAACTGGAATTCAGATCCATGTTTATCTGATTCTAGCCACTTTCCACACACTGCATCTATCAGCCAGAAAGCTTAAATGTACAATCCTTGCCCTCAGGAAATTTGCTCAAGCATATGTTTAATCTAATGTTGGATAACTGTTATTTTTCTGGCCCACTTTTTCCCTTTTTACATGTGTGTATAATATACATGTCTCTGTATATAATTTAAGTCTGGTTAAATACTTAAATTATTTTCACAGTCCCAAGCACATCAAGGTTTATTATTAGATTTTTCCATGAAATTCTAAAATAGTTATTTCTTTTTTTTTTTTTTTTTTTGAGATGGAGTTTCGCTCTTGTTACCCAGGCTGGAGTGCAATGGCGCGATCTCGGCTCACTGCAACCTCCACCTCCTGGGCTCAGGCAATTCTCCTGCCTCAGCCTCCTGAGTAGCTGGGATTACAGGCACGCGCCACCACGCCCAGCTAGTTTTTTTGTATTTTTAGTAGAGACGGGGTTTCACCATGTTGACCAGGATGGTCTCGATCTCTCGATCTCGTGACCCACCCGCCTCGGCCTCCCAAAGTGCTGGGATTACAGGCTTGAGCCACCGCGCCCGGCAATAGTTATTTCTAAAGGAGATTTCAGTTCTTTATCCCCCCAATTTACTAAGCATTAGGCAATTACAGTCTGATCTGGTTACAGTTGAAAATATGTCAGTAGTTTTGCCTTTCTCCCTAGTAGATTTTGGTTCCTGTGCCAGTCAGTTCATTAGCTAACATATATCACATTTAGCTCCTACCTAAACGATATTCAGAATTACAGGTGTAAAAGTCCCTCCACAGAAGGAATGATATACACTTCTGGGTGTCTACTGTACCAGCAGACTACTCAGAGCTCCACGCCTTGACTGTGAATTGATATCCTTGTTAGAAAAAAAGGAGAATAGTCAGCACCAGGAGTGAAAACATAGGTAAGGTTTTAAAATGAATGAAAAAGGTAGAATCATTGCTTTTTAGTGGATAATTTACTGACAGGCCTTATGTGCAAGCAACAATACTATTGATGCATTCCATTTATGCTGGCACAGCTGAAACCCTCTGATTGCTTTTCTCACCTAGACATGGCTCTCATTAATCAAGGGAAGTTGCATGGACTAGAACAAGAAGACAGTTTTATCCACACACTCCTAGCACTGTCCTCTAGCAGCTTTTGGTTTCTGTTCCAGTATCATTGTTCTCAGAAGCAGAAGCCCTATCATTTAGTTAGAAATTAGCAGTGGATACGTGCTCTCTGAACAGTCTCTTATTTTGAGTGTTGAGTTCCAGAAATTCATTTTTAATTCAGTTGTTTGGCATTTCCAGTACAGTTTTCCCCTGTAGAAACAATGTAAAGAAAGTACATTAAGTCCTCCTGCTCCACTATACAAAATCTGTTTGACTTACATGACATTGAACTATGATTGAACTATCCATAATAGCACAGCATATGAACTGTCTATGATTGAACTATCCATGATAATACAGCATACTATCCATGATTTCTAGCACATGACATTCTTTTAAAAAGAGATTTGTTCAGCGTACATTGATTGAGCCAGGCACAGTGGTGGAATCAGAAATACAATCTATTTAGTGAAATGGAGAATTGCAGAATGAGAGAAATGTGAGTCTCAGATGTGCACAGAGCACTTTGCTATGGAAACCACAGAGAGGGGCCATCCACCTCAGCCTGCCTCCAGGTTTGAAATGAGGAGACCATGAGCATCTTCAGCTGCACTCTCATAGAAGAGAGGACTAATCCTTCAGACCAGGGGAAGAAGGAAAAGGAGATTTGCCAGCACAACACCACGGAATGAGCACAGAGCTCTTCATTTCCAGTGATTCTTTATAGCATGGACATTTGCAGCGCAGGTACTGCCTGAGTGCCCATCTACACCAGTGTTGGGGGCTGAATTTTGTTTATTGCATTTATCAAGATGTAATAGCTGAGTCATCAATTGGATTTCTGTAGCCTATAAAAAGAGCACCAGGCAAGACAGGGCCCACTACCGCTGCAGCCGCACCCAGAATCCTCACCAGGCTGTACTGTGGACTCCACGCCAGCCCTGGGAGGCAAGACTCAGTGGATGACGCTGTGTTTTGCATATCTCAGTACAGTCCACCGAATGATTTGCTTTTGAAGAAGCAGTGGTATTCTTACATACCAGATTATTTCTAAAATAAAGTTTCAACCCACATATATGATGAAATTGAAACTGCCTGCATTGTCAAAGCCAGAAAAAGAGTCAAAAAGATGGAGTAGGCTGGGCGTAGTGGCGCATGCCTGTAATCCCAGCACTTTGGGAGGCCAAGATGGGTGAACCACTTGAGATCAGGAGTTTAAAAATGGCCTGGCCAACATGATGAAACCCTGCTCTACTAAAAATACAAAACTTAGCTGGGCATGGTGGCATGTGCCTATAGTTCTGGCTACTTGAGAGGCTGGGGCAGGAAAATCACTTGAACCTAGGAGGAGGCAGAGGTTGCAATGGACTGAGATCATGCCATTGCCCTCCAGCCTGGGCGACAGAGTGGGACTGTCTTACAAAAAAAAAAAAAAAAATGGAGTGAAAAGTCAGAAAGAGAGATCCCAAGGGAGAAATAAAAGAAAATTTGTGCCAAAAAAAATGCATTTCTGATCATCTCTTCTGCTGTATAAAGATACTTTATAAGGCAATTTTAACTTTGATAACTTGCCCATTTCTGTTTGCAGAAGGAAGTCAGTCATTCTCACAAATATCTCCATTTGTTTTCCTCCTTGTATTTCATTCAATTTCGCGGGGGAGGGCGGGAGGGCCCAATTTTGCTATTGTAAAATTGTTTCTCATTTTTCTGAACACTTGAAATGGGGTCAGATCTAAATGGATATGAATTCAACATGGATCCAAAGGCCCAAAGGTCAGGTCCCACTTGGACAGTTTTGATATGTAAAGTGCTGCTAACATTCATTTATAGAGAACAGCAAGAAGGTTGAGCTGTGGCCTGGTGAAGATTCACCTAGATCTAATTTTCCTCAGATTCAGAGCAAGCCGTTCCCAACTGCCTGTGGGTCTACAACATGAGTTAAGAGTGTTGGAGACCCTCTTCTGTACACCTTCAGTGTACATATTCTGCAGCAAAGCCAGAGGCAAATATGTGAGAACCTGGCCAGGCTGTTCCTTAAGAGTGTGAGGGCAGCCCTGACTTCCATGGGAACGGGATTCCCTGCCAAATTCAGATGCCGAGGCTTCCCCCAGGGACCACAGCCCATCTGAGTGGAGGAAGTTGCTGTGAAAAGTTAAGCAGGCAGCTCTGAAGGGATGTGTGTGTGTGTGTGTGTGTGTGTGTGTGTGTGTGTGTGTGAAAAGAGAGCAGCCTTGCCCCATTGCTTTCATTATAGTACACGTGGAATCAATTTTAAATTTCACAGAAAGAAAACAGTAAACAGATTAAGAGGGGAGCTGGGTGTTTCTCTCTCTGCAAGGCTGGCGTTTCTGCTCATGCATACTTTACAAGATGCACACCATTCATACCTGCAGGTTTTACATATATTTCTTTCACCCCTGAGCATCTCTGAGACACAGCTCGATGATATTTCAAATGACTGTGAGGATCACACTTCTCGGCAAGAGTCAGAATAACTTTCTGACTCTTGTCATATTTTTAATTAAGAACTTCTATCTGGGCCGGGCGCGGTGGCTCAAGCCTGTAATCCCAGCACTTTGGGAGGCCGAGGCGGGTGGATCACGAGGTCGAGAGATCGAGACCAACCTGGTCAACATGGTGAAACCCCGTCTCTACTAAAAATACAAAAAATTAGCTGGGCATGGTGGCGCATGCCTATAATCCCAGCTACTCAGGAGGCTGAGGCAGGAGAATTGCCTGAACCCAGGAGGCGGAGGTTGTGGTGAGCCGAGATCACGCCATTGCACTCCAGCCTGGGTAACAAGAGCGAAACTCCATCTCAAAAAAAAAAAAAAAAAAAAAAAAAAAAGAACTTCTATCTGGGCATTGCAGGAGAGAGAGGAGACTGTATTCACGAAATGATTCTGAAAGTAGAGATGTGGGAGGTACATGATCCACAAAGCAGAGCCACCCAGGGTTCACTTCAGTATTCACGTTTGGAGAAGCATGAGAATGTCACATAGCAAGGCCAACTGGCTCAGATGCATTAGCATACAATCAATGTGCAAGGTGCTATCTGAACGCTAATTAGTAAGAGTCACATTGACCATGGTAGCAGATGACACATTAAACAGTATGATACCAGCCACAACCTCACCAGCTTTTCCAGTAACCTGAAAAGACAAAGAAAATGAGAACTTGCGGAAACTCCTGTTCATCAGTCAGGGTTCCCCTTAAACATCACTTCCTTTAGGAAGTCAGTCAGACAGATCCACCCCCACCCGACTTCCCCTAGCTCCGCTCTTCTCACGTTTTACATTATACCTTCCAGAATTATCTGTCTTCATCACCGGTCTGCCTTCCTTTAGTCCCCAGCACCCAGCACACTCCTTAGCAGTCTGTAGGCGCTTAAATATGTGCTCATTGGTTGATGGAATGTTATGAGCTTGTGTTAGCTCTTGGAGGATATGAAAATAGAGAAGATAGAATCCCTGCCCTGCCTGAGAGGGAGACAGACAGATAATAATAGACACCATTCAATTTGTCAAACTTCACAAAAGGAAGAACAAAAGGAAGGTTGCACTTCCTAGCACCTTAGTGATAAAACAGACCTACATCAGCTTCCTGTCTGATTCATTAATTTTACTGATAAAAAATAATGAACAGAATCCTATTTCCTTACATTTCAAATTTGCTACCAGGATAGCACAATATCAATAATAATAGGCCATGGATTTCACTTGGGGGAATATTATATCAGGTGGAAAACATGAAGTATTATCCATATCATCTCTAGGAAATCTGTGTACTAGCTTTGTAATGTCTAATGCTGAATTTCTCAACTTCAGAACTGAAAGCAAATACATAATTGGATTTGCATTAAAGCTTTAAAGAGTGAAATTAAGAGTCACACTCAAGTTCCCGGTTATGTTTCTTTGTTGCCTATTCCTTTTGCCAGTCTGTCACTTAATTCATCTTTTTTCCAGAGGAAAAAGCAAAAGCAAAATATGCAACACCCTCTCCCTGGCCTCCAGTACTCCTGTAGCATTATTTATTGACCACTCTTGGTGTGCTTGGCTTAACAGACCAACGAAAGGAAGTGAAGGCTCTTTCCTGAGGGTTTGCTGATTCGATTAGAGAGAGCCATTTAGAAAGATAACTTGAAATCTCAGACACGGGAATCTAACTTTTATTCTGGTGTCAAAAATGATTTGAAACCTTTTTTGTATGATGACGTTTGTCAGTACTCCTTTTTATTCCTCTCACAGCACCAGGTGGGCGTCTCCATGCCTGATGCCGGCAATATAGAACCCAAATGCAGTTGCAAAGGTGAATGACTTCAGGTGGCCTTGTGCTGCCATTGTCATCTGCACAAAATGTGGACTGCCCATGAATCTTTCCTCCGTATTAACCTAAGATTAGAATCTATTGAAGACATGAATCTTGTGATAGCATTTCCTTGGGGTTTTGGGAGATCAATTACATTTTTCAGATATCTGCTGAAACTCTCATGTGACCAAAAAGACTGCAAATAAGAGTTTTATAAACAGAAAACAGCATGACAATAGTTTCTGGGTAACTCTTTGAACTTCTTAGGTACAGCAAATACCATCCTTTGCACACCTGCTGTGTTTTGAGAATCTGAACTTATCAAAGGCCACATGGCTTCAGTGGAACTGACTAGCTGGGTGAGTATATGTAAGCAGTTAGCCGCCCTGCCTCAGTTTCCCTACAATGAGATTGACAATTAGTTGAGTGGTCTTCAGACTTTTAGATTTACATCTTATAATACAGAAGCTGACATGGATTTGCTATACTTCATTTTTCTGTGTAAAGTACATTAAAAATCAAAACTACTGCCTACTATTACTATCTTTCTTAAATATATATATATATATATATATATATATATATATTAGGCTTAAAACATTGAGAAGAACACAGCCTCAGAGTAAATGATGGTCCTTGAAAAGTGAATAAATTCAACTCTTTGGTAAACTCCCTGCATGAATCTTTTTTTTTTTTTTCAGTCCCATTGGCAAACAAAAACTTCTTGAGAAATGAACAGACGTCCACAGGACACCATTAGACTGCACGATCTACCCAGATCCTTCTACCTGTGCCTTCTAAGCACAGTACTGGAACTTAGCAAATAAGTCAGTAAATAGCCAACTGGAGCCGTATCACTGTAACACTTTGTTACAGTGTTGGTGTTAATATTTTACAGCACTCAGCTAACTGGAATGTGGAAGGCACTGCCAACCACATCATGCTCTTTCCGCCCAAGATAGTGAATCAGCTTCACTCCATTACATTGTCATTGTCTTCAGCTGCCATGACTCCTCTAATTAGAAGTGAATCTAGCAACAAGGAAATCCAACTTTTTTTCAACAGAGGAGATACCAAAGGGACAGGAGACTATAAATGCCAAACAAAAGCTTTTATGCAAGGCTAAAGTGGTGATTTTGCACACAACACACAAGTGAAAGATTTACAGCACAACGAATGTACTACACTTCAGTTAAATTATTCAGTATTGTTCCAGTATTAATGCTACATCCCAAGTTTCATTGTGTAAATTAAATACACAGTCTGTTCCTTAAGATTGTACTTGGTTTCTATAATAGTTTTTTTAAGTCCTCACAGATTGGAAATATAAATATGGAAATTTATGATTATCAATAGTTTGAGCCAAATCCTAAGAGAAGGGGTTTGGACTGAGGTCTAAAAGTACTTAACTGAAATGGAGCCACCAAGAGACAAGTTTAGTCTTGGAGGCACATGTGAGAGGGTGACAAATGGAGTTTATCATGTCAGGAGACTTGCGGATTTGCCTTCTTGTTTCCTTTGGCGTCATTGCTTTAAACTCACGGTCATTTTGGTGTGAGGTTGGATCTCTGATCCCATCAAGGGTTCACTTTGTAGCTGATCTGTTTTTAAAATGAGGTAGGTCTTCTAGTAAATGGCCCTTTCCTTGACAGCAAGCTCTTTCAAGTTGTGGGGACTCCGTCTTCTTCCTTTTCTTCCTTACCTGCATGCCACCTTGTCTGTTAAGGCAAAAGAGCTTACTTTACAGACTGTGTAAATACTCAAATTATGCTCAGAGGTGGTGTGACTCTTAGAGATGTTTCTTAATAAAGTGATTTCTCCCTTTTTACATATGTAACAGAAATTTAATGGCTTCTCTCTAAGTTCGTTCACTACTCAGAACCCTGATTAGAACTGTGATCTCCTGATTTCAAGATGAATGCTGGATCCATTTGCATCCCCCAGTGAATCTCTAGAATTTGAGTCCTAGCGAGTATACAGGTAATACTATGTAAGAAACACGCAGTGCTCCATTAACCTCTATACAGTCAGGACATACACTGAAGCAAAGTTTTAACTACACAGAAATGTGGCCTTAACCTTATAACAAGAGCTTTTTTTGGCAAGTGGGCTATGTAAGGGCACTGCACATTGGAAATAATGTCAGCCAGAGAAAAGTAGAGATATTCTGTAGCTACTAGAAAATTTCCGTTTTTTAAAGAATAATTATTTGAAGGCTGAACTAATTAAGTGCATGTCTATGTCCTGCAAAATCTTAATGCCCCACCTAACTTCAGAAAAGTTTTTAAATGCAATGCACGTTTTGAGGTCTTAGGGTATAGTTGGCTCAGCAATCAAAATAACTGAAGAGGGGACTCCTCTCTAACAGTCCACTGGTGCAATTAGAGAAGTCTGCCTTAAGGGGTGATTTTCTATGAAGACAGCCAATCTTCCAAATGGCCAGTGGCGATATGTCATGGTGACCTCTTTTAATGTATCTCTCTATATTAGGCATATGCAGGGTGGACTGGGGAGGAAAAAGAAAACAAGGCCTTTGGAATAATAAAGATGGAGATGAGATTTGGTGACTGGGGAATTTAAAAGATGGAATAAAATTCAGTGTACCTAATATCCATGAGTCTTTTCAGCCTACCAGTCCAAATGAGGTTATAGAACATTAAGAACAGATTCTCACAGGTTACAACCTTTCTACTACACCCTCTCCTTTGAGAATTTTAATCCCGTGCAAAGTTATTCCTAGTCCTCAACTATACCTCAGGTATTTGGGAGTCCAAAATAAAGAGTTTGACAAGCTCTCCTAAATAAGTAGGAGCAACTGCGCAATACTAGCAGCTGCCACTCCAGGCTGCACTGTGGGAAGACTGGCAAGCATGGGATCCAGGTTGGTTTGTGAGTTGAGTGCAGCCTGGAGCTACACATCTCCATGGGCTGTGCATTTCAAAGTAATTCCAAGTTTAGTGTGACATCTCTTTCCTTTTCCACTCAGCTCTTTCCTTCCCTAGGTCACATACAGTCAGGATGGCTGGTTCAGGACACTTCCAGGGACCCAGCGTCATCCTGGCAAAACCACTGCCCTTTGACCCTGTGGTCTTATAGCTGAAGCACCTGTTTATACCAGACTCTACAGTTCTTCATGGTTGTATTTCCTTGGGAAGCTTCAGTCCTTCCTGAAAACTCGGTTTCCTTCTGACTCTTGTCCCATTTTGCATATATGCCTAAATAACTGAAAGTAAATTAGGATTACAGTTTAAGCCTCTACCTACCTTCTCCACTCAGAAGGCCCCTTAGCCTTCATCTAAATACCTAGAGAGAGAGAGGGCTTACCTATTTCCACCTTCAAGTGTATTCAAGTCTCAGCTACACAAGAGATGCTGAAGTGACAAAAATTAACCAGTGAAGACAGAGTTACACAACAGAAAAAAGTCAAAGACTATTTGTAGTCAGTACCCCTGAGGTTAAAGTGAGATTTATCTGCTGTCTGCACTGAACACATAGCTGTGTGTATCCTATAGTTGGGTTACGGGATCCTTGGGGTGTGGATTTGCGAGCCTGAAACCTCCTGCCAGTGGCACTTTTGCCTGAGTTTAGTTCAGCCCACTGGGTTTGTTCCACCCACTCTGCAGGCTGCACTCAACTCACAATACCAACCTGGATCCCATGCTTGCCGAGGACAAGTGGCATGGAACAGCAAAGAGTGTGTGAACAAGCATGGGGTCTGGTAACTGTGCAGGCGGACACACCAGTGGGGCAGGCAATTCCAGGTGCCCACACAGGTGCCAGCTCTCTGCAAGGCTGCAGCTGGACCAGAGGCATTGCAAGCAGCTTACCTGGCTACTGCCACAGAATGCAGTGGTGCCCAGAAGCTTGGAGATGCCAGGCACTATAGGACTCCAAAGAGGGATAGCCCTTGCTTGAGGAGCTCCCAGGTCTGGGATTCCTAAGGGGTTATAGCTCTTCTCTCCTTCTCTTCACCTGCAATGTTGCAAACAAGGGACATGTTTCAGCCCTGTTTGTGTTATGGCTCTTTTCGATCCACCATTTGGCGGGTTCCAAGTCCTTATCCTGCAACCAGAAAAAAATGAGCTATGCAGACAAGTAGGGGGTGAGCAAGATGAAGAGAAGCTTTACTGAGCAATAGAACAGCTCACAGGAAATCTGCAGGGGTGTCCCAATGAGCGTTCAGTTTCTATCTGAGAGAAGACCCTGGAGTGGGAAGCACTACTAGCAGAGAGGAGACTCTGGAGTGGGAAGATCCTCTCTGCAGGCAGGTCATCCTTTCTGACTCTGCAGGTCTCTGGAGCTCTCAGGAGAGAGGAGGCCCTGGAGTAGGTAGCTCTTCTCTGCAGCTGGTCTCTACTCAGGTCTGGCTGAGCCCAGGGCTTTTATGAGCCTCAGAGGGGAGGAAGTACATGCCAACTGGTCCATGGGTAGCCATGGATGGGCCCAGAAAAGACACCACAAGTTTCCACTCTGGTCAGCAGCCCTGGCCCCTAGCCTTTATGCCCTCCATGGCCTGAAGGTGGTACCTCACCAGGTACCTACCTCCTTCTGCCCAGGAATCTGCCTGCCTCCTGTTGCCATTCACGGCACCTGGACTAGGCCTCAGCTCTTCTCTGAGATCAGGCACTGACAACAGGAAGAAGCCAGACAGCAGGAGCAGGCACTTATGAGCAGCCTTCCTGGCCCCCAAGAGTGCAGGGATGCCTGAGTGCGCAGCGCAGTTTGGGTATCTGTAGCTAGCCTAGAGAGTGTAGGGGGCAGGCCTGCTCCATGGAGTGGGAAGGCCCAGGTCTTCGGCTGCAGTTTGGGTGGCTGCAGTGGCACCCCGGTAGCACCTCCAACTCAAAAGGGACGGGGCTCCCACTTGTCCCCAGCTCCACAGGCTCCATGGAGCATGCAGCCCCAGCTGTGCCTCTGTGCTGCAGTTGGCATGATGGCAGTGGCAGGCCGTCTGGAGCAGCCGCTGCCATCAGTTGCAAAGTGATGTGAAAATATGAATTAATCAAGAACCACTGGTCTAAACAATGTTATTTTTCTCTAACTTATAGTGTAATTATATCTTCTAAAGTTACAGTATTATTTATCTGAAATTTTGTTTATTATTTATTTATTTAGTTTTGAGATAGGATCTCATTCTCTTGCCCAAGCTAGAGTGCAGTGACATGATGGTGACTCACTGCAGTCTCAACCTCCTGGGCTCAAGGAATCCTCCTACTTAGCCTCTCTAGTGGCTGAGACTACAAGCATGTGCGCACCCAGATAATTTTTGTTTTTTGTTTTTTAAGTAGAGATGGGTTTCACCATACTGGCCAGGATGGTCTCAATCTCTCTCTTTTTTTTTTTTTTTTTTTTTTTTTTGAGATGGAGTTTCGCTCTTGTTACCCAGGCTGGAGTGCAATGGTGCGATCTCGGCTCACCACAACCTCCGCCTCCTGGGTTCAGGCAATTCTCCTGCCTCAGCCTCCTGAGTAGCTGGTATTACAGGCACGCACCACCATGCCCAGCTGATTCTTTGTATTTTTAGTAGAGACGGGGTTTCACCGTGTTGACCAGGATGGTCTCAATCTCTTGACCTCGTGATCCACACGCCTCGGCCTCCCAAAGTGCTAGCATTACAGGCGTGAGCCACCACGCCCAGCCTGGTCTTAATCTCTTGACCTCATGATCTGCCTGCCTCAGCCTCCCAAAGTGCTGGGATTATAGGTGTGAGCCACTGTGCCTGGCCAATTTTTGTTCTTTTTTGTGGAGGTGGGTTTTCGCCACATTGCCTAGACTGGTCTCAAACTTCTGGGCTGAAATTATCTGCCCATCTCAGCTTCCCAAAGTTCTGGGATTACAGGCATGAGCCACTGCATCCAGGCAATTGTATCTCAATTAAAAAATAAAAATGCTTCAAATAGTCACTGTAGGTGAAAACAAAGGAAGAAAAAGGAGGAGAAAATAAAGAAGGATAAAGACAAAGAGAAAAGAGAGACAGAGAGAAAGGGAGGGGGAGAAAGGAAGAAAACAGGCCAGTGGCTCACACCTGTAATGCCAGCACTTTGGGAGGCCATGGTGGGAGAATTGCCTGAGGCCAGGAGTTACAGACCAGCCTGCACAACATAGTGAGACCCCATCTCTAAAAAAAAAAAAAAAAAAAAAACAAAAAACATTAAAAACTAGCTGGGCTGGTGACACATAGTCTATAGTCCTAGCTACTCATGAAGCTGAGGCAGGAGGATCACATAAACACAAGAGTTTGAGACTGCAGTGAGCTGTGGTCACACCACCATGCTCCAGCCTGGGTGAAAGAGGAAGACTATGTCTCTTTAAAAAAAAAAAAAAAAAAAAAGGAGGAAAGAAGGAAGCCAAAATCATCCCTTCTTTTTGATCGATAGTTCTCAAGCTAAAATACATACTTTTGAAAAATGCCCAGACCTACCCAAGACCAATTAAGTCAGAGTCTCTTCAGATTGGGCCTGGGCATCTCTCTCCATCTCTGTGTGTGTGTACGACTGTCTGTCTGTGTCTGTGTCTATATATATTAAGCACCCCAAGAAATTCTATTGTGCATCAGAGCTGAGAACTACTGTTCTAGGGGAAGTACCAAAAGTGAAGTTCATATAACAGTAATGTTTATGCTTTACCTCCATATTTGAAAAGTCAGACTTTCTTATGTAATATCAAAGAGAATGAACCCACGTCAATTATTGTAGCAGAGAAAGTCGTCGGGGGAAAATTTTTTTTTTCCACTGGCTAAGTAAGGATTCTGGTGAAAACAGCTAATTTAATTGAAAACAATACATTTCCTAAGTGAAGTGATATATGCATTATGATGACTCAGGATACTTAGATAATTAAGCAGTAACACTTTTGTTGACATTTAACTACATTAAGAAGAAAACTTGTTGAACCAGAAATGTCAGCGGCTGAGGGATTTCTAAAAAACAAACTTGGGCAGGTATTTTCTTCATGAAATTCTCTCTTTCTTAGGAAAAATTTTTCGATTTAATTTGGCCCTATTTATAAACATGTTCGATTCTGTCACCACCCTCAGGCCAACAGAGCAGGAAAAAAATGTTAGAATTCTGTTCGGAGGCCAAGAAGACCTTTAAATCAGCAATTTGAAAACACAAGCTTGCAAAATGTCGTATTGTAAGTTGTTCTTTGGGAATGTATAACTAATACGGATTTAAAATGAAAACTAGAGCAAGAGAGGCAGTCTTACATTTTCATGTCTCTGTTTTAATGTCCATATTAATGTGAAATATCGTATTCAAAGAACTCAGCAGACCCTTAGTAGATTTCTCATAATGAATCTTTTCAGCAGTTCTGATGTTCTAAATCTGGTTTACCAATGACAGATGTAAAAGATGATTTTTTTTAATGGGATATAATTTCCAGGAGAAGTGTTTCATTTGTTGGGTCTTGACTTATCCTGCATAGAGTAAGGGGATCATGTGATAACTGTGTTTTAAAGGATTGTCTGACATGATAGACTTACTTTCTGAAATAGAAACATTACTGTTATAGAGCTATGCTGTTGGCTGCAAGAAACACATTTGCTTGGATAGAAATGGCTTCTTGTTACTTCTCTAAATGTGTGCTCTGTTGTGTAGAAGGCATTTTGAAAGGCAGTCCATGTCTCGAAGAGTTGCTTTTAAAATAGTGTCAGGCTGCATTGGACAGATGAGCATTGATTCTGCAGATGCTATGGCTTGAGAAAAATGCATGCAAATGGCAGCTACCAGCAGAAGAAAGAGTTCTGAAGGGCAGGCTAGTGTTTTGGTTTAGGAAGGCATGTTAGGTGGTGTTTGTGATATGTCACAAGGGACTCTGGCCATGTGTTCTGTGATGTCTCGTCCCTGCTCAGAGTCCTCCACTGCTTTCCCATCTCACTAGGTGTGAAAGGCAAAACCCTCACCGGCCCTAGAAGATCTGCCTTCCACATCACGCATGCATGTGCACACACACACTGCCCACCTCTCCTACACAGCTCCCTCCACTCTATTTCTCTATCCTCCAGCTGCTCCTGCCTTCCCAGAATGCACCAAGTACACACCCTCTCAGAGTCTTTGCTCTTTCCTTGGCCCCTGCACCTCTCCTCTTGACTTGGGTTTCTTTGCCTCCATAGCTCTTATCGTCTTTGGATACTCTCTTCTGTTTCCTTGTGTTATTGTTTACGTCTGTCTGCCCTCACTGGAAGTTAAGTAGCATCCAAGCAGCAGCCTTCCTCGCTTTGTTCACTGTCATAGTCCTAGCACTTCAAAGGGTATCTGACACATAATAAATGCTTAATCAATATTTGTGGAACAAGTAAAAGACTTTTAATCCTACTCTTTATTATAATTCATTCCTACAGGAGTCAATGGACTCTGGTCTCATTTTAGGTCTCAACTGTCACCCAAGGAAACATCATTAGATTCAACATCAATATAGAGTAAGCATCTAAAAAGATAGGTAGCTCAAGGCTACGTATATGTTGTCCAGTCCACCTGTATAATTATATTTGTCCCCTGTGTCACTTTGCCCACACACATTGAGCCACAGTGGGCAGCGGGTCCTTTGAGGATGAAGACCTTGATCTTCTCCCGCTTTAGGAGCTTCTGGCTTTCCCTGGACAAAGATGGGGCTCTGCCTTATGCCCTCAGAATGACAGTGTGTGCCAGCCGCAGTGAGTCATTTAACACACAATGACTCATTGATAGGACCCTTCAGCACTGATGCTTAGATCAGCAAGGACAGTGGTAGGAAGGGCCAGCTTTGGGCTTAAGGAGAACAAGATACCTCTTCCTACCCACTGCAGAAAAGGTTCCTGAGGAACCACTGGGGTGGCTGCTTGTTGAGCTCCAGAGCCGTAAGAGGGGTAATTAGGTGATTACTAATCATTGACACTTTTCCTGGAATGAGTTTTCAATCTTTCTTTAGAAGAGATTGGGGAGAAAGGAGGGATTCGATGCAGGAGAATGGTGGATCAAAGCCCCACCTAACCAGTTTCCTATTGCGCTTGGGCCCAGCACAAGAGCAGGTGGAGTGCTGGGAGCCTGCCTACCCCAGCAGCACCAGCTCTGCCGCGCTCTTCTGGTGCAAGGCAGCACAGAGCAGCAACTGGCAGCATCAGCTTTGTAGTCAGATGGGCTCTGGTTCGAATCCTGGCTTTGTCAATTCCTGGCTATGTGACTGTGATCAAGATAGCTAAATTCTCTGTGTCTCATCCCTGTAAAATGAGAATAATACCCACCACAGGTGATTGTTATAAGGATTAAGTAATACCATTTATATTAACCAGTTACTGCAGTTCCTGGCACATAAAAAATTCATTTAATAAATGGCAACTCCCAGAATCAGACAGGACCTGGATCATCCTTTATGGAGACTGGAGAGATTTGTGGATTGAATCATGATTCTTCTTGCTAGATTCTCTATGTCGTCATCGAAAGAACTGTAGGCAGCTAACGGCTAAGCCAAAGTTCTTTGCTCTATCTTCTTTCCCGTGTGTGTGTGTGTGTGTGGGTGTGCGTGCACGTGCACGTGTGTGTGTCCACGTGCACGCATGTGCACTAGAGAGAGAGAGGGAGTGCTGTGTACCAGGCGCGACACAGGAGATATTTTTTTTAATCACATGCTTTGCCCTGATATGCCATGAAAACTAATATCAATTGCTACCCTGGGTATAATACAAGAACTTGTATCTATTGTTTTTGTATTGGCTTTGGAATAAATATTTAATAAACCAGGGCAATTTTCTTAGCCACTTTTTTAAAGCTTTTTAAAATGCGATTAAGCATTTTAAAATATATCAGATGTATTCAGAACATTTTCCAAATTGTTTTCTTAAAGATCAATTTTGTTCAGATACTTTAGGTTCTAGGAAAAAGCTATTTTCTCTCTACTTTGACACAAAAACCTTCCTTCTAATTTTTTAAGAACACAGTACCTTTTAAGATGTTGGCTTCTTGGTTTATGGCATGAATTCTAATCACTTTTAAACTTTTAGCTTTTATTCTACACTTACAATTCAAGCAAAATGGGCCGGGCGCGGTGGCTCACGCCTATAATCCCAGCACTTTGGGAGGCCGAGACGGGTGGATCACGAGGTCAAGAGATCGAGACCATCCTGGTCAACATTGTGAAACCCCGTCTCTACTAAAAATGCAAAAAATTAGCTGGGCATGGTGGTGCGTGCCTGTAATCCCAGCTACTCAGGAGGCTGAGGCAGGAGAATCGCCTGAACCCAGGAGGCAGAGGTTGCGGTGAGCCGGGATCGCGCCATTGCACTCCAGCCTGGGTAACAAGAGAGAAACTCCGTCTCAAAAAAAAAAAAAGAATTCAAGCAAAATGGCAATGATCAAGTTTACAAAACTTCTGTATGAAAAGTAGGGAAAAAAAATCAGATTATAAGATTATATTAACATTAACAATTAAAACCAATTGAAGATTTATTCTGTGCTGGGTACCATTCCAAACACTTTACATTGTTAGTTCATTTAACCCTCACATAATGTTTCGAAGAAGATACTATTACCCTCCACATTTTATGAGACACTGAAGTGCATGCGGGTTAATTACCTTACACAAAATCATGCACTTGGTAAGTGTATTCCACAGTCTGAATATATTGCCCTCTACAAATATAACAGTGAACTTTATTATTTGTAGAAAAGAAAACTGAGGCAGAAAGAAGCCCAAACAAAGATTTGCCAAAGATACAGAGCTATAAGAGCAGAGTAAGGACTTGAACTTAGAAACATCTGAATCCAAGGTTTGGGCTCTTCATACATACACTATACAACTATTTTTCCACATTCAGATAAGCTATCAGAATAATTTACATAAATTTTCATAAAATGTTCCTTCTCAGAGAATCTGAGGAAACGTTAGAAGTTCTCTTGTCTAATGAATATTTTCTAGAAGAGATGTGACCAGTGAACCTATTTTCTAGAGTGGACTTGACCGATGACCACTAGCTTGTGCTTCCATCCATCTGTCCAGGAACACAGATGATCCATCCAGGAACACAGATGGTTCGTTACTGAATCACCCTGCTGGTTGGGAATTTTCTTATATTGAGCTGCTGTGCTGTGACCTAATTTTATATTTTTCATAATTTGTAGGGTAAACATTGCCTTACTTAGGAGCCTTGGTACTAACCTGGCATTACACTGAATCATGTATCTTCAGGAAAATAGAGTTAGAAGGCACTGTATTAACAACATCCCACAGAGCCAATGAGGAGGCTTGGAACTCTTAGGTAAAAGATGTGCTGGCCATTCTTGGCTTCTTTTACAGACATGAACTCATCTCACTTCTAATCACACAGGGAGCAACTGAACAGAACTGAGGCCCTTGGTTGAACTCTAGTCCTGCAGACATTGTATCAACAGGCAAAAAAAGAAAATTTAGACTTAATTTGCAACTCAAATACAATTACAGACAGATTCTCAAACCGGAAGAAGCTGATACATAGTCACAAGTTTTTACACTTTATCGTTTTGTTCTGTTTTTAATGAGCATTTGTTGGATAGTTATTTGAGAAATAATATAGCTCTATAAAAAGCCATAGGCTTTGGAGTGAGCAGCCCTGGGCTCATTTCAAGCTAGGTGTCCTGGGCAATTAATAACCTCTCTAAGATTTGATTGTCTCTTTTCTATAAATCAGAGTATAATACATATTATGGGTAACAATGGGACCATGATGATTTTGTGACGTAATGTGTGTATTTAGCACACTCACTGGCACATAGTTACCGCTGAGTCCATGGTGGTTGTTAATCATTCACTAAATCAAAAAATAAAATGTATTGAGTTTTCATATCGTAGAACCATGTGTTCAAGCTTCATGCCCCAGGCACTGTGGGTACAGTGCTAAAAAGGCAGAGACAGCCCCCAACTTCTCAGAACCTGCAATCTAGCTGGGAAAACCAATACTAAATGAGTAATAAAAGCAAAGAATGAGTTATGAGAGGGAGAAGCATAAAAGAGCATGGAGATGCATCACTTTGTCTGAGGTTATGGATGGGGCCGCTGCAGAAGATTGTGAGCCCTGTGGACAGAGTCAGCAACAGAGGTGGAGATGAATGGACAGCATGTTCCAGGCAAAGGAACAGCATGTGCGAGGCCAACAAGTGAGAGAGCAGGAATGTGCTGGGAAAGAAAAGATCCGTGAAGTGCCAGAGAGGTGGACAGAGGGGTGGCCTGAGACTGGCATCAAATAATAAAGGACTTTGTATAAGTATAAGCCATGCTAAAGCGTTTGTTTTGGGATTTATCCTAAAGTCAATGGAAGCCATTGAAAAGATTTTATTGGGTTAGGGGGTTGGCAACATAATCATATTTGGCTTCAGTATAGCAGAGATGAGTAAGACACAGTCCTTATCATCGAAACAGTATAATCTCATGGCAGCAGAAGTTGAAGGGGTCACAGTTAAAGAAGGCCCAGGAAGTAAAAAACGTTGTTAGGTACAAAATTCTAGGTAAAATTTTTAAAAAGGGAGGGACCACATCTCTGTGATGTGACATTTGAAACGGATCTTAAAAATGGGCTGGGCACCCTTTGGATGAGGAGAGCTGCTGATGGAAAGCGGCACTCTTCCTCCCCCCCACCGCCCCCGGCACCCCCCCTCCCCCACACCGCCCCGGGCACTCCCCCCCGCACCGCCCCCGGCACTCCCCCTTCCCCCCACCGCCCCCGGACATCCTAAGAAGTAAAATTAACGGGCGTACCCTTAAAGTGCTCCCAGCTTATGTTAACTGGATTCTAGGTTTCTCTTCCTTCTACCGCTCCATATTCCAGAAACCCTTTGAGGGAAAACTCTGCCATCCTTATTGTAGCCCCTAAAATCCACGTTCTGTAAATTTTAAATCATTACCATGTGTATTTCCCTCCTCCACTCTTCCAAGGTTATTTCCAGCTGAATGCCTATGTAAGCTTATAGCTTTGCAGAGCACTTCCGATACGCCCCCTCCAGCTGTGAACTTTTTACCTGTGCTTCACTGCAGTGTCTACATGCTTATTGAGAAGTTAAAACAGTACAGGAAATACTACATCATCTCACTGGCATTACCAGTTAAATCTCCTACTGTCTGGGCAATATGAGGTTGAGCCATTTATTATAAATGCCACATCACAGTTGTAGTAATTTTCTGTTTCCTTTGAGTCACTCCATGTAACACAAACCAAGGCAAAAAAAAAAAAAGTACCCTACTCTAACCTTCCCTTTCAACTTATTTTGTCTTACTTGATTAAATTTATGAGAAAAGACTACTAAAGCAGTAGAATGTTTTAAGATATGATTAAAATAGTCATTTTTTTCTTTAAAATGTGCTTTTTTTTCTTTAAATAATGCTGAAAGTGGGAACTTACCTCTCACGATGTGATAGTTTCCTCTTTTGTAATGTGGCTTATATTCAGTGAACTGTCTGTGCTGAATACAGCTTTCACGTTAAACATCTGAGTCACCTTACTTGGAACATATATCTATAAGGTGTATTTAGAGTAAGCAGGATAAATTTAAGATTCTTTCCCATAACAGAGAGAAAAATTAAGAAATGAAAAAGAAGAAGGGAAGAAGAAAAAAGAAAGGAGGAAAGGAAAGAAAAAAGGAAAGTTTTGTTTGAAATGGAAATTTATTATCTGAAAAATTTTCTTTTGAAATTCTGAATTACAGGTTGTTATGCTTTTCATCTAGGAAGAAAGTGGCCTGTCTTGTAGGATTTGTGGATCTTCTGCTTTTTATTCATGTCATGACATTTCGATGTCAAAACTGGGCTGGTAGTAGACACCTATATTCCAAGGAAACAATTCTGATTTCTGGTCTGTCTCTCTATTTGAACAATTGATGCACTTAGCAGGGAACTGTATTTATCTTCTCAGACTTGTTTTCACCTTTATATTTTCCTCTCCTGAGACACTGTTCAGAAAAAGGAACCTGTGTTACGTGGCTTTCCTGCCTTCAGCTCATTTAAAACAGCGTTCAGTCACCTTCCGATGCACACTCTGTCATGTGAGCTTTTGTCCTTCACCCAACTGTTGAAATTGCACCATCCCTGTATCCAGAAAAGCCAGAGGGAAAGAATAATCCAAGCAGACTACTTCTTGTAATCAAAAGAATAACTGTCATTTTGCTTAAAACAGATTCAGGGGATTTCTAAATGAATCCCTTATGTGAGTATTTTCTTGGGAATTCGACAACCTGTGGAGAAGTTCCTTAAGGAGAAATCATAGGACAATTAATGATTGTTCCCAACCATCAGATACACAAGAGCACAGTTACCCTTCATTTTGCTTTCTTTTATGTATGTGTCTGTTTATATTTCAGAGCCAGAATAACTTGGGGATCAAGAAGGCTGATTCCAGGTTCACTTTCTCATCACACTCAGAAATCACTAAACCTCTTGAGTTCTCAGTCTCTCCTTCTATGACACAGAAGAATGCTTCTTTAGACTGGCCTTGTGAAAAACAAGTTCTGTTTTTCAAAAAACAGAATTATATTATCCATTGAGCTACTGCTTCGTCACAGTATTGGAAGGAATGACTCTTAGATCTCAGCTGCAAGACTACCGTCTAGTAAACTAAAACTTAGCGGTGATTTTAAAGAGGTGATTTTATTGCCAAAGAACCCTGATTTTCTCCCAGAGAGTAGTAACATTGAATATGGCACTTTGGTCTTCATAAACCAGGCCTCAGCTTTAAGGAATTGTAGCACATTTATACTCACAGAAGTGTGCTACTGTGTAATTTTCACTTAAATTCCCATTTTCTTCTCATTAGTTCTTTTCATTTAGATTTGGGGCCTCTGTACATGCATCAGTGTTCCTATTATATTTGAAATGTCTTAAAATAGATATCTGGGTGATTTTGGACAATAACATTGTCCATACATCTATTTTATGTCCATATTGTGGACAATAACATAAATAGTGATCTTTTCTGGAAAAAAAAAATAGAAAACATAGTCTAACAAGTTTGGATACACATATAGAGACATAGGGACAAAAAAATTGTACATGAAGGAAGTCATTTTAAGTAACACAAGAATAGGTTCCAAATCAATTGAATACTGTTTGGTATATTAGATGCATTACTGGTTCATTGTAGTGTACGATTTACTAGTTTTTCCAAAAAGCTTAACTGTACATTTTGTCTCCTTAAAATGGTGCCTGAATTTAATTTAATCATACAATTATTTAGTTATTGCATTTATAAAAATTGTCAATATTACAGTGGGATGACTTTGCAAAACTATTTTCAACTTGAACACATAGAATTCTTGCCTCATTTTACCATAACAGCTCATGGCTTCCATCATATGAAGCTCTTATTCCTTCATACCTTTGTGCTGTTCCCTGGACCTGAAGTACTCTTCCTCTTCCCTCTTGACTTTATTCAACCAACTAGACCTAGTAACTAGCTCATTGAATATCTTCACCTTCAGCAAAGATAAATGTTGGGATCGCACCTTTTAGCCTATTTCTCTTTTACCATTTAACACACTGATCTAGTGTTTACTTACAATCCTGTATCTTCCATGGAGCTGTCAGCTGCTCAAGGGCAAGGACCACTTTCTTTCCATCCTTAAGTACTTTGGGACTAGGAAAATGTCTATCCCATGACCAGCTCCCAATAAACATTCTTGAAATACAAGTTGAGTATCCCTAATCCAAAAATCCAAAATTCAAAATGCTTCAAAATCTGAAACTTTTTGAGTGCCAATATGACATGCAAAGGAAATGCTAACTGGAGCATTTTGGATTTCTGATTTTTGGAATAGGATGCTGAATGGGTAAGAATAATGTAAATATTCCAAAATCCAACTCACTGCCCCCCCAAAAAAGAGAAATTGGAAACACCTCTGGTCCCCAGTATTTGAGATAAGGGATACTCAACTTGTACATGAAATAGTAGAGCTTTATCCACTTCTATGTTTATTACATAACATGGACTTCTTTCTTTTTTTCTCAGCCTTATACTTAATTGTAAACTAGGCACAGAGAACAAGGAAGTAGAGGATTTAAAAATCTGAATTAAAGTTTGCAAATGGACAAGGAACGAGCTAAAATCCAGATTGATTTTGAAACTATTGCTTTTTAGCCACTCACCTATGGCTGTGTCCCTCTTATCTTACAACTTCGTGCTATTACGAGGTATAAATTTAAAATGATCACGAAATTCTATCATCCATTTTAGTCGGAGTTTTGCAGAATTACCATGTTAGGCATGTCAATATCTGTGACAAAGAGAACCACGCTAAGAGTCCAAGGTACCTTCTTCCTAACTTTCCCTAGGTAAATTGCCTAAACTCTCTGTGTCACAGGTTCCTCCTTTATTTTTTGTTACTATTATTATCATTTTTGACATAGGGTTTCACTTTGTTGCCCAGGCTGGAGTACAGTGGCACAATCTCTGCCCACTGCAAACTTCACCTCCCAGGTGCAAGCAATTCTCATGCCTCAGCCTCCCAAGTAGCTGGGGTTATATGTGTGCACCACCATGCCCAGCTAATTTTTGTATTTTTGGTAGAGACCGAGTGACGCCATGTTGGCCAGGCTGTAAGTTTCTCCTTTAAAATGGGATAGTTAGCATTCTCAGAGTTGTGGAGAATGTAGGAAATCCTATTATAGGGAAGGGCTTGGCGCAAGACTTGGCAGTAGAAGCTGGGATGGTTCGACTATACTTGTAGAACAGGAGATATTCTGGCATGTAAACGGGCAGAGTTCTAATGGCTCCTGCAACAGGAATGGAAAGGACTGGGTTCCACTTAAACAAGGTACCTCCAAGAGGCAATCTCACTCTTGCTGAAAACTGCTTGGACTTGGATGGTCTCATCACTGCCTTCTTTTCTGGGGAAGATGAAAGGCTCCAATCAGGCTGACTGGCACTGGCCAGCTTGCCAGAAGGCATGGTGTCTTTCGCCCTCTCTACATCATTCTAAGTCTGGAAGTAGTCAGAAGAAAATAGTATGGAATTTTGGTCCCCAAATCTGCTTATTAAAACCATGTGGATATTCTACTTCACATCCTTACTTGAGGCCTTCCTGGCTCTGACACGGATTTAAGACCTAATTTTTAGTGAATTTTCTGATATGATTCCTGGTCCTGCAAATTAGAAGCGTTCATGAAAGGACTGCTGGAAGGAAGCGTAACTTGCCGTGAAAAGCCATAACTGCTCGACATTAAAAGAGAAACCTGGAAAGGTTGACATGAAACAATATCCCTGTCCAGTATGGTAGTGAATTTTCCTTAAAGATCACTCTCGGTTGTGTAAAAAGAAGAAGATTAAATCATGTTTGGTATATTTTGTTTCCAAAGGCAGAGAAGTGTAAAATATACTTTAAGGAAGATTTCTGTTCAGAAGTTTTGGTTTCAGTGGTCTGCAGAGTTGACTTTTGTGGAACACCTTGTTCTCTGCCAAAGCCAAATAGATGAAGTTTTGCTGTATTTAGAAAATAAGGAAAGTGGAACGTTTGTTGTAATAACGTGAATCTTTTTAAAATAATTAAGAGAAACTACAAAACTGGTATACGTTTTTCAAACATTATTCTTTTAAAATAATCTAAGTTTGGAAGTAGTCAGAGGAAAATAGTATGAAATTTTGAGGAGCAAACTCAACTCTATTATGAGCTTTTTGAGGAACACTATTTTATTTTGGCTACCAGGTCTAGATCAGGACTCAGCACTCAGAGGTTGTTTGTTTTTGGATGGAGAGATGGATAGATGGATGGAGAGACAGATAGATGTATGAATGAGTAGATGGATATTGAAGAGATGCCTAGATGGATAGATGACATTATTTTGGCTTAAGTTGCATTTAGGAAGAGTTTAAAGGATGTGAGAGAGGCATGCAGGGGATATCAATTCCAAATCAGGAACTAAATAGCTCATCGAGAACTTGCTTCAAAGAGAAAGAATAAATTTCAGAGACAGAGAAACAGAAAGAATGAACAGCAGTAGTGAGATCCTGGCCTCCATGGCAATCATGGATGTATAACTGATTCTAGTGTGTATGTTATAAAAGAAAAAAAAAACAATTCCAAGTTCTTGTTCTACTTCTGCTACTGTAGATCTGGGTGATTTGAGGACAAGCTCTTTACACTTCTCAGCTTCATTTCTTTAATCAGCAAACTCAGGGGGTGAAACTAGATCATTGAAAGTCTACACTACTGATGTAGATCAATACACCAAACAGCAAATTTCATTTCAAGGACATTGGTATTCTTGGAATACAGTTAACATCCTGTTGCCTTTGTCTAAAGCACTTACTATGCAGTCAGAATGGCTTGTCCACATTATTATTTTTTTGAATGAAAAGATTTGTGCCTCCCACATGTAGGGCTTGGTGTATTGTGAATGGTAGCCTACACATACGCAAATGAGAACTGGGAAGATAAATCTGAGGTGGAAATAGAGTAGACTTGTGAATGAACAAAGAAAGTGTATTTCTCTGGAAGCCAAGATGTCAGAGGTACATTTTTTTGATACTGTATACTCTCAGCTTCCACGTAAAACAGTATTCTGCTTCAAACACTCTAACCCTCATTTCTGAAGAATCCATTGTGTATATCAACAGTGGCTGTGGCAGGAGATATCAGGCATTTTAAAATTCCAGACTTGAAGAGATTAATGAAGGTGCATGATGCTATACGTAAAGAATTGAGTGGTCAAATGCACCTTATTTTGAGCTAAAAGTTAGAACAAAAGAGATTCATGTCCCCAACCTGGGCTTTTCTTTTCTCTCTCTTTCTCTCAGAAAATAGCCATAAAACTAAAAGGGAGAACATGCAACCCAAAAGATTCTAAAATGCTTCAGTACTACACGCCTTTCCAGTGGGTCAGTTTGGGCAGACTAGCTCCAGACCCCACCACTATCCAAGCTCCACCATCCTTTCTTATGACTGACACTCACAAATGCGTGCTAAGAGGCTGCCCTGTGGCTGCAGGGATGCCCTGTTCGAACAAAAATGAATTGAAGGTGAACCCCAAAGTAATTTGGTTCCATCCCTTATATTACATGGATGAAAATTGCCTTCCAGGGAGGTGAAGTGATTCACAAAGTAGCACAGCAAGTCACACAAGTCTTTTGATTTCTAACCCTTTGCTTTTGTCATAGGCACATTGATCCCTGACAAATAATATAAAGCAAGAAAACCAGACCCTTTTTAAAAAAAGGTTGTAACACTATTATTTTTTTTCAAATGAGCCATTTTTCACCTTTTCACTTTGTTGCTTTTGTCTTGTCAGCTTCTTGTGGAAAGATGACTTACTACATGAAAATTCAACTTGGCATTTTCTTTAGACAAAGTGATCTTTTAAATGTAGCCAACATTTCTTTTGGAGTATGACTCCATTTCACATAACACAGCCTAAGATTGATGTTTACTAAGTTGGTTGTTTAAATCATGTTCCGCGCTTGGTGACATGGGCTGTTTCTTTGTCTCTGCCTCTCCCTCTCTCTCCTTTTCCTTTGTGCTTGACACAAAAGGATGGGGGCCCCAGGATCATCTAGAAATGGATCAGTGTATTCATGTGTGAGCTTTACAAAGAACTGGAGCAAAGGTGTCATTAAACGTTAGAAGTCATTCAATCACACCATTTTTTCATACCAAGTACAGAGGAAAAACGCTCTGTATGGTAACGATGCATACAGCTTTGTGTATTCATTTACCCCTCACTTCTTGGAGGGGCTGGCTCTTTTTTTTCCCCCACTACCTCTTTCTCTCTTAGAGGAGGTTTGAGATTAGCTTTGTTTGTCTAAATCTGCCACTAATACTAAGCTGTTGTGTAGCGCTGAAAGTAACTAAAGTAATAGATTTTTAAAGAGAGCTTGTGGGTTTATTTCTGATTATGTTTCCCTTCAAATTACTGAGATTTTCCTAGGTGTCCCTGATAGTGCCATGGGCATGCCAAGAAGGAGAGAAGTATGTCTCTTACCAAGAAAGAGAATGAATGATCTACCCTTAATTATATTTCCAACAACCTTTTCTAGATACTAAATGTAGAAGTCAATTAGGGGAGGTTTCAATGTATCAGTATCCTGTTTGTCCTGAAATGTAAATGGAAGTTATGAGAGTTTTGAAGCAGATGCCATCTGCTGGATAGTTAAGATATTGTAACCAAAAATAATGTGAACAGAAAACATACGGAACAGTATATCTAAATGAGTGGACGGATTGTAACTTAAGGAAATACTACTTCCCAGGCCCCAGGTAGAGTGAAATCTCCCTAATTTACTGTCTACAGTAGAAATATTTAAAATTCATATTTTCTCCTCTGGATAAAGACATCCCTTCCTGTTCACATACCATGCTAGATCCTCAAACTCTTTATTTAGTTTGCAATCATAAGAACAAACAAAATAAGTGTACATCTTCTGAGAAATGGTAACTGCAAAAATGCCTTTGGAAGCCCCTGAAATCAAAACCAGAAGTAATATAAGAAAATGGAGGAGGATTAATATGGTTAAATGGAAATAAAGCGTAAGTATATCAAATTAAAACCACATGTAAGACAAATAGAGACTAAATAGTTAATTCTGTTTTTTTTTTTTACTCTGAGGGGCCCTTTTCATAGAATTGGTCTCTACTTAAGACCACCATGCTCCCCACAGTGCTCCCTCATTAGAAGAACACGTGGATAATGGAGATTCTCCTTAAACTGTCTACCCTGCCTTGGAAATGGTTTATTACAGTCATGTTCCGTATAACTCCTGCTGTTGCTGGAGCACAGTCTGGCCTCCTCCTCTAACTACCAGAACAGGTTGTTTCACATTTTTGAAGCCCATTTCCTCATTTGTTAAATATCGCCCAGTGAATTTTACTGTCCTAGTGAGCTATTTAAAACGTTAAGGCACAAATTAATAGTATATCCATAAACAGCATCTCCCCAAAATATCCCTGTCTAGAGTTACTACTTAGAATTAGGAGACTGACGAGTTAGTCTGTGAAAAGAATGACATTTCCCCACATGTAGAAAAATGTCCTAAGAAATAAGAACCTTCGCAATTCCAATCTACATCTGCCTAAGGAATCCTCTCGGGGGGACATTGCAGAGAGGAAGTGGTGAGGGACCCATGTAAGATTGTTCATTTTTTTTTCTCTCGATGGAATATAAAATGGCACAACAGACTCCATAAATTTCTTACATGAAGGGCCCTCAAAATGAGGGCACCCAAGTTGTCAGCTCCATTTCTATTTCTGAGTCACAGATACACATCTGTGGCTAATAGGAGGGACGGAGCAAGCAGAATACCAAATAGATGAAGAGAGAAAGGAAAGATGCTCCCAAACCTATTAACTGTTTGCCCACATGACTCGTTGGTATGTTAATGTCTCACATCAGCCACCGCTAAGGAGAACGTTACCCCTTCCTTCCCTCTTAGTTTATAAATGGAGTCATATTATGTAATCATCCTAATGAGGTAATAGAAACAAGTACACATGAAAATTTGATAGTCTTTTCTCCTAATTCATCCTCTGGTATGTTGGTCATCCCCCCAGCCCATTAACCCTCCTTCTGTCTTCCAGACTGCCCCCCCCCCAAATTGGCTGAGTTTCCCAACCCACAGGACATATTGTTGGCTATTGTTTCTAATAAGTCTCTCCCCTCTTGGCAAGATACTGAACAGCTGCTGGTCTATTCTCTGCCACAAAGACCAACTTCCTTCTTTTGCCCTGGATGATTGGAAGAAAGTCAGGGAGAAGAGTAATTTATAGTTGTATTACAGTACCTCTATTTTCTTTTATGTTTATTTATATTGTTTCCATTTCTGTCAGGGATTTCTGAGATAATCAAGATCATTCTGCTACGGAGTTTTCATTTGAGTGGGCTCTAATGGCAGTTGACATTTTTCTTCATTGAGTCAGACATTTTAGGACTCCAGGCTAGAGGAAGTGGTGAACATTTCTTCTATGAGAGTTTGAGAATCAATATTCCTTTTTTATAAAAATGAACTAATTAATGTATTCTGTGTTACACGAACAATGAATGACTTTGAATTTGTCGAGGGAAGACATCTTGTCTTTGCCAACTTTCTGTTCCCCAAACTTAGCACAGTACCTGCTTCATAATGTTTGCCAAATGAACTGAGTGGAGTGCTGAATGGAGTTCTGGTTTGTTCTGTGAATGTAAGCTATGCTGACAGTCCGGCACTTACGTCCCACCCTAGACTTCAGGCCAGGCAAGGCTCATCACCTGAGGTGGGACCTTCTTCTGAGGTCTTTGCCTTAGATCATTCCTGGCTCTAGGCCTCATTCTAGGCAAAGAAGCCAGAGAACTCAATGTTTCAGAATCTAACCCTCAGCCAAAGAAATCCAGAATAGGTACTGAATCTTCAGAGAGACTTGAGCAGCTCTAGAAGCAGAATGTGGAGAGCATTTCTCTGTTCTTTAAGGGGTAGAAGGAAACTCACAAAGTGGAAAGTTGGTCTAAGACTCCATACCCAGAAAAGGTCAAAATGGCATTGATACTGGGTATCAACGTGATATCAGACAAGACAACTCTTGATAAAGAGGAACCACAGCCCAGCATTAAGGTTTCTCCAGAGAAGTGTTTGAAACTAAGGTTGGCTGATGGTGAAGGCCATGTTTACTAAAAACTGGGCAGAAGCAGAGTACTGCCGTTAAGCCCAAGGAATGTGGCAAAGAGAAGAGTGATTCCTGACTCTCTTTACTTATTTCTGTATGAACTTAGCTTGGTAAGCATTAATAATAGCAAATTTTCTCTGTAGTCAACACAGTCCTCTTTCTGGAGGCGTAAGAACTGGACAGCTGACAATTTGCATGTGGTGGATGCCTCATGGTAATGGTTCTTAATGCATTTTTAAGTTTCCTAGTATGTGTTCCTAAATGTATCATAAGGGTATTGATGAATATGGCTCCCTATTCTTTCTCTGGTCCCTACCTTGGTTCACCCAACAAGCACTTAACAAATGTTTCTGACAGACATGCAAAGAATATATATGACTGAAAGGAATACTAAGTGCTAAAGCCACTGAGATATCTGACTTTCTAATAGTTTGTAGCATTTTGCAAGCAATACGGAAAGAAAGAATAACAATAGCTATGATTCATAGAGTGTTTAAGACATGACAGACACAGTTGTAGTCGTTTTACATGCATTGTTTCATTTCATCTCATGGTCTAATTTCTAAACGGAATCCTTGAAGACACACTATGCCACAGTGCTCACTTCTGCCCAATTGTGATCCAGGCGCTTCAGAACTGGACAAGGAAGCTAGTCAGGTGGGATCAGAGAGTAGTTTAAGCCATCTCTGGAGACAGAGAGGGATTGAAGTGATAGACAGTTAAATCCAGGTAAAGTTTGCCCTTTTTCTGCTCTTTGTCCATCTCCCCAGTTCTCCCGATGCCTCCTGTATGGTTACTTGTTAACTCAAATGAATTTTAACTGGTGGGCTTTCAGGCGTTTGAGATGGGAAAATGGAGGCGGGAGAGCTTTCACAGAAAATTGTTGAATGAAGTCCTTGGTGTAAACACCTATTTAGTTGTACATCACACTAAATAATGTATTAGTTGAGGGCGTGAGATCTAGAGTCAGACTGCCTGTGCTCAGATGCTGTGCTAGGAGTGTAACCTTGAGGCAGCTTCTGCATATATCAATTTCATTGTCTACAAAATGTGTAGAATAATACGCATTAGTATTAATAGGTAGGATAATACATACTTCACAGAATTCTTATTAAGGATTAAATGAAAAGGTCAAACTAAAGATTAAATGTAAAGGGTTTAACAAAGTACCTGGTATTTAATAAATACTGGATATTAGTATTACTGGTATTACTAATAATCAATATATACCTTTTTTCATTCCAGACTATGAGGACTAATTGAGAGAAAGAACCTCGAATATATATTTTATCTGCCACAATTCTTACCACATTGTAGCTTCTAAACAAATACTGGACAGATGAGTAGATGGTTGGATACATGGATGGATGAATTAATTTAAGTTTATGTAGATAAAGGCACTACAGAAGACCTCCTTGTTTTTAGATCTCTTCCAGAAAGTCATGCCTCACATGTTACCCATAGGAAATCACCATGACACTAAGGCAACATGCAGTATCCAGCAGGGGGATTTCTTAGGCTCAGCTAGACATTTAGACTCCTAAGACTATCACACATCACGTTTGACATCATTCTACTCAGCAGAAGGTAGGATCAGAAATACAGCTTGCCAGCAGGCCAGCATCAGATATTCTGGAATTAGAGCCGTGGAAGCTCAGGTGCCAGATGATGAGATCCACTTTGGGCAGGTTAAGGAACTGCCTTTACTTAAGAGCCTTATTTCCCATAGGAGTCAATAACTCTTGTAAGTCCCTAGACATAGTTTGCAAGGTCCTTTCCAGAGACATGCTAGTTACAAGAACTGCTGCACTCAGGGAAGCCCAAAGCATAGCCAGCAGGTATTTGCAGTTCATTTGTAGTTCTCCCAGTCCAGATGCACTCTACCAAAGAGGGGTCATTTTTACCATATGCAATGTTGCCTAGTAACATAGTTGACACATACCATCTTTATCTGTTTCCAGGGAAACCAAGTTAAGAAGTTAACCAAAGGTCAGATTCTCATGCAAAAAGGAAAAGAGTTTTTGTTAACTCTTTGCCTGCACCATCCAAATAGTTATTTACTACATAGCCTGAGAAACCCGTCCAATGTCCCTGTGAAGCACTCATTCTTACATCTCATATATGCCACAAATATGTCCCAGAATAGAATAATACAGACATGGCCACATTTGTCACTCTGTGTCCTCCCTCTAACAAGCAAGAGTCAAGCCCAGTAATCCTTCACCCCATGCCTGCCCTTCACATCAGCCCCCACCAACAGTCCCTTTCTTCAAAACTCAAGTGTAGGTGGCTCTTTCACACATGCACTCACTTGTATAAATACCCAGGGATATTAGTTTCCCTAGATCTGTATGATCTTAGCAGATTATTAATTCAGCCCAGGAGTCACACCAGTAAGGATCTTTTGAGTTTTACCCTTCCTTACTGGGTTGTTGTGAGGATAAAATGAAAATAAAATGAGATCAAAGAGGTAAAAAGTTGAAAGGACCATAGTAATAATCTATTGTCGTTTTACTGCTTGGAAAGAATGTGAGTGAATTTCAACACGGTTGGATGGGATTTGATCTACTTAAGTGAGTAGCTCAGAGAAGTTGTGACTTCCCCAATTTAAATTATTAATGATAATAAACATTTTTACTATAAGTAATTAGGGAAAAATGACCAGTGAGAACCACTAAACTCTGAAGTCATTCCACATAAATGAGATGTTAGAGAGTTCAGTTAGCACACACTTGCATTAGTAAAAGGATTAAGTACTCCATTTATTCCTCTGCCTGGATGATAATAGTTTCTGTTTATTAAAATTCTTACTGTGTGTCAGGGACTGTGAAAAATGCTTTACTTATGCTCTCTTAATTAAGCATCAAGTATTATTACCCTTACTTCTTAGCAAAAACCAAAGCTCAGAGAGATTACAACACCTGCCCACGGTCACTCAGCTGTACGTGGCAGAGCCAAGAGTTAAGTCAGGTTTAGTGTCAGTCCAAGTTCTATGTCCTGTGTTCAGTGATGTCTTCATGGAGATGGTTTATAAACTATGCATTATTCCTGTTAAGCCAGTCTAGACACACGGTGGGAACAGATTCCATGTTTCCTTTGAAAATTACTTTTACCTCCTTTTATCAAAAAAAGCAAAGGGACTATTGAAATGGAAAGAAAGTTAAATTTGTATGAAAATATATGTGAGACAAAGGGAAATTTTCATTTTATGTAAATTTCTCTACTTTATATTATTACCTGTTCTAAAGTGGAGTTGACAATACAAGCGATTTTAAAAGGGCATAAAGTACAAAGAGGAATGAAGAAAAACAGAGCATAGTGTGCCGGTTCTGAAGTCTCCACTCTACAGCTCATCTCGTCAGAGTCCTTTTAAAGGAAAACAGTAATTACAACTCATTATCTACCTTGAAGACCTGCTAAATAACATGAGAACAGGTTCCAAATCAATAGAATCCTATTTGAGATATTAGAAGCATCACTGGTTCATTATAGTGGAAAGTTTAATAGCACTTCCAAAAACTTTTCAACTGCATGTTTTGTCTACTTATAATGTACTTGAACACATACTCCTGCCAAGAAGAAAAATTAAACTAAATTCTTCCACTGTGGCTAGCACTTTTCTACTTTGTTCTGATTAATTCATAGATCTGTGCAATGAAAGAATTTGCAATTGGCAAGCAAAATTCTAAATTAGGCAGTTTAATTGTCAAGTAAATTTTAAAACTTGCATGAGGGGTGGAAAAAGAAATAGAAATGTAGACATGTTGGCATTTGGAAACCATAAATGGATATTTTCTTGTAGGTCATGCCAATCTAAGAGAAGGGGGAAAAAAAAGAAAGACTTTTTGATTCTGTCAGATAAAATAACAGTTTCTTTAGGAAACTTTAAGAAATCCATTCCATCATAATCTTCCAATGAAAGTAAATGTAATGAAATTTTATAATTTATTTCCTTCAATTCCCCTTAAGATATTTTCTTAGAAAATAGCTACATAAATATAATTACCTATGTTAAAATTTTAATTTGAAATCATTTTCTCTTGGCCTAAATTACAGTGCAAAAAATTAGTTGTATAAAAAAATTAAAAGTGGATTTCATGGGAATGATTTCTTCCTCCTAAACTTTATTTATGTGGGATATCAAAGAAAAGCAGGGAATGAACATTTTCTATTTACTTCGTTTTATTTGATCATGTAATTTTGTAATACATTTTGATTTCTATGAATTCTTAGTTTTTGACCCAAATTTCATTGTTTTCTATTAACTTGCTCACCCATTAAATTAAGTTAGAGTAATGTTAATTGCAGTGTGTGTAGGAGTCAGCAACCTTTTAAAAGTGGTGCACCTTTTTATGACACCTGATCTGAAGTGCTGGGGTAACTAGGGTGGGTACTGGCTGTCCAAACACAGCATGGAGGATGGAGGTAGCACAGAGTAGGTAAGGAACCCTAAAAGGTCTTGGCTTCTCAAACCACCCCCTTTCCATATTTTCTATACATTTCCATATTTTCCAATACCATTTCCATATTTTCTACTACAGTCTGGAAGGAATAGACCCATTCCTTACTCATAACTTAACAAGACTTGTTTTTTTGTTTATTTATTTTTGTTTTTGTTGTGTGGGGTTTTTGTTTGTTTTGTTTTGAGACAGAGTTTTGCTCTGTCAGCCAGGCTAGAGTGCAGTAGCACAATCTCGGCTCGCTGCAACCTCTGCCTCCCAGGTTCAAGTGTTTCTCCTGCCTCAACCTCCAAAGTAGTTGGGATTACAGGCACCCTGCCACCATACTTGGCTAATTTTTGTATTTTTAGTAGAGACAGGGTTTCACCATCTTGGCCAGGCTGGTCTTGAACTCCAGACCTTGTAATCCAGCCACCTTGGCCTCCCAAAGGGCTGGGATTGCAGGCGTGAGCCACCGCGCCTGGCCAACAAGACTTGTTGTAACTACCTTTTTTTTTTTTTTTTTCTAATACGTGACGGAGATTACCAGAAAGGGTGAAGGAAAAAAAAGGTCATTGGTCTCTTTTGGATGCTCACTATATGCCAAGAGATGGATCGGGCATTTTATTTAAGTATTCTGCAGATACACTGTCTAGTGAATCCTCAAAGCATACCTGTAGAGTACATTTTATTAACCCCACTTAAAGGTGAGGAAACTGAAGCTCAGTAAATGTCATGATTTGACCAAGTATTTTTTATTATAAAGTGATAGAACAAGGATTTAAGATAAAACTGCTTGGAGTTTGGGTTGGGAGGTGAGTTAGTTGGACAACGAGAAAGTGAAAAGAAATTTAGAACAGGGGCATTTGAAGGGAGAGCACTCATTTATTCTTTCAACAACTATTTAATTAGCTATTAAGTGTCAACCCTATGCCAGGCACTAGGGGAAGCAGGAGTGAGCAACATCTATGTGAGAACACTCTACTCCTGTTAGTTGGAAACTGAGTGGCCAGGAGCAATACAAGCAAACTTAGGTATGTAAAAAGAAGACAGAAGGTACCAAAGGCAAAATTTGGTTTCCATCTATTTATTGAGAGCCTCAACTTAAACATTCAGTCTTCTGATTATAAGGTCCTGATCTAGTCTTGGGCTAAGGTCTTACTCAAGAGTCAATCCAAACACACTTATTGTTGGAAAGTAGGGACTATGATTCTGCCAATTAAACATTTTGAGACAGCTTGAGTGAAGGAAAGCCTCTGTCAACTTCCTGAGTGAGCTAAAGGGCACAGGTGTTCGGGGTAATACCTAGATTCTGTTTCTGCATTGTATATTTTCCCTAATGGACTCTGACACTTACAAGATGCTTTACAAACAATTTGGGGAGGAAGGAAGGGACTGAGAGAAGGAAAGAGAGTGGAAAGAAAAGGAGAGGAAGGAACAAATCTTCCTGGCCCTTCACTCCCTTTCTACCTGTCCTCCCCAGGGCCTTCTGATAGAAGCAGAGTTCACCTGTTCAAATCCAGGGGCTAGAATTGTCCTGTGTATTCAAAATGTCCCAAGTTGCTCAGATCTGCTATGATCTAAGTCCATTTTGTGTAGGTATTTCCTTTAATATGAAGGTAAGTTGTATCTTACAGTGATCTGAGGTGAAAAGAAAAGCATTAGTCTGACAGAGGTAGTCTGCCATTCATAGTTTTGAAACTAGAACATTTTGCTGACAAAGAAAATGTATTTTTATGCCTGAGTTCTTAAAAGAAAAAAAAAACAAACCAACAACAACAAAAAAATCCTTCCATCCCAGTCCTTTAACTGGGCTATTTCTGCCAGCTCCCCAGCTATGAACACAACACATTCTTGCAATTCATCACGTCTCTTGGCTCGAGCCTGCCTTTAAAATGGCTGGCGGCATATGCTTCTCATTAGCTCTGCCTCTACCTCACCTGCGCTGATCAGAATCCTCCCCCCTGCCCCCTGCCTGCTCCCCTCTCTCCTCTTCCCTCAACCCAGACCTACACTCCTGCCAGTTTCTCTTACCAAGCCGGGCTGCCTGCTGGCATGGCAGGAGGCAAGTGAAGGAGGAGAAAGAAATTGTTCACTTCTTTTAAAAGTAAATTCTGTGGGTTAGCAGCCTTTCGTTCAGAAATAAGACCTAGGAAAACAGAAAGCCAAGGGCAAAACCAAAAACAATAACAGAAATGGGAAAAACAGAAGTGTGCTAACTGGGAGAGAAATAAAGAGAGGCAGCAAAAGGTTAAGAGGGAAAAATTCCCATTGTTACATCACTTTGGCAGCCAAATGTTTCCTGAGGTCACCAGTTTGTCTCGATTTATCTTCTAGGCTCTACCAGGAAGTTTTATCTACTTGGAGGGTATTCTCTGTTTAATGAAGTTATCTGAGTGACAAAATCTTTCTTTCTTTTTTTTTTTTTTTTTTTTTTGAGACGGAGTTTCATTCTTGTTACCCAGGCTGGAGTGCAATGGCACGACACGATCTCTGTTCACTGCAACCTCCGCCTCCTGGGTTCAAGCAATTATCCTGCCTCAGCCTCCCAAGTAGCTGGGACTACAGGCGAGCACCACCATGCTCGGCTAATTTTTGTATTTGTGGTAGAGATGGGCATTTCACCATGTTGACCAGGATGGTCTCGATCTCTTGACCTCATGATCCACCCACCTCAGCCTCCCAAAGTGCTGGGATTATAGGCATGAGCCACTACACCTGGCCCAAAATATTCCTTTTATTTGGTGAATTCTGTTTTCTCTGTGACCTGTTCATAAATTAAGAATTAGATTGAACCAAAGATTTTTGGTTCGGCCCAAAAGTTGCTTTTGATACACACCAACTTTTCTTTCTCATTTTCTCTTTTGTGTCGTAGCTTTTGATTAGCAATTTCAACCGTTGGATTACTTTCCAGAGTAACTGAGAAAGTAAGTCCTCTCAGCATGTCTTCACAGTGTAATTCGACAACTCTGACCCCAATCTATTCATACCACACAACTTAAGAATGCAGGTTAAGTTGCACTGTGTTTCTTTTTTGAAAACTGGTTATGAATGGTAAGAAAGGAATATGGAAGGGGTGAAGGACTTAATCTTTGATGGTACTAGGAGAGAATCATAGACAGCTGAGATTTAGGGAGATCTCAGACATTCCCAAATCTGTAACCTTCATCTCACAGATGAGGAAGCTGAGGCTGAGAGGTGAACTCCCCTCTGCCACACAAGGAGGAAGTGGCAGGACCAGGATTCACTCAGGGCTTCTTAGCCCCAGCTCTTTTTCATTCCATAGTATGCAGGCACTATACTCTGCCACAGCAGATAAAGAATGGCTTTTTGTTCTAGCTCCAACAGTTAATATATAACTTGATGAACAAAAATGACTTTCCTCAGTATGGGTGACCAGGGATATCTATATAACCTAAGTCTCCAGTTACAGGAAAAACTTTGAGCAAATTAGAAAAAGACTCCTCTTCCTTAGGATATATCTACCACCAACCCCTCCATCCCCACCCACCCACTCTGGGTTCAAGGCTTGGTGAAGTGCAAGCTGGATATCTTTCAGTCTTAACTTGCTTCTTCAACCGAGTGTTCTGGTGTGGACAAAACCTTCATGACTGTGTCTTCAGTGATCCTGTCCAGAGAGCGTGCATGGATCAAGTGACACCAAGGGCAGGCACATCCTGATTCACAGAAAGTCGTTCTGAGACTTTGATCTGGAACAAGAGCCCTTTCATGATAGTGGATGAAGACAGAAATACCTCATCTTCAAGGACTTTAATGACTTAGTTTTTCCTCAACAACTTTCATTTCCAAATTGGTAAGACGAATTCATCTCTGAACAAAATTGGACAGTCAGAAAAACTTGCCAATGGACGTCTTTTTCTCTTGATTTACTTCCGTTCAACAGCTAATGCTTGTGCATCATCCCAGCTACCTTCACTGCTGCTCTCCTGGCTTGCAGTCGCAATCCTTTCTAAGGTGCTGGCTAATCATGGCCTCATGCATTCATTCCAGATATAATTATTGCCTACTCCCTCTGTGCCAAGATTAAGGTTTCTCCTAGGGTTTTTGTGTTTTATTTTATTTATTTATTTATTTATTTTTTTGAGACGGAGTTTCGCTCTTGTTACCCAGGCTGGAGTGCAATGGCGCAATCTCGGCTCACCGCAACCCCCGCCTCCTGGGTTCAGGCAATTCTCCTGCCTTAGCCTCCCTAGTAGCTGGGATTACAGGCACGTGCCACCATGCCCAGCTGATTTTTTGTGTTTTTAGTAGAGACGGGGTTTCACCATGTTGACCAGGATGGTCTCGATCTCTTGACCTTGTGATCCGTCCGCCTCGGCCTCCCAAAGTGCTGGGTTTACAGGCTTGAGCCACCGCGCCTGGCCCGGGTTTTTGTGTTTTAATAGGAATTCTTAAGCCTAGCACAATGCTTGGGACATAATGCATACTCAATAACCATATGAATGGGGGTGCATTTTATACCCAAAGAATGGTGGAATTCGTACAGTAGGCAGGGAAGAGAAAAACTGGGAGCAAAGAGCCTTTACAACCACCCTACCTGTCATGACAAATAGGTTGTGTGTTCTGTCCAATATTCTACAAAATACTTAGGGCATCAATGCAACCACGTGAAAACTGTTGGCTGGCACCTAGAGTCCACCTCCAGAACTCTCCCAGGCATGCCTCCCTCTTGCCCAGCCAGATAGCCCAGCACTTCTGAGATCCAAGAATTTGGGGACCCTGTTCTTGTCCCACAGCTTGGTTCCCTTTGTTTATACCCATTGGTTAGCAACACAGTCTCGCATTCCTACCTTACTTAGCTTTTAACCTTCATACTCCAGCAAGGTGTGATTTCCGGGATTTCCCTCTGGCTTTGTGTACTCCACACCTGCCTTTGTCTCCATGGGCCCTAGGCTCTGGGCCCTTACTCACCTTACTGACATAGATGATTACCTTCATCTGCTTATTTTATGTCCATTATGGAAGTTACTACCAGAGTTACCACCAGTGCTTAGAAAACTCTTTCTTTGAATGCCGTTGTTAGAAGTCTACTCTCCATTTTCTTCCTATTAGGATAGTAACTGTATGTTTTTCTAATCCTTTCAACTGAAAGTTCCTAGAAAGAAGAACTGCCCCATAGTCACCTCTGTGGCACCATTATTGCCTAGTGCAGTGCTTCGTGCAGAATCATTGCCTGCCCCAAAAATCCTTTGTGATAGTTGAATTATTCAACCAGACATTCTATCATCCATTTAGTTTTTGTTGTTGTTTTAACCAGAGGAAATGAACAGGGATTTCTCATCAATTCTGGCCTTCCTCTGATGGGAAAATTTTTATATTAAATGCAAATTACTTTACCATCTGTGTGCAGCATAAGTTCCGGAATCCTTTCCCTTTACATGGGGAGACTGGGTTTGCACGAGTGACCATTAAAGTATATTTGGCAGCCCTCGTAGCTCTTTCTCTGTAGCCCAGATGGCAGAGTTTTTTGTTTTTTGTTTTTTTCTTGTTTCCACTTGAGAACTTTTATAAGCCTTGTTTATGTTGTTCCTTCTTTTGAAGTACTTTTCTCTTCTGGACAGGAGGGTTGGACCTTCTGCCTAGACTCCCTGTCTGTACTCTCTAGTCATAGGGCTGATTCTAAGAGAGAAAGCAAATTTTGCTAGTTAGAACCAAAATCCATCTGCTAATATGTCTGATCTTTTGTGTTCCTGTTTGTAAAATAATATCAGTATTAGCTGTTGATCCTTCCTTCCTTCAGTTGATATAAAAGTAAAGTAGCCGGGTGTGGTGGCTCACACCAGCACTTTGGGAGGCCGAGGCGGGTGGATCACGAGGTCAAGAGATCGAGACCATCCTGGTCAACATGGTGAAACCCCATCTCTACCAAAAATACAAAAAATTAGCTGGGCATGGTGGCGCATGCCTGTAATCTCAGCTACTCAGGAGGCTGAGGCAGGAGAATTGCCTGAACCCGGGAGGCAGAGGTTGCGGTGAGCCGAGATCACGCCATTGCACTCCAGCCTGGGTAACAAGAGTGAAACTCTTTCTCAAAAAAAAAAAAAAAAAAAAGTAAAGTAATAAGTTAGCTGATCTAAGATAAAGAGGGTGTTCTTTGAGTGTTCCCTAGAGAACCCAGTCCTAAATTAAAGGTGGTACCCAGACTACAGACTACAGAATGTTAAGGATTTGCCAGGTGGTGGCTCACACCTGTAATCCCAGCACTTTGGGAGGCTAAGAGGGCAGATCACTTGAGGCCAGGAGTTCGAGACCAGCCTGGCAAACGTGGTAAAACCCCATCTCTATTAAAAATACAAAAAATTAGCCAGGCATAGTGGCACATGCTTGTAGTCCCAGCTACTCAGTACTGAGGTAGAAGAATTGCTTGAACCCAGAAAGTGGAGGGTACAGTGAGCGAGATCACACCGCTGTACTCAAGCCTGGGTGACAGAGCTAGACTCCATCTCAAAAAATAAAAGAATGTTAAGGATTGGCTGGTAACAAGCATCGTCTCAACAAGGACTTGGTGGAGCTGTATGACATTGGGTAACTAAGGAAGATGGAGAAAGATAGGGAAGCAGGCCTGGCTTAAAGACAAAGGGGTAGGATGGGACCCTGTGGCAAAGGACTTTGGTTTGCAGGAGAAAGGTTTTAGACTTTATACAGTAGGGAACGACATTGGGATTTTAAATAAAAGTGTGCCATGATTACATATGGGTTTGAGAAAGGTGGCTCTGACCTCAATGTGGAAGACCAGAGCAGGTTACTACAGTAGTCCTTGAGAAGAAAGAGAAGGTGGTCAAGTGTGGTGGCTTACACCTGTAATCCCAGCACTTTGGGAGGCAGAGGCAGGCAGATCACCTGAGGTCGGGAATTGGAGACCAGCCCGACCAACGTGGAGGAACCCCATCTCTACTAAAAATAAAAAATTAGCTGGGCTGGGTGGCACATGCCTGTAATCAATCTCAGCTACTTGGGAGGCTGAGGCAGGAGAATTGCTTGAACCCAGGAGGTGAAAGTTGTAATGAGCCAAGATCGTACCATTGCACTCCAGCCTGGGTGACAGAGTGAGACTCTGTCTCAAAAAAAAAAAGGAAAAGAAAAAGAGAAGGGCCCAGATCCAGGCAGACAATGGAAATTGGGAGAAAGGACAGATTTATAGGCATTTCAGAAAAAAGAAAAGAAGAAAACACTCCCTCCAGCTAGTTTGGGTTCCTTGCTGTTTCTCATACATCAGTCACACTCTTGCCTTACGGAGGCTCCTATTGACTGGAATGCAACGGAACCCTCTTCCTCCAGATGACCATGGCTTACCTCCATAGACTCTTCAAGTTTTGCTTGAATACCACCTTCTTTTTTCTTTTCCATTTTTTTTTTCTTTTTTTTTTTTTTTGAGACGGAGTTTCGCTCTTGTTACCCAGGCTGGAGTGCAATGGCGCGATCTCGGCTCACCGCAACCTCCGCCTCCTGGGTTCAGGCAATTCTCCTGCCTCAGCCTCCTGAGTAGCTGGGATTACAGGCATGCGCCACGATGCCCAGCTAATTTTTTTGTAATTTTAGTAGAGACGGGGTTTCACCATGTTGACCAGGATGGTCTCGATCTCTTGACCTCGTGATCCACCCGCCTCAGCCTCCCAAAGTGCTGGGATTACAGGCTTGAGCCACTTTTTTTTTTTTTTTTTTTTTTTTTGAGATGGAATCTTGCTCTGTCACCCAAACTGAAGTGTAATCTCAGCTCACTGCAGCCTCCACCTCCAGGGCTCAAGTGGTTCTCCTGCCTTAGCCTCCTGAATAGCTGGGACCACAGGCACCCACCACCACACCAGCTAATTTGTGTGTGTGTGTGTGTGTGTGTGTGTGTGTGTGTGTGTGTGTGTATTTTTAGTAGAGATAGGGTTTCACTATGTTGGCCAGGCTGGACTTGAACTCCTGACCTCAAGTGATTTGCCCGCTTCAGTTTCCGAAAGTGCCAGGATTACAGGCATTAGCCACCGCACTTGTCCTTGAATATCACCTTCTTAACGAGCCCTGCTGTAACCAACCTACTTAAAAATCCATACTCACCAAAAGCCTTGTGTTCAGAATGTTCATAGCAGCAATATTTAGGATAGCTAACAAGTAGAAAATACCCTAGTGCCCATCAGCATTTGGAAGGGTAAATAAATTGTGGTATTATCACATACTGAAACATACCAAACAGCAGTCAGAATGAATGATTGATCTGCAACTACATGAAGCAACATAGATGAATCTGACAAGCATAATGTTGACGAGAAAGAAGCCTGATTTAAAAAACACATAATGTACAATTCCATTTATATATATATAAAAGTATAAAAACAGACCTGAGCTCCACTAATTGAAAACAGAATAATAGTTACCTTAGGCAAGGTGGTTAGTTATGAGACGAGCACAAGGAGCTCTTTTAGACTGTTGGTAATGTTCTGTCTTTGTTCTTCAAGCTAGTTACATAAAGGTCATATATTGCACATTAATGATATACTTGTCTTTGTGTGTATTATACTGCAATAGGAAGTTTAGAAAATGTAATATTTACCCCAAAAGTTTTCATCTCCCTAACTCTATTTTTCTGAAACACCACCTTCTAATACATACTATAATTATGATATTTATTGTATTCTCTTTTTCATTAGATTAAGTTCTATGAATACAAGGATTTTTACATCTGCTGTATCAGTCACCTTGAAGGGTACCTGGCACATAATAAATAATGGAATGAATGAACGAACTATTGAACCAGAAAAACATGAATAGAATAGGCCAGGCTTAGACATCCAAGGGGAACCCTGGTTTAAGGACTTGTGTTGCTTTGACAGTTTCTCATTCTTGAGTGCAGCAAATAGGCTGCTAGCCCCGGGTTGTGATGACCTCTCTTCCTGCCTGTCTAAAGGCTACTTTTTCAAGGCTGCTTCTAGGCCTTTATTTAAGTTTTCTTTCTTATCCTAAACTGTTTATTCTATTAGCCCCATGTCAGAAAACTTCCCATCTTCAGTGCAAAGCTCAAATGCCATCTTCTCCATAAAGCCTTTCTTGGTAGCCTCAACCTCCCCTCCCCTCTGTTCCCCTCTCCTCTTTTACTAAGAAGGTCTTGCTCTGTCACTAAAGCTGGAGTGCAGTGGTGCAATCATGGCTCACTGCAATCTCAACCTCCTAGGCTCAAGTGATCCTTCTGCTACAGCCTCCCAAATAGCTGGGACTACAGGCATGCGTCACCATTCATGGCAAATTCTTTAAAAAAAAATTTGTGTAGATGGGGTCTCACTATGTTGCCTAGGCTGGTCTCAAACTCCTGGGCTCAAGCCCAGACTTCCCAAAGTGCTGGCACCTTGACCTCGCAAAGTACTGGGATTATAGGTGTGCGCCACAATGCCTGGACTGGAATTATATTTATTTGTTTATTTATTTATTCATTCATTCATTTGGCAAGTATTTATTAAGGACCTACTAAATGCCACATACTGTACTAAGTGCTTCAGGTTCAAGGTTGAACAAAATAGTTATGTCTTTTATAGGGCTATGTTTCAATAGTGTAGATGAACAATAGGTATATAAGGAAATGCATAAAATCATTTTGGGTACTTTGAAAAAAATTAAGCAAGGTACAGAGTTAGAGAGTGATGGAAGTGCTATTTTAGATAAGTTATGAGGGAAGACTTCTCTGTGGGCAACGTTGGAGAAGAGACCCAGATAAAGCAAGGACCATGAGGAAGAGCACTCCAGACAGAGGAAACAGCAAGTACAAACACCATGCAGTAAGAGCAAGTTTGGTCTGTGGGTCTCGTGTTGTGAATTCCTCCGGATAGGACTTAAGCGCCTAGCACATTGCTTTGGATGAGAAAGTTCTAAGTGAT